>NC_134095.1:8506387-9958054 GCF_000715075.1 Nicotiana tabacum
ATTTATAAAAATCTATTTATGTACATTTCGAATGGATGTTGTATTTATTTCATACCAAATTTCTAAATTCTAATCCTAGAAGCTCATGATTTGTACTTCCCGTCCTTGGAGAATGTATAAAACTCAAATATTTTCTTTTGCTTAATTGTCTTATTAAATATCATTGAAAATGGGATAGTTGTTAATTGGCTTACCTAGCGGGTTGGGTTAGGTGCCATCACGACTTGTTGAATTTTGGATCGTGACAGATTGATAGTGGTACGATTAAAGTATATTCTTCCTTTGCGCCTCGTATAGTATATATGTGATTTGAAAGCCAGTCTTCTAGGTGTGACAATTCCATAGATAGTGGGCAACCCAAAGGAATTGATCCTTAGAATCAATCAAGATTGATTTCTTCCAAAAATAAGATAGTAACTTTCTATACTTGGTCCGTTGCTTTCGTGATTGATTTTCTTCCGCAAGTCGTTGCTTCCTTGATAGACGTGATTGATTATCCTCCGCAAATCTTCCATGAGATTGATTGTTGTGCCTTCCGTAAATAACTGGAATCAAATATTTGTTCTCCATGACGCTCGTAATTATATCATTGCTTCTAGATCTTCTGTGGAATCTTGATTTTTTATTTATTGGTACTCTTCCATTTTACCTTCTCACTTCCTTCTTTGGAGTTGTTTTCCTGCAAATAGAAGTAAGTTATTTTCCATCATTAAAATATATAACTAATATTGTAAACCTTAATTTACAAAATACCACCAAATTAGCAAGAAAACTATCATAATATGCTATTCTCCATCTTGTACAATTACTTTATGTCACCATATTTGTACTTAGCCAAACATCTATATATAAATATAAAGTTGGGAATAGAAAAGATGATGTGGCATACTTTTTTAAGCAGTATGATAGTTTATCCTTTTCCTCAGATTTTTGAACCTTTTTCTTATTTTTTGTCAAAAAAATGTCCATTTTCTTATAATATTTTTTTATTTCTCTCTATAAAATCCAAAGCCCTAAGAGCAGGCATAAGACTGAGAAGAAGCTAGTGTTGGAGAAACCCTCCGATGATAAAACTATGGCCGAGAAGAAGCCGAACGCTGTGAAGATGCATCTCAAAGATTATTTTTTGGTGCTGCCATCACCTTTTTGCCTTTTCCCCTTATTTTACTTTTTTTTTTTTGCTTTTAACATTTACTTTTTCTATTCTCATTGATGTTAGTTGGAAGTATTGTGCTTTGTGTTTGAGGCCTTTTTTCTCCTCGAATTGTTGAAAATTGAAATATATATTGTGCTTAGCATGTTATTCTCTGGTGTTATATTTATTGTAATTTCATTATTTAATATTTTAGGTTTGGTTGTCTTTGAAGGTTAATTTTGTTGCATTTGGATTATTTTGATTTTGAAGATGTTGTTAGAGCTGATTTGAAATTGGGATTTGGAGCAAAGTTTTGGTTATGCTGAATTTGCTTGTGAGAAAATAAAAACACGCTTCGCATACAAGTCTAATTCTACAAGAAATAGAAAATAATATTAAATAGTTTATTATTTTCCTCCCTTTCCCATCTCTTTTGTTGCTTGATTTTTCAGTTAGTAAGTGAAGTTTTTGTCATTACAAAATAAATTCGAGTAATGCATAATTTATAGTAAAACCTTGGGGGGTTCATGCAGTAATATTATGATGAATGAAATGTGAAGAATTTAAAATATATTTATCATACACTTATATATTTATCATACACTTCTATTAGTACTAGCTACAAGGTAAAAAAAGTTTAATTGTTATCATAATATTATGGTAAAATTTTAACTTTTTGGAGTGTAATAACAACTATCGGGGCGGGGAGGTGAAAAAATGAAAATAAAGAACAGCACAAGAGTGAAACTAAAAGCTACAACATGAACTTCTTTTTAATTTGATTCAGTATTAACATGGAAATTTGGCATTGTTTGTTTTTTTGTTCTTTTTTTTACTTTGAATTTTGTTTTCCTTAAAAAAATTGAAAACTTGAGATAACGAAATCACATGTTATATCACGTGTATAAAATTAGATTTCAAATAAACGGGAAGAAATTCGAACATACAACATGAATTTTTTTAGTTCAATTTTGTCTTTAAACACGAAAAGTTGGCATTGTATGTTCTTATATTTTTTTCCTACTTTAATTAATTCGTTTTTCTACTTCGATTAGTTTCGTTTTTTTTTTTATACATCTTACATTGTAGGGATAATGCATAAAATTTTCCCCGACCTATGATCATATTACCAATTACACACTTTTTCTTTAAAGGGGTCTTATTATCCTCCTGAATTATTTTGAAATGTAATTAATTCCACCGTGTTGCTGACGTGGCATAAAACAACCAAGCAAGCATCCGATAGTGTTTTGCACGCGCGTCACTGCCCTTTTTTATTTTCTTCTTTTTTTATCATTTAAAACCTTTTTTTCATTTCCTCTCATTTTCAATGGATGACCTTTTCCATTTTCGTTCTTTCTTTCAGTTAGCTTTTCGATTTCAAGCTTATAATTCTTTTATTTCTCAGCAATTTCAACTTCTTCTTCTATTTCTCTCTTTTCTTTTTTTCCTTTATCTCTGTGACAGAACCTCCTTTTCCACCGCAAATTTTGCAAAATTAGTATTGCGAAGCTAGCTATATTCCTCAAAGATGTATGGAGGGGAAATTGACAGCAATTGTGAAAGCATTATTTTATCCTTTTCTCATATGTTCTTGGAATAAAGATTTTGGTGCACTGGAAGAAAAACAAAGAGGATTTTTTCATGGATTTTATCTCGGAGAAAGGATTTGCTTTAATTGTGAAGAGAAGCAGATTGCTTCCGGGGTTTTTATTTTGTGAGTGGTCATAATTTGTACTTCACCATTGGAGGAGTAGATTGAAGAGAAATTGTGGTGGCAGTGTGAGCAGGTTATGATCAGAGGCAGATTCATTTGGGTTCAATTTTTAAGTTTTTTAGCATTGAAATCATTATATTTGTAAAGTTATGCTTTCAATTTTTTTTTTTTGTTGTAATTTTAATGAATTTTTACATATAAATTTTTACTTTGCGTCGAAAATTGTGGGTTCAGTTGAACCCACAGTCACAACACTGCATCCGCCCCTGGTTGTGATATGGAGGAAGTGGTTGTGGGCGGTCATGAGTGGTGGGATAAGTTGCAAATTTGAAGAGAAATGGAGAAGAACCTTAAACAAAACTTAAAACAAAAGAAAGAAATGTATCTCTTGGACACGTGGCATAAAGACCATGTATCTTTAGTTTGCATTTGTCTTTCTCACGCGCTAGATGCATGTGCAATACACTGCTAGTGTCACGTCAGCTAATAAGGTGGAATTCCAAAAAGAAAAGGTGTATAATTGATAATATGATGATAGGTCGGGAGGATTTTATGCATTATCCATATATTGTATGTGTAAGAATTGGATTTCAAATAAAAAGAAGAAAATCAAATAATAAGACGTCCATTAAGAAAAGCGTTTACTCAAAAGCATATAAATTAATTTATACATCGGAATTACTATTTGAGAAAATTTAACCAAATATATCTGCTACAGTGTCATATAATAAAATATTACTATACTTTTTATAAAGTTACTAGAAACGGTTAATGCAGTTCTAAAATTAGTAGAAAATAATTAACTGTGCTTTCTATTGTCCTAAAAGAACTAAAGTAAAATATTAATCGAAACCTAATCCCTTTTATTTGAGAAATATTTTTAGAACAAATTATGAGGAAAATATTCAAAATAAATTCACTATTAAATGAGATGTAATATTAATAGAAACTCTACTTTTTTTTTTCGCTCACTAAACTTTTGATATTCCCCTTATACGTGATAACCCTTTTTGGGGTAACTAACCTTTTTTTCTTTATTTTCTTTTCAATCAATAGATTTTTTACTTTTTTCGTTGTTGTTATATTCAAGGACTCAATGTGAAATTAAGACTTCTGAAGAGCGTCACTTTCAAGAGCATTTGATGGTAACTTTGAAGTACTGAATGGTGACATAGTGTGACAAAAAATAATTTTATTTGAATTATATTGTAAATTCTCATTCAAAAAAATTTAGAAGCAAATATATTTGTGCATTTTCTTGCATTGTTCTACTTGACTAAATTTTTATTGATATGGTATTAGAGCTTGATTTATATAAATAAGAATGTAATTCACCATTTCTCACAATTCTTCATATTTTTCAACAAAATTCACACAAAAAAAATATTTTTGTAATGTCATTTGAGTTCTTCCAGAAAACTACGCGAAGAGCGTATTCATTTACTTGTTAAACTAATAATTTAGAAAATAATTTTGTAAGATAAAATAATTTATGGAATGGAGCTTTGAAGCAACGGTAAAGTTGACTTTGTGTGACTTTCTAAAATAATTTCACTTGCATTAGGTTAGGCTGTCTATATCGCACCCAAAATAGTCATTAGTGCTGGATGCTTTGTGCACCGGGGCCGCCGTTTCAGAGGAAAAAGAATTTATGTTATACTAGATACACCATAAAAAAATAAACAAAAATATTTGCTTAATTTGGACGCCAGAATATCAACTGTTATTTATTTGGGACAGACTGCATTGATTCTCTTCTTGTTGGGCTAACAGCTGGGACATAATCTCCTTTCTCTCCATATTTTGTGCACGAAGAAGACGACTTAATTTCCAAGCTACGTGCTTCAATCTCTGTACTTCGTGTTTTTATTCAATTATCCACTCAATAAACAACAATATCTTGACTCTACTTGTTGAAAGTGAGTGTTAACGTGTTCCCTTCCTCTGTTCTTTCTTGTGTATGAACGCAATCTTCTAAGAATAAAGCTTAATGTTAAAATTTTTATTTTCTTTATTCATCATTTCTCCATATGGGTTTTGCGGAATCGAATTCAAATTCAAAACCCCCACATGTTAGTTATCAGTGATTGTTATATAAATTCTTGCAAAGCTTTCAACTTTGTGATCAATTTGCCCGTCATGGGACACTCTCACTCTCATTCTTCTCATTCTCACTCTCACTTTCACTCATCTAAATCTTCCGATGATCAAAATATGGATATGGGGGAATCGATCACCACCCAAACAGACGTTTCTTTCATGCTCGCTAAGCATGTTTTCTCCAAAGAAGTTAAGGGCGATTCCAACCTGGTGTTTTCTCCTCTCTCAATTCAAATAGTACTTGGCCTGATTGCGGCCGGTTCTAAGGGGCCAACTAAGGATCAGCTGCTCTGCTTCCTCAAGTCCAAATCCATTGATGAACTCAACTCTCTTTATTCTCATTTTGTCAGCGTCGTCTTTGTTGATGGCAGCCCCAATGGAGGTCCTCGTTTGTCTGTTGTTAATGGTGTTTGGATCGACCAAACACTGCCTTTTAAGCCTTCTTACAAAAAGGTTGTGGATAAAGTTTACAAAGCAGCTTCCAATTCTGTTGATTTTCAGTGCAAGGTTAGGCCTTTATTCGTTTGTTTCATTCAAATCTTGTTTCTTTTGTGCTGGGGTTTAATATTCTTTGTTCATGCTGACTGCTGAAAATTGGTTCTTTAACTAGTATAATTGACCCTGCATATTACTCTCATCATAAGCCCTCCAAATATATCATATAAAATGGATATACATATAGTAAACTGCAACTAATTAACTTGGGATTGAGGTATAAATGATTGATTGACCAATCTGACTTTAAAATAATGAAAAGTGTTAAACAATTAGGACAGAAGCTATATTGCTTAGCCTCAAGTAGTAACAAAACTAAATAATGTCAACGGTTGATACTCGTTTCACAGAATTGAGGCAGTTTAAAGAGTAAAAAGTATTGGTTGTTAATTTGAAAAGTAAGATGAAAGAGTCACAATTCATCTTCATCAATGCTTATTGTTTAGCAGGTTAGTTGACTAGTTCGACATTTTACTGAGTGGTAATAAGCTTCTTTTTTGTAGGTAGCTAAAGAAGCCTAAGTAGTTCTAAGCTCAACTGGATATGTGGCCGTGCTTAATTTTGTAAAACTTCAGTTTTTGGCCTAAATCTACACCCAATCAGTGCTTAAAATATACCATGTAAAGCATCCAAATTCTCACTTACCCCTTGCAAGTACTGTAATCAATCTTCTTACTGCAAACTCCCTTTGTTGGCTAAAGCATATACGTGTTAATTCTGTCGTATACTCTGTTTGTCTTGCTAATTGAATAAGGCTGCTGAGGTTGCCAATCAAGTCAATCAGTGGGCTAAAATGAAGACAAATAATCTCATTAAAGAGATTCTTCCTCATGGAACAGTAAACAATATGACAAGGCTCATCTTTGCAAATGCATTATATTTTAAAGGAGTATGGAATGACAAGTTCAATGCTTCAGAAACAAAAGACCATAAATTCCATCTCCTCAGTGGAGGGTCTATTAAAGCGCCGTTCATGACTAGCAAGAACAAGCAATATGCAGTAGCCTTTGATGGCTTCAAAGTGTTGGGACTTCATTACAAGCAAGGCAAAGATATGCGTCGTTTCTGCATGTATTTAATTTTGCCAGATGCTCGTGATGAATTACCAGCTCTATTGGACAAGATTAGTTCAGAACCTGGTTTTATAGATCATCACATTCCGTTTGAAAAAGCTAAAATGCGCAAGTTTCTTATCCCTAAATTCAAAACAACTTTTGGTTTTGAAGCTTCCAAGGTTCTAAAGGGACTTGGCCTCACATTGCCTTTCTCCAGTGGTGGCCTCACTGAGATGGTGGATTCCCCGTTAGCTGGGAGGTTGTTTGTTTCGCAGATTTTTCACAAGTCCTTCATTGAGGTAAATGAGGAAGGAACAGAAGCTGCAGCTGTTACAGCTAGTGTAATAATGACCAAGTCCTTGATAATTGAGAAGGAAATGGAGTTTGTTGCTGACCATCCATTTCTATTCCTTATAAGAGACGAATCTACCGGTGCTGTGTTTTTCATAGGGAGCGTGCTGAATCCTCTAGCTGGTTAGCCCACGGAAGCAACAAAGAAATCTGGAAGGAAAGAGATCTGAATCCGAATTATTGCATGAATAATATAAAGCTTAGTTTAACATGGCGAGATCTTATATTTGTAAAGAAGGATTGATCTATACTGGACAAGGATAAGTGTTATGTATATAAATAACCTGTTTCTTGATTTGTGTATCTGCTTGATGAGAAGTGTTATGTATCTAAATAATCAGTTTCCTGATTTGTGTATCTGTTTGATGAGATCTTGTACTTCATATCTGGCATCTTATATAATTGACTCGTCTTTGCTTGATTTTTTGTGCGTATTGTGACATGATATAGAGTTTAAGAGTAACTTAAAAGTTTACTATGGACTTGATTTATTTATGTCCACAACTTAGTTATCAATTATGACTGTTTTACTTATAAAACTAATGGTACCCATATTATGGTGTGTTGAGTAAAATTACATTTTTTGGTGCTGATAATGTTGAAAGCTGTTGAAATAGATAATTCAAATCAACTTTGGGCTGATGAAGAGAAGGGGAAAAAATAACAAGTCCTTACTAAACACTATACTGTAACTTTCTGAATACTAGCAAATTAAGATAATACTTTATTGTGACATTTTTTTCTCAATTTCTCATTCTTATCCGAAAAATTTAAACCATCTTTTGGTCTTACATTAATTTCTCTGAAGGCGGTGTCGGTGATATTGTGGCTTCCTTTCAAGCTTAAAACCTGTTAGTTTCAGACATTTTCATAAGTCCTTTGTTGAGGTAATGACCAAGGAATGGAAGCTGCAGGTGTTAATATTGCCTTGTCAATACTATTATGTTCGGTGCCCATTAATGAAATCTCGTCGACTTTATTACTTATTCTGTTCCTGTTCTTCATAAGGGCTGATACAACTGCAAGTCTGCAACTATATTATTCATAGGGAGCTTGTACTTATGTTGGCTCTGTAGCAGTAAGGAATTTGTCCTAAATAAGTGTATAAGGTAACATGTCATTTTCTCTTTCATGTACTCATTTTTTAGATATTATTTATATACCTTAACATCCACCTAAAAGCTGACTTGATCAAGACAACGTAATTACTAAAATGAAAAACTAACACTAGTCTGTTGAATAGTCACAATTTTACACGCTTCTAACACAACAGGTTGATAACTCCCAAGTCAACGCCAGGTGGACATTACATGCTCTGCTAGCCTTTTCCGTGTCATTTTGTTGTTGTTTCCCTCTAACAGCTTCCCTTCGTTTCCATCAATTACAATTAAATAATAGGTGCATTGAACTTCCTGTAGAATATAATATTGATTTTGTTGTGGAAAGACAATGCTACGTGTGTGTTCCTTTCTTCCGGCGTATGAATGTGATATTTAAAGATTGTTTCCTTATTCGATCGCCATTTCTCCAAATTCAAAACCCCACCTGTTAAGCAACAGTATAATATATAAATTCTTGCCTCCTCCTACTTCTTCTTTGCACGCATAGCGCAACTATGGATCTCAGGGAGTCAATCAACAACCAAACGGATGTTTCTTTCATGCTCGCTAAGCACATTTTCTCCAAAGAGGTTAAAGGCGATACCAACCTTGTGTTGTCTCCTCTCTCAATTCAAATTGTACTTGGCCTTATTGCTGCCGGATGTAAAGGACCAACGCAGGATCAGCTGCTCTGTTTCCTCAAGTCCAAATCGATTGATGAACTCAACTCTCTTTATTCTCATCTTGTCAATATCGTCTTTGTTGACGGCAGCTCCAGTGGAGGTCCTCGTTTGTCTGTTGCTAATGGTGTTTGGATCGACCAAACACTCCCTCTTAAGCCTTCTTTCAAGCAGGTTGTGGACAATGTTTACAAGGCTGCTTTAGAGTCTGTTGATTTTCAGAACAAGGTTAGTCCTTTTCTTTAACTAGTCTTACGGTAAACGGGATGCGCGTGTACTCATGTGTTGAATAAAAACTTCTTAAAACTGACATAAATATCATTTAAAAAATATATTTTGCGTGTAAGATATTAGGATTCACAATGTTAAATCTCAGTTTGCATTTTTGTTGTAGTATGTTTGTACTTTAACGAAATATTTTCAAAGTTTTAATTCCAGTCTTTTATTAATTATAGGTAAATATTAACTCATTAGTACTATTTAACTTGATATTGTTGGAATTGAAAATATGAAGGGTACGACATCTTTATTAATGAAGGATTTGGGAGATTGGCAGAATAAACGTGGTAAAGATTTTGTGATTTAGTTGTTAATTTTGGGTCGTTGGAGATTTTTCTTTATTTTAATAATTTATATATAAGGTAAAAGTTCATTTAATTTTAAAGTCCTAAATATTTTGACTTCATACAACAACAACAACAACGGCCCAGTACAATCCTACAATTGGGGTCTGGGGAGGGTAATATGTACGCAGACCTTACCCCTTCCCCAAGGGGCGGAGAGGCTGTTTCCAGGAGACCTTCGGCTCAAGAAAGCAACAAGAGAAGATATATTAGTATCATCAATAAACTCATAATAAAATAACAGTAATATAAGAAATACGAAATAGATGGATGACACAATAATAACCAGCAGATAAAGCCCTGCATCAGTAGATGACCAGTAGCAGCCAAAGACTAACTCTTAATTGGCTAGTCTCACTCTAGTGCGCTGTATAAATATTCACAACTTCCCCTAACCTACAACCTTAATGCTCGACCTCCATAATTCCCTGTCAAGGGCCATGTCCTCAGTAATCGTAAGTCGCGCCAAGTCCTGTCTGATCACCTCTCCCCAATACTTCTTAGGTTGCCCTCTACCTCTCCTCGTGCCCACCACAGCCAGCCGCTCATACCTCCTCACCGGTGCATCAGTGCTCCTCCTCTGAATGTGCCCGAACCATCTGAGTCTTGCTTCCCGCATCTTGTCCTCCATGGGGGCCACACCCATCTTTTGTCGAATATCTTCGTTCCTAATCTTGTCCATCCTTGTATGCCCACACATCCACCTCAACATCCTCATCTCTGCTACTTTCATCTTCTGGACGTGTGAGTTCTTAACCGGCCAACACTCAGTCCCATACAACATGGCCGGTCTAATCACTGCTCTATAAAACATACCTTTTAGTAACGGTGGCACTTTCTTGTCACACAGGACTCCCGACGCTAACCTCCACTTCATCCACCCTACCCCTATGCGGTGTGTGACATCCTCGTCGATCTCCCCAATCCCCTGAATAACCGACCCAAGGTACTTGAAACTACCCCTCTTGGGAATGACTTGAGAGTCCAGCCTCACTTTCACTCCCACTTCCGTCGGTTCGATCCCAAATTTGCACTCGAGGTATTCTGTCTTCGTCCTGCTCAACTTGAAACCTTTAGACTCAAGGGCATGTCTCCAAACCTCTAGCCTCTCGATGACGCCGCCTCGTGTCTCGTCAATTAGAACTATGTCATCAGCTAATAACATGCACTATGACACCTCCCCTTGAATATGATGAGTTAGTGCATCCATCAACAGGGCAAATAGGAAAGGGCTGAATGCAGACCCTTGGTGTAATCCCATAACAACTGGAAAATGCTCGGAGTCGCCTCATACTGTCCTAACCCGAGTCTTAGCTCCATCATACATGTCTTAATCACTCTAATGTATACTTATTTCAAAAAAGGAATAATTTAGTAAAAAATATTTTAGTTTTTTTCAAAGTCTTAAATATTAAGAAATAATCAAATGACTATTTTGTCTAGTGTGAACTCTATTTAAAAAAAAATAAAAACACGAATGATATTTCGTTAAAAGTAGGGTGTGCACTTTGCGTGTCTTCCCCTTGTCAATAAGTAGATAACTTCTTTAAATATTACATAAATAATATTAAATAATGTTTTGAGTTATAATAAAAATAAAATAAAATGTATAACTTTCTGAAAATATTTTTGTTGATCTCATATCCAGCGCAATGAAAGTCCTTGTAGTTTTATAAGAATATCTTACGATAATTATTGTTATTTTATGCATTGGTAATGATCAAATAATTAAAATTAATTACTTTTATCATGACGAGGTTGGCTTGAAAAAATTGATATGTGAAAATATAAACGTTAAAAATAATTAAACTCGATCCAATAATTAATATATATATATATATATATATATATATATATATATATATATATATATATATATATATATTAATTATTTAGCTTTCATTTATTAAAATATTTGCAAAAAGAAAAAGATAATTAACGGCGACTCATTTAGAATCAATTTTTTCTTCTATTATTTTATCGTTATTATTTTAAGTTTGCATACATTAATAAAAATAATAAGTGATTGTATGTTGTTTTATAATTAGTATTAGATTCTACACATTGAGAATAAATGATGTTTGGATGTCGAAATAATTATTGAGTGTAGTTTCAAATATTATACAAAAGCTCAATAGATAAAATTTAGTTGATTTCAAAATTCCAGATACTAAAAAATTAATATGAAAGATATTACTATGAATGTGTTACACACTTCAAATAAGTAAATAATTTATTTAATATTTAAAATATTATAATTTTGTATATAGCTATAATAAAGAGTTATTTAATAACTAAAATTTTAGTTGATTTAAAAGTTTTAAGTATTAAATTATAACTTTATCCGATAATTAAGTTAAGAGTATTTTACTTTGTTTTCCAACTACACTGAATTGTACACTATTTATTTTTCATTATTTTTTTGTATAGTTGTCAAGTATTATTTCAAAAATTCGATTTTAAGTTTTTCATAGTACTCATGATTTTTAGATGGTTAGAAAGGGCTAAAGTTATAGATAACAAAAAAAACTACAATTAATAACATAAGTATATTTTCAAGTAAATAATAATATAAATTGATGTATATAGAGTAGTTTAAATATTTTATTGGAAGAAAAGTGTGTACTACATTGAATGGAGCTTTGCACGTTCCTAAAATATTCTATGCACGTAGAATAAGAAGAAGAAAATTATAAACTAATTGTTTGATTTTTAAATGGTAAACTTAATTTATTTTGATGTCCTAAATATTATGATTTTTTGTGTAAGGAAAACTTTAATAAGTAAAGTTTTAATTGACTTCAAAATAGTAAGTATTATGGGAATAATTAATGACTATTTTGTCTAGTGCGAACTCTATTTTAAAGGGATAAAAAAGACGACCGGCATTTCGCTAAGGGCCTTCATGCTTTTAATATAGTATAGATATAGATATAAATTTGTTTCATTGAATTCTTATTACTTTTTCGTGTTGACCGTGATACACCCGAGATTACAAACAAGAAATTAATAAGAAAACCCAATCTTCTAAGGTGTTAAAAGAGAAGATCTCCTGAACAAAGACCGAAAAGAGAAGAGACGAATTCAGTGAAGAAGAAGAAGGGAAAGAGATTCCATTTCATCATATGAATGTGTACATTTGAATTCCCTATCTATTTCCAACTAATCACTGTAAAAATCCCTAAGGACCTCCCTAATTCTGTTAACGACCTCCGCCCTTTTTAACCGTCTAACTAACACCTTCAAACGACGCCGTAAGACACTTTTCATTAGCTACGAACTCACTTATCTAAACGACAACATTTTATTTATTTTCCCTTATTCTCTTATCACTAAACCAAACGACACAATATAGCTACTATTTACATTTCAGAGTATATCAGACTGATTAAAATTAGTTTGTAAACTATCATAACCAATATTTACTATTCACATCATTAGCCTGGAAACACTAACATATGAGATGAGTGCAGATGTTTGCAATTAATATGGGATGGACGCATAATTGATTATTTGATTAATAGCTTGATCAATCTGACTCTAAAAGAGCGGAAAGTATCAGACAATTAGGACAGTTGAAAGAATCAAAAAAATTATTTGATAAGCAGCCAAGAATGAGAGGAAAAATTTATGAATGCCCTATCATGTATGTGATACGGTAGTTAAATAATTGGGCATTTTATTGAGTGATAGTAAGCTTCTTCAGTAAATAAGCATAAATGGTTCTAAGCTTAACAAGATACAGACCTAGGTCTGTGCTTAATTACTTAAGCTCAGATTGGCCTCACTTGTGCACTGCCTAATCCCAAATCATTGCTTAACTAACATGTAAAACAGCCAACTTCTGATCTTACTTACCCCTTCCTTGTACTGTGATCGATTTATTACTGCAATTACCCTTTGTTGGCTATATTTTAAAAAAAAATATTGGCTGAAGCATATATGTGCTAATTCTATCATTACCTGTTTGTCTTGAAAATTGATTAAGGCTGCTGAGGTTGCCGATCAAGTCAATCAGTGGGCTAAAATGGAGACAAATGGTCTTATCAAAGAGATTCTTCCTCGCGATGCAGTGAACAACATGACAAGGCTGATCTTGTCCAATGCACTATATTTCAAAGGAGAATGGAATGAGAAGTTCGATGTGTCAGAAACGAAAGATCATGACTTCCATCTCCTCAATGGAGGGTCTATTCAAGCACCATTTATGACTAGCAAGAAGAAGCAGTACATAGCAGCGTTTGATTGCTTTAAAATATTGAGGCTTCCTTATAAACAAGGCACGGATACGCGTCGCTTCTGTATGTATTTCATTCTCCCAGATGCCCATGATGGATTACCTGCTTTACTGGAAAAAATCAGCTTAGAACCAGGATTTTTAAATAACCATGTTCCATATGGAAAAGTTAGAGCGCGCAAGTTTCTTATCCCTAAATTTAAAATAACTTTTGGATTTGAAGCTTCCAACATTCTAAAGGGACTCGGCCTCACGTTGCCTTTTTGTGGTGGTAGCCTCACTGAGATGGTTGATTCTCCTATGCCTCAGAACCTGTCTGTTTCACAGGTTTTTCACAAGTCTTTCATTGAGGTAAATGAGGAAGGAACCGAAGCTGCAGCTGTTACCGCTACTGTAATAATGACCATGTCCTTGATTATTGAGAAGGAAATGGATTTTGTTGCGGACCATCCATTCCTATTCCTTATAAGAGACGAATCTACTGGTGCGGTGTTATTCATTGGCAGTGTGATGAATCCTCTAGCTGGTTAACCTACGTGAAATGTCTGAATTCAAATTATAGCATGGACGATAGAAAGCTTTATATTAGCATTGAGAGGAGTGTTATATTTGCAGAGAATGATATATTTATCATCTATTAGGACTAAGTTGAGTGGTGCTACATATTTTCCGGAAACAGCCTCTGCCTTCTTGAAGGTATGATCCTCCCCAGACCCCAGTTGTAGGATTACACTTTTTTTATTTGTTGTCATTGTTGTTGTTGTACCCTTATGATGAAACCTTAATTCATATATCTCTGGCATCTTATATAATTTTATTTGTGCTTTATATCAAAGAAAATCTAATTATGATCGAATACTATTAACACAAACCTAATTAAAGCAGGCTAGCAACTTCTATGTCAAGAATCCGATTATATCAAAAGACATAAAAAAGAAAAACTCGAGCAATCTCCAAGTTTTTACTCACCAAGTATATAGTATTTTTGACAATATGGATTTCTATAGATCAATCTTAAAGCAAACGGATGTTTCTTTAATGCTTGCAAAACATGTATTCTTCAGCAAACTTCGTCAGCCCAATGCCAACATAGTATTATCCCCACTCTCTATTCAAAAAGTTCTTGGTATGATTGCTGCTGGCTCAAAAGGTCGTTCATTGGACCAACTGTTGTCTTTTCTCAAGTTCAACTCCATTGAAGAACTTAACTATGTTTCTTCTCGGGTCATCACTGATGTCTTTGCCGATGGCAGCCCCTATGGAGGTCCTCGTTTGTCCATTGCTCATGGCGTTTGGATTGACAAAACTCTCTCTTTTAAGCCTTCTTTCAAACAGATTATGGACAATGTTTATAAGGCTGGTTGCAGTTCTGTTGATTTTCTGCACAAGGTTGTTGTGATTCTCGGATCAATATGAAGATTATTTGGGAGGAAAAACAACTCTATTTCACAAGAATAGAATTACAGAGAATTTACACCAAGAATTTCTCTCTACAAAAAAACCTCACCAAACTCTCTTTTTGTTCTCACAATCTCTTCCTGGATTGTATTTCAATCTCTCTGGATTGATATTTCTGTGTAAAACATAAGGCTCTATTTATAGCCTTAAAGAAGGTGGTTGGTGGTTGAATTCTTCATTCAACAATGGAGGCTTCAACAATGGGTTGGTGGCTTCAACAATGGTGGACTTCTAGAATTGGTAGTTGGCAGCAGCTGAACTTATCAATTCTCCCCCTTCAGCTGCATTCCAACACAGCTACTATTTGAAAGTTATTCCAACTATGTCTCTGCACAGCTCTAACTTTTCTTGAGTGACCACCTTTGTTAACATGTCTGCTGGATTCTCCTTCGTATGGATCTTCACTAGTTTCAACAGTTGTTGATCCATCACCTCGTGTATCCAGTGATAGCGAATGTCGACGTGCTTTGTCCGAAAATGATACATTGAGTTTTTGCTTAAATCAATTGCACTTTGACTATCACAATGTATCTTATACTCTGTTTGATTTATCCCTAGTTCTTGGAGAAACCGCTTTAGCCACAACATTTCTTTTCCAGCTTCCGCTACAGCAATATATTCTGCTTCAGTTGTGGATAGTGCAACACATTTCTGCAATCTTGACTGCCATGACACAACTCCCCCTACAAAAGTATAAACATATCCTGAGGTTGATTTTCTTCCATCAGGATCTCTGGCCATATCTGAATCTGTATAGCCTTCCAAGACTGGATCAGCTCCCCCAAAGCACAGACTTGATTTTGAAGTACCTTTAAGATACCTGAGAATCCACTTAACTGCCTCCCAATGTTTCTTTCCAGGGTTAGAAAGAAAATGACTTACCACACCTACCGCATGTGCGATATCTGGCCTCGTGCAAACCATGGCATACATTAGACTTCCAACTGCTGAAGAATATGGAATTGTAGACATCTCCTCAATCTCTTTCTTGGATGAGGGGCACAAACTCTTGCTCAACTTGAAGTGATTTGCCAAAGGGGCACCTACCGGTTTGGCATTACTCATATTGAACTGTTTGATCACCCGTTCAATATAATTTTCTTGAGATAGCCATAACTTCTTATTTCTCCTATCTCGAGTTATCTGCAATCCCAAAATATGCTGAGCTGGACCTAAGTCTTTCATTTCAAAGGACTTAGAGAGTTCTTTCTTCAACTGTCTAATTTTTGTTGCATCTTGTCCGACGATCAACATGTCGTCTACATAAAGTAGAAGTACAACAAAATTGCCATCCGAAAATCTCTGAATGTAAACACACTGATCTGCAACAGTCCTTTTATATCCTTGACTTACCATAAATGAGTCAAACTTTTTGTACCACTGCCTTGGTGCTTGCTTTAGGCCATATAAACTTTTCGTAAGCTTATAAACGAGGTTTTCTTTTCCTGAAATCTCAAAACCTTCCGACTGCTCCATATAGATTTCTTCTTTTAGATCACCATGAAGAAATGCTGTCTTGACATCTGTCACACCTCCTTTTTCCGTCCCCGCAAGGGGTGAAGGAGTTTTTCCAATTAAAGGACAATCGAAACGGGATTTATTTATTTATTCAGAGTCGCCACTTGGGAGATTTAAGGTGTCCCAAGTCACCAATTTAATCCCGTATCGAGGAAAATATTCGACTTTCCAAATGAAGTCTGCGAACCAGAAATTCTAAGTAAGGCATTCTGTTGACCCGAGGGAAGGTGTTAGGCACCCCCGAATCCCGTGGTTCTAGCACGGTCGCTTAAACTGTTGTAATAGCTAAAATATCTGATTTTAATACATGTTCAAAAATTATAGTGCAATTTCAACTTTTAACCGCTTTATTGTTATTATTATTATATAGAGAATTGCAACATCGTGAACATGTATCTCGAACCACGTCACATCAATGTACCCGTAGTTATCGACATATTCCGACTCTATTGAGATTTTGATTTGGGTCACATAAATGTGCACCCGAGTTTTAAGAAAATTAAATTATTAAAGGCGCGCCTAAAGCGACTAGCGTATCACTTACTTTGGGTAGGGCCGTGAAAGTTTGCTAAACGGTCCATTCCGAAGTCTAAGCAATTTTTATAGTAAATATTTACTGAGGGCCCCGCAATTTGTGATTTACTATGGCGAGGCACACCTCCATTTTTAAAAGGATCGTCCTATAGTAACTATGTTTTTCTATTTCCGTCCGTCTCTAAAATAAAATAAGAAAAAGTACCTAATTTATTTACATGCTTGCGGGTTATGAGTTAAGATCCGTATACGATTTGTTAATTCTGAAAATGATGCAATAAGGGCGATCCGTTTGCCATTTATTGGGCCCAAGTCCAACGTATGTGAGGTAAAACTGGACCCGGGCCATCCTTAATCCAATAGGGCTAATTAATGGTTTCTACACATTCATAGCTTGTAAAAATGGTATCATCTTATTAACAAGTTTCTTCAAATTTAAAGTGGCGTTCTACTGGAATGTAAGAACTTGGAAATCTAATTAATTTTTTTTCTAAACCATTTACATGCATTAAATTAACTACTTGTATCTAATTAAACAATGTTCCTATCAGTTTCCGAAACAGGCCATTTGTTCAATGAGATAACTATTGAATGTTTGATAATAATCTAAATGGCCTAACATGCTTTTGATATATGCAATTTAACAAATAATACTGAAGTAACAGAACAAGAGTTACTATATCATCAATCCTTTTAACTAAACATACATGGGTAGTTTTCTTACTAAACTATTGCAAAAAGGCATGTCCCAGTTATACATAAATAAACACTTACATGATTCTAATGAAAAAGGTATTCTAATACGTATACAAATTAATAAACAACTATAATGAATTTAAAACTTCAACTCTTCACTTCTTTGTATTCATGCTTCAAGTTTTAACCTACAAGAACCAGTGTATCAATTTGTGTACCTGGTATTTGAAAAGCAAAGAGAAGAAGAGGAGGATCAGTGCAGAAAGCAACAGTAGCATACACAGCAACACAGCAGTACAACAACAACCAATAAATCCAGGAAATACTAAAACTGAAAACCAGCAGTACCAAAATGAAACACAGACAGATGCAAGGAAACAGTCTTCTGATTTGTTAAACACTCAAGAAAAGCAGCCTGAAACTCTTAATGTAAAAGTTTAGCCTTAACACTCTAACTCTTAGTGTAAAAGTTCTGATTTTTACTTTCTGAATTTTTTCCTCTCTTTTCCAGTATTTTTCCAGATTCCTTCTCTCTTTCAGTCTGCTCTTTTTACTTTAAATCCCACTAAGGAAGCCTTTTCCCTAATTTTCAGCCCCCCATTACCTTTTGTTCCCTATTAATGTATTAATTAATACCCCCATTAACAAAGCACTAACACTAAAATATAAACCTAACTGTTTCAATCCCAAATCACCCCTGAAACCAATGTATTTTACTGTCCTAGCCCAACCCTTTGTACTTTATCAGCTATAACCAATTTCCTTAGTCAAAACAAAACAGCAATTCAAACCTCATAGATTAGACCAAACAACAAACTATAACAGCTATAATCAATCCATCCTACCAAATTTTAATAACTAAATGACTAAGGCTGAATTCTAACTGGAAACAACAGACTCAACTTGAATCCAAACCGTATTAACACAACACAGGACTTAACAGAACCAACCATTAGAAACTGAAACTGGAAATTGAAATCAAAATCAACATCAGGTAGGATCATTGTCAGCATATTGACAAGCTTTGAAGCTAATTGTCTAAAGATCAACACATACAACACTTGACCTTAAACCATTTGACGAAACTACTAATAAAAACTTGAATTAATTGATGATAACTATTTATAAAATTGCCTACAACACTTACAACAATCAATCAGAAATGGACAATTAGGCAATTCAAATAGCATTGACAAAAACAAAGGTTTGTAATAAAACTTAACTAATCGGCGAAACTTATTTGAATCGATTACACACATTGTAACTCATAATAATTACAGCAAACAGAAACAATGCCAGAATTGGATCAAACAAACAGGTCCACTGGAGATGAGCAGATGAATTGAAAAGCAGGGGAAATTAATAAAACTAACTAAGCAGAATACATAGATAGAAAGATCATAAATAGAGGAAAAGATAAATACCTCAGAACTTCAGAATTATACAGACCCAGGCTCGAACTCAGACCTAAGCACTTTGAGGTTGAACAGACTTTAATCGAAGTGTTCTCAACTGAGAACACCTTGATTAAGGTCTATTAGACCCCAACCCTTCAATTAATTTGGACAGATTCCATGATTTGAAATTTTAGGGTTCCGTTTTGGGGTTTGAACCTTTCTGGTCAGATTCGAACCAAACCAAGTTTGGTTTGGTTATGAGTGAGGTCAGGAGAGTGACTGGTGTGATTTTGAGGTACATTAGGGTAGTTTTAGGTTTTGCTCGGATCTTCGAATGAAGATGCGAGCAGTTCTAGGAAGATTCGACCTATGCTACTACCGGATCCATGACGAGGATGGTTAGGGGGTGTTGTGGTGTCAATTAGGGACTGGTTGGTTTGGATCTGAGTTTGGCTCGAATCTTCAAATGAAGATTCGAGAAGCTCGATGAAAATTCGAGCTAAACGGTTACCATATTTGGATTGAGGGTGGTCAGGTGGTCTTAGGGTGTTGGTTTGGTGACCAGCAGCGTAGTGGCTGCCGGGTTTCAGGCGCGGGGGAGTTAGGGCGGCTAGGGTTTGGGGGAGGGGCATCATCTTAGGGACGATGATGAACAGGAAGACGAGGGGGGGTTTAGTTAGGGGGCTAGGTTGGGAGATTGAGTTTATATAGGGGAGGGGTGTTTTGATCTTGGCCGTTGGATCCATCACGATCCACGACCAGGATTAATTCACTTAAAGGGGACGACGCCGTTTTGTTTAAGTTGGGGGATGGGTTGGCCCGGGGTGAAGTGGATCGGGTTGTGGTGAGGCCTTGAGGCCGTTGGATCAAAGAAAATGGATGGCTAAGATTGAACATTTGAAACGGTGTCGTTTCAACTATGCAGGGACTGAACTGGGTCGTTCGATCCAGTTTGATCAACGGTTCAGACTTGAGGTGCCAATACGGCGTCGTTTGAACTGGTTGCAGGTGGACTGAATTTTGGCCGGGTTTGGGCTGGTTTTTTGGGCAGGTTTAGGGTATATTTCGTTTGGGCCTTGAAGCTTTTGGCCCAAATCCGGATATTCTAATTTTGAACTCTTTTCCTTTTTCTTCTTTAATTCCTAATTTTACACAATTCCTAATTAAATTGTAAAATCAAAAATACAACTAACCAAATATTAATTAACACTTGACAATAAATATCACACAAGTTAAACATTTAATTAAAAATAAAATCACACAAAGGCATACTTAAATGACAAAATTACAACAATTACATATTTTTGTGATTTTCCCTCTTTTAAAACCAACTATGGTTTATTTAATTCCTAAATATATTTTTATTTTATTTTATCCTTTTATATAAACCAATGATTAATTAATTATGAAAATGCAATATTAATTCCTAAATGCACATGTACCTATATTACTATTTTTCTGTATTTTTCTTTAATTAGAATAAAATAAACATGTACATATAAAATGCCACGAAAAATTCAAAATCGTATACAAAGAAAAATTATTTATGATTTCTTTGGGAGTAATTCTTGTGAGGCAAAAATCACGTGCTCACAGCTGCCCCTCTTTGTCCGAAAACATGAAGAGTTTTTGTACAAAGATAAAGTGAGAGGATACGAGCGATTTTTGCCCGTTGGAATACTCCGTGTGAAGCATTTTTTGAAAAAGATTTAACCGAACCTTTGCTTCAAAGGTTTCCTACATATCCCTGGCTAGAAGGGAATAAGGTTAATGTAGTTCAGGAAGTTTTGGTAGCTGGGACTACCATGGAACTGCTTTTGCTGTTATTGCTGTTGCTACTGCCTCCCGATCTCCTTATTACACCGTTGCCAAAAGAAAATAAGAAGCTAGACTAAGCTAAGAATTACAAAATCTTATCTGTCTTCCCCTTGCTCTGGTTGTCTCGCTCTTGTCGGCTTGTGTTTCCTCCGGTGCCTTTCTTTCGAAAACTGCTGGGGATGACACTGGCCTTTTGCCTTTTTGAGCATAAGTTTTATTATTCCGTTCTGTCTGCTGGGGACACTGCTTCCTACATTAAAGCTTGTTATGCTGGGGATCTTTGTTGTACTCCTCCTGATTACTGACTTCTGTTTGATCTTGAAATGTATTCCTCTGTTCTGCAGGCGGGCTCCTGACTTCAACATCTTCCTCAGAATTTTAACACCTCCATTCTCCAGGCGGGCTCCTTACTTCTTCAACTTCCCAAAATAATCCAGCCTCCATTCTCCAGGCGGGCTCCTGACTTCAATAACTTCTTAAATTCTAACACCTCCATTCTCCAGGCGGGCTCCTGACTTCTTCAACTTCCCAAAATAATCCAGCCTCCATTCTCCAGGCGGGCTCCTGACTTCAATAACTTCTTAAATTCTAACACCTCCATTCTCCAGGCGGGCTCCTGACTTCTTCAACTTTCTCAAAATTTTAACACCTCCATTCTCCAGGCGGGCTCCTGACTTTTTCAACTTCCCAAAATAATCCAGCCTCCATTCTCCAGGCGGGCTCCTGACTTCTTCAACTTTCTCAAAATTTTAACACCTCCATTCTCCAGGCGGGCTCCTGACTTCTTCAACTTCCCAAAATAATCCAGCCTCCATTCTCCAGGCGGGATCCTGACTTCAATAACTTCTTAAATTCTAACACCTCCATTCTCCAGGCGGGCTCCTGACTTCTTCAACTTTCTCAAAATTTTAACACCTCCATTTTCCAGGCGGGCTCCTGACTTCTTCAACTTTGAAAATAATTCAGCCTCCATTCTCCAGGCGGGCTCCTGACTTCTTCAACTTCCTCAAAATAATTCAGCCTCCATTCTCCAGGCGGGCTCCTGACTTCTCCAACTTTCTCAAAATAATTCAGCCTCCATTCTCCAGGCGGGCTCCTGACTTCTCCAACTTTCTCAAAATTGGTGTTTTATTCCTCTGAAAATTGCTGGGGATAACATCGATATTTTATTTCATCAATGTGTCATTTTCTTTCTTCAAAGACTATTTCCTTTAAAGCTGGTGCTTTCACTTCCCTGAAACCTGCCGGCAATAACACTGCTGGGGAATTATCTTTCTCCTTTTAACAATGGTGGGGATGATACTGATTATCTTGCATCTTCCAAGATTGCTTTTCTCTTAAAACTTGTATCTCCCTTCTCGTATACTGCTGGGGATTTTTCTTCGTTCAACACTTGTGTTATCTTCTCTCTTTCCCAAATGACTATCTGATTTTAAGAAAATTTTCGTAATGAGAGAAAATTTTCTGCCCCAGTTTGATAATCTTCTTTGTGACCCTGTCTTCCTGCGGTCAATAATATTTCCTTTCCATGTTTCAAATCAAAAAAAAACTTATTAGTTTAAAACGGGGCGAGTGGTCGTGCCACTTCTGCTGAGGATGGTTTTTTCCCTTTTCTTTTCCTTGCATTGCTATAAAACTTGTTGGGGAGAATATTGATTGTTGGGGCTGATATTCCTGCTGGGGATGGTTGTCGTTTTTCTTCCTTCCCCGCTCCGTGTTGTCCGACCATTGTGGAGCTTGGACGAGAATCTGTCAGAGTTGTTCCTGTATCTCACAAATCTGCTGGGAATCATCTTGGAATTGATCTGTAACTTCCCTTGGAAATGTGGGCCTCTTAGGATCTAGACCCATTCATCATTTGGTCTTGCGACAAACTTCTTTTCGCTTTGTCGCCTTATCTTTGACTTGTCCTTTTCGTATTTTGCCTTGCACCATTTTGGCAACTGGTAATAAGCTCTGAAAATCCTTTTCAAAAATAAACTGTTGGGGGAAATAAAATCTTTTAAACCAAAAATGAAAGAGTGATAATTTTAAAGATAGAAAAAGAAGTCTTTCTGGACAAATGCTGGGGAAAAAGAAAAGAAGAAAAAAAAACTTATCTGAATGATATAATCAATCCCAACGATCATGTCGTGCATTCTGGATTTATCAACCCAGTCTATTTGTATCAATCAATCTTTCGGATGGCCTCATCTCGCTGGGGATAAATAAATACTCCACTTTTGCCAAATGTGGACCTTTTCCGCCAATCTCGCCTTGTCGCCTCATAATGCCCTTCGAAGGGTTTTCACTAATAAGACTCTCTCATTTCTCTCAACTCTCGTCGCCTCATGGTGCCTATGAAGGTTTCCACCGATAAGACTCTCTCATTTTATTTTATTTTTCAGCCGGGGATTGGAGCGTTGTCGATATGACGCTCTTTGTTGGGGATTCTTTTGGCTATCAATTCATTTCCAGTTTATGATTCTTTGTCTCTGCTGGGGATCAGAGTGTTGTTCCCGACTTCCACGTGCATGAACTTGGCACTTCTCGGATACTGATCGGGAGGTCTTTTTTGGACATCAATATGGTTTTTTTTGTGTATGGCTAAAAGGAAAAGGGGTATCAAAAGTTTAAAATAATTTGGAGGGGTGAAACAGTACAACTCTTGGAATCAAACTTTCTTTTCACAACTTCTGCCCCAGTTCTTCTTACTTGGGGATTTTTATTTTTTGGTTACACTATGACCGAGCCGTGAGGCGCCTACGTATCCTTCTTGGAGGAATCAGGTCAAACGTAGTTCCCACTTTCTTTGTTTTTCTTGTGACTTTTCTTTTGTCTTTATTATTGTTTTTCTCTTTTTATCTTCTATTTTAATTACTGACTCCAAAAGAGGGATATGAAAGAATAAATAAGGCTCAAAAGGGTAAGCAAAGGTTAAAGTGTTTTGATAGAAGAAAGAATTGCCTCCGTCATTTCATTCTCCGATAAATGCCAACCACAAACAAATGACAATTACAATCAAAAGAGATCATACATAATATCTCTTAACTGCGTCGGAATTGATAGCCATGTCGACGCATTTTCCTTCGATATCTGTTAAACATAAAGCGCCATTGGACAATACTCTGGTTACAATGAATGGTCCTTGCCAATTCGGGGCGAACTTGCCCTTTGCTTCTGCTTGGTGTGGCAGGATTCATTTCAACACTTGTTGCCCCACTTCAAATTTTCTGGGGCGCACCCTCTTGTTGTAGGCTCTTGCCATTCTCCTTTGATATAACTGGCCATGACACACAGCTGCCAATCTCTTTTCATCAATCAAGTTCAACTGCTCCAAACGGGTTTTGACCCACTCGTCATCATCAATCTTAGCCTCAGCGATAATCCGAAGGGATGGAATTTCAATTTCCGCCGGTATTACTGCTTCAGTTCCATATACCAACAAATAAGGGGTTGCATCTATTGAAGTCCGGACGGTAGTGCGATAACCCAACAATACAAATGATAATTTTTCATGCCATTGCGTGGATCCTTCTACCATCTTCCTCAGTATCTTCTTGATGTTCTTGTTGGCTGCTTCAACAGCTCCATTCGCCTTGGACGATATGGTGTGGAGTTACGGTGTGTAATCTTAAACTGTTCACATACTTCCCTCATCAAATTTCTGTTAAGATTGGCACCATTGTCCGTGATTATCACTTTCGAGATCCCAAATCTACAGATGATATGGGAATGGACGAAATCCACCACTGCCTTCTTGGTTACTGACTTGAAAGTTTTGGCTTCAACCCACTTGGTGAAATAATCAATGCTTACCAGAATGAACCTATGACCGTTCGAAGTTGCCGGCTTAATACGCCCAATGACATCCATGCCCCATGCCACAAATGGCCATGGTGCTGACATTGTGTGCAATCCCGTTGGCGGAGAATGAATCAAATCTCCGTGTATTTGACATTGATGGCATTTCCGCACAAAATTGATACAATCCTCCATAGTGAGCCAATAATACCCTGCTCGAAGAATCTTCTTCGCCAATACATATCCGCACATATGTGGCCCACAAACTCCAACATGTACCTCTGTCATAACTGTCGTGGCTTGACTGGCGTTTATACATCTCAGCAATCCCAAATCTGGGGCTCTTTTGTACAACACTCCTCCACTGAGGAAGAAACCATTTGACAATCGCCGAATGGCTCTTTTTTGATCTCCGGTGGCCTGCTCCGGGTATATCCCCATCCTGAGGTACTCTTTGACGTCATAAAACCATGGCTCGCCATCCATTTCTTCCTCTATCATGTTGCAATAGGCATGCTGATCACGAACCTGGATGTGCAACGTGTCAATATGAATTTTGTTTGGGTGGTGCAACATTGATGCTAAAGTGGCCAATGCATCGTCAACCTCATTGTGAACTCTTGGGATGTGTTTGAACTCCACTGATCGAAATCGCTTGCTCAAATTTTACAAACATTGTCGATATGGTATGAGCTTCAAATCCCGTGTTTCCCATTCGCCTGAATTTGATGTACCAGGAGGTCCGAGTCCCCCAAGACCAAGACGTCCTGGACATCCAAGTCTGCAGCTAATCGCAAACCCAAAATGCATGCTTCGTACTCAGCCATGTTGTTGGTGCAATAGAAACGCAGTTGAGCTGTAACATGATAATGACGTCCTGTTTCAGAAATAAGCACCGCTCCTATTCCAACTCCCTTCGCATTTGCGGCTCCATCAAAGAAACGCTTCCAACCTGGTTCCTCAGGTAAGTCCAACTCATCTATATTCATTACTTCCTCGTCAGGAAAATACGTCCTCAACGGCTCGTATTCTTCATCCACAGGATACTCAGCCAAGTGATCTGCCAACGCTTGGGCCTTCATGGCTGTCCTTGTCACATAGACGATGTCAAACTCCGTGAGTAATATTTTCCATTTTGCTAACCTTCCTATGGTCATAGGCTTCTGGAAAATATACTTTAATGGATCCAAACGGGAAATGAGATAAGTAGTATATGAGGATAAATAATGTTTCAATTTCTGGGCCACCCAGGTTAGGGCGTAACATGTCTTCTCGAGTTGAGTGTATTTAACCTCATATACTGTAAACTTCTTGCTGAGATAATAGATGGCTTGCTCTTTTCTTCCTGTAATGTCGTGTTGCCCCAACACACAGCCAAATGAATTCTATAACACCGTTAGATAAAGAATTAACGGTCTTCCTGGCTCCGGGGGAACCAATACAGGTGGATTTGATAAATATTCTTTGATCTGGTCGAATGCCTCCTGGCATTCCACCGTCCATCCTACTGTAGCATCCTTCTTCAATAGCCGAAAAATGGGTTCACAGGTTGCTGTGAGTTGAGCAATAAATCTGCTGATGTAATTCAACCTTCCCAACAGACTCATTACTTCTATCTTGTTCTTCGGCAGTGGCAAATCTTGGATAAATTTGATCTTTGACGGATTCAGTTCAATACCTCGCCGACTGACGATGAATCCCAAAAGCTTCCTAGATGGAACACCAAATGCACATTTGGCCGGGTTGAGCTTAATATCATACCTTCGAAGTCTTTGAAAGAACTTCCTTAGGTCTGCTACGTGGTCTTCCTGATGCTTGGACTTTATGATCACATCGTCTACGTACACCTTAATTTCTTTGTGGATCATGTCATGAAACACAGTGGTCATTGCTCTCATGTACGTCGTCCCAGCATTCTTCAAACCAAATGGCATTACCTGGTAGCAATAAGTTCCTCATGGCGTAATGAAGGTTGTCTTTCCGCATCTTCCTCATCCATCAGAATCTGATGATACCCAGCATAGCAATCCACAAAAGATCCGATCTCTCGTCCGGCACAATTGTCGATCAAGATATGGATGTTGGGTAAAGGAAAGTTGTCTTTAGGGCTTGCCCTGTTCAAATTGCGGTAATCGACACACACCCTGATCTTTCCATCTTTCTTTGGTACCTGCACCACATTAGCCAACCAATCAGGATATCGAGTGACACGAATAACCTTTGCTTGCAGCTGCTTGGTTACTCTTCTTTAATCTTCACACTCATATACGTTTTGAACTTCCTCAACTTTTGCTTGACGGGAGGGCATGCCGGGTCAGTGGGCAATTTATGAACCACTAAATCTGTGCTTAACCCCGGCATGTCATCATATGACCATGCAAAAACATCTTTGAACTCAATAAGTGTTTTGATCAATTCCTCCCTGATATTTGGTGTAATGTGGATGCTTATTTTAGTTTCTCTGATATCGCCGACATCCCCTAAATTGATGGCTTCTGTATCATTTAAGTTGGGTTTGTATTTTTCTTCAAACTGGCTTAACTCCCTGTTTATCTCCTCGAATGCTTCATCCTCATCGTATTCTGATTCATTATCATAATCGAACTCTTGTATGGTTAGCTCAGAATCAGATTGATCTTTTAGACTAGGTTGAAGATCCGTTTTGCATGCCATGCCATTAGAACCAGTATGAAAAGAACTGTTCAGAAAAAGAAACGAAAGAAACAAAATTAAAATAATAAAAAATAAGATAAGAAATAAAGAAGAAACTTTTCGTTTTATTGAATTATGGGATAATAAGGTTTCACACTGTATTGAACACAATAAAAAGAAATCTGGATTACAACCCTGGAATAATCCAGAAAACAGAAAAGGAAAATCAGAGCCAACTACCAGGACTCCCTCCAAGTAGGAAGAGGAGTAGCCATCCAATTGTTGACCTTGACCTTAGGACCCACAAACTGTATGTCTGCCTTACTTGAACCCTCTCCAGCTTCTATCATGTTGACATCAGCAAACACTCTTCCAAAGCTTTCATTCAAATCTCCGTTTGGCCCCATCAGAGGTCCAAGAATTTCCGGGACTGGCAACTTTCTGCACCCTGCTTTGACAAATGATCTGGACAGGCGTGGGACTGGTTTAGGAAGGACCCAAACTCTTTTCTTCAATTTTCGGGCTCGCTTCACATCCGCTGTGGTACGCTTGAATCCCAACCCAAAAGTTTCCAGGTTCTTGGGCAAAGAAACTGGATGGATCATTCCCTGCAGATCAACCCCCAGACCTTTTCCTGGTACAAACCCATTATTCAACATTTCTGATGCTACCATGAAGGTTGCAGCTGTGATTCTGGGAAGTGGAAGGCCCCTGCCCTCAGGAATTTTGTCTACTGAGACTGCGTCGAAAACCTGATAAACCCATGGGCCCTTATCATCGTCGGTTTCTATGAAGGGCACAATAGCATCGCTGACGGCATGTGTGCCGTCATCCCCGTGTACCACAATCTCTTGTCTATCCCATTCAAACTTGACCATTTGATGCAGTGTAGAAGGCACTGCTTTGGCTGCATGGATCCAGGGTCATCCCAACAAAAGATTGTACGACACCGCCACATCTATTACTTGAAATTCCATGGTGAACTCGACCGGACCAATGGTTAATTCCAGTACGATATCACCCACTGTGTCAGTGCCACCCCCATCAAAACCTCGGACGCAGATACTATTCTTGTAGATCCTATCATCCGCAACCTTTAGTTTGTTCAGAGTGGCCAAAGGGCAGATATTAACACTTGATCCATTATCAATTAGTGCTCGAGTGACCATCGATTCTTCACATTTTACCGTCAGATAGAGTTCTTTGTTGTGTTCAGTACCCTCTACCGGTAACTCATCGTCAGAGAATGTCACTCGGTTTACTTCAAAGATCTTGTGCGCTACTTTCTCCAAATGGTTCACTGAGAGCTTTTCCGGGATATAGGCCTCGTTTTGAATCTTCATTAAGGCCTGACAATGATCGTTTGAATGGATTAACAAGGATAACAACGAAATCTGGGCTGGGGTCTTTCTCAATTGCTCTATAATTAAGTAATCCTGCGCCTTCATCTTCTTCAAAAATTCCTCTGCTTCTTCCTCTGTTACTGGTTTCTTTATTGTTTCAGGATTGACCCTTCTCAATTCTGCGGGAGCAAAACACCTTCCCGATCGAGGTAACCCCTGTGCCTCACATACGTCTTCCATAACCTCCTTCCCTTATGCGTCACTGTCACTTGACTGTAACTCCACGGCACAACTTTCTCACTCGTTATCGGCAACTGTATGATCGGCTTGATAACAAATGGTTCCACGTGGACCCCTTTCACTACTAACATTGGTTTGTTTGCTCCTCCTTGCAACACTACTCTGACTGACTTTGGCTTCTTCGCAGTAATAGACGATCCTTTCCCTGCTACCACAAATGGCTTGTCATATACCTTTCCCGACTGTACCATTGCCTTTCCACTGGTCGACTCTTCATTAGCACTGGCGCGAATCATCATTACCGTTTGTGAGGGTGTTTTTGGTTTCCCTCCTTCGTGCACTAGTTCGATCATATGGGCTTCATGGTGCACCGGTAACGGTTTTTCATTGATGTTGGGTGTCTCTGGTGCTTGAACCTCGATCCTATTTGTGTCAATAAGATCTTGTATGGCAGTCTTCAACTTCCAACATTTTTCAGTACCGTGCCCGGGAGCACCTGAACAATATTCGCAGCTTACTGAATGGTCCAGATATCTGGGAAGGGGATTTGGCAATTTGTTTTTAACAAGACTTAGTAGGCCTATCTGCTTCAACTTGTGAAATAGAGTAGTACAGGTTTCTCCCAACGAAGTGAATGTTCTTGGCTTCTGCATTCTTTCGTTTCTGAAAGCCTAATTTTCGCGGAAGTTTGGCCCTGAAGGATTCCTGTAGGCCCTCGGTGGTGGATATGTGTTTTGTGGAGGTAGATATGTATGTTGGGGATCCGGTGCACGCCATTGCGGACGAGCCGGAGGCTGGGTGTAAGTTTGGGCGTGATGGACGAAAAAATGTTGTTCTTGTGGTGGGTAATAGGGTTGTGGAGGGTAATTTGGAATGTGTGAGTAGTTTAGATGATGGGGTCTGGGTTGGTAATGAGGGGAAGGACCTCTAGATATGGACCAATTGCCAGCCTCTATTGTCGTGACCTCCTCTCTCCTTTTCTTTCCAAGCGCACCTCTCGTGCCGCTCTGAATGGCCTGAGTTGTTGCCTTAATTGCCGAGTAACTCATGATCTTATTGGACTTAAGTCCCTCTTCTATCATACCTCCCATCTTCACCACTTCATTGAAGGATTTTCCAACTGACGTCACCAAGTGACCGAAGTAAGTCGTCTCTAGAGTTTGTAGAAAGTAATCTACCATTTCTCCCTCTTTCATTGGAGGATCAACTCTGGCTGCCTGTTCTCTCCATCGGAACCCAAATTCCCTGAAGCTCTCTCCGGGTTTCTTCTCAAGCTTTAGCAATGTGAGACGGTCTGGGACTATCTCAAGGTTGTATTGGAAGTGTCCTGCGAAAGCATGTGCCAAGTCATCCCAGGTGTACCACCTGCTCGGATCTTGTCTTGTATACCACTCCAGTGCCGACCCGCTCAAACTTTGGCCAAAGTAAGCTATCAGTAGCTCATCTTTTCCCCTTGCTCCACTCATTTTGCTACAAAAGCCCCGTAGATGTGCCATAGGATCGCCATGCCCTTCGTACAAATCGAACTTGGGCATCTTGAACCCTGCTGGTAATTGAACGTCAGGGAAAGGGCATAGATCCTTGTAGGCCACGCTGACCTGGTTGCCTAACCCGTGTATGTTCCTGAAGGACTGCTCCAGGCTTTTAAATTTCCGCATCACCTCGTCCTGCTCTGGGCTCTTAGCCGGCTTTTCAATCTCCGCTGGGACCTCAAAGTAGGGATTATAGGTATATGGCTCGGGTGCTTTGAATGTGAGTTCAGGGGGTAATATTGTGTGTCGCGAGCCTGAAACAGCAGCTCAGTGGATGATCTGTGCAATGGGGCTGGGGGAGGTGCCACAAAGACGGGAACATTTGGTGGAGGAGGGTTTTGACTGGGTGGTGGAGCTTGGGGATCATAGGCCTCTCTTCCCTGATAGTAGTGATGGCTTGGGAAACTCGTTGAAGGACCGGGAGAGGGGTATTCTGACGTGTGTCCTGGTTGGAGAGTAGGAGTAACAGGTAGTTCCTGCCCTTTTGGGCTCTAGCTAAGGCTATCTGCATTTCATTCATTTCCAGCCTCATCTTTTCCATTTTTTCCATGGCTTCCTTCAGCATCTGATTTGCCGTCTTTTCCGACTCAACACTTTTGTCTGAACCAGTCATGCTTTCTAGTATGGGCCCTTTTGATCTTGTTTGATAATGGTACGGTGCCAGTACGCTTTAACAAACTAACTGGTAGTGATTGCAAAAACAACAAACTTGTCAGTGTTAGAGTCTTAACCGATATTGTATTTGCACGTTGGGGGGTGCAATGTTCTTAGGCAGTTAATCATTTCTAACATACTTTTGCTCCGACCGCATGCATCATCCCGACTTATTTTATTTGTGCCTTTTCGAGTGTTTCAGGGACCTTTCTTTTCTTCTTCTCTCTCTTTTTTTCCTTCTTTTTTTCCTCTTTTTTTTTTAATTACGGTCGAATCCTATAGAGATTGCCTACGTATCGTGACCCCGCACGAATCAGAACAAGCGTAGTTCGTGCCACAAGTAAAACAAAGACCCAATTTTACTTTTTATTACCCAAATATGCTATTACAAGCCATCATTTGAAAGAAAAACAAACAAAAATACAGACTCCATACTTTTTAAGAATGTTTGAAGAGAACATAAGGGTAGACAACAGACTCTGAAGAACAAACAAGTGCAGGATTTAACTAAGGATACATTAAAGCCTTGAATTTTGGTGCTTGCGAGGCATCATTCGTCCTTTCCACGGGCTTTGGTGTTGGGCCTCTTTGCAAGCTTTTTAATTCCTCCATGATCTGGTGGACATAACCCATGACTGAGGCAAAAAGGATATCACGAGGCATTTCTTCACATGTTAGGCATTTCGTGGTGATGTAGCGCCCAATCTCATTGATCCTACTCCTGATTCTATCCCTCTCTATGCACAGCTGTTCTATTCGTTGATTCTTTAGTCCCAATATTCGAGTATTGTCAATGAGCTGATCTTGGAATCTCTCCATTTGTTCTTCCATTCGGGCTATCGACTCATAGCAGCATTCCCTATCTGTTCTAGCATCCCGGGCTTGTTTAAGGACCCGATCACTGAGAGTGGAATTTATTTCTCTCAATGTTGTAACACTCATTTCGTAATCCCTTTTCACTTGCCATAGGTGCTTTCTCCGCGTTGCTGTAACTTTTGCCCACCTGGTCCGTAATCTTGCTATGCTAGCCTTGGATCTTTCCAAGTCTTTCTGGCCTTCAGCGACCTGATTCCTTAACCCTGCTATCAACCTTTTATCAGCCCGACTTCTCAGTTGGTTGTCGGCATCCATTTTCATCTTCCGGATCTGAGTTTTGAGGATCTAGCCTTCTCTGGCTAATTTGTTCTTTTCTCCCTTGTTGGCAGCAAACTGCACTTTGCTTTCAAATTTCAGATCTTGAATCTGTTGTTTCAGTTTGCCTATTTCGGCAAGATATTCCCGCTCTTTGGCCAACCAGTCCCAATGCTCTTGTGAGGACTTGGCAAATTCTTGAAGGTGAGATCTTTTAGTCGGCCTTCCGGACGACATTTCCCCTTTGTACCAAGCCTGATATCCAGGTGAAACTTCCCCTCTTGCCTGATTTAGCACACAAGTATTTGCCTCTAAGTATTGACATTGGCTCCAAATCTGGCGGACTCTTGCTTCAGGAAACTGACCATCGGAACTGATCTCAATTACCTGGGTACTTAGATCCTCATCTTTGGGCACTATCTGACACCTCCCTAGTTGCCTCAACACCCGATACGGCGCATAAGGTTGAATGCTCTTAAGTCCCATCAAGAGAAAATGGGGCCTAGCTGCTGGCATGTATATGACTTCGTCGACCGGTAACCATCCCAGTGTCCACTGTATTTGACTGGCGTTGAGGGTCCGGAAATATGAGGTCCATGCCGAGACTCCTTCAGGTAGGTGGGCCTCATTAATTCTGGTGTAGAACTCCTCTATGCAGGTCTTTTCAGAAGATCCATGGCTCAGGAACTGGGCTCGGTGACATAGGTGTTCGGTCATCCACATTTGAACAACAAGTTACAACCTTCGAAAAAGTTTCCTCCGGTTTTGCAGGCCGTGAGAGCTCGGAACATATCAGATACAATCATGGGCGCCAGCGTGCTATCTTTTTGAGTGAGCAAAGTACTGACGACCCCAGCTATCTTTATGTCGATATTCCCGTCTTTTCTTGGGAACACTAAGAGCCCTAAGAAGGTTATCATGAAAGCAACCCGTCTATGTTCATCCCACTTTCGACGGTTACTTTTGCTGCACAACTTATTTTCTGGCTTGTCGAATCCTCCTATGTGACCATATCTTTGGTATATGAAACTCATAGTGCAAAAACCTTTTGCCAAGTCAGGGTTATGGATTGTTCTGACTATCTTTAATGAGTCCAAAAATCGGTGTACCGCTACGACTCTTGGAGCAACCAGGTATTTATGCCTCAATGGAACCTCAGCACTGCCGATGTACCCTGCTATTTCCTCTAATGTTGGGGTAAGTTCAAAGTTCGAGAAGTGGAAGACATTGTGCGCAGGGTCCCAGTGAGGGACCAGTGCCCTTATAATATCTCCTCGAGGCCTGATATCCAACAAACTCGTGAGACCTTTCAGATGTTTCTTGATTTCGTCATGCCCTTCTTTGCCTAAATCATTCCACCATAGCTGCAATTGGAGGGGAATTTTATTCATGATTGAAAAAGGTTCATTTTGAGTCGTGCTCATTCTGCACATTTATTAATAAGATTTAAACAAGCGAAAATTTATTCGACTAAAAAAAAATGATCATTTTTCCTAAAAAAGAATTTCTGAACACGACCTTTCAGCACTTCAGGGACGAAGATTTTAAGGTTGTGTGATTTAACCAAAATAAAAAATAAGAAGTGGCCGTTTATACAAAGGCATCCTTCCGGAGTTCTTTTTGGGAACATTCGGCTATTTTTGATATAAACAGCATCACCCGACTCTATGATAGAAAAAATGAAAATTTGACATTTTTATTATTTATTAATTTTTTACCAAAATGGGAGGTTGGACCCGACGAGGGTTGCCTACGTATCTCACGTCCTGTGAGAATCAAACCGGCGTAGTTCGCCCAACATAAACTAAACTTGTAAACAAGACTTCTTTTTTTTTTTCAAACACATTAAACTAAAAAAAAACATTTTCATTTTTTTTTTCAAAATTTCGGCAGGGTTTTGATACTACTCGGACATTGGTTTTATTTTTCTAAAAAGTAGTTATCTCCCTACACTGCTATTTTTCTCTTCTTTTTTTTTCACAAATTTTTTTTCAAAAATTCTTGATTTCAGAAGCCAGTCAGCATGCAGATCTGAAGCAAATAAATGCGCACAACACACAGGATGCAACAGGATGGTCTTTTTCCATTTCAGGTTGCTAGTCCTAGACGGACCAAACCCCTGTGTTGAGTCCCCTAAGTCAAATGCAACATGATGCAAATAAACGTTCCTACTAGGGATCCGACATGAAGTCACGTTATTCTATGTTCAAAACCTGGGTCTTTGTTCTAGACAGTGCACCCGAGCGGACAGCTCGAGTTGAGGAAGGAGCTCCTTTCCGGGAACTAAAAGGCCAGCCGGCTTAGAAACTTTCCGAGCCTCTTTTATTTAGGGTACGACACTAACAGAATAGGGAGTCTTAACCAGTAAGCATATCCCCGGAGGTAAGAAGAGAAGGCTTCGGCATAGTTTATATGTACAGTTCAAATAATATCAAAGCAGTAAAGAGCATCATTTTGCACATTTAGCCCAAAACATGTAATAAGATCAAATAATAAATAAAGCCAAATATAACAATTCATCTAAGCTCGAATTCTGAACCCTGAACCAGAGATTCTGGGTTCTGGTCCCCAGCAGAGTCGCCAGAGCTGTCACACCTCCTTTTTCCGTCCCCGCAAGGGGTGAAGGAGTTTTTCCAATTAAAGGACAATCGAAACGGGATTTATTTATTTATTCATAGTCGCCACTTGGGAGATTTAAGGTGTCCCAAGTCACCAATTTAATCCCGTATCGAGGAAAATATTCGACTTTCCAAATGAAGTCTGCGAACCAGAAATTCTAAGTAAGGCATTCTGTTGACCCGAGGGAAGGTGTTAGGCACTCCCGAATCCCGTGGTTCTAGCACGGTCGCTTAAACTGTTGTAATAGCTAAAATATCTGATTTTAATACATGTTCAAAAATTATAGTGCAATTTCAACTTTTAACCGCTTTATTGTTATTATTATTATATAGAGAATTGCAACATCGTGAACATGTATCTCGAACCACGTCACATCAATGTACCCGTAGTTATCGACATATTCCGACTCTATTGAGATTTTGATTTGGGTCACATAAATGTGCACCCGAGTTTTAAGAAAATTAAATTATTAAAGGCGCGCCTAAAGCGACTAGCGTATCACTTACTTTGGGTAGGGCCGTGAAAGTTTGCTAAACGGTCCATTCCGAAGTCTAAGCAATTTTTATAGTAAATATTTACTGAGGGCCCCGCAATTTGTGATTTACTATGGCGAGGCATACCTCCATTTTTAAAAGGATCGTCCTGTAGTAACTATGTTTTTCTATTTCCGTCTCTAAAATAAAATAAGAAAAAGTACCTAATTTATTTACATGCTTGCGGGTTATGAGATAAGATCCGTATACGATTTGTTAATTCTGAAAATGATGCAATAAGGGCGATCCGTTTGCCATTTATTGGGCCCAAGTCCAACGTATGTGAGGTAAAACTGGACCCGGGCCATCCTTAATCCAATAGGGCTAATTAATGGTTTCTACACATTCATAGCTTGTAAAAATGGTATCATCTTATTAACAAGTTTCTTCAAATTTAAAGTGGCGTTCTACTGGAATGTAAGAACTTGGAAATCTAATTAATTTTTTTTCTAAACCATTTACATGCATTAAATTAACTACTTGTATCTAATTAAACAATGTTCCTATCAGTTTCCGAAACAGGCCATTTGTTCAGTGAGATAACTATTGAAATAATCTAAATAATCTAAATGGCCTAACATGCTTTTGATATATGCAATTTAACAAATAATACTGAAGTAACAGAACAAGAGTTACTATATCATCAATCCTTTTAACTAAACATACATGAGTAGTTTTCTTACTAAACTATTACAAAAAGGCATGTCCAGTTATACATAAATAAACACTTACATGATTCTAATGAAAAAGGTATTCTAATACGTATACAAATTAATAAACAACTATAATGAATTTAAAACTTCAACTCTTCACTTCTTTGTATTCATGCTTCAAGTTTTAACCTACAAGAACCAGTGTATCAATTTGTGTACCTGGTATTTGAAAAGCAAAGAGAAGAAGAGGAGGATCAGTGCAGAAAGCAACAGTAGCATACACAGTAACACAGCAGTACAACAACAACCAATAAATCCAGGAAATACTAAAACTGAAAACCAGCAGTACCAAAATGAAACATAGACAGATGCAAGGACACAATCTTCTGATTTGTTAAACACTCAAGAAAAGCAGCCTGAAACTCTTAATGTAAAAGTTCAGCCTTAACACTCTAACTCTTAGTGTAAAAGTTCTGATTTTTACTTTCTGAATTTTTTCCTCTCTTTTCCAGTATTTTTCCAGATTCCTTCTCTCTTTCAGTCTGCTCTTTTTACTTTAAATCCCACTAAGGAAGCCTTTTCCCTAATTTTCAGCCCCCCATTACCTTTTGTTCCCTATTAATGTATTAATTAATACCCCCATTAACAAAGCACTAACACTAAAATATAAACCTAACTGTTTCAATCCCAAATCACCCCTGAAACCAATGTGTTTTACTGTCCTAGCCCAACCCTTTGTACTTTATCAGCTATAACCAATTTCCTTAGTCAAAACAAAACAACAATTCAAACCTCATAGATTAGACCAAACAACAAACTATAACAGCTATAATCAATCCATCCTACCAAATTTTAATAACTAAATGATTAAGGCTGAATTCTAACTGGAAGCAACAGACTCAACTTGAATCCAAACCGTATTAACACCACACAGGACTTAACAGAACCAACCATTAAAAAATGAAACTGGAAATTGAAATCAAAATCAACATCAGGCAGGATCATTGTCAGCATATTGACAAGCTTTGAAGCTAATTGTCTAAAGATCAACACATACAACACTTGACCTTAAACCATTTGACGAAACTACTAATAAAAACTTGAATTAATCGATGATAATTATTTATACAATTGCCTACAACACTTACAACAATCAATCAGAAATGGACAATTAGGCAATTCAAACAGCATTGACAAAAACAAAGGTTTGTAATAAAACTTAACTAATCGACGAAACTTATTTGAATCGATTACACACATTGTAACTCATAATAATTACAGCAAACAGAAACAATGTCGGAATTGGATCAAACAAACAGGTCCACTGGAGATGAGCAGATGAATTGAAAAGCAGGGGAAATTAATAAAACTAACTAAGCAGAATACATAGATAGAAAGATCATAAATAGAGGAAAAGATAAATACCTCAGAACTTCAGAATTATACGGACCCAGGCTCGAACTCAGACCTAAGCACTTTGAGGTTGAACAGACTTTAATTGAAGTGTTCTCAACTGAGAACACCTTGATTAAGGTCTATTAGACCCCAACCCTTCAATTGATTTGGACAGATTCCATGATTTGAAATTTTAGGGTTCCGTTTTGGGGTTTGAACCTTTCTGGTCAGATTCGAACCAAACCAAGTTTGGTTTGGTTACGAGTGAGGTCATGAGAGTGACTGGTGTGATTTTGGGGTACATTAGGGTAGTTTTAGGTTTTTCTCGGATCTTCGAATGAAGATTCGAGCAGTTCTAGGAATATTCGACCTATGCTACTACCGGATCCATGACGAGGATGGTTAGGGGATGTTGTGGTGTCAATTAGGGACTGGTTGGTTTCGATCTGAGTTTGGCTCGAATCTTCAAATGAAGATTTGAGAAGCTCGATGAAGATTCGAGTTAAACGGTTACCATATTTGGATTGAGGGTGGCCAGGTGGTCTTAGGGTGTTGGTTTGGTGACCAGCAGCCTGCCGGGTTTCAGGCGCGGGGGAGTTAGGGCGGTTAGGGTTTGGGGGAGGGGCATCATCTTAGGGACGATGATGAACAGGAAGACGAGGGGGGGGGGGGGTTTAGTTAGGGGGCTGGGTTGGGAGATTGAGTTTATATAGGGGAGGGGTGTTTTGATCTTGGCCGTTGGATCCATCACGATCCACGGCCAGCATTAATTCACTTAAAGGGGACGACGCCGTTTTGTTTAAGTTGGGGGATGGGTTGGCCCGGGGTGAAGTGGATCGGGTTGTGGTGAGGCCTTGAGGCCATTGGATCAAAGAAAATGGATGGCTAAGATTGAACATTTGAAACGGTGTCGTTTCAACTATGCAGGGACTAAACTGAGTCGTTCGATCCAGTTTGATCAACGGTTCAGACTTGAGGTGCCAATACGACATCGTTTGAACTGGTTGCAGGTGGACTGAATTTTGGCCGGGTTTGGGCTGGTTTTTTGGGTAGGTTTAGGGTATATTTCGTTTGGGCCTTGAAGCTTTTGGCCCAAATCCGGATATTCTAATTTTGAACTCTTTTCCTTTTTCTTCTTTAATTCCTAATTTTACACAATTCCTAATTAAATTGTAAAATCAAAAATACAACTAACAAAATATTAATTAACACTTGACAATAAATATCACACAAAGGCATACTTAAATGACAAAATTACAACAATTACATATTTTTGTGATTTTCCTTCTTTTAAAACCAACTATGGTTTATTTAATTCCTAAATATATTTTTATTTTATTTTATCCTTTTATATAAACCAATGATTGATTAATTATGAAAATGCAACATTAATTCCTAAATGCACATGTACCTATATTACTATTTTTCTGTATTTTTCTTTAATTAGAATAAAATAAACATGTACAGATAAAATGCCACGAAAAATTCAAAATCGTATACAAAGAAAAATTATTTATGATTTCTTTTGGAGTAATTCTTGTGAGGCAAAAATCACATGCTCACAACATCCATTTGTTCAAGCTCCAAATTCAAACTGGCTACCAATCCAAGGATGATGCGGGTTGAAGTCAATTTTACAACTGGTGAAAATATTTCATCAAAGTCAATTCCCTTTTTCTGTAGGAATCCTTTGACTACTAACCGGGCTTTGTGCTTCACCACCTTTCCTCTGCCATCTTTCTTGAGCTTGAATACCCATTTACTCTTTAGTACCTTCTTTCCTTGTGGAAGTTTCACAATCTCATAGGTGTTGTTTTTCTGTAAAGAGTTCATCTCTTCGGTCATTGCTTGCAACCATTTTTATTTATCCTTATGAGATATAGCTTCATGGAAACTCTCTGGTTCTCTATCTTCAGAAAGTAGAATATACTCGGTTTCTGGGTATCGAGTTGATGGAATCTGACTTTGTTCAGATCGATGAGGTTGTTGATTATTAGCTTCAGGAGGTGTACCATCATCGTTCCCCTGTGATGGTTCTGTAGTTTCCTGAGGTGTTTGTGCCTCCCCCTGCCAAACATCCTCTTGTTCTGCTTCTGGTACTGCTTCATGCTCCCCCATGCTATTTGTGTCAAACTGCAATGGTAGTGGATCTGGACCAACCTTTTGGGCACTGAAACCTCTTTCATAAGACATTGTGGGCTTTTCAATGTCTTCAATTGTTTGGTTTTCGTGGAATACAACATCCCTACTTCTGATCACCGTCTTCTGTATTGGATCCCATAATCTATACCCAAATTCTTCATCTCCATAGCCTATGAAGATACATAGTATAGTTCTACCATCAAGATTCTTCCTGAGCTCCTTGGATACATGTGCATGTGCTAAACAACCGAATACCCTTAAGTGAGAATATGAGGGATTCTTACCGGACCATATTTTCTCTGGAACCTCAAAATTTAACGGGGTTGATGGTGACCGGTTGATTAGGTATCAGGCGGCGCGAACAGCTTCTCCCCAGAATGGCTTAGGCAGCTTTGCCATACTGATCATACTTCTGACTCTTTCCATAATTGTCCGGTTCATTCTCTCGGCTACTCCATTGTGTTGTGGGGTGCGTGGGATCATCTTTTCATGTCGAATCTCTTGTCTCTTGCAATAGGAATCGAACTCCTTGGAGGTATACTCGCCTCCATTATCTGAGCGAAGGCATTTTAATTTCTTTCCCGTTTCACGCTCTACCATGGCATGAAATATCTTGAAATAATCAAAAGCCTGGTCCTTTGTCTTTAAGAAGTACACCAACACCTTTCGAGAAGCATCATCAATGAAAGTCAGAAAATACCTATTGCTGCCAAGTGATTTCTCCTCCGTGGGACCACAAATATCAGAGTGTACCAGACTGAGTAACTCTGATTTTCTGGTTGAAGAAAATGTAAAAGAGACTCTATGTTGCTTTTCGAATAAGCAATGATTACAAGGGTCTAAAGCAACATTCTTGTCCATTCTGATAAGTTGTTTTTTCGTTAGAATTGATATCCCCTTTTCACTCATGTGACCGAGTCTCTGGTGCCACAGGTTTTGAGATGCCTCTTTTTCCATAACATTGCGGCTGTCTGAACATACCTTCACATGAGTTTTATATAAGTTGCCACAAATATGTCCTCGAGCGAGAATCATAACCCTTTCCAGTAATTTCCATGTGCCTTTTCCGAAATAACTTTCATAGCCCTGTTTGTCAAGAGCTATACCTGATATTAGGTTTAGACGAAGATCTGGCACATGACGAACATCCTTCAATATCATTGTACTCCCGATATTTGTTTGTATTTTGATATCACCAATTCCAACTATCTCACAGGAAGAAGTGTTCCCCATCTTCACTACTCCAAAGTCTCCTGCTTTGTATATGTTTTGAAGAAATCTTTTCGGGATGTGGCGTGGTATGATGCTGCAGTATCTACCACCCATTCGTTTTCTTCTTGACTTGAGACGTGAAGGCATGTCTCTTCTTGGATGGAACAAATGGCTACCTCTTCGTGGGTAGTGACTAATGCATCTCCATCATTCTTCTTTAACTGCTCCTTCTCCTTATGCAATTTTCTGCAGTTCTTCTTTAAATGGCCCTTTATTCCACAGTGGTAGCACGCATAAGATGACTTCCTACCATCTGTGGATTTTCCCCTACTCTTGCTTCTGCCTCTCCTCTTATCTTGACTTCTTTCTTGTTGTCTCCCTCTTTCTGTAATAAGGGCATGCGACTCACCATGATCGATGTCCTTTCTTCTGGCTTCTTCATTAAATAAGGCATCTTTAACCATAGACATGGTCAGATTTCCACTAGGAGCTGAATTACTAAGAGAGACTACCATCGTCTCCCAGCTATCAGGAAGAAAACTAAGAATTAGTAGGGCTTGCATCTCATCCCCGAGCGGCATGTCAACAGACGATAATTGATTTATCAAGCTCTGAAACTCACTGGTATGCTCGACAACTGAAGTTCCGTGCTTTAACTTCAAATTTACCAAACGCCTCATCAACAAGGCTTTGTTCCTAGCGGTATTGGCTTGATACATCCCTTCTAACTTCACCCAGAGGGCATACGCGTCTGTCTCTTGTGCAACATGATGAAAAACGCTATCGTCAATCCATTGTCGAATTTGACCGATAGTTTTTCTGTTTAATTTCTTCCACTCTGCTTCTTTGGTGGAATCGGGGTTCTTACCCTTTGCTTCTATGGGATCAAACAAATCTTTACAACTGAGGAGATCTTCCATCCAAGGTCTCCACAATGTGTAATTTGTGGCAGTAAGCTTTATCATAGCTCCAGATGATGATGACTCTTCCATTATATCTTTAAAATGGCTTGGTCAAAATTTTGGAGCAGAATCTCACCAAACGGACCTCACCAACGCGTCCTGAATGATGAAAATTGGTAGGATTGACTCTTCTTGGGTCAAAATAGGGCCTCCAGAAAATTTTCAAAATTTACACCAAACTTTTTGGGGTTAAATCGAAAATATACTGAACTTGTGGGGCAGATTTATAATTTCAGGTTATTTCATAAATTTCTAAAAATTTATGATGACTGGGCACTGACTAGATGCTGACTGGATGATGATATGGCGCTGACTGGGCAATTACTATTCATCATCTTCTTCCTTAGACAGAAGAAGAAAAATAGTAAAATTTAAATTGTCATAACTTCTTCGTTTTAGCTTTGTTTTGCCTCCGGAAAATTGCGTTGAATTTGTATCGACGCAAGGAATCTAATGAAATGATCAAAACACACCGAAGATCACGTTTTCGAAAAATGTAAATCCGGGTTGAAATTTTCAGTGTTCCGATATTTCTCGATGAACACAGAATTGAAGGCTCTGATACCACTTGTTGTGATTCTCGGATCAATATGAAGATTATTTGGGAGGAAAAACAACTCTATTTCACAATAATAGAATTACAGAGAATTTACACCAAGAATTTCTCTCTACAAAAAACCTTCCCAAACTCTCGTTTGTTCTCACAATCTCTTCCTGGATTGTATTTCAATCTCTCTGGATTGATATTTTTGTGTAAAACATAAGGCTCTATTTATAGCCTTAAAGAAGGTGGTTGATGGTTGAATTCTTCATTCAACAATGGAGGCTTCAACAATGGGTTGGTGGCTTTAACAATGGTGGGCTTCTAGAATTGGTAGTTGGCAGCAGCTGAACTTATCAAAGGTTAGTCCTGCGCTGATAGTCAAATCAACTACTTTAACATTTTAACTGTAAATAAGTACAGCACAAAAGAATTTGCCTTTCGAATATTAAGACTTTAGATTACTTTAACTTTTTCCCTTTTTAACATAGAGGTACGGATTTAACGTGATGCGATCAGGGACGAAGATACATGTCTTAAAAGATCGTCAATTTGTGGGGTCCATCCCACAAATTTAGGAATACTTTTCTTCCTTTGTTGGTTTTTCAAAGTTGGCAGCAACTTTTTCTTCTACATTGACAAAAATGGTAGGCTGCAGAAGAAAAATGACAAGTGTAGTAGGCGAGGCTCTGCCTATAAAAGGAGAGCTTCGACTCTCATTTCTACACACCAAAAACCTCAGACAATACATCTGAGTGAGAGAGAGAAAGGTATTTCATAGACTATAAAAAAATAGTCTGTGAAGAAAAATAGAGTGTGAGAAATATTATAGTAAAGTGGAAAAAGCAAAAGAGTGTTATTTTTGAGGGTGTAGTAATTTTAGGAGTATTTGTACTCATTACTGCACAATGTAAAATTCCTTGTTATAGTGATATCAGTTGCTCTTCTTGGCCGTGGTTTTTCCCTTATTCAGAAGGGTTTCTATGTAAAATCTTGGTGTCATTTTTGCTGCATTTTTATTCTTGTTGATTTAACCATAACTTAGTGGTCCGCGTTTCTCACTAATACCGTGAATATTATTTTTACGGGATTTATTCCCAACAAGTGGTATCATAGCCAAGGTTCTGTCTGAGTATGCTCTGTGGTTGCGGCACAGTCTGAGCTTTCACATCAGAAAAGAACTACTTTGGTCTCTTAATAAATAGTATTTGTATTTGTGATAAACGATGGAAGCCAACACTAGTAGAATGGTTACTTGAGTGGTACAAATTATGTCATTTGGAAGGGCAAAATGGAAGATTTGTTCTATGTTAAGAATTTTTATCAACATGTCTTCGCTACTATAAAGCCTGATAATAAATCAGATAAAGAGTGAAATTTATTACACAGGCAGGTTTGCGGCTTTATTAGATAGTGGGTTGACGATAATATTTTGAACCATATTTTTGGGGAGACATATGCTCGGACCCTATGGGAGCACCTTGAAAGTCTGTATGCTCGAAAAACTGGAAACAACAAGATGTTTCTAATAAAGCAGATGTTGGGTTTAAAATACCATGATGGTTCCGTGATGACAGATCATCTGAATAATTTTCAGGGGATCATGAACCAATTATTTGCTATGGGCATTAAATTTGATGAAGAAATTCAAGGCCTGTTTCTACTTGGTTCCCTACCATATCCTTGGGAAATTCTTAGAACTTCATTATCAAATTCTGCTCCGGATGGTGTGATCTTTATGGATCTTGCCAAGAGCATCTTTTTAATGAAGAGATGAGAAGAAAATCTCAAGGTTCCTCCTCATCAGATGTCTTGGTGACTAACTCTAGGGGGAGAAGCAAGAATCGGGGTTCTCAAAATAGAGAACATAATAGAAGCAAATCCAGATGCAGACTTAAAGATATTGAGTGCTATCATTGCGGGAAGAAAGGGCATACAAAGAAGTTTTGCCGGATTTTGAAAAAGGATAATAGAGACAAGGAAGAATAGAAAGAAGATGGCAATCCTGTAGCCACCATCACTACAGAAGATATTGTTACTGTCCTTGATGCAGATCTGATAAATATTGCTTGTGATGAGTCAAGCTGGGTTGTGGACAGTGGTGTCGCATCTCATGTTACATCAAGGACGGAATTTTTCACATCCTATACTCGGGGTGGCTTTGGAACTTTGAGTATGGGTAATGAGACTGTATCTAGGGTGGCTGGTGTTGGAACGATTTGTTTGGAAACTAGTATTGGATGGTGATGTTCGTTTGCACTTGATCTCTGTTGGTGTTTTGGATGATGGGGGATATGTCAGTACTAATGGTGCTAGAAAGTGGAAGCTCACTAAGGGTTCCATGATTGTGGCTCGTGGGAAAAAGCGTCGTGGTCTATACTGGACTACGGCCTCTACCTGTGTTGATATGTTAATGCCATTGAGAGCAATAACTCTTCAATGTTATGGCATAAGAGGCTTAGCCACATTAGCGAGAAAGGACTAAATGTTCCGGCCAAAAATAAATTGTTGTCAAATTTTGAAAGTGCAAAATTAGAAAAATATGAACACCGCTTGGCTGGAAAACAAAAAGAGTTTCTTTCAAATCTTATCCTCCTTCAAGAAAGACACAGTTGCTTGAGTTGGTGCATTTAGATTTATGTGGTCCAATGAAGACAAGGAATTTGGGTGGTGCACTTTATTTTGCTACCTTTATTGATGACTGCTCAAGGAAACTTTGGGTCTACATCTTGAAGACTAAAGACCAAGTGTTGGGTGTCTTTAAGCAGTTTCAGGCTTCAGTTGAAAGAGAAACTGGAAAGAAGCTGAAGTGTATTCGTACTGATAACGGTGATAAATATTGTGGATCGTTTAATGAATACTACAAGAAACAGGGTATCAGACACCAGAAGACTCCTCCTAAGACTCCTCAGCTTAATGGTTTAGCAGAAAGGATGAACATGACCTTGATGGAAAGAGTCAGATGTTTGCTTTCTGAAGCAAAATTGCCGAATTCCTTTTGGGATGATGCTTTATTGACCGCCGCACATGTTATTAATCTATCCCCTACGGTTGCTTTGCAAGGTGATGTTCCAAACAGAGTTTGGTATGGCAAGGATGTTTTCTATGACCACTTGAAAGTGTTTGATTGCAAAGCTTTTATATATGTACCTAAAGATGAGAGGTCAAAATTAACTGCCAAGATAAGACAGTGCATCTTCATTGGTTATGGCCTTGATGAGTTTGGTTACAGGCTATATGATCCAATTGAGAAGAAGGTCGTGAGAAGCTGTGATGTTATCTTCGTGGAGGATCAAACCATTGAAGATATTAACAAAGCGGAGAAGCTAAAATCTCCAAGTTCTGAAGGTTTAGTTAATATTGATCAAATTCCTCATACAAATGCGGATGACGTTGGTGGGCTCAATGATGATGGTGATGCCCAGAACCATATTGCAAATCAGCATATTGATGGTGATGGTAATAACAATGCTAATGCTGATGAGGTAAATGCTCCTACTCACGAAGCTGTGGACGAGTTAGATATTCCACTCAGGAGGTCTTCTAGACCTCGTACTCCTTCCTCCCGCTATTTACCCAATGAGTATGTATTACTCACTGATGGGGGAGAACCTGAATGTTATGTGGAGGCCATAGTAGATGAGCACAAAGATCAATGGATTGAAGCCATGCAAGATGAGATGAAATCTCTGCATGAGAACCATACTTATGAGTTGGTGAAATTGCCTAAGGGCATGAGAACTTTGAAGAACAAGTGGGTGTTTAAAGTTAAAGCTGAAGAACATAGTTTGAAGCCTAGATACAAAGCTAGATTGGTTGTCAAGGAATTTGGTCAAAGGAAAGGTATTGACTTTGATGAAATATTTTCTCCTGTCGTGAAAATGTCCTCCATTCGGACAGTTCTTAATTTGACTGTCAGTCTTGATTTGGAGATTGAGTAGATGGATGTGAAGACTGCTTTTCTTCACGGTGACTTAGAAGAGGAGATTTATATGGAATAACCTGAAAAAGGTAAAGAAAATCTTGTATGCAAACTTAGGAAAAGTCTATATGGATTGAAGCAATCTCCCAGACAGTGGTACAAGAAGTTTGAGTCTGTTATGGGGAAGCAAGGCTACAAAAAGACTTCTTCAGATCACTGTGTGTTTGTACAAAGATTTTTTGATGATGATTTTATCATCCTCTTGCTATATGTGGATGATATGTTGATTGTGGGCAGGAATGCTTCCAAGATTGACGAATTGAAAAAATAGTTGAATAAGTCTTTTGCAATGAAAGACTTGGGTCATGCTAAGCAGATTTTGGGCATGAGAATTACTCGTTTGAGAAACGAAAGAAAGCTTTACTTGTCACTGGAGAAGTACATAGAACGTGTACTGGAGCGCTTCAATATGAAAAGTGCTAAGTTGGTTCGCACACCCCTTCCTGGTCATCTGAAGTTGAGTAAGAAGATGTGTCCTACAACAACGGAGGAAAAAGAGAGAATGATCAAGATTCCTTACTCCTCTGTTGTCAGAAGTTTGATGTATGCAATGGTATGCATTCGACCAGATATTGCTCATGCAGTCGGTGTTATTAGCAAATTTCTCGAAAATCCATGAAAAGAGCACTAGAAATTTGTAAAGTGGATACTCAGGTATCTAAGAGGAAGCTCACATGAATACTTATGTTTTGGAGGATCAAATCCAATTCTGAAGGGCTATACAGATTCTGATATGGAAGGTGACCTTGATAACAGAAAATCCACTACTGGATATTTGTTTACTTTTTCAGGGGGAGCTATATCATGGCAGTCGAAGTTGCAGAAGTGTGTCGCACTATCTACAACTGAAGCGGAGTATATTGCAGCTACTGAAGCTGACAAAAAGATGATATGGCTCAAGAGATTTCTTCAAGATCTTGGATTGGAACGGATGAAGTATGTTGTCTATTGCGACAATCAGAGTGCAATAAACCTGAGCAAAAACTCCATGTACCATGCGAGAACAAAACACATCGACGTCAGATATTATTGGATTCGTAAGCAAGTGGAGAATGAATCACTTCAAGTCAAAAAGATTCACACGAGTGAAAATCCAACAGATATGTTGACCAAGGTAGTACCAAGAGACAAGTTCGAGCTTTGCAAAGAACTTGTCGGCATGCACTCAATCTAGAATCTCAGGTGTTACCTCCTTCAGGTGAATGGGACTGGAGGGGGAGATTTGTAGAGTCCATCCCATAAATTTAGGAAGACTTTTCTTCCTTTGTTGGTTTTTCAAAGTTGGCAGCAACTTTTTCTTCTGCATTGTCAAAAAGGGTAGGCTGCAGAAGAAAAATGTCAAGTGTAGTAGGCGAGGCTCGGCCTATAAAAGGAGAGCTTCGGCCTTCATTTCTACACACCAAAAACCTCGGACAATACATCTGAGTGAGAGAGAGAGAGAGCAAGATATTCCATAGACTATAAGAAAATAGTCTGTGAAAAAAAATAGAGTGTGAGAGATATTATAGTGAGGTGGAAAAAATAAAAGAGTGTTTTTTTCTTTTGAGGGTATAGTGGTCTTAGGAGTATTTGTACTCGTTACTACACAGTATAAAATTCCTTGTTATAATGATATCAGTCGCTCTTCTTGGCTGTGGTTTTTCCCTTATTCAGAAGGGTTTCCACGTAAAATCTTGGTGACATTTTTGCTGCATTTTTATTTTTGTTGATTTAACCATAACTTAGTGGTCCGCGTTTATCACTAATACCGTGAATATTATTTTTACGAGGTTTATTCCCAACACAATTGACCGCCCTTCGTCGAAAAATTATACTGCGTATATTAGGTAAAATATTAGGTTTTAGAGGTATATAACATATATTGAACACCCTTTGTCGGGAAAATTTTTTCACTTCTTTCAAATTTGAACATCCTCGAGGAAATTCCTAGCTTCACTACTGGATGTAATGTAGGGGTGTTCAAAACTGAACCGAACCGAAACCGAAGCTTAATGGCTTATTGGTATCGGGTTAACGGTTTAATGAACGAGGAACAGATTGAAATTTTTTCATTAACGACTTATCGGTTTGGGGGCGGATTATTCAATTTTCTTAACGGATAATCCGCTAACCCGTTAAGAATATATATATATAATCCAATCCAAACGCTATCGGTGATATCATATCTCTATGTTCCGCATCCAATCCAAACGCCTCCTTCCACTTTAGTCTTCCACTCTTCCAGTATAATTTTCTCAACGTCTGACTCTCAACCATCAAACTGCAGCCTCTGCCCGCCCTCTTTCATCTACTTACATGATGGTCACTTCTACTACTGATCTAAAGCTGAACGAAAGGGATAACCTGACAACCTTGGAGGAGATGTTGCTCCAACTGGACGTGGGGGAGAAAATGGCAGGAAGAGAAAAGTTGAATGAATATGGGCAGCATAGAATGTCTTGTGTCAACAGTTCAGACATTCTTCGAACTGCAAGGAACACGCTAAACCAGTATCCCCGCTTTTCTCTGGATGGCAAAGATGCCATGTACAAGTCTTCTTTCCATGTTGTGTCTCCTTTGCTAACCACAAGTGTTGGTGCAAGAAAATCAGTATAGATTGAATTAGGCTTATAAACCGTCCGATAACCGCCCAATAAGAGTTAAATCGATACCAATCAGCCCGATATCTTATCGGGTGATTAGCAGATTAATATATTTAAAAGCCGATAACCGATAAGCCAAACCGTTAAGAGTAAATAACCGCTCATTCCGTCCGATAAGCAGCCCTAATGTAATGTTTAGTGCAAATTTTTGATAAACCCTTTCCCATATATGCTGAAAAAAATGCTGATCAGCATGTTTGTTGACAACATATTTTCAAATTAGTAAGTAGTATACGGGAATCTTATTTAGATACGGACGCCGCCCTTGCTTATATTAGAATTTATACATTCATCAATGATAGGCAGGGCGGACCTACACGGTGTCAAAAGGCTTCCTATAAACTCGCTTCATCGCAAAATTATAGGGTATGTAAATATAAATATCATCTAAAACAGAAGAAACTTTAATATATAATAGAAATTGAATCCGCTTGACATTAAACATTATCCTGGGTAATGATCAGGTTGGTTAAAAATAACCGGGGGGTCTCGTGTTCTATCTTTTAGTGCCATCACTTTTCCTTGCTTTTTGCAATTTCTGGCGTTTATGCTTGAATGACGTGCAAATTTGGTCTGTACTGAAACTGTATATTTGCTCTATGTTGTCCTTTTGTTTATTTATTATTATTTGTATTAGTTTAGTTTAATTCACAACTCTTTTGTTCGATTTTTTCCTCTTGTCAACAACAACTTTGTTTTTGTTATATAATAAGTAAAGAAATTCAAGTTTTGTCGTATGTTCTAGCAGATTTTGTAATTCCTTTTTTTAAATACATTACGTGGTAAAAAGAATGAAGAGCGGTGACTTAAAGATGATGACATCATTTTGAGGTAACGAATAAGAAAATAGAGTAGCTAGCAAATCTTGCTTGCTAAGCCTAATGTTAGATTTTATTTTCGCCTATCCTCATGTAAATTTGAATCTAATGGATTATAATAAGCAGCGGAAGCAATCCCAGTATCAAAATCACATGTAATCTAGACAACTAATATATACGGGGTTTCACGGGTTACCTCTTGAAGCGTGAACATATCTCTTCTATCACGTGAGCCTTCAGTTCCATAACTTGTCAATGGAATCTCCATCACCCGCACAATCGTGATCCTCGAACGTTCCACGGTTTTCTACTGTGTTACCCAAATAATACCGAAAATAGAAATTTCGTGTGGGCGAAATTTCTAGGAAAACTTGGCTGAAAATTTCAGCTACCATGTACTGCTACTTCTAGGTGGAAAAACTTATGTATTTATAGCACAAGTTTTAAGAGTTAAGACCCTTTTCCAAAACCTGTTGGGTTTTCTTTTCCACCAGAAAAATGATTCCTTTATTTCCTATTATTTAGGCACAGTAGGGACCACAGAATTTAATTAACAAGACTTCAATTATGGAATTAATTTCTAATTTTCGAAATTAATATCTACCATAATTAATTACGAATTATTCCACTAAAAATCCGTAATTGCACTCCTTATCCAATTTCGAAATTCATCCATTAAATCTTATTTAACTCCCCATATTAAGATTCAGATACTAATCAAGTAAATTAAATTACTGACGATTTAATTTATTGATTATTTCCTTTAGACTTTCGCTTAACTTATTTCATGTGTCGGATACAAAATCCACCGGCCGGGTTTACACATGAAAACTTATAAGCTTTCATAAAGGTGTATCATCAATCTCTAAACCGAGACATGGATTCCATCAACTAGCTATTACTTCACCAATGTACATTATTATTATCCAATTTACTAGGCATATTGACCCACGAAAGAATCTCGCCTTTTAATAAATCAAAACAATAATAATATACACAGCTAATAATAATTATATCAAGATTAAGAGTATAAGTACATTTAATGGCTAGAGAGTTTATTTTATTAAATCAATATAAAATACTTATCTCGACCTGGTCCGTTCAATACATACAAAATGTATTAGCACAAGAAGTTGGAATTAAACCATTCCCATAATCAAGATAAATTATATTTAATCTTGTGCTACAATCATTCGTGATGGTTTGTCCAATTCCATCATTAGATTGTGAACTCAAACTTTATACTTATAAGAACCGATGATTTAATCTTCCGTATATAAGCTAAACTCTATACACTAAATCATCTACTATATAAGCAAAGGACACAGACTAATATATGATCTATTTAAAACTTTATTAAAACTGAATAAACAATTGTTTCGTAATAAATACTATATCTAAACCAAACTCATGGTTAATAGTATATATCCCAACAATCTCCCACTTAGACTTTTAACCATGATAATTATTAGAATATACTATATCCAAATGCATGGTTAATAGTATATGCCCCAACAATCTCCCACTTAGACTCATAACCATGCATCTACAACTTTCTCAGGCATTCTTTTACATGACTATTAAAAGTCTTCACCAAATAAGGTTTTGTTAAAGAATCTTGCCAAGTTATATCTGATGCAATATTTGTCCAGAAGTACTTTGTCGTAATTATCTAGTTTGGTATTAAACTCTTCATGGATCCTGTTACTGAAACTATCCCAAGAATGAACACCGAACTATGATTTTCTTTAGCTTTCTCCCACTACGACGAAGTACTACTAATATTACCTTTGTTACCTCACGACATTGAAATATTAGTGACTTCTTACTATAGTGTTCAATGTTCAAACATCACTCCCACTCGATAAAGGTATATCATGTCTATTAACATTCTCCCACTACTTAAATGCAATGGAACGTCAATTCTGATGTATGGGTTTTGATGTTCTTGAACATCTAGTTATTTCTTTGCCCAGTTCTTGTAAAAATAGTTTACTTCTCGGAACATGTTTTATTAAACATTCCTTATCTAGAAAAATGCATTTGTTTTAACAATTGCCTTATTTTCTTTAGGACAATAAAATAAAGCTTCATTCGTTTTCTTGGATATTCGATAAACATGCACCTATCCATCCTTAGTTCCAACTTACATATCTGTTTTCCCTTTTAGCACATATGCGGGACAATCCTATATCTGAACATGCCACAGACCAAGCTTACATTTAGTCCACAGTTCTATAGATGTCCCAGTACTAACTTAGAAGGAACTAAATTCAGAATGTAATTTGCAGTTTCCAGGAAATATTCCAAAAACAAATAAGGCAAATCTGAATAACACGTCATTAGTCTATCCATATCCAAAAGAGAATTATTTGTTCTTTCTACTACACCACTCTATTATGGAGTTTACGGTGTAGTCAATTGAGATGTAATCCCTTATTCTGATATGTAACTAAAAAACTCTTTAGAGAGGTGCTCGCCACTATAATCAAATTGTAGTAACTTAATATATTTCTTTGGTGCTTCTCTGTTTCAAGTCTTAAAAACCTTGAATTACTTAATTCATTAAGACTTACAGTGCATCAAATAAATATATTAATATTTTGAGTAATCATTTATGAACGTCACAAAATACTCAAAATCTATCTCTTACGAGTATGTTCATTTAACCATACAAATCAGAAAGGATTCATTCTAGCTTATCACTAGTTTTATTTCCTTTTAAAGGGAAACATCTTTTAGTCAAATTTCCTTCCAAACAGGATCCACAAGTTGGTAGTGCCTCTACTTTCAATAAACCTTATGGTCCATCCTTGACCAACTAGAAATCCTATCCAGATTAATATGGCTTAGACAAAAGTGCACAGATAAGTTTTACTCAATTTTGAAGAATATATTCTCTTATGGGGTAGACTAATATTGTTCTGTTCAGGAGAGACATCAATATACAATAACAAAGTCATGCATTTATGTACCACAAGAGATAAAATATTTATTAAGCTCAATAACTCAAGAGTTATTCGAAAAATAAAACAAATATCCATCTCTTATTTTGCCCAAAAACCGGAATTAAATTCCTTCTAACAAAAGTACATATATTGCATCCTTAAAATTAATGCCTTATCACTAAAAGAAAATATTAACAAGTAATACGACCAATTGCATAAAATCATTGTGGAGTTGAGATAAAAACATTAAATAGATCATAATAAGTCAAAACACTGAATAGTAAAATTCAGACTGCATTCAATATTTATATACATACATGCATCTGGAATAATAAATTTCGATAGGAAAAGAATCATTCATGCAAAGTATATTATATAATGCAAGAATTATAGAATCCAAAAATAAATAGAACCAACTCAGATGGAGAGCATACTATTATTTTCAGTCAATTGTATATAACTTTTTAATACAAAAATTTTAAACACACTACACATATATGTCATGCATCTTGAATAGCAATTTCGATGGGAAAAGAACTACTCATGCAACATACATATGCAATGCCAGATTATTCACTCCAATAATTAAAACAGACCCAACTCAGATGGAGAGTATACTGTTAATTTAAGTCAAGTGAACATCATTTTTAATAGCTCTAGTTCCATTGATCCAACATGTATACTCAGATGGAGAGTAAGTAACACGATATCAATTACTAGTATTTCACCTAGTGAGCTTACAATAAATTTATCCGATATGGAGGAAGACCTAAAGTCAACGCGTAAATTTATTACTCACTTGAAATTAATAGTGAAAGACCATAGAAATATAATTCTATCACCATTTAATCATGATTGTATTTTAGTTACAAAATTGATTCAACCCTTAAACTCAGATAGAGAGATAATACAGGTTATCAATAACTAGTAACTATATCCAGTGAGTTCATAATAAATTTATCCGATATGGAGGAAGACCTAATGTCAACACGTAAATTTACTATCTCACTATAAATAAAAAAAATGGAGATCATAGGGGTTAATTACTATCACCACTTTATCACAACCACGAACATTTCTCTGAGGATTAAGTTCCATAATTTAAAAAAAATACTCAATACCCCATTTAAACAGTCTTAAAATACTAAAATTATTCTTGTTCACTGGACTGTTTCTGATAAATCTACCAAACTTCATATCAATCGGAGATCGTTAAAATCACAATCTCCAAAAATTGCGACCAAATTTGGAAAATTATCATTTTAAGTATTTTTTAAGAATTTAAAATATGACCTACATTTTTATCATATACCAATTCATGTCAAATCAACATGTGTTATCATGTTCCAGATTAGACATAAATAAAATGATAGAAAGAATGACTTTTTGTATGTAAATCGCATTTTAATCTGTCAAACCTCCAAAATACTCATCTAAACGATCCTGAATCGTCAAAATACGATGTGATTCACTGCATAGCAGTGAGTTCTTCTTTAATGATCGTTTCCGATGATCCTATCGAATTTCAGGTCATTCGGAGATCGTGGAATTCATGATCGCCAAAACTAGACCAAATTCGAATAAATTATTTTTGGCATAGTTAGGATTAAATCCATGTGATTTGCATTCTTCATATATATCATATCAAGTTAAATCACATGCTTCAGATTTAACACAAATATAGCCGATATATAAAGAATAATTTTTCATATTTATAACAAATTCAATTTAATAAACTGCTTGAAAACCCATCTAAACAACCTCAAAATGCCAAAAAAACAACATGATTCACTGCATAGCAAGTGAGTATTTCTCACTAGATCGTTTTTGATGAACCCACCAAGTTTCAGGTCAATCGGAGTCCGTCAAATTCATGGCCACCAGCCTGTAACCAAACTCAGAGAATAACCGTTTTAAGTAGTTTCATGAATTAAAATAAATATGATATTGATTTCCATTCTCCTTATAATTACACTATGAGCTCAAGGCATATATTATATTCTTCCTATTTCTAGGATATATAATATATTCTTTTGCAATAAATTATTCTTTTATTAAATACACAAGAACCTGAAATATTATATTTTCTCCCGTTCGGCGAAAAACTTAATATCTCTTCTCATGGTGGAGTTGGTATCACTAGTACCCAAAGATAAAACTCTTTTTCTAGTTAAGAACCTCCACCACTAATGTAGGTTTATCAAGGATAATTTTCACATGGTACATTAAGCAGATTTTAATGACTCAAATAAATAGGCCGTTTTGTGGATCCTACTTATTAATCATCATGCTCAATCCATGAATAGACACAATTTCACATGTACAAATTTATTAAATTTTTTTCATTTGTTCATATAAACAAACCACTTCAGTGATAACTATTTATTACTCATAAAATTCTCAATTTACAAGTGAATATATATGTAGCTCATAAAATTATTTTATGGTAGAATATGGACCACATCTTAAAAGCCATACCAACAATATAAAACTCATACAGAATACCGTCATATTTCACTTAATTAGAACCTCCAATCAAAGAACAAAAAATTCGTCATAGAAAATCCAAAACTAATAATCACGTAGGGCATGAAAACATAAACTTAAATTTGAGAAATTTTTTATGCATAAATATGCCAAACGCTCCAATCATTAGTCATCCAGGATATCAAATAGAGAATTTTACTTTCTTACAAAATAATTATATCATCACACAATATCAATTATACCTTGCAAGACCTAGTCAATAAAATCCTACACCTCTATTATTGAATTTAATACAACAACACGTCTATTTGCTAATAGCCAATGTGTAAACCTATTATATGACTAGTATTTAATCATGGGGACCATGGGGAGTCACCCCACCACCATTGAATTAAAAAGGAATTAAAATTATTAAGAAATAATTTTCAGAAAATAGAAAAACGTCCAAAACACAGTCCAAACGACCTCAAAACGCCGAAAATACCATGATTCATTGCTAAAGCAGTGCGTTTTTCTCACCACGTCATTTCTGATGGACCCACCAAATTTCAGCTTAATCGGAGTCCGTCAAGTTCGCTGACCTCCGAAAATACCGGCTATTCGGTCAAAAACAGGTTTTGCGTTTTTCTAGGGTTTACCCCAAAAAATTCAGATAATCTTAATCAAATATCAATAAGAAAAAAGATCTCTCATGATTATAAGAATGGTCCAAAAATTTTGCACAGTTAATTCACAAAACAGCAGTGCAGTTTTTGAGAAAACCACATATATATGTAATTCAAAAAACGCACATAAATACCATATTCTTGTTTCACGAAAAACTTAGTTATCTAATTAGATGTGAGTGTGCTCTGATACTAATTGATGGATTATAATAAGCAGCGGAAGCAATCCCAGTATCAAAATCACATGTAATCTAGACAACTAGTATATACGGTATTTCACGGGTTACCTCTTGAAGCGTGAACATATCTCTTCTATCACGTGAGCCTTCAGTTCCATAACTTGTCAATGGAATCTCCATCATCCGCACAATCGTGATCCTCGAACGTTCTACGGTTTTCTACTGTGTTACCCAAATAATACCGAAAATAGAAATTTCGTGTGGGCGAAATTTCTAGGAAAACTTGGCTGAAAATTTCAGCCACCATGTACTGCTACTTCTAGGTGGAAAAACTTATGTATTTATAGCACAAATTTTAAGGGTTAAGACCCTTTTCCAAAACCTGTTGGGTTTTCTTTTCCACCAAAAAAATGATTCCTTTATTTCCTATTATTTAGGCACAATAGGGACCACAAGATTTAATTAGCAAGACTTCAATTATGGAATTAATTTCTAATTTTCAAAATTAATGTCTACCATAATTAATTAGGAATTATTCCACTAAAAATCCGTAATTACACTCCTTACCAATTTCGAAATTCATCCATTAAATCTTATTTAACTCCCCATATTAAGATTCGGATACTAATTGTGAGCACGTGATTTTTGTTTCGCACGACAATCGCTCCAAAAGGAAATAAAAATAATAATTGGCCCTGCTGTACAAATTTTGGATTTCTGTGCGGCACCTTGTTGATTTATTTGTGACTTCGGCCCATTTTTATTTATTTACTTTATTAAAACAAAATTCAAAAAATATATGTGTCCTGCATAATTCGAACCGTAATCCGGTCGTTGAATAAGAAAATCACGAATGGGCATCTTCGTCCGTGATTTTATTTTGATTAACTCTACCTGTTTTGAAATATTTTAGTGTGTGTGCAAATAATTGTATTGAGTGTGTGTTTAATTTTAATTTGATTTTTTTGGCTTAGTTTTAAAATAAATAAAAAAAAAAGAAAAAAAATATATTGAAAGGACCCCTTTCCCTCCCGGACTTGGGCCAATTTTAACAAAATTGGCCCAAACAAACAGCCCAAAACCCAGGCCTGCCCGGTCCAACACCACCTGATGCCCAGAGAATCCAAACGACGTCGTTTTGGTACAGGTTGATCTGGGCCGTTGATCTCAAATTGATCAACGGCCAAGATCACATTTCCTATACCCACGAACAGAACCCGACCCGTTTCCACCCGGACCAACCCGAACCCCCTTTAGTTGAAACGACATCGTTTCCCCGAGGCCTTTAGATCCAAGCCATTGATTCCAGTTAATCCGATGGCTGAGATCAGCCGCCTATTCCATATATAAGCCTATAACCTTACCCTGCCCCCCATCAGATACCCCAGCTCCCGTCTTCAACCTCATCCCCATCAAACCCTAGAGCCGCCCCTGTATCCTCCACCATGAAAACCGGCGGCATGGACGCCGGTGACCTTCCCCTTAACACCCTAGAACCCCCTTGCCATCCTGAGCATGAATCCATTAACCCTGTAGTTCGAATCCCTCCCCACCTTCTCGAATCTTCATTTGAAGGTTCGAGTCGAAACTCGATCTACACGGTTCAACCCTAGCTTCACACCAGATACTCCCCAGACCCCCCTCGTGAACAAACCATACTTGGTTTGGTCCGAATCTGATCAGGGAAGCCTGAATCCCAGATCTAAGTTTGAAAGGTTTTGTGTCCTTCGTCACTGGTTCATACCGGTTCAACCGAAGAGATTAAGGTCTAATGGACTTCAATCAAAGTGTTTCTCATCTGAGAAACACTTCGATTAAAGTCCATTCAGCCTTAAGAAAGTTTGTCCAAATCCAAGTTCAAACTGTTAAACTTTTCAAGTTTTAAGGTAAGTCTGCTTTCTTTTCCTTTATTTGTTTTTAGTCCGTATGATTTGTTTTAAAAGACTGTTCATATTTGTTTTAATTTTTATCAACTTTTGTTTGTCCACTTTGTTTGAACATCTGTGTTTGTCTGAATCCCTCTCCTTCTATTCTGATACGGCATGCGTATTGGTTGTATTCCAATTTGTACTGACTAACTGATTCCTCGAAGTACCATTCTATTTTAATCAGTATAAGTCGAGTCATGTGTCCCATACTTCTGAATGTCTGATTTTTGGCTACGATTGTGTACGTTAATGCTAATATAGTCGAGTCGACATGAGTCGTCAATTAGTTTCAACTGTCTGAGCATAGCAAATCGATTTGCTTCTGTCGAACATTTTTTGAATCAATTGAGAAACAATTTTGTTTACTTATAGCTGTTGATTTGGATCAGTAATGTAAAAGGGATGTTTGGTTTAAATGCTGAATTGGAGGGCATGTGCACTCTTGCACAGCATTTGCATTGGTGCACCTCATGTGCATTGGTGCACCTCATGTGCTTTGTGCACAACCTGTGGCCTGCATAAAGGTCCTTGTTTAATTTTAAAATGGTTTGACAGCATATGCTGTCAACATATCCTACTGCCCATACTTGCTTTTAAAATGGAAAAGCTAAATCTGCCAGGGAATGATGGGGTTTTTATACCTAATTAACTAAAGTGGAACTGAAAAAGTTTAAAGGCACATGGGAGGGGTATGGTAATAGTCTGAACAGGCTGTTTAAAAGGGATAGTGTTGAAGCCTATAAGAGGGGGAGGTGAGGAGTTTAAGTGGAGACTGGATTTTCTGAAGGTAAAAGAGACAAAAAAAAGGGGACTGACTTTTGAAGGTTTAAAAAGAAAAACACACTGTGAAGAGTTTAGGGAGGAGAGCTGGAAATACATACAAATAGATACACATAGACAGAGAGAGTTGAAGGGATAGAGGGGATACAACCAACAATCAGAAGCTTTTTCCTCCTATTATTACTGGGTTTCAGTTGTTCAACCTGTTTCAAATCAATTCTGATTCTTTGAAATTCCAGTTGTGTCTATTAGTCGAGTGTTTTCATTGGTTTACTACTGGTCTGGTCTGTTTGGATTTCTGTTTCTATTCCACTGGGTGTTGCTGCTATTTGGCTATTACTTTCTATTGGCCATATTTGCATCTCTGCACTCGAGCCTGTTTCTTGCTGTATTGTTTTGCCTGCTGCTATTCTGCCCTGTTGCTGTTGGTGCTGTTACTGCTGCTGCATTTGTTCATTGTTACTCTACTGATTGCCCTTTTTCTTCAATTGCAAATATTCCCAGGTACACAACCTTTGAACCTTGTATTGTTGAAAGTTTGAAGTTGAAGCAGAAATAAAGAAATGAACACCAGTTTATGTTATAGCATTGGTGTAAAAAGATAGTTCGAATGTTGGTTGCGCCTGTATTCTTACTGTGAACTGCAAATATTCTGTATAAACTAGCATACATTCTGTTTAAGATGAACTGTTAGATAGCATGGCTCAATAGTAATGACAGTATGACATAGACATCATGTTTTGATTTAGTATACATTCAGTTCAGTATAACACTTGTTTGATTTAGTATGACTGTATAACATAGAGTCATGGTAAGCATTGTATGTATTTTGCCTAGACCACTGAATTGACAAAACTGTGATACTGGGTCCGGGATAAATGTATCCCCAAACAAACTCCCATACAGTCACACTAAGAGTATGGCTATGAATGCCAGTTCTCTTGTCAGTTTATTCGTTCTAATACAGGTTCGATACTGGGTTTCGGTACAGATTTTTATTTCGAAATGATGTAATGATTGTTGAGAAAAACTAATAATCATTTTTGAGTTCAATTAGTAGTAATTTTTCCTAATAAAACAGCCGATTTCTTTTATCAATTTCAAATAGGTTAGAGTGTTAAGAATAGAACTTGGAGGTCGTTAAGCATAACTCAATATATGTTGTTAGTTTGTTTGCAATCTCACTTAGCGAATTAATAAGCATATTCACTTGTTGAAGACAAAGCATGCCGTAGCTCTCACCTCATGAACAATCAATCAGGTAATCAAACAAGTTTAGGTTCGGCAAACATAATAAGGATTCAGTCCGTATTTGTCTAAACCAGCAAAATTCGGCATCATCCTTCTCTTTAAAGATAAATGTAGTAAAAATGTAGTCCTTGTAGGGTACCCTTCTAAAATAATGAGACGAGCCTCGCCGAATCAAAAGGCAAATTGCGGGGCCCTCAATAATTGGTCATAATAAATACTTAGAATTTGGGACGAGCTGTTTAGTGAATTCCACTGCCCTCCCCGAAGACAATAACGTGTTAGATTCTTTAGGCGCGACTTAATCAAATTACATTCTTAAATTCGGGTGCGCATTTATGTGACCCAAATTCAAATCTCAACGGAGTCGAAATGTGTTAACAACTACGGGTGCATTGATTGTGACGTGGTTCGAGATACATTTTCACGACGTTGCAATTCTATAAAAATAAATGATAATAATAAAAGCGGGTAAAACTTAATAAAAGCACATAAGTCACAACATGTATTTAAATCAGATATTTAGCCATTATAACAATTTAAGCGACCGTGCTAGAACCACGGGATTCGAGGGTGCCTAACACCTTCCCTCGGGTCAACAGAATTCCTTACTTAGAATTTCTGGTTCGCAGACTTCATTTGGAAAAGTCAAAAATTTCCTCGATTTGGGATTCAAGATAAACCGGTGACTTGGGACACCAAAAGCCAAACCTTTCCCAAGTGGCGACTCTGAATTAAATAAATAATCCCATTTCGAATATTGTCACTTAAATTGGAAAAACTCCCTCGCACATTTTCTACCCTTCGGGGCGGGGCGCGCAAAAGGAGGTGTGACAGCTCTGGCGACTCTGCTGGGGATTAAAACCCAGAACCACTGGTTCAGGGTTCAAGAGTTCGAGCTTAGAATAATTGTTATATTCGGCTTATTATCTGATCTTTATTACATATTTTTGCATAACGTGCTAAATGTTGTCTTTTACCGCTTTGATATTATCTGAACTGTATATAAACTGTGCCGAAACCCTTCTCTCTTCACCTCCGGGGAGAAGCTCGCTGGTCGAGACTCCCTATTCTGTTAGTGTCAATACCCGAAATAAGAAAGAGGACGGATAAGTTACGAAGCCGGACGGCCTTTTGGTTCCCGGTAAGTTGCCCCTCCTCGACTCGAGTTGTCCGCTCGGGTACACAGTCTAGTATAACTCGACTTCATGCCGGATCTCTAGTAGGAACGCTTATTTGCATCATGTTGCATTTGACTTAGGGGGCTCAACACAGGGGTTGGGTCCGTCTAGGACAAGCAACCAGAAATGAAAAGGCCACCCTGCTGCATCTTATTTGTTTTGCGCATTTATTTGCTTCGGTTCCGCATGTTGATCGGTTTCTAAAAAAAAATAAAAAAAAATAGCAGCGTAGGGAGATAATTACTTATTTTGGAAAAATAAAACCAATGTCCAAGTAGTGTCGAAACCTCGTCGGAATTTTTCTAAAAAAAAAGAATAAAACCAAAAGTTGCCTTTTAGTCTGATTAAAAAAAAACATATAAAAATTTGTTTCTTTTCTTTTAAGAAAAAAGAGGGTATTTATTTCAAAAAAAAAATGGAAAACTCATAATTCAAAAAAAAAATGTGTTGTTTCTTTTACCCTTTTATAAATTCGGACTGATAGTCCAAATATTGCAAAAAAAAAAACAAAAAAAAAATATTTTTAGTATTTATCTTTCTCCAAAAACAATAAAAATGCTTATTCTTGATTACTAGGTTTATTTGATTTTCTCTATTCGCGATATGACCGAACTACGCCGGTTTGATTCTCGCACGGGGTGAGATACGTAGGCAACCCTCGGCGGGTCCAACCTCCCGTTTTCAAAAAAATCTAGATAATTTTAATTTTTGAGTCTAATAAAGTTTATCGCCTTAAATAAATGTGCAGGATGAGCACGATACAAAATGAATCGTTTTCAATAATGACCAAGATCCCTTTTGAGTTGCGATTATGGTGGAACGACTTAGGCAAAGAAGGGCAAGGCAAAGTGAGGAAATATCTGAAAAATCTCCCGGATTTACTAGACATTCAGCCTCGGGGTGATATTATCAGATCATTGGTCACTTACTGGGACTCGGCGCACAATGTATTCCATTTTTCAGACTTCGAACTCACCCCGACGCTGGAGGAAATAGCGGGATACATTGGGGGTGATGAAGCTCCGTTAAGGTTCAAGTACTTGATTGCACCTAGAGCCGTCACGGTACACCGATTTTTGGACTTTCTGAAAATACCCCGAACATTTCACCATCCAGATCTTGCCAAAGGCTTCTGCAGTCTCCATCTCATGTATGCTAGATACGGTCATGAGGGTGGGTTCAATAAGCCGGATTTCAAACTATGTAGTAAAGGCAACCGGCAAAAATGGGACGAACACAGGCAATTGGCTTTCATGACGGCTTTCTTAGGTCTTATAGTGTTCCCAAGGAAGGACGGCAACATCGATCTAAGAATAACTGGGGTTGTCAGTACTTTGCTTACCCAAGATAAAAGTACTCTGGCGCCTATGATTATGGCTGACATTTTCCAGGCTCTCACTGTTTGTCGAGCCAGGGGTGACTTCTTCGAAGGATGTAACCTACTGTTGCAAGTATGGATGACCGATCATTTATGTCATCGCTCCTCACTTGTGGGTTATGGTTCGCCAGAGAAAACTTGTATTGGAGAATTCTACACGAGAATCAAAGGGCTAAATTTACTTGAGGGAGTCACATCATGGACCTCATTTCTCCGAACTCTCACTGCCAGCCAAATCCAATGGATGCTCGAATGGTCACCTATCGAGGAAATCATATACATGCCGGCAACCCGGCCTCACTTTCTGTTGATGGGACTGAAAAGTATCCAACCCTATGCACCGTATCGGGTTTTGAGGCAACTTGGGAGGTACCAAGTGGTACCGAAAGATGAAGATTTGAGTACCCAAGCAATTGAAATCAGTCCGCACGGTCATTTCCCTGAAGAAGAAGTTCGCCAAATCTGGAGTGAATGCCAACATCTGACAGCAAACACTTGTGTGATCGATACAGCAAAAGGGGAAGTCGCCCCAGGATATCACGCTTGGTTTAGAGGTAGCCTGTCTTACGAAAGACCGGCTAAGAGGCCGCATCTCAAAGATTTCGTAGAATCATCCCAAGGGCAATGGAACTGGTTAGCAAAAGAGAAGGGTTATCGAGCAGAGATTGGCGATTTGAAGCTACAAATAGATAGTTTGAAATTCGATAACAGCGTACAAATCGCGGCGGATCGAAGCGAAAAGAATAGGTTGATCCAAGAGAATGAAGAACTTAAGGCCCAAGTCCAAAAATTGAGATTGTCTCTTGATGAGCAACCCAGAAGTCAATCAGACCAGCGGTTGATAAAGGGTTTGAAAAGAGAGATCACGGAATGGCGAGACAGGTTAGAATAATCCGAAAAGGTCATGACAGAATTCAAGGCACGGTGGGAAACAAGAGTAGATAAGCATCGCCGATGTTTGAACCAATTGAAACGTGATCACGAGAAGGCTGTTTCCAAAATAAAAAGGGAGATGGCTACACTTGAGTTTAAAGCAGTTAAGCAGGCCAGGGATTTCCAAATGGAGAATAGATACTGTTACGACTTGTTGGCCCAAATGAAGGAAGAAGTGCGGCAGTTGAGGGATCAGCACATACAGGACTCACAGGTATTCAAGACGAGCAGTGATCAGATAAGGCACCTACTCATAGAGAAGAAGCAAACCAGAGATAGGATCAAGGCCATTGCCCATGCCATCACCAGACGATGTCTACAATGTGAGAACATGTCCAGCGCTACCGTCCTCTCGGCAGTAATGGGTTATGTCAAGCAGACTATGCACGAGCTGGAGCAACTTGAGAGGATCTCACGCCTAGGACCGCGGCGAGGCCGAACGATGCCCCGCGGAAACCAATTTTTAAAACCATAATGCATTCATAGGTCAAATCTGTATTTTAGCATCTTCTGCCTGTTTTTTTTTCATCAAGGCGATTTTCAGTCTATTTTGAGTCTAGGTTCATTTTTCAAGTTTGCTTTTTCTTTTGCAGAATGTAGCTTGTAATAGAACATTTCAACAATGAAGAGGTTGTTTCTTTTACGTCCATTTGTGTTTTTCGAACTACGTAATGATCTGATTCACGTAGGCATCGTGATACGTAGGCAATCCTCATCGGATCCGGTCGCATTTCTTTTACTACAAAAATAAAAAATATATATATATATAATAAATAATAAATAAAATAAAAGGAAAACAAAAGAGAAAAAGAAAAGAAAAGAAAAAAAGAGGGGAAAAACTAATAAGAGAAAAAATGCCGGAATGACGCATGCTCTCGTAGCAAACATATAGTAATTCACTTAACTGTATAGGTGCATCATGCCCAACGTGAGATTAACTATCTATTATTTGCTGCAGAATTAACCGTGCGTTTGTCATTGAGCATTTTTTTCAGGGTTTTTGAAAAGACGGTTGGTTTGGTGAAAGTCTGGCCTCGCACTCATACTTCACGAGATCAAGGAGAGGTGTTCAACTACCTATTGTTAGGACCAGAAGCAGTACTCACACTTACTTCACCAGGTCAAAAGGAAGTGTGGAAATGTCTTCGGAAATTCCATTGCAAACAGTCCCCGTCTCTGAGGAGAGCTCAATCTCAGCCGTCCTCACACCTGAATCCGCAACTGCGGAGGAAAATAGGATCCTACGGCTCCGCATGTTGGAAATGCTGGATGACTGGAACAATGGGAAAGAGCCGCCAAGTGTCGTCCCCGGATTCCCTGAACTATTCTCCAGGTCAAGTGGGACTTCTAATGTTCCCATAAATTACCCTGCTACCCCATTTGGGTACCCAGCCACCTCCGCCTTCTCTGCAGGATCACCTTCTGAGCCTCATCCCCGAATGTCGGCCAATGATGCAAGCATGAACATCTTTACTGCATCGCCTTGCCCAGCTACGGCACAGCCTGCCACGTACAAGCCAAGCCTTGACTCATCCTCTTTTACATTCCAAGCACCATCGTTCTCAATGGAACCAACTAGGTTCGCCACCAGTACTAATCCTCTACCGCCTCAGTGCGAGCCTGTACTAGGGCAGGATCAGAACCCCAGAGTCGTAGAACAAAATGAGATGGCCAAAAGGATGAGAAGCCTTGAGCAAAGTCTGAAGAATATGCAAGGATTGAGCGGGCAGAAGAGCGTCTCTTACGCCGACCTATGCATGTTTCCTCACGTACACCTGCCAACAGGTTTCAAGACCCCCAAGTTTGAGAAATACGATGGGCACGGTGACCCCATTGCACATCTTAAGAAATACTGCAACCAATTGCGGGGAGCCGGCGGAAAAGAAGAACTGCTAATGGCATACTTTGGGGAAAGTTTAGTAGGGATAGCTTCGGAATGGTATATGGATCAGGAAATGTCCCGATGGCATATATGGGATGATCTCGCCAGAGATTTTGTAAAACAATTCCAGTATAACATCGACATTGCGCCAGACCGAAACTCTCTGTCAAATTTAAAGAAGAAGCCTTCGGAAAGCTTTAGAGAGTATGCTATTAAGTGGCGTGAACAGGCGTCGAGAGTGAAGCCTCCCATGGATGAAGTGGAAATGGTCACTACCTTTCTCCAGGCTCAAGAGTCTGACTATTTCCAAAACATGATGTCGGCCATGGGTAAGCCATTCGCGGAAGCGATCAAGATTGGAGAGATGGTGGAAAATGGGTTGAAAACGGGAAGGATTTTGAGTCAAGCAGCCATAAGGGCAACCTCCCAGGCCGTCCAAAGCGGGTCTGGAGGAACAACAAGGGGGAAGAAGAAAGAAGAAACGACTATGGCAGCCTCTGAAGCAAGGGAGTATCGTCATCCCAGGCCCCATTTTCCGGAAAGAGCCCCACAACACTATTACCCCCATTCAAATTCGGCATATGCTCATCAACCTTATATGGTCATGAATGCCCAACCTTATAACCATCCACCACAACAAGCCAACCGAGGCCCAGCTCCACCTCCCAGAAATCAGCCTCACTACCGCAACCACTATAACCCACAACCCCCGCAGAATAACTACCGCCCCCAAGAGCCACCTCGACGACAGACTTTCACACCCATCGGTGAGCCATACTCAACTTTGTTCCCAAAGTTGGTCCAGTTGGGTTTCTTGCAACCCATCCCTCAAACAAGGCAAAACCCGACATCTCCTTCTTACAAAGCCGGAGTCAGATGCGCCTATCATTCAGGGGCCGAGGGACATGATACAAACGACTGCTGGTCATTGAAAAGAGTGGTCGAAAATTTGATAGAGCAGGGGAAAATAGTGCTAAGGGACGAGGAGATCCCGAATGTAACAAACAATCCATTGCCCGCTCACAATAATGGGCCGTTGATCGGCATGATTTGTGAAGACAAAGAGTTCGACCCTGCTTTGAAAGCCATAATTGCCATTGTCGACACGGGGAAGAGGCCTGAAATAGACCAAAAATCAGAAAAAGGGGAGGAGGCCAAGGTCGCAGAGAGCAAGTCTGAAAAGAAGGTGGAAAAGAAAGTGGTACCAGCAAAGGACGGAGTTCTTTACGTACCGCGAGGTCAAGCTGAGAAGACGCAGAGATCCGGGATCAAAAAGACAAAACCTATGTATGTGCCAAAAGGGGCCTATGTGGTCCGGGGGACGATTCAACCACCTCGGCTGAATGAGCCAGTGGTTATCGGACGCGTGCCACAAAAGCCAATGACCAACCCGACCACAGTGCCGTGGAATTATCAAAAGACCTTGGTGATGTACAAAGGAAAAGAGGTCGTGGGAGAACTTCCGGAAAATACTTTCATTAGAGGGTACTCAAATACCCAAGAACTGAACAACGCCACACAAAGGCGCTTTCCTCCGAAGAAGCCTGTGAGTGTTGAAGAGGCGGAAGTGTTCTTCCAACAAATGAAGATGCCGGATTATGAAGTGATAGATCAGCTGCGCAAGCACCCTGAGCAGGTGTCCATGCTATCATTATTGACAAGGTCGGCCGAGCATCAAAAGATCTTACTAAAGACCCTGAATGAGGCATATGTGCCGGTTGAAACCTCGGTTGAACAATTAGAGCGAATGACAGAAAGATTCTTCGCCGTCAACCAAATCTCCTTCAGCAAGAAAGATCTACCCCCGGAAGGAGCAGCACACAACAAGGCTTTGCATTTAACAGTCAAATGCGAGGACTACTATGTCAAGCGAGTAATGTTGGATGGAGGTTCAGGCGTTGACATTTGCCCGCTCTCCACGCTACAGAGAATGGAAATTGGGACCGGAAGAATCCGACCCAACAATGTCTGCGTAAGAGCTTTCGATGGTATCAAGAGAGACACCATGGGAGAAATAGACCTGCTGCTGGTCATAGGACCAGTCGAATTTCGAGTCACTTTCCAAGTGATCGACATGGACACATCTTACAATTTCCTCCTTGGCAGGCCTTGGATCCATGCGGCAGGAGCCGTGCCTTCTACTCTTCACCAGATGGTGAAGTTCGAGTATGAAGACCAAGAGATCGTGGTCCATGGGGAAGACGAACATGCCATTTATCGGGACCCATCCATCCCGTATCTTGAACCAAGAGAAGGGAGCGAGCATACGGTCTATCAAGCTTTCGAGGTGGTATTGGCAGAGCAGCACGAAGAGGGAGTACCTTGCCCCCAGCCTTTCTTGTCTAACGCTTCGGTTATGGTGGCTAAAGAGATGATCCGACACGGATTTAGGCCAGGGAAGGGGCTTGGACGAACCCTTCAGGGAATGACGGAACCCATTACTTTACCAGTTATCAAGAAACCTTTTGGACTAGGTTTCAAACCTACTCCAGCAGACGAAAAATGGGCAAAGAAAAGGAGAAATGAGGGCTGGAAGTTGCCTCAACCACTGCCGGATTTACATGCGACTTTCGTCAGGCCAAGGTACGCTGAAGAAGAAGATGATGAGGTCTTCACAGCTGAGGAAATCGAGGAAATATGTGGGGCAATGAGGGAAATGCTCTACGAGGTCCACATGGTTCAACCAGGCGAAGGCACGAGCACTCCTGAGATGATGTACATGGGGCCAAACGCCAAACTCCAAAACTGGGAGATCACGCCATTCCCAACTAGACGGAAGTCCGGGTAGACCTGTCCTGCCACCTTTCCTGTATCACAAGTTATCTCCGGGACATGACTTGAACGTTTTCTTCTTTTCAATTGTTGTTCCTAGTTGTAAACGTTGTTGTCTTCCAATTTTCCAAGAAAATATAATAAAAAAATCATCATTGCTTTCCTATTCTTTCTTTGTTCTGATTTTTATTAGTTTTCCTTTCATCTTCCTTTTCAGTCCTAATAATGCGGCTTTAAATATGACATGCTTGCGGACTTCACGCCCAGATCACAATGAGCTATTTAACTGCGAATTAATGAACCCAGAACCAGAATATGATGCGGAAGAGGCTTTTAGGGAGATAAACCGAGAGTTGGAATATTTTGAGAATAAACCTAAGCCGAATCTAAATGACACTGAACCGGTAAATTTAGGAACCCCGAAAGAAATCCGGGAGACCAAGATAAGCATTCACAAGGACAAGAAAACGAGAGAGGCGATAATTCAACTTCTTTTCGAATTCAAAGACGTGTTTGCTTGGTCATATGATGACATGCCGGGACTAGGTGTCGATCTAGTGGTTCACAAATTGCCGATTCATCCTGATTGTCCTCCGGTTCAACAAAAGCAACGAAAGTTCAAAACCGAGGTCAGTGACAAAATTAAAGAGGAGATCACCAAGCAACTGAAAACAGGAGTGATCCGGGTAGTCCAATATACAACATGGTTGGCGAATGTGGTTCCAGTACCGAAAAAGGACGGGAAAACTCGGGTATGTGTAGATTACCGAGATCTGAACAGAGCAAGTCCCAAAGATAATTTCCCGCTGCCCAACATCCACATCCTCGTTGATAATTGTGCCAAACACGAGATACAGTCTTTTGTAGATTGTTATGCTGGGTATCATCAGGCACTGATGGATGAAGAGGACGCCGAGAAAACCGCTTTCACCACGCCTTGGGGCACCTACTGTTATCGGGTCATGCCATTTGGTCTAAAGAATGCTGGGGCTACTTACATGAGGGCCATGACCGCCATTTTCCATGACATGATGCATCAGGAAATAGAGGTGTACGTGGACGATGTAATAGTCAAGTCCAGGACGCAGGATAATCACATCCAAGACTTGAGGAAATTCTTCGAGAGGCTAAGGAAGTATGACTTGAAGCTAAATCCAGCCAAATGCGCTTTCGGAGTTCCGTCAGGTAAACTTTTGGGTTTCATCGTAAGCAGGAGAGGTATCGAGCTAGATCCGACTAAGATAAAATCTATCAAAGATCTACCTCCCCCGAGAACGAAGAAAGACGTGATGAGTCTTTTGGGCAGGCTGAACTACATCAGTCGGTTTATTGCCCAGCTGACAAGCACGTGTGAGCCCATATTCAAGTTGTTAAGAAAAGATGCGGCGATTAAGTGGACAACGGAGTGTCAAGAAGCCTTTGATAAAGTCAAAGAGTACCTTTCGAATCCCCCAGTCTTGGTCCCTCCAGAACCAGAGAGGCCACTTTTCTTGTATCTGACAGTCTTGGAGAACTCTTTTGGCTGCGTCCTCGGGCAACACGACGTAACCGGGAAAAGGGAGCAGGCGATCTACTACCTGAGCAAGAAATTCACCAGCTACGAGGCCAAATACACTCTGTTGGAAAAAACATGCTGCGCTCTCACATGGGTTGCTCAAAAGCTGAGGCATTATCTCCAAGCCCACACTACATTCCTCATAAGCAGGTTGGATCCCTTGAAATATATATTTCAGAAACCAATGCCTACTGGGAGACTGGCTAAATGGAAAATCTTGCTTACGGAATTCGACATAGTTTATGTCACTCGCACGGCAATGAAAGCCCAGGCGTTAGCAGATCATTTGGCCGAAAACCCGGTCGATGAGGAATACCAGCCATTAGATACCTACTTTCCAGATGAAGAGGTAAACACCGTAGAAGTGATCTCGGAGGAAGCTCATGTTTGGAAGATGTTCTTTGACGGAGCCGTGAACGCCAAGGGTATAGGGATTGGGGCAATTTTGATCTCACCTGCCGGTCAGCATTATCCCGCCACAGCTAGACTTCGTTTCTTCTGCACAAATAATACAGCTGAATATGAAGCCTGCATTATGGGCATACATATGGCAATCGATCAGGATGTCAAAGACTTACTGATTATGGGAGATTCTGACTTGATCATCCGGCAAGTTCAAGGCGAGTGGGAAACTCGGGATGTCAAGCTTATCCCATACCGACAACATGTAGAGGACCTCAGCAAGCGCTTTACCTCAATAGAGTTCAGGTATATTCCGAGGTGTCACAATGAACTGGCAGATGCACTTGCTACTCTGGCTTCTATGCTACCCTACCCGGGCAACGCCCACGTCGATCCTTTGGAAATCCAAATCAAGGAAAGACACGGTTACTGCAGTGTAATCGAGGCGGGATCAAATACGCAGCCTTGGTACCATGACATCAAGAGGTTCCTGAAGACGCAAGAATACCCCGAGCACGCTACTGGAGATCAAAAGAGGACCATTAGGCGACATGCAAGTGGTTTCTTTTTGAGCGGTGAATTGTTATATAAGAGGACTCCGGACCTCAATCTCTTAAGATGTGTCGATATCGAGGAAGCGAGAAAGATCATGCACGAAGTACACGCAGGTGTGTGCGGACCTCACATGAACGGGTATGTCTTAGCGAAGAAAATCCTCCGAGCAGGTTATTACTGGATGACCATGGAAAAGGATTGCTTTAGTTTCGTTCGGAAGTGTCATCAGTGTCAGGTGCACGGTGATTTGATTCATGCACCTCCCACGGAACTGCATCCCATGTCCGCACCATGGCCATTTGTCGCCTGGGGCATGGACGTCATTGGACCGATTGAACCAAAGGCCTCAAACGGACACAGGTTTATACTAGTTGCCATAGACTACTTTACGAAATGGGTAGAGGCTGTCACTCTCAAGTCGGTCACCAAGAAAGCTGTAGTGGATTTTGTACACTCAAATCTTATCTGTCGCTTCGGTATTCCTGCGACTATCATTACAGATAATGCAGCAAACTTGAACAGTCACTTGATGGGAGATGTGTGCGAGCAATTCAAGATAACACACAGGAATTCCACTCCTTATCGGCCAAAAGCCAATGGTGCTGTGGAAGCTGCAAATAAAAACATCAAGAAGATTTTGAGGAAAATAATACAAAGTTCCCGACAGTGGCATGAGCAGTTACCTTTTGCATTATTGGGGTACCGCACTACGGTACGCACATCGGTGGGAGCGACTCCTTATCTTTTGGTTTATGGGACCGAGGCCGTAATACCGGCAGAGGTAGAGATTCCTTCACTTCGAATCATTGTCGAAGCAGAAATCGAGGACAGCGAGTGGGTTAAGACTCGGTTAGAGCAATTGACGTTGATTGATGAAAAGCGGATGGCTGCAGTTTGTCACGGACAGTTATACCAACGAAGGATGGCCCGTGCTTACAACAAGAAAGTCCGACCCCGGAATTTCGAAGTAGGTCAGCTGGTACTGAGGCGTATTCTGCCGCATCATGAAGAAGCAAAAGGAAAGTTTGCCCCAAATTGGAAAGGCCCATACATCGTAAGGAAAATATTGCCAAGAGGAGCATTGTATTTAGGTGATCTCGAAGGAAATGACCCCGACACAGCAGTAAATGCAGATGCGGTCAAGAGGTACTACGTCTAAATCATACTCCAATAGTCCTGACACGTTGAAAATGGCGAAGGTGTTTATTCCCCACTACTCCCCCCCCCCCAAAAAATACCCAATTCTCTCTACCAACTTTTGAGCCTCTCTACAAAAAAAAACAAAAAAAAACAAAACAAAACATTGATTGAGGCCTGAACTACGTTTGACTTGATTCCGAAAGGATACGTAGGCAGCCTCTCCCTGAGGTTCAGTCACACCAACAATAAAATCCCATTCACCCTGAAATTGAAACTGGGGCACGTCGAGCAGTTTAGGAGTTAGTATCATCTACCTCTCTTTACCAAGCACAAGCCTTCAAATCAATTACCAAATATGATGGGGAACCAATAAACGTCACAAATAGAGACCAGCACATTCTGAATCGAGAGAGATAAAATGAGAGAGTCTCGGCGGTGAAAACCTTCAGGCACCACGAGGCGACGGGAGTAGAGAAACCAAAATGAGAGAGCTTGTTTAGTAAAAACTCGCAAAGAGTGCTGTCAAGCGATGACATGAAGAGAAATGAGAGAGGTCAGCCAGCGAAAACCCGCAAAGGGCGCTGTTGGCCGAAAGGGAATGACGCCACCCCAAGAAGGTCTCGGCAAAGTTCCACCGGTTTTGAAATCACAGATCTGTTCTGGTTCAGGAAAACGCAAGCTTTTAGAAGGTCAAACGTCCAGTCCAAAAAGCATGTCATGTCATTTAAAGCCAGCGTTATCTTCCTCAGATAAGTCTTTCTCATCCCGAAAAAGGTATTCCTTTTCTGATTTGTTTTTCCCTTTCTTTGTTTTCTTTTCGAATCCCTTTCGCATTTTAACCCCGAGTTCAGGACACACCGGAAAGGACAGGTGGCAGGTTTGTTTGCACGGAATCCCGTCTCATGAGGGAAAGCACCTCATCTCGTTGATATGATTACCCAAGCATGATGAATCATGACGTTTGATGGTGTTCCGGAGTAAAGAAAAAAGAATGAAATCTTGGAATCTTCCCCAGCAAGTCCACCTTCGGACAAATCCCCACAGAGTCTCCCCCTGTACAAAACCCCACAGAGTTTCTCTTGTGTACAATCTCCCACAAAGTCTCCCCAGTATAAAAAAAATAATAATAATAAAAAATCCCCGTTGGAATTTCATCAACACATCTCCAGCGAGTCCTTTTGTAAATATTCCCCAACAAGCTTACCCCAACAAACCCTGGGAAACCCGTTTTGAAATAAAAATCCAGCACACCCCATTGTACAGAATCCGCACAAAAGGATCCATTTTGTAAATATTTCCCCCACAGAGCGTTTTTTTTGTACAAATTCCCACAGAACACCTCCAATTAAACCCCCGTTGAGAACCCTCAATCAAAACGAGACACAAAAAAAAGGGGGCCTCACGAGGCAAATCATCACAGAATCCGGAAATACAAGCCTGAGCAGTCTAAAGGTTTCGCCATTCGAATCAAATCAATGGCGGGACTTCGCAACAGAAGTAAAGACGCAACGGAGCAATTGGGAACGATCAAGGTCACCGAACCAACCGTCATTTCCGAACTAACAATTGTTCTTTGTTCTGAGAAGTTGAAACAGGTGTTAATCCAAGACAACCGTGCTAGAAGCAGGTGTCGCCCAAAGAAGAAGGTACACGGGTACAAGAAACATTTTGGCAATAAGGAATTCACTCAAAAGGTAAGTTCCCGCAAAACTCCCTTTTTCCTTCTATTAAAACGAGAAAACTCAAAAATAGGTCGTGTAGTATTCTCAAGCTTTATCCCCAGCCAATCAGCATTAGGGTTTTAAACCCTAAACTGAATGTTCCTTTTAATCAGCATTAGGGTTTTAAACCCTAAACTGAATTTTCCTTTTAATCAGCATTAGGGTTTTAAACCCTAAACTGAATTTTTCTTTTAGTCAGTATTAGGGTTTTAAACCCTAAACTGACCCTTTTCCTTTAATCAGCATTAGGGTTTTAAACCCTAAACTGAATTCTTTTCCATTCAGCCAGCATTAGAGTTTTAAACTCTAAACTGAGCTTTCCATGCAATCAGCATTAGGGTTTTAAACCCTAAACTGAACCTTTTCCTTTCAGCCAGCATTAGAGTTTTAAACTCTAAACTGAGCTTTTTCATGCAGTCAGCATTAGGGTTTTAAACCCTAAACTGAACTTTTTCCTTTCAGCCAGCATTAGAGTTTTAAACTCTAAACTGAGCTTTTTCATGCAGTCAGCATTAGGGTTTTAAACCCTAAACTGAACTTTTTCCTTTCAGCCAGCATTAGAGTTTTAAACTCTAAACTGAGCTTTCCATGCAATCAGCATTAGGGTTTTAAACCCTAAACTGAACCTTTTCCTTTCAGCCAGCATTAGAGTTTTAAACTCTAAACTGAGCTTTTCCATGCAATCAGCATTAGGGTTTTAAACCCTAAACTGAATTTTCCTTTTAGTCAGCATTAGGGTTTTAAACCCTAAACTGAACTTTTCCCTTTCAGCCAGCATTAGAGTTTTAAACTCTAAACTGAGCTTTTCCATGCAATCAGTATTAGGGTTTTAAACCCTAAACTGAATTTTCCTTTTAGTCAGCATTAGGGTTTTAAACCCTAAACTGAACTTTTCCCTTTCAGCCAGCGTTAGAGTTTTAAACTCTAAGCTGAGCTTTTCCATGCAATCAGCATTAGGGTTTTAAACCCTAAACTGAATTTTCCTTCTAGTCAGCATTAGGGTTTTAAACCCTAAACTAAACTTTTTCCTTTCAGCCAGCGTTAGAGTTTTAAACTCTAAACTGAGCTTTTCCATGCAATCAGCATTAGGGTTTTAAACCCTAAACTGAATTTTCCTTTTAGTCAGCATTAGGGTTTTAAACCCTAAACTGAACCTTTCCCTTTCAGCCAGCATTAGAGTTTTAAACTCTAAACTGAGCTTTTCCATGCAATCAGCATTAGGGTTTTAAACCCTAAACTGAATTTTCCTTTTAGTCAGCATTAGGGTTTTAAACCCTAAACTGAACTTTTCCCTTTCAGCTAGCGTTAGAGTTTTAAACTCTAAACTGAGCTTTTCCATGCAATCAGCATTAGGGTTTTAAACCCTAAACTGAATTTTCCTTTTAGTCAGCATTAGGGTTTTAAACCCTAAACTGAACTTTTTCCTTTCAGCCAGCATTAGAGTTTTAAACTCTAAACTGAGCTTTTCCATGAAATCAGCATTAGGGTTTTAAACCCTAAACTGAATTTTCCTTCTAGTCAGCATTAGGGTTTTAAACCCTAAACTAAACTTTTTCCTTTCAGCCAGCATTAGAGTTTTAAACTCTAAACTGAGCTTTTCCATGCAATCAGCATTAGGGTTTTAAACCCTAAACTGAATTTTCCATTTAGTCAGCATTAGGGTTTTAAACCCTAAACTGAACTTTTTCTTCCAGCCAGCATTAGGGTTTTAAACCCTAAACTGAGCTTTTCCATGCAATCAGCATTAGGGTTTTAAACCCTAAACTGAATTCTTTCTTTGTTCGGCGTTACGGTTTTTAAACCCCAAACCGAACCTCTCCCCAGCTAGCCGGTGTTAGGGCTCCAGCCCTGAACTGAACATGTATATCCTCTTTCATCAATTTTATGAACTTCCTGGTGAATAATTAACGAGATTTTCCTAGTGAAACTGGGGCAGAAAATTTCGTTCGTTTGTTTGTTTTCTCCCGCAGGTCTGACCTCGAGCCACATGGATCGAAATGACCCACGAGATAAATCCCAGTTCAGAATCAAAGAAGAAAAAAGACAAAAGAAGATATCCCGAGATATCAGAGTAAAGGGAAAGCAGATCGACTCCAACATTTGACTAAGGTCCTGAACTCTGCCAGTCACATTTTATTCGGTATCCCGGAGATTAAACAAGTCGCCGCAACTCGCAAGCATCAAGATTCAGATCAGAGTCTACAAGCAGAATCAGCTAAGACCCAAGATCAAGTCGTAAAAGAATCATAGATAGGAATCTTGTAATTAGCAGTTGACATACATATAAGTAGTTAGTTCAGTTTCTAATTTTCGTTTGGTTGTAATAAGGCGGTCAGTGACGTAGCAGTGACAACAACAGCAACAGTAGCAGCAAGCATTGCAATCCCATGGTAGTCCCAGCTACCAAAACTTCCCGAACTACATTGACCTGATTCCTGTTTAGCCCAGGATATGTAGGAAATCTTTGAAGCAAGATTCGGTCAGATCTTTTAAAAACATGCTTCATACGGAGTGGTCTATAGGCAAAAATCGCTCATACACGCTCACTTTATCTTTGCACGAAAACCCTTCGTGTTTCCGAACAAAGAGGGGCAGCTGTGAGCACGTGTTTTTTGTTTTGCACGACAATCGCTCCAAAAGGAAATAAAAATAATAATTGGCCCTGCTGTACAAATTTTGGATTTCTGTGCGGCACCTTGTTGATTTATTTGTGACTTCGGCCCATTTTTATTTATTTACTTTATTAAAACAAAATTCAAAAAATATATGTGTCCTGCATAATTCGAACCGTAATCCGGTCGTTGAATAAGAAAATCACGAATGGGCATCTTCGTCCGTGATTTTATTTTGATTAACTCTACCTGTTTTGAAATATTTTAGTGTGTGTGCAAATAATTGTATTGAGTGTGTGTTTAATTTTAATTTGATTTTTTGGCTTAGTTTTAAAATAAAATAAAAAAAAAGAAAAAAAAGAAAAAAAATATATTGAGAGGACCCCTTTCCCTCCCGGACTTGGGCCAATTTTAACAAAATTGGCCCAAACAAACAGCCCAAAACCCAGGCCTGCCCGGTCCAACACCACCTGATGCCCAGAGAATCCAAACGACGTCGTTTTGGTACAGGTTGATCTGGGCCGTTGATCTCAAATTGATCAACGGCCAAGATCACATTTCCTATACCCACGAACAGAACCCGACCCGTTTCCACCCGGACCAACCCGAACCCCCTTTAGTTGAAACGACATCGTTTCCCCGAGGCCTTTAGATCCAAGCCATTGATTCCAGTTAATCCGATGGCTGAGATCAGCCGCCTATTCCATATATAAGCCTATAACCTTACCCTGCCCCCCCCCCCCATCAGATACCCCAGCTCCCGTCTTCAACCTCATCCCCATCAAACCCTAGAGCCGCCCCTGTATCCTCCACCATGAAAACCGGCGGCATGGACGCCGGTGACCTTCCCCTTAACACCCTAGAACCCCCTTGCCATCCTGAGCATGAATCCATTAACCCTGTAGTTCGAATCCCTCCCCACCTTCTCGAATCTTCATTTGAAGGTTCGAGTCGAAACTCGATCTACACGGTTCAACCCTAGCTTCACACCAGATACTCCCCAGACCCCCCTCGTGACCAAACCATACTTGGTTTGGTCCGAATCTGATCAGGGAAGCCTGAATCCCAGATCTAAGTTTGAAAGGTTTTGTGTCCTTCGTCACTGGTTCATACCGGTTCAACCGAAGAGATTAAGGTCTAATGGACTTCAATCAAAGTGTTTCTCATCTGAGAAACACTTCGATTAAAGTCCATTCAGCCTTAAGAAAGTTTGTCCAAATCCAAGTTCAAACTGTTAAACTTTTCAAGTTTTAAGGTAAGTCTGCTTTCTTTTCCTTTATTTGTTTTTAGTTCGTATGATTTGTTTTAAAAGACTGTTCATATTTGTTTTAATTTTTATCAACTTTTGTTTGTCCACTTTGTTTGAACATCTGTGTTTGTCTGAATCCCTCTCCTCCTATTCTGATACGGCATGCGTATTGGTTGTATTCCAATTTGTACTGACTAACTGATTCCTCGAAGTACCATTCTATTTTAATCAGTATAAGTCGAGTCATGGGTCCCATACTTCTAAATGTCTGATTTTTGGCTACGATTGTGTACGTTAATGCTAATATAGTCGAGTCGACATGAGTCGTCAATTAGTTTCAACTGTCTGAGCATAGCAAATCGATTTGCTTCTGTCGAACATTTTTTGAATCAATTGAGAAACAATTTTGTTTACTTATAGCTGTTGATTTGGATCAGTAATGTAAAAGGGATGTTTGGTTTAAATGCTGAATTGGAGGGCATGTGCACTCTTGCACAGCATTTGCATTGGTGCACCTCATGTGCATTGGTGCACCTCATGTGCTTTGTGCACAACCTGTGGCCTGCATAAAGGTCCTTGTTTAATTTTAAAATGGTTTGACAGCATATGCTGTCAACATATCCTACTGCCCATACTTGCTTTTTAAAATGGAAAAGCTAAATCTGCCAGGGAATGATGGGGTTTTTATACCTAATTAACTAAAGTGGAACTGAAAAAGTTTAAAGGCACATGGGAGGGGTATGGTAATAGTCTGAACAGGCTGTTTAAAAGGGATAGTGTTGAGGCCTATAAGAGGGGGAGGTGAGGAGTTTAAGGGGGACTGGATTTTTTCTGAAGGTAAAAAAGACAAAAAAAAGGGGATTGACTTTTGAAGGTTTAAAAAGAAAAACACACTGTGAAGAGTTTAGGGAGGAGAGCTGGAAATACATACAAATAGATACATTAGACAGAGAGAGTTGAAGGGATAGAGGGGATACAACCAACAATCAGAAGCTTTTTCCTCCTATTATTACTGGGTTTCAGTTGTTCAACCTGTTTCAAATCAATTCTGATTCTTTGAAATTCCAGTTGTGTCTATTAGTCGAGTGTTTTCATTGGTTTACTACTGGTCTGGTCTGTTTGGATTTCTGTTTCTATTCCACTGGGTGTTGCTGCTATTTGGCTATTACTTTCTATTGGCCATATTTGCATCTCTGCACTCGAGCCTGTTTCTTGCTGTATTGTTTTGCCTGCTGCTATTCTGCCCTGTTGCTGTTGGTGCTGTTACTGCTGCTGCATTTGTTCATTGTTACTCTACTGATTGCCCTTTTTCTTCAATTGCAAATATTCCCAGGTACACAACCTTTGAACCTTGTATTGTTGAAAGTTTGAAGTTGAAGCAGAAATAAAGAAATGAACACCAGTTTATGTTATAGCATTGGTGTAAAAAGATAGTTCGAATGTTGGTTGGGCCTGTATTCTTACTGTGAACTGCAAATATTCTGTATAAACTAGCATACATTCTGTTTAAGATGAACTGTTAGATAGCATGGCTCAATAGTAATGACAGTATGACATAGACAGCATGTTTTGATTTAGTATACATTCAGTTCAGTATAACACTTGTTTGATTTAGTATGACTGTATAACATAGAGTCATGGTAAGCATTGTATGTATTTTGCCTAGACCACTGAATTGACAAAACTGTGATACTGGGTCCGGGATAAATGTATCCCCAAACAAACTCCCATACAGTCACACTAAGAGTATGGCTATGAATGCCAGTTCTCTTGTCAGTTTATTCGTTCCAATACAGGTTCGATACTGGGTTTCAGTATAGATTTTTATTTCGAAATGATGTAATGATTGTTGAGAAAAACTAATAATCATTTTTGAGTTCAATTAGTAGTAATTTTTCCTAATAAAACAGCCGATTTCTTTTATCAATTTCAAATAGGTTAGAGTGTTAAGAATAGAACTTGGAGGTCGTTAAACATAACTCAATATATGTTGTTAGTTTGTTTGCAATCTCACTTAGCGAATTAATAAGCATATTCACTTGTTGAAGACAAAGCATGCCGTAGCTCTCACCTCATGAACAATCAATCAGGTAATCAAACAAGTTTAGGTTCGGCAAACATAATAAGGATTCAGTCCGTATTTGTCTAAAGCAGCAAAATTCGGCATCATCCTTCTCTTTAAAGATAAATGTAGTAAAAATGTAGTCCTTGTAGGGTACCCTTCTAAAATAATGAGACGAGCCTCGCCGAATCAAAAGGCAAATTGCGGGGCCCTCAATAATTGGTCATAATAAATACTTAGAATTTGGGACGGGCTGTTTAGTGAATTCCACTGCCCTCCCCGAAGACAATAACGCGTTAGATTCTTTAGGCGCGACTTAATCAAATTACATTCTTAAATTCGGGTGCGCATTTATGTGACCCAAATTCAAATCTCAACGGAGTCGAAATGTGTTAACAACTACAGGTGCATTGATTGTGACGTGGTTCGAGATACATTTTCACGACGTTGCAATTCTATAAAAATAAATGATAATAATAAAAGCGGGTAAAACTTAATAAAAGCACATAAGTCACAACATGTTTTTAAATCAGATATTTAGCCATTATAACAATTTAAGCGACCGTGCTAGAACCACGGGATTCGAGGGTGCCTAACACCTTCCCTCGGGTCAACAGAATTCCTTACTTAGAATTTCTGGTTCGCAGACTTCATTTGGAAAAGTCAAAAATTTCCTTGATTTGGGATTCAAGATAAACCGGTGACTTGGGACACCAAAAGCCAAACCTTTCCCAAGTGGCGACTCTGAATTAAATAAATAATCCCATTTCGAATATTGTCACTTAAATTGGAAAAACTCCCTCGCACATTTTCTACCCTTCGGGGCGGGGCGCGCAAAAAGGAGGTGTGACACTAATCAAGTAAATTAAATTACTGACGATTTAATTTATTGATTATTTCCTTTAGACTTTCGCTTAACTTATTTCATGTGTCGGATACAAAATCTACCGGTCGGGTTTGCACATGAAAACTTATAAGCTTTCATAAAGGTGTATAATCAATCTCTAAACCGAGACATGGGTTCCATCAACTAGCTATTACTTCGCCAATGTATATTATTATTATCCAATTTACCAGGCATATTGACCCACGAAAGAATCTCGCCTTTTAATAAATCAAAACAATAATAATATACACAACTAATAATAATTATATCAAGATTAAGAGTATAAGTACATTTAATGGCTAGAGAGTTTATTTTATTAAATCAGTATAAAATACTTATCTCTACCTGGTCCGTTCAATACATACAAAATGTATTAGCACAAGAAGTTGGAATTAAACAATTCCCATAATCAAAATAAATTATATTTAATCTTGTGCTACAATCATTCCTGATGGTTTGTCCAATTCCATCATTAGATTGTGAACTCAAACTTTATACTTATAAGAATCGATGATTTAATCTTCCGTATATAAGCTAAACTCTATACACTAAATCATTTACTATATAAGCAAAGGACACAGACTGATATATGATCTATTTAAAACTTTATTAAAACTGAATAAACAATTGTTTCGTAATAAATACTATATCTAAATCAAACTCATGGTTAATAGTATATATCCCAACAATCTCCCACTTAGACTTTTAACCATGATAATTATTAGAATATACTATATCCAAATGCATGGTTAATAGTACAAATGGAGCTTTACAAAAGCTAATTGATGCACAGGTCGGCAAAGCTCTTCAGGCTCTAGTTAGTCGATTTCCTGCTGCACCACCCACACCAACTCCTAATAATAATACATTGGAGAATCCCCGTTCTAGTCTTGTTAATTCTGGGAATGGAGGAACCACCAGTGAACCACAGGAAGGGGGACCAGGTAATTCAAATAATTCCTATTTGCAAAATTTAGTACTAACCTTGCAGAAACATATTAAGGAACAAAATGAGCGTATTGAACAAATCCTGGAGTTCCGCCTGTAATAAAGGGAGTTGACATGGACAAATACTCACAACAACCTTGGAAGCCAAGTGCTGCTCCCCTTCCAATTCCGAAAAAGTTCAAAATGCCTGACATTCCGAAACATATTGGTACTACAAACCCGCGTGACCATGTGACTGCATTTACAACAGGCGTGAAAGGCAACGACTTGACCAAACAAGAAATTAAATCAGTACTGGTCAAGAAATTTGGAGAAACACTCACCAAGGGTGCATTAACCTGGTATTCTCTTTTATCTGAAAATTCTATAAATTCTTTTGTTGAGCTTGCAGATTCTTTTATTAAAGCATATTCGGGAGCTCAAAAGGTTGAGAAAAGAATGGAAGATATTTTCAAAATCAAACAAGGGGATTCAGAGTTGCTCAGAGACTTTGTTAATAGATTCCAGCGTGAAAGAATGACTCTACCCCGTGTGCCTGACAACTGGGCTGCAATAGCTTTTGCAAGTAATTTAAATGACAAAAGTTCTAAAGCCACGAGAAGACTCAAAGAAAGCCTTCGAGAATTCCCTGCAACCACGTGGAATGATGTTTACAACAGGTATAGTACGAAGCTGCGAATTGAAGAAGATACCGTACCTAAGTTTCATCATGAAGAAAGGGGCGGTTCCAGAAGATCAGAAACCGAAAAAAGATCAGGTAAAAACAGGTACGATCCATATATAGGACCTGCAGGAAAAGACCCACGGTCAAAACAAGATAGCCAGCAATATGATAAAAAATCGAGGATCAGGGACTCTGGTTCTTCATCAAAATTCATAAATGATCGGAACAGACAAGAGTCATGAGATGATGACAAAAGTTTAAAGGCACGGTTCGGCGGATATAACTTTAATGTCACTACCTCCGAGCTCGTGGATGTTTTGAGAAGCATGGGAGATAAGGTACGGTGGCCAAAAGAGATGCGGTAAAATCCAAATAGACGCAATCTAGATCATTGGTGCGAATGCCACAATGATCACGGGCACAAAACTTCAGAATGTAGATTCTTGCAGAGTGAAGTGGATCATCTATTGAAACAAGGGTACCTCACTGAGTTATTTAGTGAAAAGGGTAAACAAGCCTATATGAAAAATAGGCAAGAGCCACCAAAACCTCATTCACCCAAGAGAACAGTGAATGTGATAAGTGGGGGAGGAGATATTCACGGTATAACCTACACAGCTTCCAACAAGGTTTCTAAAGTAACAATTACACACGGGAAACGGGTATGGCAGGTTTTAGAAAATGAAAGTATTTCATTCGATGATGCAGATACCGAAGGAGGGATAACTTCACATAATGACGCACTGGTAATATCTTTACTTGTGCATGATACTAATGTAAAACGAGTTTTGATTGATCCAGGGAGTTCCGTAAATATTATACTACTAAGGGTATTGCGTGAAATTCAAGCTGAAGACAAAATGATACCCAAGGCGCATACCTTGTCAGGCTTCGACAATTCAAGTGTGATAACAAAAGGAGAGGTAATTCTAACAACTTTTGTTGCAGGTGTTGTTAAAGAAACTAAATTTCAGGTAGTTGATATGGAAATGGCCTGCAATATGATCATGGGGAGGCCTTGGATCCATGATATGGATGTTGTTCCATCAACACTACATCAGGTTGTTAAATTTCCATCACCGTGGGGGATTTGTCAAATTCGAGGGGATCAGCAAACAGCCAGGAGTATCAATGCTGTAACAAATACGAGTACCGTAAACAAAGAAAAATAGCAATTATAGGAAATAGTTGAAGGTGCCAGCAATCAAACCTCAACTGAGCAAGAGAAAATAGATTTAAACTCGAGACCTGATACAATTCAAGAACCTGAGGAGAATGAAAATATCAAAACAACCATCGAAGAACTCGAGGCTGTGATATTATTTGAGCATTGGCCCGAACGGAAAGTTTATGTTGGAGCTAATTTAAACTCAAACATGCGAGGTATGTTAATTGAATTTCTAAAATCTAACGTGGACTCCTTTGCTTGGTCCCATGCTGACATGACAGGAATACCACCGAATGTGATGACTCACAAGTTAAACGAAAACCCATCCTTTACACCAATAAAGCAAAAAAAAAGAAAGCAAGGGTATTTCAAAAACCAGGTGATTCAAGATGAGGTCCAAAAGCTATTAAAAATTGGGTCAATCCGCGAGGTAAAGTACCCTAATTGGTTAGCCAACACAGTTGTTGTACCTAAGAAAAATGGTAAGTGGCGAGTCTGCGTAGATTATACAGATCTTAATAAAGCATGTCCAAAAGATTCTTTTCCTTTACCACATATAGATCAATTAATTGATGCAACTGCAGGACATGAACTTTTAAGTTTTTTAGATGCATATTCAGGGTACAACCAAATTAAAATGGACCCTAGTGATGAAGAAAAACTTCTTTCATCACAGACAGGGGGACTTACTGTTATAAAGTAATGCCCTTTGGTCTCAAAAATGCTGGGGCAACCTAACAAAGGTTGGTCACCAAAATGTTCCAGGAACATTTAGGAAAGACAATGGAGGTATATATAGACGATATGCTCGTCAAAACCCAGCAGTCTCATGATCATATTTCTCATCTATCTGTAACATTTGAAATTTTGCGAAAATTTAATATGAAACTCAACCCAGAAAAATGTGCATTTGGAGTTTCATCAGGTAAATTTTTGGGTTTTCTTGTTTCTAACCGTGGTATTGAGGTAAATCCTTCTCAGATCAAAGCAATAAAAGAAATCCCTGATATCCTTACTAATAAAAAGGAAGTTCAAAGATTAACGGGAAGAATTGCAGCTTTGGGGAGATTTATTTCCAAATCTTCAGAAAAATGTTTTAAGTTTTTCTCTGCACTCAAAAAGCAAGATTGTTTTGAATGGAATGAAGATTGTCAACAAGTCCTTAGAAATTTGAAAGCTTATTTGTCAAAACCACCGTTATTGGCAAAACCAAAGGTGGGAGAAAATCTTCTCATCTATCTGGTTGTGTCTGAAGTTACGGTAAGTGCTGTTTTAGTCCGTGAGGACCGAGGTAAACAATCTCCTATTTATTATATAAGTAAGTCCTTACTAGATGCTGAAACACGATACCCACAGCTAGGAAAGTTAGCATTAGCTTTGATCATGACATCTAGAAAATTAAGACCTTATTTTCAATGCCATCCCATTGTTGTAGTTACTGCTTTTCCGCTTCAAAATATTTTGCATAAACACGAACTGTCAGGGAGATTAGCAAAATGGGCTATAGAACTAAGTGAATACGAAATCATTTATCAACCCAGGACCGCTATAAAATCTCAAGTACTAGCTGATTTCGTGGCTGATTTTAGTCAGGGGATGCATTTAGAAGCAGAAAAAGAATTACAAGTTTTTAATGGTGCAAACCCGGGGACTTGGGTTTTATTCACTGATGGTTCATCTAATGTAAAAGGAGCAGGTCTGGGTATAGTTCTCATACCACCTACAGGTGAAACTATTAGGCAAGCTATAAAATATCATTCTATAACTAACAATGAAGCAGAGTACGAAGCTGTAATTACAGGTTTGGAATTGGCAAGAGAACTCGGCATAACACAAATTATAATCAAGAGTGATTCTCAACTCGTGGTCAATCAAGTGCTGGGGACTTATACAGCCAGGGAAACTCGAATGCAAGAATATCTCGAAAAGGTACGTGAACTAATTAAGCAATTCCAAACTTAGAAGGTAATGCAGATCCCAAGAGATGAGAATGTGGAGGCAGATGCTTTAGCTAATCTCGCATCTACAGCTGACGTAGCAAACGACGCAAATGCTTCATTCATACATTTATTTTATTCCGTTCTCGAACCTGATAAGAATGAGATAAATTTTAATCATTTAACATGGGATTGGAGAAACGAAATTATTGCTTTTTTACAGCACGGAATCGTGCCTATTGACAAAGGAAAGGCTCACGCGCTTCGCAAAAAAACCGCTCGATATTGTTTATATCAAGGAAATCTTTATCGAAAGATGTTCGGTGGACCACTAGCACGGTGTCTCGGACCCTCTCAAACAGAATATGTGATGAGGGAAGTGCACGAAGGACATTGTGGAAATCACGCAGGGGGAAGGTCGCTGGTAAGAACATTGATTCGAGTAGGATATTATTGGCCTAAGATGGAAGAAGAGACAAACAATTTCGTGTCCAAATGTGATAAATGTCAAAGATACGACAATAATATGCACAAACCAGCTGAGTTACTACACCCTGTTATAGCCCTGTGGCCCTTTATTAAATGGGGAATGGATATCGTAGGTCCATTACCACAAGCAAAAGGTCAAGTAAAGTTTCTACTTGTACTCACAGATTATTTCACTAAATGGGTAGAAGCAGGAACATTTAAACAGGTACGAGAGAAGGAAGTTAAAGACTTCATATGGCGAAATGTAATATGCCGCTTTGGAGCACCAAAGGAGATCGTGTGTGACAATGGACCACAATTCATAGGAGCTCAAATCATAGAATTTCTTCAAAGTTGGCAGATTAAAAGGATAACATCTACGACATACCATCCAGTGGGTAATGGACAAGCGGAATCCACTAACAAAGTCATTATCAAAGAGGTTACAGTATTCAAAAGGTAATTGGCCTGAGATATTACCTGGAGTATTATGGGCTTATCGTACAACAACAAAAACAAGCACTGGAGAAACACCATTTTCAATGGTTTATGGTGTGGAAGCCTTAATTCCAGTTGAAATAGGTGAACCAAGCACACGGTACGTTCAGGCAACGGAGGAATCTAATGATGAAGAGATGTGGGTCAACCTTGATTTGCTTGAAGGAAGAAGAGAAGCTGCATTGATAAGAATGGCAGCACAAAAGCAAGTAATTGAACGATATTACAATAGGAAAGCACGCCTCAGATTTTTCAAAATTGGGGACTTCGTGCTTAAAAAGGTGTTCCAATCTGCAAAGGCTGCTAATTCAGGAAAGTTAAGTCCAACGTGGGAAGGACCATACAAAGTTCGTGACATTGCGGGAAAAGGAGCATACGAGTTGGAGATAATGGACGGCAAAGTTTTACCCTCAAATTGGAATGCCGTCCATTTAAAGAGATATTACTTCTGAGAAAGTACCCACGGTCAGGTATCGCCATGTTAAAATTTTTCTTTTGAATTATTAACGTTTTACTAACGATTTTAGATGCTAGGCAAAAACCCTAACTCGTGCCAAATGATGAGTCACGGCCTGCAAGGCAAAATGGAGTATTCTAAAATTCCTAGCCCAAGGTTACAATTAATCTCATGGAAATACACACGAGTTAGGCAGTCTTCATCTATAATCGCACCTTCGAGTCCCATATATTTTTCTGTTTCAGGAAAAGGACCAAATTGAAAGAAATAAACAAGTGCTTGAGGCTTTATACTTCACCGTTCCAACACTTGGGGGACTACATATCATATACAGATATGTGCATAAAAACAGATACGAATATCGAACAAAGGTCGGCCACAAAGAGACGAGTGTTGAAAAAAAGGTTACGAAGTCTTCAGCATTCATCATCGTGTTCAACAAACACAAGACATTCATCATAGTGTTTTTCTAGAGGGAACAACAGAGTCATCTCTCAAACTCATAAATGAAGTCACCTCTCAAACCCTTCCTAATATATAAAGATATGGTCATGACTATGTACTGAAACAGTTTATGAAGAAAAACCTTGTTTATTTTATATTATGTAAAAATCTGTTGCAAGAAAAACAGTTACAAGAAAGTTATAGATGTATTTTAATACATGTAATAATCAAAAGAGAAAAAAAAACTTGTTAAAGTTCATGAATAAAAACTTGTCAAAGTTGTTTCATACAAAACATGTGTATTCCTATTTCTTTCATCGTATTATAACACCATTATGAAGTTGAGACGTCTTCTTCATTAAGTGTCGATAAAATAAAAGGGCCCTCTTTTATAAGTCTCATGTTGATAATCCATGAGAAGAATCATAAAGCATTTTCAAAGGATAAAAATGCTAAGTTATTCTATAAGTCCTAGATAAATAGGCAAGAATAGAATATACAGAAGTACTGATAAAACTTCTTAATATAAAAGACTAAGTACAAACTTAGTCAGCAAAATATTTGTTTTATACAAATACCCATTACGATAACTGGGGACTTCATCAAAAGATCCCTTAAAGTTACCAAGGGATAACACCACCAGTTAATAAAAAAAATAGTAAAGTTTGAAATACATTCAACTAGTCACTGAAGGGGTTGGAACATCAGAAGTTGCAATCTCATTTTCAGGGGCAGTCACAGGCACGGTAACAACTTCTGAAGGAGCAGCAATAAGAGCGATTTCAACTGGGCCTGGAATGTTAAAATCACCGGGGGAAGCAAGAGTCACGGGAACTTTAGCTTCCATGGACTGTGTCATAGAAGTTTCACCCTTAGGAGCTGGAATTACAACTCCAATTGCCGCTGTAGCTACTTCTTCATTTAAAAGCTCTTCTGCCCCAGGAGTTCCAAGTGCAGGAGAAGGAGTATCAACTGGTTGTTGGATTTTTCCAATAGTGTCTAAAACTTTGGCTAATTCAGATTGCAAATCAAAGTTTTCTTGAGTAGCTTCCATCAAAGCATCACGGCGAGATCTTAGAAAAGCCCAACTTACCTTTATGTTGAAGTTCTCCTCAAGAAGTCCATATTCCCTCTCCCACATAGCAAGATCGTTCTTCAATATCTGGTGTTCAGCTAAGTGGGAGTCAAGGGAAGTTCAAGAGAACTCTTCAAAGCATGTATTTCGTCAGAGGAGATCCTTAAGTCAGCCTAAGCTTGAGTCAAGCTTTGCACCAACTCCCCTGCATATTCTTCTTTCTTCTCCACAAGTGCCTTAAGCTCTCTAATTTCTTCACTAGCCTTTGATAGTTGTTTTGAAAATGATTCCTCCAAAAGCTCCTTATCTTTTTCAAGTTGCCTTGAAGAAGCCTTGGCAATTGCTAGCTCAGAAGTCAAACCACGTTTTTGCTGCTCCAGGAAATTTCTACTTTCTTGCAACTCCTCTATGGTCCCCTGAGCATTCTCAAACTGCTCCTTCCAGTTTGCTGCCTCAAGCTGGGTATCCTTGGATATTCTCCTAGCCTTAGAGTTAGCCTTCGCAGACTCTCGATCCTTCTTCTCTAGAGTATAGACTCTTCCCATTAACTCAGTACCAATAAGATTAGCCTACAAGGGAAAGACATCAAATGTGAGAATATAGAGAGATATATATAAAAAAACTTGTAAGTTAAAAGAGAAGTACCTTCAAGGTAGAATGAACTATGTCATTCATCAGAGTCAAGCAACTGTGGCTCTCCATCTTCTTCTTCTCAATATCTCCGATTAAAGGCTCGAGCCAAACATCAGCTCCACCAGTCTTTATCAAAAGGCTATGATTGGCAGGAACTTCAAGAGTAACACTTCTCATAGCCATGCCTCTACAGCTAGAACTCGCCTCTGTATGCTGAACAGAGGGAGAGAGAACAATGGAAGGAGGAGTAGTAGAAGTGGTAAAAACAATGGGAGCTGTGGGAGTCAAAGCAGGGATGGTAGGTGTAGATATGAGAACCAAAACAGGTAAAGAAATATGAGTCGACAAAATAGGCAAAGAAATACTCGTGGTTGTCAAAGGAATAGAAGGAATAGAAGAAATGGGAATAGAAGAAGAAAGGGGAGTTTCATCAAGAACTGGTCCAAACTCTCCACTCTCAAAACCACTAACAAAGATACATCGAATTGATTCATTAGAGCCTCTTGGAGTGGTAACCTCATCAGAAAGGATTTGAACAGGCTCGGAGATAGAGGCTCGAGCAGGAGTATCTTCAACTTCATCTCCATCAATGACGCGTCTCCTGGTTCTTGGCCTAGCTATCAAAGAGGTATTCTCTTCTTCCTCATTCTCAGAACTTTCTTCTACAACTTTTCTTTTTGGTATTGTGGCCCGAGTCTTTTCCAAATCAAGTGAAGCGGTTGAAGACGCTCGAATGGCAACGACTACCTCAGCTGTCATACCCCTGATACCAAATCCTGATAAAAAGAGGGATAAGGAATTGAAATAAGAAAGAATTCAATATACGACAAAGTATAAGGAAATACATACCATGGGTCTTCACTTTCCAACCATTCAAAAGAGAAATTGATTTCCAAGTTCTCGCCTCCATAGGCACAATCTTCAAAATTGAATCGACCCAACCACGGAAGTTAGGAACGTGTTCCACATATCCCATGGTTGCTACAAAAAGCCAAAAAAAGATGAGATTAGAAAAGAAATCAAAATTCTTAAAAACTAAGATACGGTAGGAAAAAGAAAAACTTACGTGCAAAATTCCACTTCTCAGGGAAGGGAATGTTTGTTTCACCCGACAAATCCACCGTACGTACAACAACATAACGAGAATATCACCCTCGATCCTTGTCATCTTCGGGGTTTACTAAAACCTTCTTGCTTCTTGTTGTTAAGGTAAAAACTCTATGGCAGAACAATTTGGGGTGGTATAGGTGAATAAGATGGGAAAAGGTAAAATTAACATTGGCTTTAGTAGACAAATACCTTAAGCAAGCCACAGCTCTCCAAACAAGAGGCCCTACTTGAGCTAAGCAAATTTTGAAAAAGCGACAAAATTCAAGAATAACTGGGTCAATGTCAGGATTAAATCCCAAAGTAAAGGGATAAGTATAAACGAAAGAGAATCCAATTCTGAAAGAAGAAATTCTTTGGTTTGGGGCAGGAATCATCATACGAAGATTATCTCTCCAATTACAATCTTTCCTAACAGTGGGAATCACAAGTTCAGTTATTAAAGAAGGATAGGTGTCAGCTTTTTCTAAATTTTTAACTTGTTCTTGGAGAGATCTTCTATCATTCCCAAAAGATAAATCATTGGGTACGATTTCTTCAACTAAAGGCTCCTGAGTAGGTTCAGAGAGTTCTTTATCTTTAGAAGAGGGGGTCTTTGGGATAGAACTCCTAATACCAGAAGAAGAAGAAGCAAAACCAGATGAACCACCATGAGTGGATCCTAGGCTCAAGCTCCGAAGCCTACCTCCTCTGCCTCTCCTATGTCTTACGGGGACATTGGGGAAGTGATCTAGAATTGGAACTTTTCTAGGGTTAGGGTTTGGAGATGACATTGTTGAAGAAGGATGAACTAAATGGGAGAAAAAGCAGAAGTGAATAATAAATTGCTTGTTGAAGATCTACGAAGAAGAAAACAAAAGAAAGAGGGTTAAATATGTTTATAATGACAATCGTCAAAATTAGAAGTGTAATGATGGAAAGCCTATAATAAAGGCAACTAACACTTCGTGAATAGTGGGAATGAAAAAGCCTTGAAAAAAGGGCGCAGAATTGCAGAACCAATCAAAAGGTGACACGTATGTAAAGCATTAATTAGAAGGGACAATTGAAGCGTCAGTATTGTCATAGTATTAATTACAACAAAAATTCCCTTTTTATGAAGATCCACTTCCCAGATATTTAATTGATAAATAAATGGAAAGTGAGGGGACTATCTGTATTGGGAAAAAATTGAATTTACATTGAAGGTGACGTGGCATGACACGAGGACTGGTCAAATGGTCAAAACATGATGATCAGTTAAGAGGCACGAGTGACAACAGATACGGGGAAAGGAAAGCTAAATAGGCACGAGAGGCAATTCGAATAATACAAGTTTCGTACCTATTTAGGTCATTTAAAGCCAAGAGATCAGAAGGCATTGAAGACATGGATATGATGACAAAAAGGAGTCCAAATTCAATATTAAATACCCAATACGTTAGAGAATTGGTATTAAATAGGAATGATTCTGTAACGTCTTATTTAATGTCATTTATTGCTCATAATTGTTTCATTAAGGCTAAGGTATTACTCCTTTATTTAGGATTAACTATAAAAGGAGGAGGTCAGGTCATTTGTAAGGACAGAGGATATCATCAACATTACATTAAAATACAAACTTATCTACTGCTTATTTGTCATTCTCAAAATGTCTATTATTTTTTTCTCGTCTCCTGATTATCAGTAGTCCGAATTTTTATTTGTCTTTAACTTTGGCCAAAGAATCATATTTTTGGTTAAACACTGAAGTCAATAAGTGGGCTGAAGAGAAAACAAATTGTCTCATCAAAGAGATTCTTCCTCCCGGTGCAGTCGACTAGAGAACATCGCTCATCTTGGCCAATGCATTATATTTCAAAGGAGCTAGCATGGTATGAGAAGTTCAGTGCTTCAGATACAAAAGACGATGAGTTCCATCTCCTCAACGAAGGATCTGTTCAAGCGCCCTTCATGACCAGCCAAAAGAAGCAATACGTGGAGGCCTTTGATGGTTTTAAAACATTAAAGCTTCCTTATGAACAAGGCTATGATCGAAAGCGATGTTTCAGTATGTATTTATTTCTTCCAAATGCCCGCGATGGATTAATTACCAACGTTACTGGACAAAATTAGTTCGGAACCTGGATTCTTAGATCAACATATTCCATTACACAAGAGTTAAAGTGGGCAAATTTCTTGTCCCTAAGTTCAAGATATGTACGTGAAGGAAGATCAATCTTCCATTTTTCTATTGAAGGTGTTCTTCTTGATGATTTATGTCTCATTTAAAATAATGTATCCAATAACTGCAGGGATTTGCAACTTCCTTAAGCTTTATGGTTATGAATTGCATTTGAAGATCTCTTACTTGCATAATTTCCGCTCCTTATAAATTATTGGGTCTATTATTAGATTACGTTTTCTGGTACTACTTAATCTTTTTTCCCTCCCTTTCTACTCTCTCTTTCTTTCTTTTTCTTCTTCTTTTTTATCCTTCTTTTCCTCCCTACTATTTAAGTCGTGGGTCTATTGAAAACATCTCTCTTTACCTTCACTAGATAGAGTAAAGTCTCCATATACACTATTCTTTCCAGACCCCACATATAAAAATATACTAGATAGTGTTGTTGTTGTTATAATTAGATTAAGTACTTCAAGTTCTAACTGACAAAGAGACTACCTTTTGAAAATTTTAGTCTCTTACCTTCTAAAGCAAATATGATTTGATTCGAAATAATACGTCAACTGAATTTGTATTCTCCTTTCAAATATTTGGTGGGGTGGTAATTATGCAGTCCTTTGGCCGAGTATTGAACAGAAAAGCTTGCAAGGTCTTTTTTAAAACAAAGATACCCTTACAGCTTTTTTGGATGGTTGTTACCCTTGTATCGTATTGTATTATTATCATAAAAATAATGTTTGTTTTGATTGTTTATTTAAAATTGATTGTATCGTATTGTTAAATTCATTGTTTTGGGACAACCAAAAGACCCATTTTATGAAACAAACGAGTTGGTATGGTGGGATCGTTTCCTATTTTCTTTTCTAATTATGCCCTTACTTATTATTCTATAATTCTATTTTATCATTTATTTTTTTTATTTTAACACCAAATCTCCAACCTATTGACCTACTTTGTCTTCTTGCATCTTTTCTAGAGTGGGTTTGCCCTGTTCTTTTTATAATCCAAGTCTCCATCCGATTCTTTGTCTATTTTCATCATTTTAACTTTTTTTTTTTTTGGTGTTGCTAATATTAGTTAACCTTTTTTTTTCTAGGTTTTTTCTCTTGTTTCCACGCTATGTAATTCATGATAAATTAGTAGAAAGTGGTTTTTTTAAATTATTTTTATGTATAATTCTTGATAAATTTTTTTAAAAACAATTGCGGGTATTTTAGTAAACTTATCAATTACAGTACTGTACGATACAGTCAATCCTAACAACAAAAACGTTATTTAACAACGGCATACGATACAATCTATTCAAACGTTTTATCTATAAAACTATACAATACAATACAATACAGTACAATACAATACATTATAAAACGATGAGTAACAATGATCCAAACATAGTGTTAGGGGAGTATAATTTCTAACAGTGGATAATTTTTTTGGAAAAATCAAATTGAAAATTATAACTATTATCAAATTCTAGAGACTACAGAAAATGTCTAAGTCTACCCTTCTACCATATGAAATTACTCACTCAATTTTATCTTCCGTTATACTATTAGGTTCATTCATAACCTTGTTGTTTATAAATCTTCTAGTATTTGTCCTTGAAGTTATCCTGCGTGAATTGTGTGGATTCTAAGACTCAATACCATAAACTACTAAAGAGAAAAAAAGTACCTTTTGCTTTCCACTTTGAATAAAAGAACAATTATCAAATAATTAATATTAAGTGTTTTAGTGAACCATGTAAAACGAACACCAAAATTTCAATATTTAAAAGGTTCTTTAAAATCTATAGGCATCTTTTTGAAATGTGTCACCCACTTTGGCAATTCAAGTTTGGTGTTATTACATCTCATCATTTTGTAGTAATCATTCAAGGGATAACTCTTTTTTCACATGAATTATCATTTCAGAAGCCTATAAAGGCTTCAATGTTGGAACTGGCGTTAAAAGCCTGTTTATGGTGAAAATAGCAAAGTTTATTGTACGGAATAATCATCAAATCTTACTGTGCGAATATATACCACCGTTATCATTGTTTCATACCGGGCCGGGGGAGGTTAAGGCCACTAAGACAATGGCCTTAGGCCCTAAAATTTATAAATTATATATATAATATTTAATAATTACACACTATTGATAGAGGCAACTTCAAGTACCTTGGGTCCGTTATTCAGGAGAAGGGGAGATTGACGAGGATGTCACATCGTATTGGGGTAGGATGGATGAAGTGAAGGTTAACATCTGGAGTCTTGTGTGGCAAGAGAGTGCCACCGATACTCAAAGGTAAATTCTATAAAGCGGTGGTTAGACCGACCATGATGTATGGGGCTGAGTGTTGGTCTGTTATTAAGAACTCACATATCCAAAAAATAAAAGTAGCAGAAATGAAGATGTTGAGGTGAATGTGCAGGTACACTAGGATGGATAAGATTAGGAATGATGATATTCGGGAGAAGGTGCACGTGGCTCCCGTTGATGACAAGATGTGGGAAGCGAGGCTCAGATGGTTCGGACATGTTCAGAGGAGAAGCCCAGATACTCCGATAAGGAGGTGTGAGCAGTTGGTTGTGGAGGGCACGAAAAAAGGTAGAGGGCGACCTAAGAAGTATTGGAGAGAGGTGATCAGGCAGGATTTGGCGAAACTTCAGATTTACGAGGACATGAACTTGATAGGAAGATGTGGAGGTTGAGTATTGGGGTTGTAGGTTAGGAGGTAGTTGAGTCTTGCCTTACTTTGTACCTTTGGGAGACTAGTCTGATAGGGGTTTTGTCTAAGATAGCTAGTGGCAATACTGTGTCTTAATTACTATTTCGCTTTCAGTGTAGGACCTATTTACTAGCTATCGCTTTTGCTTTGCATCTTTATTCTGGATTTCATGTTGTTCATATTTTTCCTATGATTTCTGTGGTGATACTAATATTGTCTTCTTTTGTGTTTTTATTTTCTTGAGCCGAGGGTCTTTCGGAAATAGCCTCTCTACTCCTTCAGGGTAGGGATAAGGTCTGCGTATACACTACCCTCCCCAAACCCCACTAATGAGAATTTACTGGGTTGTTGTTGTTATTGTTATTGTTGCACTATTGATAGAATTTTAAATTATTTGGTGCAAATAGTTAAAGCTAAAAGTTTTACAACTCTTAAATTGTAGTTACTAGTTATTTCTTGTCTTTAATTCGTCCCAACTTAAATCGATTTTCTTACAATTATTAGTTTAGAATAATTTTTCTTAATTCTTTGAGTGCCTTTGTAGACATTTTTCAAGCTACTTTGATAAGTAACTATTAAAATTTGTCCTTAATATTGAATGACTCTTGAAACATAGTAGTAACTACAATATTATTTGTTTCAACTTATATTTAGAATTAAAAGTGTTAAGAGAAACTGTATAAGTAGAAGAATACTCTAATTGGCAAACTCAATCAGGTAAAAAGTATTAATTCAATTACCGTAAATAATTTCTATATCAATTCCTCAGTTGAATTTTTTTAAAAAACTAAATCAATAAAGTTCAATATGATAGAACACAAGAAAGATTAAACAAGTTGGTTTGACATTGACAATAATTAAAACTGATTATAACTTCTTTAGTAAAAAATTTAAGAGTAAACAATAGTAACTAAAAAGAATTTAAGGCCTCACTTTTTATTTTCGTCTCATACCCCATATTATGTCGAGCCACCCCTGGTTTCATATTTGGAAAGCAACTAATGATTGCATTAGCAACACTTTCAAATATAATTTTCTTCAATTTGCTTCACTTTTAGTATTATTTTAATTTATGTATTTGGATATTGAGTCAGGTTGGGCCGGGTCATTCCTATTTTAAGGGAAAAATATAAATTACTCGGTCCAACAATAACAATAATAACCCAGTATAATTCTACTAGTGAGGTCTGGGGAGGGTAGTGTGCGCGCAGACCTTACCCCTACCCTAGGGTAGAGAGGCTGTTTCCGGTAGACCCTCGGCTCCCTCCCTCCAGGAACTCCCACCTTGTTCTTAGGGTGACTTGAACTCACAAAATTAATCGGTCCGCTGAAACTACTTGCATTCGTTAGCCGAAAAATATATAAACTATGTATATACACAGTTACACACATATACACATATATAAAAATATATATTTTATCCGATATTATTTTTTAGAGAGGCTAAAAATTATATGACTCCTATTTTAATTTGGTTATTATCTATTAGACTAAAAATAAAAAATACCGGAAAATTGTGTTATTTTTGTATGAGTTAGTAAGAGCTTTATGATTTTTGTGTAAGAAAACAAAGTTATATGATTTTAGTGCAAAAAAGTTATAATTATATGACCATCTGTGAAATTTACCCTAACAATTAGAATGATGGAAAAATATTTTCATGAATAATTAATAAATAAAGATGAGAATGACTAAGCAAATCGGAAAATCAGAGGCGGTAATCGAGACTGCGTCTAGTATAGGGGTGTCATTGGTTCGACCGGTTATTTTATAAATTTTGTACCATACAAATTTTTTGGTTATTCTATTATGTATAACCAAAATTAGACTTTTCGAAACTGTCCCAATCATGTAAATTTCTCTTCGGTATCAGTACGGTTCGGTAATTTTCGGTAAATTTTTTAAATGTCATGTAAAAGTCACAAGTAGAAATAGAATGCAATAAAATACGTACTTTTATAGGACTAACAAAACTCTCTAGATATTTTTATAGTTTAAAGGGTAATGAATTAAAAAAATATGAAAGATGGATATAGTATAGATCCATACAGCAGCATAAATGAAACTAAGCAAATGCAAAGAAATTATAAATCACACGAGTGAAAATATATTAACCAAGTTGGAATTCGCGAATAAAGTCTATAGAAGATTAAACATTTCAAAAAGATAAATCTAAATCATACGAAAGGAAATATATTCAATACATTGTAGGTTGCTACTCCTAAATCTCTACAATACCTTGTGTTTGCTAGTGAATATGTTGGAAATAATTTAGTTTCAATAAAAGTAGCATAATAGGTTTGGAAATTAGGATTTTGAGTTTAATGACTTGTTGGCAAAACTATCTCATAATTCGGCCCAAAAAATAAAGTTTAATGCTTTATTATTTTTAAACTTAACATGTAAATATATTTTTTACATTGTAAATTTATTCAGTACGGTTCGGTATTTTTGGATTTATTTTCATAAAATAAAAAACTTACCCTAATTATCGGTACAGACGATTATAAATATATATAAAAACCTACGATTTTATTTTAAAAAATTTAAAAATCGGTTTCAGCCGGTTTAGTCGGTTTTAAACTACCAATCGACACCCGTAATCTGGTAAACACAATTAAGTCCTCACCTTTTTAATTAGAGTAGGAAAAAGTAATTATGGTACTGTAATTAAGTAGCGTACTACAGTATTACTTTTCCTTCGAATACGGGATTAACACAAACCCTAATTAGACTAGGCAACTCTCTATATAAGGAGTCTCAACTCTCTTCTCTAGTTTAATTTCACATCAGAATTTTAACCATCTCCGATCTGCAATATGGATTTCTGTTCATATTTTAGCAACATGAGTCTCCGGGAATCGGTTAAAAAGCAGAGCGATATTCCTTGGATGCTCGCGAAGCATGTATTCAGCAGCGAACTTAAAGGCATTGATTCTAACATGGTGTTTTCACCACTCTCAATTCAAATAGTTCTTGGTCTCATTGCCACTGGCTCCAAAGGCCAGACGATGGACCAACTGTTGTCTTTTTTCAACCTCAACTCCATTGAAGAAGTCAATTCTCTTTCTTCTTGGCTCGTCGCTAATGTCTTAGTCGATGGCAGCCCAAGGGGAGGTCCTCGTTTGTCCGTTGCTAATGGGGCTTGGGTTGATCTAACTCTGTCTTTCAAGCATTCTTTCAAACAGATTATGGACAATGTTTACAAGGCTGCTTCGGCTTATGTATATTTTCAGAACAAGGTTAGTCTTAGCCCTTCACTCGTTAATAAAGATTTTAGTTTAAAGATAACCGATAAAGGAGAATTAACTCAAATAGTCATCCACCTAATCTCTTAAACTAAAAATAGTTATGTATAATTTTTGTATAGTAAATATATAATTTATATATACTGGCTAGAAAAAATAAATATTGAATCTGATGGCTATAAAAATCCCAAAGATGATAAACCATTTTACATATAGTATATGCTTTTACCAAAGTATTTACGAGGCATGCTAAATCTTTTCAAATTAGTAAGAACATAGATATATTTATTGGAGTCCATTACTACCAAAGTCGTCTTTTTAATCTTTTTTTTTTTTTTACTTTTTTAATATTATGAATTTTTCTCATTTTAATCAACATTATAGACTTACCTATAGAATAAAATTATTTTATTTAAAAATAATATATAAAAAAATATTTTTCTCGCATATATAATGTCGAAATAATAATATAATTGAACATAATATTCAAGAATATGTAATGTCTATTACAAAAATACCTTTATTTTAAATAATTATTTTCTATAGTACGTATATTTTAAAATTTTTATTTTCTTTCATTCTCAATTGTGTAAATAACTTTTTGAGTTTTTTTGTTAATATCAAAATTATTATTACGAACAAATTGTTTAATTAACTTTCTACTATGCTCAATATTTTATTATTCCAATATTATATATGCTTAAATACTATTTTAATTTTTTTAATTTGTAAATAATTTTTTTAGGTATGTCCATAATATAAATTAAAAAGAGAAAAATTCTTATATTAAAAAGCTAAAAAAAAGAAGAAGATAAAAGTTGATAATGTAGAGGCTAAAATAGGTATTTGGCGATCAAAAATTTGAGAAATTTAGTTAAGTGAGCTTCTGAGTGCTATTAACATAGTTAAGTAACTTTGTTCTTACAAACAGAAGAAAGATGACTTTGGTATATAATTTCGGATAGTTGAGTGTCCATTTGAATAATGGACTTTATTTATTGTGCTTTTCCAACATAATGCTACTCACTCTGCTCCATTTGTGGAGCTTTTCGCTTTTTGAGAGCCACTTTGACTAGTCTTTAAAGCTATATTGGATTAGATCAACTCAATATTTTAAAATTAAAAGTTAGATATTCAAAGCTGTAGATCTTCTCATACATAAGATGAAAAAATACATTTCAAAATGTTGATCAAAATTTACATAGTTTGAAACTCGAAAAGCGAAAAGATTCAAATCGGGAACGGCTAAAGTTTAATAAGATACGAACCGACATAAAGCATCTTTTCTATTTTATTTTTGAATATCACCTATATCCGTCTAGTAGCCTGGTCTGATGTTATGTTCCCTGTTTGTTTTAACTTATAATTTAAGCCTCTTGAAGTTGCCAAAGAAGTCAATAAGTGGGTTGAAGAGAAAACTAATGGTCTCATCAAAGAGATTCTTCCTCCTGGTGCAGTACACAACATGACTAGGCTCATATTGGCCAATACACTATATTTCAAAGGAGAATGAGTAAAGAAGTTCAACGCTTCAGAAACAAAAGACTATGAGTTCTATCTCCTCAACGGAACATCTATTAAAGCACCATTTATGACTAAGAATGGATTTTCCACGGTTGCAGCAGCCTATGATGGGTTTAAAGTGTTGGGACTTCCTTATAAATATGGCAATGACAATCGTCGCTTTTGCATGTATTTTATTTGTTGCGGAAGCCAAATGTATATAGTGTGAATGAGTCACAACTACTATACCAAAATTATGGCAGCCATCAAATAATAAATAAGATAATAAAACAACATTAAAAGGAATACCAGAATTTACGAGGTTCGGCCAATTTCGCCTACTTCCTCGGACACAACCAATATTTTATTCCACTCCAAAATACAAGTGAAATAATACTAAAGAGAGAAGATACAAATGCCTTAAAATGATAAGAAGGCAAATGAGAGGTGTATTTAAATCCTAAACATTAGGGCTCCTTTTATAGGGAGCAATTTCCCCCAAATACAAGTCTCCCACCGATATGGGATGAAGACATATTCAACAAATCTCCACCTTGGCAAAATTTCACATCTTCAATTTTCTCTCTGTAACAAATTTTGGTTGTGTCTTCATCTTCAATCTTCAGTGTTCAATAATGTTGATCAAATCGAAGCAATGTTGAAACTTGACCGCAGTCACCATTTTTGTCAGCATATCAGCAGGATTCTATGTAGTGTGAATTTTCTTCACCATGACTCCACCTTCTTCTATGATTTCTCGTATGAAATGATACCGAACATCAATGTGCTTCGTCCTTGCATGATAAACTTGGTTCTTCGCTAATTGAATAGCACTTTGATTATCACAAAAAATTGTGATACTTTTTTGTCCAATACCAAGCTCTTTTAGCAACCCCTGAAGCCAAATTGCCTCCTTCACAGCCTCTGTAATAACCATGTACTCTGCCTTTGTTGTAGACAAAGCAACTGTTGATTGTAAAGTAGACTTCCAACTAACTGGTGCCTTTGCAAAAGTAAACATATAATCAGTAGTTGATCCTCGTTTGTCCAGATCACCCGTAAAATCTGAGTCACAATATCCAACTACAGACTAATTGCCTTCCTGCTCAAAAACTAACCCAACATCTATAATATTATGAATATACCGTAGAATCCACTTCACAGCTTGCCAATGCTCCTTTCCTGGATTATGCGTATATCTGCTAATAACTCCAACAGCTTGTGAAATGTCAAGTCTCGTACAGACCATTGCATACATCAAGCTACCAATAACATTTGTATATGGTACCTTTGACATATACCCTCGTTCAGCTTCATCTTTTGGCGAGATAGTAGTACTTAGCTTAAAATGGGGAGCAAGTGGAGTATGAACTGGCATAGTCTTCTCATCTATGCCAAAACGTTGTAGTACTCTTTTCAAATATTCTTTTTGAGATAAACAGAGTTTCTTTGAACGTCTATCTCTTATTATCTCTATGCCAAGAATTTTTCTTTGCCTCACCCAGATCCTTTATCTCGAACTCCTTCTTCAGTTGAGTCTTCAACTTATCAATTTCTTCCGAATTCTTGGAAGCTATCAACCTATCATCAACATATAGGAGACGATATATAAAGGAACCATCTTTAAGCTTGCGCAAATACACACAATGATCGTATTTGCTTATCTTGTACCCTTGCCGCAACATAAACTTGTCAAATAGTTTGTACCATTGTCTAGAAGATTGTTTCAATCTGTATAACGATTTTTCAAGTTTGCACACCATATTTTCCTTTCCAGCAACTTTGAATCATTTTGGCTGAGTCATGCAGATTTCCTCCTCCAAGTTTCCATGTAAAAATGCAGTTTTTATATCTATATAAACTAGTTCCAAATCCAACTGTGCTACCAAAGCCAACATAATTCTAATAGAGAAATATTTTACAACTAGAGAAAACACTTCATTGTAATCAATTCCCTCCTTTTGAGCATATCCTTTGGCCACCAATCTTGCTTTGTAGCGAACATCTTCTTGGTTAGGAAATCATTCTTTCTTTACAAATACCCATTTGCACCCAATTGCTTTCTTTCCCTTCGGGAGATTGACCAATCTCTATGTATGATTCTGATGAAGGGACTGTATTTCATCATTCATAGCAATCCTCTACTTATCTTCTTTAGAACTTTCGATTGCGTCTTTATAAGTGGTAGGAACATCATCAGCTATAATTGAGGTGGCACAAGCAACCGTCTCTATAAGACGAACAAGTTTTGTTATTGTCTTTTTTAGTCTGCTGGTTGCTATTGATTCAAGTTGTTGTCGAGGTTCCTAAGTTGGAATCTCCCTCTCTACTGGCTCTTCTTCCAGAGGATAATCTTTATTTGTTTCCTCTTCTGCTTCTTGTGTAGGAAAAATAAAATTTCCCTCAAACTCCACTTGCTTAGAAGCACCCTCATTTTGTTTGGTATCTTCTGTTATTTTATTTACCATAGTAGATTCATCAAAGGTAACATCCCTGCTGAATATTACTTTCTTTGTCATAGGACACCATAAGCGATATCCTTTGACTCCAAAAGTAATCCCCAGGAAAATAGCCTTCGTTGCCCTTGGATCCAATTTTGACTCTGTCACATGATAATATGCAGTTGAGCCAAACACGTGCAAAGAGTCATAATCTACAACAGGCTTTCCATACCATTTTTCAAATGGTGTCTTGCCATCAATAACAATAGATGATAAGCGATTAATGATGTGGCATGCATATGTAACTGCCTCAGCCCAAAATTCTTTGCCCAAGCCAGCATTGGACAACATACACCGTACCTTCTCCAGCAAGGTCCGATTCATACATTTTGCCACTCCATTCTGTTCTGGTGTATGTCTGACAGTGAAGTATCAGACGATGCCATAATTTTCACAGACCTTATTAAAATGATCATTTTTGTATTCACCTCCATTGTCTGTGCGAATACACTTGATCCTCCTGCCTGTTTGATTCTCCACCATCATTTTCCATTTGAGAAAAATTCCCAACACTTTATCTTTGCTCTTTATTGTATACACCCACACTCTTCGGGAAAAATCATCAACAAAGGTTACAAAATAGTGCTTCCCACCCAATGAAGGTGTTTTGGAAGGACCCCAAACATCAGAGTGTACATAATCCAAAATACCTTTAGTATTATGGATCGCTGTACCAAATTTAACCCTTGCCTGTTTCCCTTTGACACAATACTCGCAAAACTCCAAGTTGCAAGCCTTTACTCCTTTTAACAATCCTTGATCTGATAAAGTTTTCAAGGATTTTCCTCCAACATGTCCTAAGCGCATGTGCCATAGCCTGGTTGCTTCTACCTTTTTTTTGTCACTGGATGTTACTGTCGCTGTCCCAATAACTGTACTATCGCGATAACTGTACATGTTATTGTTATTCCGATTGGCCTTCATTACCACTAGTGCACCAGAACATACTCTCATCACTCCATTTTCGGCAATGATTTTGAACCCTTTTGATTCTAGGGCTCCCACAGAGATGAGATTTTTCTTCAAACCCGGTACATATCGAACATCTGTTAATGTTCTAATCATTCCATCATGGTTCCTTAATCGTATTGAACCAATGTCATATGAGGTAAGAAGGTTGTTATCCGCTGTGTGGACGACTCCATATTCTCCTTCTTGAAAATCCACGAACCAGTCCCTGTTGAGACACATATGATAGCTACAAGCCGAGTCCATCAACCATATGTCTGATAATGTTGATGGCTCTGTTGTAACTAATGAGAAGTCTGAATCATCACCATCAGCTACATTTGAATCCATAATGGCCTTTCCATTGTTATGTTTGGCCTTATTCTTCAACTTCGGACAGTCTTTCTTCCAGTGCCCCTTTTCTCGACAAAAGGCACATTTATCTTTGCGGGGTCTAGGTCTTGACTTGGATCTTCCTTTCTTTGTCTTTGTTTTATTTTGAGGATGACCCCTCACAACCAGTGCTTCTCCTTCTCCGCCTTTCTATTTTTCTCCCTTTCTTTGTTCATAGCTGTACAAAGCCGAACAAACTTCTTTGAGAGAAATTTCGTCATTCCCATGGAGTAGAGTAGTTTCAAGGTGCTCGTACTCATCAGGAAGTGACCCTAACAACATCAAGGCCAAGTCACCATCATCAAAAGTTACATCTATATTTTGCAAATCTGTGGCCAACTTATTGAAACTGGTGATATGTTCATTCATCGTGGTACCAGGAACATAGGTGAAGCGAAACAATCTCTTCTTCATGTACAATTTATTTTGACTGTTTTTCTTCAAAAATTTATTCTTTAGTGCTTTCCATAATTTACTTGCAGAAGTTTCCTTTGTGTAGGAATATTTCTGCTCTTTAGCAAGGTAGGATCGAATGGTACCGCAAGCAACACGGTTGATAATTATCTAATCTTCTTCTCCAATAACATCTGGTCTTTTTCTTAAATGGCAAGATCTAGCCCTTGTTGAAAAAGGACATCTAGAACCTCGCCTTGCCACATCCCAAAATGTCCTGACCCATCAAAAATTTCTACCGCAAATTTCGCATTTGACACAATTCTTGTCATAAGCGAAGATGCCAATGATGACGTATTGTTGACACTTGATATAGATTCTTCTTGTTTATTGTCTCCCATCTTTGACACAAATATTATTTAATAGCTGACGACGCAAATCAAGATTATTTCCTTTCTGGTGTGGAAGATCAGACTAAGCTGCAATCACAGAGCATACTCAGACAGAACCTTGACTCAGTTACCAAGATAAATCTTTTCTGATGTGGAAGATCAGACTATGCTGCAACCACAGAACATACTTAGACAGTACCTTGGCTCTGATACCAATTGTTGCGGAAGCCAAATGTATATAGTGTGAAGGAGTCACAACTACTATACCAAAAATTATGGTAGCCACCAAATAATAAATAAGACAATAAAACAACAATAAAAGGGACACCAGAATTTACGAGGTTCGGTCAATTTCGCCTACTTCCTCGGACATAACCAATATTTTATTCCACTTCAAAATACAAGTAAAATAATACTAAAGAGAGAAGATATAAATGCCTTAAAAGGATAAGAAGGCAAATAAGAGGTGTATTTAAATTCTAAACATTAAGCTTCCTTTTATAGGGAGCAATTCTCCCTCAAATACAAGTCTCCCACCGACGTGGGATGAAGACATATTCAACATTATTCTCCCTGATACCAATGATGACTTATCAACTATATGGGGAAAAATGACTTCAGAACCTGAATTCTTAACTCGTCATCTACCATCTAAGACAGTTGATGTGCGCAGGCTTCTTATTCCCAAATTCAAAATAACTTTTAATTTTGAAGCTTCCAAGGTTTTAAAAGAAGTTGGCCTCACACATCCTTTTTGTGGTGATGGTCTCGCTGAGATAGTGGACGATATCGTCCCTCTGTCTGTATCAAAAGTCCTTCACAAGTCATTTATTGAAGTCAATGAGGAAGGTACAAAAGTTGCGGCAGTTACTGCAGCTACAATGATGTATGGGTGCCCCGCTATGATGATTAAAGAGGAGCAGATAGATTTTGTTGCTGATCATCCCTTCTTGTTCCTTGTGAAAGATGATGTTACTGGTGTCATTTTGTTCATAGGGACTGTTGAATCCTCTCGCTGTTTAGCACATTTTGGTTTAGTATTATTTTTGTATGATTGAAACAATTCTAATTAGAGAAGCTGTTTCGTTCTCAGTTTATATTTATAGTCATTCTACTTAGTATTTATGTGAGGTTAGTCTGATACGATTTTTATTCCTATGGTTTTTCATGGTTATTGTTTTTGCTTTTCATTTACTTTTTCGTATTTATGATGTTGTTATTATTTCTATAGTTTCTGTTGATGGTACTGATATATTGTCTCTTTTTGAACTGAGAGTCTTTCAGAAACAACTTCTCTACTCCCTCGGGATAGGGGTAAGGTCTGCGTACACACTCATGGGCGAAGCTACCTTTAGCAAAGGGTGGTCAACTGACCACCCTACGCTGAAAAATTACGAAAAATTACACTGTGTATATAACTAAAATATTGATTTTAGATATATAAAACCTATATTGAACACTCTTTGTCGCAATTCTTTTTCTACTTCTTTCAAGTTTGAACACCCTTAGAAACATTTCTGGCTTCGCCACTGTACACTACCCTACCAAACACCACGAGTGAGATTTTATTGGGTTGTTGTTGTTGTTGTTTATATTTATAATCAAGTTTTTTTCTTTTCTATCGGCTGTTATAGTATTTAATTTAATTAGTACACGAGTATTGGTCATATATGTACGAAAGTTAATCCGCCAAAACAAAATACATAGAGGAAAAAACAAACAGAAGAACAGTATTACAAAAAAAAGTCACTCCATCTCCTACCAGCATACGCTATTGTTTTGGTCTGTAATTTTGCTCTTTGGAAAAAAAGTAATGAAAAATAAGAGAAAAAAATTGCTATCCTTTTCTTGCCTCCAGCACATCAATCACAACAAGAAAATGTGATATGTAAAAATTGTTGAAATTGTCAAAAAGTCCCATTGGTGGGTGACAATTTTGGATGGAAATTTTTCCTTATAAAAAGAGGCCTACTGTTTAGGATTAAGAAACACCTCTCGTTTTGCTTTCTTATCTTCTTAAGACATTTGTATCTTCTCTCTTTAGTATTATTTCACTTGTATTTTTAGAGTGAAATAAAATATTGGTTGTATCCGAGGAAGTAGGCAAAATTGGTCGAACCTCGTAAATTCTGGTGTTCCTTTTATTGTTGTATTATTGTCTTATTTATTATTTAGTGGCTACCATAATTTTTGGTATAGTAGTTGTGACTCATTCACACTATATACATTTGGCTTACACAACAATTGGTATCAGAGCCAAGGTACTGTCTAAGTATGCTCTGTGGTTACAGCATGGTCTGATCTTCTATATCAGAAAAGATTTATCTTGGTAACTGAGTCAAAGTTCTGTCTGAGTATGCTCTGTGGTTGCAACTTAGTCTGATCTTCCACACCAGAAAGAAAATAATCTTGATTTTTGTCGTCAGCTATTAAATAATATTTGTGTCAAAGATGAGAGACAATAAACAAGAAGAATCTACATCAAGTGTCAACAATACGTCATCATTGGCATCTTTTCTTATGACAAGAATTGTGTTAAATGCGAAATTTGCGGTAGAAATTTTTGACGGGTTGGGACATTTTGGATGTGGCAAGGCGAGGTTCTAGATGTCCTTTTCCAACAAGGGCTAGATCTTGCTATTGAAGAAAAGAGACCAGATGTTATTGGAGAAGAAGATTGGAGAATTATCAACCGTGTTACTTGCGGTACTATTCGATCCTACTTTGCTAGAGAGCAGAAATATCCATGCATAAAAGAAACTTCTGCAAGTAAATTATGAAAAGCACTGGAGGATAAATTTTTGAAGAAAAATAGTCAAAATAAATTGTACATGAAGAAGAGACTGTTTAACTTCACCTATGTTCCTGGTACCACCAGTTTTAATAAGTTGGTCACAAATTTGCAAAATATGGATGCAACTTTTGATGATGGTGACTTGGCCTTGATATTGTTGGGGTCACTTCCTGATGAGTACGAGCACCTTGAAACTACTTTACTCCATGGAAATGACGAAATTTCTCTAAGAGAAGTTTGTTCGGCTTTGTACAACTATGAACAAAGAAAGGGAGAAAAACAGAAGGGCGGAGAAGGAGAAGCACTGGTTGTGAGGGGTCGTCCTCAAAATCAAATAAGGACAAAGAAAAGAAGATCCAAGTCAAGATCTAGACCCATCATCGTCGAGAAAAGGGGCACTGGAAGAAAGACTGTCCGAAGTTGAAGAATAAGGCCAAACATAACAATGGAAAGGCCATTATGGATTCAAATGTAGCTGATGGTGATGATTCATACTTCTCATTAGTTACAACAGAGCCATCAACATCATCAGACATATGGTTGATGGACTCGGTTTGTAGCTATCATATGTGTCCCAACAAGAACTGGTTCGTGGATTTTCAAGAAGGAGAATATGGAGTCGTCCATACAGCGGATAACAACCCTCTTACCTCATATGGCATTGGTTCAATACGATTAAGGAACCATGATGGAATGATCAGAACATTAGCAGATGTTCGATATGTACCGGGTTTGAAGAAAAATCTCATCTCTATGGGAGCCCTAGAATCAAAAGGGTTCAAAATCATTGCAGAAAATGGAGCGATGAGAGTATGCTCAGGTGCACTAGTGGTAATGAAGGCCAATCGGAAGAATAATAACATGTACCTTTATCACGGTAGTACAGTTATTGGGACAACGACAGTAACATTCAGTGACAAAAAAAAGATAGAAGCAACCAGGCTATGGCACATGCGCTTGGGACATGCTGGAGGAAAATCCTTGAAAACTCTATTAGATCAAGGATTGTTAAAAGGAGTAAAGTCTTGCAATTTGGAGTTTTGCGAGCATTGTGTCAAAGGAAAACAGACAAGGGTTAAATTTGGTACAACGATCCATAATACTAAAGGTATTTTGGATTATGTACACTCTAATGTTTGGGGTTCTTTCCAAAACACCTTTATTGGGTGGGAAGCACTATTTTGTAACCTTTGTTGATGATTTTTCCCGAAAAGTGTGGGTGTATACAATGAAGAGCAAAGATGAAGTGTTGGGGATTTTTCTCAAATGGAAAATGATGGTGGAAAATCAAACAGGCAGGAGGATCAAGTGTATTTGCACAGACAATGGAGGTGATCTATGAAAATAATGGCATCGTCCGACACTTCACTGTCAGACATACACTACAACAGAATAGAGTGGCAGAACGTATGAACCAGACCTTGCTGGAGAAGGTACGATGTATGTTGTCCAATGCTGGCTTGGGCAAAGAATTTTGGGCTGAGGCAGTTACATATGCATGCCACCTCATTAATCGCTTACCATCTGCTGCTATTGATGGCAAGACACAATTTGAAAAATGGTATGGAAAGCCTGTTGTAGATTACGACTCTTTGCACGTGTTTGGCTCAACTACATATTATCATGTGATAGAGTCAAAATTGGATCCAAGGGCAAAAAGGCTATTTTCATGGGAATTACTTTTGGAGTCAAAAGATATCGCTTATGGTGCCCTATGACAAAGAAAGTAATATTCAGCAGGGATGTTACCTTTGATGAATCTGCTATGGTAAATAAGGTAACAAAAGATACCAAACAAAATGAGGGTGCTTCTAAGCAAGTGGAGTTTGAGGGAAAATTTATTTTTCCTACACAAGAAGCATAAGAGGAAACAAATGAAGATTATCCTCTGGAAGAAGAGCCAGTAGAGAGGGAGATTCCAACTCAGGAACCTCAACAACAACTTGAATCAATTGCAACTAGCAGGCCAAAAAGGATAATAACAAAACCTATTCGTCTTATAGAGACGATTGCTTGTGCCGCCTCAATTGTAGCTGATGATGTTCCTACCACTTATAAAGATGCAGTCCAAAGTTCAGAAGAAGATAAGTGGAGGATTGCCATGAATGATGAAATACAGTCTCTTCATCAGAATCATACATGGAGATTGGCCAATCTCCCGAAGGGAAAGAAAGCAATTGGGTGCAAATGGATATTTGCAAAAAAAGAAGGATTTCCTAACCAAGAAGATGTTCGCTACAAAGCAAGATTGGTGGCCAAAGGATATGCTAAAAAGGAAGGAATTGATTACAATGAAGTGTTTTCTCCAGTTGTAAAACATTCCTCCATTAGAATTATGTTGGCTTTGGTAGCACAGTTGGATTTGGAACTGGTTCAGATGGATGTAAAAACTGCGTTTTTACATGGAAACTTGAGGAAAAAATCTACATGACTCAGCCAGAAGGATTCAAAGTTGCTGGAAAGGAAAATATGGTGTGCAAACATGAAAAATCGTTATACGGATTGAAACAATCTTCTAGACAATGGTACAAATGATTTGACAAGTTTATGTTGCGGCAAGGGTACAAGAGAAGCAAATACGATCATTGTGTGTATTTGTGCAAGCTTAAAGATGGTTCGTTTATATATATTCTCTTATATGTTGATGATATATTGATAGCTTCCAAGAATTTGGAAGAAATTGATAAGTTGAAGATTCAACTAAAGAAGGAGTCCGAGATGAAGGATCTGGGTGAGGCAAAGAAAATTCTTGGCATGAAGATAATAAGAGATAGACGTTCAAAGAAACTCTGTTTATCTCAGAAAGAATATTTGAAAAGAGTACTACAGCGTTTTGGCATAGATGAAAAGACTAAGCCAGTTAGTACTCCACTTGCTCCCCATTTTAAGCTAAGTACTACTATGTCACCAAAAGATGATGCTGAACATGAGTATATGTCAAAGGTACCATACACAAATGTTGTTGGTAGCTTGATGTATGCAATGGTCTGTACGAGACCTGGCATTTCACATGCTGTTGGAGTTATTAGCAGATATATGCATAATCCAAGAAAGGATCATTGGCAAGCTGTGAAGTGGATTCTACGGTATATTCATAATACTGTAGATTTTGGGTTAGTTTTTGAGCAGGAAGGCAATAAATCTGTAGTTGGATATTGTGTCTCAGATTTTGCGGGTGATCTGGACAAATGAAGATCAACTACTGGTTATGTTTTTACTTTTGCAAAGGCACCAGTTAGTTGGAAGTCTACTTTGCAGTCAACAGTTGCTTTGTCTACAACAGAGGCAGAGTACATGGCTATTACAGAGGCTGTGAAGGAGGCAATTTGGCTTCAGGGGTTGCTAAAAGAGCTTGGTATTGGACAAAAACATATCACAATTTTTTGTGATAGTCAAAGTGCTATTCAATTAGCGAAGAACCAAGGTTATCATGCAAGGACGAAGCACATTGATGTTCGGTATCATTTCGTACGAGAAATCATAGAAGAAGGTGAAGTCACGATGAAGAAAATTCATACTACGGAGAATCCTGCTGATATGCTGACAAAAGTGATAACTGCGGTCAAGTTTTAACATTGTTTGGATTTGATCAACATTGTTGAACACTAAAGATTGAAGATGAAGACACAATCAAAATTTGTTATTGAGAGAAAATTGAAGATGTGGAATTTTGCCAAGGTGGAGATTTGTTGAAATTGTCAAAAGTCCCACATCGGTGGGTGACAATTTTGGATGAGAATTTTTCCTTACAAAAGGAGGCATAATGTTTAGGATTAAGAAACACCTCTCATTTGCCTTCTTATCTTCTTAAGGCATTTGTATCTTATCTCTTTAATATTATTTCACTTGTATTTTTGGAGTGAAATAAAATATTGGTTGTGTCTGAGGAAGTAGGCAAAATTGGCCGAACCTCGTAAATTCTGGTGTTCCTTTTATTGTTGTATTATTGTCTTATTTATTATTTAGTGGCTGCCATAATTTTTGGTATAGTAGTTGTGACTCATTCACACTATATACATCTGGCTTACGCAACAATAATTACTTACACTGAAATATTATAATTCTAAAAACCATGATACACAAACCTTGTTAGAGCACGCTAACAACTTCCATATGTGCAACAATAAATACAAAAAGGACGTTTATGTACGCTCACCAATTGAATGAAAAAATCAACGAACTGAATGTCCGATGAAAAAAAAAAGGAACGGAATCAGAAGCATTTATATTTTATGAAAAAAAAACAAAAAAACAAAACTGTAAGATGAAGTGCGCAAACTTAAGCTAATAGGAATATAATTTACCACCAAGGAGTATGGTAGATGGATGATATATTTCTACTCTTAACGAGAGATCTCGGTCCTAGAAAAGGATTATATAACTGCTTGGTGCTAAATTATACCTCTACTCTTAAGATGAGTTACGGTTGAGCTATATATGCCAAAGGATTATATGTGTTAGAATTGATAGGGGAATTTGAGTGTTATTCGGTAGGTTAGTGATTGTTGTAGAGGTACAAATTTTTTATCCAGTCTAACGTAGTAGAGGCCGATGTGCTAATGTTTATAACTCACCAAATGGTAATGTTCATTGGGCATTGGAAGAATATAAGGTTTATGTTTTCCTCAATGCCACAGTGTGGGTAGTTACTAGAGGCTATTATATTCCTTTGATAGAGTATTGTGGCAATGGGAAGTCGTTGGTGTACTAGAAGCCAGAGAAAGGTTTTTAGCTTGTTGTGACATTGTGCTTTCCATATCCAATTATGGTCAAAGTTACTTATACTTAGATTTGTTTCAGAAAGTTTGATGAATAGGTTGTACGCAGATTTTGTTGTGAAATTTTCATCCTCCCGTTCTTTTCAGAAGAATGTATCATTTGTGTTGTCGGAGATAGGTATATATGTCTGTGATACTAGGTCAGAGTGCATGTGGAAGGTTGTAGGGGAGAGCGTCGATGTTCCATTTTTTTATTATCGATAATATGAGATAGGCTTTTGTTAAAATCCTCTTTATTTAGGGGGCCTTGTACTAATTCCCTTAGTGTGTGTTTTCCTAAGATCCATCTATATTCCCAAATATTTATGTGTCTATCATTGGCAACATTCCATGTTAATCATTTGGAGAACAACCTGTACGTTTTCGAAGTGCTTTTCCAATGATACGAGTCATTGTTTTTAGAGGTCATAGTAGTTCTTTGCCTATTGCTAAGATATTTACCGTTAATCACTTTAACCTAGAGGGAGTCAGGGATGGAATAGAACCTCCATAAGATACTTGAAAGAAGAGCGATAATTTTATCTTTTGCTTTGTAAAGACCAAGACCTCCTTCTCGCTTAGGCGTTGTTACCGTATCCCAATCAATATGGAGCAGTTTCTTGTGGTCTCTAGTAGAGCCCTATAGGAAATCACGTTATGCGATCAATATTGTTTCTAGTTTTTGAGGGGAGAAGGTTAAGTTGCATTGAGTGGGTGGGAATGGAAGAAAGTGTTGATTGGATAAGTGTTAGTCTCCCTGCTAAAGTTAAAAGTTATGCTTTCTAACTTTTTAGTCTGGTGTTAATTCTATCAAACAGGAATGGGTAGTATGAGCTTTTTGGGTGTAAGTTGGTAATGGGGATCCCCAGGTATTTTCCTACATTAGTTGTTATCCTAATGTTTAAGATCATGGTAGCTAGGCTTGTTTGGACTTGGGGTTTTACATTTGAGGAAAAAAGCAGTTTAGATTTTGTAAAGTTAATTAATTGACCTGATTGATGGGATATGAAATTGAATACACCCTCCCTCCATTCCAATTTATGTGACTGGGACAATATTTAAGAAAAAATGAAGACTTTTAGAATTTGTGGTCTTAAACAAGTCAAAAAGGGGTCCAGAGTATTTGTGGCTATAAAAGCTTCTCGGTAAGAGTAGAACTGAAAATTTAAGCTAAATTGTTACCAAATTTAGAAAGAGGTCAATTTTTTTTTTTGGAACGAACTAAAAAAAAAATATGTTCACATAAACCGGAACGGAGGGAGTACTTTATAATAAAAGTTGCATTAGTGTTGTCCGCCTCTGAAAAATGAATCATCAACAAATAGGAGGTGGGATATGGTGGGACCATCATGGATTAATTTAATAGATTTCCATGTCAGAATATCTATTTCATGATCAATGCATATTGTTAAAGAATGCATATAAATTATGAATATGTAAGGTGAAAGGGGGTGGCCTTGACGAATACCCCTAGAAGGTTCAAAATATTCGATATGCTTTCCTTTAGCAATGATTGATGTTGAAGTAGTTGATACACAGTTCATGATTAGAGTTACTAGGTATGGTGAAAAATTTAGTGCTTGGAGCGAGCTTCTAACGAAAGACCATTCATATTTGTCAAAAGCCTTTTCCAAGTCGATCTTGAGCATCATTTTTCCAATGCTACCAGCACCTTTCATGAAAGAGTGGATGACTTCTTGTACAATTATTGCATTAATAGCTCTCCTTCCTGGAATAAAGCTATATTGATTAGGACTAATTATATTGTTGAGAAATGGGTGCATACGATTTACTAAAATCTTTGTAATTATTTGTACATTGTATTACATAAGCTGATGAGCCTATTGATGTCACACCTCCTTTTTGCGCGCCTACCCCGAAGGATAAATGCGTGAGGGAGTTTTTCCAATTTAATTGACAATACTCGAAATATGGGATTATTTATTTATTTCAGAGTCGCCACTTGGGAAAGGTTTAGCTTTTGGTGTCCCAAGTCACCGGTTTATCTTGAATCCCAATTCGAGGAAAAAAAATTCGACTTTCCAAATGAAGTCTGCGAACCAGAAATTCTAAGTAAGGAATTCTGTTGACCCAAGGGAAGGTGTTAGGCATCCCGAATCCCGTGGTTTTAGCACAGTCGCTTAAATTGTTGTAATGGCTAAATATCTGATTTTTATACATGTTATAACTTGTGTGCTTTTATTAAATTTAAACCGCTTTTATTATTATTTTTTAATAGAATTGCAACGTCGTGAAAATGCATCTCGAACCACGTCATAATCAATGCACCCATGGTTGTTAATACGTTCCGACTCCGTTGAGATTTGGATTTGGGTCACATAAATGCGCACCCGAATTTAAGCATGTAATTTAATTAAAATCGCGTCTAAAGTGTCTAACGCGTTATTATCTTTGGGGAAAACCGTGAAGTTCGCTAGACGGCCCATCCCAGAAAATCTAAGTATTTATTATGACCAATTATTGAGGGTCCCGCAATTTGCATTTTTATTTGGCGAGGCTCGTCTCATTATTCTTAAAAGGATAATCTTAGAATGACTACATTTTCTATTTTTCGTTCGTCTCAAAAATGAAAGAAGAAAAATATATATGCTAATTAAATCACATGCTTGGCAAGTTCGGGCCTCTTATCAATTATTAGATTACAAAGATGCTAACGTAAAATTGCGATCGAATTTGCCCAAAAGAAAATTGTTTTGTGCCTTATTCTATAATTGATCATTACCAAATGAAATTATAAATAAAATATGGAATTGACAAACGCTATCGTCGAAACAAACAAATTATTCTTTAACTAATTTAGACTTCATATTATTAGACGAATTGAACCATTGGAACTAATTATTATTTTTTTAAAACTATTTTAAAATGAACCAACCTTGATTACCAACACATTCGAGGGTTATTAAACTTGATAGACACTTTGAAAATCTATTACATTTAAAGGAACTCTAACAAACCTTGTTCGAAATCAACTCATGCCTATTAAACTAAACTACGTGAGTTATTAATGAATTCCCTTAAGCACGAATTGAATTACGACACACTGTCTAAGAATAAGATATCTAATGCTGTTTGAACTTGAATCGTATTAAACTATACTAAACAACTGTATTAATACCAATTCCAAATTACGCCAGCCCAAGACAATCCAAAACTAAATACAGATGAAATCGAAATTAGTTCACTACTCGACTGTTTAACTATTAATTGTAAGATAACGGATCTAGAACTAGTTAATTCTGTTGTTAAAGCTTTCAGTTAAACTAATTACGTTATTAAAGTTATTGACTAAACAAAATTTAGCAAACTAGATAGTTCATTAACAAACCAAAACCAAATCAAATTATACAGTTTACCTTCCCAAACGGTATCGAACAAAAATAAACTTATATTAATTACACATCAACTAATATCTATTTTGAAAACACAGATGCGGGATAAACTACATAAGCACAGATGTGGAGGCCAAAGCATGAATACTTCCATTTTTCAATCTTTCAACTCAAAGTTACATCAAAACTTAATTCGAATGTGTACCTAAATTGGAAAGTGAGAAGAAGGAGAGGTGAATCAGTAGCAGCAGATAACAAATAACAGTAGTGGCACTAGAATCAGCAGTGTGGGACAAATAAGATATAACCCAGTGAAACTCAGAGATCCAGAAATGTTTTAGAAAAGAAAATCCCAAAGAGCTGAACAAATTGTCTCAAAATCAATTCGAAATAGATCAAACACCAACTTGAAATCAACTGGGACAAATCTGACAACAAACAGCTCAAACCAAACAAACCTAGAATAGCTTTGGTTAGGCCTAAATCTCAAACTGAATATGAACAATGGAACAATGCCCTTTTCTGGAATTTTAGAGTTTTTCCAGGGGTTTTCTTTCTGCCCTTTTTTAAGTTTTTGCTCTCCAGAACTCTCTCCTCTTTTTTTGTTCTCTTTTGTCTCTTTTATATGCCTATTAGAAGAGAAGAACCTCCTTTTTCAAAGACAGGCTGCCCTGGCTTAAAATAACTCCTCATGGCTGTCATTTCCACTTAGGATTCTCTAGGCATGGAGTTTTTCCTATTTTTAATCTCCTGAAGTTCAAAAATGTAGTGAATATCCTCCTGTACAGCAGGTTCCACTGCCATTCTTATGTGCATTTTCAGCTTTTTATCATTAAACCCATGCTGTTACTGATTTTCAGCTACTAAAGGCATTTAACATATTATCACTCCCACTATTGATCACTTAATTTCATTAGTTTAATTAATATTTTAGTACCCTACTGTCAGCCCATTAACACTTAAGCATTTCAAAACTTTTAAACTCCAGAATACCCCTGAAAACTCCTGTGATTTATGGTATTACCTTTAAGCTTAGAAGTCTGAAGTTATAGCCTATATAAGCTTACTCCTAAGACTGGTTTCAGGTTAAACTTACAGTTCTACATCTATATCCAATTCATTCATTCATTGATTCAAACTCAGTCAAACAGGGGTTAATCCAATGGCATGAGTTGGTCATATTGGGAACCAATCCTGACCAACTCAAAGCCAAAGGATCAAGCAGGCAATTGAGAATGCAAACAAAGATCAAAACGATACTGAAACCAGCATATTGATACGAGTTTTTCTTAACATAGAGAAGAGGAATCATGCTAGAAATTCTACTGGAATGAGCAGACTCATATTTTCTAGTTTTTCAAGTGAGTTTAGTTGATGACACTTACTTAATTAACCATATGAGCTACAACAGATAGCTAACAAACAATAACGAAATATATCAAGCAGGTCACCAGATGGCTTTCAGTGACTTTGGACGCAATAGGGGATTTTAACACGAACTTAACTATCCGATGATTCTTAACAGGTTGGACACATAATTCACTGTAAGTACAAGTAACAAACAATCAGAAGAAAAATGACTAATAAAAGGTCTTATGAAGACGGACAAAATTGAAAGGAAATAATAGAAAAAAAATCAAACAAATTAACTAAACATGCAAGCAAATACAAGTAGAACACAAACAAGAACAGAAGGAAAAGAAACTTATCTCGGAAGATTAAGAACAAAACGAACCAGGCTCGAACTGGACTCGACCTCTTTTGAGGTCGAACGGACTTTAAGCGAAGTGTTCTCAACTGAGAACAACTCGATTAAGGTCTATTAGACCCCAACCTTTCATTAATTTGGTCAAAACACCCATGGTGTTGTGTTCTAGGGTTTACACAATTGATCTGGGGCTTGAAGCTCTCTGGTTAGATTCGAACCAAACCAGGCTTGGTTTGGTTACGAGGAAGGTCGGGGGAGTCACTGGTACGAATTTGGGGTGGATTGGCATAGGCTGAGGTTTGGGTCGAATCTTCAAATGAAGATTCAAGACAATGTAGGTTGATTCGAGACAAGGGAGCAACATATTTGGAACGGAGGTGGTCAGACGGCTTAGGGGTGTTAGTTTGGTGACTGGTGGCGTTGATGCCGCCGGGTTTCAAGCGACGGGGTATGGTGGCGGCGCTAGGGTTTCATGGGGTCATCTGGTTCGTTGAGAGAGACGAAGAGAGGGTGGGTAGCTTAGGGGGTGTGGGTTGCGTTTGAAAACATATATAGCGGGTGGAGGTTTGATCCTGGTCGTTGGATCAAGAATGATCAACGGCCAAGATCTTTCACTTGGGTGAAACGGTGTCGTGTGATTTAAGTGAGACTGGGTCGGTCTCTGGGGTTAAGTGGGTCGGGTATCAGGGAGAGCCTGGAGCCGTTGGATTGGATGGGATGAACGGCTCTGATTGGTCATGCCCAAACGACGTTGTTTGGATTAATGAGAGAGCTGAACTGGACCGTTAGATCTGTTTGACCAACGGTCCAGATGGAAGGTGCCAAGACGGCGTCGTTCCTTGTGTCTAAGGGACGGACTGGATCAATGTGTTTTGGGCCTAATTTTCCTTGGGTTTAAAATGAGCCCAGGTCCGAATTTTTCTCAATTTTTGCAGTCTTTTCTTTTCCTTCTTTAATTTCTAATTAAAAAACACAATTTCTAATTAAATTGTAAAATCAAAAATAAACTACACAAAAATTAATTAACACTTACAACAATCAACACACAAATTAAAATATTTAATTAAAATAAAATCACACAGTGACGACAAATAAAAGAAAAAAATAAATATTTTTGCGATTTTCCTTTTAGAACCAAACTATGATTTTATTAATTCCTAAATGCACAATTAAATCCTAAATATGCATGCAACATTTATTTCTTATATTTTATGATTAACTACAACAAAGCAAACATTTACGGACAAAAATAATTACCAAAAATGTCACGCAAATTCTCGAAATTGTACTCGAAAGTAACTTGTTTTATTTTCGATTTTTTTTGGAGTAATTTTCGTGAAGCAAAAATCACGTGCTCACATCTGCCCCTCTTTGTCCGAAAACACGAAGAGTTTTCGTGCAAAGATAAAGTGAGTGGATACAAGCGATTTTTGCCCGTTGGAATACTCCGTGTGAAGCATTTTTGAAAGATTTGACCGAACCTTTGCTTCAGAGGTTTCCTACATATCCTGGGCTAAACAGGAATCATGTCAATGTAGTTCGGGAAGTTTTGGTAGCTGGGACTATCATTGGACTGCAATTTTACTGTTATTGCTGTTGCTGCTGCCGCTACTGCTTTACCGACCTCCTTATTACAACCAAGGAAAATTGAAACAAAACTAGCTACCTATGCCTGTCAACCACTAGTTACAAGATTCCTATCTATGATACTTTTGCAACTTGATCTTGAGTCTTAGCTGAATCTGTTTGTAGACTTCGATCCGAATCTTGATGCTGGCAAGTTGTAGGCGCTTGTTTATTTCTGCAGCATTGAGTGAAACGGGATTGGCGGAGCTCGTGACTTCAATTAGATTTTGAGCGATCCGCACTTTGTTTGCTCCAATATTTGGGAACATATTCTTTTTGTTCTTTTCTTCCTTTCTTTATTCTGGATTGAGACTCACTCCATAGGTCATCTCGATCCCTGTGCCTCGAGGTCAAACCTTCTCAGACATCAAAACAAACAAACGAAACGAAAATTTTCTTCCCCAGTTTCACAAGGAAAATTTCGTGAGTTAATTGCCATAAAAATCTACAGAATTGATGAGGGGATGGGAAACCTCAAGTCTAAAAGGCGCAAATCAGGGATTGGAGCCCTAATGTTTGCAAAAGGCAAAACTCTCAACTCAGGGATTGGAGCCCTAATATTGGCTAAAAAGGGAAAACCGCTCTACTCAGGGATTGGAGCCCTAATGTCGGCTAAAAGAAAATTGTTCAACTCAGGGATTGGAGCCCTAATGTTGGCTAAAGGAAAATTGCTCAACTCAGGGATTGGAGCCCTAATGTCGGCTAAAAGGAAAATCGCTCAACTCAGGGATTGGAGCCCTAATGTCGGCTAAAGGAAAATCGCTCAACTCAGGGTTTGGAGCCCTAATGTCGGCTAAAAGAAAATTGCTCAACTCAGGGATTGGAGCCCTAATGTCGGCTAAAAGAAAATCGCTCAAATAAGGGATTGGAGCCCTAATGTCGGCTAAAGGAAAATCGCTCAACTCAGGGATTGGAGCCCTAATATCGGCTAAAAGGAAAATCGCTCAACTCAGGGATTGGAGCCCCAATGTCGTCTAAAGGAAAATTGCTCAACTCAGGGATTGGAGCCCTAATGTCGGCTAAAGGAAAATCGCTCAACTCAGGGATTGGAGCCCTAATGTCGGCTAAAAGAAAATCGCTCAACTCAGGGATTGGAGCCCTAATGTCGGCTAAGAGGAAATTGCTCAACTCATGGATTGGAGCCCTAATGTCGGCTAAAAGAAAATCTCTCTCAACTCAGAGATTGGAGCCCTAATGTCGGCTAAAAGAAAATCGCTCAACTCAGGGATTGGAGCCCTAATGTCGGCTAAAGGAAAATCGCTCAACTCAGGGATTGGAGCCCTAATGTCGGCTAAAGGAAAATCGCTCAACTCAGGGATTGGAGCCCTAATGTCGGCTAAAAGAAAATCGCTCAACTCAGGGATTGGAGCCCTAATGTCGGCTAAAAGAAAATCGCTCAACTCAGGGATTGGAGCCCTAATGTCGGCTAAAGGAAAATCGCTCAACTCAGGGATTGGAGCCCTAATGTCGACTAAAAGAAAATCGCTCAACTCAGGGATTGGAGCCCTAATGTCGGCTAAAAGAAAATCGCTCAACTCAGGGATTAGAGCCCTAATGTCGGCTAAAAGAAAAATCGCTCAACTCAGGGATTGGAGCCCTAATGTCGGCTAAAGGTGACTAGGGAATGGAGGCCCTATGTCTAAAAATTTCAACTTAGGGATTGGAGCCCTAATGTTGGCAAAAGGCGACTAGGGAATGGAGGCCCTATGTCTAAAAATTTCAACTTAGGGATTGGAGCCCTAATATTGATAAAGACGACTAGGGAATGGAGGCCCTATGTCTAAAATCTCAACTTAGGGATTGGAGCCCTAATGTTGGCGAAAAATAGGTTGATACTAGGGATTCTAAACTAATCCTTTTTTTGGAATTTTCTTCTTATTTCTTTTTCCTTTTTTTAATGTATTTTTAGTTATTTTTGTTCAGTAAAAATGTAGAAAAGAATTTGGAGGAAACTTCCCTTTTGGGTTGATTCCTTGCTGCAAGGCTGTTTCTTGCACTTGTGCATTTCTTTTCCCTTTTGGTTGCACCTGCTTCTTGCACGGATGCTTTGGATTGCACCTGTTTCAATTCTCCAAACAAAGAACAATTGTCAGTTTGAAAACGGTGGTTGGTTCGGTGGCCTTGATCATTCCAATTGCTTGGTCTCGACCTCATTTCTGTTAAGAAACTCCGCCATTGATTGGATTCAAAGGCGACCCTCTTTCAAACTGATCAGACTCGGATTTCCAGATTTCATGATAATTCGCCCGTGTAAGGCTTTGGTTCTTCCATCTCATTCTGCTTGGGAATTTTTACTGGGGCAGATCTCATTGGGGATTTTTTTTCGTTATTTTTAATGCCTTTACTTTGGAGGTAATCAACATCATGATCAGTCGGGATTGGACTGACGCACCACTGAGGCTGGGTATTTTCTTCACTTCTTGCTAGACGGAGCTCTATGAAACCGGTCCTGCCACCTTTTCTTTCCAACACTTTTTGGAATTTAGGGTTAAAAACAAAAGGGATTCAAGGAAAGGTAAACAAAAAGCGGAGAAACGAATTTAAAGAGAAGCGTCCCTTTTGGGGAAAAGAAAGACTTATCTGAGGCGCATGCTGACTTTAAATTGACATGACATGCTTTTTGGACTGGATGCCCGACCCTCACGAACTTGCATTTTCTCATCAACCAAAAACGGATCTATGTTTCCCAACCAGGGAACCTTGCCAGAACTTTCTGTGGTGAAATCATCTTTTCAGCCGACAGCGCCCTATGCGGGTTTTTGCTAGTCGACCTCTCACATTTCTCTTCTCACCGTCGCCCGATAGTGCTTTTTGCGAGTTTTCACTAAACGGACTCTCTCATTCTTGGTTTCTCTACTCCCGTCGCTTTATGATGCCCGAAGGTTTTTACCGACAAGACTCTCTCGTTTTATTTCTCTCAGTTTTAGAATGCATCAGCTTCCAACAATGATATTTCTTGGTTTCCCCCGCCTTTGGCAATTGATCCGAAGGACTTGCACTCGGTTTTTGGTAAAAAGAATTGTGGATGAAATTACAACTTTGGAACCATTTGGTGGGCCCGTGGTCAAAACATTATAACATCTGCCCCAGTTTCAACTTCAGGGAAAATTGGATTTTTGTTTTGGTGCGACTGAACCCCAGAGAGAGGTTGCCTACGTATCCTTTCGGAATCAAGTCAGATGTAGTTCAGGCAAACATTTTGTTCTTGATTTTTTTTTGGTTTCAATAGTGCTTTTGGATTCCAAAGAGGGTAGCCAAAGAAATGTAACCGGCTCAAAGGGTTTGTAGAAAGAGTTGATAGTGTTTAGGTAGCGGGAATAAAAGGCTTCATCATCTCAAATGTGCCAACACATCACCGAAGAAAACTCAAACATAGTACCTTTTGACTGCATCCGTGTTCACAGCTATTTCAGGATCATTTCCTTCAATATCACCCAGATACAACGCTCCTCTTGGCAATATCTTCCTGATGATGTACGGGCCTTTCCAATTAGGAGAAAATTTTCCTTTCGCTTCCTGGTGATGTGGAAGAATGCGCCTTAACACTAGTTGACCTACCTCAAAATTCCTGGGTCGCACTTTCTTGTTGTAAGCACGGGCCATTATTTGTTGGTACAACTGCCCATGACAGACCGCAACCATTCGCTTTTCATCAATTAAGGTCAACTGCTCCAATCGAGTCTTAACCCATTCGTTATCTTCAATCTCTGCTTCAACAATGGTTCAGAGCGAAGGAATTTCTACCTCTGCCGGTATCACAGCCTCGGTCCCATAAACCAACAAGTATGGGGTTGCCCCTACTGATGTGCGTACTGTAGTGCGATATCCCAGCAAGGGAAAAATTAATTGTTCATGCCATTGTCTGGAACTCTGGATTGTCTTCCTCAAAATCTTCTTGATGTTTTTGTTTGCTGCTTCAACAGCGCCATTGGCCTTGGGACGATAAAGAGTGGAGTTCCTATGCGTTATTTTGAACTGTTCGCATACATCCTCCATCAAGTGACTATTCAGGTTTGCCGCATTATCTGTGATGATAGTTGCAGGAATAGCAAAACGACAGATAAGATTTGAATGTACAAAATCCACCACGGCCTTCTTAGTGACCGATTTGAGAGTGACAGCTTCGACCCATTTTGTGAAGTAGTCGATAGCGACCAATATGAATCTGTGCCCATTTGAGGCTTTCGGCTCAATGGGACCAATGACGTCCATACCCCAAGCGACAAAAGGCCATGGCGCCAACATAGGATGTAGCTCTATTGGAGGTGCATGAATCAGATCTCCATGTACCTGGCACTGATGACATTTCCGGACGAAACTGAAACAGTCTTTCTCCATGGTTATCCAATAATACCCAGCTCGAAGGATTTTCTTTTCCAGGACATACCCGTTTATATGAGGTCCACACACTCCTGCGTGTACTTCATGCATGATTTTTTCTGCCTCTTCGGCGTCAACACATCTTAACAAGTTGAGATCCGGGGTTCTTTTATACAATACCTCGCCGCTAAAAAAGAATCCACTCTTACGCCGCCTAATAGTTCTCTTTTGATCTCCGGTAGCATGTTCGGGGTATTTTTGTATCTTCAAGAACCTCTTAACATCATGGTACCATGGTTGGGTACATGGTCCTGCCTTGATTACATTACAGTAACCGTGTCTTTCCCTGATTTGGATTTCCAAGGGATCGATGTGGGCATTGCCTGGGTAAGGTAACATTGAAGCTAAGGTGGCAAGTGCATCGGCTAATTTATTGTGACACCGCGGGATATACCTGAACTCTATTGATTTGAATCGCTTGCCGAGATCCTCCACGTGCTGCCGGTAAGGAATAAGCTTGACATCTCGAGTTTCCCATTCACCCTGGGCTTTCCGGATAATCAGATCAGAATCCCCCATAATCAACAAATCTTCAACATCTTGATCGATTGCCATATTCATGCCCATGATGCAGGCTTCATATTCAGCTGTATTGTTCGTGCAAAAGAAACGAAGCCTAGCTGTAGCCGAATAGTGTTGACCAGTGGGTGAGATTAAGATTGCCCCAATTCCTACACCTTTGGCGTTTACAGCCCCATCAAAGAACATCTTCCAAGCATGAGCGTCTTCCAAGACTACTTCTATGGTGTTTATTTCTTCATCTGGAAAATAAGTACTCAATGGTTGGTATTCCTCATCAACCGGGTTCTCAGCCAAATGATTTGCTAGCGCCTGAGCTTTCATTGCCGTGCGAGTGACATAGACTATGTCGAATTCAGTAAGCAAGATTTTCCACTTTGCTAATCTCCCAGTAGGCATCGGTTTCTGGAATATATACTTCAAAGGATCCAACCTGGTCATGAGGTAAGTAGTATGAGCTTGGAGATAATGTCTCAATTTCTGAGCGACCCATGTCAAAGCACAACACGTTCTTTCCAACAAAGTATATTTGACTTCATAACCGGTGAACTTCTTGTTTAAGTAATAGATCGCCTGCTCTTTCTTTCCAGTTATGTCATGTTGTCCGAGGACTCAACCGAAGGAATTTTCCAAGACCGCCAGATACAAGAACAGGGGTCTCTCTGGCTCTGGCGGGACTAAAACTAGAGGATTTGAAAGATATTCTTTGATCTTGTCAAAAGCCTATTGACACTCAGCCGTCCATTTGATTGTTGCATCCTTCCTTAATAGATTGAATATGGGCTCACATGTGCTAGTCAGTTGGGCAATGAATCGACTGATATAGTTTAACCTGCCCAACAGGCTCATCACGTCTTTCTTCGTTCTTGGAGGAGGTAGATCTCGGATAGACTTTATCTTTGTTGGATCTAACTCTATACCTCTCCTGCTTACTATGAAACCCAGAAGCTTGCCCGATGGGACCCCGAAGGCGCACTTAGCCGGATTCACCTTCAGGTTGTACTTTCTCAGCCTCTCAAAGAACTTCCTCAAGTCTCGGACATGATCGTCCTGAGTCCTGGACTTGGCTATCACGTCGTCTACATACACCTCTATATCTTGATGCATCATATCATAAAAAATGGCAGTCATGGCTCTCATGTAAGTTGCCCCGGCATTCTTTAAACCGAATGGCATAACCCGATAACAGTAAGTACCGCAAGGTGTAGTGAAGGCGGTTTACTCGGCATCTTCTTCATCCATCAACACCTGATGATATCCAGCGTAACAATCTACGAAAGACTGTATCTCATGTTTGGCACAGTTATCAACAAGGATGTGGATGTTGGGCAACGGGAAATTGTCTTTGGGACTTGCCCTATTCAAATCTCGATAATCCACACACACCCGAGTTTTCCCATCTTTCTTCGGTACCGGAACTACATTATCCAACCACGTAGTATACTGGACTACCCGAATTACTCTTGTTTTCAGCTGCTTTGTGATTTCTTCTTTGATCTTATCACTGATATCAGTCTTGAACTTCCTCTGCTTCTGTTGAACTGGAGGACAATCAGGGTAAATTGGCAATTTATGCACCACTAGATCAACACCTAATCCTGGCATGTCATCGTATGACCAAGAAAACACATCTTTAAATTCAAAGAGGAGTTGAATTATTGCATCTCGCGTTTTCTCATATGTGTGAATGCTTATTTTGGTTTCTCGGATTTCTTCAAGAGTTCCCAAGTTAAATGGTTCGGTGTCATTCAAATTCGGCTTAGGTTTATTCTCAAAGTGTTCCAGTTCTCGATTTATTTCCCTAAAAGCCTCTTCTTCGTCATATTCCGGTTCTTGGTTCATTATTTCACAATTAAACAACTCATTTGGATCTGGGTGTGAAGTCCGCAAGCATGTCATATTATTTAAAGCCGCATTATTATAACTGAAAGGAAAAGATAAAAGAAAAAATAGCAAAAATCAGAAAGAATAAAGGAAAAATAATGAAATACTGATTTTATTCCTTGGAATTGGGAAGATAACAGGGTTTATAATTCAGGAAGTTAAAACAGGAAACAAAAGAAAAACATCCGAGTTACACCTTGGGATAACTCGTGATGTAGGAAAGGTGGCAGGACAGGTCTACCCGGACTCCTGCCTAACTGGGAACGGTGTGGCCTCCCAATTTTGAAGCTTAGCATTTGGCCCCATGTATAGCACCTCAGCGGTGCTTGTGCCTTCTCCTAGCTGAACCATGTGAGTTTCGTAAAACATTTCTCTCATTGCCCAACATATTTCTTCAATCTCTTCGGCCGTAAAGGCCTCGTTATCTTCTTCTTCAATGTACTTTGGTCTGACGAAAGTTTCGTACAAATGTGGCAATGGTCGAGGCATTTTCCATCCCTCATTTTTTCTCTTCTTTGCTCAATCTTCATCTTTTGGAGTAGGTTGGAAGCCTATCCGAAGGAGTTTCTTAGTGGAAGGCAAGGTGATAGGTTTCGTTATTCCTTGCAGCGATTTTCCAAGCCCTTTTCTCGGTTTGAATCCCTATCGGACCATTTCTTTAGCAACCATGATTGAAGCGTTAGACAAGAAAGGTTGGGGAAAAGGACTCCTTTCATTATACTGCTCCTCCAGCACAACTTCAAAAACCTGATAAACTGTGTGCTCACTCCCTTCCCTTGCTTCAAGATATGGGATGGACGAGTCCCGATAAATAGACTGTTCGTCTTCTCCGTGGACCACAATTTCCCGATCTTCGTATTCAAACTTCACCATTTGGTGGAGAGTGGAGGGTACAGCCCCTACAGCATGAATCCAAGGCCTTCCGAGGAGAAAGTTGTAAGATGTGTACATATCCAGTACCTGGAAAGTTATTTCAAACTCCACCGGCCCGATAGTCAATACCAGGTCAATTTCCCCGAGGGTGTCCCTCTTGATGCCATCAAAAGCTCTTACACAGAAATTATTGGGGCGAATCCTTCCGGTCCCAATTTCCATTCTTTGCAGCGTGGAAAGCGGACAAATGTCAACACCCGAACCTCCATCCAACATTACTCGCTTGACGTAGTAGTCCTCACACTTGGCTGTCAAATGTACAGCCTTGTTGTGAGCTGCTCCCTCCGGAGGCAAATCGTTCTTGCTAAAAAAAACTTTATTAACCGCAAAGAACCTTTCCGTCATTCTTTCAAGTTGTTCAACTGAAGTCTCAGCCGGCACATACGCTTCATTCAAGGTTTTGAGCAGGATCTTCTGATGTTCGGCGGACCTCATTAGCAAAGATAGCATATACACTTGTTCAGGGTATTTGCGCAACTGATCCACCACTTCATAGTCAAGCATATTCATCTTCTGGAAGAAAGCCTCTGCTTTTTCAGCGTTTACAGGCTTCTTGGGTGGGAAGCGCTTCCGTGTGGCATTGTTCAACTCTTGAGTGTCTGAATATTTTCTAGCAGAAGTATTTTCTGGAAGTTCCCCCATGATTTCTTTGCCTTTGTATGTAACCAATGTTTGTTGATAATTCTACAGTACCGTAGACAGGTCTGTCATTGGCTTCTGTGGTACGCGTCCGATAACCACTGGCTCATTCAGCCGAGGCGGTTTAATCGTCCCCCGGACCACATAGGCCCCTTTCGACACGTACATCGGTATTGCCCTTTTTATTTCGAATCTTTGTGGCTTCTCTGATCAACCTCGTGGAATATAAAGAACCTCATTCTTCGAAGGCACCATCTTATCTGTCTTTGTCTCAGCCTTCTTTTCGAGCTCAACCTTGACAGTATTAGTCTTCTTTTCCCCTTTATCTTGCTTCGGGGCTGCTTTAGGATTTCTCTCTGCATCGACAATGGCGATTATAGATTTCAGGGCAGGATCAAACTCCTTGTCCTCACAGATCATCCCAATCAACGGCCCATTATTGTGAGCGGGCAACAGATTGTTGGTCACATTTGGGACCTCCTCGTCCCTTAATACTATCTTTCCCTGTTCTATTAAGTTCTCTACCACCCTTCTTAAAGTCCAACAATCATTGGTATCATGCCCTTCTTCTCCCGAATGATAAGCACACCTAACACCAGCTTTGTAAGCAGGTGATGCTGGATTGTGCCTTGTCTGAGAGACTGGTTGCAGGAAACCCATCTGGACTAGTTTTGGGAATAGGGTAGAATACGGTTCACCAATGGGTGTGAAAGTTTGTCTTCTGGGGGGTTCTTGAGGACGGAAATTATTTTGGGGTAGTTGTGGATTATAGTGGTTTCGGTAAGGAGGCTGATTTCTGGGAGGTGGAGGTTGGCTCCAATTGGCTTGTTGCGGTGGCCGGACATAAGGCTGAGTATACATGATCGAGTATGGCTGAGGAGTATATGCCAGATCTTGGTGAGGGTAATAGTGCTGCGGGGTCCTCTCTGAGAAAAGGGGTCCGGGAGTATAGTTTCTCCTTGTACCCGACGATGCCATGAACGTTTCTTCCCTTTTATTTCCCTTTGCTATTCCTCCAGACCCACCCTGAATGGCTTGGGAGGTAGCTCTGATAGTATATTGGCTTAGAATTCGACCCGTTTTTAGCCCATTTTCTACCATTTCTCCGATCTTAATTGCTTATGCGAAAGGTTTCCCAATGGCCGACATCATGTTTTGGAAGTAATCTGATTCTTGAGCTTGGAGGAAAGTAGTGACCATTTCTATTTCATCCATGGGAGGTTTTACTCTTGATGCCTGCTCGCGCCATTTAATAGCGTATTTTTTGAAGCTTTCTGAGGGTTTCTTCTTCAAGTTTGACAAAGAATTCCTGTCTGGCGCGATGTCAATATTATACTGAAACTGCCTTACAAAATCTCTGGCAAGATCGTCCCAAATGTGCCATCGAGATATGTCCTGATCTATATACCATTCTGAGGCTATGCCCACCAAGCTTTCTCCGAAGTATGCCATCAACAATTCTTCTTTGCCGCCAGCCCCACGCAATTGGTTGCAATACCTTTTGAGGTGAGCAATGGGATCGCCATGCCTATCATATTTCTCAAACTTCGGTGTTTTGAACCCTACGGGCAGGTGCACGTGAGGGAACATGCACAGATCAGTATAGGAAACACTCTTCTGCTCGCTTAAACCTTGCATATTTTTTAAACTCTACTCGAGGCTCCTCATTCTTTTTGCCATTTTATCTTGTTCAAGAGCTTTGGGATTTTGGTCTTGCCTAGGCGTAAGCTCGTATTGAGGCTGCTGAGGGTGAGTGCTGGTGGTAAACCGAGTTGGTTCCAGCGAGAAGGATGGTGTTTGAAATGTGAATGAGGAAGAGTCAAAATTAGGCCTGTGTGTAGCGGGTTGTGCCACGATTGGACAGGGCGGTGCAGTGAATATGTTTGTAGCCACATCTGTCGTTGACATCCGGGGATAAGAATCAGAGGGTGATCCAGCGGAGTGGGCTGAAATGGTAGGGTACCCGAATGGGGTAGTTGGATAATTTATGGGGACGTTGGAAGTCCCACTTGTCCTAGAGAACAACTTGGGGAATCCAGGGATTACACTCGCCAGCTCTTTTCCATTCTTCCAGTCATCCAACATTTCCAACATACGAAGCCGCAAGATTCTGTTTTCTTCAGCAGTTGCTGATTCGGAAGTTGGGATGGCCGAGATTGAACTCTCTTCAGAGACAGGAATTGTTGGCAAAGGAATTTCTGAAGACATCTCTACACTTCCCTTTGATCTCGTGAAGTAAGTGTGAATATTTCCTCTCAATTTAGTGACGGGTAGCTGAACACTTCCTTTTGACCTCGTAAAGTATGAATGTGAGGCCAGACCTCCACCAAACCAAACCACCTTTCTAAAAACCTGGACTTAGCAGCAAACAAACGGTTAGTTTGAAACAAATAACAGACAGGTAATCTCACATTGGGGTGTGATGCACCTATATAGTTAAGTGAATTTCTACATGTTTGCATCGATGACATGCGTCATTCCGGCTTCTCTTTATGCTCCCTCTTTATGCTCCCCTTTATTTTTTTATTTTTTTTATTATTATATATTTTTTTATTATTTGAAGTTAAAAACGTGACCGGATCCGATGAGGATTGCCTACGTATCACGATGCCGCGTGAATCAGATCATTACGTAGTTCAAGACAAACAAGTGTAAAAATAAAGAAACAATCTATTACAAACTAACATTTTTGAAAAAGGGAGAATAACAGACTTGAAATAAATACAAACTCAACAACTACTGATACACCCTGATGCGAAAAGACAAACAAAAGACGCCAAAACGGAAAATACAGACTTGACCTATAAATAAATTAAAGCCTTAAAACTTGGCGACCGCGGGGCATCATTCGGCCTCGCCGCGGGTTTAGGGGCGAGGTCCCTTTCAAGTTGTTCCAGCTCATACATGGTTTGCTTGACATAAATCATCACTGCCGAGAAGAAGGTAGTGCGGGTCATATCTTCGCATCGTAGACACCTCCTAATGATGGCATGGGCAATGGTCTTAATCTTATCCCTGGTTTGCCTCTTTTCTACGAGTAGGCGCTCTATTTGATCATTACGGGCCTTCAAAACCCAAGAATCCCGGAGATGTTGATTCTGCCACTGCTGAATTTCTACTTCCATTTGGGCCAGTAAATCATAGCAACGTCTATTTCAGCTTCAAAGGTTCGGGCTTGCTCAAACGCTCTGTCCTCAAGAGTGGCCACCTTTCTCTTCAAATTGGCAATGGCTTGCTTGTGGTCCCTTTTCAACTGCTGCAGATGCCGGTTGCGCTCTTTTGTTCTTTTTGCCCAGTGTGTCTCGAGTCCTGCTATGGTATTCTCAAGATTCTCTGACTTACTCCGGCACTCACCAATTTTCATTTTTAAACCTTTTATCAGTCGATCATCTGACCGGCTCCTTTGTTGGTTATCGGCGGCCATCCTTATCTGCTGGATTTGGGCCCTAAGCGTCTCGTTTTCCTGGGTCAACTTGTTCTTTTCTCCCAGATCAGTAGCAACTTGCACGTTGTGCTCAAATTTTAGACCTTCAATTTGTTGTTTCAGTTTGCTGATTTCAAACCGATAGTCTTTTTCTTTTGCTAACCAATCACATTGCTCCTGTGATGACTCGGCAAAATTCAGGATATGGGGTCTTTTAGCCGGCCTTTTATGCTCAAGTTCTCTTCTGTACCACACAAGGTACCCTGGTGCTACTTCACCTTTGGCCCGATCCTGCATGCAAGTATCTGCTTTTAAACATTGGCATTCATTCCAGATCTGGCGGACTTTTGCTTCAGGAAATTGTCCGTCAGGGCTAATCTCAATTGTTTGAGCACTAAGATCTTCCTCGTGCGGCACTATCTAGCATCTCCTGAGTTGTCTCAAAACTCGATAGGGCGCGTAAGGCTGAATGCTCTTATGTCCCATCAATAGAAAGTGGGTCCTAGCGGTCGGCATATATATGACCTCATCAACAGGCAACCATCCCAGTGTCCATTGTATTTGGCTGGCGGTGAGGATTCGAAAGAATGTCGTCCATGCCGTAACTCCCTCGGGTAGACTGACCTCCTTGATTCTCATGTAAAACTCTTCTATGCAAGTCTTCTTCGAGGAACCATAACTCAAAAGCTCGAAACGGCGGCAGAGATGTTCAGTCATCCATATTTGTAGCAGCAAATTACGCCCCTCGAAAAAATTCCCTCTAGCTTTGCAGGCTGTGAGAGCTCGAAAGATATCAGATACTATCATAGGCGCGAGAGTGCTTTCATTTTGAGTGAGCAAAGTAGTGACAACCCCGGATATTTTCAGATCAATGTTTCCGTCTTTCCTCAGAAACACTAAAAGGCCCAAAAATGCTATCATGAAAGCCACTCGTTTATGCTCATCCCACTTCTGACGGTTACCTTTGCTGCATAGCTTGTTAACCGGATTGTTGAACCCTCCTACATGACCATATCTGTCGTATAAAAAGCGCGGACTACAGAAACCTGCGGCCAAATCTGGGTTATGGACCGTCCTGGGTATCTTTAATGAATCTAGAAAACGATGCACAGTGACAGCTCTTGGGGCAACCAGGTATTTTTGCATCAATGGAACTTCAACATTTCCGATGTACCTGGCTATTTCCTCCAGAGTCGGGGTGAGTTCAAAATCGGAGAAGTGGAAGACATTGTGTGTCGGGTCCCAGTAGGTGACCAAAGCTCTTATGATATCTCCCCGAGGCTGGATTTCCAATAAACCCGTGAGACCTTTCAGATATTTCTTGACCTCATCTTGCCCTTCACTACCTAGATCATCCCACCATAGCCGCAACTTGACAGAGATATTAGCCATTATCGAAAAGTGTTCATTTTGCATTGTGCTCATCCTGCACATTTATTAGGGTGATTTAAGCAAAAGATTATTTGACTCAAAGATAATTTGACTATGTTTTAGAAAAAAAGATCCGATTTTCAAACACGGCCTTTCAACACTTCGGGGATGAAGATTTTAAGGCTGTGAGGGTCAACCGATCAAAAACTCTAAAGGATGATCGAAAGTGGCTGTTTATGCAAAGTCAGCCTTCCGCCGTCCCTTTCGGGAACATTTGGCTATTTTTGACAAAACAGTATCGCTTGATTTATTTATGACCGTTTTTTTTAAAATAGTAGCCCGACATTGGGAGCACGGCCTTACAGAGCCTCGGGGACGAGGATTCTAAGGCCGTTGGGCAAATTGGTCAAAATTCAGAAAATGACCAAAAGCGGCCGTTTATGCAAAGTCAGCCTTCCGGCGCGTCGCTTCCGGGAACATTCGGCTACATTTGACAAAAGCGACATCACCCAACTCATTTATGATGAAATTAAAATTCTGACATTTTGGCTATTTCTGAAAAAGGGGAGGTTGGACCCGATGAGGGTTGCCTACGTATCTCACACCCTGTGAGAATCAAACCGGCGTAGTTCGGGCCATCGTGAATAGAGTAAGTAAACTAACTCCCCTTTTTTTCTTTTTGGAAAAAGAATAAAGTTTTTTTTTTGATTTTTGTTTCTTTTGGATTTTTCTAAAAAAAATGCTTTAAAAGAAGAAGGATTTTTTTTTTTTAGATTTTGATTTTTGACTCTATTTTTATTTTTGAAAGAAAGACTTCTAAAAATTCCATTTTTTGATTGGAACTTTGAGAATTTCAGAAGAAAATATTTTTGTTTGAATTTTCATTTGTTTTCTCTTTTCTAAATAAGAAAGAAAATATTTTCTTTGGATTTTGGTTGTCGCCTCTTAATTTTCGAAAGAGACACTTTTAAGAAAATATTTTGGATTTTCGAGTTTTTGTTTTTTAAAAAAAAATTTACAAAAGTACTTCTAAAGAAAAATAAAAATATTTTTGGATTTTAATTTTTAATTCCATGACATTTATGAAAGAAAGACTTTTAAAGAAGGAAAGTCTTTAAAAGAACGAATATATATATATATATATATATATATATATATATATATATATATATATATTGATTCTCTTTTTTTTTCTGATTTTTTTGATTTTTTGGGAAAAATACTTCAAAATAAAGGAGACCCGTATTTTAGATTTTTGATTTTTATTGATTTTTTTTGTATGAAAGATGTTAGAAAGGAGGAAACCATTTTTTTTTGAGTTTTAAAATTACTTTTCTTTTCAATAAGTATTTTCAAAAACCGGTCAACATGCATGTCTGCAGCAAATAAATGTTCAAAACAAACACGATGCAGCAGGATGGTCTTTTTTCATTTCAGGTTGCTTGTCCTAGACGGACTCAACCCCTGTGTTGAGTCCCCTATGTCAAATGCAACATGATGCAAATAAGCGTTCCTACTAGGGATCCGACATGAGGTTTTGTTATACTAGGTTTATAACCTGGGTATTTGTTCTAGACTGTGTACCCGAGCGGACAACTCGAGTCGAGGAGGGGGCTACGTACCGGGGACCCGCGAGATCGTCCGGCTTTATAACTTGTCCGGCCTCTTTCTTATTTCAGGGTATGACACTAACAGAATAGGGAGTCTCGACCAGCAAGCACATCCCCGAAGATGAGAAGAGGAGGGTTTCGGCACAGTTTATATACAGTTCAGATAATATCAAAGCGGTAAAAGTCAACATTAAGCACGTTATGCCCAAACATGTAATAAAGATCAGATAATAAAGCCAAATATAACAATTATTCTAAGCTCGAATTCTTGAACCCTGAACCAGAGATTCTGGGTTCTTAGTCCCCAGCGGAGTCGCCAGAGCTGTCACACCTCCTTTTTGCCCGCCTACCCCGAAGGATAAATGCGTGAGGGAGTTTTCCAATTTAAGTGACAATAATCGAAATATGGGATTATTTATTTATTTCAGAGTCGCCACTTGGGAAAGGTTTGGCTTTTGGTGTCCCAAGTCACCGGTTTATCTTGAATCCCAATTCGAGGAAAATATTCGACTTTCCAAATGAAGTCTGCGAACCAGAAATTCTAAGTAAGGAATTCTGTTGACCCGAGGGAAGGTGTTAGGCACCCCCGAATCCCGTGGTTCTAGCACGGTCGCTTAAATTGTTGTAATGGCTAAATATCTGATTTTTATACATGTTATAACTTGTGTGCTTTTATTAAGTTTAAACCGCTTTTATTATTATTTTTTAATAGAATTGCAACGTCGTGAAAATGCATCTCGAACCACGTCACAATCAATGCACCCGCGGTTGTTAATACGTTCCGACTCCGTTGAGATTTGGATTTTGGTCACATAAATGCGCACCCGAATTTAAGCATGTAATTTAATTAAAATCGCGTCCAAAGAGTCTAACGCGTTATTATCTTTGGGAAAAACCGTGAAGTTCGCTAGACGGCCCATCCCAGAAAATCTAAGTATTTATTATGACCAAGTATTGAGGGCCCCGCAATTTACATTTTTATTTGGCGAGGCTCGTCTCTTTATTCTTAAAAGGATAATCTTAGAATGACTACATTTTCTATTTTTCGTTCGTCTCAAAAATGAAAGAAGAAAAATATATATGCTAATTAAATCACATGCTTGGCAAGTTCGGGCCTCTTATCAATTATTAGATTACAAAGATGCTAACGCGAAATTGCGATCGAATTTGCTCAAAAGAAAATTGTTTTGTGTCTTATTCTATAATTGATCATTACCAAATGAAATTATAAATAAAATATAGAATTGACAAACGCTATCGTCGAAACAAACAAATTATTCTTTAACTAATTTAAACTTCACATTATTAGACAAATTGAACCATTGGAACTAATTATTCTTTTTTAAAACTATTTGAAAATGAACCAACCTTGACTACCAACACATTCGAGGGTTGTTAAACTTGATCGACACTTTAAAAATCTATTACATTTAAAGGAACTCTAACAAACCTTGTTCGAAATCAACTCATGCCTATTAAACTAAACTACGTGAGTTATTAATGGATTCCCTTAAGCACGAATTGAATTACGACACACTGTCTATGAATAAGGTATCTAATGCTGTTGAACTTGAATCGTATTAAACTATACTAAACAACTGTATTAATACCAATTCCAAATTACGCCAGCCCAAGACAATCCAAAACTAAATACAGATGAAATCGAAATTAGTCCACTACACGACTGTTTAACTATTAATTGTAAGATAACGGATCTAGAACTAGTTAATTCTGTTGTTAAAGCTTTCAGTTAAACTAATTACGTTATTAAAGTTATTGACTAAACAAAATTTAGCAAACTAGATAGTTCATTAACAAATCAAAACCAAATCAAATTATACAGTTTACCTTCCCAAACGGTATCGAACAAAAATAAACTTATATTAATTACACATCAACTAATATCTATTTTGAAAACACAGATGCGGGGTAAACTACATAAGCACAGATGTGGAGGCCAAAGCATGAATACTTCCATTTTTCAATCTTTCAACTTAAAGTTACATCAAAGCTTAATTCGAATGTGTACCTGAATTGGAAAGTGAGAAGAAGGAGAGGTGAATCAGCAGCAGCAGATAACAAATAACAGTAGTGGCACTAGAATCAGTAGTGTGGGACAAATAAGATATAACCCAGTGAAACTCAGAGATCCAGAAATGTTTTAGAAAAGAAAATCCCAAAGAGTTGAACAGATTGTCTCAAAATCAATTGGAAATAGATCAAACACCAACTTGAAATCAACTGGGACAAATCTGACAACAAACAGCTCAAACCAAACAAACCTAGAATAGCTTTGGTTGGGCCTAAATCTCAAACTGAATGTGAACAATGGAACAGTGTCCTTTTCTGGAATTTCAGAGTTTTTCCAGGGGTTTTCTTTCTGCCCTTTTTTAAGTTTTTGCTCTCCAGAACTCTCTCCTCTTTTTTTGTTCTCTTTTGTCTCTTTTATATGCCTATTAGAAGAGAAGAACCTCCTTTTTCAAAGACAGGCTGCCCTGGGTTAAAATAACTCCTCATGGATGTCATTTCCACTTAGGATTCTCTAAGCATGGAGTTTTTCCTATTTTTAATCTCCTGAAGTTCAAAAATGTAGTGAATATCCTACTGTACAGCAGGTTCCACTACCATTCTCATGTGCATTTTCAGCTTTTTATCATTAAACTCATGCTGTTACTGATTTCCAGCTACTAAAGGCACTTAACATATTATCACTCCCACTATTGATCACTTAATTTCATTAGTTTAAGTAATATTTTAGTACCCTACTGTCAGCCCACTAACACTTATACATTTCAAAACTTTTAAACTCCAGAATACCCCTGAAAACTCCTGTGATTTATGGTATTACCTTTAAGCTTAGAAGTCTGAAGTTATAGCCTATATAAGCTTACTCCTAAGACTGGTTTCAGGTTAAACTTACAGTTCTACAGCTATATCCAATTCATTCATTCATTGATTCAAACTCAGTCAAATAGGGGAGTTAATCCAATGGCATGAGTTGGTCATATTGGGAACCAATCCTGACCAACTCAAAGCCAAAGGATCAAGCAGGCAGTTGAGAATGCAAACAAAGATCAAAACGATACTGAAACCAGCATATTGATACGAGTTTTTCTTAACATAGAGAAGAGGAATCATGCTAGAAATTCTACTGGAATGAGCAGACTCATATTTTTTCTAGTTTTTCAAGTGAGTTTAGTTTAGGACACTTACTTAATTGACCATATGAGCTACAACAGATAGCTAACAAACAATAACGAAATATATCAAGCAGGTCACCAGATGGCTTTCAGTGACTTTGGATGCAACAGGGGATTTTAACACGAACTTAACTATCCTATGATTCTAAACAGGTTGGACACATAATTCACTGTAAGTACAAGTAACAAACAATCAGAAGAAAAATGACTAAATAAAAGGTCTTATGAAGACGGACAGAATTGAAAGGAAATAACAGAAAAAAAATCAAACAAATTAACTAAACATGCAAGCAAATACAAGTAGAACACAAACAAGAACAGAAGGAAAAGAAACTTATCTCGGAAGATTAAGAACAAAACGAACCAGGCTCGAACTGGACTCGACCTCTTTTGAGGTCGAACGGACTTTAATCGAAGTGTTCTCAACTGAGAACAACTCGATTAAGGTCTATTAGACCCCAACCTTTCATTAATTTGGTCAAAACCCCCATGGTGTTGTGTTCTAGGGTTTACATAGTATATCTGGGGCTTGAAGCTCTATGGTTAGATTCGACCCAAACCAGGCTTAGTTTGGTTACGAGGAAGGTCAGGGGAGTCACTGGTACGAATTTGGGGTGGATTGGCATAGGCTGAGGTTTGGCTCGAATCTTCAAATGAAGATTTGAGACGATGTAGGTTGATTCGAGACAAGGGAGCAACATATTTGGAACGGGGGTGGTCAGACGGCTTAGGGGTGTTAGTTTGGTGACCGGTGGCGTTGATGCCGCCGGGTTTCAGGCGACGGGGTAAGGTGGTGGCGTTAGGGTTTCATGGGGTCGTCTGGTTCGTTGAGAGAGACGAAGAGAGGGTGGGTAGCTTAGGGGGTGTGGGCTGCATTTGAAAACATATATAGTGGGTGGAGGTTTGATCCTGGTCGTTGGATCAAGAATGATCAACGACCAAGATCTTTCACTTGGGTGAAACGGCGTCGTGTGATTTAAGTGAGACTGGGTCGGTTTCTAGGGTTAAGTGGGTCGGGTATCAGGGAGAGCCTGGAGCTATTGGATTGGATGGGATGAACGGCTCTAATTGGTCATGCCTAAACGACGTCGTTTGGATTAATGAGAGAGCTGAACTGGACCGTTGGATCTGTTTGACCAACGGTCCAGATGGAAGGTGCCAAGACGGCGTCGTTCCTTGTGTCTGAGGGACGGACTAGATCAATGTGTTTTGGGCCTGATTTTCCTTGGGTTTAAAATGAGCCCAGGTCCGAATTTTTCTCAATTTTTGCAGTCTTTTCTTTTCCTTCTTTAATTCTAATTAAAAAACACAATTTCTAATTAAATTATAAAATCAAAAATAAACTAAACAAATATTAATTTACACTTAAAACAATCAACACACAAATTAAAATATTTAATTAAAATAAAATCACACAATGACGACAAATAAAAGAAAAAAAATAAATATTTTTGCGATTTTCCTTTTAGAACCAAACTATGATTTGATTAATTCCTAAATGCACAATTAAATCCTAAATATACATGCAACATGTATTTCTTATTTTTTATGATTAACTACAACAAAGCAAACATTTACGGACAAAAATAATTACCAAAAATGTCACACAAATTCTCGAAATTGTACTCGAAGGTAACTTGTTTTATTTTCGATTTCTTTTGGAGTAATTTCCGTGAAGCAAAAATCACGTGCTCACAATTGATAGTAGATGATAATTATGCAATTTAGATACTATTTACATTCTAATTTGGCCGCACTTATATCAATGTTTGAATGTTAAAAGATAACAAAATATTCTAATTAAGAGTTTTACATTTTGTCGGAGCCACTCCGAGCTAGGAGGAAGCTAAAGAGTGTTTTGAAGTCAATATGGAGCTTGGAAGGCAATCGGAGGATGACACGGTCGAAAAGGAGAAAGAAGAGCAAGTGCCAGCTCCGCGGCCACAGATAGAACATGGGGAAAATCCGCGGCCAGATCGGCGGTCCAATCCGTGGCCGCGGACGGGCTGACGGAAGCCAAGAACCCTGGGTCAATTATGTAATTTTCAGGGTGACTAACCTATATTTATATGAAGCCTAATTCGTACAAAAGAGAGGGATAACTGTTTTTTGAGAGAATTTGAAGGCAAGAACACGAAAAAAAGACAGAGAATTTTCTTAGAGTTTTTATCTTCTTATTTTTAATTCCATTGTTGATTATGACTTTATATAGTGAATTCTTATCTATTAGTATGAGTAGCTAAACCCGTCATCTAGGGTTTATGGAGCCAATTATTGTATGAAGTCTTGACTATGTTTTAATATAATTGAGCCGTTTTTACTCTATGATTGTTCAACTACGTGTTGTCTCGAGATTAATTGAAAGGGCCCTTGATTAATCGTGTCTAGTTATCTTGTGTTGCTTGAGAAAGAACACTTTGTTAGATTGTTGTTGAATAACACCACTTTCGGGTAAGTTAAGAGATTAATTACTTGAATGTAAAAGCGGGGTTAGAGATAATAAAGTTTTGGTGGGATAATTTTGAGTTGCATAAATTGTTAACTAGAGTAGTTCGAGAGAATGCTTCTAATAATATTATCGTAATTGATTGAGAGATAATTGCGGTAACCCAGAACTCATATTTCTTATAGAGTGTTACAAAGAGATTATAGCTAATGTATCAGGAATTAATCCGACAATTGGAGAAATCAATAACCCTAGACCATTTTACCATTGAATTCAACTCCACTCTTGCTTATTGCTAGTTTATTGTCATTATTCCTTAGTTAACTAAATTCGACTCATTATCCATTAAAAATCTTGAATCCGGGAATTGTTTGAGCTTATCATTAGCAGTGCTAAAAGTTATAGTAAATAGGTTAGTTACCTGTGGGATTCGGCTCCGGACTGAACCAGATTATATATTTGCAATGACCGCTTAATCCTTTTTATAAGGCATAGTTGGGCATGATCACCTATATTGAGTAATATTTTTTGGATGCTTTATCTTTGGAATAAGCGTGGCGAATGCCATGTTATATACTCAGGGATCATTAGTGTAGTAAAAGCTTTTGTACATACATCAATGATAGCTGAGTTTGTAGCAGTCCAGTATTTTTGGATGAAAATTGGATGAATGCCGTCCGGGCTTGGTGACTTTAAAGGTTTAAAGAATTTAATGATTTTTTTTAATAATTTTAGTGAGTGAAAGAGGTTTAGCTAGAGTTTCCTTATCTTGATTGGAGAGTACGTGGAGTAGGATTGGGTTAGGTGCAATATTTTTGGAGCATGAAGTTAGCTCGGCTGTGTAGATTTTGTTGAAGTATCCTATAATAACATCCTAGATTCTGTGTGGATCAAATGTCCAATTACCAACTGAATCATTTAGTCTTAATATCTTATTTTTTCTGCTTCGTTGGCTAGCAGAAATGTGAAAAAACTTAATGTTAACATCCCATCATTAATCCACTGTACTCTAGACTTTAATTTCCAAAAATCTTGTTTATTCTGAAAAATTATATTATAATTTTTGATTAGACTGTTTTCTAGAGTATGGTGAAGGGGGTTTTTCCTTAAGGGGACGTGTTTTGTAGTCCCAGAATACGGGAAATCAATATTTTTTATAAAAAAAATATGTTGTTCTTCCACGTAGTCTGTGAATGAAGAGATGGAAGTTGTGTAATTATTATTATTTACCTAAAGTTGTTTCACTATATTTTTAAAGTACGGATGACTAAGACACATAAATTAATAACAGAAAACATGTGTTGGCTTATTTATAGGCTTTGTCAGATTAAGTAGCAGAGGGAAGTGGTAGTAACGTGGCCTATGTGTGGCAGTGGTGTCTAGGAATAGTTCTACCCAATCAGAATTGCCAAGAAACTGATCTAACCTATCTAAAATTTGTTGCCTTTTTTATTTTTTTATTGGTCCAAGTAAACCTTGGCCCCATAAATCCTAGGTCAATCATATTAAGATTGTCTAGGCATTGTATAGAGGCAGTAGCCATAATATTATTAATTGTCCTTCCTCCAAAATTTTCATAAGTACGGGTGAATTCACTAAACAACAACAAACAACAACAACGATCCAGTATAATCTCACAAGTGAGGTCTGGGGAGGGTAATATGTATGCAGACTTTACCCCTGCCCCGAAGGGTAGAGAGGCTGTTTCCAGGAGACCCTCAGCTCAAAAAAGCAACAGGAGTCAATATATTAGTACCATAAAAATGCATAATAAAATAATAGCAGTATAAGAGATATGAAATACAGGATACGAAATATGAAATAGTTGGCTGGTATAGTAAAACTAGCAGGTAAAGCCCTGCATCAATAGCTGACCAATGACATTCTTAGTCTAACTCCTAACTGGTTAGTCTCACTCTATTGTGTCGCGCCATGTCCTGTCTGATCACCTCTCCCCAATACTTCTTAGGTCGCGCTCTACCTCTCCGCGTGCCCACTACAGCCAGTCGCTCACTTCTCCTCACCGGTGCATCAGTGCTCCTCCTCTGAATGTGCCTGAACCACCTGAGTCTCACTTCCCGCATCTTGTCCTCCATGGGGGCCACGCCCACCTTCTCTCGAATATCTTCATTCCTAATCTTATCCATCCTAGTATGCCCGCACATCCACCTCAACATCCTCATCTCTGCTACTTTCATCTTCTGGATGTGTGAGTTCTTTACCGGCCAACATTCAGTTCCATATAACATGGCAGGCCTAACCACTGCTCTATAAAACTTACCTTTTAGTAATTCCATAGTATTTTACAATTAACTAGAAAAGTGCTAGCATAAACTAAAAACAATAGATATGGTTATGATGTTCTACTAACTTGCACATTGATAAGAATTTCTTGGTCAGTGACTGCCACCGGATCAATTTTCAGCTCTTCCTATTTTCACATTAACACAACCCACCCGAGAAGCCATCTGCTCCAATTTCCAACATGTAAGTGAAGCCAATAAATTCCATTAGGTCGTAGTGATTCTGCATGTGAGTCTCAGTCAAGCATATGATGGACGGGTTATTCCAGTCAACAATGTCTTTGAAGAATCGTCTAATTTCCTGGTTGTTGCAGCCTCTGCAGTTCCATAGCAGAATCTTCATTTTGGGTTCATTGGTTATGCGTGAGCACCTACCCGAAGCAAGTGACATACACACGTGTGCAACCAGTGGGTGATCTTCTCCATTGTTCATTGGTAGTGGTTGGTCTTCCTCCATCAGAGTTAGTAGAATCAGTGTGACATACTTGTGGATTATCGAGTAGGGTATGTGCGAATGTTCATTGCAATTCTCAGTTCATTCTTTGGAACCGTGATGAAGTGCCATTTTTCTCTATTTTCGTGGAGTGTTATCAAGAGTGACTCTCTCAATGTGATGTGTTGCAACAGTTGATCTAGGATTCTTGGTGTCTGCACTTTTGGGTTCATTAGGATTATGATATCCTTCTGGGTTTAAAGGGGGCAATGGCTCCAATGGCATGATTTCTTCTTCGATGTCCAGATTCTCGGGTAGATTGATATCCTCCATTTTCGGCGTCGAAAGCAACCAACTGTTCTATGAACTGTGGGGATGTATATACCTTATGGACTTCCTATGCATGTACCTATTGCACTACATTGTTCAGATGGTTCACCATTTCCATGATAGCTATTTCTTTGGCATATACTGTCTCCATGGATATCCCCGTGCCCACTCATGTTGGAGCTGTTCTATGAGGCCTTGTGTGTTCTCCAAGAATACTAGTGCATGTTGTTGTATTCCACGGACGTCCAGTAAAGGTGCTTCTAGTGGAGGTTACAGAGTTGTTGCTTCGTTGGGCGTTTAATTCTATCATTTGAAAGTAGTAGTTGGTTGTGTGATTTTGTTAGTGGTGGTAGGGAGTGTAATACTAATTGTCTCTGTTGTGGCGTGGGTAGTGATAGAGACAGTGGTGGTGGTGGTTGGTGTTGTGGCGATAGTTGCGATACATTTTCTGATATTTGGGGTAAGTTTTATTGATAGAGTTGTGTGTGGTGAGAGTGACCGAATGGCCTTGGTTATATTTTTGTTGGGGTGTGGAAGGTGGCAATGGGCGAGGATAGGATAGATGGGACTTTTCAGTGGCAGTGTAGACGCTAGGCTTACCGTAGGTTTCATAATGAGAAATTACCAAAATGTGGTTCTTTTAAACTCAAAGAATTAAAATGTGTGGGAAAAAACTTAGTGACAATTTTATATATAACGCACTTTTAAAGAACGTTATACCAGAACGACCCTTTGCCCAGTTAAGTATAGCGCCCTTTTAAACGGACCTATATTTAAACGTCAAAAAAGCGGGAATGTGTAGCGCTGTAACAACCCGGCCGGTCGTTTCATGAGTTACAACCCCGTTTTCCCCATTTCTTCCTCTTTATGTGTTGTTCAGTTATATTTCATCGTATCTTATTGATTGGTTCGGGTTCGGAATGATCTTTGAGTGGAATGAGACACTTAGTCTCTAATTTAAGAGCTTAAGTTGGAAAAGTCAACCAGATATTGACTTATGCGTAAAATGTCTCGGATGTGAATTCTGATGATTCGAGTAGCTCCGTTAGGTGATATTGAGCTTAGGAGCATGTTCGGAATATAGTTTAGAGGTCCGGGGTATATTTAGGCTTGAATTGACGAAATTGAAAATTTAGAGTTTCCTGTCGGAAGAGGAAATCTTGACGTCGGGGTCAGAATGGAATTTCCAGAAATTTGAGTAAGTCCGTAGTGTTTTGTGACGTGTGTACAAAATTTAAGGTCGTTCGGAGGTGATTTTGTATGTTTCGGTGTTGTTTGCGGAATTTGGAAGTTTCTAAGTTCATAGGCTTGAATCCGAGGGTGATTTGGTGTTGTTTTGAGTGATTCGAAGGATCGACTAAGTTTGAATGATGTTATGTGACTGATTTGTATGTTTGGTTGAGGTCTCGAGGGCCTCGGATTCATTTTGGGAGGTTGACGGAACAAGGATGGGATTTGAGGAAGTGCTGAAGATTTACTTCAGCTGTCATAACCGCAGGTGCAAGGTCCGCAGAAGCGCAAGAGCAATCGCAGAAGCAGTTAAGGCCAAAGAAGCCAAGATGCGCAGATGCAGAAGAGGAGTGCACCTGCTGCGTGACCGCAGGTGCGAGTATTAGGCAGCAGATGCGGCTAAGGCCGGATAAGTGAAAATCACAGATGCGGTTGGTTTGAACGCAGAAGCGGTCCTGCAGGTGTGAGTATTGGGCCGCATGTGCGATTCTCCGGGGCAGAAACTATAAAAGCCACTATTCGCTAATTTCTATCATTTCTTCACCATTTTTGGGTGAGTTTGGAGTTTAGGGCTATGATTTCAAGAGGGAATCAAGGGTTTTTAGTGGGGTAAGCTACTTAAGTTTTAATACTTGTGTTTATGACAATTTTTCCATTGTTTAATCATGATATTAGTGGAAATTAGGGAAGAAATTTGGAGGATTATGGCTTGAAATTGAAGAGTTTAAATTGGAGATTTGAGGGGCCATTTGAGACCTGATTTTGATGATTTTGGTATGTATAGACTCAGAGGTAAAAGGCGTTTCTAGTTTTGCGGTTTTTGTTGGATTCCGAGACGTAGGTCCGGAGGCCGGGTTAGAGTCCAATTTGATTATTTTCGTGTGGAATTTATTCCTTTAGCGTATATTGATGATAATATACTGATTTTCGTTAGATTCAGAGCATTTGGAGGCCAATTCCAGAGGCAATGGCGTAGCAGAGTAGGATTTAGGCTTGGTTTGAGGTAAGTAATGCTTCCAAACTTGGTTTTGAGGGTTCGAAACCCCGAACTATGTATTCTATGATTAATATTGAGGTGACGCAAATATTAAGTGACGGGCGAGTGTGTGTGCACCGTAAGAATTGTGGCCTGGTTCATTCTATGGCACCGTTAAGTGACTCTTTCTTGCTGATATCTGTGTTGTGATTATGTGATTAAGTAAAAGAACTGTAAATCATGCTAATTATCATGTTAGGGCTTCATGCCGATACTGTTGAGACCCGAGTGGTCGTTTTTTGCTGTCATATCATTAGTTTCATTGATACTCTATACTCAGTCTTGTTCATGCATATCATATCATGTCTTAGTCTCAGTTATTGTTGTTTGGTACATCATATCATTGTTTCAGACTAATTTCTTGGTATTGTGAACCCGTGTGTGTGAGACAGGAGAGTGATGACTGAGTGAGGCTGAGAGCCTGATTATGAGTGGCAGTATGGGATCGGGCTGCACGCCGCAGCGGAATATTGATTATGCCTTCGTTGGCTTGTTATAGCGCTTGGGCTGAAAGGAGCTCCTCCGGAGTCTATACACCCCCAGTGAGCGCAGATGATAGTATTGAGGGATGGACTTCCCTGGACATGGATTTGTCCGAAGTATTGATACCTAGAGATGAATTTCTCCTCAGGGTTGGATTACCCTTATTCCTCGGTACCGGTTGACTTGAAGTCAGTGTTATATATATATTGGGATGGATTTTCCTGGGCCAGATAGCCATATGCAGTACCGAGTGGTTGAGCACTTGAGAGTGGGAGCACATGGTGCATTTTCATACATTTCAGGCATTTATACATAGAGGTTTACTGAGTTTTATACTTTACCTTATTCGGATTAGTGTTTTGCTTTACTGTTGAGTTGAATAATTAAACTGCCAGCATGCCTACTTTATTGTTCCATTTAAATGTGTTATAACTACCGAGGTTTAGTTCGTCACTACCTTTAGTCCATAGTTTGGACTTGTTACTTACTGAGTTGGTGTACTCATGTTACCCCCTGCACCTTGTGTGCAGATTCAGGCACTTTTGGATCCAGTGGCAGTTGTTGATCGAGACTTCTGGCCTAGGAGATTATTGAGGTATCTGCACGGTGTTCGCAGGCCTTAGCTCTCCTCCTTACTTTCCAGTTGTATTTCAGTTGCTCCATTAGATATTATAATAGACTATGTATTTTCCTTAGACACTCATGCACTCAGTGACACCCCGGTTTTGGGCTGGATTGTATCTATTCTTAGAATTTCTTATGGTTCAAATAGTTCTTTAACTATTAAAAGCTTCTGTAAATGTTTTCAAACTTACTATTATCATGTTGATTGTTTTGTTAAGGCTGACCTAGTTTTACGATAGGCGCCATCACGACGGGTCAGGTTTTGGGTTGTGACAAGCGCCCTTTCTTAAGGCGCTATAGTATAGCGTCTTAATAAAGGGCGCTACACTTATATAAAGGTCGTCCCTTTCCCCTTCCCCACAGAACAGAAAACGCCCCTCCCCATTAAAAAATAAAACAACGTCCCCCCATTGTTGACGAAAAATGCTTGAGAGGAGCTCACCGATCCCACAAAAAGTGTAGATTCTCGGTCCCACATCCTAAATAAGGCGTTATCTCGGAGTGTGTTACTTGTTTCGGCTCCAAATCACCAAATCTTCAACTTTCCAAAGACTTTTAATCGAGGTATTCCGACTTAGCTTTTGTTAAAACTCGTATAAAATGCAGACTAGTTGTTAAAAAAAATTAATTAGTTACTTTTTATTGTGGTATATGTATTTTCGTGATTATTTTGTGATTAAATTTATTTGTTGTTTTTATCCGATTTAGATTATTTATTTTCTTAAAGACTAGTAAAATATATAAACTGTTACTTTAGTCCCCCGTAGTGGTATCTTGTGGCCTAATGTAATGCTCGTATTTGTAATGTAGTGCCCTTTAGTGTAGTAGAATGTAGTGCCCTTTAGCGTAGTATTCTTATAGTTATTGAAATTAATCATTTAAGTATCTCTTATACCCAAAAATACGACAAAAAAGCTGATAGTTCAAACACAAACTCTCTCCAATTCTAGTCAACAAATATAAGAAAATAACATGAGAAACAATAATATTTGTCAAACTAAGTATTTTTATATGAATATATAATAATTAAATCATGTATAGTTATAAAAATTAATTATTTCATTTTATTATAGTAAAAAATAAGTGAATAACAAACAAAAATATAAAATAATAAAACTAACATATAAAATAATCAACTAACATATAAAATAACAGACCTGTTGAGTGATAATAAAACTAACATATTTAATAAAAAACTAACTAATATATTTTTCATATACTAAAATATCTTATCATTTTGTAGGTTACTACTGGACCGACGACTCCTTCTATCGAGCCTGCCAGCCCTACTGACGATCATGTTGCAGCGCATCCTCTGATAAAGAGGAGACGTGATGAGGATGATCAGTGTAGCTGGGCGTGATGGGATGCGCCTTAGGCCAATGGCTGCTTTAAAGCATACAGGATGTGGGACACATTGACTTTTATTTTATTTTATGTACATATGACATTTAATAAATAATAAGAACAATTTTTATTGTTTACATTATATGCGTATTATGTTTTTATTTCTCGGGTTCTACGTTATTTTAATACTACAACACAAACACAAACATAGCAACTTAACATAATTTAAATTCAGTACAACTAATAAAAATACATGACACGGAAAACATAAAGATAAAATACTGCAGTCAACACATACATGTGTTTGTTTATTCACTATCGCCCATTATTCTATGCTTCAACTACTTAAATTTCTCTTCCAACCTATTTTTTTCTTCTTTCGCCTCTTTTAGTTTCTCCTGCAATGCCGCGATTTCTCGTTGCATTTTAAAGATCTGGAGTTCGTATTCACCGATCATATTCCAAACATATTGCAAACATGATTTGTAGTATTCCTAGTTAATGGGTTCATCATACCATTCTTCAAATCTACATTGATTTCCGTCCTACCAATAGGGATTATAACTCAACACTATTAGTTAATATTTTACATAAAAATGCTAACAAACATTATTTTCAAAATAATAACTTACAAGTTATTGACATATCCAACGTCTGCGCCCAACAATACTATTTGACCAACATGTCTTCAAAACTGCACGTTTTCCACAATAACACCTTATTACGTCATTGCGTTCAGACATTTGTTAATGCAAGAAAAATAAATATTTTATGGAAAGTGCAGATAATAACACCTTTTTCTATTTGTTTTGGTTAAGCGCATATAATAACTAAAATGCGCTAGTTATTTATTGTCACGACCCGGATTTTCCACCCTCGGGAGTCGTGATGGAGCCTACTAATGTGAGCTAGGCCAGCCAATTAGTGAATAGATTACCTTCACCCATTCTTATACCTTTTTAGCATTTATCAAGCAATATTGTGAAAAACAGTGGAAATTTCAATAAGTGGAAGAAATGTAGTAAAATAGCTGAAATATGAATCTAATACAACTGTTTAAGCCTTAATCACCCAGAACTGATGTCACAGTACCCCAGATGATCTAAGAGTACTACATACAAAGTCTAAAAGTAAAAGATACATTGTTTCTGAATCAAAGAAATAAAACAGGAAATAAAGGATAGAGGAGACGCCAGGGGCTGCAGACGTCTGCAGGTCTACCTTGTATCTCCGTGTGGACTGAAGGTAGCCACCCAAATGCTATGGTCCAAGAGCTGCTCCAGGATCTACACATAGTGCAGAGTGTAGTATCAGCACAACCGACCCCATGTGTTGGTAAGTACCTAGCCTAACCTCGACGAAGTAGTGATGAGGCTAGGACCAGACTACCAAATAAACATGTGCAGTTATATAATATACAACAGAAAATAAAACAGGAATGAACAAGTAAAGATGGGAGGGGGTACGTGATGTGGGGGTATATCAATATCAACAGTAAATCAAGAGTAACGGCATAAGTACAGCTTAGAATTCATAGCAAAATGATGAGAAACTTGTATCCAATCTATAAACACTTTATATCAACAATTGTTGCGGCGCTTAACCCGATCCCAATATATAACAACACTGTTGCGGCGTGTAACCCAATCCATATATAATACTGTTGCAGCGTGCAACTCGATCCATATATATAATCAACAACAATCATAACAAGAGTCTTAGCAAGGGATCAATAAAGAACTACACTATCCCGGCAAGGGAATCGACAGTATAAGTAGATATATCTCGGCAAGGGAGAAACAACTATAAACTCGCCGTCTTTTTTATGGCCCCTCTTCTTCCCCAGTAGGCGGAGATTCACCCGTCATGAGAGCGACACGGGTCAAAACTTCGGCTTGAGAAGCGACCCTCGCAAAAGTAACCATTGCCACAGACTCAACTGAAGCAGCCCTCGATGAAGGCCAGGCGGTAGGTACCGCGATAGGGCGAGTAGATGAGGCTGGCTATCGAAAAGCTAATGGGGGAGCCCTCACTCTCCGTATCCTCCCTGACACCAACGAGCAGCACGTGAGGAATTAAATACAAAGAGGGAAAAGAGAAAAATGACGAACAGAAATGACATCTTACCAGAAAGAGGCATGCACCCATACTCGTCATAAAAGGCCGCCCGCGTGCGGACCCCCGCCGTATGAGGGAGAATAGCGCTCACCCACGCATGGATATTTTCGACAAGTGGAGGCGGTAATTTCTCAGCTACAAAGACATAAGGGGGTTTAGTGCTGTAATAAAAAATGGTCGGATATATCTCCAACTAGAAGCATGAGACTTACGTGCAAAGTTCCATTTCTCAAGGAACCCCATCGAATCTGCCACAATGTGCTCAATCTGCACATAGAAATAATTATCATAAAAACGACAATTAGTCCTTTCGTCCATTTTCACCACTAGACTCTTTGACCCCCGAGGACGCATGTGAAGCATCGAGCCGCAGATGAGTTGAGGGGCGAAGATACTGAGTAGATGATACAAAGTGATCCCACGATCGACGAGTTCCACAAACTTGAGCAACATAAGGAACATCTTGTACAGGTACGGTGAAAGTTGGGCGGGGCATACCTTATAAAAAAGACAAAAGTCTACCACCAGGAGAGGGAGAGGAAGTGTGTATCCAATAAGGAAGGGGTAGGCGTAAAATATACAGTACCCAGGACGATCAAAATGAACTATATCGTTTCCTACCGCCAGTCGCATGTCGACGTAGCCGGGGATCCCCCATCTAGTTTTCAATTCCGCAATGTCTTCTTCTCTTATAACAGAAGGGATAGGCTCCGACTTCACCCCGGCGCGACTGCTGAAGTCAGTCAATTCTCTCCCAGGGTGAGGCAAAATCTCAACTATCGACATGACCTCCTCGTCTTCCACCACATCTACCCCTCCAGTGGCCTGAACAACATTTTTCGGTGCTGAAATTGCAACAGGGAGATCGGTGCGAGAGGAATCACCAGTCATTTCGTCCAGAAGATGTGGCAAAAAGACAGCGGAAAGAAAGGATGAAAATTTTCAGTTAGGTAAGGGCAAACGAAAACTTGGAATGTCAGGAAAAAAGTATATCTGCAGAATTCTTTCAAGTAAAAGGCAAATATGTGTATCAATCGAATGATAAGTTCCTTCTATTTATAAGAGACATAAATCCCCCGAGCACGAAACCCCAGAGTCGCTAATCGAACCTGATAGGGCACAAAATGTTTCAGTTCCCCAGGAACGTGTGTCATAATAGCGGTAACCACGAAATAACTCTTCGATGCCAAACGATGTTTCGGTTCCGAAATAGCCGCAACGGTTCACGGGTATCGAAAGAATGCTGCCACCTCACCTAAATCCCAAGTAGCGTAACTAAGGAATGAGAAGTCAGATTTCGCTCGAATTCATAGCAATCATGATTTGTCTGCCAGGCCCGATAGGGGATGACCCCGACAGACAAAGGGACTAACTTTATTGGTCAAAATATTACCGTCATGACCAAGCTGACCAACGTCTCGCATAAGTGACCGGGCAGTAAAGGATAATTGTCACGACCCTAAATCCGAACCCGGTTGTGATGGCGCCTCTCATCATAACAAGGCCAGCCGACACACTCCCAATTCATTTTTAAGCAATTAAATAATATAACTAAATCTTAATCATAAAAATAAATCCCAAAATAAGGTAAATGATACATTTGCGGAATAGACATAGCCCGACATCCGGGTGTCACCAATCTTGAGCATCTATAATAATACTACAAGTCTGAAAGAGTCTACTCAACTATTACATAACTAAAACAGAAGAAAATAAGATAGAGGGAGACGCACTAGGCTGCGAACGCCGAGCAACTACCTAGTGTAACTCCGAATCTGCTGGAAGCACTCAACCCTCGCAAAGTGAGTACTCTAACTCAGTGATTAATAATAATAAATGCACACTGAGTAATAATAAATCACGTAAAGGCACATCAACAGACTTTAAAGAAGCAGTAAAAGCCAGTAAAAATAATGAAACAATGAAAATATGTAAAGTCACCTAAGTTCAGTTTAAGCTTCTTAAAACTTGCCCTTTTCAAACCGTTAAGCAAGTAAAAGACAGGCTACTAGAAAGGTAAACACATAAAGAACCGCCCCTCAGGCACAATACCAATAGAATAAGCCCATCGGGCAACATATGGAACAATACCAGCCCCTCGGGCTCTATCTCATATCACAATGGGTACCCGTGCTCACTAGGGGTGTGCAGACTCCTGGAGGGGCCCCTTACGACCCAAGCACAATATCAAGCCATCTCGTGGCATAATCACATAGGCTCTCGGCCTCATATCAACAAGCCACCTCATGGCGTACAAATCTCAAGATCGGCTTCATAATCATAATCAGTGTTTCCTCACAACATAGGCCCTCGGCCTTACTCGGTCAGAATCTCACAAGCCACTTGGGCAACAGTAAAACATGATGCTCAACCCAAAATATCTTTTTAAGTGTTAAAGTAGAGTAAACATGGCTGAGTTATGAAAACAGAAGAATATAACATGACTGAGTATAAGTATAAAGCCAATATAGTAAGGAAATATCAGTAAAAATCTCCTAAGGATCCAAATAGTTGGCACGAGGCCCAAATATGGCATTCAGCCCAAAACATGATGATAGCAAATAGTTTTCAACCACATACGCGATAAAACAGTCATTCGGGATGGACTAAGTCACAATCCACATTGGTGCCCAACCCCACGCTCGTCTTCTAGCGTGTGCGTCACCTCAATATAGCATCGCGATGTGCAATCCGAGGTTTCATACCCTCAGGACAACATTTAAAATCATTACTCATCTCAATTCGGTCCAAACTCTATCCCGTGATGCCTTTGCCCCTCGAATCGGCCTCCACTCGCGTCAAATCTATCCAAAATCAGAATTACAATGTCAAAATACGCTAAGGGAATGAAGCCCATGCGAAAATAATCAATTTACAACACAAATCCCAAAATTATCAAAACCCGACCCCCGGGCCTACATCTCGAAATTTACATCAATAGATTACTTATCTCCCCACAAGTTCATATATATTAAAAGTCCCAAAATCCGACCATAATTGTCCCCTCAAATCCTCAAGTCTAGGTCTCCAATACCAAGCCCTAGTTTCCCTAATTTTAACCCTTAATCTCCACCAATACCATGATTAACCAATGGAAAAATGATCATAAACTCAAGTGATGAAGTTTAGGGAACTTACCCAACTGATTCTCTTCGATTTACCTGTGAATTCACTACCCTAGCTCGCTTCCCGACTTCAAAAATTCGCCGGCCCAGGGATTCCGCACCTGTGGCCCTTTAACCGCTTCTGCGGTTCCGCTTTTGCGGTCAATGAACTTCTTCTGTGATCCTCACTTATTCCTCAACTTTTGCATCTGCGATGCATATTCCGCACCTGAGCCATCACAGGTGCGGTCCCACAACTTCTTCTGCGGTTTCTGCCTTCCTAGGCTCTTCCGCTTCTGCGACTCCACCTTTGCTCCTGCGAGACAGCACCTGCGGTCCCCTAGCTGCAGGTGCGGTTATGACAGCAATGGGAAACTTCAGCTGCCACAACCCAACTCCAATCTTCCGCCAACCATCCGAAATCACCCAAAAGCACAAACACATCATATACCACTACTCAAACCTATACCAATCTTCAAAACACCTCAAACAACATCGAATCAACCAAAACACATCGGATTCAAGCCCAAGTTTCCAAAAATCTTCCGAATTATGCTTTTGATCAAAAGGTATACCAAACCACGCCCGAATGACCTGAAATTTTGCACACACATCCCAAATGACACAACGAAGCTACTGCAACTTCTGGAATTCCATTCCGACCCTTATACCAAAATCTCACCTATCGACCGAAAACGCCAAAATACCAATTTTGCCAATTCAAGCCTAAATCCACTTCGGAACTCCAAAACACATTCCGATCACGTTCCTAAGTCTCAAATAACCTCCCAAAACTATCCGAACCATCGGAACTCACATCCGATCCCTCTAACACATAAGTTAACATCCGGTTGACTTTTCCAGCTTAAGCTTCCTCAAAAGAGACTAAGTGTCTCAAACATTCTCAAAACCTTTCCAAACCCGAGCCAACCAGCCCGATCATATCTAGAACCGATAAACAAAGCAATAAGAAGTAGAAATGGGGGAAACATAGCGGTAACTCATGAGACGACTGGCCGGTTCGTCATAATAACATAGCCCACTCTGCATCCCATTATCGACACCCGTCGATCCATAAGGAGCAATGTCCAAATAATGACCAAGGCACACTTAATGCGGGAGAGCGTCGGACCATGTAAATGGCAAGGATACCTTGACTATATATAGTGGGAAAAACTCTCGAGAAAAGGCGGTTTCTTCCCCCTTCTCTCTCCCAAGCTCTCTTCTTGTAATCTTCATAGGAAAGAAGTAATCTACAGAAGAACATGTAAAGCTACCTCCACCATCAATCGATGGGAGTCACAATGTTGAATTTCAATATGATCGACTATATCTCTTTCATCCTATGTACTATCTATAATATTAGCTCTTTGATCTGGAATTTATTACGTCTGACTAAGATTTACCCTTTCATTTTCTTTTATTGATTTGTTCAAAAAAGTTCCGATATCTTTTGAGTCAAACATATACGTCACACTGTTGACCTCTTTTCCTCCACTTATCACATTAACCGTCCTTTTTGGGGATGGAGGTTTTGGAGTCTCTTGTCTATTCTTCATATATGATTGCTTACCTTTTTTTACTGAATAAATCAGTTAAATAACCTTGTTTTAACAAATGCTCTACTTCACCTTGCAACAATCTGCAATCTGCTATTTTTTGGCCGTGGTCATTATGAAAATCGCACCAGAAATCTGAATTTCTTTTGCTAGGGTCTGATCTCATTTCTTTTGGCCAACACACCTTATTTCCCCTACTTCTTAAAACAGCTACCACTCATAAGTGCTAATATTGAAACTGTAATCACCAATCTTTGCATTTGTATCAGCAATACTATCTCGCACATCTCGTTCTTTTCCTAACTTGGATGATGAACCCGTATCTCTATCCATTGATCTAGAACCATACCTTAGGTATTCTTGTTTAGAGCATGAATCCCGTCTTGCTGGTCCCATGTAAGGTTCGTACCTATTCTTACCAGACCTTTTTTCGGATTCTGGTTGTCTAGAACTTGTTCTTTCATCACCCCTTGCCCGAGTGATCGTGTCTTCTTCTATCCGCAACTTCGTGTTGTACCTATTTTACACATCATTCCATGTTATAGCAGGGAATTCTCATAAGATTTCCTTGAGTCTCTTCATGGCTTATGAGCTTTTTCATTTAAGTTACTTGCAAACTCCATGGCAGCCCAATTATCAGGTATTCTCGGTAACATCATCCTTTCACGTTGAAATCTATCCACAAATTGCCTGAGTAGATCCGTATCTCCTTGTTTTATTTTGAAGATGCCTTCCATCCTCTTCTCTACTTTTTGAGCTCCTGAATGTGCTTTTATAAATGAATCTGCAAGATCAGCAAAAGAATCAATAGAGTTTTCTGGTAATATAGAATACCATGTTAGTGCTCCTTTCGTGAGTGTTTCACCAAATTTTTTGACCAGCACTGACTCAATTTCTTGCTTGGTTAAATCATTGCCTTTCACGCCAGTTGTAAACGTGGTTACATGATCTCATGGGTCGGTTGTTCCATCATACTTTGGAATATCAAACATTTTAAACTTCTTTGGAATCGGCAACGGTGTTGCACATGGCTTCCAGGGTTGTTGTGAATATTTATCAATATCCATTCCTTTAATTACGGGTGGCATACCAGGTATTTGTTCTATGCGATCATTTTGCTCCTTCGGCTACTTCATCAAAGTTAGTACCAAACTTTATAAATCAGAATTATTTGGTGTACCTGACCTTCCATCAAGAGATTCACTAGGAGTTCCTCCGCTTCCTGAATTAGCAATTCCCGAGCGTGGGTTTTTTATAGTAGCAGTATTGTTTGGAGGAGGAGTTGGTGGCGCAGTTAGCAATCCACTAACAAAAGCTTGAAGGGCATTGTTGCGTGTTCTGCAATTAGTTATTTTAATGCGTCCTCGACAGTTTGCTCGTCCCCTTGTTGATCATTTGTATGTGATATTGATCTTTGAGGTGTCCCCACTTGGGACTGTCGAGGAGAATCTTGTGCTGAAGGGATTGGTGGAGTCCTTCCCCCCTATTGGTGCAGTTGGTTATTATCGTTGGCAATTGACATGATTGTTTGACAGAAAAGTAAAGTGAAAAGATTATCAGATTCCCTGTAACAGAACCAATTTATTTAACTAAATATATGTCTTTTGATCAAAATCTAATTTTTGAAGAAAACGGGATACTGAAAACCAAGTTTTACTTCACTCTCTCAACGATATCAAAGGAAAACGATAAGAATAACTAAGGAAATAATTGATTGTAAAGTCAAGGTAGAGAGTTTCGAGAAAGTAGAAAAGTAAAGAGTATATTTTAATATTGTCTCAGATCTGTCTTTACAAATAGAATTTTGTGCCCTTATATAGGAATATACAATAGTAACGGTTTTCCCCCATAATTTGGGTTAATTATAGGCATTAATGATATTGATTGCACATTATTTTGGACATCTATAACTGACATATTTATTGCTATAAATGCCTCATATCTGTTCCGATTCTCTTTCCTTATTTTCTTCTAGTTCATGTATCTTTCCCTTTTTTTATTGTTTATTCATTCCTTGCCAACTATTAGGCCCGGTACCGTCTCGTCGGCATTTCTTCCTGTGCCTTTTCTTTCCATAACAATTAAGATAGCCATGTATCGCAATATCATTGTTCCATGCATCATGCCATATCAACAGTCTAATACTCCACGTGTAACGCTTTTTCACTACTAATACGGTGAAGATATGCAAGAATGCGAAATAGATTAGTCTTTAGGAAAACCTCTTTCGATTATTCTCCTAACTAGATTTAATCAATGATTCAACCAGCCCCTTTCTATTATTTAGAAGAATTTATGAACTCAACTAACAATATAATGCAAAGATATTACAAGTTATGTCTCTTCCGATTACAAGAACAAGTGAAAATAGATGCAACAATTAAATTTTTCAAAAACGATTCGAATACATCAAAATAGAGTTACAATCTAAAAACAATCATCAATACATCAAATCCATCAAAATCCAAAAGGATCTACTCCATAGACATGGAGAAGTTCTTCACAAATGTAACTAACGTATAGAAAAACGTAAATTCAATCCAAACCTGGATCTTGAACGAGGAAGGAGTGATAAAATCTTTGTGCTTGTGTTATTCCAACTCCTCCTTAGCCTCCTTGGCCTCCTTAGGTCGAAAATCTATCAAAGGTCATTTAAAATGGTGTTTTAATGTAATTAAACTGCTCCCAAAATAATCACCGGATGAAACTACATTTTTAGTGGAAATGGGAAGTCACTATAACATTTTTTTTCTATTGCGCCACAACCCGCGCCGCCCCATGCGGTGTGCATGTAGGGAATTCCTGAACATGCCAAAAAATCATTTCTAGCCACTTTTTGCACTATTGCGCGGCGCCTCGCGGCGCCTCATGCAGTACGACAATGTAAGGTTTGCCAGAATTGAGGTTTTTCACTTTGTAGGAAAATTGCACTAGCGCTATGATAACTAGGGATTTTAATGCATTTTATACTCCTTCTTGCTTAAGTTTTGATTAGAAATCTATAAAAAAATAGTCCCAAAAAGGCTCACAAGTTGTGCTTGATTGCAGGTTTGATCAACAAAGTGACAAGATGTCAAAAATCAGCTCAAAAGGAGTGAAACTTGCACAAGTGCCAAAGACAAGACAAGGTCAGTCAAACCCGGCCCAGTGCGGCCGCACACTATTCTGTATGGTCCGCACTAGGAGATTCAGAGAGGTGGACTTCCATGCAAAGCTGCAATGTAGACGCACTAGGTTTTGTGCGGTCAGCACTGAAGGCAATGCAGCCACACTCGATTTAGTGCGGTCCGCAGAACCCAAGATCAGAGAGGTGCCAGATTTGAGGATTGAAGCCTATGCGGTCCGCGGTCCATTTTATGCGAACCGCACTACAAGCCTATGCGGCAGCAATCTATTATGTGCGGTCCGCATTGCCCAAGTTTAGAGCCCTAGTGCGGCCGCACACCATTTTGTGCGGTCCGCACTAACCCCGCATGGGCATTTTTGTCCAGAATTTTTAGCTTAGTATAAATAGCTTCTTTTCCCATTTTTGGGGTATCAGATAGTTTTGTAACGTAGCTGCGCTCGTGGGTTCGACTTTCTTATCCATTTTGGGCAATTTTATCTACTTTTCATCATTGAATCTTGTTATTTACCTTAGTGATTAATTAATATGAGTTGTTCTTCATTTGTTTCTTGTTTTCTTCTTTAATTATGAGTAGCTAGACCCATAAGCTAGGGTTGTGGCTCCACCCTAGTGTGGATAATTGATGAGTCTTGTACTTTAGGGCTAGATTGACTATGGGTGTTTGATATTTGGGCCAATTTCATGGTTAATTGCTGAATTAGTGGTTACAAACACTAGTTTGTGTTTAGTTGACTAGGGCTCTTCTTGAGAAAGAGAGCCTAAGTCTCTGAAATTGGTCCAACAAGGAATTGGGGCGTACTCAAAAGATTGATAGCCCCAATTAAAGGGTTAAACCTCAAGAGTGTAATACCCGACTTGAACCCTAGTTGCTTGTGCAAATTTGCATACCCAATTGGTCTTGAGAAAGTCAATTCGGACAAAATCACTCGAACCACCAAGAGGTGTAGAGTGGGTAATATCATGCAACGGTTATATCATACTCCGTAATTATGTCAATCGTGTCTTCGATTCAATTACCCGTCAATTAACCACCTAGGTGAAAGTCATTACCCTAATGCCTTTAAAACTATTTGAACAACCCTTTTTAGTTTAACTCTTAGCTTAATCTTGTTGCATTTACCATTTGTATTTTGATAATAGTAGAAGTAAAAAGAAAACCCCAAAAATGAGTAGAAGTGTAATTTGAAACACATACGCAATCGTAAACTAGATAGATACTCGATTCCAAATTCTAGCTCTCTGTGGAAATTGATCTCAACCCTAAATCGGGTAAAATCTGCTCCGACCCTCTCTCGCTACTCATTAGTAGTACGGAGTAGGCAACGATCACTTTTTGGTGTCGTTGCGCTGGAGCTAACGGTTTTGGCTATCCATTTAGTTAGTTTTGTGTATTGTTCTTCTTTCCTTTTTTGTTACTTACTTGTTTGTGTCACAACTTAGGTACCAAATGGCAGCGAACAATGCTAATGACCCTCTTGGAAACATGATTGCAGGGGATGAGGTAGATGATGTCGGACATAATGAGGTGCCGCTTGTACCTCAAGGACAACGTAAAGGCCGTAATGCCAATGCTAATCCCAATGACAATATTCTAGACCTTCCTCCGTCACCTCCAATAGTAGCTCCAGAGTACTTCCGAACTAGGGCTATACGAGTGCTATTGTCCCACCCAAATCTGGGCGGGCAATTTTCAGATAACCAATATGATGTTGACCTTACTTGAGCAGCGTGGGTATTTCACGAGCGCTGCAAATCAAAATACCTACAAACATCTCAAGGGGTTCGTTGATACATGATGGGGGAGCAAGCAAACGAATGTGTCCAAGGATGCTCTTAGATTGAGACTCTTCCTATTCTCACTTCGGGGGGAAGGCATTAGATTGGCTCGAGAGACTTTCCAACCATTCCATCACAACTTGGGATGAGTTGGCAGATATATTCATTGCTAAATTTTTCTGGCCGGGACATATGGTGGCATTGCGTGATGAGATATTGGCCTTCAAGCAAGAGCCCACAAAACCTTTGCATGAGATTTGGGAGTGTTATAGAACAATAGTGAAAGAATGCCCCAACAGACTGAGGCTATGATACAACAAACCTTCTATCGGGGCATCAATACAACAAATCAATGCATAGTGAACCAACTTGCTAGGGCAACTTTATGAAGTCGTTGTATGATGAGGCAAGTGATATACTTGACGAGAAGGCTGACACTTCTTCTGCATGGCAAAGTAGAGCCAATGTGCCTCAGGGTGACCCCACGGTTATTCATTTGCACAAGGAATTACATGATCGTGGGCAAGCTATAGCGGAGTTGACAACTACTATGAACCAATTGGCTAAGGCACAGTTGCACCAAGTCCAAAACCCTCACCAAGTGAATGTCATGGAGGGTGTCAATATGCTTGTCAACAAGAGAAGGCAAAGAAGGTCACAAAACCAAGGGAATTCTGAGCAATTTCATGATGACTGTGATGGATTTCAAAATGATGGTTATGATGACCAAAGTGAAAAAGTTTAATATGTAAACAACTATCAAGGCCAACGGGGCAACTCTTGCAACCAACAACAGTGGACACCTCAAGGCAATTGGGGCAATCAACAACAAGGCAATGGTAATTGGGGCAATCAACAACAAGGAAATGGTAATTGGGGGAACATCAACCAAAACAACAACTGGGGCAATTAGAACAACAATCAAGGCAACCAAGGGAATTGGAATGGTAATAACAACAATTGGGGTGGCAATAACAATCAAGGTGGATGGAACAATAGAAACCAAGGAATCAGGGGCAAGGCTTTCAAAGGACCACAATGTACCAACAACTGAACAATACACCCCCATTTCCATCTCAAGGTCCTAGTTCTTCTAGCAATGATATGGGTAGAATTGAAATGATGTTCGAACAGATGATGAAGAAGAATGCGAATTCTGATGCGCAGTTGGCTTCCCACAATACCTCAATCAGAAACTTGGAGGTGCAGTTAGGCCAAATCTCACAGTCTTTAAATACTCGCCCTAAGGGTGCTCTACCAAGTGATACGATAGTGAACCCGAAGGGTGGGAACAATCATGTTATGGCAGTTACAATAAGAAGTGGGAGAGGCGGTGATGTGAATGCTTCCAAACAAAAGCAAATCTTGGATGATGATGTTGAATTTCAAGAAAATAAAGTCCCTTTGGTAGTTGAAGATGTGGTTGATGAAAATGTGAACAAAGAAGTGAAGATTGATATTCAAGATATCGAGGTGGAAACTCAAAATGACGTGAACCCGTCTAGGGAACATGTAATAGACATGCCGGAACCGGTTGTGCCTAAAGCCAAGGCACCTTTTACAAGGCCACCTCCATCTTATCCTCAAAGGCTCGCAAAGAAAAAGAATGATAATCAGTTTAAGAAGTTCACTGACATGATGAAGAGCTTGTCCATTTATGTCCCTCTAGTGGAGGCTCTTGAACAAATGCCGGGCTACGCAAAATTCATGAAAGACTTGGTCACAAAGAAGCGTTCTATGGATTGTGAAATTATTAAGATGACTCACCAAGTTAGTGCTGTAGTGCATTCAGTGGCCCCAATCTTGAAGATCCCGGTACCTTCACCATTCCTTGCACCATTGGGAGTGTAGATTTTGACAAGGCTCTATGTGATTTGGGAGCTAATATCAATTTGATGCCCTACTCAATTTTCAAAACTTTGGGTATTGGGCAACTAGGCCGACTTCCATGAGGTTACAAATGGCGGATAGATCAATGAAGAGACAATTAGGTATTATTGATGATGTTCTTATCTGTGTGGACAAATTTATCTTGCCAGCTGACTTTGTGATCTTGGACTGCCAGGTGGACTACAAAGTTCCGATCATATTGGGAAGACCTTTCCTGGCTACGAGGAAGGCATTGGTAGATGTGGAAGTAAGGGAACTTACCTTCCGGATGGGTGATGAGAAAGTGGTCTTTCATGTGTGCAAGTCTATGAAGCAACCCAACAGTACCGAGGTGTGCTCTTTCGTTGACCTCATCATAGTAGTGATAATTGATGACACCAGTGCAATGATCGATGTGGAGGACCCATTGGAGGCCATATTGTTGAATCTTGATGTCAATGAGGATGCAAACCGAGTGGAGTGTGTGAATGCTTTACATGGAATGGGATCTTATTCTTATGAGCCTAGGAAATTGTCTTTTGATCTCGAGAATAGAAAGACTCCACCAACTAAACCTTCAATTGAGGAGCCTCCAGTGTTGGAGTTGAAACCACTTCCTCCATACCTCAGGTATGAGTTCTTAGGCTCAAATTCTACTTTGCCAGTTATTCTTTCTTCTTGCCTTACTAACATGCAGGTTGATGCCACATTGGCGGTGCTTCAAAAGCGGAAAAAGGCAATTGGATGGACTTTAGCTGATATTCGGGGAATAAGCTCTGCATTCTGTATGCACAAGATTATTCTGGAAGATGATGCAAATCCTTCCTTGGAGCATTAAAGGACGTTGAACAAGGCAATGTAAGAAGTTGTGAAAAAGGAGGTGATCAAGTGGTTGGATTTCGGGGTTGTGTACCCCATCTGTAATAGCTCTTGGACTTCACCAGCCCAATGTGCACCGAAGAAGGGTGGCATGACCGTGGTCACAAATTCTCAAAATGAGTTGATTCCTACAAAAACAGTCACCGGTTGGAAGGTATGCATGGATTATCGCAAGTTGAATAAAGTGACTCGCAAGGATCACTTTCCTTTGCCTTTCCTTGACCAAATGTTAGACTGACTTGCTGGGCGTGCCTTCTATTGCTTCTTGGATGGGTATTCTGGGTACAACCAAATCTTGATTGCTCCGAAAGATCAGGAGAAGACCACACTCACTTGTCCATATGGCACTTTTGCCTTCGCTAGGATGCCTTTTGGATTGTGTAATGCACCGACTACATTTCAGCAGTGTATGATGGCCATTTTCACTGATATGGTAGAAGACATTTTGGAGGTGTTCATGGATGATTTTAGTGTTGTGGGGGATTCATTTGATGAGTGCATGAAGAATCTTGATAGGGTGTTGGCACGTTGTGAAGAGACCAATCTTGTCCTCAATTGGGAGAAATGACACTTTATGGTAGAAGAAGGAATAGTTCTTGGGCATAAAATTTTGAAGCATGGCATCGAGGTGGATAATGCAAAGATCGAGGTGATTTCAAGGCTCCCCCCTACATCCGTCAAGGGAGTCTGAAGTTTTCTTGGCATGCGGGGTTCTACTGGAGATTTATCAAAGCCTTTTGGAAGGTAGTGAATCCCTTATGCAAGTTGTTGGAAAAAGATGCTAAGTTTGTGTTTGATGACAAGTGTATGCAAGCCTTGGATCTTCTCAAGCATAAGTTGACCACCACTCCTATCATTACCGTGCCTAATTAGAGCTTACCCTTTGAGCTCATGTGTGATGCAAGCGATGTTGTGGTTGGGGTGGTTTTGGGTCAAAGAGTGAACAAAATGTTTCATCCAGTGTACTATGCGAGCAAGACAATGAATGATGCTCAAGTAAACTACACGGTGACTGAGAAAGAACTTATGGCTATTGTGTTTGCTATGGAAAAATTCTGGTCGTATCTTATGGGTGCTAAAGTTATTGTTCATACTGACCATGCCACACTCCGGTACTTGATGACAAAGAAGGACTCCAAAGCTAGACTGATGCGATGGGTCTTGTTACTTCAAGAGTTTGATTTGGAGATTGTGGACCGAAAGGGTAGTGAGAACCAAGTGGTAGACCACTTGTCCCGCTTGGAGGAGGAGGGGAGGCCCCGTGATGGCCTAGAGATCAATGATTCATTTCCTGACGAACAACTCCTTTCAGTGTCGATGAATCATATGCCATGGTTTGCCGTTGTTGCTAATTTCCTTTTGACCGGTATAATCTCGTGTGATCTCTCTTCTAACCAAAGGAAGAAGATCAAGTGAAATAGTTTGGACTTCTATTGAGATGAACCGTACTTGTTCAAGATTTGCACGAATGGTGTGATCCGAAGGTGTGTCCCGGAGGAGGAGCAATTGAGTATCTTGGAGGCTTATCATTCCTCTCCCTAGCCATTATGGCGGGGCGAGGATGGCTTCTAAAGTTCTTAGTTTTGGGTTTTATTGGCCAACTTTGTTAAAAAATGTGGGTGATTTGGTGAAGAGATGCGACCAATGCCAAAGAGCGGGTGGAATTTCGAAGAAAGATGAGATGCCTCTCAATACCATCCTTGAGGTTGATATTTTTGATGTATGGGGCACTGATTTCATGGGCCCATTTGTTAGCTCTTGTGGGAATACATACATTCTTATGGCGGTGGACTATGTTTCAAAGTGGGTTGAAGCTGTGGCTTTATCCAACAATGAGGCCCGGAGTGTTGTTGCATTTCTCAAAAAGAGCATTTTTACAAGGTTTGGTACTCTTCGTGCAATCATAAGTGATGGGGGGTCTCATTTTTGCAATAGAGCTTTCTACACTTTACTTTGAAAGTATGGTGTCAATCACAAAGTTTCTACTCCCTATCATCCTTAAGCAAGTGGTCAAGTTGAAGTCTCCAATAGGGAAATCAAAAACATATTGTCAAAGACGATCAATGCAAATAGAACTGATTGGTCAAAGAAGTTGGATGACGCTCTATAGGTTTATATGACTTCTTACAAGACTCCGATTGGTATGTCTCTGTATCGGTTGGTGTTTGGGAAAACTTTCCATCTACCGGTTGAGTTAGAGCATAAGGCCATGTGGTCTTTCAGGAAGCTAAATCTTGAGTGGGATGTTGCAGTCAATATTCGTGTGGAGCAGCTCAATGAACTTGATGAATTCAGATTTCATGCCTACTCCAGTTTGTCCTTGTATAAGGACAAGATGAAGTATCTTCATGATAAATATGCTCGTGGAAAGAAGTTCAAAGTAGGTGATTTAGTTCTCTTGTTCACCTCCCAGTTACGTCTGTTTTCAGGAAAGCTCAAGTCAAAACGGAGTGGAGCTTTTGAAGTGGTATGTGTGACCCCATTTGGTGCTCTTGAGTTAAAGAACAAAAATGGTAAAGTTTTCAGAGTTAATGGGCACCGGGTCAAGCATTATCTTGGAAAAATTGATGACAACCACATTGTGTACTTCTTAATTTCAAATGATGTGATGGTAACCTGCGTCGTACCGCGACGTTAAATCAGGCGCTTCTTGGGAGGCAACCCATGTGTTTTCCTTCTTGTTTTTATTTGATTTTAATTTGTAGAGTAGGATTAATTTTTGGGCAAACTGGTTGTGAGATGTTACAGGATTGTGTTGGTGCAGTGTAGAACATAGTGAAAAAAATGCCAAGTCTCTGAAATAGTTAATGCGGCCGCACTACATTTAGTGCGGACTGCACTGGTAAGATGAAATGTAGACCTCTCTGAAGTTTGCCACTGTGGCCGCACTACATTTTGTGCGGTCCGCAGTAGACCACTGCGGCCGCAATCCATTTTGTGCGAACCACAGTGTGTTGCCTCCTCAAGCTTGAAAATAGTTGTGTTGTGCGAACCGTGGTCTGCACTGGTTGGTGAGACTGGGCCCCAGGTCCTTTTCTATAAATACGGCCTGAGGCCCTCCTTTTACCCTTTTCGAACCCTAACTCTTAGAACTAATAGAAGCACTGTTTATCATCTTTTCTCCTCATAACTAACTGCTTGGAATCGTTATTCTTCATTTCATCTCATAGCTGGTACAATTACATCCCTTTACTTGTTCAATTTTGTTAATTTTTTTTAATTTTTGTTTTTCTTGCTTCCTTTTCTATGTTTCCCGTATTTTCCTAGATTGATTAGATTAAGGTTGTTAATGTCGTGATTAGAGTAGGTTCATGTAGTTAAAAACAATGGAAAAGCATGCAGGGACATGACTCAGGTGTTAATTAAGCTTAAAATCAAAAATCCATGGAACACTAACTTAGTGCCACAGCTAGGAACTCAGTGCGGACCGCGGTGTCCCTTTGCAGTCCGCAGTACTATTTTTTGCGAACCGCACTGCTTATTGTTCTAAAAGCTGAATCTCAGAGAATGCGGCCGTACTACATTTTGTACGGACCGCATTGCCCTTTGTGTGGCCGCACTACATTTTATGTGGTCTGCACTACCGGGATACAATAAGTGGGTAGTTTGAACCCCACCTCTGTGCAGACCGCATGGCCATTTTCTGTGGTCCGCATTGACCCCTGTGCGGCCGCACACCATTTTGTGCGGTCCGTATTGGGTGACTCCTGCAACATGTCTGTAATTTTTTTCTCTTGTTCTACAACTCTTTCTGCAACACTGCTTTTCACTGTCTACTGATTCTAGAAAGTTTACCTGATTATGGTTGAAGACATTGGTGAAACAACGGAGTAAAGGATCTAAACAACCTGGTAGAGGTGCATCCTCCCAGGGAGGGAAGCAGAAAATGATAAAACTCACTCCCCAAGCTAGGCAAAACATCAAAAAAATGAGAAAGATGATAAAAGCTGCTGACAGCCATTGACATGTCGGGGAGTGAGTACGAGCCCTCCCGGGAGATCTCTTTGGACTCTGTGCCAGAATACATCCCTCACTGGCCGGAGAGGAACAGGCTGAGAGACACACTTCCGGCATCCCTCGCTGCACAAGCTTCCATAAACATTCTTCTGGGCTATCTGAGGGCTTAGGTGAAGGTAGTGGGGAATACTCCACCTCTCCCACATCGTCATTATCTGGAAAGGGTGCAGTAGGTGATGAGGGGGAAATAGGGGGAGAAGAGGAAGTAAGAGTAGGAGGTGAACCACAGGTGGGGGGTATTGCTAGGACTAGGAACCCGGAGGATTGGCAAGACTGATTCGCTAGTGAAGTAGCATACCATAAATTTCGGGAATGGTGGCCGGTGAGGATGTTAATCCCGGAGCAGGGTTTTATTGATAGAGACTTGCTACCTCACAACCCCAACGTAAGGAGGCAGTTTAGGATAAGAGTGGGTTGGGAACATTTTCTAGATGAGTGTGTGGATGCCAACGAATACTTGGTCAATGAATTTTACAGCAACGTAGCCCACATCAAAAAGGGTTCCAAAGTGACCAAGGTTCGAAATCTGAAAGTGTTGTTTGAAGGGAAGACAATAAACGATTACCCTGGCTTTAATAAGAAGGATGAGACCCTACACATGGAAAAGATGGAAATTGATTAGGTGGTCCGTCCCTGGCTAGCACAATACCTGGCAATCCCGGGTACCACCCTTGACTGGTTGATTGCATGCGTCAAGATTTTGAGACATAGTCTGAATTTTGAGGCACGGGGGTGGGAGACATTTGTATGTAGCAGGTTGGACCCCACGACACATGACAACTCCCTACCTCTTCACCGAGTAGTTTTGGTGGCGTCGATCATGGTAGGGTACCCAATAAATGTGGGGAATGTGATGTCAAGAATTATTACAATTATGGGTGCTGAGCATGGCAGAAACTACCCGTTCCCTAGTTTTCTCACTTTGTACTTCCGGGATCTGAAAGTGGGAAAGAGGCCCTTCGACATCAAAGTCAAAGCGAAGGCCCCTTTTTCTTGATACAGCATGTAGGGGGATGATAACCCCAAGAGCAAGAATTTCAAGGGTACAATTACTGCTCTAACTGGCAAGTCTGAAGAGCCAGTTGTGGTAGTGACTCCTGTTGAGCCTGCCTCTACTTCCACTGCTATCCCTCCTGGTCCATCCACCTCAGCGGACCCGAAGATTCCATCCTCCTGTGCTCATCCTATTACTGTCCACCGACTGAGTCAGGCACTTCTTAGTATGAACAACTGGATGCAGAGTGCGTCCTCCCAGTTGTCTACACTCACTACTACGGTAGAGGCTTAATCGACACCTCCACACCCACAGGTTCCCCAGGCGCTAGAGGATGCACTCAAGGAGATACTAGATAACCAAAAGAAAATCCTTGACACTCAGAAGGTACTGACTGAGGTAGTTGATTCACATAGCAAGGCTCTCAAGGAGCTTTCTCGGGAGCACAAGAAGCTGAGGAAGACACGAGCATCCAAGGAGTCCGTGAAGTAGTTGAGATCTGATGTCGACAGACTGAAGGTAGATCAGCTGCCTTTAGACTTACTGCTCCAGGACTCAGTAACCGCAGCTCATTCCCAGCCAGAGCAGTCACAGAGGCCTCCCAAGAGGAAGAGGATGATTCTTACAGCGAATGATGCAGTAATCCAGTTGGCCGACCCACCGGAGGCTTCCTCTAGTCAGCCACAGGATACACTTCAGGAGCCTGTCCAGGCCCAGGTCCCAGTAGCACAGCAGCAGGCCACTGGGAACCAGTCTGAGGTTCCCGAGCACAGTGAGGACCCTGGGACCACTCAGGAGCTTATGCAGACAGACAGGCCATAGGGAGTCCCTATATCCTTTTTCCTTTATCTTTTGATGCTTTATTTGGTTTAGTTGGCATTGGGGACAATGCCAGCTTTCATTTTAGGGGATAGGCCCTACATTCAGATAATTGTATATATTTGACATTTTTTATGCTTTCTTGATTTTTCATCTGTGGGTTGTATATAATTTTAATATTTTGTTACATTTATCGCACTTTTATTTTACTTTGGGTCTTTATATAATGTTATGTTACATTGTACATATTCATCCATCTATTATATATTCAAATCCCCTCTTGTATATAATCATTCTACTTTCCGCAAATTTTTCGTTCTTAGCTTCTTATTTGTGATTCGTAGCTTCTTGTTTTTAAAGTTTGCAATAAGCCTTTCGTTTTCTTAATGCCACGGTTCTTTCCAAATGTGGAGTGTTGTGTGAACCGGGTGGCTCTTCCCAATGATGGATGGCGTGAAAACCTTCTTAAGGGTTTGAGTTCGTTTTTTTAGTAGTTAGTAGTTAAGGGTGCCTCAAGCAAAGCTTCACTTAGGCCTAGCACATTTGCCTTTGATCTTACGATGAAAAACAAGTTGTTGTGTTTAGGATGGTGAAAGTCGTGGCCTTGAAACTCTTGTATTGGCCGATAATCATCAAGTGGTTGTTCGGGACCATTGTGTGCTCAAATCTTATCTAAGGTTATTGTGGGCTCCCGACTCTATGTCTTTAGCGATCCCATAGCTCGTGTGGTGAGTAATTGCATTGCAAGTCCAAGTCCCGAGCCATTGGTCTAGAACTTGCCCTGAATGTTTGTTGAGGTGAAATCCTAAGTGAATTTTGACTTGAGACATGATTATAGGCTCTCCTTGTTCCAAATGATAGCTTGAACACTTCCATAACCTACCAATGAGAAGATCTCTAGTCAACCATTTTGAGCCTTAGACCTTTTTCCTTCAAAACCCATAATACAAGCCTATACCCGTTTTAAAAGATACCCTCTCTTAGAACCCGATCTTTCCTTAGCACATGGCAAAAGTATAAGTTTGGGGGGAGAGATGAGGATTGCAACAAAGTGGCAAAAAGGAACAAAAATGAAAAAAAGGAAAGGCAATGAAAAAGAAAGAAAAGCAAAAAGACAAAAAGAATGTTCAATATGAAAGAGAATAAAAAGGGATTCAAGAAAAGCAAAGAATGAAAAGTGTGGAAAGTTGAAAAAGGAGAAGGTTTGAAATGCATAAGAAAGAATGACAGTGTGTCTCTCTAACCCCTTAGAAAGAAGTGAAATAACTCAAAGAGTCAAGTGAATGTGTGCCAAATGAATCAAAAGAAGTGCTTAAGGAAAGATGTAACCTACTTAGACCAAAACATTTTCTACCCTGAACCAAAAGCATTCACATTGTCTCCACAAAAGCCCTATATGATTTTGAGTTGAATGAAGCTTACATTAGTGGATACTCACATAAGGGGCAAGCATATGGTACCTAGAGCCGGACTTGTGGCTTTTTCTTGAGAGAGATGAGTGAATTTCCATTATCCTCATTCTGAGTGCCACTATCTTAAAGGTGAGGATTGCTCAGGGAGACTTGAGGATGTGTGAGTTTGGGTTCCACAATGACCGAAGTAATAGAAAAGAGTTCTTTGATGTGTTGAGTCAATTTTTAATGCTCTTGTGTGGCACTTAATCCATGGTGTTTAAAGGAGTAAAAGTTGTTAAGGATTCATTTGTATTGAGGGCAATTGTTAGTCCCAATTGATGCTAGATGAGCTTACTTTAGGACAACTGAAAATTTCTTGGATTTTCTCTTAAAGGGTGAGTCTTATTTTGTTTGCTTGAGGAAAAGCAAAAGCTTAAGTTTGGGGGAGTTGATAACTAGGAATTTTAATACATTTTATACTCTTTCTTGCTTAAGTTTTGATTAGAATTTGTACAAAATAGTCCCAAAAGGCTCACAAGTTGTGCTTGATTGCAGGTTCGATCAACAAAGTGACAAGATGTCAAAAGTCAGCTCAAAAGGAGTGAAACTTGCACAAGTTCCAAAGACAAGACAAGCTCAGGCAAAGCAGGCCCAGTGCGGCTACACACCATTCTATGTGGTCCGCACTAGGAGATTTAGAGAGGTGGATTTCCAGGCAAAGCTGCAATGGAGACGCACTAGGTTTTGTGCGGTCCGCACTGAAGGCAATGGGATCACACTCGATTTAGTGTGGTCCGCAGAACCCAAGATCAGAGAGGTGCCAGATTTGAGGATTGAAGCTTATGCGGTCCGCGGTCCATTTTATGCGGACCACACTAGAAGCCTATGCGGCCGTAGTCCATTATGTGCGGTACGCATTGCTCAAGTTCAGAGCCCTAGTGCAGCTGTAAACCATTTTGTGAGGTTCACACTAACCCCGCAAGGGCATTTTTGTCCAAAATTTCCAGCTTAGTATAAATAGGTTCTTTCCCATTTTAGGGTATCAGATAGTTTTGTAACATAGCTGCGCTCGTGGGTTCGACTTTCTTAGCCATTTCGGGCAATTTTATCTACTTTTCATCATTGAATCTTGTTATTTACTGTAGTAATTAATTAATGAGTTGTTCTTCATCTATTTCTTACTTCTCTTCTTTAATTATGAGTAGCTAGACCCATAAGCTAGGGTTGTGGCTCAACCCTAGCGTGGTTAATTGATGTGTCTTATATTTTAGGGCTAGATTGACTATGAGTGTTTGATATTTGGGCCAATTTCATTGGTAATTGCTGAATTAGTGGTTGGAAACACTAGTTTGTGTTTAGTTGACTAAAGCTGTTCTTGAGAAAGAGAGCCTAAGTCTTCGAAATTGGTCCAACAAGGAATTGGGGCGTACTCAAGAGATTGATAGCCCCAATTAAAGGGTTAAACCTCGAGAGAGTAATACCCGACTTGAATCCTAGTTGCTTGTGCAAATTTGCATCCCCAATTGGTTTTGAGAAAGTCAATTCGGGTAAAACCACTCGAACCACCAAGAGGTGTAAAGTGGGTAATATCGTGCAACGGTTATATCATACTCCCCAATTATGTCAATCGTGTCTTAGATTCAATTACCCGTCAATTAACCACCTAGGTGAAAGTCATTACCCTAGTGCCTTTTAAACAATTTGAACAACCCTTTTTAGTTTAACTCTTAGCTTAATCTAATTGCATTTACCACTTGTATTTTGATAATAGTAGAAGTAAAAAAAAAACCCCAAAAATGAGTAGAAGTGTAATTTGGAACACATATGCAATCCTAAACTAGATAGATACTCGATTCCAAATTTTAGCTCTCTATGGAAATCGATCCCGACCCTAAATCGGGTAAAATCTACTCTGACCCTCTCTCGCTACTCATTAGTAGTGCGGAATAGGCAGCGATCACGCTATGAGGCCCGCGGGGCGGTAGTGCAAATTTCTTAGTATGAATTCGTTTTCTCATTTTTTGATGTCCAGACTTGGTTTTCGACCCCCAAACGTGATAGAAAGGATTCACTCAATCTCAGAAGTAACATTCATGTTCTACAAAAGACGTACCATAAGCTTGCCCGTAATGTATTACACTAGTAATTGAGCTCATTCAGTCAAGTATCAAGTAGGACTTGATTCGGTTATAATGTAAGCTGCGGGATATGTAAGATACATTTGGATATAAGCATGACTACACCTCCCTAAGCACTTTAATACATACAATTTAACTATTCAAAACCCACACTTATGTCAAACTATAACTTCACCTTCACGTCAATATATGTCAATTCCCTTCTTATTTACGCACAATTACATCAAGAATTACCAATATCAAGGAATCTTTTTTCGCAACCATCCAACTATTTGTTTTCATTTTATTTTTCAATTTGAGTGGCTCTTATTTTTTTTTAAAACAGTGCACCTTTCTCTTTATTTTAATAGTTCCACTCAAAAGCCAAACCAACATCCCACACTTTAATTTTTACAAAGTTCATAACAATTTCAAGTGCTCGTGAGAGGTAAGAAGGTTCAGATAGATGATCAATTCAAACAATTGGATAGGGCTTGTAATGTGGTTGCCAAAGAAACGAGATTACATACTCTAAAGAGTCAACTAGGATACATAATAATTAGGTGGCTAACAAGATATAACTAGTTCAACAAAGAAATGCCTATTTCACTTCCAAGATTGAATAAAACTACTATTTCGCTTTGCAAATAGAGGAGGCAAGTGCTAGACATCAAATTCAATGCACAGAATACCCAAAACCTCACACACACATGTCACATAACTCACTCAGGATCAGTCTCATCAAAATACTCTAATCAAAGCAGTTAAGCGAAGTTAAGATCATACAATTTAATGTACTTATACAAGAGTCAAAAACTGAGCATAAGAGTCACAATTAAAACACTTACTATTCTCAAGGCATAATAAAGTCAAGAGATATTGCTTTCATTTAAAATTACAGCACAAGATCTCCTACTCCTAAAAAATAAACCTAACTATAACCGGTTCAGACAAAACACTTGAAAAAGAACCACGGTACAAAGAAAAACAAAGGGAAAATTATTGTACTACCTAAAGAAAATAATATTTTTTTCTTCGAATTTAAAATTTTCAATCAAAAGAAATGAAAACACATACAAGAAAAGAAAACAAACAATTATTTACATATTTATACTCACCACCCCATACTTTAAATTGTATCAAATCCCCATGACACACAAATAAAAAAGAAAAAGGTAAAGAGAACACCCTTGAACATCTAGTCGGGGTTCGAGTCGAAGTTGGGCTCCATCCCTCGCGCCCGAACTAATGCACGCATCCATGCAGAAAACTTCTTCTTGGCCTTTTAAGGGTACACACCACACTCATATTTTTCACTCACCACAGCCTCTCTTCCGCTCCCTTTACTTTCCACTCAACACTCGCAGCTAGTTTGTCCTTTTGTGCCCCCTTTTCTACATTCATCTTAAAAGTCACAATTTTCTCACCCACTCTAAGCATGAGTTTTCTCTTTTGTATATCTAATATAGCTCTACCCATTGCTAAGAATGGTCTTCCTAGGATGAGGAGGTCCTTCTTGTTCTTTTCCATATTAACCACTATGAAATCCACATGAAATACGAACTTATCCACACGAACTAACACATCTTCCACTATCCCCACAGGTGATATAGTCGTTTAGTCTGCCAGCTACAAAGATATGGGTGTACACCTTATCTCTCCAATCTCTTGCTCCAATTTCTTGTAGATAGATGGAGGCATTAAATTAGTTGAAGCAACAGAATCACATAAGTATTTATCAAAATTAATAGTTCCTAAAGAGCAAAGTATTGTAAAACTCCTTGGATCTCCACACTTTTGTGGGAGTTTATTTTGCAATAGGTCTCCTCTATTTTCCTCTTCTTCTTAAGGATCTCTTTCATGAATTTAGCATATGCAAGCATCTGTGAGAGCACTTATGTTAATGCTAAGTTTACATGAACCTGTTTCAGCTTATCCAGAAATCTCTTGAACTGCTTGTACAACTTTTCTCTACTTAGCTAGGTGCCCGACCTATCTTTCTAGGTTTCGAAAAGATGTGCCCAGTTCTTTGATAGCTTCACAATGGGTATCAAGCCTCCCATCTACCTTGATAATGAAATCCTTCATAAGATCTTCCATGCTAGATTGATTCGATTGTGGGGACTGATATTGCTGCCTCTGCTGATTTTGAAAACTTGGAGCTCCTTGCTCCTGGAATCTGGGTTGTTTTATTGTCGTGCACTTTCTCTACCCCTAAGTGAACTCCACGAAAAATCGGTGTGCCTCTAAACCATTGCATTAAAATTATAGTTTCTTATAACATTCACTTCCTCAGTTGAGGCTTGACACCCATGAGTAGGGTGTCCTCTTCCACATATATCACAAGGTGCGTGAGGTACATTTTGCATTGAGGCTACATCCAGCTTTCGTATTTCTTTAACCATAGCATCAAGTTGTACTTGCATAGGTGTATTAGCATTAACTTAGTGAACACCAGTTGATTTTCTTGTTTTTACACTTTCAGAGGGCCACTGATTAACATCTTCGGATAACTCATCAAGAATTGTAACTATCTCCTCCGGAATCTTCTTTATCAAGTGGACTCCAAGTGCATTGCTCAACGTTCTCTGTGAGGTTGGTGTCAGTCCTTCCCAAAACTCCTTAAGTTGCATACAGAGTTCAATTCCGCTATGTTGACACTTTCTAACTATCTCATTAAACCTCTCTCATGCTTCAAAAATAGTTTCAGTCTCTTTCTGGAAGAAGTTATGAATTTCTCTTCTAAACTTGCCTGTTGTAGATGAGGAAAAATATTTATCAAGGAATTTTCTGGTCATCTCCTCCCATGTTCTAATCGATCCATTAGGCAAGCTTCGAATCCATTGCTTAGCATCATCTTTAAGTAAAAAGGGGAATGCCCTTAAGTATACTACATCTTGTGACACCCTATTATATTGAAAGGCATTTATAATCTCCTCGAAGTCCATTATATACGTGTTTGAATCTTCATTTATCTTCCCACTGAAGACACAATAGTTCTGAATGATTTAAGCAACCTTTACTTCAACTCAAAATTGTTTGTTGTAATTGGAGATGGTCTAACACCATATAATCATTAATTGTAGACTGGTCTGGCATAATCACCCAGTGCTCTACCAGGCATGGGTACCACATTCTCAAACTGGTCTTCAATCAAGGGTGATTTAGATTGAATCTTCCACCACTATAGTCTTTGACGGTTTCCTCAATAGCTCTATGGGCTGCCTCAGCTGATATCATTGCAGCTTCTTCTCTATGGTGTGCTGCCTCTCTTGTAGCTTCCTCTACCTCGTTGTCACCATTATTAGCCGTGTGTTCTTGGGTTGAAGGTTGCCCTAAGAACTTTATGGTGAACTCTTTATCCTTCCTCAGTTGTCGCGACTGTTTTTCAAGTTCCGATTTGTAGGGTATTATTTCTTTCGAAGAAGATCGTGTCATACATCACGAACCTAACTTGTTGCCTGCACACATAGCAGAAACCCGTGAAGAACAAAATAAAAGTAAAAATAAAAATAAATTCCTGAACCGGCACTACAAACATTTTCAAACACTATTGATTAGCAATCCCCGGCAACGGCGCCAAAATTTGACGAGCGCAAAACACACACTTAAATTGTGCTCGCTAGTCAAAGATAGTATAGTATAATATTGTGTCCACATGTATTGAATTTAAATAGTATTCTTATAGTTTCTAGCTTTATTGCTATCCAGGAGGATCAACAGTTGAGAATTATATGATTAATAATAAAATTTAACTAGGACTTTAAAATCTACAACTATTGACTACTGACTATTGAAACAAGGAATAAGCGATTAAATTTATCATGGAACATGATAGGGTTTTGATAGAATAAGTGCATGATAATTATTCTGGATCTAACTCTAAATAAGTCACTTCCAACGTTCAAGTGAGTCTCTCGAATTCACTCTATTGTTAGTTCAAACGTTCAGCAAAAACTCCTCTCTCGATTAACTCTTAACCTCATGAGATGAACCAATTTATGCACTATAAAGATATACAAGAATGCACAGTGGTTCGGTCTTTAGGAAAACCTCGTTGATTATTCTCCTAACTAGATTAATCAATGATTCAACCAGCATCTTTCGATTATTTAGAAGAATCTATGAACTCAACCAACAATATAATGTAAAGATATCACAAGTTATGCCTCTTCCGATTACAAGAACAAGTGAATATAGATGCAATAATTAAATCTTCTAAAAATGATTCAAATATATAAAAATAGAGTTATAATCCACAAACAATCATCAATACACCAAATTCATCAAAACCCAAAAGGATCTACTCCGTAGACATGGAGAAGTTCTTCACAAATGTAATTAACGTACATGAAAACATAAATTCAATCCAAACCTTGATCTTGAGTAAGGAAGGAATGATGAAATTCTTGTGCTTGTGTTCTTCCAACTCCTCCTTATCCTCCTTAGGTCAAAAATCTGTCAAAAGTCAATCTAAAATGGTGTTTTGGTGTATTTAAGCCGCTCCCAAAACAAACCCCTGAAGAAAATACAGTTTTTTAGCGGAAATGGGAAGTCACTCTAATATTTTTGTGCTATCGCGCCGCACCCCGCACTACCCCATACAGCGTGCATGTAAGGAATTCCATAACGTGCCAAAAAATCATTTCTAGCCACTTTTTGCATTGCCACGCCGCTCCTCCCCGCGCTCCATGCGGCGCAACAGTGTAAATTTGGCCAAAAATTGAGTTTTTTTTCACTTTGCAGGAAAATTACACTAGCGCTATGAGGCCCGTAGGGCGGTAGTGCAATTTTCTTAGAGTGAATTTGTTTTCTCATTTTTTTGATGTCTAGACTTGGTTTTCGACCCCGAACGTGATCCCAGCTTAATTGCTTGGGTGTCTACTTAAACTTCAAAGCTTCAAATAGCTTGAATTAGCTCCACAACATCTACATAACTCGGATGTCACTCCTACATGACATAAAACACAAAATAAGTGCAAAACACTACTAATTAAAACTCAACTCAAGTAAACTACATTGAATTAGAGTGCAATAAGCGACTAAAATACGGGATTATAGCCTACCATCAGGCAACAAATTTTCTTTTCATAATATCAGTCATAATTAAAAGAGGAGAAAAATTATACCTTACGAGCTTCTTGAGACGATAAAGTCTCGTGCTGATAACGTGTTATGAAATAAAAATAATTTAGTAAAACATGAACAAGAAATGGAGATAGAGAAAAGGAAGAGATTTTATTTCTTCCAATTGTGTGTTCTTTCCATCTATTACAATGCCTTTATATAGCTATAAAAATTGAAGAAATATGTCATTTAATATGTTATTAAGCATTTGAGAGGAAGATCATGGAGAAAGATAGACATCCACCATAATTTGAATTTTCTTATAATAAGAATAAAGTAGCCAATTTTGTTAGTATGAGAAATCATTACTTAGGAACTGTTGGGTTGTATATGAGACCATTGTTTTGGCAATTTTCTACTATTGAAAATGCCACGTTTAATATTAGTCGTGTATAGTTTTTATTTTATGGACTGAGGACTGACCTTAAATTTAATACGTCCTATGATTATGGAAATTATTCACCTAGACTAATTAGGATATCTTATTTAATATTTTGAAAAGATTGCGGCCATTGGACCGTTTGGTTGGTGTACTAGACGTGGCAAAGTTGAAAAACTTCTCGATAGCGAGGTAAGTGAGACTTTAAGTTTTGATACATGATTTTCTAACACCTTTTTTTAAAGTATATTTTGTCTGCATGGTCCATGTTAGGCCAAGCGTGCGTTTGGTAGAATCGATGGTCTTTGACAAATCAAAACTACCACTTGTACCCAAAACCAAAATCAAAACTACTACTAAAGGAACTTCTACGCCCACCAAATACCTCACCACCGACACCAAAAATATACATAAATCTACCTCTGCAACAAACAAACTCTTCTGCACAATCAAATTTCTTGCACACTACTACCACTATGGACACTACACACATTATTACCCTTATGAAACATACCATGCAAGAAATGAGTCCGGAACCAAAATGTGGTTCTTTTAGACTCAAAGAATCATAATGTGTGAGAAAAACTTTGGTGACCATTTTATATATAACGCCCTTTTAAAGGGCGCTATACCTTAACGGTCGTTTACCCAGTTAAGTATAGCGCCCTTTTAAAAGGTGCTATATATATAAAGCCTTTTTGAAAGGCGATATATATATTATGTAGGCCCATCAATAATTCTTCTGGGCTTAACTGACATAACAATAATTCAACTGGGTATAGCACCCTTATTTAAGGTGCTATGCCTCAAATAATTGTACTCTCGAACTGGTTTTTTCCTTATTTAAAGAGGTTAAGGATTTTCTAAAAATGCATTCATAAATATTCTCAAATCTTCTAAAATATTTCTTCGTTAAGTTGTTTTGCATTTTGTCATAATGTCTGAAGAGTGAAGAATAAGGGTTTTATTATATTGGGGGAGGGGTGAGGTTGTGGTGGCGAATAACTCAGTAAGCTATAGTTTATATCCATAGTGTCATATTAAGTTGCTACTTACAACGGAGTACAATATATTGATATCGTTTTTATGTAAAAAAAATGACTATGAGCAAACGTTCGGTAAACCTTAAAGTAATCGGAAGATATCCGTATTCTATCACTCTGCAAGGGGTTGCTTGTTATGCTGAGTTTAACATCAAGGATGATGAAACTCTGAGAGATTTTTTGAGGACTCTGGATGAATACCGGGTATTTTTTGTGATAAAAATGTTGGAAATATATGTCAATATTGAAGACGTTTGTAATAATGAGGTTGTGCAAAGCAGGGATATCCCTCAGTCATCGGGTGATTATTTTGGAGCAGTTTTAGCCGAACAGGTTACGGCTGAAAGAGATTGGTCTGATCTAAACTTATCTCGACGAATGAGGAGCGAGGAAATAATTTCTCTCCTAGTTTACATAATCCACAAGTCGAATGGTAAACTTCAATTTTCCTTTGTGTTACGATGTTTATTTTTGATGTATTGAATTTGTATTAACACTCATATATTCCACAGGGGGTACCAGCTAGATATGAATTTTACAAGTTATGAATCAATGCCCAGTTGGAATATGCCTAGTTTTGGTGTGTTGGATCATGGTGGTCCATCCGGGAGTCATCACCAACAGGATAATGTCCATCATGAGATGTCAACACATTACGATTTGTAAGTGAAGTGATAAAGCTATATATAAAGTTTGGATCAATTTGAGTAACTCATTATTTTGTTGGTTGCGCAGTGAAAACGAACAACGTGAAGGTCCTATCCTTACTCAATTGCCCGAAGATGACATATGTAATTGGGATCTAGCAGATGCGCAGAGTCAGGAAGAGAATAGTAATTATGACAACAATGCCGATGAGTCTAGAGATGACATACCTTTCCCATATGAGGGTGATGATGAGGAAGAAGAAAATGTTGAACCTGATTTGACATGGGAGCATGCTCCACCTTCCATTAGACCAAGAGTGTACGAGTTCCATGTGTCATTTCATCAAGGGAGATTCCCTACCTTGATCATTTCCCAAGTATGTTGGATGTGGATGCCCTCACAAGGGATATTGATGAAATTTGGATAGCAATGTGGGATGAATCTAGAGCAATGGTGCTGTCAAAGGCGATGCTTTTTCCTGATAAAGCGTACCTAACCACAAGGCATATCCCAACAAGGATTTGCATGATTTAATGTTGATAGATGCAACAACTCACCAAGAGTGTAAATTCAGGGGGCACATGGAATCTATCAGGAAGGAAGATAAGGGAGCCTATCATTGATTGATGCGATATGAGCTTGACAAGTGGACTTTGCATGTGGATGGTGGTAGAAGATGGGAAATTTTGACTACAAATGCGTCAGAGTCTTTCAACGAGTTATTGAAGTCTGCATGTGGATTGTCTGTCATTGCCATGGTGTGGATGTCATTCAAGCAGATGGCAGAGAGGTGTCACGACCCAAAATCTAACCATGTCGTGATGGCGCCTATCGTGTTGCAAGGCAAGCCTATTTCCCAAAATATTACTACTAAATCGATTATAAGAACTTAATATAAACATTTTCTACATTTGAATTTCTCATAAACTAAATCAACTCTAAATATAATTAATATAAAATACGGAAATGATCCCCAAACATCGGGGTAACAAAAGGAGTAACAAGGTCATGCGAAATTAGCAGTTACCTTGCAATCTCCACAGATAGAAAGCCCGAACTCAACGATCGACGTGCTCTAACTCACCTGGATCTACATATAAAGTGCACGGTGTAGTATGAGTACAACTGACTCCGTAGTAACAGAAATAACTAAGGAACTGAGCAGTAGTGACGGCTAAGTAAAAATGTTCAATTATTTATTTTTACAATTGGAAAAAAATAAATAGAAATAAACAAGTATATTCCATAACTCAGTAAATACCACAAAGAAATTTAACAGATAAATGTAGCAACAGTGCAAATAAATACAACCTCACCGTAGTGTCACTCCATCACTCATAACTCGCACTCAGCACTCAACACTCTGCGCTCACTAGGGATATGTACAGACTCCGGAGGGGCTCCCAAATCCCAAGCGCTAAGCACGAACAACTCACGTGCCATGATATCAATACATGGATCCGCACGGTCAACTCACGTGCTACGCAGAAAACTCATGAGCTATGGTATCAATACCTGGAACCGCACAGTCAACTCATATGCTACGCGGACAGCTCACGCGCTATGGTATTAATATCCTCATAACCAGGTCTTCGGCCTCACTCAGTCATGTACCTCTCCAGCCTCACAATGCACCACCAATAAGGGGACACAACCCATATCAAGTATCACAACACATTAGCAAAATAATAGAGACTGCGGTAAACATGTACAATAATTTCTATGACTGAGTACAAATAACGTGAGCATGAATGAAGCCTAAACATTATCTCTAATGCGAAGTCAGACAAGTTCACCAACAAGCAAATGCATAAACACAGATAATGGTTATTAGGCCTCACAACCTCACAGGACGAACCAAGTCTCAATCCCTCGAGGTATACACCCACACTCATGTCACCTAGCATGGGTATCCCCTCCAAACAATCACATGATATCAAATTCTCTGGGTTTATACCCTCAAAGCCAGAGTTAAAACTGTTACTTACCTCAACAGCGTAAAATCCTACTCCGGGATGCCCTCGTCTCTGGAATCCATCTCCAAAGGCTCAAAATCTATCCATAATCAGAATACTACAATCAACATAGTCTAAAGAATCGAATTCCACAATAAAAACTACATAAATATGCCAGAAATCCAAAATCGGCCAAAACCCGGCCCCCGGGCCCACATCTCAAAATCAATCAAAAATGGTAGAATAATAAACCTCGTCCTCTCCCGAGTCTAACCATATAAATTTATCAAAATCGAACTCTGTTTGGTCCCTCAAATCCCTACCTAAAACTCTCCAAAACTCAAGCCCTAACTCCCTCAATTTCGCTTTGAAATCATCAATCAAATCCCAAAAAACGAAGATGGATTCATGAAATATAACCAAAATCGAGTATAGAACACTTACCCCAATCCCTATGGTGAAAATCACCTCCATAATCGGTCAAATCCGAGCTCCCCAACTCAAAATATGACCGAATGAACAAACCTTTGTTTTATATATTTTTCTGCCAGTTATTTTGCCTTGTTTCTCATGACAAACGATCTCCAAACTCGCTTTTTATGCCTCCAATAGATTTCTTGTGAAATTCTAGTCAAGTTAGGCTTTTGAATCATTCAATTTGACCTTATAATTAATGAGATATGTTGGTTTCAATATTTGCAAATTGTGCAGATTTTTAAATACGTCGTTAGTGGCAATTTCGTAATTAATCTAAAAAATATAGCAACCTAATTCTTAATAAAATGACCATAAAATCCACATACGATGTCCAAATTCGATGATTGTTTTTGCTACGGGTCCATAATTATGATACGGATGTAATTCTTCAATCAAAAAAGAAATTGGAGCTCATTTGTTCAATATGATATCATTTATACTTGAAGAAACGACGTCGAAACATAAGAAAAACGAGCACAACACAACCCAAACCTATCTGAAACTCACCCGAGGCCCTCGTGACCTCAACTAATAATTTCTACAAGTCATATATCACTACCCGAACTTAGTCGAACCTCTAAAACACCCAAAACAACATCAAAACACCAAATCAACCTCGAATTCAAGCCTAAGAACTTCTAAACTTCCAACTTTTGCCAATTCAAGCATAATTCTATCACGGATATCCAAATTATATTCCAGACACACTCCTAAGTCTAAAATCACCCAAGGAAGCTAATCGAATCATAAAAATCCAAATCCGAATTCTTTGACTCATAAGTCAACTTCCAGTTGACTTTTCTAAGTTAGCTTTCTAACTAAGAGACTAAGTGTTCATTTCACTCCAAAACTACTCCGAACCCAAACCTACCAACTTGATACAACTTAACACAGTTGAACAACACACAAAGAAGCATAAATGGGGGAGACAGGGCTATAACTCTCAAAAGAACGACTGGGTCGTTACAAGAGGTTTGTTGAAAGGGCTAGAGGTGCATCATCATTAATGGAAAGGGGTGTTGAATTTATGCCAATAGCAATGAAAATATTTGATAGATACAGGCGGCGCACACATTGGCATTCATATTTACTTTCAACGAGCGAAATATTTTTGAAGTTCGCACTGCTATCCATCAAAACCGGGGGAATAATAGACATACCGTAAATGAAGCTAGAAGGTTATGCTCTTATGGAAAATGTTTCATCTACCACATACCATTCTCACATGCCATGAAGTATTTTCATCGTACAGGTTTCGCAGCAACCAACTACATTGATAAAGAATATAGTGTTGTTGCTTACTTAAACACCCATAGTGGGCAGTTGCAGCCAGTGGGTGCTACGCATTATTGGATCCCGGAACCATTTAAAATGGTGTGTAACAAGGAGTATATACGTCACCGATAAGTGCAAAAAAGAACGTGTATACGGAACCAAATGGATGTGGGTGATACCGTTTATGCGCGTAAATGTGGTATATGCTCAAAAACAGGACACGACCATCATAAATGTCCTTCAGCTAGTTTGGGTGGCGGTGGTAATTCAGCTCCTGGTGTAAGTTCATCCAATATGCCCAATTACCAAGGATACACGTAGTGTCTTATTTTAGTAATATGTTGTAATAAGAGTATGTGCTTGTTAATCTTGCAGAATGTATGAAATAAAATTATATTTCTTTTGTTGTTAAGTATTATTGATATTTAGCATTAATACTTCAGCACAACAATTTAACATAAAACCATTTAAAAAAATAATTATCATTCGCCATTGTCATTGCTATTTGGCACAATTTCAATGTCATTGTCTTCATCTTCTTTGTCAACATCGTGTACGCACCCTTCGAGACCAAGGGCATCGTAATCTAGGCCCCAATTCACACACATTTCTCGTATTTTATCGCTATCATCAATAAGATCACTTCCTAGATTTCTACAACAATATGGGACTCCAACGCCCAAAGTTTGTGGTAGAAACTTAGGTAGTCCCTCCCACTCGACAACTATTGGGAAAATAGGATAATCATAATCTCTATGCAATTTATCATTTTCTAACAAATTCCAGTACTGACCCTCCGTTCCTCCCGGGAAGTTAAGATCATCCATTGCATGATGAACAACTAATGCCTTTTCCATCTCTAGAATCTCCTTCATCAAATGTCGAATCACTTTTGGTTCATCTTGTGTGTGTTTATTTGGAAGGTTGCAGATATTGCTTGTGGCACAACAAGCCCATGCCAGCGATATAGTACTTTGTAATCACACCATTTTCAGTAAAGGGGAACTCATTGTAGTTTTTCGCCCCAAATTTGCATATCTTCAGGCTTTGTAGAATGCGCGTCACTCTCAATAATGTGCCCTGCAACATTGAGATCAGTGTGTATATTGATAGGCTTATTTTCCAAGGGACGCAGAACACCATACCACTTATCATCAACCAAGTCAGTGTAGCAACCTAGCATAACTTTTTCAAGGTAGGGATCGATAGTGTTCAGACGTGTTCCATGGGGATCTGCTGAACTACCTTCACCCTTTTGCCTCTTTTTGAACCACTTGTTAAATGTTAGTGGCCCTTTTTAAATAGATGTTCTAATGTTTATTCAAATGGTCTTTGAAAAATGGATGACTTGGTTCAGTTTAAGCAGATGTCTTATATCCCAAAAGAATCATTATCACGCGAAGCATAGTACGGTGAAATACCACGTTATGTGTGTTGTCGTGTCGACCTGAAAAAGATGTTGTTATGCAAAAGCTATCTTCTGGAAAAGATATATTTTACCCGAAAGAATCTTTAACATGCGAAGCATAGAATGGTGAAATACCACCTTATGTGTGTTGTCTTGTCGACTTGAAAAAGCTGATGTTCTGCAAAAACTATCTTCTGAAAAAATTGTATTGTACCCGAAAGAATCATTATCATGCAAAGCATAGCATGGTGAAATACAACATTATGTGTGTTGTCTTGCCTATAAATGTGATGACCCAAAAGGTCATCACTTGTTTTTAAAATGAATTCTGCGTTTCGAGGCCTTAAAAACCTCTTTCAATATCACCTCGATTCGTGTGCATAGTCTGGGCGGGTAGTCGGAAAGCCAATATGTGAAAATCTGTGAAAATGATAAATTTTGACTATAAAATAAATTAAGTTGACTTCGGTCAATATTTTGGGTAAACGGACCCGGACCCGTGATTTGACGGTCCCGGAGGGTCCGTATGAAAATATGGGCTTGGGCGTATGCCCGAAATCGGATTTCGAGGTCCCAAGCCCGAGAAATGAAATTTTAAAAAAAATGTTTTTCTGAAATTATTTATGAGATTTGGAAATAAATTGTGATTAAAACTCGATGGTATCGTGCCCGTATTTTGGTTCCGGCGCCCGGTACAGGTTTTATATGTGATTTAAAATAAGTCTGTGATGTTTGATAAGAAACGGACTTGAAATGACGTGAATCAGATCGTTTTTGAGTAAATTGGAAGTTTGAAGTTCTTAAGGAAATTTCATGATTTTGATGCTAAATTCATAGTTGTTAATGTTATTTTTGTGATTTGAATGCACGAGCGAGTTCGTATGATATTTTTAGGTTGGTGTGCATGCTCGGTTTGGAGCCCCGAGGGCTCGGGTGAGTTATGGATAGGCCATGGGGTGGATTTTGGACTTGATGAATTGCAGGTTTTATAGCTGGTGTGTTCAGGCCTGCAGGCTTCGCATTTGCGAAGCTTGGCTTGGAAATGCGATATCGCAAATGCGAGGGCCTTGTCGCAATTGCGAAAGCAGCCCAGGCCAGCTCCATCTCGCAAATGTGAGATTCCCTTTGCAAATGTGATACACCACTTTTGGGCATGTTATCGCAAATGTGATCCCTTGTTCACATTTCCCAAATCGCAATTGCGAGAACCCCCTTAGCAAATGTGAACATAGCAGGGGTCGGGGTTCACAATTGCGAACTCTTTTTGCATTTCCCATACCTGCAACCTGTAATTTTTATACTTAGCCGAAAATCAACCATTTTTCACATCTTTTCAAAACACAAACTCTCCAGGGCGATTTTTCAAGAACAGCTTCTCTTACAAATTGATTGTAAGTCAATTTTAACTCGTTTCCATCAATCATTAACATCTTTTAACATGATTTCAACTCAAAATCAATGATTTAAATTGGGGAAATTGGGTGTTTTGGGTAGAACCTAGGTTTTCCAAAATTTGAGGATTTGGACCTCGATTTGAGGTCCGATTTCAAAACAAATTATATATTTTGGGTTCGTGGGGGAATGAGTAATCGGGTTTTGGTTCGAACCTCGAGTTTTGAACATGTGGGCAGGGGCGATTTTTGTCTTTTGGGAAAAACTTTGGAAAACTCATTTTCATGCATTAAAATTGATTCATTTAGCGTTTATCAATGTAATTAAATAACTTGTGGCTAGATTCGAGCGAATTAGTAGTGGAATCAAGGGGTAAAGCGATAGTTGAGACATGAATTATGTTCGTGGCATCGAGGTAAGTATTTGGTCTAACCTTAGCTTTATGGATTAGGAGTTGTGTCCTATTTGCTACTTATTTCTTGTTGAGTATGACGTATAGCATGGTGATGAGTATCTATACGTTGGTGTCGAGCATGACCATGAGTCTCGAATTGAAATTTATTGTGTTCTAAAATAATACTACGGATGCTTAAGTTGGTGATTCTCTGTATTGAGCAAGTATTATGGTTATTCTCGTGGAAATTACTTATGACTGAGTATTGGTGTTAGCTGAGGTAGTTAGATGTTGGAACAAGTTTGGTTATAGTTGTTTCTCCCTTGCCGAGACGTAGCTACTTATCATATCGGTTCCCTTGCCGGGATAGTGTAGTTCTTTATTGATCCCTTGTCGGGACTCTTATTATGATTGTTGTTGATTATATATGTGGATCGGGTTGCACGCCGCAACAATGATATATTTTGATCGGGTTGCAAGCCGCAACAGTATCGTATGTGGATCGAGTTGCACGTCGCAACAGTATTAAACAGTGATAAATGAGGTGGATCGAGTTGCACGCTGCAATAGTGTTGTTATATATTGGGATCGTGTTGCGCGCTGCAATAATTGTTGATATAAAGTGTTTATAGATTGGATACAAGTTTCTTATTATTTTTCCGTGAATTCTAAGATGTCCTTATGTCGTTACTCTTGATTTACTGTTGATACTGATACCCCCCCCCCCTCCCATCTTTACTTGTTAATTACTGTTTTATTTTGCGATGTATAATATATAACTGCACAGTTTTATTTGGAAGTCTGGTCCTAGCCTCGTCACTACTTCGCCGAGGTTAGGCTAGGCACTTACTAACACATGGGGTCAGTTGTGCTGATACTACACTCTGCACTATATGCAGATCCTGGAGCAGCTCTTGGACCATAGCATTTGGGTAGCTACCTTTAGTCCGCCCGGAGATCCAAGGTAGACATGCAAGCGTCCACTGGCCCTGGCGTCTCCTCTATCCTTTATTTCCTGTTTTATTTCTTTGATTCAGAAATAGTGTATCTTTTATTTTCAAACTTTGTATTTAGTACTCTTAGATCGTCTGTGGTACTGTGACACTTGTTCTGGGTGATTAAGGCTTAAATAGTTGTATTAGATTCATATTTTAGCTATTTTACTACATTTCTTCCGCTTATTAAAATTTTTGTTGTTTTTCACATTATTGCTTTATAAATGCTAAAAAGGTATAAAAATGGGTAAAAGTAATTTGTTCACTAATTGGCTGGCCTAGCTCATATTAGTAGGCGCCATCACGACTCCCGATGGTGGGAAATCCGGGTCGTGACAAGTTGGTATGAGAGCTCTAGGTTACATGGTTCTTATAGTTCACAAATAAGCTTAGTAAAGTCTGAGGGATTAGTATGGAGACGTCTGTATTTATCCCCAGAGACTACAGAGTTAGGAAATACTTTACATTTATTCCTTCTTGTCGTGAATGCTGATTGAATTTCTACATTATTATTTCGCAGATGGCAAGAACACGCGCTTCCTCATCCACTGACCAGTAGCCCGAGCCCTCAGCAGCAACTCCCACGAGGGGCAGAGGGCGAGGCTGAGGCCGTGCTAAAGGTCGAGGTAGGGGCAGAGATCCCATAGCATCAGCACCACCAGCGGAGCCTCAAGTTGATTTTGATGATAAGGTTCCGGCCCCAGCAGTTTTGGTGGGCCCAGCTCAGGTCCCATAGGGGTTTATTGCTACCTTAGTACTCCAGGATGCTCTGGTCCGTCTAGTGGGCCTTATGGAGAGTGTCACCCGAGCAGGCTTGCTTCTTGTAGCACCAGCCATCTCTCAGGCTGGAGGAGGGCCCCAGACTCCTGCTACTCGCACTCCGGAGCAGGTAGCTCCCTAGTTTCAGACTCCAGCAGTTCAGCCAGTTGGAGCAGTTCAGCCGAGTGTGGTGGCTCAGACCGGTGATGGAGAAGCTATGTCTGCCGACGCTTTGTGGAGATTTGACAGGTTCACCAAGCTCTTCACTACTACTTTCAGTGGTGCATCTTCTAAGGATCCCCAGGATTATCTAGACAGCTGTCATGAGGTTCTCAGGAATATGGGGATGGTAGAGACCAATGGGGTCGATTTTGCTACTTTTCGCTAGTCTGGATCCGCCAAGACTTGGTGGAGAGACTATTGTTTGGCTAGACCAGCCGGATCGCCAGCCTTGACTTGGGAGTAGTTTACTCAGCTATTTCTAGAGAAGTTTCTCCTCATCACTCAGAGAGAGGCCTATTGGATGCAATTTGAGCATCTCCAGCAGGGCTCTATGACTGTTACCCAGTATGAGACCAGATTCATCGACTTGGCTCGTCATGTTCTTATCATAGTTCCCATCGAGAGAGAGAGAGGGTGAGGAGGTTAATTGATAGACTTATTCAGCCGATTCGTCTTCAGATAGCTAGGGAGACAGGGAGTGAGATTTCCTTCCAGGAGGCGACCAATGTGGCCAGGAGAGTGGAGATGGTTCTGTCGCAAGGAGGTGGTCATGGGTCGGACAAAAGGCCTTATCATTCAGGCAGATTCAGTGGTGCCTCGTCTAGAGGTAGGGATTCGTATGGTAAAGGGAATCCTCCTAGGCCCTTTCAATCAACACTTCAGGTATCTCATGGTGCTTCAGGTGGGTGTAGTTCTCATATGCAGTATTCTGATCAGCAACCCTACAGTGCACCACCAGCTCATATCAGTGCATTGCCACTCCAGAGTTTTTGGGGTGGTTATTCAGGTCGCCAGGGTCAGTCTCAATTTCCTCAACCGTAGCACTCAGGTGGATGTTTTGAGTGTGGTGAGTATGGTCATATTAGGAGGGCTTGTCCGAGATTGGTGGGTACTCAATCGCAGCAGCAAGGTTCCCGTGCTATGGTTCAGGCACCAGGTGTTCCACAGCTCGCCCAGCCAGCTAGAGGTGGGGGTATAGGTGCTAGAGGTGGAGCTCAGACCGCTAGAGGTAGAGGCCAGCCAGCTGCAGGAGATCCCAAATATTTAGTCCAGGGTGGTGGGGCCCAGCCCCGATGTTATGCTCTTCCATCCAGGCCTGAGGATGAAGCTTCCAATGCAGTTATCATAGGTACTGTTCTGGTTTGTGGCAGAGATACTTTAGTTTTATTTGATTCAGGGTCTACATACTCTTATGTGTCATCTTATTTTGTACCGTATCTAGTCATGCCTAGTGATTCTTTGAGTGCTCTTGTTTATGTGTCTACACTAGTGGGTGATTCTATTGTGGTGGATCGAGTCCATCGTTCTTGTATTGTGGTGATTGGGGGTCTTGAGACTCATGTAGATTTGTTACTTCTGGACATGGTTGATTTCGATGTCATATTGGGGATGGATTGGTTATCACCTTACCATGCTATCTTGGATTGTCATTCCAAGACTGTGACCTTAGTCTTGGCGGGTTTACCTCATTTAGAGTGGAGAGGGACTCATGATCATGCTACCCGCAGAGTTATCTCTTATGTGAAGGCTCGACGTATGGTCGAGAAGGGGTGTTTGGCCTATTTGGCATATGTTCGTAATTCGAGTGTCGAGGTTCCTTCTATTGATTTTGTGCCTTTTGTTCGTAAGTTCCCTAAGGTATTTCTTTCTTACCTGCCGGGCACTCAGCCTCAGGTTCGTAATTCGAGTGTCGAGGTATTTCGTAAATCACTTGTTTTGGTCATCACTTGTTTTAAAAGGAGTTCTACATTCTGAGGCCTTAATAACCTCTTTTTGTCTCACCTCAATTTGTGTGCGCAGTCCGGGCGCGTAGCCAGAAAGCCAATATGTGAAAATCTGTGAAAAAAGATAAATTTTGACTATAAAATGAATTAAGTTGACTTCGGTCAATATTTTGGGTAAACGGACCCGGACCCATGATTTGATGGTCCCGGAGGGTCCATAGGAAAATATGGGGCTTGAGCGTATGCCCAGAATCGAATTCCGAGGTCCCGAGCTCGAGAATTGAATTTTTAAAGAAAATTATTTTCTGAAATTATTTATGAAATTTGGAAATATATTGTGATTAAAACTCAATGGTATCGGGCCCGTATTTTGGTTCTGGCGCCCGGTATAGGTCTTATATGTGATTTAAGATAAGTCTGTGAAGTTTGGTAAGAAACGGACTTGAAACGACGTGAATCAGATCGTTTTTGAGAAAATTGGAAGTTTGAAGTTCTTAAGGAAATTTCATGATTTTGATGTTAAATTCATAGTTGTTGATGTTATTTTAGTGATTTGAATGCACGAGCGAGTCCGTATGATGTTTTTAGGTTGGTGTGCTTGTTTGGTTTGGAGCCCCGAGGGCTCGGCTGAGTTTTGGATAGGCCACGGGGTAGATTTTGGACTTGATGAATTCTAGGTTTTATAGCTGGTGTGTTCAAGCCTGCAGACTTTGCATTTGCGAAGCCTGGCTCGCAAATGCGAGGGCCTTGTCACAATTGCGAAAGCAGCCCAGGCCAGCTCCATCTCGCAAATGCGATGCACCCCTTTTGGGCCTGTTATCGCAAATGCGATCCCTTGTTCGCATTTCCCAAATCGCAATTGCGAGAACCCCCTTCGCAAATATGAACATAGCAGGGGGTCGGGGTTCGCAATTCCCATACCTGCAACCTGCAATTTTAATACTTAGCTGAAAATCAACCATTTTTCACATCTTTTCAAAACACAAACTCCCTAGGGCGATTTTTCAAGAACAACTTCTCTTCCAAATCGATTATAAGTCAATTTTAACTTGTTTCCTTCAATCACTAACATCTTTTAACATGATTTCAACTCAAAATCAATGCTTTTCATGGGGCAAATTGGGTGTTTTGGGTAGAACCTAGGTTTTTCAAAAATTGGGGATTTGGACCTCGATTTGAGGTCCGATTTCAAAATAAATTATATATTTTGGGTTTGTAGGAGAATGGGTAATCGGGTTTTGGTTCGAACCTCGAGTTTCGACCATGTAGACCCGGGGGCGATTTTTGACTTTCGGGCAAAACTTTGAAAAACTCATTTTCATGCATTAGAATTGATTCATTTAGCGTTTATTGATGTAATTAAGTAACTTATGGCTAGATTCGAGCGAATTGGTGGTGGAATCAAGGGGTAATGCGATAGTTGAGACGTGAATTGTGTTCATGGCATCGATGTAGGTGTTTGGTCTAACCTTAGCTTGAGGGATTAGGAGTTGTGTCCTATTTGCTACTTGTTTCTTGTTGAGTACGGAGTATAGGCATGGTGAAGAGTATCTATATGTTGGTGTCGAGCATGACCGTGAGTCTCGAATTGAAATTTATTGTGTTCTTGAATAATACTACGGATGCTTAAGTTGATGATTCTCTGTATTGAGCAAGGATTATGGTTATTCTCGTGTAAATTACTTATGATTGAGTATTGGTGTTAGCTGAGGTAGATAGGTGTTGGAACAAGTTTGGTTTTAGCAGTTTCTCCCTTGCCGGGACGTTGTTCAACTGCCGATAATCTATACACATCCTCATAGATCCGTCCTTCTTCTTAACAAACAACACCGGCGCACCTCAAGGCGAGACACTAGGTCTAATAAAGCCTTTATCAAGCAAGTCTTGCAACTGCTCCTTCAATTCTTTCAACTCAGGCGGGGCCATATGATACGGCAGGATAGAATTGGGCTGAGTGCCCGGAGCCAAATCAATGCAGAAGTCAATATCCCCGTCGGGTGGCATACCCAACAGGTCTGAAGGAAATACCTCAGGAAACTCACAAACAACAGTCACAGAATCCATAGAAGGAACCTCGATGCTAGAATCACGAACATATGCCAAATAGGCCCAACACCCCTTCTCGACCATACACCGAGCCTTCATATATGAGATAACCCTACAGGTCGAATGACCAAGAGTCCCTCTCCATTCTAAATGAGGTAACCCAGCAAGGCTAAGGTTACAGTCTTGGCATGACAGTCCAAGATACCGTGGTAAGGTGATAACTAGTCCATGCCTAATATGACATCAAAATCAACCATGTACAAAAGTAACAAATCTACTCGAGTCTCAAGACCCCCAATCACAACTATACATGAATGACGGACACGATCTACAATAATAGAATTACCCACTGGTGTAGATACATAAACATAAGCGCTTAAGGAATCACTAGGCATGACTAGATACGGTGCAAAATAAGATGACACATATGAGTACATAGATCCTAGATCAAATAGAATTGAAGCATCTCTACTACAAACCAGAACAGTGCCTGTGATAACTGCATCGGAAGCCTCAGCCTCATTCCTGGCTAGAAGAGCATAACATCAGGGTTGGGCCCCACCACAATGAACTACATCTATGGGACGGCTTCCTGCTGGCTAGCCTCCACCTCTAGAGGACTGAGCTCCACCTCTAGCACCTCTACCTCCACCTCTAGCTGGTTGAGCAAGCGGTGAAACACTCGGTGCCTAAACCATGGCACGGGAACCCTGATGTTAGGAGATGTTCGGTGCTTGAGGGAAAAATCTAGAAATATGCCTTGTATCGCCACAAGTATAACAAGCCCTCGGCTGCTGAGACTGCTGACCCTGACAGCCTGAATGACCACTCTGAAAACTCTGGAGCGGCGATGCACTGATAGGAGCGGGCGGTGCACTATGGGGCAACTGATATGTATACTACATATGAGAACTATGGCCACCTGGTGCATCGTGAGAAGCCTGAACTGCTGAATGAAACGGCCTGGAAGAATGACCCCTACCAAAAGAATCTCTGCCTCCAAATGAGGCACCACTGAATATTCCCGAATGATGAGGCCTCTTGTCATACCCCTGACTACTCCCCTACGATAGAACCATCTCAACTCTCCTGGCCACATTGGCTGCATCCTGAACAGAAATCTCACTCCCCGTCGCCTTAGCCATCTACAATCGAATAGGTCGAACGAGTCCCTCAATGAACCTTCTCACTCTCTCTCTCTCTCAGTGGGAAGTATAAGAAGAGCATGACGGGCCAAGTCAATGAATCTGGTCTCATACTGAGTGACAGTCACAGAACCTTTCTGGAGTCGCTCAAACTTTTTCCGATAGTTCTCCCTCTGAGTGATAGGAAGAAACTTCTCTAGAAATAGCTGAGAGAACTGATCCCAAGTCAAAGCTGGTGACCCAGCTGGTCTAGCCAAGCAACAATCTCTCCACCAAGTCTTGGCAGATCCAGACAAACGAAAAGAAGCAAAGTCGACCCCATTGGTCTCTACTATCCCCATGTTCCGTAGAACCTCATGACAGCTATCCAAATAATCTTGGGGATCCTCAAATGATTTACCACCAAAAGTAGTACTGAAGAGCTTGGTGAACTTGTCCAATCTCCATAAGGCATCAGTAGACATAGTTGGCCTCTCACTGGTCTCTGCCATAACACCAGGCTGAACTACCCCAACTGGTTGAGCTGCTGGAGTCTAAAACTGGGGAGCCATCTGCTCCAAAGTATGAGTAGCAGGAGTCTGGGATCCGCCTCCAGCCTGAGAGACTGCTGGTGCTACAAGAAGCAAGCCTGCCTGGACGACACTCTCCATAAAGCCCACTAAATGGACCAGAGCATCCTGAAGTACCGGGGTTGCGATGAACCCCTCTAGGACTTGAGTTGGTCCTGCTAGAACTGTCTGGGATGGAACCTTATCATCAAACTCAACCTGAGGCTCTGCCACTAGTGCTGTTGCTCGAGCTCTGGTCTGATCCCTACCTCTGCCTCGGGCCCTAGCACAGCCTCGACCTCCGCCCCTCGCAGGAGCTGCTACTGGGGTCTCGAGTTGCTGGTCAGCTGATAAAGTGGTACATGTTCTCACCATCTGCGAAAGAACAGAGTGGAAGTTCAATTAGCATTGAGAAATCAAGTCGCACGACAGGAAAGAATAGATGTGAAGTTTTTCCTAACTTTGTAGTCTCTGGGGATAAATACAGACGTCTCCGTACCGATCCCTTAAACTTTACTAAGCTTTTCTGTGAATTGTGAGACCTAAGCAACCTAGAGCTCTGATACCAACTTGTCATGACCCGGATTTCCCACCCTCAGGAGTCGTGATGACGCCTACTCGTGAAAGATAGGCAAGCCAAGTAATATAAGTTCATTAACCTTTTTACTTAACTTTTTTAACAGTTCAATATAATAGGTGATCAATAGCGAAATAAGTATAATAAACAGAAATGCGGAAGACGAAAATTAATAGTTTAATCATATACTAGTGCAGAATCCATCATACAACTCTACCCAAAATTTGGTGTCACAAAGTCACGGACTATCTACGAATACTACAAATAGTGGTCTGAAAGATAAATATAAACTTATCTCTGAAATACATAAAAGAAACAGAATGGAAAGATAGAAGGAGACGTCAAGGCCTGCGGACGCCTACAATACTACCTCGGGTCGCCTGATGGACTGAAGGCAACAACCTCACTATGGTCCAAAAGCTGTAGCACCGGGATCTGCACACAGTGCAGAGTGTAGTATCAGCACAACCGACCCCATGTGCTGGTAAGTGCCTAGCCTAACCTCAGCGAAGTAGTGACGAGGCTAGGACAAGACTACCAAATAAACCTGTGCAGTTAAATCATATATAGCTGAAAAATAAAGGCAGAAATTTACAGTTAAAGATGGGAGGGGGAAAACATGCTACGGGGAATATCAGGTAACAACAGAAAACCAATAGAGGAATGTAAATAAAGCCATAATTCAATTATCAGCAAGAATCAAGAACTCAACAACACGTGCACGACATCACCTTTCGTGCTTTTACACTCATCCTCGCCATAAAATCAATAGAATCGGCACGGCATCACCCTTCGTGCTTTTACCTCACATAATCATGGCACGAAATTATCATTCGTGCATTATCACTCATATCATGGCACGACATTTTACATCATGCGACACGACATCACCCTTCTTGATTTTACCTCACAATATCGGCACGGCATCACCCTTTATGCATTAAAACTATCAAAATTATGCACGACATCACCCTTCGTGCTTTACACTCTTCCTCACCCAAGTAATAATCACAAAGCAATTTGGGCAAGGGAATCAATAATATCACAATAAAATCCCGGCAAGGGAAACAATATCATGAGTAATAACATCCCGGCAAGGGAGATAATATCAAAAGCAATAACATCCCGGCAATAGAGACAACATCATAAAACTCTTCTCTTTTCCACAATTACTTCACAACTCAATTCTCAACTTGAGCCAATGCTCTACAATGTTCAATTACCAATAATACTTCCACAAGCCTTGTTCAACAACAGAAATCATCATACAAAGCATGAACAATACAAAACGGAGTCACATTAATCATAGTATAAGACTCACAGGCATGCTTGACACCAACGTATAGATACTCGTCACCACACCAATACGTCGTACTCAACAATTAACACATAGCACATAAGGCACAACTCCTAATCCCTCAAGCTAAGGTTAGACCAAACACTTACCTCAATGCCACGAACACAATTCAAGTCTCAACTACCGCTTTACCTCTTGTTTCCACCACCAATTCGCTTGTATCTAGCCACATTTTACTTGACGATATCAATAAATGCTAAATAAATCAATTCTAATGCATGAAAATAGGTTTTCTAATGATTTCCCCAAAAAGTCAAAAATCGACCACAGACCCACATGGTCAGAACCTGAGGTTCGAACCAAAACCTGACTATACATTCACCCACGAACCCAAATACATGATTTGTTTTGAAATTGGACCTCAAATCGAGGTCCAAATCCCCAAAATTTGAAAATCCTAAGTTCTACCCGAAATACCCAATTTCCCCCATGAAAACCCTTGATTTTGAATTGAAATCATGTGAAAAGATGTTATAGATTAAATAAAATGAATTAGAAATGACTTACAATTAATTTCGAGAAGAACTTTTCTTTAGAAAATCGCCCAAGAGAGCTTAGGGTTTGAGAGAGTTTGAAAAATAAAGAAAAATGCATCTAAGTCCTAATTCACTAGTCGTAGATGTCGCAATTTCGGCCAGGGTACGCAATTGCAAAACCCTTCAGGACCTGTTGCCTTTGCATTTGCAAGAAATCAGTCGCATTTGCGACATTGCTTTTGCGATAAAAGTATCGCATTTGCGACCAAGGCCAGCCCAGGCTAGGTTCGCATTTGCGACACCTGGGTCACATTCCCATGCCTGAGGACTTCGCAATTGCGAAGCCTGATCTCACAATTGCAAGATCAGAGACCTGGGCAAAATATCAGCTACCAGAAACTTTTTCCTAAGTCCTATTTCACTCTGCGACCTATCCAAAACTCACCCGAGCCATCGGGACTCCAAACCAAACATACACGCAAGTCTAAAAATATCATACGGACTTGCTCGTGCGATCAAATCATCAAAATAACATCAAAAACTATTGTCAGGACCCGTAAATCCCACCCTCGAGAGTCGTGATGGCGCCTACTCGTAGAAGCTAGGCAAGCCATGAACTTAGAAATCTTTAACTCTTCTGTTTTAATCCTTTTTACAACTTATATTAACAAGTGATAAACATCTAAATGACAGCGTAATACGATATTTAAGCGGAAGTCTTAAATAAATATAAAACCAAAATATTTCGAAAGTCAACACATGCCTCTACCCAGAAACTGGTGTCACAATATCCACGGACTACTAAGAGTACTACATACAACAGTTTGAAGGAAAAATAACATTGTTTGTCTCGAATACATGAGATAACATAACATAATAAAAGATAGAGGAGACGTCGGGCCTACGGATACCTGTAAGGCTACCTCGGTGTCTTGGTGGACAAAAGGCTGGATCCCCTACTGCTGTTTATCAAGCATTGCTCCTGTATTTGCACATAAGTGTAGAGTGTAGCATCAGCACAATTGACCCCATGTGCTGGTAAGAGTCTGGCCTAACTCCGGCGAGGTAGTGACGAGGCTAGGACCAGACTTCAGATAAACCTGTGCAGTAATATAATATACAGGGAAAATATAAACAGGTAATAACAGTTTAAAAAGGGAGGGGGAAACATGTTTCGGGGAAATATATCAATTCTATCAGAAACTTGATAAAGTATGAAAGAACACTCGATGTCCACAACAATACAATAACAATACTATTGCGGCGCACAACCTGACCCCTTATCATTTAACATTGTTGCGACGTGCAACCCGATCCACATATATAACTGTTGCGGCGTGCAACTCGATCCAATATAATATCTGTTGCGGTGTGCAACCCGATCCAATATAGTATCTATTGCAGCGTGCAACCCGATCCACATATATAATTATTGCGGCGTGCAACCCGATTTAATATAATATCTGTTGTGGCGTGCAACCCGATCCGATATAATATCTAATAATGTTGCGGCGCGCAACCCATTCCAAATATACAGTCAACAAAAATCATAATGAACCGTCCCGGCAAGGGATCAAAAATAGACTACATTATCACGGCAAGGGTACTCAACAGTACAAGTATATACGTCCCGGTAAGGGAGAAACAGCCATAACCAAACTTGTTCCAACATCTAACTATCTCAACTATAACTCAACTAGTTTCAACATCTAACTACCTCAGCTATAACTAAACTTGTTACAACACCTAACTACCCAGCTATAACCAAACTTGTTACAACACCTAACACGAAGAATCATCAACCTATGCGTCCGTAATATCAATTAAGAACACAATGCAAGGGAACCTCAACTCACCAATAGCCCGGCAAGGGGGCAACATAATGATCTCTTCTCTTTCTCACTTTTACTTCACAATTCACTTCACAACTCGAGCCAATGCTCTAGAGTTTTGATTATCACTTATACTTTCACTTTGTTATACAACTGGAGCCAACGCTCCTCAATGTTCATAGGTCACAATTCTTTCCACAACTTTACACAACAAATAGAAATCTTCACCAAGGCATGAATAATACAACGAGATCATGAAAATCACAATATAACACTCACGGTCATGCTTGACACCAACGCATGGATACTCGTCATCATGCCTATATGTCGTACTCAACAAGAAACAAATAGCAAATAGGACACAACTCTTAATCCCTTAAGCTAAGGTTAGACCAAACGCTTACCTCGATACCACGAACACAACTCAAGGTTCAATTATAGCTTTATCCCTTGATTCCACTTCCAAATCGCTTGTATCTAGTCACAAATTACTTAATTATATCTATAAACGCTAAATGAATCAACCCCAATACGTGAAAATGAGTTTTCCAAAGTTTTACCCAAAAAGTCAAAAATTACCCCCAGACCCACATGGTCAAAACCCGAGGTTCGAACCAAAACATGATTACCAATTCCCCCACGAACCCAACTATATAATTTGTTTTGAAATCGGACCTCAAATTGAGGTCCAAATCACCAATTCTTGAAAAACCTAGGTGTCACCCAAAACACCCAATTTCCCCCATGAAAATCTTTGATTTTAAGTTGAAATCATGTTAAAAATGTTAATGTTTGAAGAAAACTAGTTTAAAAATGACTTACAATTCATTTGGAGAAGAAAGATTGTTTGAAAAATCGCCTCTTATGTTTTTGGGGTTTTGAAAAATGAAAAATAACTGAAAATCTCATCTTTTTATACTCCTCTCAGACCCTCTCCGCGGACCGCATAAAAAAGACTGCGACCACGGAGCTCCACCGCGGACCGCAAGAAATCGAGCGCGGCCGCGAAGGCTTGTCCTTGCTCACTGCGGACCGCACAAATCCCATCGCGGTCGCAAAGTCTCCACCGCGGCCGCGAAGCCTCCACCGCGGACCACTAGACCTGGCTTCAGAGACCTACAACTTCTCTGAATCTGCAACTTTTTCCTAAGTGTAAAGATATCCCGAAACTCACCCGAGCCTTTGGGCTCCAAACCAAATGTCATACTAACTCAAAAACATCATATGGACTTACTCGTGTTATCAAATCATCAAAATAATCTCATGAACATCAAATTAAATCTCGAGGTCAATGAAATTTTCTCAAAACTTCTTTAAACATAAATTTTGCAATTTATATCCGAATCACGTCATGTGACATCTGTTTTTCACCAAATTCCACAGAAATATCTTAAATCATATATAAGACCTGTACTGGGCGCCGGAACCAAAATACGAGCCCGATACCATCATGTTCTAATCAAATTTCATTTCAAATATCTTTAAACAATTCCAGAAAATAATTTCCTTTAAAAAATTCATTTCTCGGGCTTGGGACCTCGGAATTCCATTCCGGGCATACGCCTAAGTCTCATATTTTCCTACGGACCCTCCAGGACAGTGAAATCACATGTCTGGGTCCGTTTGCCCAAAACGTTGACCGGAGTCAATTTAGCTCATTTTATAACCAAAACTTATCATTTTTCACAGATTATCATATTTAAGCTTTCCGACTACGTGCCCAGACTGCACACGCAAATCGATGTGGCTCTAAATGAGGTTTTAAAGGCCTTATAACAGGAAATTTCATTTTAAAACAAGTGATGACCTTTTGGGTCATCACATTCTCCACCTCTAAAACAACTGTTCGTCCTCGAACGGACAGAAGAAGGAAGTATCTGAGTAGGGGAAAAGATGGGGATAACAGCTCCGCATATCAGACTCGAACTCCCAGGTCGATGCCTCAGGAGGCTGACCTCTCCACTGAACATGAACAGAAGGAAAATTCTTCGACCTCAACTGACGAACCTGCCGGTCTAGAATATCTACCAACTCCTCCTCATAAGACAAGTCCTTGTCCAACTGGACAGTGCTGAAATCTAACATGTGGGATGGATCGCCGTGATATTTCCGGAGCATGGACACATGAAACACTAGATGCACGGCTGATAAGCTCGGCGGCAATGCAAGTCTATAAGCCTCTTCTCCCACTCGTTCAAGAATCACAAACGGGCCAATGAACCTAAGGCTAAGCTTGCCCTTCTTCCCAAATCTCATCACACCCTTCATAGGCGACACTCGAAGCAATACTCGCTCACCTACCATGAATGCCAAATCTCGAACCTTACGTCCTGCATAACTCTTTTGCCTAGACTGAGTTGTACGAAGCTTGTCCTGAATAATCCTGACCTTGTCCAAAGCCTCCTGCACCAAATCCGTACCCAACAATCGAGCCTCTCCCGTCTCAAACCATCCAACCGGAGATCGACACCGCCTACCATATAAAGCCTCATAAGGAGCCATCTGGATACTCGACTGGTAACTGTTGTTGTAGGCAAACTCTTCTAAAGGCAAAAACTGATCCCACGAGCCTCCAAAGTCAATGACACAAGGTCGGAGCATATCCTCTAAAATCTGAATAGTCCACTCGGACTGCCCGTTCGTATGAGAATGAAATGTTGTACTCAACTCAACCTAGGTGCCCAAATCTCGTTGAACTGCTCTCCAGAAACGCGAGGTAAACTGTGTACCTCGGTCCGAAATGATAGATACAGGCACACCATGAAGACGAACAATCTCCTGAGATATAGATCTCAGCTAACCTCTCGTATGAATAGGAGACTCCCACAGGAATGAAATGCGCTGACTTGGTCAGCCTATCAACAATGACCCATACTACATCGAGCTTCCTCCGAGTCTGCAAGAGTCCAACAATGAAATCCATAGTGATCCGCTCCCAGTTCCACTCGGGAAGCTCAATTCTCTAAAATAAACCACCTGGCCTCTGATGCTCATACTTAACCTGCTGACAATTCAAACACCGAGCTACATATGCAACGATATCCTTCTTCATTCTCCACCACCAATAATGCTGCCGCAAATCCTGATACATCTTTGCGGTACCGGATGAATAGAGTACCGGGAGCTATGGGCCTCCTCTAAAATCAACTCTCGGAGCCCATCCACATTAGGCACACAAACTCGACCATGCAATCTCAAAAATCCATCATCATCTAAGGTAACCAGCTTGGAAACTCCGTGTTGCACTGTGTCTCTAAGGACACACAAATGGGGATCATCATACTGCCGATCACGGATACGCTCCAATAAAGAAGAACGAGAGACCGTGCAGGCCAATACACGATTAGGCTCAGAAATATCCAACCTCACAAACTGATTGGCCAAAGCCTGAACGTCCAAAGCAAGCGGTCTCTCACCGACCCGAATATAAGCAAGACTACCCAAACTGGCTGACTTCCTACTCAAGGCATCGGCCACCACATTGGCCTTTCCCAGGTGATATAAGATAGTGATATCATAATCCTTCAACAACTCCAACCACCTCCTCTAACTCAAATTCAACTCCTTTTGCTTGAACAAATACTGAAGACTCTTGTGATCCGTGAACACCTCACATGCCATGCCATACAGATAATGCCTCAATATCTTCAATGCGTGAACTATGGCTGTCAACTCTAAATCATAAACTGGATAGTTCTTCTCATGAATCTTCAACTGTCGTGAAGCATAGGCAATGACCTTGCCATCCTACATCAACACTGCTCCAAGCCCAATACGATATGCATCACAATAAACTGTATAAGGCCCTGAACCTGTGGGCAAGACCAACACCGGTGTCGTAGTCAGAGCTATCTTAAGCTTCTGAAAGCTCACCTCACACTCGTCTGACCATCTGAACTAGCAACCATTTTGGGTCAACCTGGTCATCGGGGCTGCGATAGATGAAAACCCCTCCACGAACCGCCGGTAGTAGCCTGCCAATCCCAAGAAACTCTGAATCTCTGTAGCTGATGCTGGTCTAGCTTAGTTCTTGACTGCCTCAATCTTCTCCGAATCAACCTGAATACCCTCTGCTGACACAATATGACCCAGGAATGCAACTGAAATCAACCAGAACTCACACTTCGTGAACTTAGCATATAACTGACTTCCCTCATGGTCTGAAGAACCACTCTAAGATGTTGCTCGTGCTCCTCCCGGCTGCGGGAATATATCAAAATATCATCAATGAAGACTATCACGAACGAGTCCAAATAAGGCCTGAACACTCGATTCATCAAATCCATAAAAGTTGCGGGGGCATTTGTCAGCCCGAATGACATAACCAAGAACTCATAATGCATGTACCAAGTACGGAAAGCTGTCTTAGGGACATTGGATGCCCTAATCCTCAAATGATGGAAGCCAGATCTCAAGTCAACCTTCGAAAATACCCTGGCACCTTGAAGTTGATCAAACAAATCATCAATCCTCGGCAATGGATACTTATTCTTGATTGTAACCTTGTTCAACTGCCTGTAATCAATACACATTCTCATCGACCCATCCTTCTTCTTAACAAATAACATCGGCGCACCCCAAGGTGAAACACTGGGCCTAATGAAACCCTTATCAAGCAAGTCTTGCAACTTCTCCTTCAACTCTTTCAACTCAGACGGGGCCATACGATATGGTGGGATAGAAATGGGCTGAGTGCCCGGAGCCAAATCAATGTAAAAATCAATATCCCTATCGGGTGGCATACCTGGCAAGTCTGAAGGAAATACCTCAGGAAACTCACGAACAAAGGGAACAGAATCAATAGAGGGAACCTCAGCACTAGAATCACAAACATATGCCAAATAGGCCAAACACCCCTTCTCGACCATGCGCCAAGCCTTCACCAAGAGTCCCTCTCTACTCTAAATGAGGTATACCCAGTAAAGCTAAGGTCACAGTCTTAGCATGACAGTCCAAGATAGCGTGGTAAGGTGATAACCAGTCCATTCCCAATATAATATCGGAATCGACCATGTCTAAAAGCAACAAATCTACACGAGTCTCAAGACCCCCAATCACCACAATACAAGAACGATGGACTCGATCAACTACAATAGAATCACCCACCGGTGTAGACACATAAACGGGAACACTCAATGAATCACTAGGCATAACCAAATACGGTGCAAAATAAGATGACACATACGAGTAGGTGGACCCTAGATCAAATAACACTAAAGCATCTCTATCACAAACCAGAATAGTACCTGTGATAACCGCATCTGAAGCATCAGCCTCGGGCCTGGATGGAAGAGCATAGCATCAGGGCTTGGCCCCACTACCCTAGGCTCCATCTTTAGGATGGCCTGCAGCTGGCTGGGTGGTCTGTGGAACACCTAGTGCCTGGACCATAGCACGGGAACCCTGCTGCTACGACTGAGTACCCACCAACCTCGGACAAGTCCTCCTGATATGGCCATACTCACCACACTCAAAACATTCACATGAGTGTTGTGGCTGAGGAAACTGAGACTGACCCTGGCGACCCGAATGACTACCTCGAAACCTCTAGAGCGGTGGTGCACTAATAGGAGCTGGTGGTGCACTGTAGGACTACTGATCGGAATACTGCATCTGCGGACCACGGCTACCTAAAGCATTGTGAGAGACCTGAAGAGCTTATTGAAAGGGCCTAGGAGGATGGCCTCTACCATATGAATCTCTGCCTCCAGACGAGGCACCACTGAATCTACCTAAATGATGGAGTATCTTATCCGACCCATGACCACCTCCCTGTGATAGGACCATCTCCACTCTACGGGCCACATTGGCTGCCTCCTGAAAAGTGATCTTACTCCTAGCCTCCCTAGCCATCTGAAGGCGAATCAGCTGAATAAGACTATCAATAAACCTCCCCACCCTCTCTCTCTTAGTAGGAAGTATGACAAGATCATGTCGAGCTAAGTCGATGAACCTGGTCTCAAGATCGCGCTCAAACTGCCTCCGATAAGCCTCTCGCTAAGTAATGGGGAGAAACTTCTCTAGAAATAGCTGTTTGAACTACTCCCAAGTCAAGGCTAGCGATCCGGCTGGTCTAGCTAAGCAATAATCCCTCCACCAAGTCTTGGCAGATCCAGAAAAGCGAAATGTAGCAAAGTCAACCCCATTGGTCTCAACAATACCCATTTTCTTGAGAACCTCGTGGCAGTTGTCTAGATAATCCTGGGGATCCTCAGTAGATGCACCACTGAAAGTGGAAGTGAAGAGCTTGGTGAACTTATCCAGCCTCCACAAAGCATCGGTAGACATAGCCGCTCCATCACCGGTTTGAGCTACCACACCCGGTTGAACTGATCTAACTGGCTGAACCGCTGGAGTCTAAATCTAAAGAGCTACCTGCTCCGGAGTGCGAGCAGTAGGAGTCTTGGCCCCTCCTCTAGTCTGAGAGACGGTTGGTGCTACAGGAAGCAAGCCCGCTCGAGTGACACTCTCCATGAGGCCCACTAATTGGACAAGAGCATCCTGGAGGATTGAGGTAGCAATAAACCCCTCTGGGACCTGAGTTGGGCCCACCGGAACTGGTGGGGCCGGAACCTCATCATCAAAGTCAACCTGAGGCTCTGCTACTAGGTCTGCTGCTCGGGTCTGAGCTCTACCCCTACCTCGGCCTCGCTCTTTGACCCTCGTGGGAGCTACTACTGGGGGCTCGGGCTGCTGAGCGGTAGATGAGGAAGTGCGTGTTCTCTCCATCTACGAAAGAACAGAGTAGAAGTTCAATTAGCATTGAGAAACAAAACCGCACGATGAGAAAGGACAAATGTGAAGTTTTCCTAACTCTGTAGCCTCTATGAGATAAATACAGATGTCTCCGTACTGATCCCTCAGACTCTACTAAGCTTGTCCGTGAATTGTGAAACTTATGTAACCTAGATCTCTGATACCAACTTGTCACGACCCGGAATTTTCACCCTCGGGAGTCGTGATGGTACCTACTCGTAGAAGCTAGGCAAGCCATGAACTTAGAAATCTTTAACTCTTCTATTTTAATCCTTTTTACAACGTATATTAACAAGTGATAAACATCTAAATGACAGCGGAATATGAGATTTAAGCGAAAGTCTTAAATAAATATATAACCAAAATGTTTCGAAAAACAGCACATGCATCTACCTAGAAACTGGTGTCACAATATCCACAGACTACTAAGAGTACTACATACAACAGTTTGAAGGAAAAATAACATTGTTTGTCTCGGATACATGAGATAACAGAACATAATAAAAGATAGAGGAGACGTCGGGCCTGCGGACGCCTACAAGGCTACCTCGGTGTCTTGGTAGACTGAAGGCTAGCTCCCCTAGTGTTGCTGATCAAGCGCTACTCCTACATCTGCACATAAGTGCAGAGTGTAGCATCAGCACAACCGACCTCGTGTGTTGGTAAGTGTCTGGCCTAACCCCGGCGAGGTAGTGATGAGGCTAGGACCAGACTCTAGATAAACCTGTGCAGTTATATAATATACAGCGAAAATATAAACAGGTAATAACAGTTTAAAAAGGGAGGGGGAAACATGTTTCGGGGAAATATATCAATTCTATCAGAAACTTAATAAAGTATGAAAGAACACTCGATGTCCACAACAATAAAATAACAATACTATTGCGGCGCGCAACCCGACCCCTTATCTTTTAACATTGTTGCGGCGTTCAACCCGATCCACATATATAACTGTTGCGGTGTGCAACCCGATCCAATATAATATTTGTTGTGGCGTGTAACCCGATCCACATACATAACTGTTGCGGCGTGCAACCCGATCCAATATAATATCTGTTGCGACGTGCAACCCAATCCGATATAATATCTAATAATGCTGTAACGCACAACCCTTTCCAAATATACAGTAAATAATAATCATAATTAACCGTCCCAACAAGGGATCAAGAATAGACTACACTATCCTGGCAAGAGAACTCAACAGTACAAGTATATACGTCCCGGCAAGGGAGAAACAGCCAAAACCAAACTTGTTCCAACATCTAACTATCTCAACTATAACTCAACTAGTTTCAACATCTAACTACCTCAGCTATAACTAAACTTGTTACAACACTTAACTTTCCAGATATAACCAAACTTGTTACAACACCTAACACGAAGAATCATCAACCTAAGCGTCCGTAATATCAATTAAGAACACAATGCAAGGGAACCTCAACTCAACAATAGCCCGACAAGGGGACAACATAATGATCTCTTCTCTTTCTCAGTTTTACTTTACAATTCACTTCACAACTCGAGCCAATGCTCTAGAGTTTTGATTATCATATATACTTTCACAATTCGTTATACAATTGGAGCCAACGCTCCTCAATGTTCATAGGTCACAATTCTTTCCACAACTTTACACAACAAATAGAAATCTTCACCAAAGCATGAATAATACAACGAGATCATGAAAATCACAATATAACACTCACAGTCATGCTTGACACCAATGCTTAGATACTCGTCACCATGCCTATACGTCGTACTCAACAAGAAACAAATAGCAAATAGGACACAACTCCTAATCCCTCAAGCTAAGGTTAGAACAAACATTTACCTCGATGCCACGAACACAACTCAAGGTTCAGTTATAGCTTTACCCCTTGATTCCACTGCCAATTCGCTCTTATCTAGTTACAAATTACTTAATTACATCAATAAACGCTAAATGAATCAACCCCAATGCATGAAAATGAGTTTTTCAAAGTTTTACCTAAAAAGTCAAAAATCACCCCTGGGCCCACATGGTCAAAAATCGAGGTTCGAACCAAAACCCGATTACCCATTCCCCCACGAACTCAACTCTATAATTTGTTTTGAAATCGTACCTCAAATCAAGGTCCAAATCCCTAAGTTTTGAAAAACCTAGGTGTCACCCAAAACACTCAATTTCCCCCATGAAAATCTTTGATTTTAAGTTAAAATCATGTTAAAAGATGTTAATGATTGAAAAAAACTAGTTAAAAAATGACTTACAATTTATTTGGAGAAGAAAGGTTGTTTGAAAAATCGCCTCTTATGTTTTTGGGGTTTTGAAAAATGAAAAATAACTGAAAAATCTTGTCTATTTATACTCCTCTCAGACCCTCTCCGTGGACCGCATAAAAAAGACTGCGACCACGGAGCTCCACCGCGGACCGCAAAAAATTGAGCGCGGACGCGAAGGCTTGGCCTTGCTCACCGCGGACCGCACAAATCCCACCGCGGTCGCGAAGTCCCCACCGCGGCCGTGAAGCTTCCACCGCGGACCGCGAGACCTGGCTTCAGAGACCTATAACTTCTCTGAATCTGCAACTTTTTCCTAAGTCTAAAAACATCCCGAAACTCACCCGAGCCCTCGGGGCACCAAAACAAATGTCATACTAACTCAAAAACATCATATGGACTTACTGTGTGATCAAATCATCAAAATAACCTCATGAACATTAAATTAAATCTCGAGATCAATGAAATTTTCTCAAAACTTCTTTAAACATCAATTTTGCAATTTATGTCCGAATCACGTCATGTGACATCCGTTTTTCACCAAATTTCACATAAATATCTTAAATCATATATAATACATGTACCGGGCACAGGAACTAAAATACGAGTTCGATACCATCATATTCTAATCAAATTTCATTTCAAATTTCTTTAAACAATTTTAGAAAATAATTTCCTTTAAACAATTTATTTCTCGGGCTTGAGACCTTGGAATTCGATTCTGGGAATACGCCCGGGTCTCATATTTTCCTACGGACCCTCCGGGACCATCAAACCATGGGTTCGGGTCTATCTACCCAAAACGTTGAGCGGAGTCAATTTAGCTCATTTTATAATCAAAACTTATTGTTTTTCATAGATTATCATATTTAAGCTTTCTGGCTACGCGCCCGCACTGCGTACGCAAATCGAGGTGGCTCTAAATGAGATTTTCAAGGTCTCAGAACAGGGAAATTTTGTTTTAAAACAAGTGATGACCCACAACTATGAATTAAGCCTCAAATTCATGAAATCACTCAAGAACATCAAAATTTCTAATTTCTCAAATAAATGTCCGATTTATACTAAACGAACTCTGATTCTTACAAAACTTCACAGATTCAACTTAATTATTATATAAGACTTGTACCGGGCTCTAGAACCAAAATACGGGCCTGATACCATTAATTTCAAACCTCTTTCATTTCTAAAAACTCTTATAATTTCAATTAAATAATTTCTTTCAAAAATTCATTTCTCAGGCTTGGGACCTCTAAATTTCATTCTCGGCATATGCCCAAGTCCAAAATTTTACTACGGACCCTACGAGACCGTCGGATCACGGGTCCGGGTCCGTTTACTAAGAATATTGACCAAAGTCAACCTTATTCAATTTTAAAAGCCAATTTTCTTATTTTACTTAGTTTTCACATAAAAGCTTTCCAAAAATGCGTCGGGACTACGCATGCAAATCGAGGTGAGACAAAAAGAGATTTTTAAGGCCTTGAAATACAGAATTTTCTTTCAAAATGAGTGATGACCTTTTGGGTCATCACACAAGTAAAATCTTATTTGAATATTTATTTACGGAAATTTGAACTTATTTTATTTTTCTAACTTGGATTTTCTTTCAGCAACCAAAGGGAAAAGGAAAGGGAAAACAACAAACAAAGAGGCCAAGAACTTTGATAGATGAAGAAACTGAAAAGGACATTAACTGTTCAGCCCCTCCAATCAGTCAACCAAATCAAGACAATGACTTTAGGTTCATGCCTATACCTGGAGTTAGGAGTATTGGCCAATCAAACAAGGATCTAGATATTGATCAAGATGTTGTACTAAGTCCAAGAGTGATATCACAAGTCAATACAAGACGTAAGATGAGACAGCAGGTACCAATACCCACTGGTACAAGGTCAATCACCTTCACTGGTGATCACACTGGTATGAGTGATCCGACAAACCTTCCAGACTCACCACCATCTTTAAGCTTGAAAGGAAAACCTGCTACAATTGTAAATCAGTTAGAAAAACAAAGCCAACAGAGGATTGGGAAGATTAAGCCAAGGAAAGGAAATTGATGACCAAACTAAACTTTTTTTGTGTTTTGATGGGATGTATTAACTACAAACTTTGCTGCAAACTTGTTAATATTGGTACTGCATTTGGATGTCATATTATGACTTGGTTGTATAAGTTTTTATTGTTATAATATGACATTCATTCATTTATTTGGTATTGTAACTACTATGATAACAGTACTTAAATGCTTATTGACTAGTATTTATTCTGTCAATTGTCCCTTTTAAGTTTGCACAATGTTGTAGTTTTGAATGTGTTGTATTTATTCCGTCAATTGGATGAATGTGCTATATTTATTCCATCAATTGTCTCTGTGATCTTTTGGTCTTAACAATGATGTAGACTGTAGTTTTGAAATAATACAGGTTTAGGTGATTACACATCAACTAGAATTCACAATAACTTGTCCTCGATAGTGTAGTAAAACTATGTTAAAATTATCTTAACAGTGTTGTAGTTTTGAAATGATACAGGTTTATGTGTTTATTGACTAGAATTCACAATAAGTTATTCCAGATAGTGTAGTAAAACTGTGTTGAAATGATACAGTTTTTCAGTAACAATGCAACATGAAAAAGCATTACAATTTAGTAGGCCTTACACAAAGTAGAAATATTTTCATAACTTCATCACAACAACATTAAACTTCATAAAAAATACATTAAAGTAGGCACTATATTTTACACAATACATTTCAATAGGCACTACACATATCAGTAGGCATTACACATATCAGTAGGCAACCTAAACAATACCAACTACACATTTCAACAGGCACTACACAATACATTTCATCAACAATATTTAACTTCATCAAACACAATAATTTGTTCGCAATAACTTGTCCAAAATTGGTCTTAATTAATGCATTACTTCATCATCATTGCCGCAACAAAGCCAGCAAACAGTGCAAACGATATCAAAACAAACATCTTCATCTTCAATAATTTCTCTTTCATCTCCCTTGCTTTATTCACTTCAATATTTTTTACAGCCTCTAATACATCAACCTTTTCCAGCAATTTGTCCCTTTCAACTTTGTACGTTTCCAATAACTGATTCAACATATTGATTGTCACATTAGCAGCATCTAATTTGCACTGCAACTTATTGATTTTTATCAATGCTCTGTTCGGGTAGGCTTCGTCTTGCCATTCCCAAAATCTGCACGACTCATTCTAACAAAAACAACCAATTACGAAATTTGTATCATACCTTCAAATTATGAATCGCACGCAAAATTAACCCTTACTTCAGGTTTAGCACACTTATAGAATCTCCTTCCAGGATTTTGAGCTGTGGTTGATTTGAAGTTCTTGGCAATCTCCCCAGAATGGTACATCCTCTTCGATGTAGCAATTGAATCGGACATTGAACCCACAATTGAGACTGAATCTTGAGTTTTGGAATTACGAATTTTGAGTAATACAGAGGAGACGAACCTTTGAGACTGAATCTTTAGTTTTGGATTTATGAATTTTGAGTAATAGCGAGATAGAGGACGATTTTTCTCTATTAAGGGTGGGACGAAATTAGGGTTCTAAGTCGTGTTTTTAGTTTAGAAGGGTGGGTCAATTTAGTGGGTCGGAGCGGGTTGGGTTATTAAAAGAACCATATTCTCTTCAGCTTTATAGCTACGCCACGTGTCTATGCCGTCTAATTAGGGGCATTTTTGTTTAATAGTGTAACAGTGAGGGATTTTATATCCCGATAGTATAACGAAGGATATTTTTAAACAATTGTCAATAGTAGAGGGACATATCAGACCCTTTACCATTTTATCGCATTCTTCCTTTACCATTCCATAGTTATTTTCGAGCTAATTAAAAGGACACTATAGCATACAAGAAAAGTAGTAGAGTATTTCGTACCAATGTAACAATCTAAATCCCAAATTTTATTGTTTAACTTCATTACTATTCAAGCACTGTCAATTTATATTGTCTCCCCTAATCATTGGCTTACTCGTGAATGCTATCACTTACTGACAAATAGCAAGTGAACTACAGTAGCATAGACATGATACCTGTTTGTGAATCGTTTTTATTTTATCAAATTTAAAGACAAAAATATTGTAAAGAGATATTCAAAGCAATGCGTTATAATATATATATATATATATATATATATATATATATATATATATATATATATATATATATATGAATGTATATGTATAAAAAACTAAACCTCAATTACTTCTTTTTTCTACTAAACTAATTATAATCTCTAACCAAGGAGTAAGTGGTGGGATTGGCCCACTTATTTTTATTTTTTTTGCTAAATACTAACTAAATTCACTTCCTTATGCTTTCAAATTTAAAATATGTAATCGGCTCAGTAACCACCTATTTAAGACACTGTCGTATATGTGTATTGGGAAAAATTAAGTTAACTTTTGGAATTAATTATGTGCTGACATGTCAAGACACGTGGGTCAATGGAAGAATGACAGCTGGCAAAGAGTATTCAAAGAGCCGCAAGCCTTAACAGGCACGGGCAAAGATTCAAGAAAACAAGAAGGATCGGTTACTCAAATCTCTTGATGACTTGAAGAGACATCGAAGGAATGAATCTAGTTAGCAAAAAGTACTAATACGTATTATCTATAATTAATGAGCATCAGTGATAGGAACATTATAGAATCTTCACGAAACAGTTACGATTGCCAATTATAACGCTACATTAATGTCATTAATTACTAATAATGGCTCTATTATGAGAGGAAAGAAACGTAGTACTTAGAAATAGTTATAAAAGGAGAGAAATAACATTTGTATGGGAACACGGATTATTATTGGAATATACTGATTTACTTTGCTTTATTTTGCTTTCGGATACATTTCAATTCAATTCTTCTTTTTTATTGTTTCCTTATTTGATTAATAACCCGAGTTCTTCTAAAATTAAGCTTTGACCAAAATTTCTATTTTCTGGTTAAACAAATTGGTTCAGTTACCGGGAATTTGATAATCTTTTATTTCTAAATCGACTCTTTTGTCAAAACAATCATGTCGAATGTCAACGATAATAACCAACAAGATTTACAACACCAAGAAAATCAGCAACGTCAGGAGAATCAACAAGGTGAAGGAACTTCAGCTCTATCTCCACGAAACTCTCCTCGACAATCTCGAGAGGGGGCTCCTGATGGATCTGAATCAAATACGAATGAGCAGTTTGAAAATAATCAAGCTATTAATGAAACTTTGAAAAAATTAATGGCCCAACAGGTTAGTAACGCTCTTCAGGCTTTTGTTAACTAGCTGCCAGGTGCTGCACCACCAACACCAACTCCAAACAACAACACCGTGGAAAATCCTCACTCAGAACTCGTTGCAGTGGAGGAACGCCTAGCGAATCTCATGATAGAGGCTCAGGTAACCCAGTCAATTCTGATTTATAAAATTTAGTACTAACTTTATAGAAATAGCTCAAGGAGCAGAGCGATTGCATAGAGCAGATACCTGGAGTGCCGCCTGTAATCAAGGGAATAGATATAGATAAATACTCTCAATAACCTTGAAAGCCAAGTGTCGCTCCTTTACCAATTCCAAAGAACTTCAAGATGCCCGATATTCCGAAATATGATGGAACAACTGAACCACGGGATCACATAACCGCATTTATGTCATGACCCAATTTCACCACAGGTCGTGATGGCATCCAACACCATTGTCAAGCAAGCCAACGCGAAAATATTGGTGAGTTCTAGTTTTACTTTACTAAAACAATTATAGCAATTTCTAAAGAATTTAAAACAAGTGATAATTAGCAACGTACAATAATAATTATACAATCCAAAAGAATAGTCTTCCAATGTTCGTGCCAAGACCTAGTGTCACAAGCATATGGGCATCTAGTAGAATAAACAAAAGAATAAATATATCCTACTATCTAAAATATAATAGACAGCCAAAAGCAAAAAGAGACTTCATCATGCTGCTGAACAGCATAGGAAGGGAGCAGCTCACCGTGGAATCTCGGGCTACGATCAAGAATGCGCACCAGACTGGTAGCTAGATATACTTGCCTCAGATCCTGTACTATTAAGTACAGAAGCAGAGTATGAGTACATAAACAACATATACCCAACAAGTATCCCGTCTAATCTCGAAGAAGTAATGACGAGAGGTCGACTTGACACTTACTAGGGTCAAATAATATAAAAAAGTGTTATGCTAAGCATTGATATCACAAATAAATAACAATTTATAGCAAGAAGTGATGGGTTCTTTCCTAGATAATATCACATGTAGCCATTTACATTTAGGGGCATTTAACACAGTTCAAATCACAAAAAATACCGAGCAAGAAGCATGCGCAAAAAGTGCCGAGGTCATAGGGTCTGATCCAACATAAAAATAAAGTGTGCACTGCCGGAGGGTCGAACGACACGAACCATAGATGCATCTATTACCCCACTCGCGAATCATACATGCGATGCGGTCAAATATAATTAAACATAACGAACAGTCAGACAGGAATATATCAGGGAAGCAATTACTCAAAGAAATGTCAACTTCTCTTTAAAAGGTCAAGAAAAGGATTTTACTCTTTATAAATTCATTTTCCACGCTCAACACGATTTAAGCAATCCAAATTGACCATAAAGTTACAGGAATAGCACATAAGGCATACTTTTGGGTCCTAGACTACCCGGACTTAAGCATAATAGTGGCTACTCACGGACTCTCATCACCTAGTGCGTACGTAGCCCCCGCATTTAGTGGTAAATTATTCAATTATTTCACCTATGGGGACAATTCCCTCTTACAAGGTTAGAAAGGAGACTCACCTCGCTCCAAAGCGTACTTCCAATATCAAGAACGTGCTCAAACCCACAATTTGGAGCTGAACGATCCAAAACTAATTAAACGAGGTAGGAACTAGTCAATAAAAGCTCACAAGTTCGCATTCTAACTATTAAAGTAATTTCACAACCCTAAACACAAGTTTCTTAAAATCCGTCCTCGGGCCCACGTGCTGGATTCCAGAATTTTTCGAAGAAAGTTGTTCTCTATATAACCTAAGGATCAAGAATATATGATTTCTACTTTATTCCGTAACAAATTTCGTGGTTAAATCTTGTTTTCTATCAAAACCCTAGTTTTTACTCTAATCCCATGATTTTTCACTAATCTTTGTGTGTTAATCTACCCAAAACCCAAGTATTAAACTCAAAATAAGTAGGAATAACTTACCTCAAGATGCTACGTGAAAATCTTCTCTCGAGAGCCCCAAAATCGCCCAACTTATGACTGGAAATGATCCAAAAATGGCTAACACCCGCAATAAATGAAGGTCACTGCTTCAGTGATTTCCACATCTGCGGTCTGGGCCGCACTTGCGCCCACCACATCTGCGGAAAAGTGTCTGTTTCTGCGGAAATTTAGCTGGGCCGCTGGGCCGCTTCTGCGGGGAGAAAACCGCTTCTGCGGAAGATTAGCCACTTCTACATCTTTGGGCGTGGCCGCTTCTACGAGAGCACAGCCGCTTCTGCGGTCTCGCACTTGCGGCTGACCAACTGCAAGTGCGGTTATCAAAAAAGACCGGAGCTTCAGCTCCTTTTCAAAAAATTTAACTTCACTCAAGCCTTGCCCGATTGATGCTCGGGGCCCCCGGTCCCTGCCCGAACATACACACAATTTTGAAATCATAAAACAGACTCGCTCGAACCCTCGGAATGCCCGAAACAACGCTAAATCTAAGAATCACCCCCTAAAACCCATTGAATCAAACTTATGAACTTCAAGTTCTTCAATTTACTTCCAATGCGACGAAACACACTTATACTACTCGGATTGACACCAAATTTTGCATGCATGTCTTAAATAGCAATACGGAACTATTCCCGACCTCGAAACTCCGTTCGGACCTCGAAAACACAAAAACCCTCTCCAAACCAAGTATTTAAGAACTTCAAAATCCTTAAGGAATCAACTTTCACTATTAGGCACCAAAACGCTCCTGGGTCATCCAAAACCCGATCTGGACATATGCCCAAGTCCAAAAACATCATATGAATCTGTTGAAATCTTCAGATCCGGATTCTGAGGTCGTTTACTCAAAATGTTGCCCAAAGTCAAATTTGGTCTTTTAAGCCAACCTTGATGAACCAAGTGTTCTAATTTCAACCCAAACTCTTCCAAATCCTGAACCAACCATTCCCGCAAGTGATAAATCAGTAAAAGCAAGTACGGAAAGTCTTATATAGGGGAACAAGGTTCCAAAAAGCAAAACGACCAGTCGGGTCGTTATAATTTACAACTGGTGTAGAGGGAAATGACTTGATCAACCAAGAAATTGAATCAGTATTGGTCAAAAAATTCAGAGAAACGCTCACAAAGGGAGCATTAATATGGTACTCTCTTTTACCCAAAAATTCTATAGATTCTTTTGCTGAGCTTGTAGATCCATTTATCAAAGCACACTTGGGAGCTCAAAAAGTTGAAAAATGAATAGAGGACATTTTCAAAATAAAACAAGGAGATACGGAGCTGCACAGGGAATTCGTAGACAGATTCCAGTGTGAAAGGATGATGTTGCCACGTGTACCTGATAACTGGGAAGCTATGGCCTTTGCCAGTAATCTAAATGAAAAAACTCGGAAGCCACGAGGAGACTCAACGAAAGTTTACAAGAATTTCCAGCAACAACTTGAAATGATATTTATAACAGATACAGCATGGAGCTGCGGATAGAAGAAGATACTATCATTCAGACTCTAAAAGATGAAAGGGTGAGTTCAAGACGAGTTGAAACTAAAAAAAAGGGCTGGAAAAAACAGGTACGAGCCTTACATGGGACCAGCAGGAAGAGACTCGCGTTCAAAACAGGAAAACCCAAGTTGTGGTCATAGATCAAGAGATAGAGAGTCAGGTTCATCATCAAGGTTCAGAAAAGAATGAAACACGCGAGAGACGCGAGATGATGATAGAAGCTCGAAGGTAAAGATCGGTGGTTGCAGTTTTAATATTAGCACATCCGAGTTGGTGGTTGTTTTAAGGAGCATGGGGGAAAAGGTACGGCGGCCAAAGGAAATGAGATCAAACCCAAACAGGCGAAATCCTAATTTTTTGTGCGAGTTTCACAATGATCATGGTCACAAAATAGCGGATTGTAGATTGCTGCAAAGTGAAGTAGAACATTTATTAAAACAAGGATATTAACTGAATTGTTTAGTGAAAAGGGAAAGCAAGCATATATGAAGAATAGGCAGGAGACTAAAACCTCCTTCACCAAAAAGGACGGTTATTGTCATAAGTGGAGGAGAAGAGATCAATGGCATAACATACACGGCAGCAAAGAAAGTGTCAAAAATTACAGTTACACACGGGAAGCGAGTTCGATAGGTTTTGGAAGAAGATAGTATTACATTTGATAATGCAGATGGCGTACTAACCCCGCATAATGATGCACTGGTAATATCTTTACTTGTACATGACACTAATGTAAAACGAGTATTGATTGATCCAGGTAGTTCCATGAATATCATTCTGTTAAGAGTGGTAAACGAGATGCAAGCCGATGATAAGCTGATACCCAAGGCACACACTTTGTCTAGTTTTGACAACTCGAGCGTCGTAACAAAAGGAGAGATAATACTCACCATATTTGCAGAAGGACTAGTCAAAGATACCAAATTTTAGGTACTAGAAATGGATATGGCTTACAATATGATTCTCAGCAGACCATGGATGCACGAAATGGACGTTGTTCCATCTACCTTACATCAAGTTATCAAGTTTCCATCACAATGGGGAATACGACAAATCTGTGGTAACCAACAAGCTTCACGAAGCATTAATTCTGTGGCAGATTCAAACACAAAAAGTGACGAAAAATAGCAATCACAGAATTCAGTTGAGGACGCAGCAACACGAACCTCAACTGAAGATGGGCAAACAGATGTAGACTCGAGGCCCAATATTATTCAGGAACTAGAGGAAAATGAAATATCAAAACAACGATCGAGGAACTGGAAGCTGTGGTACTATTTGTACATTGGCCGGACAGAAAATCTACATTGCAACCAACCTCAGTCCATAGATGAAACATAAGTTGATTGAATTTTTAAAGGCTAACACAGATTGTTTTGCTTGGTCCCATTCAGATATGATAGGTATACCACCGGAGGTAATGACTCACAAATTAAATAAAAACCCATCATACCCATATGTCAAACAAAAGAAAAGGAAGCAAAGCTCCTTCAAGAATCAGGTGATTCAAGATGATGTGTAAAAACTTTTAAAAATCGGGTCCATCCGCGAGGTAAAGTATCCATATTGGTTGGCTAATATTGTAGTAGTACCCAAAAAGAATGATAAGTGGCGAGTCTGTGTAGATTATACTGATCTAAAAAAAGCTTGCCCTAAATATTCTTTTCTATTACCGCACATAGATCAACTAATTTATGCTACTGCAGAGCATGAATTATTAAGTTTTTTAGATGCCTATTCAGGATATATATAATCAGATTAAAATGGGTCCTCTATATGAAGAAAAAACTTCTTTCATCACAGACAAGGGGACTTACTGTTACAAAGTTATGCCGTTTGGATTAAAGAATGTTGGAGCCACATACCAAAGGCTAGTGACCAAAATATTTCAAGAACACCTAGGAAAAACTATGGAAGTGTATATAGATGATATACTGGTCAAATCACAACAAGAAGGGGATCATATTCAACACTTGACTGATACATTTCAGATTCTTCGTAAATTTAACATGAAGTTAAATCCTGAGAAATGTGCATTTGGCGTGTCATCAGGTAAGTTCTTGGGATTTCTTATTTCTAATTGTGGCTTTGAAGTAAATTCCGCGCAAATTAAAGCTATTGAAGAAATCACGGATATACTTACGAACAAAAAAGAAGTACAAAGGCTGACAGGAAGAATAGCAGCCTTGGGAAGGTTAATTTCCAAGTCATCAGAAAAGTGCTTCAAATTCTTTTCAGCTTTGAAAAAGCAAAATCATTTTGAATGGTCTGAAGAATGTCAACAAGCGCTTAAAGATTTAAAGGCGTACCTGTCAAATCCACCATTGCTAGCCAAACCAAAAAATGGGGAGAAATTACTTATCTACCTTGCAGTTTTAGAAGTATCAGTAAGTGTCGTATTAGTTTGAGAAAACCAAGGTAAACAATCTTCGATTTATTATGTTAGCAAATCTTTGCTAGATGCTGAGATTCGATATTCTCATTTAGAGAAACATGCATTAGTCTTTATTATGGCATCTAGAAAATTAAGACTTTACTTCTAATGCCATCCTATCTCTATGGTAACCGCCTACCCCTTACGTAATATATTGCATAAACAAGTGTTATCAGCTAGATTAGCCAAGTGGGATATAGAACTAAGTGAATATGACATTATATATCAACTTAGAACTGCAATAAAGTCACAAGTTTTAGCAGATTTCGTGGCATATTTTAGTCAGGGGATACAATTGGAGGCAGAAAAAGAACTGCAGGTATTTAACGGATCTTATCCAGGTACTTGGACCTTATTTACTAACGGGTCATCAAATGTAAAAGGAGCAGGCCTAGGCATTGTCCTGGTACCACCTGCGGGTGAAACCATACGACAAGCAATAAAATGTCATTCAATCACTAATAATGAGGCAGAATATGAAGTTCTAATTGCAGGTTTAGAATTGGCACGAGAGCTCGGAATAGAGCAGGTCATAATCAAAAGCGATTCGCAACTTGTAGTTAACCAAATGCAGGGGACTTATACGGCTAGAGAGGCAAGGATACAATAATACCTGAAAAAGGCATAGGATTTAGTTAGACAATTCCAAACTTGGAAAATCACGCAAATACCAAGGGAAGAAAATGTTGAGGCAGACACTCTAGATAATCTTCCATCAGCTGCAGAAGTAACAAATGAAGAAAATGCTTCCGTGATACATTTGTTTTATTTAGTGCTGGATCAAGACAAAAACGAGGTAAATTACAATAATCTAACTTGGGATTGGAGAAACGAGATTGTCAATTTTTTGCAGTATGGAATACTACCTGAAGATAAGAAAAAGGCTCAAGCACTTCGCCAAAAAGCTGCTCGTTACTGTTTAATTCAAGTCAATTTATATCGAAAGATGTTCGATGGCCCTCTAGTGAGATGTCTCGGGCCTTCTCAAATGGAATATGTGATGAAAGAAATACACGAGGGACATTGTGAAAATCACGGTGGAGGGAGATCTTTAGTAAAAACCATAATTAGAGCTGGCTATTACTGGCCAAAATGGAAGAAGAGGCGGAAATCTTTGTGGCTAAATGTGACAAGTGCCAAAGATATGGCAACAACATGCATCGACCAGCTGAATTGTTACATCCAGTTATTGCACCATGGCCTTTTATGAAGTGAGGGATAGATATCGTAGGTCCACTACCAAAAGCAAGGTAAGATTTTTGTTAGTACTCACTGACTATTTTACTAAATGGGTATAAGCAGGAGCCTTCAAATAGGTACAAGAAAAAGAGGTTAGAGATTTCATCTGATGAAACATCATATGCCGATTTCGGGTGCCAAAGGAGATCTATGTGATAACGGCCCGCAATTCATATGTGCACAAATCACATAATTCTTCCAAAGTTGGCGAATTAAAAGGATTACCTCGACACCTTACCATCCGGGGGGTAATGGACAAGCTGAATCAATGAATACAGTCATTATCAATAATTTGAAGAAAAGACTAGAAGAATCAATGGGCAATTGGTGAGAGGTACTACATGGAGTCTTGTGGGCTTACCGAACAACAGCAAAAACAACTACGGGAGAAACATCATTTTCACTTGTATTCGGTGTTGAAGCCTTAATTCCAGTCAAAATTGGGGAGCTAAGTATGAGATATACTTAAGCTACCGATGAGTCGAACGAAGAAGAGATGCGGGTAAACCTGGATTTACTTGAAGAAAGGAGGGAAACCACATTAATAAGGATGGCAGCGCAAAAACAAGTTATTGAGCGGTATTACAATCATAAAGCTCGTCTCAGATACTTCAAGATTGGAGACTACGTACTCAAGAAATTTTTCCAATCCACGAGGGTAGCCAATGTAGGAAAGTTGAGTCCAAATTGGGAAGGGCCTTACAAGATTCATAGTATCGCAGGAAAAGGAGCATACGAGCTTGAAACTTTGGATGGCAAGATTCTACCTTCAAATTAGAATGTTGTTCATTTAAAGAAATACTACTTCTAAGGAAAAGAAATACCAACGGTCAGGTATCCCCACTCACGATTTTTATGTTTGAATTGTAGTTTTACTAACGTTTTTAGATGATAGGAAAAAAGCTAGCCCACACTAAATGATGAATTACGACCTGAAAGACACATGGAAAGAACATAATTCCCGGTCTAGAGTTACAACTATTCTGATGGAAATTTAAATGGGTTAAGAACTCTTCATCTAAAATTATACCTTCGAGTCCCGTATATTTTTCCTTTTTAGGAAAAGGATCACATGGAAGGAATAATCAAGTGCTCTAGATGTCATACTTCAAAACTCAAACACTTGGGGAACTATATAATATACATATGATATATGTAAAAGGAAGGCAAAGAAGGCTGAAACAATTAAATTTCAAGTCAAGCCTAAAGTCTACTCAACAAATATCAAGTTTGGAGCAAAGTCACGAGCCAAAAAATGCAAGCCTGATCCAAAAACCTATGATGAATACACTCGTGGATACAAATTTCTAACTCCTACGAATGTTTAGGTTAAAGGCAGTATTTAGCCATGGGTAGTAAAGAAACCCTTAGATTTATTTTTACAAATCTGTTGTAAAGAAAACAGTTATGGAAGAGTTATAGAAGATATTTAAATATATGTAAGGTGTTATTTAAGCTTGACAAAGTTTGAATGAAAACTTTTATCACAGTTATTCCAAGAAACATGTGTGTTCCTATTTCTCTTTTCGTATGTTTACACCATTATGAAGTTGAGACGTCTTCTTCATTAAGTGTCGTATATAAAATGGCCTCTTTTATAATTCATGTTCGATTCAAAAATCCATGAAGCTAACTAAGCATTTCTAAAAATGCAAAAAGTTAAAAGGGTAAAACAAAAACCCGCACATTGAAATTAAATAGAAGCAAGACCCTAAACTTATAAAGAAACAATACAAGGGCAAATCATTGAAAGAGTATAACAGAAACTCAAGTCAAAGGTATAATAAGTTAAAACAAAAAATTTATAATATTCAGTTAAAACTAAGTATAAACTTAGTCATAACCTAATTGTCATTACAAAATCCCCAAAAAGACTTGGGGATACGTTGTTACCAAAAACATTACCCCTAAAATGGGACCAGGGGTAAAACCACCAAACATTCCACCAAAAAGAAAAAAAAGAGTCAAACTTCACAAATAAACTTTCACTGTGGAGCAGGTTCTGAAAAAGAATTCTAGACGGCATCATTAGCAACAGAATGCTTGATTTGGTCAAAAGGAGTTGGGACATCCACCGCACCAGGATTAGCTTCAATATTCTTGAGAGTATCAGCCATGGGTGAATAGAAACTTTGGCCTTGCTAAGTTTTTTCAATGGTCTCTTTAATATTTGCTAACTCAGCATTCAAGTTAAAACCCTCTTGGCTAACCTCCACAAGGGTATCATGGCGCGTTTTCAAAATGGTCCAACTTACTTCAACAACAGTTTTGCCCTCAAGAGCCTCGTAGTCTCTTTCCCATTGATCAATTTCACTCTTGAACTCTTCCCTCTCAACAAAAGCAACATCGTAAGAAGATTGTAAAGGGGCAAGAGAACTCTCCAAAAATCTGACCTTATCAGAAGACACTCGGAGATCTTCTTGGGTGTGGGTGAGTGTTTGAACAAGCTCACCAGCATAAACCTCTTTCTCATTCAACAAGGCCTTCAGACCTCTGATCTCTTCAGTGGCTTTTGAGAGTTGTTCAGCAAAAAATGACTCAATGAGGTTTTTATCCTTGCCCGCCTGGTTGGAAGAAGCTTTCTCAACTGCTAGCTCCGATGCCATGACTCTTAGCTACTGCTCTAAGGTACATTTATTTTCTTCTAAAACTTACATCTTAAGCTGAAGACTTTCAACTATTCTTTCCAATTATCTGCTTCAATCTGGTAATCATGCATCAATTGTTCTGTCGGGGAAACCCTTTTCATAATCTCCGTACCGATGAGATTGATCTACAAAAAAATATAATAATAAGAATCTTAGCAAAAGGAAAATGGAATAGAACATGAAAAGAAGCTAATACCTTCAATGATGATTGCACGATGTCATTCGTCCAAGTCAAAGAACTATGATTATCTAACTTGGACTTTTCAACCGGACCAATCAAGGGGTTCAACCATACGTCAGTTTGGCCTGACTTCTTCAAAAGATTAATATCGGCAGAAACCTCAATGGTAATTTGTTTCATCACTCTACTTCCACTTGAAGAACCAACTTCAGTTCAAGAAATATTAGTAGCGGGGATGTAGAGGAAGTCATAATGGCTTGAGGCAAAGAAGAAACAGCAGCAGTAAAAATAGGCAAAGAGCGTTCCATTGGGACAGATACGGGGAAAGAAGCAAGAGGTACTTCATCAGATACCAAATCAAAGCCTTCACTATCAAACCCACGTGAAAAAAGTTGTTCATCAAAGTCATGAGCTGTCATAGGAGTATCTTCGTCAGAACTCACTAAAGTGGCTTCAACAGGCTCGGTCATGGGAATAGAACGGGGAGGAGTAACTTCGTCATCCGAAATGACGCGTCTTCCAGCCCACGGCCTTTTAACCAAATAATTTACATCCCGTTCCTCCTCCTCTTTAGAATCCTGGGGTTGTCAGCTTTCCTTTTCGATGAAGAACTCAAGATTATCTTCTGAGCTCTTTCCAAAGAAAGTCTAGAAGCTGCGATCGACTCAGCACTTACACCACGAATAGGAAACCCTGATAAAAAGAAGGGTTAAGTACATTCTAAAGAAAGAATGAATAAAACGAGAAGGAAAAGAATAAAATTTTACCGTGAGTTTTAACTTTCCATCCAAACCTGTTTGAGAGGTATTTCCAAGATATAACTTCCATTGAAGCTATGGTTAACAATTTCTCTACCCAACCATGAAAATTGGGAATCTCTTCAACAGTTCCCATGGTTGCTGAAAAAAGAAAAGCAAAACAGTCACGAGAAGTGCAAACCCTATTTTGAAAAAAAAAAGAGAAAAAGTTGTAAAGAAAACTTACGTGCAAAATTTTACTTTTCAGGGAATGGCAAATTTTCTTCACCTACTAACCCTGATGTAGGAGCAGCAACAAATCGAGCATACGAACCACGATCCTTATCACCCTCAGGGCTGACTAATACCCTCTTACTGCTCGCCACCAAAGTAAAAATCCCATGGAGTAATAACTTAGGGGAGTAGAGGTGTATTAGATGAAACAAGGTGAAATGCAATTGAACTAAATTAGCCAAATACCTTAAACATGCAACTGCCCTCCATACAATAGGGCCAATTTGTCCTAAACATACATTGAAGAAACGGCAGAATTCAATGATAACTGGATCAATAGGGGGTCTAAAGTCTAATGTAAAAGGGTATGTATACACGAAAGAAAAGCCAACCTTGAAAGAAGTAATACTTTGATTTGCATTAGGAATTAGAATGGGGAAATCAAACCTCCAATGACAATCCCTACGGACAACAGAGATCAAACCTTCAATAATATGTGAAGGATAGACATCGGCACGATCATGAGATGACATAGAGGAAACCTGATTTCTAATTGATTCTCTGTCAATATAAAAATAAAGTTCAAAAGGGACAATTTCATCTACTATATGTTCACGTATTGGTTCATTGATATCCCTACTTTTGGCAGAAGACCTATGTGTAAGAGAAACCCTAGTTCTAGAAGATGAAGGAGGAGTAGAACTAGGTAGAGAAGAAGAAGAACCTCGAATGGAAATTGACCCTAAGCTACATAGCCTACCCCCTCTCCTGCTCCTAGTCAGAGCAAGAGGAAGTTCATCTATGATAAGAACTTTTTTAGGATCGGGGTTTGAAGAAGACATAGCTGTACGAAGAAGAGAAGGATATTGAATAAGTTAAAGATGGAAAAGTTTTCTAAGAAAGAAGAGACAAATGATTTATTTATACTCAGAAGCAACCGTCAAACAAAAAGGTAATGATGAGAACGTCATAATAAAACGGCCACTTCGTGATTGATGAAGCCGTAAAAAAGCCTTAAAAGACGCTGAAGGACTGCAGAACCAATCAAAAACCACCATGTGTCACATGCATTAAATGGAAGTGACATGCGAAGCATCAGTTTTGGAAAAGGTGTAATGATGCTTGAGAATTGCGGCAAAAATTTCCGCTTTAATGAGATCCACTTCCCAAATATTCAATTGCTGAATAAATGGCAAGTGGGGGGGACTATCTGTATTGGGAAAAATTAAGTTAACCTTTGGAATTAATTATGTGTTGACATGTCAAGACACGTGGGTCAATGGAAGAATGGCAGCTAACAAAGAGTATTCAAAGAGTCGCGAGCCTTAACAGGCACGGGCAAAGATTCAAGAAAATAAGAAGGATCAGTTACTCGAATCTCTTGATGATTTGAAGAGACATCGAAGGAATGAATCTAGTTGGCAAAAAATACTAATGCGTATTATCTATAATTAATGAGCATCAGTGATGGGAACGTTATAGAATTTTCACGAAACAATTACGATTGTCAATTATAACGCTACATTAATGCCATTAATTAATAATGGCTCTATTATGAGAGGAAAGAAACGTAGTACTTAGAAATAGCTATAAAAGGAGAGAAATAATATTTGTATGGGGACACGGATTATTATTGGAATACACTGATTTACTTTGCATTATTTTGCTTACTCAGTTACATTTCAATTCAGTTCTTCTTTTTTATTATTTCCTTATTTGATTATCAGTAACCCGAGTTCTTCTAAAATTAAGTTTTGACCAAAATTCCTATTTTCTAGTTAAACAATGTGTTATATTAAATCATCTTTCAGTAGCTTGGTACTTTTTCAATAGCCACAAATAAATTAATTCACTAAGCTCACAATTAATGAATGCGTCATGACCCTAAACCCGGACCCGATCGTGATGGCGCCTCTCGTAAAGATAAGTCCAGCCGACACATTTTCAATTTGTTTTTAAGCAATTAAGAAATAAGCATTTAGTCTTAAACATGATAAATTCCAAAATAAGCAGTGAACAATACAATTTGCGGAAAACAAACCCAACAAAACCCTATACCGGGGTATCACCAGTCATGAGCATCTATTAATACACTACAAGTCTGAAGAGTCTACAAAGTTATTACAGAATCACTAATAAAAGAAAAGAAATGAGATAAAGAGGGAGAAGCACGGGGCTGCAAACGCCGAGCAACTACCTCGTGAACTCCAAAATCTGCTGGGAGCTTTCAACCCTCGCGAGCAGGATCAGCAGCGCCTGAATCTGCACAAAGGGTGCATGGAGTAAAGTGAGTACTCCAACTCAGTGAGTAATAATCATAAATAAAGGCTCAGAAGTAAGAAATCATGTAAGGCACATAACAGGCTATAAGAAAGCGGTAAAGGCCAGTAAAAACAGTGAAGCAGTAAAGATGTGTAAAGTCACTGAGTTCAATTTTAAACTTTATAAAATGTCTTTTTAATAATTAAGCAAGTAAATGACAGGAAAATAGGAAAGATAAACACATATCGCCCCTCGGGCACAATGTCAACTAATCCGCCCCTCGGGCAATATCTCAAAACAATACCAGCCCCTCGGGCTATATCTCACATCACAATGGGTACCCGTACTTACTGGGGGTGTGCAAACTACTGGAGGGCCCCCTTACGGCGCAAGCGCAATATCAAGTCATCTCGTGGTATCATCACTAGGCTCTCGGCCTCATATCAACAAGTCACCTTGTGGCGTACAAATCACAGGCCCTCGGCCTCATAATCATAATCAGTGTTTCCTCACAACATAGGCCCTCGGCCTTACTCAGTCAAAATCTCACAGCCACTCGGGCAACAATAAAATATGGTGCTCAACCCAAAATATCATTTAAAATATCATTTAAGTGTTAAAGCAGAGTAAACATGGCTGAGTTATGAATCCACATCATATAGCATGACTGAGTTCAAGTATAAAGCCAAAACAGTGAGAAAATATTAATAAAATCCCCTAAGGGTTCAAATAGTTGGCACGAGTCCCAAATATGGCATTCAATTCAAAACATGATGATAGCAAATAGTTTTCAGTCAAATACGCGGTAAAATAGTCATTCAGGACGGACTAAATCAAAATCTCCAAGAGTGCACGACCCCACGCTCGTTATCTAGCATGTGAGTCACCTCAATATAGCACAAGGATGTGCAATCTAGGGTTTCATACCCTCAGAACATCATTTACAATCATTACTCACCTCAATCCGGTCCAAACTCTAGCCCGCGATTCCTTTGCCCCTCGAATCAGCCACCACTCGTGTTGAATCTATCCAAAATCAGAATTACGACGTCAAAATATGCTAAGGGAATGAAGCCCAAGCAAAAATAATCAACTTACAACACAAATCCCGAAATTACCAAAACCCGACCCTCGGGTCCACGTCTCGGAATTTGATAAAATTCACATTAATGAATTTTTATCACTCCCCGAGTTCATTCATACCAAAAGCATTAAAATCCAACCACAAACGACCCCTCAAATTCCAAGTTCTAGGTCTCTAATTTCAAGCCCTAGTTCTTCAATTTTAGGCTCAATTTTCATGATTAATTAGGTAGATTTCACATTAGAATCAAGTATTAAGTCCATGAATCTTACCTCCAAATGTTTCCCCTTAAATCCCTCTTCAATCATCTTTAAAAATCTCCAAAATTGCTCAAAAATGATGGAAACCCCCAAAATCGCGGACAAGACGACTATTTAAGCATTCTGCCCAGGCCTCAATTCCTTCTTCGCGAACGCGGTCAACCCCTCGCGTTCGCGAAGCACAAACAAACTTTGACCAAAAAGTTCCTCTATGCGAACGCGACCAGCCACTCGTGAATGCGATGGCTCCTCAGCTTGACCCTTCGCGATTGTGTTACCTCTCTCGCGAACGCAATGAACAAAACACCTTGAACCCAGCTGCCCAATTTCCTCTACGCGAACGCTCTCCCCTTATCACGAATGCGTTGCACAATCATCCAGCCCTTCGCGAACGCGGAGCCTTCCTCGTGAACGTGAAGGCTAAAATCTCAGCCTTCACCAGCTAACCCTTCGCGAACGCGAGGACCTACTCGCGAACTCGAAGGTCTAATTTCTCTGCAACACTCAGCAGTTTTTCTGCAATTCACAACAACAAGAAATGGTCGGATTGAGCACCCGAAACTCATCTGAGGCCCCCGGGACCTCAAACAAACATGCCAACATATCCCATAACATCATTCAAACTTGTTCCAACTTTCGGAACGCTCAAAACAACATTAAAATACCGAATTCGCATCGGATTCAAGCCTAAGAATTCTAAAATCTTCTAAATTACGCTTTTGATCAAAAACCCAACCAAACCACGTCCGAATGACCTAAAATTTTGCACACACATCCCAATGATACAACGGAACTACTGCGACTCTCGAAATTCCATTTCGACCCCTATATTTATATCTCACCTATCAATCGGAAAATGCCAAAAATCCAATTTCGCCAATTCATACCAAAATCTACCTCGGACCTCCAAAACACATTCCGATCACGCTCCTATGTCCCAAATCACCTCCCGAAGCTATCCAAGCCATCGGAATCCACATCCAAGCCCTTTAACACATAAGTCAACATCCGGTTATCTTTTTTAACTTAAGCTTCCTCAAAAGAGACTAAGTGTCTCAAACCTTACCAAATCATTTCCAAACCCAAGCCAACCAACCCTATCACATATAGAACCAATAGACAAAGCAATAAGAAGCATAAATGGGGGAAATGGAGCGGCAACTCGTGATACGACTGGCCGGGTCATCACATCCTCCCCCTCTTAAATAAATGTCCGTCCTCGAACGAGTCAAGAAACATATCTAAAGCCTCAAACAGGTGATGATATCTGCTCCGCATCTCCCGCTCGGTCTCCCAGATAGCCTCCTCCACGGGCCGACCTCTCCATTGCACTTTCATTGAAGCTATATCCTTTGACCTCAACTTTTAAACCTGATGACCCAAAATAGCTACTGGCTCCACATCATAGGTCAAATCATTATCTAACTGAACCATGCTGAAATCCAGAACATGAGACGGATCCCCAATATACTTCCAGAGCATAGAAACATGAAATACCGGATGCACACTCGACAAGTTGGGTGGAAAAGCAAGCTCATAAGCCACCTCCTCAATCCTCCGAAGCACCTCAAAAGCCCCAATGAATCGAGGATTCAATTTACCTTTCTTCCCAAATCTCATAACACCCTTAATGGGTGAAACCTTCAACAGAACCCTCTCGCCAACCATGTAAGACACATCCCAAACCTTCCTGTCAGCATAACTCTTTTGCCTCGACTGCGCTATACGAAACCTCTCCTGAATTACCTTCACCTTTTCTAAAGCATCTTGCACCAAGTCTTTCCCCAATAGCCTAGCCTCACCCGGCTCGAACCAACCAACTGGAGATCTACACCGCCTCTCATACAAAGCCTCATATGGAGCCATCTGAATACTCGACTGGTAGTTGTTGTTATAACCAAACTCTGCAAGTGGTAGAAACTGATCCCATGACCCTCCGAAATCAATGACACAAGCACGCCACATGTCCTCCAATATCTGAATAGTGCACTCGTATTGCCCGTCCGTCTGAGGGTGAAAAGTTGTGCTCAACTTAACCTGAGTACCCAACTCTCGCTGCACAGACCTCCAAAACTGCGAAGTAAACCAAGTGCCCCTATCTGAAATGATGGAAACTGGAACACCATACAAACGAACAATCTCCCGGATATAGATCTCTGCCAACCGCTCAAAAGAATAGGTAGTACACACAGGAATGAAGTGCGCGGCTTGGTCAGTCGATCCCCAATTACCCAAATAGCATTGAACTTCTTCAAAGTCCATGGGAGCCCAACTATAAAGTCCATGGTGATCCGCTCCCACTTCCACTCTGGAATATCCATCCGCTGAAGCAAGCCACCAGTCTCTGATGCTCAAATTTCACCTGCTGAAAATTGAGACACCGAGCTACAAATCCCACAATATCCTTCTTCATTATTCTCCACCAATAATGTTGCCTCAAATCCTGATACATCTTCGCGGCACCTGGATGAATGGAATACCGCTAACTATAGGCCTCCTCCAGAATCAACTCCCAAAGCCAATCCACATTAGGCACACATATCCGGCCCTGCATCCTCAACACCCCATCATCACCAATGGTCACATCTCTGGCATCATTATGCTGAACTTTGTCCTTGAGGACAAGCAAATGCGGATCATCATGCTAGCGCTCTTTGATGCGATCATATAAGGAAGACCGAGAAACCAAACAAGCCAATACTCGACTGGGCTCCAAAATATCCAACCTCACGAGTCGATTGGCCAAGGCCTGAACATCAACTGCAAGAGGTCTCTCCGCAACTGGAATATATGACAAACTTCTCATACTCACCGTCTTTCGGCTCAAAGCATCGGCCACCACATTGGCCTTTCCCGGATGATATAATATAATGATATCATAATCCTTTAGCAACTCCAAACACCTCCGCTGCCTCAAATTAAGATCATTCTGCTTGAACATGTACTAGAGACTATGATGATCAGTAAACATCTCACAAGACACACCATACAAGTAATGCCTCCAAATCTTCAACGCGTGAACTATGGCAGCTAACTCCAAATCATGAATGGGGTAGTTCTTCTCATGGGGCTTCAACTGACGAGAAGCATAAGCAATAACTCTACCCTCTTGCATCAATACACAACCAATACCAACTCTCGAAGCATCACAATACACGGTATATGAACCTGAAGCTGATGGCAAAACTAACACTGGAGTTGTGGTCAAGGCTATCTTGAGCTTCTAAAATCTCTCCTTACACTCATCCGACCATACAAATGAAGCATCCTTCTGAGTCAACTTGGTCAAGGGCGATGTGATAGATGAGAATACCTGAAAAACCCGACGATAATAGCCTACCAAACCAAGAAAGTTGTGAATCTCTGTGGCTGAGGATGGTCTGGGCCAACTCTGAACCGCCTCTATCTTCTTCGGATCAACCTGAATACCCTCGTTGGACACCACGAACCCCAAGAAAGCCACTGAACTGAGACAAAACTCACACTTAGAGAATTTTGCATAAAGTTTCTCCTCCCTCAATCTCTGCAACATAACTCTCAAATGCTCCGCTTGCCCCTCCTGACTACGCAAATACACTAGAATATCATTAATGAAGACTATGACAAATGAGTCGAGATAAGGCTGGAATACGTTGTTCATCAAATGCATGAATGTTGCTGGGGCATTGGTCAGCCCAAAAGACATTACCAAGAACTCATAATGACCATATCAGGTCCTGAAAGCCATCTTAAGAATATCCGAGTCTCTGATCTTCAACTGGTGATAACCCGAATGGAGATCAATCTTGGAGAATATTGTTGCTCCCTGAAGCTGGTCGAATAAATCATCAATGTGAGGCAAAGGATACTTGTTCTTAACTGTCACTTTGTTCAATTGCCTATAATAAATGTACATCCTCATATTTCCATCCTTCTTATTCACAAATAGAACCGGCGCACCCCAAGGTGACACACTAGGTCGAATGAACCCCTTATCCAGGAGTTCCTAAAACTGCTCTTTTAACTCCTTCAACTCTGCTGGTGCCATACGATACGGCGGAATAGAAATGGGTTGAGTGCCCGGCACCAGGTTAATACCAAAATCAATATCACTATCTGGTGGCATGTCTGATAGGTCTGCAGGAAACACATCGGGAAAATCCCTCACAACTGGAACAAAATCAATACTAGGAGTCTCTACACCGACATCCCTCACAAAGGCTAGATACGAAAGACAACCCTTCCCAACCATATGTTGGGCCTTCAAGAATGAGATTACCCTACTGGGAACATAGTCAGTCACACCTTGCCACCCAATTCGTGGCACTCCCGGTATAGCCAATGTGATTGTCTTGGCATGACAGTCCAGAATAGCACGACACGGAGATAGCCAATCCATGCCCAAAATGACATCGAAATCCACCATACACAATAATAAAATATCCACATGGGTCTCCAGAGCCCTAATAGTTACCACACACGACCGGTACACACAGTCTACAACAACAGTATCGCCTACTAGGGTAGATACATGAACAGGTGAAGCAAGAAACTCACGGGGCATACTCAAATAACGAGCAAAGTATGATTACACATAAAAAAAGGTAGAACCGGAATCAAATAATACAGAGGCATCTTTGTGGCAGACTGAAACAATACTTGTAATGACAACATCGGAAGCAATAGCATCGGGTCTGCCTGGAAGTGCATAGAAATGGGCTTGACCGCCACCAGATCGACCTCCCCCTCTGGGGCGACCCCTAACTAACTGACTGCCACCCCTAGATGGCTAGGCGGGTGGTGGTGAAGTAACTGGTGCTGAAGACGACGACTAACCCCTCTCATCTCATACTGCATCACACTCATCTCTCCCTGACGCAACCACTCAAACTGCCTGCGCAGCTCCTCTCTGTGAGACTGTGGCACATACTTCTCTAGAAAGAGAATGGAGAACTACTGTCAGGTAAGGGGTTGTTGCACCAACAGGCCTACGCCTCTCAAAAGCCTCCCACAAAGTGAAGGCAGCTCCAGAAAACTGATAAGTAGTGAAAGCGACCCCATTGGTCTCTAGAATACCTGCTGTACGAAGCATCTTCTAACACTTATCCAAGAAACCCTTAGCATCATCACCCTCTACACCACTGAAGGTCGGAGGCTGAAGTCTATCGAACTTCTCCAAACTACGTTGCTCGTCCTCTGTCATGGAAGGAACTACATAGTCCTGAGCAGCTACAACCGAATAGGCTGGATGTGCCCCCAATGTCTGAAGTCCCTGCATGACCTGCTCAGGTGTGCGAGCGGTGGGAGTCTAAGTGCTCCCCCAGCCTCATAAGTAGTTGTGGCTGTAGTAATTGAGACCGCCTGACCTAGGCCAGTGCAAACTAATAGAATCTGAGCCAAGGCCTCCTGAAGACCCGGAATCACAATGGGCACAGCCGGCGCCTGAGCTGGTGCTGCTGGAGTGTCCTCAACGGGGACCTGATCCTGAACTGGGGTGGCTGGTGGATCTGCAGGTGATGCCCTAGCTGCTAAGCGGGCCATGCCTCTGCCCCTATCGCGACCACAACTGCGTCATCGGCCTCTGGTGGCCACAGCTGGTGGTACTGGTGGTTGTCCATCCTGACCGGTAGCGTGTATCCTCACCATCTATGAGAGTATAGAATAACATAAGTTTAGTACTCGGATCAAAAAGTTCGCACGACAAGAATTCCAAGAATATGAAGTTTTCTTAAAGGTTCTGAAGCCCCTTGAGGATAAATACAGACGCTTTGTAGCGATTCGAGAGACTCTACTAAACCTGCTCATGACTCGTGAGACCTATGTAACATAGGCTCTGATACCAACTTGTCACGACCCTAAAGATGGACCCGGTCGTGATGGCGCCTCTCGTGAAGACAAGGCCAGCCGACACATTTCCAATTTGTTTTTAAGCAATTAACAAATAAGCATTTAGTCTTAAACATGATAAATTCCAAAATAAGCAGTGAACAATACAATTTGTGGAAAACAAACCCAACACAGCCCGATACCGGGGTGTCACTAGTCATGAGCATCTATTAATACACTAAATGTTTGAAAAGTCTACAAAGTTATTACAGAATCACTAATAAAAGAAAAGAAATGAGATAAAGAGGGAGAAGAATGGGGCTGCGAACGCCGAGCAGCTACCTCGTGAACTCCGAAATCTGCCGGGAGCTCTCAACCCTCGCGAGTAGGATCAGCAGTTCCTAAATTTGCACACGGGGTGCAAGGAGTAAAGTGAGTACTCCAACTCAGTGAGTAATAATCATAAATAAAGGTTGAGAAGTAAGAAATCACGTAAGGCACATAACAAGCTATAAGGAAGCGGTAAAAGCCAGTAAAAACAGTGAAGTAGTAAAGATGTGTAAAGTCACTAAGTTCAGTTTTAAACTTCATAAAATGCCTTTTTAACAATTAAGTAAGTAAATGACAAGCAAATAGAAAAGATAAACACATAAAGGATCGTCCATCGGGCACAATGTCAACTAATCCGTCCCTCAGGCAATATCTCAAAACAATACCAGCCCCTCAGGCTATATCTCACATCACAATGGGTACCCGCACTCACTGGTCGTGTGCAGACTACTGGAGGGGCCCCTTACGGCCCGAGCGCAATATCAATCCATCTTGTGGTATCATCACTAGGCTCTCGGCCTCATATCAATAAGCCACCTCGTGACGTACAAATCTCAGGCCCTCGACCTCATAATCACAATCAGTGTTCTCTCACAACATAGGCCCTCGGCCTTACTCAGTCAGAATCTCATAGTCATTCGGGCAACAATAAAATATGGTGCTCAACCCAAAATATCATTGAAAATATCATTTAAGTGTTAAATCAGAGTAAACATGGCTGAGTTATGAAAACAGTAGAATATAGCATGACTGAGTTAAAGTATAAAGTCAAAACAGTGAGGAAATATCAATAAAAAACCCCTAAGGGTTTAAATAGTTGGCACGAGATCCAAATATGGCATTCAACTCAAAACATGATGATAGCAAATAGTTTTCAGTCAAATACGCGGTAAAATAGTCATTCGGGACGGACTAAGTCACAATCTCTAACAGTGAACGACCCCATGCTCGTCATCTAGCGTGTGCGTCACCTTAATATAGTACCACGATGTGCAATCCGGGGTTTCATACCCTCATGACATCATTTACAATTATTACTCACTCAATCCGGTCCAAACTCTAGCCCCCGACGCCTTTGCCTCTCGAATCGGCCTCTACTCACGTCAAATCTATCCAAAATCAGAATCACGACGTCAAAATATGCTAAGGGAATGAAGCCCAAGCGAAAATAATCAATTTACAACACAAATCCAGAAATTACCAAAATTCGACCCCCGGGCCCACGTCTCAGAATTCGATATAATTCACATCAATAGATTCTTTATCACTCCCCGAGTTCATTCATATCAAAAGCATCAAAATCCAACCACAAACAACCTCTCAAATTCCAAGTTCTAGGTCTCTAATTTCAAACCCTAGTTCTTCAATTTTAAGCTTAATTTCCATGATTAAATAGGTAGATTTCACATTAGAATCAAGTATTAAGTCCATGAATTTTACCTCCAAATATTTCCCCTTGAATCCCTCTTCAATACTCTTCAAAAATCTCCAAAATTGCTCAAACTGGTGGAAATAAACCCCAAAATCGCAGACAAGACGACTATTTAAACATTCTGTCCAGGCCTCAATTCCTTCTTCGCGAACGCGGTCAACGCCTCGTGTTCGCGAAGCACAAACCAACTTTGACCAAAACGATTCTCTACGTGAATATGACCAGCCACTCGCGAACGTGATGGCTCCTCAGCTTGACCCTTCGCGATCGCATTACCTCTCTCGCGAATGCGATGAACAAAACACCTTGAACCCAGTTGCCCAATTTCCTCTACGCGAACGCGCTCCCCTTCTCGCGAACGCGATGCATAATCATCCGGCCCTTCGCGAATGCGGAGCCTTCCTCGCGAACGCGAAGGCTAAAATCTCATCCTTCACTAGATAACCCTTCGCGAACGTGAGGACCTACTCGCGAACGCGAAGATCTAATTTCTCTGCAACACTCAGCAGTTTTTCTGCAATTCACAACAACAAGAAATGGTCTGATTGACCACCCAAAACTCACCCGAGGCCCCCAGGACCTCAACCAAACATGCCAACATATCACATAACATTATTCAAACTTGTTCCAACCTTCGGAATGCTCAAAACAACATCAAAACACCGAATTCGCATCGGATTCAAGCCTAAGAATTCCAAAATCTTCTAAATTACACTTTTGATAAAAAACTCAACCAAACCACGTTTGAATGACCTGAAATTTTACACACACAACCCAAATGACACAACGGAACTATTGCAACTCTCGGAATTCCATTCCGACCCATATATCAAAATCTCACCTCTCAACCGGAAAACGCCAAAAATTCAATTTCGTCAATTCAAGCCTAAATCTACCTCGGACCTCCAAAACACATTCTGATCATGCTCCTAAGTCCCAAATCACCTCCCGAAGCTATCAGAACCATTGGAATCCACATCCGAGCCCTCTAATACATAAGTCAACATCCGGTTGACTTTTTCAACTTAAGCTTCCTCAAAAGAAACTAAGTGTCTCAAACCTTACCAAATCTTTTCTGAACCCGAGCCGACCAACCCGATCACATATAGAACTGATAGATAAAGCAATAAGAAGCAAAAATAGAAGAAACAGAGTGGCAACTCATGAGACGACTGGCCGGGTCGTCACAGAATGTAAAAAAATGCTGGGTTATTACAGCAGGTTTCTTCTTGCTGATGTATGATTGATGATGTGGAGGCTGTCAGACTAGTCGTATTTTTTCTAGTCGGTTTTTTCCTTTGTAATTTGTTTTCCAAATCTAGTTGAGTTAGGATACCAAACATATTTTGTTGAGTGATATTAGTTGACCCTTCATGGGTTTTCTAACCTCATGCATTTTCTGCTTTCTTGTTGTCTTGGCGGTTCTTTCCTTCATCTATGGAAAGAAAACAGAAAAAGGATGTTTGGATAGTAGTTTGACTTTTTATCATTCTTTCCCCCAAGTTTGAGGGTGTACTAGGTAGTGTACGTAGTACGGGTGCTTGTAGAAGTCATAGTCTATTGTACTATGTATACTTTTTGTAAATGTTTTTATCTCTTTTCCTTTTTATTTTCCATCCTTTTTTTCTTCATTTTTTCTTTCACAGTTTTTTGTGGATCAAGACTTGTAGAGGAGTACCCTTTCTGGGCATAGGAAACAGTTTTTCACTGTCCGATAGTTGCGTTTGCGGAAGGTTGTTGTTGCGACCTAAACACTCACGCAAGTGTATGCGATCGACAAGTAATATAGTAATAAGTAAAGTATCGTTCCCACGAGGACTTGTGATTAACTTATCAACTGATGCAAACTCAAACAATTATCGATTTAAGCTAATTCATTACAAAATATTTAAAGAACCAATTTACAACTTACTTAATAATTGCACAATAATTCAACATAAAATTACTACACAAATTTCACAATATGTTTATAACAATTTGGATAAATATATTCCCGGGTCATGGACTTGCTAGAAATTATGCTACAATTTTAGCTTAAAATGGATTTATTGAATTATCCGGGTTATTGATTATAGGGTTAATAATATTCATAAGAATCTTTCGAGTTCTTATGCATCTATTCAAGTTAAACTAATACTTATATGTCTAAGGTATTAATATTAGCAAGAATGCATTTACAACTCCTATTTTTCAACCAAACAAGGCAATTAAGTATATGTCTATCTTAATTGCGAATTCTTCACCCGATGCCCGAGATTCAAAACTTGTTCTATTTGATTCTATATGCAACCAAGAATTTTCTTTGTCAAGTTTAATTCAAGATTCGTAAATAATATTTCACTGTTAGCTATGCAGTAAAATAATTAGAAGCAGAATCAAATAAACAATCCATAACAATAAATTCAATATCTTCAATCTAAACTTCAAATAACATAATTATCTAACATCCATGACCCAAGAATACTAGAGTTTTTTGCTACTCATAATCATACAAAAATCAACAATAAAAAAATTAAACATAATATAAACAAACAAATAGAAGAAAGTTTAAACGAACTCTTTGAATCCTTGCTCCAAGATGTTGTTCGTCTTCTCCTTTCTTAGCTCCAAGATGAAGCTCCTCCTTCTTCTACTTCTCTCTCTAAAATTATTTCTTCCTCTAAAATCTGATCTCTTCTCTCAATAATGGAGCTTTACTTTATGTAAGTTGAGTGAATCCTCTCAGATTTCCCATTTTGCCCCCAAATAATTGATTTCTCAGACAGGACTAGCGCGGGAGCGCATGACCAGCGCACATCCTGCGCATATCGAGTTTCTTTTTGTCCAAATCACTGAACTAGCGCGGGAGCGCATGACCCGCGCTAGTGGGGTTTTCTCTTGTTGAGATGTTGCTGCTCAACTTTTCGTCATTTGACTCCATTTTTTACTTGATTACCATCATAAATCCTCATTTGTTTATTGAACTCCTGTGAGACATTAAAGTCATGATTATAGCCAATTTTTGCATTATTTGAACATTTACAATAGTAAATCATCCTTAAGTTGAGCTAAAACATAGGTTATATTAAACAATTTAGCCTATTATCAACACCCCACACTTAAACCATTGCTCGTCCTCGAGCAATTAACATACACTTCACATAAGGACGATCTTTTTATCAAACAATTTCTTGTAATAACACATGTTGACACTTAGGTACCAATTCATAATAATTCAACCTCAAGACATGACTCGCAAGTGCCACGCATTTTCATAACTTGCTTACTTGCTCTAACACAAAGGTCAAAAATTCTCCTTGCCTTTAAAAATCATGTGCCCTCCCACAAATAATATAGACTAGTTCCTCTCAAAATAATAATCAAGAATATTCAGGAACTCAAAATAGGAAGAACTAACTCACTCTCAGAATAGAAATTCATGTGCAACAGATGACATACCATATGCTTGCCCCTAGTGTAATACTCTACTAATTGAACTTATTCAGTCAAGGATCTAGTAGGACTTTTATTGATTGTAATGTAGGCTAGAAAAAAAAGGGTGTGAAAAATATAGAATGTAGTAACTACACCTCTTTGAACACTTCCATACATACAATATATTTCAAAATTTCAGCATCATTCCTATGTTAAACCATCTCCAACCTTTTTGAGATTTTACATACTAACAACAAATTCCATTCTCTTCAAGCACCTTAGGTTAGGGAATGTTACTACTGAAAATTCATCCCCTATATATATACATATATACATATATGAATTATTCTTCACTCTTTTTTTCACATTAAACCAACCAATCTCTTCTCAACTTCTTCAACATTAAAACAACATTAAGTGCTCATGAGAGATAGAGGTGCAAACAACTAATATATTACATAAATTGGTAAGGTTTATAACGTGGGTGCCAAAGAAATAGGATTAACGGCTCAAAAGGTTTGACTAAGATATATACAATTAGGTGGAAATAATTATCAAACTGGTTCAACAAAGAAATGCCTATATCATCTCCTAAACTGAATAATGCTACTATTTCGCTTTGCAAAATACTTGGGGGCAAGTTCTAGACATCAACTATTATACACGGAATATTCCAGCAATCCTTACTCACACATTGGCACACAATTCACTCAAGCTTGGATCTTTCTCGACTCTCTAGTCAAAGCAGTTAAGCATAGTCATAATTATACAATTTAAGGCACTTACTTTAGAATCAAGAATTGAGATTTGAACATCACAAATAAGGCATATATCACTTTTCAAGCATGTGCATTTGAGAAGAATTAACTCTTTAATTTAGGAACTTTTTATTCAATTGACATAAAGGAGAAAAAAAATTACTATACCCGGTTCAAATACACCCTTGGAAAAGAACCATGGCATAAAGAAAAACCAAGGGGAATTATTTAAATTAAACCAAAACTAGCGTACATTAAACTGAAAAATAAAATAAACAAAAATATATTATTATTATTTTTTCGAATTAATTCTGATTTTTTTTCGTTTTTTTTTTACTAAATCAAGAAAATCTAGTAGCAATATTTCGAAATTAGGACTACTATCTATCAATATTGTAATTTAAAAAAATAAACTAAAAGCAACTTTAGCACACTAAATGAAATCAAAAAAAAAATTAAACTCAATCAAACAAATAGCAATTTGACAAAGTAAATACATTATAATAGGGACAAACCACCCCACACTTAAAAACTTGCATTGTCCCTAATGCAAAATAAAAACAAAATAGATCAGAAAAAATACTCCCTGAGGCCATTGGCTTAAGCATCTTCTTCTTCAAATGTGCGCAGATATTCCTCGTCTTCTGAGGGAACATTGTCCCCATCCCCATCCTTGTCGGCTACTAGATGCAACCTCAGGTAGTCCAATGTTTGATCTTTTGCTTGGGCGCCTAGACATTTTATCTGCACAACATGATATATTAGCTAAAAAAATCATTTTAAGAGCAGGTGGAGTAAATACCCCACACTTTTGTTAATATCATGTTGACACTTAGTATGTATAACAGGGATTCAGACTACCCTGTTCTTCAATTAGAATGATATAATGTTTATCGGTCTACCTAATATTAGAGATACTTACTACAATTGTACATAAAAATAAAAATTACAAACTAAGCTGAAAATATAAACAATAAACATAAAAAGAAATTAGTCTATTTTACAAAATTCAAAATTATTATCCAAAATATACTACACAGGCGTATATACAAATCCTACATAGACAATATACAATGTGAACCACTTTTTGCTTCCACCTTGAACTTATGAATTGTACCCCTAACAAGGCATCAAGCCTGTCGCTATGCTTCTTTGGTGGGGCTACAAAGATAACCAGGCCAAGTAATAAATTTTTCACTCGACACTTCTCGGTCTTTGGATGAGGAATGTAATTTTTGCTTTTTGGCACAATAAATTCAAGAATATAGACACTTTCATCCTCACTCTTTGACTTCCCCATAGGGTCAGGTGGCTCGATTACTATCTTACTATCTAAACACAATGTGGAAAAATGATTGGAATGAGGTCTAATGCGCCATAACTCATGAATTTTACTACTATTTACATCCCCATTTATACAAACACTCAATTCTTCTAAAGTAATGTTATCTACTCCCTCACATGACTCTAGAGCACTCTTCTTAACATGGACATCCTCAAGAAAAATATGATCTAATGATTGGTATTCTTGTTTTAGCTCCTCTATTTGGTCTAGAAGATTTTTTTCAGCTTCATACAACTCATCATTAAATTGTTGGGAGTTACACGCATCAACCTTTGCACTCAAATCTGAATCCAAGTTATGCACAACCAAGCCAAAATTATCACTTTTTTGTGCAAGTTCATCTCTCTCCTTAGACCAATCTTTCATCACTGTTGTTAGTAAACAACGTCGTTTCGCAGAATCCACTAATCGCGAATATCCGTCCCAATACCAACCCTTACTCCCATATTCAAATTCGGATGTCCAAGAGGAGAGGTCATGACTAGCCAAAAAATATGGGCCATAAAAATCTTTGATTAACCAAGCGTCTTCATCATTAACCTTACCTCTGTATATTTCATCCTCAGATGTCATCCTGAGAGAACTAGAAACATACTAAGAGAAAAATCAAATAGTTATAAAAATAACATATTTACAAAAAGAAAAGAAAATAAACTTGTAAAGATAATAATAAAAGTCTAACCCAGAAGAATAGTTAATTTCCAAGTCCCCGGCAACGGCGCCAAAAACTTGTTGCGACCAAAACACTCACGCAAGTGTACGCGATCGACAAGTAATACAGTAATAAGTAAAGTATCGTTCCCACAAGGACTTGTGATTAACTTATTAACTGATGCAAACTCAAACAATTATCGATTTAAGCTAATTCATTACAAAATATTTAAAGAACCAATTTACAACTTACTTATTAATTGCACAATAATTCAACACAAAATTACTACACCAATTTCACAATATGTTTATAACAATTTGGATAAATATATTCCCGAGTCATGGACTTGCTAGAAATTATGCTACTATTTTAGCTTAAAATGGATTTATTGAATTATCCGGGTTATTGATTATAGGATTAATAATATTCATAAGAATCTTTCGAGTTCTTATGCATCTATTCAAGTTAAACTAATATCTATATGTCTATGGTATTAATATTAGCAAGAATGCATTTACAACTCCTATTTTTCAACCAAACAAGGCAATTAAGTATATGTCTATCTTAATTGCGAATTCTTCACCCGATGCCCGAGATTCAAAACTTGTTCTATTTGATTCTATATGCAACCAAGAATTTTCTTTGTCAAGTTTAATTCAAGATTCGTAAATAATATTTCACTGTTAGCTACGCAGTAAAATAATTAGAAGCAGAATCAAATAAACAACTCATAACAATAAATTCAATATCTTCAATCTAAGCTTCAAATAACATAATTATCTAACATCCATGACCCAAGAATACTAGAGTTTTTAGCTACTCATAATCATACAAAAATCAACAATAAAAGTTTTAAACATAATATAAACAAACAAATAGAAGAAAGTTTAGAAGAACTCTTTGAATCCTTGCTCCAAGATGTTGTTCTTCTTCTCCTTTCTTAGCTCCAAGATGAAGCTCCTCCTTCTTCTATTTCTCTCTCTAAAATTATTTCTTCCTCTAAAATCTGATCTCCTCTCTCAATAATGGAGCTTTACTTTATGTAAGTTGAGTGGATCCTCTCAGATTTCCCATTTTGCCCCCAAATAATTGATTTCCCGGACAGGACTAGCGCGGGAGCGCATGACCAGCGCACATCCCGTGCATATCGAGTTTCTTTCTGTCCAAATCACTAAACTAGCGCGGGAGCGCATGACCCGCGCTAGTGGGGTTTTCTCTTGTTGAGATGTTGTTGCTCAACTTTTCGTCATTTGACTCCATTTTTCACTTGATTACCATTATAAATCCTCATTTGTTTATTGAACTCCTGTGAGACATTAAAGTCATGAGTAGAGCCAATTTTTACATTATTTGAACATTTACAATAGTAAATCATCCTTAAGTTGAGCTAAAATATAGGCTATATTGAACAATTTAGCCTATTATCAGTTGCTCATTAATTTTTGTTGGTGATGGATTCGTTGTAGGACGTTGATATAGGTTGTGGCCAAGGCATCCACACATCATACAAATTGGGTTTTTGTCTTCATAGTGGATTTTTGTAGGTGTTTTTCGATCATAACTTTTCTTGGTAGAGGTTTCCCTAAGGGAGCTAGAATACACAAACGTGCATAGTGTTCCCTTGTCGTGTGGGCAGTGCAGCTATCAATCTTTATTACCTCCCCAATCATTTGGCCTATTTTTTTCAATATTTCTAGGTCATAGCATTCAATAGGTTGTTCTTGATTAAGACATATCCAAATGGTGGAAAAGGTGATGTGATTTGCGTTTGGGTTGAATTTTGGTGATCATTTTCTGTTGAAAGGAATTGTGAGCCAATTAACCATGGTCTGTGGTTTAAGGCCTTGTTATATAGGTCAATGGAGGTGAATCGTATCATATAAAATCGTTGCCTAGATCTACGAGGTTCAGTAGTTCTGTTGAGCTCCATTTTTTGTGTATTTTTGTGCGCAGCAAATTGTTGCTCATGCGTTTGCCCTGTAGCTTGATGATTAGGGATTGTTTTCAAGGTTTATATAGTCTATTTTTGTTTGATGATGTTATAGGTATGAAGTTTTGGTGGTTTGTTAGGTTATCTTTTTCCTCCTCCATTGACATATTGTTAAAAAGTGTACAATCAAAATCCATCGCAGAAAAAGTTTGGTTTTGGGTTACTGTGCCTCGGTAGCTTGCTTATAGTCTGCTTTCCATTGTGTGGTTGATTGATGTTTGCTGTGTTTTCTGTCTCTATTGTTCAAGTTCTAGTTCTAGAGAGAATTGAGAAGGTACAAAGGGGGAAAGCAACAATGACATGAATTAAATCATGAAAAAACAGCAATAACACACGTGACAATTCAGTACTAGTAGTTTTTAGAGTATCACATTGCGCGTGTATAAAAAATACGTAATTTTTAAGTTGAAGATTGTGTTTGAGTTATTATAAAACAAAGTTAAGAAAAAAATTCAAAATAATGATAATTGTATCTTATTTATCTAATTAATCAATAAAGAAAAGAACACTACCCTACGTATTTTTCTTTAAATATGTGGTATTATGAGTGCGGTTTTACTTTAGGACTCCTATATTACATGTATAAGAATATATATATATATATATATATACTTATTTTAATCATATAAGAATTAAGTGTCATTTAATGATTATTCGCCATTTCAATATTATATGTTTATTCCAATTGAGGTATTTACATTAGTGTTTAATTTAATATGTTTCTTCCAATGAAGTGGTAGAATCTAAATAGAATTTAAAGTTTTAAATAATAGGACTTCCTATCTAATTCAATTAGAAAGGATCATTAAATAAAATTTAGTTGATTTTTAAGTCCAAAGAATTAGGAAAATAATTAAATAACTATTTTGTCTAGGGTAGAATAAGATGTTGAGTTAGAGGATATGGTAATTGTTAAGAGTTAATAGTGTTAATAGGCTAACATTTTACCATTATGAAAAAGCATATTTGACTAACTGCTACACAACAGAATGTCTAACCAAAACATCAATTTTGATTTTCCAGCACCCTTTATACCCCCCCCCCCCCAAACCCCCTTTAGAATATCCACGAATACTTCCAACCCCTATCTTTTGCTCAATCTGCTAAGAAATAAAATTACTTTGATAAAGTCACTTAAAGTAATAAACAAAATGAAGAGTTTATAGTTGACTTACTGGATACTATCACATGCAATTATTTTCAGCTGGGTGTCGTGAATCGCACTTGACACCCTAGGAATAGGAGCTTGAAGAAATACACGATACTCATGATGTCCTTTTAAGTTGAAGTCAATACATTTAATATTGCATAATAAAAATTGGTAAATTTATTAGCTAAAATTAAAATCAAAGCATCATAGTGACAAACCATCCAACAAAATCCACTAATCTACACAAATACAAGTATACGCTTAAAGAAGTACATCCAAGCAATCCAATACTTCAAAGTAAATAAGTACCAAACTACCAATACATCAATTTACACCCCATGAAGAATAAGTTAATGTTAAAAAGATTAGAGAGGCAAGAAAAGCTCAAACCTTATCGTAAACAATGCAAATAGTCAAAGCTTTATTATACGTTTACACAAAATAGCCGTGAAGTTCTTTTATAGATGAGCAAATAGGTTTTGAAAATTTCATTCAAACTAGAACAATTTTGCTTCATAATGATTAATGAGCAGGAATGAGTTCATGACATACTCAGACTTTAAAAATTAAGTCTAGTGTTTATTTTTAAGATTCGTTCACAATCACTACAGTAATACAATCTTAGAAGTAGTATTATGAAATTCATATTAAAATTAACTTTAAAAGTGATCTTTTAGTTAATTCTACCGTTGTAAGTGTTTTAGTTTATGTGTGTATACCGTCTTGTCCTATTTAAATTAAGACACTGTGGGAAGTTAATTTATGTCGGGCCTTCGACTACAGAAGTCACCCACCTTGTTAGAAAATTGATGGAGCAGTATAGGGAGAGAAAGAAAGACTTGCATATAGTGTTCATCGACTTAGAAAAGGCTTACGATAAAGTTCCGAGAGAGGTTTTATGGAGAGTTTTGGAGGCTAGAGGTGTACATGTTGCCTACATTAGGTTGATTAAGGACATATATGATGGAGTAAAGACCCGAGTGAGGACGGTAGGTGGGGATTCGGATCATTTTCTGATTATGATGGGGTTGCATCAGGGGTCGGCACTCAGCCTTTTTTTGTTTGCTCTGGTGATGGACGTACTGACGTGCCACATCCAGTGGGAGATGCCATGGTGCATATTATTTGCAGATGATATAGTATTGATTGACGAGACGCGAGACGGTATGAACGAGCAATTAGAGGTATGGAGGCAGACCTTGGAATCTAAAGGTTTCAAGTTGAGCAGGACCAAGACAGAATACTTGAAGTGTAAGTTCAGTGGCGAGACTCAAGGAGGGGAAGGGGAGGTGAGGCTGGACTCGCAGGTCATCCCTAGGAGAGGGAGTTTTAAGTACCTTGGGTCTATTATTCATGGGGGATGGGGCGAGTGATGAAGATGTCACACATCGTATTGGAGCTGGATGGATAAAATGGAAACTCACTTCCAGTGTTTTGTGTGACAAGAAGGTGACATCGAAACTTGAGGGTAAGTTCTACAGAGTAGTGGTCAGACCAATGATGTTATATGGGGCTGAGTGTTGGCCAGTCAAGATCGCTCATGTCCAAAAGATGAAGGTAGCAGAGATGAGGATATTGAGATGGATGTGCGGGCACACCAGGTTAGATAGGATCAGAAATGAGGTTATTCGCGACAAGGTGGGTGTGGCCTCTATTGAGGACAAGATTCGTGAAGCGTGACTTAGGTGGTTTGGACATGTGAGGAGGAGGAGCATAGATGCCCCAGTGAGGAGGTGTGAGAGGTTGATATTGAAGGGCATGCGGAGAGCTAGAGGTAGGCCAAAAAAGAGGTGGGGAGAGGTGATTAGGCAAGACATGATGCAACTTCAGTTGATCGAGGACATGACCCTTGATAGGAAGGTATGGAGGTCGAAGATTAGGGTAGTAGAGTAGGTAGTCTAGAGTGTTCATAACAGTAGTATTGGCACGTAGTCTCGCTTTCTGTTGGTAGTAGGTTTTTATGACTAATTGTTGTTTTCTTTCATTGTTGATCACCTTACTATCTTGTTATTTTTATTCTGCTTTTATATGGTTGTTTGGTACTGTCCGTTCTTGTCTATATTTTTGTTAATGTGGTGCTGATGTTTCCTGAGCCTAGGGTCTATTGGAAACAACATCTTTATCCTCACAAGGTAGGGGTAAGTCTGCATACACACTACTCTCCCCAGACCCTACGGTGTGGGATAATACTGGGTAGGTTGTTGTTACTCGATTTAAATTCCTAAATATTAGGAGTTCTTACCTAGCTACCTAGTTAATAAGGAAATATTTACTTTATTTAATTTAAAATAAATATTAGAAAAGTAATTAAATTACAATTGTATCCAATGTGAAATCTAGTTTTAAAGGGCAAAAAAGGCGAACGACATTTCGTTAATGACTTGCGTGCTTTTATTATAGTATAGATAGATATAGATAGATATATAGATATATACAGAGATAGATTATGAAGATTGAATGATGTTTACACTGTTTTCTCCCAATAACATGAATTAAATCATAAAAAAACAGCAATAACACACGTGACAAATCAGTACTATTACGAGGTACAAAGGGGAAAAAACAGCAATAACATGAATTAAATCATGAAAAATATAATTCCATGAATAAACAATTAAGTCGGGAAATTTAGAGGCGGCAATTAATCAAGGCTGCGTCTGGTAAACGCAAGTAACACATAACTCTTTTAATTAGAGTAAGAAAAATTAATCATGCTAATGTAAGTTCTATACTTAGATTTCCTTGGCGAGAAAAGGAAAAAATCTCCTATTATATAATCAGAAACACGAAATGAACAGAAACGTAGGTTTACAACTTAACCTCTATATATAACGAGAGTCTCCAATCTCAAGTTGTCACTCCTCAGAAATATAGCCATCTTCTCCATGGATTTCCCTTCTTATTTTCGCAGTATGAACTCGACCAGATCCCGTTACTAATGGACAAATCTGTTTGTAGTATGGATCTGTGGAACTCAATTCAAAAGCAGAGCGATGTTTCTTTGATTCTTGCTAAACACGTATTCTTCAGCAAGTTTAAAGAAGACAACGAGTCCAAAAACACAAATATGGTATTTTCACCGCTCTCCATTCAATTAGTTCTTGGCCTTATTGCTGCTGGCTCCAATGGTGCCACATTTGTTTAACAAAAAATCTGAGTCTTTGGTCAAAGCTAAAAAGAAATTCGGGTTACTGATAATCAGGAGACGAAAATAAAATATTTTTGAGAATGATGGTAAAGCAGTAAATAGTTTTGTATTTCTGTAAGATCTCAATAGTATTTCGTGTCCTTACAGATGTTGAGTTTTTCCCCTTTTATAGTTGATTCTAGGAGAAGATATAATGTCTTTGTCTTAATGAGGCAATTATGAGCAATAAATGATATTTAAAAGAAACGATACACAATCATTTCTATTTAATTCAGATTCTCTAACGTATTTGACATTTAATGCTGTATTTAGACTCTTTTACGTCATCAGATTCGTATCTTCAACTTCTTCTGATCTTTGATCTTTAAACGACTTGAATAGGTACGAGACTCGTACCTATTTTAGTAACGGTCCACACCTATGTTGCTTTCTTTTTCCCCTATCTGTTGTCGCTCGTGCCTCTTGGCTATTTATTGCGTTTTGACCTTTTGACCAGTCCACGTGTCATGACACGTCATCTTCAATATTCGGACTCAGTTTTTTCCCAATACAGATAGTCCCCCCATTTTCATTTATTTATCAATTAAATATTTGGGAAGTGGACCTTCACAAAAAGGGAATTTTTTGCTGTAATCAATGCTATGACAGTATTGACGCCCCAGTTGTCTTTTCTATTTAATGCTCTGCACACGTGTCACCTTCCGATTGGTTTTGTAATTCTGCAGCCTTTTTCCAAGGTTTATTCATCTCTTATATTCACGAAGCGATAGTTGCCTTTATTATAGGCTTTCCATCATTACACTTCTTTGCTTGACGGTTGCTATTATATACATATATATATCCTTTCTCCCTTTGTCCTTTTCTTCATAAACCCTTAACAAATCCTTTACTCTTTATTTCTACTCCTTTCTCCTTGAGTTCATCCTTTTCTCTGCAATGGCATCTCCGAATCCTAACCCTAAAAGAATCCCAATTCTTGATAGCTTCCCCAATGCCCCTGAAAGACATAGAAGAGGAAGAGGTAGCAGGCTTCGTAGCCTAGGATTCGTTCGTGGTGGTGCCTCTGGTTCTGTCATGCCTTCTTCTAGCTCCGGTACTATTTCCAGAGGTTCTATCACTAAGAAATCTTCCTCTAAAGGTAAAGAACTTCCTAAGCTTCTTCAAGAGCCTTTAGTTGAGGAAATAGTACCCAACGACCTATCTTTTGAGAATGATCGGAAATCTCTTCGTGAGCAAATTGTCAATTTAGAGAAAGCTGACACTTTCCCTTCTTTAATCACTGAACCTTTGGTTTCTATTGTTCGAAAAGATTGCAACTGGAGAAGTGATTTTCGTATAGTAATCCCTAATCCAAATCAAAGAATATCTTCTTTTAGGATTGGATTTTCTTTTGTTTATACTTACCCCTTCACTTTGGGATTTATTCCTGCTATTGACCCAGTCATACTTGATTTCTGTCGTTTTTTCAAAATTTGTTTGGGACAAATTGGTCCCCTTGTATGGAGAACAGTAGCTTGTTTGAGGTATTTATCTGTTAAAGCCGGTGTTGATTTTTCCTTTCCCCACCTTATCATCTTTACCACCCTATGTTATTTTGCAATGGAGTTTTTACTCTAACTGCAAGAAGTAAAAGGGTCTTAGTAAGCCCTGAAGATGACAAGGACCGCGGGTGGTACACTCGTTATGTTGCGGTATGCACAGTTGATTTGGTGGGTGAAACAAATATCCCATTCCCTGAGAAGTGGAACTTTGCACGTAAGCTTTTTTTTTACTTACCGTTCTTACCTCTTAAGAATTTCAACTTCTTTTCTAATTTCATCCTTCTTTGCTTTTCTATAGCAACCATGGGAGATGTGGAACCCGTTCCTAATTTCCGTTGTTGGGTAGATTTAATCATGAAAGTCGTGCCTATGGAGGCGAGAACGTGGAAATCCATTTCCAATTTACATGGTTGGAGAGTGAAAACTCACGGTATGCGTCTCTTTATCATTTTTCGTATGACAAGTCCTTCTTTTTAAAAAAAAATCCTTCTTTTTGTCAGGATTTGCTATTCGAGGAATGACAACCGAAGTGGCTACTGCCCTTCGAGCCTCTTATGGTACTTCTCTTTCTGTGGAGAGAACTCAAGCTAGGCTGTCAAAGAGGAAAGTTGTAGAAGAAGATTCTGAGGATGATGAAGACGAAGACACCTCTTTGATAGCTAGACCAAGAGCCAGGAGACGCATAGTTTCCGAGAATGAAGCTGAAGTTACCCCTGTCTGTGCCTCTCTTACTGAACCTGTTCACATTCCCTCTGAAGATGAAACCACTCCGAGGGACACCAACGAATCTATTCATCGTCTCTTCGTTGGTGGTTTTGAAAGTGGAGAACTAGGTCCAGTTTTAGATGAAGTTCCTCTTTCTTCCTCTGTTCCCATTCCTTCATCTCCTGCTTCTTTACCTGCTTCTGCTCCCTTACCTGCTTCGAGTCTTTTGACTCCTGTTATTTTCACTTCTTCTATCACTCTTCCTTCTATAGCTCCCCCTTCCTCTGTTCAACATGCAGAGGAGGGTTCTAGTAGCAGAAGCTTGTCTATGAGGAGCGTTACGCTTGAAGTTCCTGCTAACAACAGTCTTTTAAGGAAGTCTGGTGGAGCAGATGACTGGCTTAGGCCTTTGATTGGAGATATTGAGAAGAAGAAGATGGACAGCCATAGTTGCTTAACTTTGATGAATGACATCGTTCATTCTACTTTGAAGGTATTCTTCCTTCACTTACTAACAAGTTTTTTTAAAAAAAATCTTATTTCTATGAATTATCACTGCAGGCTAACCTCATTGGTACAGAATTGATGGGAAGAATTTCCCTTCTAGAAAAGAAAGCCCGTGAGTCTAAAAAGTCTATCCACGAGGCTGAGGAAATAGCCAGGGGAGCACAGCTAGAAGCAGCTAATTGAAAAGAGCAGTTTGAGAATGCTCAGGGAACTATAGAAGAATTGCTAGAGAGTAGAAATCTCCTGGAGCAACAAAAGCGAGGTCTGACTTCTGAGCTAGCAGTTGCCAAGGCTTCTTCAAGCCAATTTGAGAAAGATAAGGAGCGCCTTGAGTGTTCATTTTCAGAACAACTATCAAATTGTAGTGAAGAGATCAGAGAACTTAAGGTACTCTTGGCCAAGAAAGAAGAGTATGCAGGGGAGTTAGTGCAAAGCTTGACTCAAGCTCAAGCTGATTTAAAAATCTCTTCTGATAAGGTACGTACCTTAGAGAGTTCTCATGCCTCCCTTGAAGCATCCTTTGAATCCTCTTTAGCTGAAAATCAAGTGTTAAAGAATGATTTTGCTATGTGGGAAAGGGAGTATGAACTTCTTGAGGAGAATTTTAACATAGAGGTGAGTTGGGCTTTTCTAAACTCTCGTCGTGATGCTTTAATAGAGGCCAGTCAAGAAAACTTTGATTTAAACTCAGAGTTGGCCAAAGTTTTAGAGACCATTGAGAGAACCCAACAACCACTTGACTTTCTCTCTCCGTCAATTGAAGCTCTCGTGGCTGAAGAACCCTTAAATGAAGAAGTCGTTGCTATGGCAGTTGAAGTTGAAAATGTTGCAATTCCAGCTTCAGAGGGTGAAACTTCTATGACTCAGTCTGTGGAAGTTGAAGCTTCTGTGACTCTTGCTTCCCTCGTTGATCCTAACATTTCAAGATCAGCTGAAACCGTTCATGTTGCTGCTTCTTCAGAAGTTGCCACCATGTCTGTGGCTGAAAGTGAAATTAATATTGCAACTTCTGATGTGCTAACCCCTTCAATTGGATGATGGTTTTATCCCTTAGTTTTTAAGGGATTTTTTGGTGAAAGTCCCCAGTTATCATAATGGGGCACTTGTATAAACTTTTATTGACTAAGTTTCTACTTAGTCTTTTTAATTATATTAAGAAGTTTTGTTAGTACTTCAATGTGTTCTATTCTTGCCTTTTCCTTACTTATTTAGGACTTATAGAATAGTTTAGCATTTTTATCCTTTGAAAATGCTTTGTGATTCTTCTCATGACTTATTAACATGAGGTTTATAAAAGAGGGCCCTTTTATTTTATCGACACTTAATGAAGAAGACGTCTCAACTTCATAATGGTGTTATAATACGATGAAAGAAATAGGAATACACATGTTTTGTATGAAACAACTTTGACAAGTTTTTATTCATGAACTTTAACAAGTTTTTTGACTATTACATGTATTAAAATACATCTATAACTTTCTCGTAACTGTTTTTCTTGTAACAGATTTTTTTCATAACATAAAATAAACAAGGTTTTTCTTCATAACCTGTTTCAGTACATAGTCATGACCCTATCTTTATATATTAGGAAGGGTTTGAGAGGTGACTTCGTTTATGAGCTTGAGAAATGACTCTGTTGTTCTCATGAATGCTGAAGACTTCGTAACTTTTTCTCAACACTTGTCTCTTTGTGGCCGACTTTTGTTCGATATTCGTATCTATTTTTCTACACATATCTGTGTATAATATGTAGTCCCCCAAGTGTTTGAGCGGTGAAGTAGAAAGCGTCGAGCACTTGTTTATTTCTTTCAATTTGGTCCTTTTCCTGAAACAGAAAAATATACGGGACTCGGAGGTGTGATTGTAGATGAAGACTTCCTAACTCGTGTGTATTTCCATCAGATTAATTGTAACCCTGGGCTGGGAATTTTAGAATACTCCATTTTGACTTGCAGGTCGTAACTCATCATTTGGCACGAGTTAGGGTTTTTGCCTAGCATCTAAAATCGTTAGTAAAACATTAATAATTCAAAAAAAATTAACATGACGATACCTAACCGTGGGTACTTTCTCAGAAGTAATACCTCTTTAAATAGACGGCATTCCAATGTGAGGGTAAAACTTTGTCGTCCATTGTCTCCAACTCGTATGCTCTTTTTCCCGCAATGTCACGAATTTTTTATGGTCCTTCCCACGTTGGACTTAGCTTTACTGAATTAGCAGCCTTTGCAGATTGGAACACCTTTTTAAGCACGAAGTCCCCAATTTTGAAAAATCTGAGGCATGCTTTCCTATTGTAATATCGTTCAATTACTTGCTTTTGTGCTGCCATTCTTATCAATGCAGCTTCTCTTTTTCCTTCAAGCAAATCAAGGTTGACCCGCATCTCTTCATTATTAGATTCCTCCGTTGCCCGAACGTACCGTGTGCTTGGTTCACCTATTTCAACTGGAATTAAGGCTTCCACACCATAAACTATTGAAAATGGTGTTTCTCCAGTGCTTGTTTTTGTCGTTGTACGATAAGCCCATAATACTCCAGGTAATACCTCAGGCCAATTACCTTTTGAATCCTGTAACCTCTTCTTCAAGTTGTTGATAATGACTTTGTTAGTGGATTCCGCTTGTCCATTACCCACTGGATGGTATGGCGTAGACGTTATCCTTTTAATCTGCCAACTTTGAAGAAATTCTGTGATTTGAGATCCTATGAATTGTGGTCCATTGTCACACACGATCTCCTTTGGTGCTCCAAAACGGCATATTATATTTCGCCATATGAAGTCTTTAACTTCCTTCTCTCGTACTTGTTTAAATGCTCCTGCTTCTACCCATTTAGTGAAATAATATGTGATTACAAGTAGAAACTTTACCTGACCTTTTGCTTGTGGAAGTGGACCTACGATATCCATTCCCCATTTCATAAAGGGCCACGGGGCTATAACAGGGTGTAGTAACTCAGCTGGTCTGTGCATATTATTGTCGTATCTTTGACATTTATCATATTTGGACACGAAACTGTTTGCCTCTTCTTCCATTTTAGGCCAATAATATCCTGCTCGAATCAATGTTCTTACCAACGACCTTCCCCTGCGTGATTTCCACAATGTCCTTCGTGCACTTCTCTCATCACATATTCTGTTTGAGAGGGTCCGAGACATCGTGCTAGTGGTCCACCGAACATCTTTCGATAAAGATTTCCTTGATAAAAACAATATCAAGCGACTTTTTTGCGAAGCGCATGAGCCTTCCCTTTGTCAATAGGCACGGTTCCGTGCTGTAAAAAAGCAATAATTTCGTTTCTCCAATCCCATGTTAGATGATTAAAATTTACCTCATTCTTATCAGGTTCGAGAACGGAATGAAATAAATGTATGACTGAAGCATTTGCGTCGTTTGCTACGTCAGCTTCAGATGCGAGATTAGTTAAAGCATCTGCCTCCACATTCTCATCTCTTGGGATCTGCATTACCTTCCAAGTTTGGAATTTCTTAATTAGTTCCCGTACCTTTTCGAGATATTCCTGCATTCGAGTTTCCCTGGCTGTATAAGTCCCCAGCATTTGATTGACCACGAGTTGAGAATCACTCTTGATTATAATTTGTGTTATGCCGAGTTCTCTTGCCAATTCCAAACCTACAATTACAGCTTCGTACTCTGCTTCATTGTTAGTTATAGAATGACATTTTATAGCTTGCCTAATAATTTCACCCGTAGGTGGTATGAGAACTATACCTAGACCTGCTCCTTTTATATTAGATGAACCATCAGCGAATAAAACCCAAGTCCCCGGGTTTGCACCATTAAAAACTTATAATTCTTTTTCTGCTTCTAAATGCATCCCCTGACTAAAATCAGCCACGAAATCAGCTAGTACTTGAGATTTTATAGCGGTCCTGGGTTGATAAATGATTTCGTATTCACTTAGTTCTATAGCCCATTTTGCTAATCTTCCTGACAGTTCGTGTTTATGCAAAATATTTCGAAGCAGAAAATCAGTAACTACAATAATGGGATGACATTGAAAATAAGGTCTTAATTTTCTAGATGCCATGATCAAAGCTAATGCTAACTTTTCTAGTTGTGGGTATCATGTATCAGCATCTAATAAGGACTTACTTACATAATAAATAGGAGATTATTTACCTTGGTCCTCACGGACTAAAACAGCACTTACCGCAACTTCAGATACAACCAGATAGATGAGAAGCTTTTCTCCCACCTTTGGTTTTGCCAATAACGGTGGTTTTGACAAATAAGCTTTCAAATTTCTAAGGGTTTGTTGATAATCTTCATTCCATTCAATATGATCTTGCTTTTTAAGTGCAGAGAAAAACTTAAAACACTTTTCTGAGGATTTGGAAATAAATCTCCCCAAAGTTGCAATTCTTCCCGTTAATCTTTGAACTTCCTTTTTATTAGTAAGGATATCAGGGATTTCTTCTATTGCTTTGATCTGAGAAGGATTTACCTCAATACCACGGTTAGAAACAAGAAAACCCAAAAACTTACCTGATGCAACTCCAAATGCACATTTTTCTGGGTTGAGTTTCATATTAAATTTTCGCAAAATTTCAAATGTAACAGATAGATGAGAAATATGATCATGAGACTGGTGGGTTTTGACGAGCATATCGTCTATATATACCTCTATTGTCTTCCCTAAATGTTCTTGGAACATTTTGGTGACCAACCTTTGATAGGTTGCCCCAGCATTTTTGAGACCAAAGGGCATTACTTTATAACAGTAAGTCCCCCTGTCTGTGATGAAAGAAGTTTTTTCTTCATCATTAGGGTCCATTTTAATTTGGTTGTACCCTGAATATGCATCTAAAAACTTAAAAGTTCATGTCTTGCAGTTGCATCAATTAATTGATCTATATGTGGTAGAGGAAAAGAATCTTTTGGACAAGTTTTATTAAGATCTGTATAATCTACACATACTCGCCACTTACCATTTTTCTTAGGTACAACAACTATGTTGGCTAACCAATTAGGGTACTTTACCTCGCAGATTGACCCAATTTTTAATAGTTTTTGGACCTCATCTTGAATCACCTGGTTTTTGAAAGCCTCTTGTTTCCTTTTCTTTTGCTTTATTGGTGTAAAGGATGGGTCTTCGTTTAATTTGTGAGTCAACACATCCGGTGGTATCCCTGTCATGTCAGCATGGGACTAAGCAAAACTGTCCACGTTAGATTTTAGAAATTCAATTAACATACCTCGCATGTTTGAGTTTAAATTAGCTCCAACATAAACTTTCCGTTCAGGCCAATGCTCAAATAATATTACAGCCTCGAGTTCTTCGATGGTTATTTTGATATTTTCATTCTCCTCCGGTTCTTGAATTGTATCAGGTCTCGAGTCTAAATCTGTTTTCTGTTGCTCAGTTGAGGTTTGATTGCTGGCACCTTCAACTGTTTCCTGTAATTGCTATTTTTCTTTGTTTACAGTGCTCGTATCTGTTACAGCGTTGATACTCTTGGTTGTTTGCTGATCCCCTCGAATTTGACAATTCCCCCACGGTGATGGAAATTTAATAACTTGATGTAGAGTTGATGGAACAACATCCATATCATGGATCCAAGGCCTCCCCATGATCATATTGTAGGTCATTTCCATATCAACTACCTGAAATTTAGTTTCTTTAACAACACCTGCAGGAAAGTTGTTAGAATTACCTCTCTTTTTGTTACCACACTTGAATTGTTGAAGCCTGATAAGGTGTGTGCCTTGGGTATCATTTTGTCTTTAGCTTGCATTTCACATAATACCCTTAGTAGTATAATATTTACGAAACTCCCTGGATCAATCAAAACTCGTTTTACATTAGTATCATGTACAAGTAAAGATATTACCAGTGCGTCATTATGTGGAGTTATCACTCCTTCGGTATCTGCATCATTGAATGAAATACTTTCATTTTCTAAAACCTGTCGTACCCATTTCCCGTGTGTAATTGTTACCTTAGAAACCTTGTTGGAGGCTATGTAGGTTATGCCGTGAATATCTTCTCCCCCACTTATCACATTCACTGTTCTCTTGGGTGAAGTAGGCTTTGGTGGCTCTTGCCTATTTTTTATATAGGCTTGTTTACCTTTTTCACTAAATAACTTAGTGAGGTACCCTTGCTTCAATAGATGACCCACTTCACTCTGCAAGAATCTACATTCTGAAGTTTTGTGCCCGTGATCATTGTGGAATTCGCACCAATGATTTGGATTGCATCTATTTGGATTTGACCGCATCTTTTTTGTCCACCGTACCTTATCTCCCATGCTTCTCAAAACAGCCACGAGCTCGGAGGTAGTGACATTAAAGTTATATCTGCTGAACCGTGCCTTTAAACTTCTGTCATCATCTCGTGACTCTTGTCTGTTCCGATCATTTCTGAATTTCGAAGAAGAACCAGAGTCCCTGTTCCTCGATTTTTGATCATATTGTTGGCTATCTTGTTTTGACCGTGGGTCTTTTCCTGCAGGTCCCATATATGGATCGTACCTGTTTTTACCTGATCTTTTTTCTGTTTCTGATCTTCTGGAACCACCCATTTCTTCATGATGAAACTTAGGCATGGTATCTTCTTCAATTCGCAGCTTCGTACTATACCTGTTGTAAACATCATTCCACGTGGTTACAAGGAATTCTCGAAGGCTCTTTTTGAGTCTTCTCGTGGCTTCAGAACTTTTGTCATTTAAATTACTTGCAAAAGCTATTGCAGCCCAGTTGTCAGGCACACGGGGTAGAGTCATTCTTTCACGCTGGAATCTATCAACAAAATCTCTAAGCAACTCCAAATCCCCTTGTTTGATTTTGAAAATATCTTCCATTCTTTTCTCAACCTTTTGTGCTTCCGAATGTGCTTTAATAAAAGAATCTGCAAGCTCAGCAAAAGAATTTATAGAATTTTCAGATAAAATAGAATACCAGGTTAATGCACCCTTGGTGAGTGTTTCTCCAAATTTCTTGACCAGTACTGATTCAATTTCTTGTTTGGTCAAGTTGTTGCCTTTCACGCCTGTTGTAAATGCAGTCACGTGATCACGTGGGTCTGTAGTACCATCATATTTCGGGATGTCAGGCATTTTGAACTTTTTCGGAATTGGAAGGGGAGCAGCACTTGGCTTCCAAGGTTGTTGTGAGTATTTGTCCATGTCAACCCCCTTTATTACAGGCGGAACTCCAGGGATTTTCTCAATACGCTCATTTTGTTCCTTAATTTGTTTCTGCAAGGTTAGTACTAAATTTTGCAAATAGGAATTATCTGAATTACCTGGTCCCCCTTCCTGTGGTTCACTGGTGGTTCCTCCATTTCCAGAATTAACAAGACCAGAACGGGGATTCTCCAATGTATTATTATTAGGAGTTGGTGTGGGTGGTGCAGCAGACAATCGACTAACTAGATCCTGAAGAGCTTTGCCGACCTGTGCATCAATTAGCTTTTGTAAAGCTTCATTTGTACCTCCTTTAAAGTGTTCAGATTGTTCTTGTTGATCAGCACGGGATTCAGTAACAGGAGTGCCTTGACGAGATTGACGTGGTGAATCTGGAGGGGAGGGAACCACGTCACCTTGATTTTGATGGATTTGATTTTCATGGTTGCCAATGTGTTATTACTGTTATTGTCGGTGTTGTTGTTTGACATGGTGATAACAATGGACAAGATGTAGCTTAAAAGAAAAGATTATCAGATTCCCGGTAACGGAACCAATTTGTTTAACTAAAAATCTGAGTCTTTGGTCAAAGCTAGAAAGAAATTCGGGTTACTGATAATCAGGAGACGAAAATAAAATATTTTTGAGAATGATGGTAAAGCAGTAAATAGTTTTGTATTTCAGTAAGATCTCAATAGTATTTCGTGTCCTTACAGATGTTGAGTCTTTCCCCTTTTATAGTTGATTCTAGGAGAAGATATAATGCCTTTGTCTTAATGAGGCAATTATGAGCAATAAATGATATTTAAAAGAAACGTTACACAATTATTTCTATTTAATTCAGATTCTCTAACGTATTTCACATTTAATGCTGCATTTAGACTCTTTTACGTCATCAGATTCGTATCTTCAACTTCTTCTGATCTTTGATCTTTAAACGACTCGAATAGGTACGAGACTCGTACCTATTTTAGTAACGGTCCACACCTATGTTGCTTTCTTTTCCCCTATCTGTTGTCGCCCGTGCCTCTTGGCTATTTATTGCGTTTTAACCTTTTGACTAGTCCACGTGTCATGACACGTCATTTTTAATATTCAGACTCAGTTTTTTCCCAATACAACATTGTACCAGTTTCTTACTTTCCTCAAGCTCAACTCCATTGAAGAAGTGAATTCTCTTTATTCTTGGATCGTCTCTAATTCCCTTGTCGATGGCAGCCCCATGGGTGGTCCTCGTTTGTCTGTTGCTAATGGGGCTTGGATTGACCAATCTCTGTCTTTTAAACATTCTTTCAAACAGATTATGGACAATGTGGTGACATCGTTTACCTTGCTTTTTTCTCTCATCTTACCTTTTCTTATTATTAAATAATCATATTTTATCCTTTACCCTACTCTTTTATATAATAGTTCTATTTCGTATCCTATTTTTTCTTAGTAATATCACAAGTTTATTTTTCATATTGTTGGTACGTGACATCATGAAACGACAACAAATGATACAATCTATTCAAATATTATATTCATCAAACAATACAATACGATACATTATGAAACGACATGTAACAACAATCAAAACAAGCTACAACTGTTGGCAATTTGGCTTTGTAGGTCGGTTAGCTCATTTGTTAACATGTTAATTATTTACTGATGTAATGTAGGCCACAGTTAAATTAGTAGTTTCCTAGTCTTTAGGCTACATCTGCTAGTGGAGTTTATGGTCAAGTTAGTTAATTTCCTCTTCTATTTAGGTGGCATGGACATCTTCAGTTATTAGTCTTCTTCTATTTAAAGTGTCTCGTGTATTTGATATATTGAGTCAATTACTCAAATGGTCATTCAATTATTTCAAATTATTTCCTAAAGTCACTTTTCTTTTGTTTGTAGCAATAAAGTCATTGAACTATGCCTATTGCACTCAGAAGGTCACTCAACTAGATTTTTCAAATTTTGGATTGTCAAATATCTATTTTACCCTCTAAATTATAAACATTTATCTTCTTTATATTTTTTTAAAAACTTTTTAGTATTAACAACAAAAATTCAAAAATTTATTTACACAATTCAGAATGAAAGAAAATAAAGGTTGTAAAATATATAGTTCACGCACATAAAGAAATAATTATTTTTATATTACGTGCATGGAATATATATTTGACAACCTTTATTTTTTTTCATTCTGAATTGTGTAAATAACTTTTTGAATTTTTTTTGTTAATACTAAAATTATTATTACTAATAAATTATTCTAATTAATATTTTTTACTATGCTCATTATTTTGTTATTCCGGCATTATATATACTTAAATACTTTTTATTTTTTAATTTATAAATAATATTTATTTATTCTATAGGTAAGTCTATAATGTAAATTAAAAAGGGAAAAACCATAATATTAAAAGTTTAAAAAAAATAAAATGAAGATAAATATTTATAATTTAGAGGGTAAAATAGGTATTTGACACTCGAAAATTTGAAAAATCTAGTTGAGTGACCTTCTGAGTGCAATAGGCATAGTTCAATGACTTTGTTGTTACAAATGAAAGAAAAGTGACTTTAGGAGATAACTAGTATTATCACCCGCGCGAATGCGCGGACACTAATCATGTAATATATTTGAGTTATTTAGATTATATGTAAATAATTTTAAAATTTAAACTTTCTCTATTAGATATAGATAGTCATTGGATCTTAATTAAGAAACATTACATGAAAAAGATTAACCATTTCTCAAATTTCCTAGATATAATTCTATTTTTCTTTTTTGATATCATTCTCACCGGTGTCATTGGATCCTAAAATTAGGCGGGAAGCAAAATAATAACTCATATTTATGACAAAACAATCAATAGTTAGACTATGAAGGACTCTTTGGATACGACTTGACTTTTTTACTAATACATGCATGAACTCTTATCTATTTTTTACTAATTCTATTTTTCTTTTTTGATATCATTCTCACCGGTGTCATTGGATCCTAAAATTAGGCGGGAAGCAAAATAATAACTCATATTTATGACAAAACAATCAATAGTTAGACTATGAAGGACTCTTTGGATACGACTTGACTTTTTTACTAATACATGCATGAACTCTTATTTTGTGAGTTGATATCTTTCAAAAATTATATCTATTTTAAAATTTCAGTTTCTAAAACATTATTTTTAAATAATAATTTATTTTATAATAATGTAAGTAAAAATGTTATCCTTAATTCAAAACTCATTTTAGTCGGCTGTCTAAAATTTAAAAAATTGTTTAGCCAGTAATTTGTTTTTTCCAGTATGGCTACATTTTGATATTTGACATTAACCATATTAAATATCTGAGTTATTTGAATGATATGTAAATAACCTTAAAATTTAAACCTTCTAGATAATCGTTAGATATCAATTACGAAATAATACATGAAAAAAGACTAACATTTTCTCAAATCTCGTAGTGATAATTTTATTTTTGTACCATATTGGTGTCATTGGAACTTAAACATAGCCAAAAAGTGAAATAATAACTCGTATTTATGTCAAAGCACAAAGGTTGACACAATATGAACGATTCTTTGGTTACGATATGACTCTTTTACTACGACTTGAACTCTTATTTAGTATGTTGTTATCTTTCAAAAAATATTTCTATTTTGACGTTTCAATTTCTAAAGCTTTATATATCAATAATTATTATCTTTATAATGATGCAAATGAAGATATTATTCTTAATTTAAAATTCGCTTTAGTCGGCTATCTAAGAATTTAAATGATTCTTTAGCCGGTGAAATTTTATTTCAATATGACGTCATTTTGAGTTTATCGATATCTCTAGCCACAGATTTTGAATTTGGAATACCTTATATACAGAGGTGGATCTAGGATTTATACTTTATGGATTCAATTTTTAAGGTTTTAGCATTGAATTCATTATATTTTTAGAGTTATAGGTTCATATCTACTGTTTTTATAATTTTAAGAATTGTTCAAATATAAATTTTTGTTGAGCATGAAAAGTTATGGGTTCAATTGAAACTATTGTCAACACTCTGCATCTGCCTCCGCCTATATATATGTACAAATTTTTTGTTCTTTGAATCATTAAATGTTAAATTAGTTGACTGTTATTATATAACATTTCATATATTGTCTTGAAATTGCCAAGTAGTTTTTTATCGACACCATACTTGGCCTAACCTCAATGCAAATTACTCAAATTGCATTTATATTCAAATTCAGATATCATATCAGTTTGTTAGTAATAGTGATTTTAAAAATGACACACAATATAAATTAAAAAAATATTCAAAGATATCATTGTCTTATAATCTATGTATTTGAGTGAAAAAAATATTATTAAATCGATGATATCAACTTCCAAAATTTTTATACTTAACATGGATGAAGCAGAAGAAGAAATTCGTTGTCATCTCTTATTTTTGGTTTTTAGATTTTTCATATATTTTTTCTATATTTATTTTCTTTTATCTTATTTTTTATGTCTTTTTTTTTTTACAAAAAATTAATTTATTTCTCTATAAAAGGATTAGTTTAAATAGAAATTGTCTACATAAGAACTTTATTTATATTTTTAGTCTTTAGTTGAAATTCTTCCATATTTTTCTTTTGGCTTTATCTAATCAATCTAAATATGTGCTCGCCTTACCACTTAAATTAAAATTTTGAAAGATTGTGTAATTATATGTAATCGATATATAATATGTGTATAATCGTGTGTTGCCAGTATATCATCTATGAATATTAGCTATAAAACGTAAACAATAAATCTGACCAGATATTTATATAAATATTCTATAAGATTTCGGTTTCTTAATTTTATCCATGATATGACTTCTATTATAATAATTTAAAAACTCTACAAAATTCAAAAATATATTATCCATTTATTTTTAAAATTACATTATATTAAAAAAATCCATTTTGAAATAATTTGTTTATATTTTAAAAAAAATATTTCATGTCATACCATTTTTTTTTAAATATACTTTTTGTTACACTTGAAAATTGCTATAGAAACTATCAATAAAGTTACCATATACTATTTGCATTTATTAGCTTGCCACTTGTTTTAACCACAATGCAAACTTTATATAGTAACTTTCTTGATTTAATATATATATATATATATATATTGAGTGACCATTTAAGTAATGGACTCTTGATATATTACTTGAGTCAATTAAGTACTTTCATTGTCTGTTGCTTTCTCATATATGCTACTGACAATTTTCAACAACAGCTTCTATAATGTGCATATAGAATATTTTTTTCTTTTAATAATGTGCATATAGAATATTTTTTTCTTTTAATTTCAACTATATTAGCCTGCTGATTTTATGTTCTCTGATTTTATTAAGGCTGAAGAGTGAAGAGGTTCGTAATGAAGTCAATAAGTGGGCTAAAGAGGAAACAAATGGTCTAATCAATGAGATTCTTCCTCAAGATTCAGTCAAAAGCGATACAGTTCTCATCTTAGCCAATGCATTATATTTCAAAGGAATATGGAATGAGAAGTTAAATGCTTCAGATACAAAAGATGATGAGTTTCATCTCCTCAATGGAGAATCAGTTCAAGCACCTTTCATGACCAGCCGAAAATGGCAATACGTTTAAGGCCTTTAATGGTTTTAAAGTGCTAAAACGTCCTTATAAACAAGGCGACGACAAGCGCTGTCTCAGCATGTACATATACCTCCCAAATGCCCGCGACGGATTACCTGCTTTACTGGAGAAAATCAGTTCAGAACCTGGATTCTTAAATCGACATATTCCATTAGAAAAAGTTATAGTGCGTAAGTTTCTTATCCCCAAATTCAAAATAACTTTTGGGTTTGAAGCTACAGAGGTTCTAACAGGACTTGGCCTCACACATCCTTTCTATGGCAATGGTCTCGCTGAGATAATGGACGATAATGACCCTCTGTTTGTAACAAAAGTTTTTCACAAGTCGTTTATTGAAGTCAATGAGGAAGGTACAGAAGCTGCGGCAGTTACTGCCGCTACAATGGTGATTGGGTGCTCAGGTGTGATGATTAAAGAGGAGCAGATAGATTTTGTTGCTGATCATCCCTTCTTGTTCCTGGTGAAAGATGATGCTACTTGTGTTGTTTTGTTCATAGGGACTGTGTTGAATCCTCTTAATCAATTTTAGTTAGTTGCATCGATGTTAAATCCACTTAATCAATTTTAGCTAGTTATATCGATGTTTACGTTTATTTTTAGTTGTGCTTTCAATATATGGTAATGACAGAAGTTGTGTCTCAGTTTGTTTATAGTTCAACTTCAAGTTCTTTAATTTCGTCACTTGTTATACTTAATATATGAGTATTTGTCATGTTATGCGCTGTATACAAGTTAATTCGGCAAAATGAACTGAAAAACTTCCGTTTGAGGGATGAGATTAATGTTTATTCAACGAATAAGAATGTACATAAAACATATACTATTGCATAATAGGAAAAACACATCGAAAAACAAATAAAAATAAAATCATAATTGATATAGAAACCTCTTCTAGTTGGAAATTTTTTCCATTGAGAAAAAAAATGCAAAATCAGAGCTACAATGGTTAGTAATTCTAATAGGATGCCTGAAGAGTGGGGGTGGAGTACAATGGTTCTGTTGTATAAGAACAAAGGTGATATTCAGAGCTGTAACAATTATAGGGGTATCAAATTACTGAGTCATACCATGAAAGTCTGGGAGAGAGTGGTTGAAATGAGAGTGCGAAGGACGGTGTCTATTTCAGACAACCAGTTCGGGTTCATGCCGGGGCGATCTACCACAGAAGTTATTCACCTTATTAGGAGGATGGTGGAACAATACAGGGATAAGAAGAAGGATCTTCACATGGTGTTTATCGATCTAGAGAAAGCGTACGACAGGGTACCTAGGAAGGTCTTATGGAGCTGCTTAAAGGCTAAAGGGGTCCCGGTTGCATATATTAGGGTGATTAAAGACATGTATGATGGAGCTAAGACTCGGGTTAGAACAGTAGGAGGCGACTCCGAGCATTTTCCGGTTGTTACAGGGTTGCACCAAGGGTCGACGTTCAGCCCTTTCCTATTTTCCCTGGTGATGGATGCCATAACGCACAATATTCAAGGGGAGGTGTCATGGTGCATGCTATTTGCTGATGACATAGTCCTAATTGACGAGACCCGACGCGGCGTCAATGAGAGGCTAGAGGTTTGGAGACAGGCCCTTGAGTCTAAAGGGTTCAGATTGAGCAGGTCGAAGACGAAATACCTCGAGTGAAAATTTGGGGACGAGGCGACGGGCGAGGGAGTAGAAGTGAGGCTTGAATCTCAAGTCATACCTAAGAGGGGTAGTTTCAAGTACCTTGGGTCAGTTATTCAGGGGACCGGGGAGATCGACGAGGATGTCACACACCGTATAGGGGTGGGGTGGATGAAGTGGAAGTTAGCGATGGGAGTCCTGTGTGACAAGAAAGTGACACCGTTACTAAAAGGTAAGTTTTATAGAGCAGTAGTTAGACCTGCCATGTTGTATGGTACCGAGTATTGGCCGGTTAAGAACCTACACATCCAGAAGATGCAAGTAGCAGAGATGAGAATGTTGAGGTGGATGTGCGGGCATACAAGGATGGATAAGATTAGGAACGAAGATATTCGAGAGAGGGTGGGCATGACCCCAATAGAGGACAAGATGCGGGAAGCACGACTCAGATGGTTCAGGCACATTCAGAGGAAGTGCACTGATGCACCTGTGAGGAGGTGTGAGCGATTGGCGATGGTGGGTACGAGGAGAGGTAGAGGGAGACCTAAGAAGTATTGGGGAGAGGTGATCAAGCAGGACATGACGCGACTTAGGATTACTGAGGACATGGCCCTAGACAGGGAATTGTGGAGGTCGAACATTAAGGTTGAAGGTTATGGGGAAGTTGTGAATATCTATACAGCGCACTAGAGTGAGACTAGCCCGTTAGGAGTTAGGCTTAGGATACTACTGGTTAGCTACTGATGCAGGGCTTTATACGCTGGATATTAGTTTACCTTCCATCTCTCTCGTATTTTCTATATTCTCTTATATGGCTGTTATTTTGCTATTTTAATTTATTTTATGTATGTTATGTATTTTATGTTATTATATTATGAATCTATCAATAGTACTAATATATCGTCACTTGGTGCCTTCTTGAGCTGAGGGTCTCCTGGAAACAGCCTCTCTGCCCCTCGGGGTAGGGGTAAGGTCTGCATACATACTACCCTCCTCAGACCTCACTTGTGGGATTATACTGGGATGTTGTTGTTGTTGTTGGGGTCTTACCTGATATAATAGTAAATATTATTCTCATATCTAAGTTTTATTTAAAGGCAAAAATTTCATGATATTTGTGACAAACTAATAAAACGGTAGTCAAGGTGTGTGACAAACTAGCACGAGCACTAATTTAAAAAGCAAAAATTCTTTTTGTAAACCAAGTTAACATCAACACTTGAAAAAACAATTACTCATTTTTTCTTTGATTACGTGGTCACCTTGCTGATTGCGGTAGAAAGGGAATCCGGAACCAAAATGTGTTTTTTTTTACTCAAAATATAGAAATAAGTGTTAAAAAAAAGTTATCAAACTATATATAACGCCACAAATAGTGGCGCTATACAGTAACGTTAACTGCACCGTTACTGTATAGCGCCACTATTTGTGGCGCTATACTGACACACCTTACATAGCGCCATTAATAGTGGCGCTATACCCCTTATTACCTGACTCCACCAATAATTTCTGGGTTCAATAATTTAAAAGCGTATAAAGCCACTTTTTGTGGCGCTATATACAAAAAAAAAAAAAAAAAACCCGGCTAACCATTTCCTATATAAACATCGTAGAATCGCCACAACTTCATTCAAAAAATTTTTTTAACTCTTGTTGGTTTCTATTGTTGTTAAATTCTCCAACATTTTTTCATTATGTCTGAAGAACGTAGAATAAGAGTATCATTATATTGGGGGGGTGAGGTTGTGATGGAGAATAACTCTGTGGGCTACAGTTTACCTGCTAAGTGTAATGTTAAATTGCCACTTTCAATGGAGTACGAAACATTGATATCGTTGTTATGCAAAAAAATGAGTGTGAGAAAACGTTCAGTGATACTCAAAGTAACCGGAAGATATCCGTCTTCCGTTACATCGCAAGGGGTTGCTTTTTACTCAGAGTTTAATATCGACGATGATGACACTTTGAGTGATTTCTTGAGGACTCCGGACGAATGTCGGGAATTTCTTGTAATCACAATGTTGGAGATGTACGTGAAGGTCGAAGACGTTCCAAAAAATGAGGTTGTGCGTAGTAGAGATAACCTCCAGTCATCGGGTGGTTATTCTGGATCAGTTTTTGCCAGACAAGTTCCGGATGAAAGATTTTTTCTTGATTTAAATTTATCACCGTCGGCGAATGAGCAGCGAGAAAATAATTTATACCCTGCTTTCCATAATTCACAAGAAGAGTGGTAAACTTCAATTTTTATTTGTGTTAATTATGTATATTTTTGCGTATTGAATTAATTTTAACGCTCATTTATTTAATAGGGGGTACCGGCCGGATATGAATTTTACAAGTGGCCCATCCGGTAGTCATCACCTAACTGAAAACGTCCATCATGGAATGTCATCACATTACGACTTGTAAGTGAAAAGCTACAGCCATATATAAAGCATTTATTAATTTAGTAGCTTATATTTTTGTTGAAATGTGCAGTGAAAACGAGCAAGTTGAACTACCCGTACTCACTCAATTGCCCGAAAACGACGTATTACATCAGGATCTGGCAGATGCACAGAGTGAGCAATAGAACAACGATTACGATAACAATGCCGATGAATCGGGAGACGAGACAGCATTTGCTCGTGAGGATGGTGATGAAGAGAACGAGGAGGAAGGACCTGATTTGAAGAGAGCCCCCCATAGACGAAAAGTGTACGAGTCTGAAGTGTCGTTTCATTCAAGGGAGATTCCTTATATTGATAACTTGCCAGCCGTGCCGGATGTGGAAGCTCTCACAAGAGATTTTGATGAAATCCGGACAGCAATGTGGGATGAGTCTAGACCAACGGTGCTTGCAAAGGGGATGCTTTTTCCTGATAAAGCACGCGTAAGCAGGGCTTGTAAAATGCACAATGTTAAAGAGTGTCGTGAGATGCAGGTATCGGAGTCAAGTCCGACGGTATACAAGGCTATTTGCCGCAGGTGGTTTTGGCCATGTAATTGGATGTTGCGTGCGTCGAAGAAGAAGACAGGTATGTGGAAAGTGGGTAAATACATTCCCACCCACACATGCGAAATGGACACTTTCAACGGGAATCACTTCAACTTGGATATTGACTTGATATCTTTTGTACTTATTCCGCACATCGAAGCGTCCATAAGGTATAAAATCAAAGAGTGCATTACAGCAGTCCACCAGGAATATGGCCACACAATTACTAAAAGAAAGGCATATCTTGGGCGCAAAAGAGCGTTTGAAATAGTCTATGGTAACTGGGATAAGTCATTTGCAGATCTGCCTAGGTACATGGCTGCACTGCAGCACTTTAACCCCAGAACAGTTATTGAATGGAAGCTTGAGCGGAGTCCGGGTAAACCAGAATATATATTCAATTACGTGTTTTGGGCATTTAAGCCAGCAATTGATGGTTTTCCGTATTGCCGGCCCGTAATATCCATAGACGGAACTCATGTCTATGGAAAGTACGATATCAAGCTATTGATAGTCGTGGCAGTGGATGCTAATGGACAGATATTTCCTCTAGCCTTTGCTATTTGTGCAAATGAAAGCACAGAGACGTGGACAATGTTTTTGAACCACTTGAAAGAGCACGTTGTCAAACATCGTTCAGATATTTGTCTAATATCTGATCGGCACGGGGGTATATTAAGTTCTGTGGAGAACCTTCCTGCCTGGCAAGAACCTTATGAATTTAACAACAATAGAAACCAACAAGAGTTAAAAAAAAAAAATGAATGAAGTTGTGGCGATTCTACGATGTTTATATAGGAAATGGCTAGCCGGATTTTTTTTTTTTTTTTTGTATATAGCGCCACAAAAAGTGGTTTTATACGCTTTTAAATTATTGAACCCAAAATTATTGGTGGGGTCAGGTAATAAGGGGTATAGCGCCACTATTAATGACGCTATATAAGGTGTGTCAGTATAGCGCCACAAATAGTGGCGCTATACAGTAACGGTGCAGTTAACGTTACCGTATAGTGCCACTATTTGTGGCGTTATATATAGTTTTTATATATAGTTTGATAACTTTTTTTAACACTTATTTGCATATTTTGAGTAAAAAAAAAAACGCACTTTGGTTCCGGATTCGTAGAAAGGTACAAGTTCCATACTTCAATGCTAAGTATTGACTTTAAACACTGTTCAAACTTAAACGTGTCTCTACTTCACCATCTCTTTCTTGTTTGACTCTTTAAAAGTCTTTACACAATCACAGAAATACCCAAATAATCTCCATTGCAATGGACCTTCAAGAATCGATCAGCAACCAAACAGGTGTATCCTTAACATTAGCGAAACATGTTTTTGCAACCGAGGTTAAAGGGAACAACAACATGGTCTTTTCCCCTTTGTCGATCCACGTAGTGTTGGGTCTAATCGCTGCGGGTTCAAATGGTCCGACCCGTGACCAGTTGCTCGCTTTCCTCAAATCCAAATCTACTGATGAACTCAACTCTCTTTCTTCTCAGCTTGTTGATGTTGTCTTTGCTGATGGTAGCCCCAGTGGTGGGCCTCGTTTGTCCGTTGCTAATGGGGTCTGGGTTGAGCAGACTTTGCCTTTGAAGCCTTCTTTCAAACAGATTGTGGACAATTTTTATAAAGCTGCTTCTGTTTCTGTTGATTTCCAGAACAAGGTAAGATTTTTAAGCCCCGATTTTAACCATTGCTTAGCTACTTCAGTAGAGTAGGATTATTTCAGTTTTTCCTGTTTTGTGGAGCTGAGATTACTATTGGGTTCGAAATTTAATATTGTATGTATTTAGTAGATATGTTAACACATATGTCTGGGCCAAAGCTAGTGGGTTCTGATGAACCCAGAGGGCTGTATGCATCCCCCCCCCCCCCCGCGCGGTCCGGTTATGGATCAATGCTACATTTTGAGAACTTCTACTTCTATAGAACCCTAGTTTGCCTTAAAAATCAATTTTTTTTGTAACAGATAGAAATAGCCTAAGTAAAAAGGATTAGATATAGGTGATTCATAAAGCCGACGGTAACTAATTTGAGTAATTGATCGGTTCAGTTATGAAATGCTTGATGGGATAATTATACTACGAGGAAATCTGTTGTATCATTTGCGTTTGTGAATTCTTGCAGGCAAATTTCGTTGCCATTCAGTTCCAAACACTTCTTTTTTTCCATTTTCTGTTTCCTTTCTTTTTTCGAAATACTTAAACTTATGGATTGGTCATACATATCAAAGATTAGGATTTATTTAGCAGCTGATATCCGGTTAGGTGGTGTATACAATATAGATTGAAATACTATAAAGTTTAGTAGCAGTATCACGATTTTGATCTTTGTAAACTGTTAAGTTAGCTTGGTAAAGTAATGTGGTGAATGGATTGTGAGCTGGGACATTGGAAGTAACAATTTGATGATAAAATCTTCCTACTTCAATGGAGCTAGGGTTTTGGTTACTGTCAATTCTCGACCTTCAAATATCTTTTGTTGAGTAGGACCAGCCAAAGCTGTCCTGTTTACTTTTTGGTACACATGAAATTCAGTGCGCTTAATGTTTATGCTCGAGGGATTTGCATTTCTACTTTTAGCTCCATAAAACTTTGTGCACTTCATCTTTTGGCATTGAAAACTTAGGGATCTGGTACAAACAACGATAAAGCCAAAGGTGTAAAACAATTTTTTTTTGCGCCTTTGGCTTTCTCTGTGTGTACCTTTTTCTCTTAGCTGGGGATAGAACGATGAACAGATGGGGTTGAATTTGTGCATTTAAATGATTGATAAACAGTAGGCCAATGAATGGTTTCTCACACATTTTCATCATGCTTATCATTCACTATGATCTCAAATACTGATGTATTGCTGCCTTCACTGGAGATTGAAGTAGTTCTAATTCTACATTCATTGCATAAGAAACTGGCTATACTCTTCTAACATTTCTGTTTCCCTGCAATCTTAGCATGGATAGTTCTACTAACCTATGAACTTTAACCAACCAGCACCTGCAGCTGAGTCAGAAAATAAAGTAAAGGAAAACTAAAAAGAATCCTTTTGCATATGTTTTATTATTAAGTTTTGATGATTTGTAGGCTGTTGAGGTTGCCAATCAAGTGAATCAATGGGCTGAAAAAGAAACAAGCGGGCTTATCAAAGAAATTCTTCCAGCTGACTCAGTTGACAGTGCAACAAGACTTGTGTTTGCAAATGCACTGTACTTTAAAGGAGCCTGGGATGAGAAGTTCGATGCATCAGTGACTAAGGACAATAAGTTCCACCTTCTCAATGGGACCTCTCTTCAAGTGCCCTTCATGACTAGCAAGAAGAAGCAATACATAAAAGCTTTTGATGGTTTCAAGGTTTTGGGGCTTCCTTATAAACACAGTGAAGATAGGCGTCGTTTTACCATGTACTTCTTTCTGCCTGATGCCAATGATGGACTGCCAGCTTTGGTAGATAAGGTCAGTTCTGAATCCCAATTCTTGGAGCGTCACCTTCCATATCAGAAGGTTGGAGTTGGTGAATTTCGTATCCCCAAATTTAAAATATCGTTTGGATTTGAAGCTTCTAACATTCTGAAAGGGCTTGGCCTGGTATTGCCTTTCTCTGGTGATGGCCTAACTGAGATGGTGGACTCCCCTGTTGGCAGTAACCTTTATGTTTCTAGCATTTTCCACAAGTCCTTTATTGAGGTAAATGAAGAGGGAACAGAAGCTGCAGCTGCAACCGCTGGTGTGATTAAACTAAGGGCATTAATGGTAGAAGAGAAAGTAGACTTTGTTGCTGATCATCCATATCTCTTCCTGATTAGAGAAGATGCAACAGGCGTGGTACTGTTTGTTGGTAGCGTGCTAAATCCTCTAGTAGACTAAGTCGTGTTCCCACAATATGGAGGTTGATAAGTGTTTGCATCTTCTTTGTATTGCTTGGACTTATTTGGTGCCCAAAGTTAGTTCAAACCGCTTTCACGCCCTTCTATCTTGAGGTTGAAATATTTTCTGCTGAAGAATTTTTTTCATGTACACTTCAAGAATCCTACTCCCTCCTGGTACTGCGGGTAAAATTTTAGTAACTGCTCTTTGTACTATTGAGAGCTTGTATGCCTTACATTGTACTTTGAAATAATTGACATCAAAGGTCTGTCTATTACTTTCAATTTCTAGTTATAGTTGATGTAGCTACATGTGTTTTCTTGTCTGTTTGCCTGGTCCAAAAGAGGATACATAGGAACATGCTAACTATAGAGAAATAGATGTGTAGGTTTATTTCAAACTGGCCTCATCTAAAGCAATTTAAAAGTTGTTACAAGAAAAGCCATTTGAAAATGGAAAGAGCTTTAACAAAGACTCTAAGAATAGCATTGCTGCTTTCCAGTATTGGGGGTTTTATTATTACTGTTTGTTAGTCTTGGGTTTTTGCCTCCTGTTCTTCTTTACGCAATTGATTTAATCATCAATAAATTCCTTAATTTAACCAAGCACGGAACAGATTGACATATTGCAGTCTTAAATGTCCATTCAAAAGAGCTCAATTCATTGTTGCTCCTTGACCTTACTGGAGTTGATTCTGCACTTCGTTGGATGAGATCGTCCAAGGTGTAAAGGCTGTCAACTAGCCAAGTCCGAGGTAATTAGGACTACAAATAGTTGTGCACCAAATAATCGGTGCCAAGTTTAGGAGATACAACAACAACAAGCCCAGTGTAACTACGACCTTACCCCACCTTCAAGAGCCAAGTTTAGGAGGTAATTAGGTATTTTTCTTCCTCTTTAAATTTATTTAAGTTCTTCGTATTGATTATGTATATCTTACTGAAAAGAATGTATCACTGCTTTAAACCATACATACCAAGGTATCTTCTCTATAACTTCGAAGAGGAGAAATGTGGTCATTATTGAAAGGTCACTGCAGGGCTTGCCACTTCCTTAAGCTTTATGGTAATGAATTTCATATGAAGCCCTATGCTTAAAAACTTTCCATTCCTTGTAATTATTAGGGATAATTTTAGATTATGCATTTGCATTTCGAGTTTTAAATGACAAAGAGGCTACTTTTTCAAATTTTTAATCTCAATACCTTCTAAAGCAAATCAAATACCATTGATATAATTTGTCTGCCTTTGTATGTGAGCAAGGCCGGTGCCGACCTTCTAGTACTTGAACTTTGGGAGTGACATTCGTTTTTGGATTTTCAACAAATTTTTTATTATCCAACCAAATATTCTGTTATAACCCCAATTCTTTAAAGGGTATTTCTATTCTATCGAAATTTTATCTCCTATAGCAAAAGTTATTCACCCTATTTATTATAAATTAAAATTATTTTAAAATATTATTTTTTATAGCTATTTTTTATATTTTATAGCAAAATAAGTATTTATGGCATATACTACCATTGAGGCATGAAATATGCTATTTATGTTTTTCCCCTCTCTTAGACAACTGGACGTACCTATATTTAAGGTGATTGTCGTTACTGTATTTAGGGATACATGGCGCAAATACATGTGAATACATGCGCGTACAGCTGGACTGTCCTAATTTTAGGCCCTTTTTGCTACTGTATTCATGAATATATGGCGCGAATACATGTGGATACATGCGCATACAGTTAGGTTGCTCTCATTTTTAGGCGCTTTTTGCTACTGTATTCATAAATACAGCAATGTGAATACAGCGAATACACTACCGTAACAACTGAATAATAGCTATAGAAAATAATTATGTAAATAGTAGTTATAGGAAGTTAACAGTAACTAAACAATATTGATTTTCGAAAATTCCTGTATTCCTTTACCAAGTATCCGTTTCATTCCCTTTCTTTGTCTTGTAAAACAACTTGCAAAAATCAAAGTGAAAACTACATCTATCTATTAGTATTAGTCTATTAGAGTATGAATTATAAAGTGGACACGCACATCTAATACTATTTAAGTCCTCCAATTGAAAATAAAATTATAATGTTACAAAAGATTATATAAGGTGCGTGTGGTTTGAAAGAAAAGAATTTCTAGAAAATTTGTTCCAAAAAATACGAGATTGCCAGAAAATATATTTTAGGAAAATTATTTTCCACCTAAAAAAGGAGAATGACTTCTCTCACTTCTGGGCGGAAGTCATTTTCTTTTATAATTATCACAAACTTCATACTACTACTTAAACTAATGGTTAAGTAATTATTATCAATCTTTAATATTCAAAATATTTATCAGAATGCAATTCGTTTTGCTACTATCATCTTAACTTCAATACATATATTTCTATAGAAGTCATTTTCAGGAAAAAAAAAATCCGCCATGTACATGTTACAGTAATCAAGAATTTTATGTGTTTCAATTGGGGTGTACATGGGTCGAGTTGGTTCGGATTTTATAATTACCAAACCAAATTAATTATATTGGGTTATTAAATCTAAAGACCAAACCAAATCCAGTAAAAGTCAGGTTTTTCAATCTCGGCTTTTCTCGAATTTTTCAGGTTTTCTTTCATAAAGTCTTCATAGTACAAAATATAGAATTTGTGCTCCAAATATTTCTTTAATCCTAGTAAGATAGAACTATATAGGGTGTTTTTCAATAGAATAACATAAATATGAGATGAGTCGTGGCATCGTACTAAAATATTCTAACAATAAAAATAATAGAATCGCATAAAATAAGTATTGTTAATAAGCCAGAATGAAAACAAACATAATTTAAAATTACTAATAAGTTGCTAAAATAAGTACGACTAATAAGTAATATTATTTACATGGCTAAACAACAAGAATAACCCGGTAAAATTGCACTAGTGGGGTCTAGGAAGGGTAGTGTGTACACACACCTTACCCCTACCCCGAAGGAGTAGAGAGGTTGTTTCTGAAAGACCCTCGACTCAAGAAAACTAAAAGACAAAAGGAGACAATATTAATATCACCACAAAAATCGTAAGAAAAATAGTAACCATATGAAATCCGGAAGAAAGATGCAAAGCAGAAGCGATAGATAGTAAATAGGTCCTGCACAGAAAAGCGAAATAGTAAGACACAACATTGCCACTAGCTATCTTAGACAAAAACCCTACCAAACTAGTCTCATAAAGGTACGAAGTAAGGCAAGACTCAACTACCTCCTAGCCTACAACCCTAATACTCGACCTCCACATCTTCTTATCAAGTGTCATGTCCTCGGAAATTTGAAGCCTCGCTATATCCTGCCTGATCACCTCTCCCCAATACTTCTTAGGTCTCCCTCTACCTCTTCTCGTGCCCTCTACAACCAGCTGCTCACACATCCTTACCGGAGCATCTGGACTTCTCCTCTTAATATGCCCGAACGATCTGAGCCTCGCTTCTCACATCTTGTCATTAATGGGAGCCACGTGCACCTTCTCCCGAATATCATTATTCCTAATCTTATCCATCCTAGTGTGCCTGCACATCCACCTCAACATCCTCATTTCTGCTACTTTCATCTTCTGGATATGTGAGTTTCTTAACAAGCCAACACTCAGCCCCATACATCATGGCCGGTCTAACCACCGCTTTATAGAACTTACCTTTGAGTATCGGTGGTACTCTATTGTCACATAGGATTCCAGATGCTAACCTCCACTTCATCCATCCTACCCCAATACAGTGTGTGACATCCTCGTCGATCTCCCCTCCCCCTGGATAATCGACCTAAGGTACTTGAAGTGCCTCTACTTGGGATGACTTGTGATTCAAGCCTCACATCCACGCCCACTTCCCTCAACTCAGTGATGAACTTACACTCCAGGTATTCCGTCTTCGTCCTGCTAAACTTGAAACCCTTAGACTCAAGAGCCTGTCTCCAAACCTTCAGCCTCTCGTTAACACTGGCCCGCGACTCATCAATCAGAACTATATCCTAGGCGAATAGCATGCACCATAGGCCATGACACCTCCCTTTGAACATGGTCTGTTAACGCGTCCATAATCGGGGAGAATAAGAACAGATTGAGCGCAGAACCTTAGTGTAACCCTATTACAACCGGAAATTAAATGCTTAGAGTCGCCTTCTACTGTCCTAACCCGAGTCTTAGCCCCATCATGCATGTCCTTAATTGCCATAATGTAGAGAACCGACATACCTTTCGCCTCCAAGCATCTCCAGAGAACTTCTCTAGGAACCTTGTCATACGCGTTCTCAAAGAAAAATAATTTATGCATTTTATCTATACCATGGAAAAACTAAAAAATAAATATCCAACACTATTTTCATTACAATTGAATTGAATATCTTTTATTAGCATTAGTATTAATTTGATATTGATTTAGGATTTATTTGAGTTACTAACATTTGCGAACTATAAAACTTATTGGATCATCCAAAAATAATAAGTCCAAGCTTGAAATAATACGTGGAAAAATAAAACTATAAAAAAGCTTAGGAAATATTTATAAACTACTTTATAGTAAATATTTTTATGTATTAAATATATTTAAAACGTCTATACATATAATGTCGGGTTAGTTTGGTTTCGGTTTGACTTTTTTTAGTTAATACCAAACCAAACCAAATATGATAGAGTTTTTTTTCTAACATCAAACCAAATCATAGTCGGATTTTTTTTCTCGGTTTGAATCGGATTATCGGATTGATGCGGTTTGTCGGTTTCATTTATATACCCCTAATCTCAATAATTAAACTACAAAAGAAATATAGTAATACTTTTTACTTTCTAGTTTCAGTAAAAGAACAATTGTAAAACAATTTACAAGTGTGTTAGTGAACCATGTAAACCCCAACACCAAAATTTTCAAGCTATAAATCTTCTTGAAAATCTGCAACATGCGCCAAGGGCAGATATAGAGTTTAAGCAGATTCAAAAATAACTCTGTAGCTTTAACACAAATTTTATATTTGCCGTAAAAATTATTTGATATATATAAATTATCGATTTAGAACCTATTAACTTTAAAAATTTAAGATTTAAATTCTGGATTAATATTTGAATTAGGGCCTTCTTAAAGAAAACTCTTTCATCCAACTATGAGGTTCTTGTATTTTCATCTGAAATATTGGTCCTTATTCCCGAGTGCCGACCAGGACATAATCAACTCTCAGATTTTGTAACCTTTATTTACATGAATTACCATTTCAGAAGCCTCTGAAATATTCAATATTTGAACAAAACGTAAAGCTTTATCGAGTCAAAAGCTGCTTTTTTGGCAAAAATAGCAAGTAGTAAAAGGGTAATCATAGTACTAGTACTAGTATAATATACTCCAATATTAATTAAGAATGAATTATATATGAATAATGTACACACACAAAAAATGAGATCCGAGTACAAGAATGAATTCTAATAGTAACATTTAATGAGTTCTATAATTTTGAAACAGTTCGCCGCAGATGTTCACATACACACTGCGACTTCCACGTGCTGACGCAAAGTTTCAAATAGTCAAAGCGTACTATTTTCCCAATTTGGAGCTGCGTTTGTTGCACATTTACCGGTTCATGCCATCGCTACGGATTCAAAATGTGAAGTATTTGGGTTCCTACGATAATTTTTTAAATTAATATAAAATAATAGCTAAGTGAACGGTTAGATATTTATATATATTTAATAGATTTTTTAATATAAATATAGGATCGCCCCTGATTGTAGATGAAAATCATGAAATAACACTTAAAGATAATGAAATTGTATTGAGTAACTGGTTTACCTTCTTTACAATGTATATGTATTTAATTTTTTTTAGTTATATAATAAAAGATAAATTTCCTTGATGAAAATTATGCTTTTAACATTATCCTCTCCCAATAGTAATGTAGTATGGATCCATTGTCTCTCATAAATAATCTTAAATTACTATTGAATGACCCACTTCATTTTTTATCAATTTAAAAATATTTTCTTATTTAAAAGCTAATGAATGGGATATTGTTTCCCAAACTCATCATATCAAGGGTATTACATGAAATTTACTCTTGTAGTATTGATGATCTTTTAAAATGAAGTAGTAAGCTGTCACATAATAATAAGAAAAGAAAAATTCATTTTTTTTTGCCTTTCATGCCCTTCCATGAAGAGACATGTTTGATTTATTTCTCTTTTTTCTCCGTTCATTTTATATCATGATTGTGTCATATCAAATATTGGAGAATAGAGAGAAGAAAGGTTGTTGTTGTTGTTGTAGAGAGAAGGAAGGGTGTAATTTTGTTAAGATTGGTATTATGAGAATTTGATGGAAAAGTTGGGTAAGGAAATGATAAGGTTATGAATTAGACATTTTTGCCTTGTCTTTATTTGCTAATGGCAGACACTTTATAGGAAAAAAGTTGAAACCAACAAGCTGTTAGTTTGTTTTCTTCTCATTTTCTTTGGCTTTAATTATTGCCCCCCTATATTCTCCTTACACCATCACCCTCATAATCAAACTATATTTTTTAAAAATAATAATATGCAACCCGTGATCCTTTTATTAAGAAAGTGAAGTGGAGATTAATGTATTATATACCAACAAACATACTTCCCCCCCCCCCCCCACCTCTATTTCCCTTCCCATTTATTTATTTTTGTTAAAAAGGAAGAAGCTCATCTTACTCTCACTATCCTAAATTATTTGACCCGCTTATTTTTTAAGAGTATATATATCTATTAATATGATATTATCAGCCATTTAAAATAGTTTTTAGCTGTATAAGTTTTAATCCATAGTATGTATTATTCAATTTTAATTTGTAATATATTCTAACAAATTTTTAAAACAATTAATACTTGAGTTCTATGCTGAAAATTGAATAAGTCAATTTTTAAATTTTGGTATCAATTATTTTTTATTGAAAAAATAAATACTCATTATTTTCTTTACAATATTAACAAGCAAAAAGTGAAAACTTAACTAAGTTAGCATATAAAAGATAATTTAACTTAAATTTTGCAACGCTTTTGTTAGAATTGTTATTGAATAGTAAATTACTACTATTCAATAACATTTCTAATTTATGTCTTGCCTTCATTTGTTAAGTACTAAATAAATAAAATTAATTGGTGATATATTATAGTATATCTTTAGTACCACTACCCCTCTAGTACAATAAGAAAAGGAATGTCAAAGCTGTAATTAACAGAAGAGTCAAAGGGTATTTATGAATTAGCGCATTGATATTTGTGGACCCACGTGGGATGTCCCCCCATCCCTCTTCCCATGCTATGTTTTATGTTCCTCGAAACTATCAAAAAACCTTAACCAGTTTTACGTTTTACGTTTTACGTAATGTAACGATCTTTTTTCCCTCCTCTTTTTGGCCCTTTCTGAAAATTATCTCCGCCCTCTGTTTTTTTCTCTTATCTCTACACTCTTCTCTCACTTTCACCCTTGTCAGAAAAATTAAAACACACACACAAAAAAAAAAATTAAAAAGAAACACACACACACACACACAAAATATTACAGTATAAAATACCAATAAAAATAACAATAATCTGAGTGTCTAGCATGTTGCAGAAGTTGATCCCAATCTGATCTGGCTATTCAAATTTCATTTTCTATAGTAATTAATGCTCGTTCGTTAAAGTCACAATTTTTTAAGTGTCACACACTAAACTCAGATTTCATTTTCAATTTTAGTTGTTCTATAATAATATATATAGTGTACTTTCCTTTATTTTTTCCCTAGTCTATACTCTATAGTGTCACATGTCGGTGCTGATTCTTGAAATCTAAGTTAGAAAGGTGGTCCTTTAATTAAACTCCATTTTTGTAGTTTCTTTTGTAAAGTAGAGAGTAGCAGAAAGAGGAAAAAGAATTATGGGGGAGACTCACAATCATGACCACAACCACAACCACAACCACAACCACCAGCCACCGCCGCCACAGGCGGCGCCGCCACCAGCAATGCCACTTGGTTCTGCTAGAGGACCACTTTTCCCCCCTGCGGAGCAACTCCTTCAGCTTCACTACTGCATACACTCTAATCCTTCTTGGCGTTAGTATTCTGATTCTCTATTTTAACTATTTATAGTAAAAGTGCCTTAGCAAAAAGATAAAGATGAAAAATTGACACACTCGTTTTGTAAATTTCTTTTTTTTTTTTTAAGTAAATTTTTTGGTTGGGGTGAATTTTAAAATCTGAAAGTATTGCTACTGAAAGGAACGTTTTTGGAGAACGAGAATCTATTTTGTAAAAGTATTGATCTTTTATATCTGTGTTTTAGTTTTCTGACTTTTGGAGTTTTAAGTGTTGTTTTCTCTGAGCAAGTTGAGCTTTTCTTTTAGTAGTTTTTTTTCTTTGGGGTCTAATTGGTACAAATTAGATTCTAATTCTCTGCAAGTTTAGTCACTGTTTGCTCTTATTCAGTGATAATTATGAAAAAGAGAGGTAAAGTTAGACTATCACCTAATGAATATTAGCCAAGATAGTCATAGAATACCAAGGGAAGTTTCAAAAATGATTGTGGAGTAAGCTGGAGAATATAAATTAAAAGCTCATTGGTGTTGCTTGTACTTGATAACTTGGAGGTTTCCTCTGCGCAATATTGTTGCTAACTGAGTCAATGCTATGTTCTCAACAAAGAGTCTCTTTCATGTGTGATCGTTTTTGTGAATGGAATTGAACATTGTGTGATTGGGTCAAAGCTTGCTGATGCAAGTAGGTTGCCGGTTTATAGTGTGGCACAACGAATAATACTTGTCTAATTAGAGCTCTTAAGATTGGCTAAAGATTAGATAGACGGAAATACCACCTTTCAAAAAGAAAGAATAACGAAATGGACACAAGCTCAATACTGCGTGCATTCATCAAAGCTAAGGTGATTAAAGTGAGTAATTGAAAGGATGAGAGGGGAGAAAAAGATAAGTTCAGCCGAATTCTAATTCAGTCACTTGTAAAAAGGAAAAGCCAATTCAGAGTTTATTCACTTAATATTCATCCTAACTTCTCAAGTGTCCGAGACAATGCAATGACCCCCTCATTTGAAGTACTTGACGGTTATGCTTTTATGACAACGATCAGGTGAAGGAATCAAAATCATATCAAGCATGGTTACTTTAGGAAGCTTCATGTTTCTCCAGAGTTTGGAGTTGAGATTGCTCCGAGTAAAAATGCTTTTGTTGCTGATATGGAGTTGAAGCATGTTCTTCTCTTTTTTCTCGGGGAAGCTGTATATCATCTGAAGACTTAAGAATCAAACTGTTTAATGGGGACCTGAGTTAGGTTGAACTTCCTTTTAAGATAACTATATACTTTGCATTCGTACAACAAATAATTTCCAACCAAAAGGAGCTGGAGAGTTTCCATGAGATAACTGAAATTAGGTGGATTGGGTTATGTTGAAGACGAATAATCCTCCTAACCATTGCAAGATTGTTAGGACAATTCTTGTATTTTACCATCTACAGTAATATAATTTTGATAGAACAAAGGTCTCGTATTGAGAAATAAGATCTAGTTTGCAGTTTCCTTGTTTATGCTGCATATGGCCCACTTGACCGGAAATTAGACGACTTATGATCGAATTTATAAACTCGCATGGATAATTTGATGTGGCATTGGATCACTGATTCACTTCTAATTATTTGGAACGCAGTTCTTGTTCCTGTAAGTTGTATTTTTTATTTTGCTATAAACAAAGAAATAAAAGAATTTCAAGGAAATAGTGGCCAAACTATTTTAAGATCTGACTAATTCCAAAAGGAAAAGAATGGTTTTAGTAGAGTATTTGAAGTTCCCGCCTCCGATAAATGAGTTATAGATTCTGTAACCTAATTATAGCATTGGTCCTTTTTCTCTAATCATTTGCACGATTCCACATTTTGCAGCACAAACTGTTTTGCTGGCTTTTCAACACTACATAGTTATGCTTGGAACTACAGTAATGATTGCCACCGTGCTGGTACCTCAGATGGGTGGGGGTCCGGTATATCTCTAGCATTTCCCTTGTTGAGTATTGGAGCTCCCATTTTAATGTAATATTGACATCGTGAGCTCTTTAACTTCGTGCGTAGGGTGACAAAGCTCGAGTTATCCAATCTTTGCTTTTCACATCAGGAGTGAATACTCTTCTGCAAACGCTTTTCGGCACAAGACTTCCCACTGTGATGGGTCCGTCATTTGCTTACATCATATCAGCCCTGTCGGTCATTAACGATCTCTCTGACGGTAATTTCAGGAGTGAGCATCAGGTAAATAAAGTTTACTGTGTAGGTATTATCTCTATTACTTGTATAATATATTTTGTGGATCTGTTTTTCCTTTTTTTCACAACCCTTAGTAGGCTTGTCCCCCTTTTCCTTGATTACAAAGAAACACTTGCTTAGAAGAGTGATTGCTCATCTTCTCTGGTCTTGTTTATTTCTCTTAAGATCATTGATTACTCTTGAAACAAGGTTTCATTTACATCATAGTCACCTTAGCTTTAGTACGCTAATATTAATTCTTTGATATTGAATGTTGGATCTTGTAGAGGTTTAGTACAATTGCTGATGATATTTCTGATGCATTACCCTTTTATTGCTGCTTGTAGAGATTCGAGCACACTATGAGAGCTATTCAAGGATCGTTGATAGTGTCTTCCTTTATCAACATAATACTTGGATACGGCCAAGCCTGGGGAAATCTTACAAGGTAAGTTGTGTTTCTGCTTCTAAATGCTTATTACAAATACCATTAGTTCTGTCTTAGATTCTTGGAATTGTCTTTCTGTCTTTGGATTGTCTTCTAGTTGTGTTTCATCATTTTATTACTTTCTGTGATGGAGGAATCACATGCCCTTCTTTTTGCCTACAGGTTTTTCAGTCCTATTGTCATTACACCACTTGTCTGTGTTGTAGGTCTTGGTTTGTTTGGTAGGGGCTTTCCTCAGGTAATATCCTGAATTCTTAAAAGCTTCGTTGGTTGAGAGCTGCATAAACGTCATCCAGTTTTATTTGTGATCCTATGATTTGATCAGGTGGGTGATTGTATAGAGATTGGCCTACCCATGTTAATTCTACTTGTCATTTCCCAGCAGGTAATATATTATTCATTGACTAGTTTTTCTAGTGGCAATCCTTTCAACTTACTATAAGATTGTAATGTTTGTCAATTCATTTGCAGTATATGCAACGTGTTCATCCAGTTGCCCAATCTATACTTGAAAGGTTTGCTTTGCTCTTGTGCATTGGGCTTATCTGGGCTTTTGCTGCTATTCTTACTGTTGCCGGTGCTTACAACCATGTGAAGGAGCGAACTGAGCTTAGCTGCCGAATTGACCGTTCGTTCCTCTTGCAATCGGCTCCATGGTACTCAGCTAGATACAATAATGACAATGTCTTCAGCTTCTATCTTCTGCTGACGTGTATATTTGGTTGCCTGTAGGATCAAAGTCCCTTACCCTTTCCAGTGGGGGACTCCCATATTCAGAGCTAGCAGTGTTTTTGGAATGATGGGTGCTGCACTTGTCTCAGCAGCAGAGGTTCACTTGCCATTTTGATTAAATTTAATCCCCCGCCAAGTCTTTGAATTAAATTTTTCTTTTAGAAGCATGAGTTTTAGTATAGGAGTTGTCATTATGATTCTTTGGTACTTACCGCTGATGTTTGTTTTCAGTCAACAGGAACTTTTTATGCTGCATCAAGACTTGCAGGGGCGACACCCCCGCCGGCACATGTAGTGAGTAGAAGCATCGGCCTACAGGTGCTACATCCACTAAGTGATTCAGCAATGCCTTTTTACTATTTAATTTAGTACAGTTTTTCTTCTGCTTTAGGCCTCAAATAAATTTTTTAGCATCAGAGTGGTTCATTGTGCTCTGCTTCTTGTCCAGGGTCTGGGACAGCTCTTCGATGGGTTCTTTGGTGCTGTTGTTGGCACTACTGCATCTGTGTAAGGGTTATTTTCTCTCCTGATTTAACACAAAGCACGTTCTAGTTCTTGATAGATTTTCTTCATAGATTCTTGGCCTTTGCTAATTTTAATCTTGGGCCTTGCAAAACCATTTTGAGTGGTTGTTATTAATTCAGCCAAAAAAAGTGATCTAATAAGATTAAAAGAAGTAAAAATATCTGTCCAGAAGTACCATCTGAGGGATAGATATTTCCTTCAATGATACTTTTTTCGGTTTAATGTTGTGGCATTCATGCCTAATTTATGGATGATACAATACTGCAGCGAAAATGTCGGCCTTCTTGGACTAACCCGTGTTGGGAGTAGAAGAGTTGTTCAGATTTCTACTGCTTTCATGATCTTCTTCTCTATATTTGGTTTGGCTCTTTCTCTCCCTCTTTCCCCCACCCTGCCCCTTGCTTTCTTCATCCCAAAGTATGTTTTCCAACTAACAATACTAACGTAAGTTATTACCGTCCAGGAAAATTTGGAGCATTCTTTGCTTCAATTCCTTTGCCCATATTTGCAGCTATCTACTGCATTTTGTATGGTATAGTTGGTGAGTGTTTTTTCCCCTTAGCTTTTTAATCTATTTTAGTCTTATTAACAGTAACTTGAGAAGTAAAATTTTTTTGCAGCTGCTATTGGTGTTTCCTTCATCCAATTCGCTAACAAAAACTCCATGCGAAATATTTACGTGCTCGGAATCTCTCTATTCCTTGGTATATCTATACCCCAATACTTTGTTATGAACACAGATATTGCTGGTCATGGACCTGTTAGAACTCCAGCTGGTTGGGTAAGAAACATAACTTCACACCATCCCTTGTTATGATACGTTGATATGCTATTGAAAATGGATTTAGTTATGTTCACTCATTTTTGCCTATAATAGCAGTTCAATTATCATCTTTACTAGATCAGGAATTAGAAGAAGAGCCTTGGCGTAACTGGTAAAGTTGTTGCCATGTGACCAGGAGGCCACGGGTTCGAGCCGTGGAAACCGCATCTTGCAGCAATGCAGGGTAAGGCAGCGTACAATAGACCATTGGGGTCCGGCTCTTTTCTGGACCCCGCGCATAACGGGAGCTTAATTCACCGGGCTATCTTTACTAGATTAGGAGTTAATGCTTATAAAAGATGTACTTGTAATTACCTTATAAGCAACCTAATTGTATAGACATCTTACACCGTCGATGTGTAGAACGTTAACTCATTGATGGCGGAAACTTAAACTTCTCCCTTGTTTCTTGCAGTTCAATGACATATTGAACACGATCTTCTCTTCACCTCCTACTGTCGCAACAATTGTCGGGACGTTCGTAGACAATACGCTCGAAGCGAGACACTCGGTTGATGATAGAGGTGTTCCTTGGTTGGTTCCTTTCCAGAGGAGAAAGGGAGATAGCAGAAATGATGAGTTTTATAGTTACCCTCTTAGAATTAATGAGTACATCCCAAGTAGGTTTCTGTGATATAAACTTATACATCCATGTATATGACTGTATCAAGGTGTATGACAAATTTTCTTTTTAGTTCACAACTTTGCCCTTTTTCTTTTCGTTTCAATTCTTCTCACATGAAATCTGTAAACATCATACATTTTGAGGTCCTGCAAGTTTTGATGATTCATATAGCCAATAGGATGGCATGGCATTCACCACCTTCTGTTTATATTTCTCAAGTTATATAAGTAACGTTGTTAAAAAATATATGCACTGTCAGTGTATTTTAACTTGTTGCAGTAGATCACCTACCTCGATTTTCATAGTACTGTTCGGGGAGTCGATGAGCTAATTTTTATATATGCATACTACTATACTTGCCAGGTTGTCCATTTTTAATACAATTTAGTAGGCGTTTGGACATAAGAATTGTAAAATTTTCAAGTGAAAATGATATTTGAAATTTAGAGTTGTGTTTGGACATAAATTTCAGTTTGGGTTGTTTTTGAAGGTTTTAACACACATCAGTGAAAATTTTGAAAAATAATCTTTTGCAGTTTTTCAAATTTTCGAAAATTTCCAAAATGTATCTTCAAGTGAAATTGAAATTTTATGAATAAACATTGATTTTAAAAAAAAAAAAGTGAATTTTTTTTGAAAAAATCTTCATCAAAGACTCGATAAGCTAATTCCATATTTGACAAATTGTCACATAAACCAAAAGCGATAATAAATGCTATAACAAACTTAGTGAAAAAATATCTCGGAAATCTAGGAATTCGATTTAAGAAAAGGATGTCGCAAAAGAGTGGTCATCAAAAATGACATTTGCGTTCAATGTTTATGGGTCAAGATTCGAGAAATTTGTTGAAAGCAATATGTCGGATGTAAACACTACCAAATTTTGGTGGAAAATTATCAAATACTTTGAACAAATCTCACTTCTTTCCCAATCATCTGAAGGATGAAGCTGAAGAAAAACTAGCAAAGTGTGACTTACTAATTCCGTGTTTGGTTCCACGAACTTCATATTAAATATTGTCTTTTACTTTCACAGTTTCAGTGATAATGATAAGTAGAGGGGTCCACACGTTTACTTCATTTTTCATTTTTTTGGTTCATGAATCCGTACAGAGTTGATTATGACTCTCAAGAATTCATTGGCGTCAATGATCTTTTTAGCTATACTTTTCACTGATAGCACTCAATTGATTCATGTTTAGCTTTTTGCCATCAGTTTGTTCATTGCTGCAGTCCTCTCTTTCCTCATAAACAAAACTGTGACCGTTTATTCAGAATTAGACTCTATGCGTTATCCCTAAGTTGGGAGAGTGAATTCTAATATATCTAACTCTATCTAAATGTAAGTACTTATGTAATGTGTGTGTGTGTTGATGAGCTTCTCACTTGCTTTTATCTGCTTAGCAAAATTTCATTTTCTTTGGCAGAAGAAAAACCAGTAAATTTATGGCTTTCCGGGAAAGTGGAAATGACCATGTACTAAAACTGTAAAGGGCACTATTATATAGATCTTCTTTTTGGATCGAACAAAGATAACTGTCATAAATGTGGACTTACCTAGTTACTACACCGAGTTTGACTTATATACACTAATAAAGCAAAAAAAAAAGATATTACACTCTTCACGTATTAAAACTTGTTATAGAAAGTAACCTGCCTTATAACCTAACTTCTTATAGACGGTTACATGTAGTTATCTTGTTTCCAATGTTATAGCATAATATAGGCAAAGATCAACTATTGAGATGTAGTCCATCTATTTATTTGCATATCAATATATAGTATTTACACAAGAGAACCCCCAATTAAAGGGGAAAATTACAGGACTGGAAAATGAACTGCAAAACTGACTACTGAGGAAGTCGCTCAAGAATAGAGCACTTCTCAGCAACCTGCAGATACACACCCGACACAGTCCTCATCGTGCTTCTACTAGAAGAAGCAAAAAAAAAAAAAAAAAAAAACTTACTAAATTTACTCAAGAAACAACAAGGGGAAAAATCGAATTAGGAAACTGGCTACTGAGAAAGCCAATCAAGAGTAAAGCACTCCTCAGCTACCTGTACACAGAGACCTGGGATAGCCTTCTCAACATCATTCCACTGACAAAAAACTTCATTGTCACAAATTACACAACGCAACGATTCAAGAAATGCCAGAGAGCTTGGCAAACTCTCGATTTGAGGGCACTCCCGCATATCAATTTTCTCCAAGTTTCTGCAGCACCCGATAGCCTCAGGGAGACATCTCAAACCAACACATTGCGAAATGTCAAGATACTTCAAGTTAACCAGATGACCAATTCCGGGAGGGAGCTTTTTTAGATGCGGGCATGCATAAATCCTTAAAACTTGTAGAGCTTGTAATTCACCTAAATCAGATGGAAGTTCATAAAGACTATCGCAATTAGTGATACCAAGGGTTTTGAGCTTATGCAACTGGCAAATACTCGATGGCAGCTTATTGAAGTTGATGCAATGATCCATTGTGAACTCCAAGAGCTGTGGGAACAAACCAGGGAGGTCTACAAATGATTCATCTAGGCTGTTTTTCATGTCACAAAGTATTAGTGATATTTTTCGCAAGTTATTGAGAGGACTTGTGGAGTCGGACAAGTGAGTGATGGATATCTTCTCAAACCAAAGGCTTCTCAAGTTGGTTAAATTACCGAAGACAGACATGTTATGAAGAACTGCATTGGAGGCACTATAGTTTATGACTATCAATGCCCTTAGCTTAGGCATGTTTTCCAGGAAAGGAGGCAAAAAGTACTCAGATGACGAAAAATTGAGAATCAGTACTTCAGCTTTCGGGCAATCCATTCTGAACCAGTCCATTTCTCTCATTTCATCTGCAGTAAAGAGAAGGAATTAGAGAATTTTGCTGCTACACACAGAGGAGGAGACGGGATTTCACTTTAATGGGTTCTGAATTTCAAAACGACTACTTCACGTGCTAATAACTGGATTCTAAGTTTACAGTTAATGAATTTTTTAAACACAAATACATTATTTAAGCAAAAGCTACTGGGTTCAACTAAACTCATATACGGGCTTCTAGCTCCGCATCTGGATACACAAGGACTAACTGTCATTATTATGCTATCAGTAGCGGCCGAGGTTCAGTAATACCTGTATGCAAAGAGATAACTCGTGCATTGAAAGGTTCATCCATATTTCTTTCCCATTCTTTTGGCAACCTTGTATCTCTTCTCGGCATGACCAATTGCCTTCTCTGATTTACATCCCCACGGTTGCTCACATGAATAGCTAGGTCTCGTAAAACATCATGTTGAGACACCGATATCTCATAGTAACTGGTATACATATCTCCAGCTCTACCACATGAACAACACATTGAAGTCTATCAACATATTGATTTTTCCATAACAAATCACCTTCTAACAAAATTAAATGATTGTTTCATAAGATTTAAGTTTCCTCTTACCGTGCATCTTTCACTAGATTTAGAAGATTTTTGTCTGAAAGTTCAACAAGAATGTGAAAAGCCTCTTCCTCATCAATATCATGAAGCTCCACCCACATGTTAATTAGAACATCAAGAGGAATCCTTTTGTCTTCTGGGAAAGCACCCAAGTCGAGGAAACACTCTCTCACCTTATCAGGCAAACAGTCAATACTCAATTTCATTCGCTCAAGCAACTGCAGTTCATGAGACTCGCAGACAGGTTGGCTCTGTGATAATCTGTTTTTCGCACTTGTCCAGAACATCTCAGGCTTTCCCTTTAATGAAGATCCAATGACCTTAAGCGCCAACGGAAGCCCTTCACATTCCTCCACAACCTAAAAATCCAAAAATTTAGTTTAGTTTGCTCAAGTATAACTTGAAGTTTTCACAAAGAAAGAGGATATGCTGACAAAAACATATTACTAATACCTTTTTGACAAGCGTATAATTGAAACCACGCGGAATGGAATTATGTCCAAAAGCAAAATGGCAAAATAAGGATATAGCTTCATCTTCCCTTAATAGCTCTAAATCATAAACACAGTCAATAACCGATGGAGGGAACTTAATGCGCGACACAACTAGGATCTTGCAGCCGGGAATTTTGAGAATTAGCGGCTCTAGCACAGAGAGGGACCAAACATCATCAAGAATCAAGAGTACAGGGACTGTAGAGTTCGAGTTCCATTGGTACTGTAGGTTCCACTGGGGCAAAATCTCCTCACGTCCATAACCGTGAAGATTGCACCCTGATATCTTTTCCCAAATCGTTTTCCTCAATTGCTCCACATTTGGAGATTGAGAAACAGTGAAAAAGAAAATCTTGTCCTTGAAATAACCTGGAAAAACATGACAAAATTTAGACTATAGTCTAATCAATAACTTCTGTTCTTGGATTGAGTCATGTACATGCAAAATCAAAATGTCTTATTTGTATTAGAATTCAACTGATAAATTAGATTTGATAGCCAATAAAGTTTTCTTCTTTTTTCCCACTCTGTTTAAGCAGCAATACAAAAGACTAAACAAATAGAAATGAATAACTTTTTTTTGGGATTAATTACTTACTTTTAACTTGATCATCTTTACAAATCTCTTTAGCCAAGGTGGTCTTGCCGCTGCCTCCAATTCCACAAATTTCAAACACACCCCTATCTTCTTTACCCATTAACATCTCCTTCACTTTCCTCTTCCCCAACTCAATTCCAGCACCTAAATTTACAAAACTATCCTCAAACCATTTCTCATCTTCTTCCATTCTTTTCACAGCTTTCCCTAAACACCCTCCACCTCCACCACCGTCGTCAACTCCAATCTTTATAGCTTTAAGCCTATGTTCAAGAACATCAAATCTATGTTCCATATTAAACCTAACATGATGAACATCAGCTAGTACATGAGCTTGCATTGTAACTTGCATGAACCTCCCTACTCTTTTCTCCAGCCTCTCCATCTTCCTTGCCAGCTGCAAGTTCCTGTTATTGAGACATAATATAATTAAATAATTAAAAATTCATTATTTTTAACACTTTAAACTTTTAGACTTGACGATCACACAATTCTGCAGGTATTAGTATTTGGCTCATGAGAAAAAAATCAAACACATATTAAGGGACGTGTTGAGTGTAATATAATTAAGTAATTAAAAATGTATTTTTTTTAACAGTTTAAACTTTTAAATAAAATTATCACAAAATGTAAAAGGTATCAGTATTTGGCTCATAAACAAGAATCACATACATATAAGAGGGAAGGTGTTGAGAAATAATAAAATTAAATAGTTAAAAATGTAATCTTTTAACCGCTTAAACTTTTAGACGAGACAATCACACCTGTAGACGTTCCAACGGCCAGAGTTGAGAACTTTTCCGGCGAGTTCATACCCATCTTGGAGAATCTTTGAGAAGTCATCGAGCTGACGCTGACGTGTCTGTGAAAGTTCAACGCCAGTTTGTTTAATTTCTTGGATGATTGGAAGGAGACCGTTAATGTCGACGATGAGCTGCTCGGCGGTTGAACGGCAGAAGGTGGATTTTCGGACTATGGCTATGAGGTGTTTTAGGAGTTCGGTGGCGATTTCGCCGGCGAAAAAGTCCGTTACCGCCATGTTTGGGAACTTTGGGAGCTGGTGGTTATTTTGATCTTTTCACATTTTCTTTTGAAGAGCTTGAAATTTGAGTGATTGTTATAGTAGTAATTAACTATACTACCTCGTGGGGTTTTATTAAATGACAAATTTAACCCTCTCAAACTTTATTTTTAGTTAACTAAAAGTGTAAAATTGTGTTGTGTTGCTTTTTCAAAAAAATTAAAAATCAATATTACTTTGTTAATTTTTGGGAAAAAAGAATAGGTAATATGAGGAATATAGTTAAACAACTTATGAGAAATAAAGATGGGTATACCAAATGGAACTCAAAATTATATTTCTTTCACTTTATTTTTGAAGGTCACGTCTGATTGATTGGAGTTTGAGAAAGAAAAACAAATTTAATACATAACAAAAGTACCTTTAAAACTTGTGATCTTAACTATGTCATGATATTTTAGTTAAAATAACAAGTTTAAAGTTATTAAAGAATGACGTGTCATTTTTTCTTTTAACAAATTAGAAAGTAACTGAGAAATTATATTTTATACTTTATATCTCGATATAAAATGTGTTTGAAAGATATATTAAAATAACTGTTGATTGCTACTTATAAAAATGTGTTAGAACAAAACAATAAGCTCAATTATGATCATATTTGAACTTGAGATATTTAACTGACTTATTGTCACACGATTACCACAACTGCAAGTCTATGGGAAAATAAAATCAAATCCAAGATTAGAGTAAATTGCCATGGTTGAGCTTGAAATTTTTTTAAGTCCACAGTCAAAATGCAAAATTGAAAAGTTAATATCCAATTTTTGTCTCTTCTATAGTTCCATATGCCTATATTTCAACAAAATGGAGTCCACGAGAAGAAAAAAAGACACTATGTTTGTTAAAGAAGATGTTTGTAGATAAAGTTGAAACATTAGAAATAGAAGGCAAGGTTCCTATAGACTTATATTGAGAGATACTAATAACAATTTTCTTGATAAACTTGATAGGTGCCATTTTTATTCGAAAGAACAGTATTGCATTCTCACTGCACGTGAAAAATGTAAAAATAGCACGGGCTAACCAGTTTTCGGACTGATCATTCAAAAATAGTCAGTATTTGTAAAAGTCATTGAAAAATAGCCACTATTTTGCTGCAACAGAGACCGGTCCAGCATAATATACTGGAGATCGGTGCCCCTGTGTATGACTTGTACTCCAACGCGCGGAAAGTTCCAGCATAATATACTGGAGATTGGAGCACATGTGTATGAATTTCCAGCATATTATATTGGACCGGTATATTATACTGGAACTCCAGTATATTATACTTATGCATGAACTCCATTATGATATGCTGGAACTCCAGTATATTATGCTGGAACTCCAGTATATTATGCTGGAGTATTTTCCGAATTTTGAATAGCATATTCATTCAGATTTATTTTTACATGAAAAGTGGCTAAATTTCGATTACTTTAAAACTGTGACTATTTTTGAATAACCACTTGTAAATCTGGCTATTTTTGAATTTCTCCCATGAAAAACTAAATATATTAAACTATTTTCTCTCTTTTTTCAATATATATATATATACACACACACACACATTTATTTCCCTTTGGAAAAAAAAATTGTATTTTGCTTACATAGTTAAGTGATATGTAAATTTTATTTCCATTGTGAAAAAACTTGCATATACCATGATATTTATTAAAACTTGTGATTGTTGCGCTAAAAAGGCTCGCATATACTCTTAATATGATGTGATATTGCCCAAAAAATGCCTTACACTACTAAGGAATCTCTATAACTTATATGTAGAACTCCTTATCTATTTAGCGATCAATGTGAGACTTTTAAGTTCCACGACAATCTCAGCCCGGTAACATAGTATGATATTGTCGCTTAGGACCAAACCTGTATGATTTTCTCCCAAAAGGCTTCATACCATTAAAAAAATCCTAGACCTTTGCCGTAGAATTCCTATTTTTCAACTAAATATGAGACTTAGTTTACACCCAACATTGACATCACGTTGGAAAGTACTTCTGGTGTAGTAAACAATAATCCTATTATCTTTTCTTAATCAGTCCCAAAAGTGGTGTTCACACCCTTAAATGAAATTCTTTTTGTTCTGTGTGTATACCCCAAAACGTACCATTTTCAATAATTCTAATAACTTTTCTATTACAAAATAAACAAAAATGACTTTGTTACACCATCTTCAGCTAATTTAATAGAAGTGCTTTGTAAGTAGAAGCAACCCGAACAACACGCTGATTTGGTCCCATGTTAGTTGAGGTTAACAACGTCGAATTGTCGATGGCTAAGTAAAGGGCATTTGTCCTGTCCCACATATATGGGACTTTTCCAAGTGATTTAGGACAGCGCTCTTTGTCGTCCTGCGATTAAATTTTCAACCTGACTATAGGATAATTGCTGAGGCCATATATTTTTCAGTAATTTTTTCATCAATAATTCTGCTAATTTTGAATTATTTCGGATGATTCTCCTTTTTAATCTCCAATCCAACACAATAAACTCGATATTGAGGAGATACTTATATCAGACAGTTTTACTAATTTTGAGACGCAAAAAGCGTAATCATATCACCAACTATAAGTCTATCGCTAATTATTACGTCCAACACTGTAAGATATTGGCGTGATTACCCAATCCGCAAAAATTTAAAAACTGAAAATCCATTTTCATAGGTGCGTCCAATTCATTAATGTAAGGTGATTATTATTATTAAAAAAATGAAAACTCCTTCTGTTACTAATTTTTTCTTACATAATATAATTTTTCGCCCGAAAAAAACCGATTCTCTTTCTAGCCCGGCCTCGCATGTACCCATGTTTCAACTAAATGACAGTCCTCGACAAGAAAAACTATGTGTAGAAATGAAGCTGGCTGTAGCTGTACTATACAGTTGAAACGTAGAGTTTATGTGTAAGCAAATATATCGATGAGATTTAATAAACTGTAGATTACCAAAAGAAATTTGTATAACCTTGATGGGTTCTGTTTTTATTTGGAATAGTGGTACTATTTATAGGTCTTATTTATTATTGTTTTTTGTAATTAGAAGGATCGATAAATTATTATTACTTCTAACATTCTTCTACTTTTTTCTATTTTCTTAAACAAAAGCTGTGTTTACATTGTTATTTATTTCTAAGTAAGTCCCTTTCTTGACGGGAAAAAAAAAGTACTCCTACTTAAGTAATCAACTTTGAACTTACGTTGATTATTGTTCATAGGCATAGCGCAAAACAATAATAAAATAACTTCCTTAAGAAAGCTTCTCAGCAAGGACGGCCAGAGGTAAAGCCACTAAAACGACAGCTTTAGGCCACAGAATTTTGGGGGCCCCAATTTTTGTTTCTTAATTTTTATTTGATGTCCCATATTTAATTTAGGGTATTGATTAATTCAAATTCATACCGTGTAAAATCCATTAAGATGGAAACCGTTCCTTATAAGGATTTTGTTTTCATTCCAAATACTGAAATCGAATACTTCTCAATAAAGAAGGAGATATGCTATCCATCCCACCGCAACTCTTCTCGCGAGGCCCCAAATCTTTTAAAGAAAATATTAAGTATTTCAAAGTAGAAAAGTAAAATATTTTATATAAAAAAGGATTACATTAATCATTAGAAAATATGTAATACACTTTTAAACTCTATTTTTTTCCTCAGGTTTTCATCATTGCAATAAGTATATTGAAACATTAACAAATTCTTTTAATACAAAGGTATCAACTTCTTGAATCATGGTGTATTACTTAAGATCATACCGCACATGAGAGATTAAATGAATTATGCGAAATTTTTTAAATAATTTCATTCACAAAAAGTTAGAAAAATCTATTTCAACTAAAAATATATATGATTTTTTAAAAAGGACCTCACATTAAAGTTGGCTTTAGGCGCCCCTGTTTGTAGGTGAATGTAATACAATGAAACTTTTTCTTTTACTCCTGTCAGTGTACTAAAAATAGAACAAAGGAAGCACTGCCGGCTTTTTCGCCACTTGCTTTGGCCCTCCAAATTTGGGGCCCCATTTTTTTTAGCAACTAATCTTAGGGTACGCATTATATTAATGAATACACAAATTTTAAAAATTACATACATATTATTAGATAATTTGTTTGAGTTATAAAATATAATTTAAGATTTTTTTTAAAATAATAAATATTATTCCCATTTAATTAGCTTAACAAATGAAGGAATTTTATTTAGATGCCTTATTGTTATTTTGTCCGGACTCATGTCGAAACTTATGAAAATTGTTAATATTTACAATTCTTTAAAGATTTATCAAATAACACAAATTAAAAATTAAATCTCTTGGTCTCTTAAAACTTTTGCGAATGAAAAAAGTTGGTATTATACCTTCTAAGAATTTGATAGTGACAATGTAAAGTTTGAAGAATGAGTAATATTGAACTAATATTTTACAAGAAAAAACTTAGTATAAAAATTGTAGCGAGACGTTTTCATTTGTTAGACTAAATGCAAGAAAGAAACAAATGACAACTCATTTATAATCTAGCTACCTTCTACAATTTTACCTTATTGCTTAAAATTTATTTTTTCACCGATTTGAATCTTTATTTTTTTACTATAATTAATTTTGCTATATTTTATGATTTCTTTCACTGTCGATATTCTTCTTACAAAAATAAATTTATGTACTTTAAGTGTTTTGTCAATTTAACAGAAAAAAATTTCTTATATGATAAATTTATAAAATAATTGAGTTGGATTCGTTTACTAATTAGTTAATTCAACGACTTAATTATTTGTTCTCAACGCTAAAAGAAATAACTTATTTTTTCTTAATTCAAAATTTGAATATTTGCTCATTCTAATTTTTAAATATTTGAGAATAATTATAATTTTTCCAATAAGAATTCGATTTACAAATAGTAAGAAAAACATATGTTTTGAATCTTTATGTTTTCAGAATTCGTTGCGTGCTTGGCTCCTACATAATTTTGCTAACTCACGTTTTGCATAATAAAGAATCTTATAGGAATAGTTCAATACAACTCTAATATTAATGGGCTTTAAATGATGAAAATTTTAATAATAAAATTTTAGCTAATTTTAAAGTCCTAAAATTAGAAAAATAATTAAACAACTATTTTATCTAGTATAAAATCTATTTTAAAGAGAAAAATTGGCGAATGATATTTTGCTAAGGACTTTTATGTTGATACATATAAAAATTTTAATGCTCTAATAAGATGTACAATTGCTCCAACTACACCAAATAGTTATGATATTTCGGGACGGTTCTAACTAAATCTGTCAAAATGTTAACATAATATTTCAATAAACGGAGAGAGTAGAAACCAAAATTCAAAAGAATAATTTGTTAAAAAAAACTTATTTTGCCTGTTTTTTCGCTTTTAGTTACCAAATTAGCCGATGAGTAACAGAAATAGACTAAAAGGGTGTAAAAGCTACGTATAATTTAGATTTGACCAAAGATAAAATTTTATTGTATTTAACTATTTAAGTTCAAGTATAATTTATATTATTTAACAAAACAAAAAAGGTAAAGACTTGAAAAATAAATATGCCTGACGGGGATTTGGACAAAGATAGAATTTTATTATATTTAACTATCTAAGTTTGATACTAAATATGGTTAAATTATTTTTTATCAAAATAAAAAGGCCAAAGACTTGGAAAAAAAGTTGCCTAACGGTTCCTAACATGGTTAAGAAGAAAAACTAGGAAATTTTGAAGGATGTAAGAAGAGTCCTAATATTTAGGATCTTGTACATAGTTAAAATAAGGAAGTATTTAATAAATAATTTTTTAGTTGATTTCAAAGTCCACATTTTTAGGAAAATAATTAAATGACTATTTTTTCTAGTACGGACTCTATTTTTAGAGGTTAAAAAGTTAAAAAAGTAAACGACATTTCGTTAAGGGCCTTCGTGCTTTTAATATAGTATAAATAATAGATTTATTTATTTTTTAAAAAAAATAAAATACTTTTAGTAGAAAAGTAAATTCTTTCATATAAAGAGAAAGATAATTTTATTAAATTTTTGAATAAATTATCAATATCAGAATAATTATTATGGGATGTATGAATACTTATAAATTTTTACACTCTTTTTCTTATTTTTTCCAAATACAATTGTGATGACCCAAAAGATCATCACTTGATTTACAAGTCAATTCTGCGTTTCGAGGCTTTAAAAACCTCCTTTTATCCTGTCTCAATTTGCGTGCGCGGTCCGGGCGTATATCTGGAACGCTTTTATGTGAAAATTTGATAAAAATGCTAATTTGCCTTTAAAAATTGAATTTAAGTTGACTTCGGTCAACGTTTTGGGTAAACGGACCCATAATTTGACGATCCCAGAGGGTCTGTAGAAAAAGACTTGGGCGTATGCCCGGAATTGAATTCCGAGGTCCCAATCCAAGAAATGAATTTTTGAAGAAAATTGTTTAACTGAAATTTTAAGAGTATTTGGAAATTTAAATGTGTTTGAATTTGATAGTATTAGGCCCGTATTTTGGTTCCAGAGCCCGGTATATGTCTTATATGGTATTTAAGTTATGCCTGTAAAATTTGGTAAGAAAAAGATTTCATATGATGTGAATCGGACCCTCGGTTATGAAATTTGAAACTTAAGAGTTCTTGAGATTTTTCTTTGATTTTGAGGCTAAACATGAAGTTCTAGGAGTTATTTTGGCGATTTGATCGCATGATTAAGTCCGTATGATGTTTTTAAAGTTGTGTGCATGTTTGGTTTGGAGCTCCGAGGGCTCGGGTATGTTTCGGATAGGCCACAGGATGTTTTTACTCTTAAGAATCCTATTGTCATAGCTGTTGGAGGTGCTCAGGTAATTCCTTCTTCGCGTTCGCGAAGGAACTCCCGCGAACGCGAAGAGCAAAGTGGGACTGAAGGAAAATTCCTTCTACGTGAACGTGAGACAAAGGTTGCGAACACGAAGCCTTGGGGGTGTTACCCTTCACGAACGCGGACCTGCTATCGCGAACGCGAAGGCCATTTGGCAGGGAATTGGGAGAAGGGAAAATGCTCTACGCGAACGCGGCAATTGGCTCGAGAACGCGCAGGTCAGGGGGTTGAACCTTCGCGAACGTGTACAGTAACTCGCAAACGCGAAGGCTCTTCTAGCCAAAGCTTCGCGAATGTGACAGACCCTTCGCGAACGCGAAGAAGGTCTGTCCAGCGATTTAAAACATAACCAGAACGTAAATTTAGCCATATTTTCATATCTTCTTCCCAAAAATCAGACCCTAGGCGATTTTTGAAGAGCAAATTCAATACCAAATCATAGGTATGTGTTCCTAAACCCATCTCCTTTATTTTTCATCAACACCCATTAGATTTCTAGGCTTAAATATTGTTCTTAATGGTAGAAATTGGGAATTTGGGTAGAGTTAGGGATTTTTGAATAATTGGAATTTAGACCTCGTTTTGGGGTCGTATTTCGAAACTAATTGCATATTCGGGCTCGTGGGTGAATCGGTAATCGAATTTTGGTCCGAACCTCGAGTTTTGACCAAGCGGGCCCGGGGTCGATTTTTGACTTTTTGGGAGAAATGATAGAAAATCTATAATTAAGCTTTGGGTATGAATTCTTTAGCATTTATTGATGTTGTTAAATTAATTTGGGCTAGATACAAGTAAATTAGAGGCGAATTCTAAAGGAAAAGCGGTGTTTGAGGCTTGAGTTGGCCGTGGAAGTTCGAGGTAAGTGTTTGGTCTAACCTTAGCTTGAGGGAATAGATATTGTGCTTTATTTTCTATATGCTAGTGTAGTGTACGACGTATAGTTATGGTGACGAGTATCTATACGTCGGTGTCAATCATGCCCGTGAGTCTTAAATTGTAATTGTTGTGTTTCTTAATAAGTACTACAAATGCCTAAATTGTTGATTCTCCGTATTGGGCAAGACTTATGATTATCTTCGTGGTATTTGCTTATTGTTGATCATTGACTCCAGTTAAGTTTTCATTTGTGAAGTTAATTATTGGTACAAGTTTGGTTATAGCTGATTCCCTTGCCGTGAAGTATTTATTTCTTATTGTTGATTCCCTTGCCAGGATGTGATTATTCTTGTTGTTGATTCCCTTGCCGGGATATTGTTGTTGATATTTTTGTGTGAGGAAAGAGAGATAAAGCACTAAGGGTGATGTCATGCACATTCATATTTATGCATTTGGTGAGGAAAGAGTGATAAAGCACGAAGGGTGATGCCGTGTACATTTTTATTGATATTGATGCATATGGTGAGGAAGAGAGATAAAGCACGGAGGGTGATGCCGTGCACATTTCTAACATTTACATGGTGATGAAGAGAGATAAAGCACGAAGGGTGATGCCGTGCACATTTTCATTACTTGATTGCATTGGTGAGGACTGAGAGTAAAAGCACGAAGGGTGATGTCGTGCACTTATTGCCTGTTTGTTATGATTTCTTGCTGTTTTGATTCAAGTACCTTAATTGTCTTATTCCATTATTTTTGTGATTCTTTACGTTGGTATTTCCCCCATAGCATGTTACCTCTCCCCCGTTACTTTTGAATTACTTTTATTACTGTTATTCTGCTAGATATGGTTTCACTGCAGGTTATGATTGTTTGTTGTGTCCTAGCCTCGTCACTACTTCCCGAGGTTAGGCTAGATACTTACTTAGTACATGTGTTCGGTTGTACTGACACTACACCCTGCTCTCTTTTGTGCAGATCCCGGTACTGGCGTCCTCAGGCCTGAGGTAGTCCTGCAGGCGTCCACAGGCCTTGGCGTCCACTTCTTATCTAGTTTTCTTCTATTCTTTACTATTTCAGAGACATGCATGTATTTATTTTGTTCGGACCCTATTTGTAGTATTCTTAAATAGTCCGTGAGATTGTGACACCAGTTCTGGGTGGTTATTAATTATTAATTCCGTTGTTTATAATATGCTAACTTAAAATTGCTAAGAGATTAAAAAAATGAAAAGGGTAAAGTAAATCGGAATAGTTGGCTTGCCTAGCTTTCACTATTAGGCGTCATCGTGGTCTCGACGGTGGAAATTTGGGTCGTGACAAGTTGGTATCAAAGCTCTAGGTTGCTTAGGTCTCACAATTCACGGACAAGCTTGGTAGAGTCTGAGGAATCGGTGCGGAGACGTCTGTGCTTATCTCCTAGAGGCTACAAAGTTAGGAGCAGTTTCACTTCTATTCTTCTCTGTCATGCGATTTGGTTTCTCCATGCTAATTGAACTTCTACTTTGTTCTTTCATAGATGACGAGAACACGCGATTCTTCATCCGCTGATCAGTAGCCCGAGCCCCCAATGGCAGCATCTACGAGGGGCAGAGGACGAGGCTGAGGCCGTGCTAGGGGCAGAGCTCAGCCTAGAGCAGCAGCACCAGCGGCGGAGCCTCAGATAGAGTTTGATGATGAGGTTCCGGCCTAGACAGTTCCGGTGGTCCCAACTCAGGTCCCAACGGGGTTCATTGCTACCCAGTACTCTAGGATGCTATGGTTCGTCTAGTGGGCCTTATGGAAGTGTCACTCAAGCGGGCTTACTTCTTGTAGCACCAGTTGTCTCTCGGGATGGGGGAGGAGCACAAACTCCCGCTACCCGCACTCCGAAGCAGATGGCTCCCCAGTTTCATACTCCAGCAGCTCAGCCAGTTGGAACAGTTCAGCCGGGTGTAGTAGCTCAGACCGATGATGGAGCAGCTATGTCTGCCGATGCTTTGTGGAGGTTGGACAGGTTCAGCAAGCTGTTCACTACTACTTATGGTGGTACATCTTCAGAGGATCCCCAGGATTATTTAGACAACTGTCATGAGGTTCTTCGGAATATGGGGATAGTAGAGACCAATGAGGTAGACTTTACTGCTTTTCGTCTGTCAGGTTCCGCCAAGAAATGGTGGAGAGATTATTGTTTTGCCAGACCATCACTAGCTCTCACTTGGGACAAGTTCTCACAGCTATTTCTCGAGAAGTTTCTTCCCATCACTCAGAGAGAGGAGTACCGCAGGAGGTTCGAGCATCTCCAGCAGGGTTCTATGACTGTCACCCAGTACGAGACGAGGTTTATTAATTTGGCTCGTCCTGCTCTTTTGATACCCCCCACTGAGAGAGAGAGGGTCAGGAGGTTTATTGAGGGACTTGCTCAGCCTATTAGACTGCAGATGGCTAAGGAGACAGGTAGCAAGATTTCTTTCCAGGATGCGGCCAATGTGGCCAGGAGGGTTAAGATGGTTTTAGCTCAAGGGAGTGGTCAGGGGTCTGATAAGAGGCCTCGTTATTCTAGCAGATTCAGTGGTGCCTCATATGGAGGCAGGGATTCTTTTGGTAGAGGCCATTCTCCCAGGCCATTTTAGTCAACACTTCAGGTTTCTCACGGTGCTCTAGGTGGCCGTGGTTCTCATATACAGTATTTTGATCAGTTACCATATAGTGCACCTCCGCTTTAGGGTTTTCAAGGTGGTTATCCAGGCCGTCAGGGTCAGTTTCAGAGTCAAAAGTCTCAGTACCCCAAGTCTTGATATACTTATGGTAATACAAGGCATATTGCTAGGTTTTGCCCTCGAGCATCGAACAGTTCTCAACACTAGGGTTCTCGTGCTATGGTTCCAGCACTAGGTGTTCCACCGCTCGTTCAACCAGCTAGAGGTAGGGGTAGAGGTGTTAGATATGGAGGTCAGGCCACTAGAGGTGGAGGCCATCCAGCAGGAGGCCGTCCTAGGGATGCAGTTCAGAGTGGTGGGGCCCGACCCCAATGTTTTGTTATGCCAGGAAGACCTGAGGCTGAGGCCTCCGATGTAGTTATCACAGGTACAGTTTCAGTGTGCAGTAGAGATGCCTCAGTTCTATTTGATCCAGGGTCCACATATTCTTATGTATAATCTTATTTTACCCCTTATCTAGTTGTGCCTCATGATTCTTTGAGTGCTCTTGTATATGTGTCTACACCGGTGAGTGATTCTATTGTGGTAGATCGTGTTTATCATGCTTGCGTGGTCGTTATTGGGGGCCTCAAGACCCATGTAGATCTTCTACTTCTTGATATGGTGGATTTCGATGTCATTCTAGGGATGGATTGGTTATCCCCTTATGATGCTATATTGGATTGTCATGCTAAGACCGTGATCTTAGCATTGCCAGGGCTGCCTCGTTTGGAGTGGTGAGGGACTCCTGGTCATTCTACCAACAGGGTTATCTCATATATGAAGGCTCGACGTATGGTTGATAAGGGATGTTTGGCCTATTTGGCGTATGTTCGTGATTCTAGTATTGAGGTTCCTTCTATGGATTCTGTGCCCGTTGCTCATGAGTTTTCAGAGGTATTTCCTTCAGACCTGTCGGGGATGCCACCCGACAGGGACATTGACTTTTGCATTGATCTGGTTCCGGGCACTCAGCCCATTTCTATTCCGCCATATCGTATGGCCCGGCCAAAGTTGAAAGAATTAAAAGAACAGTTGCAGGATTTGCTGGATAAAGGCTTTATTAGACCGAGTGTCTCGCCTTGTGGTGTGCCGGTGTTGTTTGCCAAGAAGAAGGATGGGTCGATGAGGATGTGTATAGATTACCGGTAGTTGAACAAAGTCACCATCAAGAACAAGTATCCATTGCCGAGGATTGATGATTTGTTTGATCAGCTTCAGGGTGCCAAGGTATTTTCGAATATTGATTTAAGATCTGGCTACCATCAGTTGAGGATTAGGGCATCCGATGTCCATAAGATAGCTTTTCGCACTCGGTAGGGGCATTATGATTTCTTAGTGATGTCATTCGTGTTGACAAATGCCCCAGCAGCTTTCATGGACTCGATGAACCGAGTGTTCAAGCCTTATTTGGATTCCTTTGTGATTGTCTTCATTGATAATATTTTGATCTATTCCTGCAGCTGGGAGGAGCACGAGCAGCATCTCTGAGTCGTTCTTAAGACTTTGAGGGATAGTTAGTTGTATGCCAAGTTTTTGAAGTGTGAGTTTTGATTGAGTCCGGTTGCATTCTTGGGTCATGTTGTATCAGCAAATGGTATTCAGGTGGATCCTAAGAAGATTGCGGCATTCAAGGACTGGCCTAGACCTACATCAGCTATAGAGATCCGGAGTTTCTTGGGTTTGGCGGGTTATTACCGTCAGTTTGTGGAGGGATTTTTATCTACTACATCTTCGATGACCAGGTTGACCTAGAAGGGTGCCCAGTTCAGGTGGTCGGACGAGTATAAGGCGAGCTTTCAGAAGCTTAAGATAGCTTTGACTACGACGCCGGTATTGGTTTTGCCCACAGGTTCAGGGCCATATACAGTGTATTGTGATGCATTGCGTATTAGACTTGGTGCGGTATTGATGCAGAATGGCAAGTTTATTGCATGCTTCGCGACAGTTGAATATCCACGAGAAGAATTATCTAGTTCATGATTTGGAGTTAGCACCCATTGTTCACGCGCTGAAGATTTGGAGGCATTATTTATATAGCGTGTCATGTGAGGTGTTTACGGATCACAAGAGTTTGCAATACTTGTTCAAGAAGAAGGAGCTAAATTTGAGGCAGGGGAGGTGGTTGGATGTTACAACCCATATCCACATGTGTTAGTTCATGCCATATATTAGTTAACATAAATCCAAGAAGGAATTATCTTTGAGATGATAAGAAGTCTATCCTATTGGTCTTAAGTGATACAAGAGTGTATAAGGGTGATTAACCAGTATTAGAAGTTAAACGAATCAAGGATGTTGTAACTCGAATTTTCAGGTAATCTAGCGGTGCTTAATACACTCAATAGGTCATTTATGAAGGTATTTTAATCATATAATATCCGTATCATAAGTCTTGAAGTCAAACGAGTTATGAAACAAAAGTCGACAAAAGTTGTCGCAACTTAGGTTCATAATTTTACTTAAACATTAGGTCAAATGTTTCTAATATTTTCTCATAATTTACAAGGAGTTACGGGGTTATCTACCAACAAAATTAAAGATCTATGAGTCTAGTTTCCAACGCATTAAACCGTTCATCGATACGATCTCGGAGTAGAGAGATATTCGCATTTTCGCGAGACTGCGCCAAGCACCTCTCTATGGGGCCCACTAGAGAGATATTCGCATTTTCGGGAGGTTGTTTTAAAGGGTTTATGTTCTGTAAATACTCACTCATGTTCTTAATATCAATCCTAGGTGATTTCAAGCCTTCTAAAGTGATTCTAGTGCCGAAAAACACTAATTGATCGCTAGTTTCGCTTTTTTGTTGTTGTGGCAGCATTGGAGGGATATTTCATGGAAATTTAAGGTCAAATTGGAGTTGTTCTTTCTGTATAAAGGTAAGGAACCTCTTACTCTATATGTATTTAAGATTATCCAAGTTTCGGCTAAGCCATTGAAGCTAGAACTTGTGAGATATATATCGAAAGGCTTGGTAGTAATGTTATTGTTTGTGGACTGTTTTGCGTTGTTGTTGGGCTGCGTATTTTACTACTATCTTGTGGAGTTTTGGAGGAGAAAGGGTGTGTAGAAACACCATATATATGTAGGGTTATGGGCTGATAGTTATTCGTAACATTTCCAGGTTGTTTGACACGACTACGGTGGTCGTCGTATGTATGGAGTGATTAGGCTGTGTGTGGACTATTTTGGGAGGCTCAATACGTTTATTATTGATGTTGTTTGGGCTGTTTGGTGACTGTTTTGAATGGTGTGAGGTCATATATATAGGGGAGGTGCTGTCCGTTTCATCGTAAAATAGGTTGTGGTCGATACATAATAGTTATGACGCTTAAATGATAACGATAGTATCGTTTCTCTTATTGTAGACTAAGGAGTTTTGACAATTGCATAGCTTGAGATTGGGGTAGTATATACAAGGTATGTGAGGCTATCCCTTTCCTTCTTTTGCACGACTCCAATTGTACATAATGTAATGAACGAGCTTCCAAAGATACTCTACTCTTAGAAGCTAGCAGTACTTACATTGTTTTCCCTCTTATGGAACGATTGATGTTAATGTTACTTCTCTTATTCTTATGTTATCAATGTTGTTTGTACTTCCTAAATCTTATAAGTTTCATAGTGAAGAGTTAGTCCTAATAACGTGTATAGAGGATACCGACCTTACGTCACTCCGAAAGGTTTAGAATGTGATTCCATGAGTCGAGCATGCATTATATATATATGTATCTATTTTACTCTACTGAGCCACGCTATAGTTGGCCGGGTATGGCACCTATTGTGCAACCACTGATCAGTTGGGTTTTACCGAGCTCCACGTGGCCGGGTACGATTCTACCGAGCCTATTATGGCCGGGTACGATATGATGATGATGATGCCCACAGAGGCGAATGCTTTAAAGGTTTATGTATTTATACATATGTATCATGCATTTCATGTAAGTATCCCTCAGAGGTACTAAGATGTTACAGGTTGTATATTCTCTATCCTTGCTTACATTACTGATCACATTTATGGTTCCTTGCCTTACATACTCAGTACTTTATTCGTACTGACGTCCTTTTATTTGTGGACGCTGCATGTCGTGCTGCAGGTCCTGATAGACAGGCAGGTGCAGCTCCCCACCACAGTAGACTGTCCAGTTCAGCGGTGATTGGCGAGATCCCTTCTCCGGACTTGCCTTGGTCTTGGTATGCAATTTTTGTTATAGACATTATGGGTATGTCGGGGCCCTGTTCCGGCTATGTTGCAACACTTATGTTCTGTTAGAGGCTCATAGACAGGTGTCGTCTCATGTATAGTTTGGTATGCCTTGTCGGCTAGTTTTTGTTGTATAGTCTTTCATAGTAGCGAGGTAGCTCATACCTTATGCGTAGTTTCTTGATTGTCTGGTCATCCCTTGCTATGTATGTTCATGCCATCATATTTTATTGCTGGTTGTCCATGATCTAGGTCTACCATTTATATTGATCTCGTCAGCCTTAAAAGATAATAATGAAGGTTAGATGAAATGTACGTTGGTGCTCGGCAAGTGTGGTCGGGTGCTAGTCATGGCCCTTCAGTTTGGGTCGTGACAAACTTGGTATCAGAGCAAGTCTGTCCTAGGGGTTGTCTATGAGCCGTGTCTAGTAGAGTCTTGATTATGGATGTGTAGCGCGCCACATTTATAATCAGGAGGCTACATGACATCTAGTGTTGTTACCTTCTTCCTGAATCTAGATCGTGCGTAGAGTTGAGTCGTAAGTGTTCGTCTCTAATATTGACCTTGTTTTTTTCAGTGATGCCTTCGACTAGGAAGCAAACGATTAGTAGACGGCTTGATACAACAGCGGGAGAGGGTACCAGTCAGGTGCCCCAAGTCAGAGCAGGACAAAGTGAGGCTCAAAGTGAGATGCCCTCTCATACCTTATCTACTCCATCTCCTCCAGAGGGTATTAGAAGGCACCCAGCACCTCCAGTTCCTCCGTCTGGCACTCCAGACCAGGATATGCAGAGTGCTTTGCAGTTATTGACTAGCTTGGTAGCTGCTCAGGCTCAGAGGCAGAATACAGGTGCTGCTGAGAAACCAGTTAGTACAAGAGTTCGTGATTTTATTAATTTAGACCCTCCAGTGTTTACCGAATCAGACCCCAAGGAGGACCCACAGACTTTTATTGACCAGGTTCATCGTACACTTCGGGTTATGCATGTTAGTGATACAGAGGCAGTAGAGTTGGCTTCTTATCGGCTACGGGATTTAGCGGTTCTCTGGTATGATAGTTGGGAGAGATCCAGGGGTCCGAACCCTCCTCCAGCTGTGTGGAAGGAATTTTCTGAGGCCTTTCTTCGTCACTACTTGCCAGTTGAGATACGACGAGCTAGAGCTGATAAGTTCTTGAACCTTAGACAAGGTAATATGAGTGTGCGAGAGTACAGTATGCAGTTTGATTCTTTGGCAAGGTATGCTCCCCATATGGTGGCCGAGATGAGTGATAGGGTGCATATGTTCGTGAATGGGTTGGGACCACATCTGATAAATGAGTGTACGACAGCCTCCTTGGTGGAGGGCATGGATATTTCCCGTATTCAAGCTTATGCCCAGACCCTAGAGGATCGTAAGCGCCAGCAGAGGGCAGTTAGGGAGCAGGATAGAGGCCAGCATAAGAGGGCGAGATTTGCAGGGCATTCTGATGACTTTAGAGGCCGCGTCAGGCCACAATTTTCGAGGAGTTCGGCGCCACCTGTAGCTAGTTCTCCTCCACAGTTTCAGAGGCCTCGATATGATCGATCCTATTCTGGTCCAGGTCAGAGTTCGCGGGCATCTGGCTCGCAACATCACAGGGATACTAGTCAGATGAGACCCCCAACACCACATTGTGATCAGTGCGGCAAGGCCCACTTTGGACTGTGTCGTCAAGGTTCTGATGCATGCTATTCGTGCGGGCAGCCTGGCCATATGATGCGGGATTGTCCTAATAGAGGAGGTGATGGTATGGCTCAGCCGACTGGATCTGTGTCTGGTTCTTCCTCATCAGTTCGACCTCCAGCACGGGGTTTTCAGTAGTCGACAGGTCGTGGTAGGGGTAGAGGTGCAGTGCCGAGTTTGAGTGGTGCTCAAAATCGAACCTATGCTCTAGTAGGTCGACAGGATCTCGAGTCGTCTCCAGATGTTGTTACAGGTATTATATCTGTGTTTTCTTATGATGTATATGCGTTGATTGATCCGGGATCTACATTATCATATGTTACACCCTTTGTGGCTAATAAGTTTGGCATTGAACCTGAATTGATAAGTAAACCCCTCGCGGTATCTACTCCGATAGGAGATTCTGTGATTGCTAGAAGGGTATATAGAGGTTGCACTGTGATGATTTGTAGTCGTCAAACCTCGGCAAATTTATTTGAGTTAGAAATGGTTGATTTTGATGTGATAATGGGAATGGACTGGTGTAAGCACGTGATTTTTGCTTCACGAACAATCGCTCCAAAAAGAAAATAAAAATAGCGGCAAATGGCTTCGCTGTACAATTTTTCGATCTTTCCGTAACATGTGTTGTTGGTCATTTGTGGGTCTGTCCATTTTTTTTTTATTTTTTTTTGCATTTTTATCATTATCAAACAAAATACAAAAATATGTGTCATTAAAAGAAAGTTCAAAATATATATATGCATCGTTCGTTCTAGGTTGTGATTTAACTTACTTAAACATTTTAATTTGGTATGATAATTACGTTGAAGTGCTACATTGTTGTTTGTTTTAATTTGTTTTATTATTTATTTTGTTTTGTTATTTTTCATTTTTTTCTTTAAATTAGAAAACAAAAGAAAAAGAGTTGAAATCAATTTGGGCCCAAAAATAAGACAAAAACAGGCCCAAACTAGCACTCAAATCCGGTCCAAACCAGGCCTGCCCTGACCACCTCCCGAAACGACGCCGCATCATGCGTCTGATCTGGGCCGTTCAAACTCTCGATCCAACGGCTCAGGACCTCTTTCAGCAACCCATGTTCAAACCCGACCCAATAACCAATCTGACCCAACCCCTCACTTAAACCAAACGACCCCGTTTAACTACCAAACGACCCCGTTTCATTTCTCACCCTCAGATCCAAGCCGTTGAGATCATCTGATCTAACGGCTCAGATCCAATCCCATAGACCATATATGAACCTTCCCTTACACCCACGCCCCCTATACCAATACCCCACCCCTTCGTCCCCAAGCTCAAACCCAGACCTCCCATTAGAAACCCTAGCCGCCCCCGTCTCCCTCGCCATTAAAGCCGGCGGCATGGACGCCGGTGGCCACCTCCTGAACACCCTAAGACCCCCTCACTCTCCTGAACATGGATCTACTATCCATTTGCCTCGAATCACTTTCGTTCGTCTCGAATCTTCATTTGAAGATTTGAGTCGAACCCGGATCTATGCCAAACCACCCCATCTTCATACCAGACACTCCCCTGACCTTCCTCGTGACCAAACCAAGCTTGGTTTGGTCCGAATCTACCCACAACTCTTAAAAATCCAGATCGGGAAAAGCCAGACCTTAGAACGCATGAACCTGGGGAATCCGGCCGGTCTTGAGAGGGATTTGAGGTTCAATGGATTTTAACCAAGGTGTTCTCATGTGAGAACACCCTGGTTAAAATTTGTTCAGCCTCAAGTGGTCAAAGTTGAGTCTGATGTGGGTCCGTTTTGATTTTAAACTTTGTCGGTAAGTTTTCTTTCCCTTTTCGTTTATATCAACTGCTGATTAAGTCATTAGCATGCTTTGTGATAATAGTTTGTTATTTTCTGATAGTTTCTTAATTTCTTTCTTCTCTGTAAAGACCTTTTATTTGGTCGATTGTTTTCTGTGTATGATTTAAATGTATCCTATGATAAGCATGTCCGATTAGTATAGTCGTCGCATGAATAAACCTATATAGGCCCCAGTAATTGAACAAAAATTGTCTGATGCCCTTTAGGTCCCTGAACGTATTGTTTATATGAGCGACTGATTATTACCTTCTATAATTAGTATAGTCGACTCGATCAATGTCGTCGATCAGTTTTCTATAACTAATGAATCGAATGAGCTAATAATGTCGCGTGATTAATTGAACCTTGCCACTAACTGAATGCTCAAGCATTGTTTGAAATGGTTTTTGCATTGTAAAAATGACTGAAAAGGTTCAGTCCAGGCAGTCTTGAATTTGAACTTTCATCAGTTCAAAAATGCCCTGATGCTGCAATAGGCAGGGCAGTAATAATCAAGGTTAAGCAGGGGTATTCTGGGGTGTTAAAAAGGGCAGAAAGATTAGTTTAAATGAGCTGACAAGTAGGGTACTAATTTAGGATTAAACTAATACCAATGGGGAGCAAGACATAAGAGTATGGGGCTTGAAATGAATAATAAAATGATGCCCATAACTCTTGATTAAACAAAAGACCAGGCGTGGGGAACAAAGGGGCTGGCACCAAAGATGCTTAGGCATGGGCTTAAAGGGTATGGGTATTCTGCCAATTGGCAGGGCAGGCAGCTCAGCTGCACCGGTTCATTTGGCCTATAAATAGGCCATTTGAGAACTTAAAAAGGGCTGGACTTTTAGTCTTCAGAAAAAGAGAAAACAAAGTGGAATTTTTAGTCTTAAGGCTGGACTTTTAGTCTTCAGAAAAAGAGAAAACAAAGTGGAATTTTTAGTCTTAAGGCTGGACTTTTAGTCTTCAAAAAAAGAGAAAACAAAGTGGAAAATTTTTAGTCTTAAGGCTAGAGTTTTAATCTGAAGAGAGGTCTAGTGAGTCAAAAGAAAAACTGAAAAACATAAGGTAGCTTCCAGTAAACATTGCAATCAACCACTGTCTGAAAGTTGTATAAGAGTGCATTTTGGTCAAGCTGTCTCGGCCAAGTTCTGTTGCTTGCATTGACCGAGCTGTTTATGGTTGTTGAACTGTTGGTGTTGCTGCATTGAACACTCTGTTAGTACTGTGGTTTCTCTACTCTTTCCTGGGATTACTCGACTATCTGTTAGTTCTTCTGTTCTGGGAAATATTGCTGGTTGTCTGTGGGCTGTGGAAAACAATTTTGGTTGTTGGTTTGTTGCTGTGCTGTTGCTGTGTTTACTGCATACTGCCCAGCTGATCACTCCTATCTTCTTTGTCCTCTATACCAGGTACACAATTACACTACCAATGTAACTCGAAAGTTTGAGCAATGAGTATAAAAGAGAAGATCTGCAGATGTTGTTTATACATATGTACTGCTGTGTTGAATGTCATGTAATGTCTAATAGCTCATATTTTGGGATACTGAATTTAGCTTACAAGCCTAGTTGATGTCAATGTAGGGTATCGAATGATAACTGTATATATAAGCTGTTAGATAAAAGTGGTCTCAATGAACTAGGTTGCATCTCAGATTTAGTTTACTTTGCCGTATATACTGTAACATATGCCAAACACGAAAACTGTACACAAGGGGTTAAATTCTTCCTTTTCTGATTAATGGTCTCATATAACTAATAAACCACCCGTTAAGACAAAGAACAGGGACTTTGTAATACAAACCCCGTGAAGGTCGAGTTCAGGTCAAAACAGGCCAAGTAGGCCTGCTTCGAGCAAGCAGTGGCCCAGGTTTGGCCCATCACGCATGGGTCGAATTTGGGCCCATGATTATTTATTCGACTGACTGTGCACGCAGCCTTGTTCCTGATTTTAAGCATTTCCGAATTCTGTTATAAATAACTTGCAAGCATTAATTAATTAGGACTATCTACTGCTTTCGATTGATAGAGACAAACACGACAAGAAACGTAGTTGCTATAGGATATCCTTTTAAAAAATGAGATGAGCCTCGCCGAATAAAAATACAAATTGCGGGGCCCTCAGTAAATACTTGTTTTAAATTACTTAGAATTCAGGAGGGCCGCTTAGTGAATTTCGTGGCCTTCCCAAAAATAATAACGCGATAGTCTTTTTAGGCGCGTGTTTAATAATTTACTTTCTTAAAACTTGGGGTGTGCATTTCATGCGACCCAAATCCAAATCTCAAAACGTCAAATAAGATATGTTCCGGATTGTGGGTGCATTTCATGTGACGCAGTCCAAAGACATGTTTTAAGCGACGTTCACATTCCTAATAATAATAATTAATAAAGCGGTTAAAAGATAAAATTTGCACATGGTTCATAATTGTATTAAAAATCAGATAAATAAGCCGAATATAACAGTTGAGCGACCGTGCTAGAACCACGGAACTCGGGAATGCCTAACACCTTCTCCCGGGTTAACAAAATTCCTTATCCGGATCTCTGGTACGCAGACTATAATATAGAGTCATTATTTTCCTCGATTCGGGATTAAAATTGGTGACTTGGGACACCCTAAATCTCCCAAGTGGCGACTCTGAAATAAATAAATAAATCCCGTTTCGATTGTCCTTTAATTAGAAAAAACTCCCCCTGCGCCCCCCGGGCGCGGAAAAAGGAGGTGTGACAGCTCTGGCGACTCCGCTGGGGACAATGAACCCAGAACCACTGGTTCAGGGTTAAGAATTCGAGCTTAGAATAATTGTTATTATTTAGCTTTATTTATTATCTGATTTTTACATGTTTGAGCCTAATGTGCTAAATGCTGCTTTACTGCTTTGATATTACGTGAACTGTATATAAACTGTGTCGAAACCCCTATACTTTCTGAGTCTTCTAAATCATGAAGAAGGGCATACTTCGTATGACTTCTTTTCTGTATAGTGTCAAATCCCAATTTAGAACGAGGTTCGGATAAGTTGCTAAGCCGGTGAAGCTTCTGTATTCCCGGTACGCTGCCCCCCCCTCGGCTCGAGCTGTCCGCTCGGGTAAGCCAGGTCTAGAACAAACACCCAGTTCTGAACCTAGAATAACTCAACTTCATGTCAGATCCCTAGTAGGAACGCTTATTTGCATCATGTGCATTTTTGACTTAGGGGACTCAACACAGGGGTTGGGTCCGTCTAGGAATAGCAACCTGAAGTAGAAAGGGCCATCCTGATGCATCCTACTCACTGCTTGTGCATTTATTTGCTTCAAACATGCATGATGACGGTTTTGAATGTTGGGAAATTTTTAAATAAAAAAAAAATAAAAATAAAATAAAAAAAATAATGATAAATAAATAAACTAGTTAGTTTATCACCCGAACTACGTCGGTTTGATTCTCACCGGATGTGAGATACGTAGGCAACCCTCATCGGGTCCAACTTTTTTTTTCCATTTTTACCAAAAATAATATACCATAAAGCATATATGTATATATGCATACACATATATATAAATAAATATATTGTTTGTTTTTGTGTCCAAAGATTTTTGGTTAGAGTCAAAATAAAGGTTTTTGTTTTCACCTAAAAGGTCACCCTAATAAATGTGCAGGATGAACAGAGAGCAAAATGAACCATTCTCGGCCCTCAGCGAGGTCCCTCTACAACTCCACATGTGGTGGAATGACTTGGAAGCCGATAGCAAAGGGGTAGTAGGAAGAATGTTGGGAGGTTTTGTAAATTTGTTGGGTGTTGAGCCGAGGACAGATATTCTTGAAGCTCTAATACCGTTTTGGGACCCTACCTGCAATGTATTCCGTTTTGTTGACTTTGAACTTTCACCGACACTTGAGGAAGTTGCCGGATATGCGGGACTGAATGAGAAGTTAAGAGGGCAATATTTGCTTTCGCCAAGGCCAGTGTTCCCGCATGCGTTTCTGGATCTACTAAGCATTAGTCAGAAGGTACAACATGACGATTTATCGAGAGGGTGTTGTGATCTCCATTTCTTGTATCAGCAGTACGGAACCCCGCAGGGTTTCGAGGAACCAAACCTTGGGCTAACTCACGGCGGGAACAGAAGCAAATGGGAAGCAAGACGTACTTTGGCTTTTATCACAGCATTCTTGGGAGTCATGGTCTGCCCAAGGAAGGATAAAAAGATAGAGATAGGTCTGGTAGGGATGGCCGACGTGGCAATCAAAAGAACCAATAGTACTGTGGTTCCTTTGATTTTGTCCGAAATCTACCGGGCTCTGACTATATGCCGAGAAGGAGGCAAGTTCTTCCAAGGTTGCAACCTGTTACTTCAGCTATGGATGCAGGAACACCTCCATCACCGAGTAGGATACATGAACCACGGGTTGACCGATAGGAATTGTATCAGCGGATTCAAGAAGCGCATGACAGGCGCCAGATTTCCTGAAGGTATCGAAGAATGGTTTACACGGTTAAGGTCAACAACAACTGACCAAATTGAATGGGCATTTGGTTGGTTGACTGATACTGAGGTGATCTACATGTCGGCTGAAGAATGTCATGTTCTCTTAATGGGGCTTCGCAGCATCCAGCCATATGCCCCTCATCGGGTATTACGACAACTGGGCAGGTTTCAAGTAGTCCCTACTGATGAAGATCTGAGCAAGCATGCCTTGGAATTAAGCCCGGGAGTCATATTCCCCGAGGGGAAGATTAGAAAACTGTGGCATGAATGTAGATTCTTGGAGCCCAAAACCATGGTACGAGAGCTAGCTAAAGGTGAGGTAGACCCAAAGTACGATGCTTGGTTCGAAAGAAGGTTTCAGACTCGGCAAAGACCTGCTAAAAGGGCCCACGTCCAACACTTCACCAATGATTCACAAGAGCAATGGGGATGGTTAAAAAGGGAGAAAGGTTACCGGGTCGAAATCGGGAAGCTAAAGCAACAAGTTGAGAGGCTTGTATTTGAGAACAATGTGCAAGTAGCCTCGGAGCAGGCTGAAAGAAACAAGTTAGCCCAAGAAAACCAAACCTTGAAGGCCCGCCTTCGCCAAGCCAGTAAGAGTAACGTTGACCGACAGAAGCGTCGCTCTGACGAAAGATTGATAGCAAGTTTGAGAAATCAGGTCATCCAAAGCCAAGAAGAATTAGAACAATCAAAAGCTTGCATAACAAGGATGAAGGTCAGATGGGCAAAGTACACAATGGTCCGGAAGCAGCGTTTGCAACAGGTCATAAGGGATTATGAAATGAGCGTCAAAATATTAAGGGAGACGAGCTCCACTCTACATGATCGGATCGTCAAACAAGCACGAGACGCCCAGGCCGACAGAAGACAGTGCTACGATGCAATGGCCTGCATGGAAAGACAAATGGAGTTGTTTCAGGATCGACTTGCCGACAATGCTCAGGCGCTGGGGTTAAAAAACCAACAAATCAGGCAGTTGTTCAGTGAAAGAGATAACATTCGAGCGAGGATTGATGAAATAGGGCATTACATCTACATGAAATGCCTGGCATGTGAGCGAACACCTCGGAAGACCCTCCTTGTTTCCATCATGGGCTGCTTCCACCGGATTATGAACGAGTTGAAGAGCCTACAAAGAGACCTTACACCTAGAGCCGCGGAAAGGCCGAATGATGCCTCGCGGGCCCTTAAGTTGGAGAATTAGTTTTTGGTCAAGTCCTGTTTATTTGGCTTTGGTTGTCTTCCCATATGTTGTTTTCTTTTCGTTAAACCAAGTTTAAAACCGTGGAGTCTGTACTTTTGCTATTTTATTTATTTAAAGTAATGTGTAATAGCAAATTTTGATAATGAAATTAAGTGACTCCAGAAGAATTACTATGTGTCTTTACTTTGAGGCACAACTACGCCTGGTCTGATTCACGCGGGGACGTGATACGTAGGCAATCCCCATAAGATTCGACCGCTTTTAATAAATAAAGAAAAGAAAATGTAAATAAAATAAAACGCAGGGTTTTGCAAAATACTTTAAAGAGACGAATGAGCAAACCGGGATGACGCATGTTGTTTGAAGCAAAGCATGTAGAAACGGTTAACTGCCTAGGTGCATTGCATCCTCTATGTGTTATGATCAAATCTGTTAAGCTCGAACACTAACAAAGTTTGTTGTTGTCTGATACCAGACAATTAGTTGTTAAAGAATTCTGGCAACACATTCATACCAAACCAGATCCAAAGGACCGGTAGCAACAAGCATGACTACTTCGGAGAATAGCAATGAGGAAGAAAGGCCGATGAGCCAGTTGTTAAAAGAAGCGATGGAAAAGATTGAGAGGATAGGACTAGAAATGAATACAATGCAACTAGCCCTAGCCAAAACACAAAAGAGTCCTGAAACACTGGGACACATGCCAGAGTACCCTCACTCTGGCCCTTCCACAAGCCGCCCAAATCCCCTCTATCATCAAGAAAGAAGCCCTCATGATTCACAAGCTCCACCACCCCATCAACCTCTCCCAACACCCAATATTCCCATTTTTGTGGGACCTACATCAGCCCCTTTGCAGAGAACGACCAGTGAGCCATTGTTTCAGGCTCACGATACACAATATTATCCCCCTGAGCCTACATTCCATGCACCCGAACCACAGGCTTACAATCCCCATTTGGAAGTACCGGCAGAGGTTGAAAAGCCAGTTAAGGCCCCTGAACAGGATGAAGTGTTGAGAAAGTTCAAAAGCCTGGAGCAATCCTTCAGAAACTTGCACGGGCTGGGCAATCAAGTAAGCGTGGCATACAAAGATCTGTGCCCCTTCCCAGACGTCCAACTCCCGGCTGGGTTCAAGATGCCCAAGTTTGATTTATATGAAGGGCACGGTGATCCCATGGCACATTTGCGGGGATTCTGTAGCAAAATGAGAGGGGCATGAGGCAAGGATGAGTTTTTGATAGCTTATTTCGGCCAAAGTCTGAGTGGATCTGCACTGGAATGGTATACCAGGCAAGATTTCAGCAGGTGGTACACGTGGGATGACTTGGCGTAGGCTTTTGCAGGTCATTTCCAGTACAATCTAGAGATAGTCCCTGACCGTCTCACGTTATTAAGAACTGGGAAGAAACCCGGGGAAAGTTTTCGCGAGTTCGGGTTCCGCTGGAGAGAACAAGCAGCTAGAGTCGATCCTCCCATGAGAGAGGGAGAGATGGTGGACTATTTTTTGCAGACATTGGATCCAACCTACTTTGGTCACTTGGTGACAACGGTTGGAAAATCTCAATCCCCAGCAGGCTAGAGACCCCCAACAGGCAACTTCGCCCGCCAACCAATTATGGGGACAAAGAGCAAGAAAAGGGGAAGAGAGAAAAATTGCTCGCCAGAAAGGCACCCTCTACCACCACGATTAAAACTGACTAAATCCTTTTGTCTGTTGCAGGAGAACAAAGAATTGATGATGGCAGCAAGATGCAACGCCATGGAAGTCACCAAAAACCGGGGCAGAAAATTTCTGCCGATTGTCGAAAATTTTCTCGAAAAACAGGGAAACAATTTGAATACTTTTAAGTTCTAGGTCGCCCACCAGTATAATGCGGGAATACTTTTAAGTTCTAGGTCGCCCACCAGTATAATGCGGGAATACTTTTAAGTTCTAGGTCGCCCACCAGTATAATGCGGGAATACTTTTAAGTTCTAGGTCGCCCACCAGTATAATGCGGGAATACTTTTATGTTCTAGGTCGCCCACCAGTATAATGCGGGAATACTTTTAAGTTCTAGGTCGCCCACCAGTATAATGCGGGAATACATTTAAGTTCTAGGTCGCCCACCAGTATAATGCGGGAATACATTTAAGTTCTAGGTCACCCACCAGTATAATGCGGGAATACATTTAAGTTCTAGGTCGCCCACCAGTATAATGCGGGAATACATTTAAGTTCTAGGTCGCCCACCAGTATAATGCGGGAATACATTTAAGTTCTAGGTCGCCCACCAGTATAATGCGGGAATACATTTAAGTTCTAGGTCGCCCACCAGTATAATGCGGGAATACTTTTAAGTTCTAGGTCGCCCACCAGTATAATGCGGGAATACTTTTAAGTTCTAGGTCGCCCACCAGTATAATGCGGGAATACTTTTAAGTTCTAGGTCGCCCACCAGTATAATGCGGGAATACATTTAAGTTCTAGGTCGCCCACCAGTATAATGCGGGAATACATTTAAGTTCTAGGTCGCCCACCAGTATAATGCGGGAATACATTTAAGTTCTAGGTCGCCCACCAGTATAATGCGGGAATACATTTAAGTTCTAGGTCGCCCACCAGTATAATGCGGGAATACATTTAAGTTCTAGGTCGCCCACCAGTATAATGCGGGAATACTTTTATGTTCTAGGTCGCCCACCAGTATAATGCGGGAATACATTTAAGTTCTAGGTCGCCCACCAGTATAATGCGGGAATACTTTTAAGTTCTAGGTCGCCCACCAGTATAATGCGGGAATACATTTTAGCTCTAGAGTTTGGAATCAGTAGCCCCACCTGAAGACGGAAGGTTACAACAGAGATCCCCAAGCAGGAAACAATAAAATCTCCAGCACTAAGAAGCAGAAGGCTGCAAAAGCAAGCGCACATTCAAAAGGAAGAAGGAACACGTCTTAGAAGAAACAGTTTGAGAACGCCATGGCATGCCCAACATGACAATTCTGATGAAAAGTCATACCGCTGAAGAAACCATTGAAAGATTTAAGGAGGAAAGCCATGTTCCCAGCAAATCAAGCAAAGTGATGAGAATTGACATTCAGAAAAGGTGAAGGGTCAGCATCATCTCCAAGTTCACAAAATAAAGGAGTCAGAAGAAAGCGTTAGCCGACAAGAAAGCAAGACAACAAGAACAAGTTGGAGATAGATGAGATCTCATACTCTAGCTTAACTTCTTGTTTTTCCTTTTAGAGCAATGTAACAGGGAGATCGGTTGAGCAGTAGCATCCTACAGCAGCATGCGACAACGCACAACAGCAGCAAGCAATACAGTCACACGGTAGTCCCAGCTACCAAAATTTCCCGAACTACATTGACCTGATTCCTGTTCAGCCCAGGATATGTAGGAAACCTCTGAAGCAAAGGTTCGGTCAAATATTTTTCAAAAAATGTTTCACACGGAGTATTCGGACGGGCAAAAATCGTTCGCTTTATCTTTGCGTGAAAACCCTTCGTGTCTTCATGCAAAGAGGGGCAGCTGTAAGCACGTGATTTTTGCTTCACGGACAATCGCTCCAAAAAGAAAATAAAAATAGCGGCAAATGGCTTCGCTGTACAATTTTTCGATCTTTCCGTAACATGTGTTGTTGGTCATTTGTGGGTCCATTTTTTTTTTATTTTTTTTTGCATTTTTATCATTATCAAACAAAATACAAAAATATGTGTCATTAAAAGAAAGTTCAAAATATATATATGCATCGTTCGTTCTAGGTTGTGATTTAACTTACTTAAACATTTTAATTTGGTATGATAATTACGTTGAAGTGCTACATTGTTGTTTGTTTTAATTTGTTTTATTATTTATTTTGTTTTGTTATTTTTCATTTTTTTTCTTTAAATTATAAAACAAAAGAAAAAGAGTTGAAATCAATTTGGGCCCAAAAATAAGACAAAAACAGGCCCAAACTAGCACTCAAATCCGGTCCAAACCAGGCCTGCCCTGACCACCTCCCGAAACGACGCCGCATCATGCGTCTGATCTGGGCCGTTCAAACTCTCGATCCAACGGCTCAGGACCTCTTTCAGCAACCCATGTTCAAACCCGACCCAATAACCAATCTGACCCAACCCCTCACTTAAACCAAACGACCCCGTTTAACTACCAAACGACCCCGTTTCATTTCTCACCAGATCCAAGCCGTTGAGATCATCTGATCTAACGGCTCAGATCCAATCCCATAGACCATATATGAACCTTCCCTTACACCCACGCCCCCTATACCAACACCCCACCCCTTCGTCCCCAAGCTCAAACCCGGACCTCCCATTAGAAACCCTAGCCGCCCCCGTCTCCCTCGCCATTAAAGCCGGCGGCATGGACGCCGGTGGCCACCTCCTGAACACCCTAAGACCCCCTCACTCTCCTGAACATGGATCTACTATCCATTTGCCTCGAATCACTTTCGTTCGTCTCGAATCTTCATTTGAAGATTTGAGTCGAACCCGGATCTATGCCAAACCACCCCATCTTCATACCAGACACTCCCCTGACCTTCCTCGTGACCAAACCAAGCTTGGTTTGGTCCGAATCTACCCACAACTCCCTAAAAATCAGATCTGGAAATCCAGACTTCAGAACACATGCACCTGGGGAATTCAGCCAGTCTTGAGAGGGATTTGAGGTTCAATGGATCTTAACCAAGGTGTTCTCATGTGAGAACACCCTGGTTAAAATTTGTTCGGCCTCAAGTGGTCAAAGTTGAGTCTGATGTGGGTCCGTTTTGATTTTAAACTTTGTCGGTAAGTTTTCTTTCCCTTTTCGTTTATATCAACTGCTGATTAAGTCATTAGCATGCTTTGTGATAATAGTTTGTTATTTTCTGATAGTTTCTTAATTTCTTTCTTCTCTGTAAAGACCTTTTATTTGGTCGATTGTTTTCTGTGTATGATTTAAATGTATCCTATGATAAGCATGTCCGATTAGTATAGTCGTCGCATGAATAAACCTATATAGGCCCCAGTAATTGAACAAAAATTGTCTGATGCCCTTTAGGTCCCTGAACGTATTGTTTATATGAGCGACTGATTATTACCTTCTATAATTAGTATAGTCGACTCGATCAATGTCGTCGATCAGTTTTCTATAACTAATGAATCGAATGAGCTAATAATGTCGCGTGATTAATTGAACCTTGCCACTAACTGAATGCTCAAGCATTGTTTGAAATGGTTTTTGCATTGTAAAAATGACTGAAAAGGTTCAGTCCAGGCAGTCTTGAATTTGAACTTTCATCAGTTCAAAAATGCCCTGATGCTGCAATAGGCAGGGCAGTAATAATCAAGGTTAAGCAGGGGTATTCTGGGGTGTTAAAAAGGGCAGAAAGATTAGTTTAAATGAGCTGACAAGTAGGGTACTAATTAAGGATTAAACTAATACCAATGGGGAGCAAGACATAAGAGTATGGGGCTTGAAATGAATAATAAAATGATGCCCATAACTCTTGATTAAACAAAAGACCAGGCGTGGGGTACAAAGGGGCTGGCACCAAAGATGCTTAGGCATGGGCTTAAAGGGTATGGGTATTCTGCCAATTGGCAGGGCAGGCAACTCAGCTGCACCGGTTCATTTGGCCTATAAATAGGCCATTTGAGAACTTAAAAAGGGCTGGACTTTTAGTCTTCAGAAAAAGAGAAAACAAAGTGGAATTTTTAGTCTTAAGGCTGGACTTTTAGTCTTCAGAAAAAGAGAAAACAAAGTGGAATTTTTAGTCTTAAGGCTGGACTTTTAGTCTTCAAAAAAAGAGAAAACAAAGTGGAAAATTTTTAGTCTTAAGGCTAGAGTTTTAATCTGAAGAGAGGTCTAGTGAGTCAAAAGAAAAACTGAAAAACATAAGGTAGCTTCCAGTAAACATTGCAACCAACCACTGTCTGAAAGTTGTATAAGAGTGCATTTTGGTCAAGCTGTCTCGGCCAAGTTCTGTTGCTTGCATTGACCGAGCTGTTTATGGTTGTTGAACTGTTGGTGTTGCTGCATTGAACACTCTGTTAGTACTGTGGTTTCTCTACTCTTTCCTGGGATTACTCGACTATCTGTTAGTTCTTCTGTTCTGGGAAATATTGCTGGTTGTCTGTGGGCTGTGGAAAACAATTTTGGTTGTTGGTTTGTTGCTGTGCTATTGCTGTGTTTACTGCATACTGCCCAGCTGATCACTCCTATCTTCTTTGTCCTCTATACCAGGTACACAATTACACTACCAATGTAACTCGAAAGTTTGAGCAATGAGTATAAAAGAGAAGATCTGCAGATGTTGTTTATACATATGTACTGCTGTGTTGAATGTCATGTAATGTCTAATAGCTCATATTTTGGGATACTGAATTTAGCTTACAAGCCTAGTTGATGTCAATGTAGGGTATCGAATGATAACTGTATATATAAGCTGTTAGATAAAAGTGGTCTCAATGAACTAGGTTGCATCTCAGATTTAGTTTACTTTGCCGTATATACTGTAACATATGCCAAACACGAAAACTGTACACAAGGGGTTAAATTCTTCCTTTTCTGATTAATGGTCTCATATAAATAATAAACCACCTGTTAAGACAAAGAACAGGGACTTTGTAATACAAACCCCGTGAAGGTCGAGTTCAGGTCAAAACAGGCCAAGTAGGCCTGCTTCGAGCAAGCAGTGGCCCAGGTTTGGCCCATCACGCATGGGTCGAATTTGGGCCCATGATTATTTATTCGACTGACTGTGCACGCAGCCTTGTTCCTGATTTTAAGCATTTCCGAATTCTGTTATAAATAACTTGCAAACATTAATTAATTAGGACTATCTACTGCTTTCGATTGATAGAGACAAACACGACAAGAAACGTAGTTGCTATAGGATATCCTTTTAAAAAATGAGATGAGCCTCGCCGAATAAAAATACAAATTGCGGGGCCCTCAGTAAATACTTGTTTTAAATTACTTAGAATTCAGGAGGGCCGCTTAGTGAATTTCGTGGCCTTCCCAAAAATAATAACGCGATAGTCTTTTTAGGCGCGTGTTTAATAATTTACTTTCTTAAAACTTGGGGTGTGCATTTCATGCGACCCAAATCCAAATCCCAAAACGTCAAATAAGATATGTTCCGGATTGTGGGTGCATTTCATGTGACGCAGTCCAAAGACATGTTTTAAGCGACGTTCACATTCCTAATAATAATAATTAATAAAGCGGTTAAAAGATAAAATTTGCACATGGTTCATAATTGTATTAAAAATCAGATAAATAAGCCGAATATAACAGTTGAGCGACCGTGCTAGAACCACGGAACTCGGGAATGCCTAACACCTTCTCCCGGGTTAACAGAATTCCTTATCCGGATCTCTGGTACGCAGACTATAATATAGAGTCATTATTTTCCTCGATTCGGGATTAAAATTGGTGACTTGGGACACCCTAAATCTCCCAAGTGGCGACTCTGAAATAAATAAATAAATCCCGTTTCGATTGTCCTTTAATTAGAAAAAACTCCCCCTGCGCCCCCCGGGCGCGGAAAAAGGAGGTGTGACAATTGGTTAGCCTCATGCTATGCAAATGTTGACTGTCGTACGAAGATGGTTAGGTTCCAATTTCTGGGTGAACCCGTCATTGAATGGAAAGGGAACATTGCTACACCGAAAGGTAGGTTTATTTCCTATCTTAAGGCAAGGAAAATGATCTCAAAAGGTTACATTTATCATCTCGTTCGCGTTAGGGATGCGGAGGCGAAACCGCCTACTTTACAATCAATCCCTGTGGTCAACGAATTCCCAGATGTTTTCCCAGATGAACTCCCAGGCCTTCCTCCTGAAAGGGGGATTGAGTTTAGCATTGATGTGTTGCCTGACACTCAACCGATCTCTATTCCTCCATACAGAATGGCCCCGGCAGAGTTGCGAGAGTTGAAGGTGCAGTTGAAGGACTTGCTGGATAAGGGCTTTATTAGGCCTAGCACTTCACCTTAGGGTGCTCCAGTCCTATTCGTGCGGAAGAAAGACGGGTCGTTACGGATGTGTATCGACTATCGACAGTTGAATAAGTCTACTATAAAGAACAAGTATCCACTTCCAAGAATTGATGACCTGTTTGACCAACTCCAGGGTGCCAAGTATTTCTCTAAGATTGATTTACGTTCAGGGTATCATCAGGTGAGGGTTAGGGAGAAGGATATTCCAAAGACGGCCTTCCGGACAAGATATGGGCACTTTGAGTTCTTGGTGATGTCGTTCGGGCTAACAAATGCCCCAACAGCTTTTATGGATCTCATGAATACTATATTCAGGCCCTATCTTGATGTGTTCGTGATTGTATTCATTGATGACATTCTAGTGTATTCTCGTTCGGAGGCAGAACATGCGGGCCACTTGCGGATAGTATTACAGACGCTTCAGGATCGTAAGTTATTTGCTAAGCTCTCCAAATGTGAATTCTGGTTGAACTGAGTAGCATTCCTTGGCCATGTGATATCTGATGAGGGTATTAGTGTCGACACTCAGAAGATCGATGCAGTAAAGAATTGGCCGAGACCTACAACACCATCAGAAGTCCGCAGCTTCCTAGGGCTAGCAGGATATTATAGGCGGTTTGTAGAAGGATTTTCCTCTATATCATCACTATTGACTAAGTTAACACAAAAAACTACCAAATTCCAGTGGTCTGACACTTGTGAACGTAGTTTTCAGGAGTTAAAGAATCGATTGACATCTGCACCAGTGCTCACTCTTCCTGAAGGAACAGAAGGTTATGTGGTATATTGTGATGCCTCAGGTATAGGTTTGGGGTGCGTATTGATGCAGCGTGGGAATGTGATTGCTTATGCATCAAGACAATTGAAGAAGCATGAAAAGAATTATCCAACCCATGATTTGGAATTGGCTGCAGTAATATATGCTTTGAAGATATGGCGGCACTACTTATACGGCGTCCATGTTGACATCTACACAGATCACAAGAGTTTACAATACATCTTCAAGCAGAAAGAGTTGAATTTGAGGCAGCGTAGGTGGCTTGAATTATTGAAAGACTACGACGTCGAGATATTGTATCATCCCGGTAAAGCCAATGTTGTGGCAGACGCTCTCAGCCGTAAATCAATGGGAAGCTTAGTACATATTGAGGCAGGTAGATGGGGGTTGATTAAAGAGCTTAATCAGCTAGCCAATATGAGAATCAGATTGTTAGACTCTGATGACGGAGGTGTTACTGTACAGAATACATCAGAATCATCTTTGGTAGCAGAGGTAAAAGCACGACAATATGAAGATCCTATCTTAGTACGATTAAGAGAAAGCATTCAACAGTGTAAAAGTATGGCTTTTGGGATCGGAAAAGATGGGCACTGAGATACCAGAGCCGATTGTGTGTGCCTAATGTGGCAGGGTTGCGAGAGAATATTATGAATGAGATTCATCAATCCCGATATTCCATCCATCCCGGCTCGACAAAGATGTATCATGATGTCAAGGAGCAGTATTGGTGGGATAATATGAAGAAGTCTATTGCAGAATTTGTAGCCCAGTGTCCCAATTGTCAACAAGTAAAGATAGAACATCAGAAACCCGGTGGATTGCTTCAAAATATAGAGATTCCGACCTGGAAGTGGGAGGTGATTAATATGGACTTCATTATTGGATTACCTCGCTCTTATCATAAGTTTGACTCCATCTGGGTGATAATTGATCGACTTACAAAATGTGCCCATTTTCTGCCAGTGAAGACAACTTACACGGCTGAAGATTATGCGAAGTTGTATATCAAGGAGATTGTTAGGCTTCATGGTGTGCCCATATCTATTATATCAGACCGAGGAGCTCAATTTACGGCTAACTTTTGGAGGTCTTTCCAGAAGGGTTTAGGCACACAAGTAAATCTCAGCACTGCATTTCATCCGCAGACTGACGGATAGGCTGAACGTACCATTCAGACACTGGAAGATATGCTACGAGCATGTGTTCTAGATTTTAAGGGGAATTGGGATGATCATCTTCCACTCATAGAATTCGCCTATAACAATAGCTACCATTCCAGTATTAAAATGGCCCCATACGAGGCACTATACGGGAGGAGATGTAGATCACCAGTTGGATGGTTCGAAGTCGGTGAAACAGAATTATATGGGCCAGATTTGATTCACCAAGCTATTAAGAAGGTGAAAGTGATACAGGAGCGATTGAGGACGGCACAAAGCAGGCAAAAATCTTATTCTGATGTCCGACGTCGTGATCTAGAGTTTGAGGTTGGTGATTGGGTTTTCCTGAGGATCTCACCAATGAAGGGTATTATGCGTTTTGGGAAGAAAGGTAAGCTGAGTCCAAGGTATATCGGGCCGTATAAAATTCTTCGACGGATTGGACAGGTTGCTTATGAGTTAGAATTGCCATCAGAATTGGAATTTGTCCACCCGGTATTCCATGTATCTATGTTGAGAAAATGTATTGGAGACCCTTCTCGAGTCATCCCTATCAAAGATGTACAAGTTACAGAGGACCTATCATATGAAGAAGTGCCAGTGGCGATATTAGATCGGCAAGTCCGCAAGCTGAGAACAAAAGATGTAGCTTCCGTCAAAGTATTGTGGAGGAACAAAAATATGGAAGAAATGACATGGGAAGCAGAAGAGGAGATGAAGTCTAAATACCCTTACTTATTCAAGAATGAATATAACAAGGATGCTGGTGGAAGACATGATACATTGGAAGAAGAAACGGCTCTATGAGGTAAGCAATAATTTGAGAATACTCCTCCTTAATACAAAATGGTGATATGTAGATAATGTAAATACACATAATGCTTTGTGTAGCCTTGTGAAGCCATATGTTGGGCTTAATTACTTGCAAGTTTTGCTAGTGACCATTTTATAGGGGAAAATTGATCGGAAATTTCCATTGGAATCCACGATGATTTAAACTCCTCATAAACCCTTACATTCGAGGACGAATGTTCCTAAGGGGGGAGGGTGTTACAACCCATATCCACATGTGTTAGTTCATGCCATATATTAGTTAACATAAATCCAAGAAGGAATTATCTTTGAGATGATAAGAAGTCTATCCTATTGGTCTTAAGTGATACAAGAGTGTATAAGGGTGATTAACCAGTATTAGAAGTTAAACGAATCAAGGATGTTGTAACTCGAATTTTCAGGTAATCTAGCGGTGCTTAATACACTCAATAGGTCATTTATGAAGGTATTTTAATCATATAATATCCGTATCATAAGTCTTGAAGTCAAACGAGTTATGAAACAAAAGTCGACAAAAGTTGTCGCAACTTAGGTTCATAATTTTACTTAAACATTAGGTCAAATGTTTCTAATATTTTCTCATAATTTACAAGGAATTACGGGGTGATCTACCAACAAAATTAAAGATCTATGAGTCTAGTTTCCAATGCATTAAACCGTTCATCGATACGATCTCGGAGTAGAGAGATATTCGCATTTTCGCGAGACTGCGCCAAGCACCTCTCTATGGGGCCCACTAAGTCGGTTTAAGATATTTGGACCTATATAGGATGCCTCCAACCCGTTTTAAGTCATTTCTTTTCACTATTTTCAGACCTTAGAACCCTAGGAACATCCTCTCAAGGTTCTCTCAAGATTCAAGACCCAAAAAGGGCAAACAACACAAATCAAGTGTCGGGAATTCCGTGGCGCTAGTAAGTCTCTTGTTCTTCTTGTTGTTGCTCATTTTTGTGTCGTTTCAGCTTGTGTGGGAGGTTGTTTTAAAGGGTTTATGTTCTGTAAATACTCACTCATGTTCTTAATATCAATCCTAGGTGATTTCAAGCCTTCTAAAGTGATTCTAGTGCCGAAAAACACTAATTGATCGCTAGTTTCGCTTTTTTGTTGTTGTGGCAGCATTGGAGGGATATTTCATGGAAATTTAAGGTCAAATTGGAGTTGTTCTTTCTGTATAAAGGTAAGGAACCTCTTACTCTATATGTATTTAAGATTATCCAAGTTTCGGCTAAGCCATTGAAGCTAGAACTTGTGAGATATATATCGAAAGGCTTGGTAGTAATGTTATTGTTTGTGGACTGTTTTGCGTTGTTGTTGGGCTGCGTATTTTACTACTATCTTGTGGAGTTTTGGAGGAGAAAGGGTGTGTAGAAACACCATATATATGTAGGGTTATGGGCTGATAGTTATTCGTAACATTTCCAGGTTGTTTGACACGACTACGGTGGTCGTCGTATGTATGGAGTGATTAGGCTGTGTGTGGACTATTTTGGGAGGCTCAATACGTTTATTATTGATGTTGTTTGGGCTGTTTGGTGACTGTTTTGAATGGTGTGAGGTCATATATATAGGGGAGGTGCTGTCCGTTTCATCGTAAAATAGGTTGTGGTCGATACATAATAGTTATGACGCTTAAATGATAACGATAGTATCGTTTCTCTTATTGTAGACTAAGGAGTTTTGACAATTGCATAGCTTGAGATTGGGGTAGTATATACAAGGTATGTGAGGCTATCCCTTTCCTTCTTTTGCACGACTCCAATTGTACATAATGTAATGAACGAGCTTCCAAAGATACTCTACTCTTAGAAGCTAGCAGTACTTACATTGTTTTCCCTCTTATGGAACGATTGATGTTAATGTTACTTCTCTTATTCTTATGTTATCAATGTTGTTTGTACTTCCTAAATCTTATAAGTTTCATAGTGAAGAGTTAGTCCTAATAACGTGTATAGAGGATACCGACCTTACGTCACTCCGAAAGGTTTAGAATGTGATTCCATGAGTCGAGCATGCATTATATATATATGTATCTATTTTACTCTACTGAGCCACGCTATAGTTGGCCGGGTACGGCACCTATTGTGCAACCACTGATCAGTTGGGTTTTACCGAGCTCCACGTGGCCGGGTACGATTCTACCGAGCCTATTATGGCCGGGTACGATATGATGATGATGATGCCCACAGAGGCGAATGCTTTAAAGGTTTATGTATTTATACATATGTATCATGCATTTCATGTAAGTATCCCTCAGAGGTACTAAGATGTTACAGGTTGTATATTCTCTATCCTTGCTTACATTACTGATCACATTTATGGTTCCTTGCCTTACATACTCAGTACTTTATTCGTACTGACGTCCTTTTATTTGTGGACGCTGCATGTCGTGCTGCAGGTCCTGATAGACAGGCAGGTGCAGCTCCCCCACCACAGTAGACTATCCAGTTCAGCGGTGATTGGCGAGATCCCTTCTCCGGACTTGCCTTGGTCTTGGTATGCAATTTTTGTTATAGACATTATGGGTATGTCGGGGCCCTGTTCCGGCTATGTTGCAACACTTATGTTCTGTTAGAGGCTCATAGACAGGTGTCGTCTCATGTATAGTTTGGTATGCCTTGTCGGCTAGTTTTTGTTGTATAGTCTTTCATAGTAGCGAGGTAGCTCATACCTTATACGTAGTTTCTTGATTGTCTGGTCATCCCCTGCTATGTATGTTCATGCCGTCATATTTTATTTCTGGTTGTCCATGATCTAGGTCTACCATTTATATTGATCTCGTCAGCCTTAAAAGATAATAATGAAGGTTAGATGAAATGTACGTTGGTGCTCGGCAAGTGTGGTCGGGTGCTAGTCATGGCCCTTCAGTTTGGGTCGTGACATTGGAGCTGTTGAAAGACTATGATATCACCATCTTGTATCATCCGGGGAAGGCCAATGTTGTGGCCGATGCTTTGAGTAGGAAGTTAGACAGTATGGACAGCCTTGCGTATATTCCAGTCGGTGAGAGGTCGCTTGCTTTGGATGTTCAAGCTTTAGCCAATCAATTCGTGAGGCTGGATGTTTCTTAGGCCAACCGTGTCCTAGCTTGCATAGTCGCTCGTTCTTCGTTATTTGAGCGTATTCAAGTTCGGTAGTATGATGATCCTCATTTGCTTGTCCCTGGAGATATTGTGCGGCACAGAGGTGCCAAACAGGTTACAGTTGGAGATGATGGAGTTTTGAGGATGCAGGGTCGTATTTGTGTACCTAATGTTGATGGACTTCGTGAGTTGATTCTAGAGGAGGCTCATAGTTCTCGGTATTCTATTCATCCGGGCGCTGTTAAGATGTATCAGGATTTGCGACAACATTATTGATGGAGAAGGATGAAGAAGGATATTGTTGCGTATGTAGCTCGGTGTTTGAATTGTCAGCAGGTGAAATATGAGCATCAAAGACCTGGTGGTTTGTTTCAGAAGATTGAGATTCCTGAGTGGAAGTGAGAGCGGATCACTATGAACTTCATTGTTGGACTCCCACAGACTCAGAGGAAGTTCGATGCAGTATGGGTTATTGTTGATAGGCTGACCAAGTCAGCGCATTTCATTCCTGTGGCGGTTTCCTATTCTTCTGAACGGTTGGCAGAGATTTATATCGGGGAGATCGTTCGTCTTCATGGTGTGCCCGTGTCTATCATTTCTAATTGGGGTACGCAGTTTACCTCGTATTTTTGGAGGGAAGTACAACGTGAGTTTGGCATGCAGATCGAGTTGAGCACAACATTCCATCCTTAGACGAACGGACAGTCCGAGCGTACTATTTAGATTTTGGAGGATATGCTCCGAGCATGTGTCATTGACTTTGGAGGTTCTTGGGATCAGTTCTTTCCATTAACAGAATTTGCCTACAACAACAGTTACTAGTCGAGCATTCAGATGGCTCCCTATGAGGCATTATATGGTAAGCGGTGTCGGTCGCTGGTTGGGTAGTTTGAGCCGGGAGAGGCTCGGTTGTTGGGTACAGATTTAGTTCAGGATGCCTTGGATAAGGAGAAGATCATTTAGGATAGGCTCCGTACAGCTCAGTCCATGCAGAAGAGTTATGCCAATCGTAAGGTTTGTGACGTGGCATTCATGGTTGGAGAATGAGTGTTGCTCTGGGTGTCGCTCATGAAGGGCGTGATGAGATTTGGGAAGAAGGGCAAGCTAAGCCCTAGGTTCATTGGTCCTTTTGAGATTCTTGATCGAGTGGGAGAAGTGGCTTACAGACTTGCGTTGCCGCCGAGTTTATCAACTGTGCACCTAGTGTTTCATTTGTCCATGCTTTGGAAGTATCACGGCGATCCATTCGACGTGTTAGATTTCAGCACTGTCCAGTTGGACAAAGACTTGACCTATGAGGATGAGCCGGTAGCTATTCTAGACCGACAAGTTCATCAATTAGGATCGAAGAAGTTCCCTTCAGTTCATGTGCAGTGGAGAGGTCAGCCTGCTGAGGAAGCTACCTGGGAGTCCGAGTCCGATATGCGGAGCCGATATCCCCATCTTTTCCCCAACTCAGGTACTTCTTTTCTAAGTCCGTTCGAGGACTAACAGTTGTTTTAGAGGTTGAGGATGTGCACTTGATTTACAAGTCAATTCTGTATTTCGAGGCCTTAAAAACCTCCTTTTATCCCGCCTTGATTTGCATGCGTGATCCGGGCATATATCCGGAACGCTTTTATGTGAAAATTTGATAAAAATGTTAATTTGCCTTTAAAAATTAAATTTAAGTTGACTCCGGTCAACGTTTTGGGTAAACGGACACGGCCCCATAATTTGACGGTCCCAGAGGGTCCATAGAAAAATATGAGACTTGGGCGAATGCCCGGAATTGAATTCCGAGGTCCCAAGCCCCAGAAATGAATTTTTGAAGAAAATTATTTAACTAAAATTTTAAGAGTTTTTTGTTTTATGGTATTTAAGTTGTGACTATAAAATTTGGTAAGAAACAGACTTCATATGAGGTGAATCGGACCCTCGGTTGTGAAATTTGAAACTTAAGAGTTCTTGAGTTTTTTTATTTATTTTGAGGCTAAACTTGAAGTTCTAGGTGTTATTTTGACGATTTAATCGCACGAGTAAGTCTGTATGAAATTTTTAGGGTTGTGTGCATGTTTGATTTGGAGCCCCAGGGATCTAGTGAGTTTAGGATAGGCCACGAAATGTTTTTACACTTAGGAATTCTATTGTCATAGCTGTTGCAGGTGCTTAGGTAATTCCTTCTCCGCGATCGCGAAGGAACTCCTGCAAACACGAATAGCAAAGTGGGACTGAAGTAAAATTCCTTCTACGCGAATGCGAGACACAGTTCGCGAACGCGAAGCCTTGGGGGTGTTACCCTTCGCGAATGCGGACCTGCTATCACGAACGCGAAGGCCATTTGGCAGGGAACTGGGGGAAGGGAAAATGCTCTACGCAAACGCGACAATTGGTTCGCGAACGCGCAGGTTAGGGGGTGAACCTTCGCGAACGCGTACAGTAACTTGCGAACGTGAAGGCTCTTCTAGCCAAAGCTTCGCGAACGCGACAGACCCTTCGCGAATGCGAAGCAGGTCTGTCCAGCGATTTAAAACAGAACCAGAACATAAATTTAGCCATATTTTCATATCTTCTTCCCCAAAATCAGACCCTAGGCGATTTTGAAGAGAAAATTTAATACCAATTCATAGGTATATGTTCCTAAACCCATCTTCTTCATTTTCCATCAACACCCATTAGATTTTTAGGCTTAAATATTGTTCTTCCATGGTAGAAATTGGGAATTTGGATAGAGTTAGGGCTTTTTGAATAATTGGAATTTAGACCTAGTTTTAGGGTCGGATTTTGAAACTAATTGCATATTCGGGCTCATGGGTGAATCAGTAATCGGGTTTTTGTCCGAACCTTGAGTTTTGACCAAGCAGGCCCGGGGTCGATTTTTGACTTTTTGAGGAAAATGATAGAAAATCTATAATTAAGTTTTGGGTATGAATTCTTTAGCATTTATTGATGTTGTTAAATTAATTTGGGCTAGATACAAGTAAATTGGAGGCGAATTCTAAAGGAAAAGTGGTGTTTGAGGCTTGAGTTGGCCGTGGAAATTCGAGGTTAGTGTTTGGTCTAACCTTAGCTTGAGAGAATAGGTATTGTGCTTTATTTGCTATGTTCTAGTGTAGTGTACGACGTATAGGTATGGTGACGAGTATCTATACGTCGGTGTCAAGCATGCCCGTGAGTCTTAAATTTTAATCGTTGTGTTTCTTACTAAGTACTAAAAATGCCTAAATTGTTGATTCTCCGTGTTGGGCAGGACTTATGATTATCTTCGTGGTATTTGTTTATTGTTGAGCATTGGCTCCAGTTGAGGTTTTATTTGTGAAGTTAATTGTTGGTACAAGTTTGGTTGATTCCCTTGCCGGGACGTATTTATTTCTTACTGTTGATCCCTTGTCGGGATGTGTTTATTCTTGTTGTTGATTCCCTTGCGGGGATGTTGTTGTTGCTATTGTTTGGATGAGGAAAGAGAGTTAAAGCACGAAGGGTGATGCCGTGCACATTTATATTTATGCATTTGGTGAGGAAAGAGTGATAAAGCACGAAAGGTGATGCCGTGTACATTTTCATTGATATTGATGCATATGGTGAGGAAGAGAGATAAAGCACGAAGGGTGATGCTGTGCACATTTCTAATATTTACATGGTGAGGAAGAGAGATAAAGAACGAAGGGTGATGTCGTGCACATTTTCATTATTTGATTGTATTGGTGAGGACTGAGAGTAAAAGCACGAAGGGTGATGTCGTGCACTTATTACCTGTTTGTTATGATTTCTTGCTGTTTCGGTTCAAGTACCTTAATTGTCTTATTCCAATATTACTGTGATTCTTTACGTTGGTATTTTCCCCATAGCATGTTACCCCTCCCCCGTTACTTTTGAATTACTTCTGTTAATGTTATTTTGCTAGATATTGTTTCTCTGCAAGTTATGATTATTTGTTGTGTCCTGGCCTCGTCACTACTTCGGCGAGGTTAGACTCGACACTTACTTAGTACATGGGGTCGGTTGTATTGATATTACACTCTGCACTCTTTTGTGCAGATCCCGGTACTGGAGCATACAGACCTTAGCTAGGGGTTGCTGCCTTCAGTCTATCAGGAGACCCGAGGTAGTCCTGTAGGCATCCTCAGGCCTTGGCGTCCCCTTCTTATCTAGTTTTCTTCTGTTCTTTACTATTTCAGAGACAGACATGTATTTATTTTGTTCGGACCCTATTTGTAGTAATCTTAGATAGTCCGTGAGATTGTGACACCAGTTCTGGGTGGTTTATGTTTATGAATTCGTATTGGTACTAGCTTAATTGTTAATTTTCTTTCTTCCGCATTGTTAATTCCGATGTTTATAATATGTTATCTTGAAATTGCTAAGAGATTAAAAAAATGAAAAGGGTAAAGTAATCGGAATATTTGGCTTGCCTAGCTTTCACTAGTAAGCGTCATCACGACTCTCGAGGGTGAAAAATCCGGGTCGTGACAATAATATTTCTCTCCCTTCTCTCACGAGATTATATACTTTCTCTTTTATTTCTTTCTTAATTTCTTTCTCCAAGAATATAAAAGTTCAACGGCTCAAAAGTTTTAGTGGTAAAAATTTGAGATCAATAGATGACGAGAACTTAAAAATATTGTCTTAACCATGAATGTTCCTTAAAATATAATAGTCACTCTGATATTGATGGTTTAGACTTATTTTTTAAATTAAAATATTTTTAAAAAATAGTACAAGTAGAAATAATACTATAACCGACACATCAATCAAATAATAAGACTTGATTATTTTTCAAATGAATTTATTTTTTATAAAATAATATTAACAGTTCATATAACAGTTGCTTCAATAGAAATAAGTTTAAAATTAAAATTGTAAAATTTTGCCAAGGATCAACAATTCTCAAGAAAGATTAAATGAATTGACTATATTATCATTCGAAAAAGAATTATTAGAAAAAATCAATAATAAAAAAAGTATTCAAAATTTTATATCTTAAAAGGGTAGAACAATATTTCTTTTTTTGGGGAAAAAATATGTTTTTCTTTTTAAATTTAAGGCCTTCAAATAAATTTTGGCTTTAGGCCACTAAAATACTTGAGCCGCTCGTGTTTAAGTAAGTACAATTAATTTGAATCAAGATTTTGTTAATCAATGGAAAGCGGGAAAAGACTTCTATTATTGGATGCGGGTCCACAGATAGACCGACCCGGTCAACACGGTGATATGGCCCATCTTAGTTGAGGCTACTGATTTTAGGAGCATTGTCCTAAACTCACTCGAAAAAGTTAGCAATGTGGGACAATCCTCCTATGAATTTTGGACAAAGATCCGAAACTATTTATATTCGGTGACCCCAAAAGTATATAAAATTTATGTATTTTTATTTATAATATACATAAATGTATATATACAAAAAAAATCGATTAGTTATATTATTATAAAAGTATGAATACAATATCGATTTACAACAATAACCTTATAATATTAAGTATAATAACTCATAATAAAAGGATATAACCGAAATTCTAGATATTAGCTTTATAATCCTATTAGTTTTAGGACATAATACTACACGTTAGGAATCCTATTAGTATAATTACTTTCCGGCTGAAACTGTCCTCCTCAACTTTGAGTAAATATCATCTCATATCTGATTCATAATGTCTTTAAAAGACTATCACGGTGAGATGACACATACTATTAAGTTACTTAACAGATTGCTGAAGAACTTTCACCCAATATGTGAAATAAGTACTCCGGTACATTTGAGAAAAAATAAATATCTTTAGCCATGTAATTCTATTACTTTTAGGATATACTTCTTAAAAATTCCTATTACTAATTTAATTTGAAAATGTATTATAATGTCCTATTACTAATTTAATTTGAGAATGTATGTTATTTTCTAAATTCATTTAGAAAAAAAGAGAGCCCTATATTATTATAAAAACATAAATACAATTTTAATATACCAAAATAGCCCTAAAATATTAAACGGAAGAATTCATAGGGAAAGAACATAACTGCAGTAACTTTTTTTGAATTACAATACCTTCTATGCTAATTTTTAATAATTAAGATTTTAAAATTAATAAAATTTTATCTATTAAATTCTTATAAAAAATATGTGTAAGGTTTAATAAAATTAATTTCATAAAAATCCTCCGTATTGACAGTACATTACCATTCTATAATGTCCAATACCAAGAAAAAATAAAAGTAGTATTAAATGGAACACATAAAAAGTTGAAATTGAAAAAAAATACCTCCATAAAAATATATTTTATATTATATTTAAACTATTTTTCTACTCAAATAATTATTTTGTCAACTTTTCGTGTAATATTAAATAATTATTAAACAAAAATTAAGAAAATATTTAAGAATATAAATGTGTGAGAAAGAGAAAAAAATGATTGGTAAGAGTTAATATCATTAATGATTCTACAGACATAAAAATCTACACGTGAAATGTTATTTCAATCTTTTACTCTTTGAAAATAAAATTTATAGTGGATAAAATTATAATTAAGATTAAATATTTAAAACAAGAGATGAACTAATATTAAGATCTGAATCAACATAGAATAAATTATTTTTTATGTTAAAATTAAATAATTAAATCTTTTAATTAATTATTCAGCAAGAGAATCCAATTCAATTATTTTTTACATTCATCATATGAGTAAATTTTTTATTCAAGTTTTAAAAAAATCTTAGGGTACATAAATTTATTCCATAAAAAGAGCGTTAGAACACAAAGTAAAAAGGTTAGTATATTATTAAGAATCAAAATGCTTATAAGTTTCTGAGGAAGCACAATCAAAGTTAAATCTTAAACAAGAACAAGCTTTCAACACTATATTATAAAGAGTCGATTATGCTATAACGAGATTATTCTTTGTAGAAGCCTCCGACGGAATCGAAATAATATTTCTATGTCATGCATTGCTTACAAATATCATATCAAGAGGAATGACACTGTTAGCAATAATAGCAAGTGGTGTACCAATAACAATTTTATTGTGAGGCCACCCACTTTAAATTTGATATACATCTTTAAACAACTTAAATAACCATCACAAATATATCAAAGCATAGCAATGGTGCTAAATTTATAAGGAAAGCAAAATTGATAATATGATATGAAGCACTTATAGCTAAGTGTCAAATAATCGAAATAATTGCCCAGAGTTCTAGTGATATATTGAATATTAATGAACCGTTTGGTGGAAAATTAATGATTTGGGAGGTAATTTATGTTACGTACTACCAGTAGTTCCAAAATCGACAAAAGCAGAGACTATAAAAGCTAGCTTGCCAAAGTTATACTCCCGGCCTCAAATGAAAAAAGATTCAACTAACAAGAAATATAAAGTAAGAACAGATCCAGTATACAGTGTTTTCTTGCTTCGCGTTGGAAACGAAGAAGAACATCCAATAAAAGATGATTTGGTTCTTCTTGAATACTTGGTTATCAATCCCAATGGTAATAGTAGTTCATTTAATTAGGGAAATATTTCTATCATTAGATTAAAACGCAATTTGTGCAAATCGCATGATAGAATTTAAAAAATATCTTAGCTAGCAGAAATGAATATGTTGATCAACTTATAAGATATTGATTGCAAAATTTATAGTCAAAACAAAACATTTTTCTGTTTTTGACTCAGAAGAAAATAATACCAATAATTATTACCAAGAAGAACGCTTAAATACTTTAATACCAAATGGACTTCTACCATATATGTTTGTTGTCAAGTATATTATTTCTTACGTATGTTAGTGTCACCGAATATATAATAGACTAAGTTAAAAGTGATATTCCATTATATATAGGTTGATTTTGACGAAAAATATGCCTGTCATGTTACTAAAAAACCTAGATACGCTGAATAGCTTATGTAATAGCACACAAATGGTATGTAGAAGTTTTGACCGTAACACCATACATGCAAAAATTATGATACTGGTCAATGTGCTTCTAAGTATATTCTTATCCCTAAATTAAACTTTTGTCTTCCATAACTAAGGAATATCTTTTTAAATTTATGTGAAAATAGTTTTTAGTACTTTTATATGTTGCAAATATAATAAATAAAGCACAAGGACAAACATCCTAAATATTGGACCATATTTATCGCAATATATTTTCTTGCATGAACAACTGTATGTTGCACTTTCAAGAGGGATATTAAGATCGACAACAAGAGTTCTGGTTAAGACAGAGCAACCAAAGCATTAGGAGAAAACATGCACAAAAAAATATTATCCACAAAGAAGTGTTTGTTAAGATACAATCACATTAAATACTTTTAAACTATAATATATAATTATTATCTAATGAACATGACAAAATCGATCATTTGTGTAAGTTTTAATAATGTCTTTTAATTTTAAATTCATGTATTATGCTAATGTAATAATATTTTTCTGCCAATTAGAGGATTTTTGTATTATTATACATAAAATTTCTCTCACTAATTAAATTTTATTTTTCCTTCATATAAATAAATATTTAACTCATCATGTATCATTATTAACGTATACTAGTTATTTTAATAGTGGCTATACACATTGTAAATTTCCCATGAATTTTCCCATTTCCCATGAATTTTCCCCACTTCTTTCACTATTTGGACAATTAACTCGTGATCAAATAAAGAAGAGAGCATTTCATGACAAATTAATAGGGTAAGATGGAGACAAATTCTGGCCAATTTAGATTTCCAAAGTTCAAATTGGACACGAAAGTCTATAAACCTCATCAAGTGAAGACGCAAATGGTAAGTTAATTATTTGGTAAACACTGAAGTGAAAGATTGTACTAGGAGATAAAACAAAGATGATGTGTCTCACCAAAGACATCAATTTTAGGCATTGACTTCTGTTGGTAGTCCAAAATGAACCAGTACACTTACCTATTTCCTAGTCGCCTTTAAAGAATTTGCCTATAATTCATGTAATAACTTTTTTTATGTATTTTTAATTTGGACCATTTCTCTGTGTTATCCTTGTGCATGGGTCATCTTATGGTCAATCTTCTCTGTACCATTTTAATTTTATCGGATTTTTCCGAACTAATGGCTGCTAACTCACTTTAGTATCTGATTCTAGTCCTTTGCCATGTCCCGGACTGAGTTGTTCCGATAGACTCCATTAACTCATGAGATCTAACAGAAATGTTGTTTGACTCAAAAGATATTAAAACCTTTTTGAACAAATCAATCAAAATTGAAGAGGTAAATCTTAGTTAAACATAATAATCTCTAGATAAGAAGATAAGTAAGGGAAGATGAGTAATAAGATTTCTCTATCGATCTGAATCAGTAAAATCCTTTTTAGAACACTTCTCATTCATAAGTAGAATTATAGCCAATATTCTCGATCCCTCTTTACAAGGTTATTGTCCTCTATATATACAAGGAGCGAAACCCTTCTAAGCTGTAAAAGACAAGTTACGAGGAATATTCCTAATGTTCCCTAATGGGCCAACACTATTACAAGGGTCGTATAGTCTCTTATTTGCCATAAGATCGTCTCCCAAAAGACATCGAGTTAAGGAGACCCCGTCATTCGTCGTACTCGTCGTTGGTCGTGATTGGTCAAATTTTGACCCATACAGTTAGTCCCTCCGCTTGTCGGGGTTGCAACTGGGTGCATCCTCGATGAGCGGATATCATGCATTCCAATGGAGAAATTTGATCCTTCGAGGCGTTACGACATGGCCAATGAGGAACGGTCAGCGTTCTTAACAAGGCACTGGGTAATACATTTTACCGGGAAATGATGTCATCTTCACGTGCGTCATCATTACACATGTTTTCGAGGCAGGAGTTGATGACTTGTTGCTTCGATTCTAGCGCTACTCTTTGACTTTCCGCTTCGATTCTGGCGCCACTCAACCTTCTAAATAGGTGGAGGGTTTGTTTTTTCAAAAGTTCTTGGCCATTTCAGTCCTGATAACCTCCCCTTATTTCTCCGAGCTTGCCCTGATACCCTTCTGCTTCTCACGTTCTTCATTCACAACTTCTTCCCCCTTCTTCTTTTTTGTATCAATACCTCTTTGAACGAAAGCATGCCAAGGTCACATCGTTCTCGTGAAGGGGTTCCTGAGGCCACCCAATTGTCCACGACGCCCCTTCAGGCGGTGAAGATACAGTGATAGAAGAGGGTGACAGTCTCCCTACGGTGGAGGAGTTATTGCTGAGGCACCCCATGTCTCGAAGTGACTTCCTCAAAGATCCCCTCATATTCCTGCCCCCGTACTTTCTGAGATGGAGAAGGTTTACATTGACGTTCTTCATATAAAGTATAACATTCCCACTCACGTTGACATGATTCCGATGGGGGAGATTTTGTAGAGGTCCACAGACCTGGGTACTGCGCCTTCTATGAGTACCCTTTTGTGATTGGCTACACTTTTCCTCTCTTCCCCTTAGCGGAAGAGTTCTGTAGGTTCAACCAAGTTTGCCCGACACAACTTTCGTCGTATACCCTTAAGGTGCTTCTGTTGTTGACCAAGTATGCGGAGCTGGCGGAATGTAATGTTTCTATCCACCACCTTTTGCACCTGTTCTCGCCTAGCTTCCACAGAGGTACCATGGTGCATTTGAGGCACCGTGGCACAAAAGTGCTGGTGGTCGGGACATACGACCGAGCAAGTCGCAAGTTTTGGCACAAGTACTTCTTTGTCAAAACTGAACATATCGTTTCTGACTCCGCCAGGTTCCCGGAGTGATGGAACGAGACTTGTAAGTGTCGCCACTTGTTTTATTCTTCCTTCGTCTGTATTCATTATAAAATTTGTTTGCTTCTCGTTTCCAGCTATGGGACGTTCGCCTGCCCTATTACGGGAATATGGGATTGGGTAGCCCGTCTGTTACCCCATATAGTGGAAACCCGAGATTAGCCTTCCTTCGTAAAGCGTTGCAGCCCTAAAGTTCCAACTAGTGAGTGTTTTCCCCTTACCACTTCGTTGGTTATATATCGTCATCCATTAATTCGACTTTTTTGTGATGGCAGATCGAGGAGCTTCCAGGCGGAGGGCGCAAGTCCCCGCGTTCTGATAGGCTGTTGCCGCCGAGGACACACAGTTTGTTTTGAGTGAATATGTTCGAGAGGCTCATCCTCAACCTGTTCAATTAGAAGGTCCCTCTCGAGTCGTGGTCGTGAGGGAGGAGGCTTCTTCATGCCGTCCCCACACATCTTGGACGAATCCTCCAATGGGGACGAGCCGTTATCAAGAAAAAGGAGGAGAATGGAGCTCGGGAAGGGCGTGGCCATAGAAGCTGATAGAAGTAGGGCGTCGCAAGGGGCACCCGTACCCACATTTATGACTGACGCCATTTTATCGGGGAGATCTCTCCACGCAGAAGGAGTTTATCTAGGAGCCGGCTCCGTGCGCTCTGCTGAGGGCGGTGCATCGTCCAACGTGAGAGGTCGGCGTGTCGAGGGTGATGGCTCAGGTTCAGATGTCGACCCGGAGGATGTCGACGAGTTCGTAGGTCACCATACTCACGTGGAGGTTAGAGCGGAAGGGACTGATCGTCACATAGTCATCTCGGGGGACTACAACTTGTTGCTGAATTGTGAGCAAGTGGCATCCGTTTTAGCTCCTCTATGTGCTGCCCCTAAAAACGAGGTGCTTAGGGCGATGAGCGACATGTAGTTGTCTCAGAACGTCACTAGTATGGCCTCGCGGGTAGGTGCCTTTCCTTCCCTTTCGTCGTTGGGTTTGTGTGGCGATCGTCGGCCTGTACTTTGTTTCTAACTTCTTTTTCTTTGTGCCAGACCTTCATCATGGAGACCGAGCGAGAACGTCGGGAGAGGAAAAGGATGGCTATTTATAAGAAGATGTCGTCTAAGTACCAACAGTATCGCGCTAAGCACCGTGCGATGGCTGATATTTACATCAGGATCCTGAGTTTTAGTTGTTTCGCGAAGGGCTCAAACAAAGGGAGGACCAATTGGAGCACAAGATCGAAGAGCTGAGGGAGAGGGACGAGGATCTTGTGAAGGCTATCGCCTGTAATAGTGAACTTGAGGCCTCCCTTAAGGTGAAAAAGGATGAGCTCGAGTTGAGCAGGGGGTGATGGCCGAGAATGATGATTTAGAAGAGAAGGTGGCCAGTTTGACCACAAAACTGAGTGCGAAGGTGGTAGAGATCGAGGGACTTAAGGGCGAGCTAAACGTCGGTGCTGATAAGCTGGCAGCAGCTATTTCTGGAACGACGTCTTTGGAGAATGCCCTCCGTGTTTGTAAGTCAGAGTTGACTGAGGAGAAGGAGGCCTCTTGTCTTAAGGTTGCAGGGCTTGAAGGGCGTGTTAGAGAGTCGGAGGCGTAGCTATCCATGTTGAATGGGCAAGTGGCCTTGCTGAGAGCGGAGGATGCAAATCGACGCTCTCAACTTTCTACGTCCCGTTCCTCGGCCGACCCGGTAGTTCCTCGTCATTTATATGAGTTGTGGGTCCTAACTGAGGCCCGGCTTGACGTGTACAAGGCTTTCTATGCTGAAGGGAGGGCAACTGAAGCGGAACTTCAAACCGTGCATACCGAAGCTTGTGCAGCTCGTGAGGCATGCGGGTACGACCCTCTCACACCTGACGGAGATGACATCAATTCTGATGATGCGAACCGTCTTGCTTCGGACTCTTGGTATGAGGATGCTTACCCCCTTGGGGGTGATGTGTAATCTTTTGTTTGTACTTACTTTCATTTTAGGGCTTCCGTAGGGGGCATGTTTGAGCCCATTTGTAAGGACAAATGTTAATAATATTTTGATGCAATGTAGAATTTTATTTTGTCGATTTGTTTGTGTTCTTTGCAATGTTTATGGTGTCTGGGATACCTGTCGAGCTTGTTGAGTCGATTAAGCTTTTAGGCAAGGATGATTCCCCCCTTTTTGGCAATGGCCTTGGCTATTGGGATGCTACTTCGAGCTATCGTCGAAGTATGATCCGGTCGTGGTTCGAACAACGTTGAACTCATATTTTCATCGATGGCCTTAGACATTGGGATGTTGATTCAAACTATTATTGAAGTAGGATCTCGTCGTAGTTCGAACAAGGTCGAACACATATTTTCGTTGATGGCCTTGGCCATTGGGATGTTGCTTCGAACTGCCATCGAAGTAGGATCCCGTCGTAGTTCAAACAAGGTCAAACTCATATTTTCGTCGATGGCCTTGGCCATTGGGATGTTTCTTAGAACTGTCATCGAAGTAGGATCCCGTCGTAGTTCAAACGAGGTCGAACTCATATTTTCATCGATGGCCTTGGCCATTGGGATGTTGCTTCGAACTGTCGTCGAAGTAGGTTCCCGTCGTAGTTCGAACGAGGTCAAACTCATGTTTAATGTTTTCATCGATGGCCTTGGCCATTGGGATGTTGCTTTGAACTGTCGTCAAAGTAGGATCCCATCATAGTTCGAATGAGGTCGAACTCATATTTTCATCGATGACCTTGTCCATTAGGATGTTGCTTCGAACTGTCATCGAAGTAGGATCCCGTCGTAGTTCGAACGAGGTAGAACTCATATTTTCATCGATGGCCTTGGCCATTGGGATATTGCTTCGAACTGTCGTCGAAGTAGGATCCCGTCGTAGTTCAAAAAATGTTGAACTCATATTTTCCTCGATGGCCTTGGCCATTGGGATGTTGCTTCGAACTATCGTCGAAGTAGGATCCCGTCATAGTTCGAACGAGGTCGAACTCATATTTTCGTCAATGGCCTTGACCATTTCTCGTTGAAGGGTTGATCGTATTCCCGTAGGAAGACACATGTCAACTTTATTCATGAAATGGAAGTTTGATTATATACTTGTAAGAATCACATATCGACTCTGTACATACGATAGAGATTTGATTATATTCTTGTAAGAATCACATGTCGACTCTGTACATATAATATGGATTTGATTATCTATATCCAATCCCTTCATTACTTCGCTCCGGAGATCATGTTGACGGGTGGGGTAATGAACAATACTTTGAACCTCGAGACGTCTCCCTTGCCGCCTCATTAAAAACCTCACCGGGAAAATCCGATTGGGACAAAACCCAGATGAGGGAAAAAGAGTACGACCTAGGTGGTGCCTTCTTTCAGAAGTGGAAGTATTTGAGATAGGGGACATTCCAATTGTTTTGGAGTAGTTTTCCCACTATTGTCTCTAACTGGAATGCTCTTTTGTTTGCTGTGGCTGTGATTTTGTATGGTCCATCCCAATTTGTTCCCAATTTTCCCTCATTAGGGTCTTTCGCTGCTTGTGTTTTAGCCTTGAGGACGTAATCTCTGGCTTTGAGCGGTCGCAGTTTGGCCTTCTTGTTGTAGTAGCTTTCCACTTGTTACTTCTGGCTACCATTCTTATATGGTCCATGTCTCTCCATTCTTCGACTTCATCTAGATCTTGTAGCCTTCTTTCATTTTTGCTTGGTACGCTCTCGCTGGAGTATCTCAAACTAGGCTCTCCGACCTCGGCGGGTATAACCACGTCAGTGCCGTAGACTAGTGAATATGACGTCTCACCCATACTGGTTTGGTGTGGTGCGGTATGCCCATAATACTTCCGGTAGTAGTTCAGGCCATAGCCCTTTGGCGTCCTCAAGCTTTTTTTTCAATATATTCAGTATTACTTTATTGGAGGATTCGGCTTGACCATTACCGGTAGGATGATACAATGTGGAAAGTATTCGTTCGATGTGCCATTTCTCGAAAAACTCGGTCATTTTCTTTTTGACAAACTAAGGTTCGTTGTCGCAACTGATTTCTTTGGGGATGCCGAAATAGCATATTATGTTTTTCCATATGAACACGATGACCTCTTTCTCACGTATCTGCATGTATGCACCTGTTTCCACCCATTTAGAAAAGTAATCAGTTAAAACCAAAAGGAAACATACCTTACCTCGTTCGGCTGGGAGGGGTCCGACTATATCCATCCCCCACTTTATAAATGGCCATGGTGAAGTGACGGAATGAAGGAGTTCCCCTACTTGATGTATCATAGGGGCGTATTTCTGACACTGTTCACATCTCCTGACATAGTCTGCAGCTTCTTTTTTCATGGTGGTCCAGTAGTATCCGGCTCGAATGAGGCATCGGACGAGGGCACGATTTCCCGTGTGGGCACTGCAGTGCTCTTCATGTACTTCTTCTAGTACTCGTCTTGTTTGGTTTGGCCCAAGGCATTTGGCTAGGGGGCCGCCGAACGTTCTTTTTTAGAGATCACCATTTACAAGGATGTATTTGGCTGCTTGTATCCGAAGTTTTTTGGCTTCTTTCTTATCTTGCGGGAGCATTTCGTCCTGCAAATATGTTACGAAGCGGTTGCGCCAGTCCCAAGTCAGGCTTACAGAATGTACCTCGATATGGTCTATTGCGGAATGGAGAAGGGTGACCACGTTTTCCTTGTTGATATTTTTGGTAGCTGCCGCTAGCTTGGCGAGGCTGTCTACTTCGATATTCTACGCCCTGGGTATTTGGTCGAGGCAGCATTCATCGAATTCTGGCAGCAGTTTGTGAATTTCTAACTGGTACTTTTGTAGTTTCTATTCTTTGATTTGGAAAGTCCCGATGACTTGGTTCACCACGAGTTGAGAGTCACAATGGAGGATGAGTTGTCGGGCACCGTATTTGAGGGCTAATTTCAATCCTACAATCACAGCTTCATACTCGGCCTCGTTGTTAGTCGTTTTGGGGCATCATATGGAGCGAATTACTTTGCCCATAGAAACTTCGAGGACGAGTCCGAGTCCCGATCTCGAGGCATTAGAAGTGCCTCGGTGTAGAGAACCCAGAGGTCAATGTGTGCGGAAGCGCGGAGCAGTTCCTGCTCAACTTCGGGCAATATTTCCTCGCTGAAATCAGCGACGAAATCGGCGAGCACCTACGACTTAATGGCGGTTTGTGGTTGGTATGTTATATCGTGCTCACTTAGTTCTATGGCCCATTTGGCCAATCTACCCAATAACTCGGGTTTGTGCAGGATACCCCTTAGGGGGAGGTTGTCACCACTTTTATGGGGTGACATTGAAAATATGATCTAAGATTTCGTGAAGCTATGACTAATGCCAAGGCTAGTTTTTCAAGGTGAGGGTACCTTGTTTCGGCATCGATTAAGGTTTTGCTGATATAGTAAATCGGAGATTGCGTACCTTCATTTTTACGGACCAAAACTACACTTACAGCGAGTTCGGAGACCGCTAGATACAAAAGTAGACATTCACCTAGGTCTGCCTTGACGAGTAGGGGTGGCGAAGATAGATACACTTTTAGTTTTCTCAGGGCATCGACGCATTTTGCATTCCATTGCAGTCCATGGTCTTTCCTTAGCACATTGAAGAATTTGTGGCATCTATCCGATGATCATGAAATGAACCTCCATAGGGCACCTATTCATCTTGTTAACTTCTGCACCTACCTTTTGTTGGTCAGTACCTCCGGTATTCCTTCGATGGCTCTGATCTGGTCCGGGTTGACCTCGATACTCCTTTGTGATACTAGAAAACCAAGGAACTTTCCTGAAGTTACGCCCAAGGTGCATTTTTCAGGATTCAGCTTATCCCGTATTGCCTCAATATCTCAAAGGCCTCCTTTAGATGGCCAATATGATCGTCTTTCTTTGTCGATTTTACTAGCATGTCATTGATGTAAACCTCCATGGTCTTACCGAGCTGTTATTTGAACATCTTGGTGACTAACCTTTAATATGTCGCCCCTGCATTCTTGAGTCCGAACGACATTACCTTGTAGCAGTACGTTCCTCGGTGAGTGATAAAAGTGGTTTTTTCTTGATCTTCTTCAGCCATTAGGATTTGGTTGTAACCAGAATAAGTGTCTAAAAAGCTCAGTAGTTTGTGTCCCGCTATTGCGTCGATGAGCTGATCAATGTGCGGTAATGGAAAGGAATCTTTCGGGCATGCTTTATTTAGGTCGGTGAAGTCAACACACATCCACCATTTCCTGTTCTTCTTTTTTACCATGACCACATTAGCGACCCATTGGGGGTATTTCGATTCTCTGATGGAACCGTTGGCGAGTAATTTATCAACCTCCTCGCTGACTGCCTCATTGATGGCCGTATTGAACTTTCTCCTCATTTGTTGTACCAGAGGGTAAAGAGGATCAATGTTCAGCCTGTGTGTGGCGATATCCCTTGGGATTTCTGGCATATCTGAGTGGGAAAAGGCAAACAAATCGGCATTGTTAGTTAAGAACCCACGATATTTACCTGGTTCCGAGAGGTTGTGTCCGACATAAGCCTTTATCGTGCTATCGGTATTGTCCAGTTGAACGAGATCAAGATCTTCTACAGTTGCTTTGCAAGCTTCTATGACGTCCGAGTCTTTTATGGCTTCTACGTGTGTACCGGGTTTGGTTCCCAACATGGCTGATTGCTATGCCTCCGCACTTGCCCCTTTTAGTTGTTTGGTGTATGTGCAATCTTGGGCAATCCGGTAGCATTCTTGGGCGGTGCATGGCTCGCCTCGGATGCTGAATATCCCCCATGGGGTGGGAAATTTGATTACTTGGTAGAAACTTGAGGGGACGGCTCGCTTGGCGTGTATCCATGGGCATCCTATGATGGCATTATAGGCTGTTTCCTAATCCATAACGTGGAATGTCATTTCCAGGGTGACTCCTCCTGCTAGGACATGTAGCATTATTTCCCCAATTGTTCGCTCCACTGCATTATTAAAACCCGTTAGTGTTATGCAACGTGGTATTATTTTATCCTCAAGCCTCATCTGCATGAGAACTCGTGGGTGAACAATACACGCGCCGCTTCCGTCATCCACCATTATTCTTTTTACATCGATATCTGCGATACATAAAGTTATAACCAAAGCATCATAGTGAGGGAAAGACAAACTGTCGGTATCCGACTTATTGAATATGATACTATCTTCGATGTCGTCATACCGTTCATGGGCAACCGTTCGTTTGTGTTTATGTGTGGTAGTGAATTTTACATGGTTGGTTATCGTGTCGTCGCCGCCACCGATTATCATTTGTATGGTACGAGCTGGTAATGGTGGTTTTGGAGGTACTTGAGGTTGATCGCGTCCACGAGCAAAGTTGGCCCGCCCTCGGTCGCTCAAAAGTTCTTTCAGGTATCCCTAGTTTAACATTCTTACCACTTCTTGTCGCAGACCTATGCATTCTTCGATTTTGTGTCCTTTTTCCTGGTGGAATTCACACAGAACGTTCGACCTCCTGGTGCTCGAATCCGACTTCATCTTTTGCGGCCATTGCACCTTTGTACCGAGCTTTTCCAGTGCATACACTATTTCTGAAGGAGAAACACAAAAGTTATGAGCAGATAACAGTGGAGGCATACCTTTTTCGTTTTGGGGTAGTGTGGTATGTCGAGGCGCAGCATCTGCATGTTGTGGAAGAGGCGGATTGGATGTTCGGATATAAGGCTGGTGCTTTTCTCGATTGAAGTGTGGTAGTTGATCCCTTCGACCGTTGTTGCGGCGATCTCTCCTTGTCTCGGTCTGGACTGATGTTAATCATTGAAGCGGGCTGTTCAGGTCATCCTCGTCTGCCCTCACTTCGGCGCAATAGGCATTGTGGATCTCTTCCTACGTGGTAGGGGGTACTTCATAAGTCTACTCAGTAGTTTTTTGGTTGCTTTTGACCCGCTTTTGTTTAGCCCATTTTGAAAGGCTGCTACCGTCATCCCTTCTGACATGTGCGGTAGGCTCATCCTTACCCTATTGAATCGGTCTAGGAAATCCCGAAGTCCCTCGCCCGTCGTTTGCCTGACGGCGAAGATATCATTGACCTTGGCTTCTACCTTTTTTGCTCCCGCGTGAGTGGTAACAAACTTATCTGCCATCTCTTCGAACGTTGATATTGATCACGCTAGTAGTTGGTGTTGATACCCAATTTTTCCATTCATCACGTTCTGTGCATTTATTTGGAGAACTAGATGTGTTTATGCCAATTGTTGATATTAAATAGTCGAGTCTGGTGGGGGTAAGGGAATAACCCTTTTGTTTTGCAGAAAATAAGGCATGAGGTCACTAGACTGGTGGAGGAGTCTTTCATCAAATGACCAAATCAACCAGTGGAAAGACAGGGCCGCCAAAGCTAGCGAAAAGTTAGAATATCTGGAGTACAGTCTGTTGGAATGGAGGGGAAAGTGAGGAAGAGAGTCACTGACTGCCAGAGCGCCAAGGGAAACGAAGGAGAACACCTAGCAAAGGCATTTTTACTGGTGAACCTACGCGAACTGGAGGATCTGATCAACGAGAGCATTCAACCTGAGGAAGGTCCTCCAGGGACCAAGTAGATAGGAGTTTATCTTTTCACTTTATAAAATGTAATAAGTCCAATGGCCATTAGTGATTTTCATTTCTTATTTAATTAGTGTCGATTTGGGATTCGTCTTATTTTCTATCAATAAAATGAGGCATTTAGCATTCTAAGTTCTCCAAAATAATTTGTTGCTAGGCCACCTCGGGCACAAAGAGGTCCCCAAATTAGGACACGATTTAAATTCTCCCACTATGTGTTTAAATACTGCGATACTTTTTATGATCCTCACTAACTTGGTTACCTTTTGTTTTATTCTTTGTTTTTGTTTTTATTATTCCCCTCCCCAAAAGTTAGTTCGTGCACTCTCGCATCATCATTTTACTTCACAAAGCCCTTCCATACAGGCAGTAAGCAGATGAGCATGCCTCAATAACTGGACCATCAGAACCACCAGAACCCGGAAAGCCTCAGGGTAGCAAGGCTGAACAAGCATCATGCATATCCTTTATTTTTACTAGTTGACTTTCCTTTCACATTTTAAAATTTCGCAATAAGATCTTCAATGTTCAAAATAGTTATGGAATTTATCAAAGCATTTCGACTTTCCCTATAAATCTTACTCTTATTATTTTCTCTCCTATATAGCATTACTATTACTTATTTTGATGAACCAATGACTGTGACATGCAACGAGACAACGTAACAAACGGACATATATTCAGAGAAAGATGATATACTGGAAGAGATTGTTAAAGAAGTCGAGAATTTTGAGAATAGGCCTAATTCCAACCTGAACGAGACTGAGATTGTTAGCCTGGGAGATGCAGAGAATGTCAAAGAAACATGAATCAGCATTCATTTGTCACCGTCAAAAAAGGAAGAGTACACAGAATTTCTAAGGGAATATGAGGACATATTCGCCTGGTCGTATGATGACATGACTGGTTTGAGTACATCTATTGTGGCTCACAAACTTCCAACTGATCCAACGTGTCCACCGGTAAAGCAGAAGCTCAGAAAATTCAAACCTGATATGAGTTTGAAGATCAATGAATAAGTCACTAAACAGGTCAAAGCTAAGGTTCTCAGGGTAGTAGAATATCCAACGTGGTTAGCCAATATCGTGCCGGTACCAAAAAAGGACGGGAAGGTCAGAGTCTGTGTCGACTACCGGGATCTCACCGGGCCAGTCCAAAAGACGACTTCCCCTTGCTAAACATACACATCCTGATCGACAATTGCGCCAAGCATGAGTTGTAGTCATTTGTAGATTGTTTTGTGGGGTATCATCAGATCTGGATGGATGAAGAAGATGCTGAGAAAACGACTTTCATTACGCCGTGGGGGATGTACTATTACAAGGTGATGTTGTTTGGATTAAAGAATGCTGGGGCCACCTACATGAGGGCCATGACCACCATTTTCCACGATATGATACACAAGGAGATCAAAGTATATGTAGACGATGTTATCATCAAGTCCAAGAAAGCCACTGATCACATGGAAGATTTGAGGAAGTTCTTCAATAGACTGAGAAGGTACAACCTAAAACTGAATCCCGCGAAGTACGCATTTGGGGTTCGTACCGGAAAACTACTTGGGTTCATTGTAAGTCGCGAGGAATAGAACTGGATCCATCAAAGGTCAAAGCTATTCAAGAGTTGCCACCACCAAAGAACAAGAAGGAAGTAATGAGCTTCTTGGGGAGACTTAACTATATCAGCCGGTTCATAGCACAATCTACAGTTATCTATGAGCCAATTTTTAAGATGTTGAAGAAGGATGCCGCTACCAAATGGACTAATAACTACCAAAAGGCCTTCGACAGAATCAAGTAGTACCTGTCAACACCACTAGTCTTGGTCCCGCCCGAGCCAGGTAGACCTCTATTACTCTACCTCGCAGTATTGGATGGAGCGTTCGGTTGTGTTCTGAGGCAACATGATGAAATGGGGATGAAGGGACATGCCATCTATTACCTCAATAAGAAGTTCACCCCGTACGAGGCCCGATATTCTCTGCTAGAGCGCACCTGTTATGCTTTAACTTGGGTAGCTCAGAAGCTGAGGCGCTACTTCTGTGCCTATACTACATATCTCATATCAAGGATGGATCTTTTGAAGTACATCTTCCAGAAGCCCATGCCCACTAGAAAGCTAGCCAAGTGGCAAATCTTGTTGAGTGAATTTGACATTGTCTACATAACTCAGAAGGCAATCAAGGGACAGACACTAGCAGATCCTCTTGCTGAAAACCCCGTGGACAGAGAGTATGAACCCCTAAAAATGTATTTTCCTAACGAAAAGGTATCATTCATAGGAGAAGATATTGCAGAATCATATGAAGGTTGGAGAATGTTTTTCGACGGAGCAGCAAATTTCAAAGGAGTCAGCATAGGAGTAGTCCTAATATCAAAAACTGGTCAGCATTATCCGGTGTCTGCCAAACTCAGGTTTCCTTGCACCAATAACATGGCCAAGTATGAAGTCTGCATCTTAGGGCTCAAGATGGCCATTGACATGAACATCCAAGAGTTGCTAGTAATGGGGGATTCAGATTTGCTTATACATCAGGTCTGAGAAGAATGGGCGACCAAGAACTCCAAGATACTCCCTTATCTGCATCATGTACAGGAACTGAGAAAGAGGGTTATAAAGACAGAATTCCAACATGTTCCCAGGGTCTAGAATGAATTCGCCGATGCATTATCTACCCTATCATCTATGATACAACATCCAGACAAGAACTTCATTGACCCTATTCCGATAAAGATCCATGATCAGCCAGCTTATTGTGCTCATGTTGAGGAAGAAGCATACAGAAAGCCTTGGTTTCATGATATCAAGGAATATTTGACGAAAGGAGAATACCCAGAACTTGCGAACACTACTCAGAAGCGCACACTTCGAAGACTGTCTAACAATTTCTTTCACAGTGGAGGAATCCTGTATAGGAGGACTCCGGATTTGGGATTACTAAGGTGTGTCGACGCAAAGGAAGCATCCAGGCTACTAGAGGAAATTCATGTTGGGACATGCGGTCCACATATGAATGGCTTTGTCTTAGCAAAAAAGATACTCTGAGCTGGTTACTTTTGGATGACTATGGAAACGGACTGCATCCAGTATGTCCGGAAATGCCATCGCTGCCAGATACATGCATACATGATAAGGGTACCTCCGAATGAGCTTAATGCAACAAGCTCGCCATGGCCGTTCACCGCTTGGGGAATAGATGTTATTGGACCAATCGAGCCCGCCGCCTCCAACGGGCACAGGTTTATCCTAGTAGCAATCGACTATTTCACCAAATGGGTCGAAGCAACATCTTACAGAGCCATGACTAAGAAAGTTGTGGCACGATCTTATAGTCAAGCTTTATCGCATGATCTGGAGTGTTGAAGAAGGGTAACATTCCTAAATGTCCGTGTAGCCTCCAACTTATAGATATGGTCAACAACACACCGATAAGAAGGACTCTACTAGACATGACTCCAAGACATCCTAGGACACTTTAAAACCTTAGGCTCTAATACCAAGTATGTCACGCCCCAACCTCGGGAGGCGCGACCGGCGCTCAATCGAGTGAACCCAAATGAGCAAGCCTTAACATACACTTTCTACCCAACTTAATACGATTAAGGAAACCATGCTTCCGTTTATTTAGACAATAGGACAGATAGTACATTCAACATTGTTGGTTTATTTTATAACACAACCTTAAACCGTAGTTAAGTTTCCAAGATTCCATACGATTACACTTTAGAGAAGCAAGAGTTATAATTACAACATAGTTCATTGTCACGCCCCAACTTCGGGAGGCGCGACCGGCGCTCAATCGAGTTAACCCAACTGAGCAAGCCTTATTAACCACTATCTACCCAACTCGATAGGAATAAAGAAGCCATGCTTACGTTTATTTAAACTAGGAAAGATAACACATTTAACATCTTAGTTCATTTTATATCACAACATTTAAAACGTGGTTAAACTTCCAAGGTTCCTTACAAGTTATAGTGTAGAAGAAATCAAGAGTACAAGGTTACAACATGGTCCATTGACCTATCCAATACCCATACATAACCCACACAAACGTCTACAGAGCCTCTAGGGATACAAAAGAGTGTTGCAATAATTGTCGGTAACAAGGCTCCGGTTATACCTTAGGAAAATACCAAAATAAGATTTCCGGGAGGGAAAGCGGCATGAGCCACGCAGGGCCCCGAGAGGAAAAAGGGGCTCACCAATACAGTTGACGGAAAGTGAAGGAGTGCTACTATCGGTGGACTAGAGTACCTGCTATAGAACCACCTACAATCATAACACGAATGTAGCGCCCCCGGCAAAAGGGACGTCAGTACATTTGAATTGTACTGGCATGTATGAACAAACTTTACCCCAAGTAAAATCAAGAAATACACAGGTAACAAACTATAATAGAATCAACAACACAATGAACATGAAAGGAACAACCTAAGCCAAACAAGTTCCACAATCGCTCCTTTTCCCCTTTCATCATTATTTCATCACTAACTTTAAACCAAGTAAAATCAAGAAATACACAAGTAACAAACAACAATAGAATCAACAACACAATGCATATGAAAGGAACAACCAAAGCCAAACAAGTTCCACAATCTCTCCTTTTCCCCTTTCAACATTATTTCATCACATAAATGGTTTCACAACTTTCACATATTTTCATTTCAATAGTGATTTCGATCACTTTTCCACCCTTATTACCTCGGCCACCCTTATCACCACAACCCACACCTTATAATTTCGTGTTGCGGCGCACAATCCGATCCCACTGGACAATTACATTTCACACGACAACACAACAATTCACAAAAAGTTTTCATAGACATCAATACCATTTCCATTACATGCAACAGTCCGTATACAATTTAAGTCACAACGATAATTGCCGCGACAAGTCACGTATGATATTACCACAGTTGTTTCACTTGCATCAATTACGATTTCTTTCCATCATTTGTTACACATCACTTACCACATAAGCACCTTCACACACACACACTTGGCTTGTTGCCATTTACTTACACCATTATATCAAGAAACTTAGCCAACAACGTTCAAGGCATATTAATCACAAGAATTCACAAATGGTCCACATAAATAACACATACCAATTACTCGTACACCAAACAAGGTGACTTTACAAAGGTTAAAGTTAGCCATATATACCTCAAATTCGCCCTTAGTGATACTACAATGATCCAATACACTTAAGCAACCTCAATCTACAATAAAACATTCAATAGGGCCAATATTAGTAATAAACTCCGTAACTTATGCCATTTAGGCATATCATCAAACACCTTGTAGGTATAGATCTTTACACCCCATAACTATAGTATTGGTTCACCCACTATCACCATTAACCAACAATTCATTCCACTATCATTCCTAACCAATTTATAACTTCCAACAACATATGTGTGACAACCCATCATCACCCAACCAACAAAATTCCATCAAATAATCACCTTCCAATCTCTACAATGACTATGTATTTATATTAGGAACTTATGGCTTCTAATCACCACACCAAGAGTCTCAATACTTAATTCACACTCATATACCCATAGTAAATCATACATGTAAGTCTAAGGGGGGTAGGATTACCTTTTGGAAGAAATCTTGCAAAACCCTCCTTTGAGTTCTTGAAGGAATTTCTTGAATATCTGTGTGTTTTATGAGTAGATTTCATCAATACTAGTGTAAGAATAATGGAATTTTACACCAAGTTAATGAAGATTGCTTACCTTGAATATGGTAGGGGTTGGAGGTCTTGAGAGGGTGAAGAAAACCCCAAAATTCGAGCTTGAATGATCAAAAAATGAAGGAAATATAATACCTCTTCGAGTTTTACACTGACCTGGGGTATTTTATACATTTTACATGTTCTACCGCATTCCGCCACGGTCTGCCACGGTTTACAGGAAGAAAAACCTTGGTTTGCCACGGTTCGCCGCGGTCGCGCTCCTGGGCGCGCTGGTGACGCATGTCCGGTAAAATGGTCATAACTTTCTGTATACACCTCCAAATGATGAACGGTTTGTTGAGTTAGGAACTAGACTCAAAGGACTTTAATTTGATATGTTCTTCATCACTCAACACTTTATATAACTAGATATATGCTTGTCCAAAGTAAGGTCTTGTGTGCATTCACTTACAACTTTAGCCTATTATGAAATTTTTCCAACTTGGCTTAGACTTAGGCCTCTCCTTAGACCCCAAACTACTTATAATATGACTTATACACGTACTAACTTATCTAATTGATATCCATTATATCATGAACCCTCACTTGCATACAAGATAAAATAATTAGCCTATCTTGGCACCACAAAATCTTAGATTACTTAGCAAAATTTTATGGGGCTTTACATTCTCCCCCGCTTAGGATCATTCGTCCTCGAATGAGGATCAAGGTTCATTCACTAGCCATCCTTATGTAACTTCGGCTTGTTCACATCATGAAATATATTAACAGCCCCGAATTTGGCTAACTCCTTAAATTTCCAAAAAATTTCGCCAGAGTTTCCTTTGTAACTAGACCTATCCACCTATCAGAAGGCCCCAGATACATATCCTAACAACATATACATGTTTCATAGACATAACATAACTTGTACAACACCAACCATGGCCGCATAGGCAACACATGTAATCAAAATGGAATAGTTTAACATGGATCAAATCAAAAGATAAGAGTTCATAGGAACCAAATGCATAAAAGTTATTACATGACTATTCAAACCAATGTGGGTACTTCTTTCTCATTTCTTCCTCGGCTTCCCAAGTGGTTTCCTCAACCTGCTGGTTCTGCCATAACACTTTTACGGAGGCAATTTCCTTATTTCTCAATTTTCGGACTTGCCTATCAAGAATGGCAATTGGAATTTCTTCATAAGATAGTTCTTCATTAACCTCAATAGTTTCAACTGGCACAATAGTGGACGGATCTCCCACTACCTTCTTTAACATAGACACATGGAAGACTACATGTACCAACGACATCTCGGTTGGCAGCTCGAGCTTGTATGCCACCTGACCAATCCTCTGAATGATTCTGTACGGTCCGACATACCTCGGACTTAATTTCCCTTTCATCCCAAATCGCATAATGCCCTTCATGGGGGAAAATTTCAAAAATACCCAATCGTCTTCTTTGAACTCCAAATCTCTGCGACGAATGTCCGAATAAGACTTTTGGCGGCTCTGAGCAATTTTCAACCTCTCCTTAATAATCTTGACTTTCTCCATGGCCTGATGCACGAGGTTCGACCCTCTCAATTCTGCTTCTCCTACCATATAGTGCCTCGAATGGTGCCATCTGGATACTAGCATGGAAGTTGTTGTTGTAAGAAAATTCTATGAGTGGAAAATGGTCATCCCAACTACCCTTGAAATCAATAGTACAAGCACGCAACATGTCTTCAAGCGTCTGAATAGTCCGCTCTGCTTGCCCATCGGTTTGTGGATGAAAAGTTGTGCTAAGGTTTACCTATGTACCCAAACCTTGTTGAAATGTCTTCAAAAAATTGGCCGTGAACTGAGCCCCTTGATTTGAAATGATTGAGACTGGAGTGCCATGCAACCTGACTATTTCTTTGATATACAACTGAGCATAATATTCCGCTGTGTCGGTAGATTTAACTGGCAAGAATTGCGCTAATTTTGTGAGTCGGTCAACGATCACCCAAATTGAGTCGAACCTGCGTGACAGCTCTACTACAAAATCCATATTGATCATCTTCCATTTGCACATTGAAATTTCTATGATTTGAGTCAATCCACCGGGCCTTTGATGTTCGGCCTTCACTTGTTGACAATTTGGACATTTTGCTACAAAATCTGCCACATCCCTCTTCATGTTGTTCCACCAATAAATTTCCTTAAGATCATGATACATTTTTGTAGAACCGGGGTGCACGGAATACCTGGATGTGTGAGCTTCTGCCATGATCCTTTCCCGAAGACCGTCGATATTAGGAACACATATGCGGTCTTGGTACCGTAGAGTACCATCATTCATGCCAAAGGAAAAAGCTATGGTATTGTGTTTGTGAATCCCCTCTTTCAATTGTGCTAACAATGGATCATTGAATTGTTTTTCTTTCACCTCCGCTACAAGCGATGATTCGGCCCTATTCTGTATAATTACCCCTCATTCACTAGAGTCCGCAAGGCGAACTCCCAAACTGGCCAACTAGTAAACCTCCCTGGCTAACGGCCTCTGATATGCCCCCAAATGAGCCAAACTCCCCATACATTTTTGACTAAGTGCATCTGCCACGACATTAGCCTTTCCCGGGTAATAGAGAATGTCGATGTCATAGTCCTTGTGTAACCCGAGCCATCCTCTCCGTCTTAGATTCAACTTCTTTTGTTTAAAAAGAATATATTGAAGGCCCTTGTAGTTTATAAATACATCATCGTGGACCCCATACATATAATGTCGTTGAATCTTTATACAAAACTACCGCTACAAGTTCTAAGTCATGTGTCGAATAGTGCCTTTCATGATTCTTGGGTTGCCTTGAAGCATAAGCGATCACCTGGCCATGTTGCATCAATAGTGGACCATCTATGTCACATTTCTCTTACATATGACCTCCTAGGATTTGAGTTCTTCAATAATTTTCTTGATATGGTTACAATCTTATGTGAGTACTTGCAACTTGCTCTTCCAAATTCTCAACAAAGACATTACTGGATGAGTTTTCTTATAGAACCCTCTATTTCAAAGGAATACATCTTCTAGCCTGCGCACACACCTCAATATCATCAACATGCACGACATTACATTAAATGTAATGTAACATTGTGCTCAGACCTTTCCTAGTCAACCTCTTTCCTCCTTGTGTGCCTTATAGGATTTAAGAAACCACTCCACTTCCTTTGTGAAAATTCTCGTGATCCCTCCATATTGTTAAACACTTCCCAAAACACGTATCAACAACTTTAGTACACATTAAACTCAGAAAGATCACTGGCCCGAACAATAACTTGAAATCTTCCTAAATTCTTCAACAAAAACTTCTTGTTTTCCTTCTAAGTGTAAGAATTACTCCATCCTCAATAATTGATTCACCTTATTTCGAATATTGTAGCTACCAATAGTGTTTGTCGGTATTGTGGCTTAAGAGCTATCATGTTAAACATGTTTGATTCGTAACAAGTGTTCATCCTCTCTCACTACATTTCAAACATTTCCCTTTGTTCTTTGGGTAGATTGTGTTGTTTTGCCCTTTTTATTCTCCCTTTCGGTCTAGCCAATACATTAGTACTATCTTTTCTTTGTGATTGGTACATTCATTTCCATTCCATTTTTGCTATAATACATAGTAGATAGCCTTATTGTGCCACGCACTTGTCTGCACCCCATGGACTCATGGTATTACTGTGTCTGGTTTGTTGAGTTTATCACGCTACTATTTCACCACCGGTAGTCTCACTTTTCATTGTAATATGTAGACATGAACTCCCTCTAAATATTTTAGTTGATATTCAGTGTTACCCAAGTCGGTAACATTACGCTTAATCCTTTATACCTTCTATTAACACTTGTGCTCCAGGCGAGTTCACCATTCTAATACGAACTATTTTGCGATAACCATGGACATCTCAATTTATAGATTTTCTTCTTATTTCTTCTCGCCTCATTATTCCTAGATAGTGAATAGCCAAGCACTCTTCCACATGTTACGTGGTCTTTTTCCTAAAATTTTTTTAACCCACTCACCTCTTAACTATTGTTAGGTTATTCGTGGGAAAGTGTGTTCATCGTCATATCACTTAACACTTCTTTACTTGTAAGATTCTTTAGAGGCTCTCCATCAAGCCCAAATACCCTCTTGGATTATTATAGCATCACATTTATTTCTCCCACTCGTTTCGTCTTTCTTAACGCCTTGGTACTTTGGTTAAATCACAGATCTATGATTAACCCATTCTAAAAACTCGCAACCTTCCATATTTGGCCTATAGTACTTCCTTAGGTTAAATTGTTCCTAACCCTCTAAAAAGTATAAAATCCCTTTACAAACATACTCTTAGTTTCTAGGATCGTTTACCCTATCATCTACATTGCCTTGTGTGAAGAATTTACCTTCCTTAACCTTCCACCCTTATTTTGGGGTACTAGTGGTCTACCATTAGCATACTCTTTCAGATAATCACGTTATCCATTATCACTTTTCTAGACTACGCATGTCTTCAACAAAATACTCAAACATCATAGCTACATGGTCTTACTGTTGTTTCATTGTATTTAAGTGGCCTTACTATGGCCCTTCCTCCCCCACTTAGGGCGAATGTCCCGGATTTTGACACAAGTCTTGAATTTAGCAACTTCATGGACATATGTTTCATTTCTCTATCCCTCACATATATGTTCGAATATTAGGGAGATTGAAGTAACAATGGTATTAACCTCATAAGTTCTCTACTCTTATTCAGCCACATGGGCTTGGGATTTCAATTCCACATATCAATATCCTTTAGGAGTGTAATATCCGTTCATACACTTCTGGATTTTTATAAAGTTTGATGTACATGGGTCTTATCATCGGGATTCAATTGACTCTCCTTTCATAACTTCTTGTCTCCCGTAAGAGAGCTACATGTTTTTCATTACTCTATTAGTCATGCCTTAGATATATCACATGCTTATACAACAAATTTCTTTTACACCTTAGGATCATTTAGATATTTCTCACACTATCCACATGTGCTATTCAAGCTTATATAGGACTTATCAATTCAATATTTCTTTAGAGGTGGTAATCATTTTTAACACTTTTTTTTCGAATAAATTATGATTCTGGTACGATGTACGTATCTCATATATTCGTACCACTCGTTCAACACGATACATGTGCCATTTCCTTAATATTCAGGCCTTTTCCCATTTGTCATTCCATATGACAACATTACTTGAAATAGACGAAAGAACGTTTAAACTTATCTGGAATCTCAACGCACGAGTTATAAGACAATCTTATAGTCAAGCTTTATCGCACGATCTGGAGTGTTGAAGAAGGGTAACATTCCTAAATGTCCATGTAGACTTTGTCCGCGACCGCATTGTTTTTCGATTCGGGATTCCAGAGTCGATCATTACTGACAACGGCTCCAACCTCAATAGTAACTTGATGAAAGCTATGTGTGAAACCTTCAAGATCAGACACAAGAATTCTACAGCCTACAGACTTCAGATAAACGGAGCCGTCGAAGCCGCCAATAAGAATATCAAGAAGATGCTAAGGAAAATGATAAAGAAGCATAAGCAGTGGACGAGAAGCTATCATTTGCTTTATTGGGATACCGCACCACATTCCGCACATCAACCAGGGCAACCCCCTATATGTTGGTTTATGGTACAGAAGCCGTCATTCCCGCTGAGGTGGAAATTCCCTCATTAAGAATCATATAGGAAGCAAAGCTAGACGATGTAGAATGGGTGAAGAATCATTACGAGCAGTTAGCTCTTATAGATGGAAAGAGAATGAATGCAGTTTGCCACGATCAACTTTATCAGAACAAAATGTCCAAAGCCTTCAACAAAAGAGTCAAGCCGAGACAGTTCACACCGGGACAATTGGTGTTAAAGAAAATTTTCCTGCATCAAGAAGAAGCCAAATGGAAGTTCTCTCCCAACTGGCAGGGTCCATACATGGTTCACCGGGTTGTAATAGGAGGAGCCCTCATACTTGCAGAAATGGACGGAGAAGTCTGGCCAAAGCCGATCAAATCAGATGCAATCAAGCGCTACTATGTGTAATCTTTATGTTTTCCTTATATGATGTAAATTGAACTACGCCTGACCTGATTCTCGTTTAAGAAGGGATATGTCGGTAGCCCTAGGGGTTCGGTCACAATTCAATAAATTTTTTATTTCCCCTCGCAATTGGAAACTGGGGCAGAATTTTGAGGAGGACCCTCAAAATTCCAAAGTTGATTTCAGCCGGTTATCGCCAGTAGTAGTTAGAAGCATAAACCCATTAAACTGGGGAAGAATTTTGAGGAGGACGCTCAAAATTCTGTAACAAGAGAGGTTGCAATGTCTTGAACCATGCCACAGTCGCCGGTTCATCTAAAACTTGTTCTTATGTCATATTTTTTACAAAATCATGCATATTAATTTCTGAAATTGCTTTGTTTAGCAACGCTGCCCCAATGATACGTACAGTATCACCAGATCAAAGCCGAGCATGTCAAGCAGAGCCAGCGTGGATACGAACTAACCTCCCCCTTTAAAAAACTCACGATTTTTCTTTGGATGTAGGCACTTGAGTTGCAAAATCATCAAATATATTATACGATCACTCACAAAGTTCAGGAATACAACTCTCCGAACCGTTGCACTTGCTCACAACTACTATCCGCACACAACAGTGTCCCCAACAAGCATGGTATCCCCAGTAATCACGATACCGCAATCCGCTATCAGCTAAGAAAACTCTATTGCCGTTTGCCCTTTTTTACTTCCCGCATAAGGCTACCATTCTGCCTTCCGAGAGTAAGCACTGTCTCCATCTGCATTTTCTTGCATTGCATAAGGCTACCATTCTGCCTTCCGAGATTAAGCTCTGTCTCCATCTGCATTTTCTTGCATTGCATAAGGCTACCATTCTGCCTTCCGAGACTAAGCACTGTCTCCATCTGCATTTTCTTGCATTACATAAGGCTACCATTCTGCCTTCCGAGATTAAGCTCTGTCTCCATCTGCATTTCCTTCATTGCATAAGGCTACCATTTTGCCTTCCGAGGTTAAGCTCTACCTCCATCTGCATTTTCTTGCATGCATAAGGCTACCATTCTGCCTTTCAAGTTTAAGCTCTACCTCCATTTGCATGGCTGAAAGATCGCCACCTTTACATCTGAATGGCTGAAAGATCGCCACCCATTGCATCTCATCGGCTGAAAGATCGCAACCTTATCTACATCTGCATGGCTAGAAGATCGCCACCCATTGCATCTCATGGGCTGAAAGATCGCCACCTACTGCATCTCATGGGCTGAAAGATCGCCAAATCATCCGAAGGTGTCATTGTTCGGAGGCACCATTTTCATAGCCCGAGAACAACATATCATGGCCTGCGGACCCCTTTTTAATCTTTTACATATCATTATTCAAAGGCATCATGGTTCGGAGGCATCATTCTCATAGCCCGAGAGTATCATTTCATGGACTACGAATCCTTTATTATAAGCTTCAAGGCGGGACATCATGGTCTGAGGATGTCATCCTAATTGTCCAAAGACAACATTCATGGTCCGACATGAACTTGCATCATGCTTAAATTTACGCACAATATATGCTTGTATTGCTTATTTGCAGGTAAACCGGCAAGCAACGGCTATCTCAGCAGGAGCAATCTCGCTCCGGTTCTCGCACCCCTATTAGACCTTAACCATTCATACCGATCTAAATATTGCGTCCGTTCTTGAAAGTCTCCACGAACCCTTTCGTTCGGTCAAAATTGGCCATCATATCTTTACCCGACAACTCTTTCATCCTTCCTGGGTAAAGAGGGGCAGTTGTTGATACTCAATTTTTTATTGTATTTTTTATATGCAAAATACCTTTCAAATAGCATGTATGTGCATATATAAGTATGTCCCAAGGTCCCATTATTTTCCCTTAATTTGTCAAAGATTTGTTTAATTAATTTATTGCCTTATTTTAGCAAGAAAAGCCCAATAATTGTCCCCAAAATTATTATTTTGGTGATTCACTTATTAGATTCTCATATTTATACTAAAATATACCTAACATAATTTTTGCATATTTTTATAAATTTATTTAGTATTTTTTAAACTAAATTGCATATAATTGAAATATTAGCCTATTTCAAGATTTAATTGTATTTATAATTATAAAAGTGACTCCAATATTGTTTTTTCATTATTATTTATTATTAATCATTTTAGTACCTTTAATTTACTCCCAGAAATTAATTTACTATTTTTTATAATTTTAAAAGGAAAAATTGGCTATTTAAATAATAACCCAATTCGTTTCAATTTAGCCTAAAATCTGACCCCAAATTGGACCACAATTTCCAGCCCAATTTCAATTAAAACCCAACCCAGGCCCCAATTACCCCTAGCCGACCCAAAACCTTATTAAATCCTGGCCCTCACTCGTTCTTACCATTTTTAATTCCAAACGACCCCCCCCAATACCCTTCATTTCCTCACTCGTCTCTATCTCTCTACCTCTTTAGAACCTTCCCCTTTTCACCTCCTCTCAGATGAGTTCCCTTTATCTTTTCCGTCCACCTTCTGACCTGAATCCATGGTGGTTTCACCACCCACCAAGCCACCTATGGCTCCTCACGTTTGTTTACTATGACTCAACCACGAAGAGTTGGGTCCAGACCTTTGTTAATTCAAGTTCCACGGCCATCTCCGGCCTGCTCCAACGAGCCATGCCTGCTTCGAGTCTGGCCTCGACTCCTCTTGCTTAGATCCAAGCCTTTTTCATGTTTGGGTTCCTCTGAAAACCCTAGATTTTGAGGTTTTTCTGATCTCTTTAGATCTATTCCAGATTTATGCTTTCCCTAAAGTTTTTAAACGATTTTCTTTCAAAAAAAAAGTATGCTTTCGAAACCATTTCTTTTTTTCGATCTAGGGTTTTCTGAGTTATTTAGATGTTTCTCCGATTTTCTCTTTCTTTCGTGTGTTTCTTCTACTGTATTTTTCTTTACTGCGTTCTTGTGTGTTTTTCATTAAGTTTCCCCTACTGTGTTCAGATTAGTTTTCTTCTACTATGTTTCGTATTAGTTTCTTCTACTATGTTTCTTCTACTAGGTTTCCTCTACTGTGTTCTAATTAGTTTTCTTCTACTATGTTGTGTATTAGTTTCTTCTACTATGTTTTCTTTGAGCGCTTCTACTGTGTTTCACATGTTGCTCTTCTACCATGTTTCTCATGAGTTTCTGTTGCTGAAGGAACATGTTAAAGGTTTCAGTTCTTTTCTGAAACCTCTGAACCTGTTTCGACTTAATTACTTTCCCTCTCATCTCCGCACTCGATTAATGGTAGAAACCCTAGAATTTGGGGGGTTTACCAAGTTTGGAAACCATTGGCTATGTGATTTGCTTGAACTGGTTTTATCTCAAAAGAAACCCTAACTCTTTCATACCTATTTCGAGTCTCTGAACTGAGTTTTGAAGTCGTTGTTTTTCATATGATTCTGACTTTTGCTAAACTCTTCTAAGGTCTTCTACACTGAATTTTTGTATGCTACTAGATGCTACTTCTCCTCTACATTGCTAAACTATGTGACAGTCATGCTTCTGTAGTCTATTATCTACTGATTTTGCAATGACACGACATCTTCTTTCAGTTTAACATGTTTGTATGCTCTTTATATGTGCTGGACTTCCCCTCTAAAATGACTTTCAAATCTTGATTAGTTTTAGACTTCCTTCTGTATAGGTTTAATTGCTTTCTTTCCTTATTTGTTGATTTCCCTATGACTCGATTTAAGTTACTTGACTTTCCTTAACTTTTCTGACTCGGTTCATTCATGGACCATTGATTACAAAATCTTTGATCCTTGATTTACTGGCTACTAATTGATTTTTTTTACCTTATTTATGTAATCGTGTATTTAAAAAAAAATCCTTAAGTAATTTTTTATGTATTTACCCCTAATTGTATGCTTTACACAAGATGTTTATTTGATTTCTTCCCTTAAAAAGGTTTCCCGTTTGAATCTGAGTTCCTAATTAAAGGAAGTCTGGTGTGATTGATTTTTTAATTGATATTGAGATCCTTAACTGTTCTCTTACCTTATTTCTGCATGTTTTTCACACTATAAATACACTACTCTTTCATTGACAAGAGAATCACTCATAGTTTTCTTATGAAACTACACTTACACGCAATAATATTCTCTCTTTATTTGCTTGCATTGTGGCCTGTTTACAAGACCTACTGCCTTTCTCTATTTGTTTCTTTGAAACTGGTATGTCCTGATTTAAGCTTTAGCACCACAACAATGTGTTTATTTATGCTTTTGTATCCATGTGTACTTACTGTTTCTGTATAGTTCAACACTTAATTAGTATGCTGATTTCTTTTCTATCTGTTTCTATTATGAATCTGAAACCCCTGCCCCCTATGTGTTTGAGCTACGGTTTAAGGCATGGCAATATGCAAATTATTGTCCATGAATTAAATTTGATCCCTTGGGATCCTAGCCTCTAAATAGTGTGTTCTAACAGGCTTATGGGTGTGCTTGCATTCTCCATTGCTGGGTATGCCCACAACCTGCCCTTGCCTCTTTACAATCTCTCCATTCCCCTGAACCCCTATGTGTACTTATTTGTAACTGTTTCCCTTCCCCTTCCCCCTCTCAGAATTCTGTTCCTGCACTTGCACTCTTTCTTAGTCTTTAAGTTCTGCCCCCCTCTTGTGAGCCTTGCTTTGGGACCTTGAGTTCCCTCTGAACTTGGACACTTGAGGGCTGGCCTTTCCATGCTGCACTTGTCCTAATCTGGTAATATGTTTGGGTGTGAGCACTGCTCAGAGTTCATTTGAGACTCTTAGGGAACTCTAACACACTCAAATGGGAGAAAGGCTTTGGATCATGAATCTCTTGGAGTTGGTTTACCTCATATTTCAGACATGCAGTCTGAATCAGGCTCTCCTTGGTTGTACTTTTAATTTCTAATGTATTTTTTTACTTTATTTTGGGCTGTAATAATTTTTGTAATAAACATTTAAGGTTGATTAGTGAAAAGGGCGGGTAATTATGTATGCAAAAAAGGTAGATGCCATGTTTATAAGAATTCTGCATTCTCACATAGATACCACGTCTGTAGGAATTTTGAATTCTGCATAGATACCACATCTATAGGTTTTTCGAATTCTGCACATTCAAATGCATACATAAGCATGTCTATAAGGAATTCTGTGTATCCATTTTCTCATATAGAAATCATGATCATAGGTCTGCTACTCTCGTCTAGAAATCATGCCTATAAGTCAATCTGAATTCTGCATATGCATATAGAAAATATGCCTATAGGTCTTTCTGAATCCTGTATATCCATTTTCTCATATAGAAATCATGTTGATAGGTCTTAAACAAATTTCTGCACCTAGATACCATGCTTATAGGACTTAAACATTCAATTGCACTTAGGTATCATGTCTTAAATAGAATTCAACATCTAAATATCATGTTTATAGGTTTAAGACGAGTCTTTTGCATTTTTATACTACATCTAAAAGTTTTTTTTAAATCAGTAACGCCTAGAAAGCATGCCTATAGGAGTTTCTAATTGAACCTGATTTGCCTCGCTTAATGTTAGATATAAAATTAGCAACAATAGATACTGTTAGTTGCAGAGCTTATAATCAATTTGTTTAAATTCTGCCTTTCTTTTAATAATCTGAGTCTCTCATTTAGCCAGTTTAACGAGTATGCATATAGGATTTCAAATAATTCATTTCAAGTTTTATTCTTTTTTGAATCATGCCTATAGGACCTTTGTCCTAACACTTAGGCAGGCCTTAGGGTTATAACTGTAAACTGAATCTATACAACCAGTAGGCAGGCCTGACTCGGGCTTCTTATCTGAATTATGTGATCAATCAGTCTGCCTTAACCTTTAAGTTCTTTAATAGACCATAAACAGTATGTGAAAGTCGTGCTAATTATGTGCTTTCTTTGTTCAAGGAGGTATATTTGAGCCTTTTACTTGTTATGTGCTTTCCCCAACTTGTTATACATGTTTTTTGTATATCGCCTTAGAATTTTGCCTTTGAAACCACAAATAAGCCTAATATCCCCCCCTTAGGATTAGTAGTCCTAAATGCCTCCGGACTGATATGATTGGGATGAGTAATAGCATGCACTAAGTAAACGAGACCACTCTACGCTTTAATACCTTAACAAGGTGGGAAAGGGTAGATATGGATATGATGACCACGCGATAACATCTCGTGTAGCCCCTCACTGAGGAGTGATTACCGGATGTTGTGTGGGGTGATCCATATTATTAATAAACCTAGGACCCCCCTTTTCCCTTTGTTTCTTTGTTTCTTCTAAAGATTTCAAACTATTTCTTTTAAGAAAATTATCTTCCTTTTAATTCTTTCCAATTTTGTTTGTAACCATTATGTGAAAATCTCCTCTTATTTGAAGTTTTATTTGCCTACATGTTATTTGCACCTAAATTCACAACAATAGTCTGGCCGGGAACCAAACTAGTGGATCTTGAGGAGTGCCTAATACCTCCCCTTGGGATAATTTCAAGTCTTTACCCAATCTCTGGTTACTCAAAATCAAACCCTCTTGGTGTCCTAATGCACCTTAATCATTAGGTGGCGACTCTCCAAAATGCAAACCCAAATTCCCAAAAGGGAATGAGTTGTCCTCCTAAATGTCAAAAAACCAATTTCGCTCGAGAAAAAGGGGGCACGACAGTTAGGAATACCATGTCAACTCTCCCTCTGTTAGAGTTTCGCCGAACTTTTTCAGTAGTACAGACGGCGCATTTTCTTTTGTTAGATCGTTACCTTTTACTGCGGTAACGTAATGGATCAAGTGATCCTTCGGGTTCGTGCTGCCATTATATCTTTTCAAATACAACGTCATTTTGAAGGTCTTCAGAATAGAATGGGGACCTGCCCATTCGTTATATGGTTGTTTGATGAATCGGCCCACATCGCATTTTGGTAACAACTTCAGAGCGCCTAGTATTTTATCAACCCTTTCCTGATATTCCTTCATCTGGTTGTGGAGTGTTTTGTTCTCATTTTCCATCTCTTCCATTTTCTTTAAGATAGTTGTAAGTGCATCGTTGCCTGCATTAGCAATAGTGTCGGTGTTACCTGTTCGTGTAGTGTCTGGCTCATCGGCAACAACTGCGGTTTCTGCGGGTAATATGTCTTCGATATCTCTCTGAATGGGTTTCTCGAGCATGTTGCTCAAGGTATTTGTCAACCATTCTTCTAGTATCCTTTTTAAGGTCGGTGCTGCTTCTCCTGTTGTGGATGTTGAGGTTTCCCTCGCGCAAGACCGTTAAACCCTAGTGCGGGGAGGGGTTTAGGATCTCTCCCTCAGGTGTAGCACTTGGTGTTTCATTTTAGTTGTCTTCTCCACTAGCTTCTTTGAGGGAATTCAAGAGGTTGTTCGTGACACCTACTATTGCCTTTAGCCTTGCTTCTCCCTTTCCCACCATTATTGGCCTTTGTGAAGCTAAAGAGAGGCGATTATTCCTTTCAAGAACCTAGATGAAAATTATGATTTCAGCTATAGAAATCCTCACAGACGGTGCCAAATTGTTTGACTCAAAAGATATCGAAGCCTTTTTTAACAAATCAATCAAAATTAAAGGGGTAAATCTTAGCTAAACATAATAATCTCTAGATAGGAAGATAAGTAAAGAGAAGATGGGTAATAATATTTCTCTATCGATCTTAATCAGTAAAATCCTTTTTTAGAACACTTCTCATTCATAAGTAGAATTATAGCCAATATTCTCGATCCCCCTTTACAAGGTTATTGTCCTCTATATATACAAGGTGTGAAACCCTTCTAAGCTGTAAAAGACAAGTTACGAGGAATATTTGAAGGAATATTCCTAATATTCCCTAATGGGCCTGCACTATTACAAGGGTCGTACAGTCTCTTGTTTGCCTTAAGGTCGTCTCCCACAGGACATTGAGTCAAGGAGACCCCGTCATTCGTCGTACTCATCGTTGGTCGTGATTGGTCAAATTTGGACCCATACAGATGTCTCAAATAAGTTCTAACTTATCAATCTCTAGTCATTAATCATAGACTTATTAAAACTAGCCAAACACATATAAAAATTGAAAATCTAAATAAATAAGGATTCTTTCTCTCCAAGAACCACCCGCAAAGATCTCCCTTTATATTTAAGCGTGATCAGCAACATAAGATGCAAGACGGAAAGAAAATTTCAAGGATAAGATAGCAAATAAGGTGATGAAACTATATGTATATTATATTTTTCAAAAATCTAATAAAAAAGAACCTTTTTCAATGGGTATGGTTGAAATTTATTAAAAACATATAGATGAGTCAATATACAAAATTTGAGAAAGATTGGAGGTAATTTGGACTGATTTGGTATAAAATTCCTAGTTGAAATCGAGTGCAAAAAAGTCTGTTGTGACACATGTATATTGTATCAAACATGTATCACGCATGTATCACACACATGTATACATAAATATACTTGTAATACACATTTGGTATGAGTATGATACATATTTGATACACACATGATACACATATCATCTTTTTCATATTTTATCTTCTACTTCGAATTTTCAATTTAAACCACCTCAGAACTCTATCAAATCATCCTAAAACTGAGATTTAAACTCATTAAGATGTATTCAATCTGTTCCAACACTCACTCAAAAGAAAGCAAAATTTTGATACTTTTTTTGCTACAAATAACTAATTGGCTAATATTGATAATATTTTATGAATTGACTAATTTCCATATTAACCTACTTATGGGTTGACATAACTGGTAATTTCCCTTTTAAATTATTTCTTACCGAAGTATTATGATTGTGGTAAATCCAAATTCCAAAAGGAGCACACTAATCACTGGCTTTTTACATTCTCATACGGGATAATAGGGGTGTACAAAGGAAACTGTCACGACCCCAGTTCGCCCTCCGTGAACTATCGTGACGACTCCTAGTCTCTCGACTAGGTAAGCCTAACAATTGCGGAAAAAGGGAAAACAATAGATAAAAACTAATAAAAACTGCGGAATAAACGTAATGAAGGTTTAAAATGCCGCTCGACATATACAAATATAACTCTCAAACTGAACAACTTCCCAAAACCCGAAATCTCATGAAATCACAAGCTATGGATACTACATTGTGCTCTAACTCCAGAATATCTAAATCAAAATAGCTAAAACTATAAGAGAGAATGGAAAGGGACTCCTCGGTCTACGGACACGGCAGATATACCTCGAAGTCTCTAGAGAATCGCCTCGCCTCAAGGGTAGTAGGGCTGAGTCGAAGTACCTAGATCTGCACACGAAAAACATGTGCAGGAAAGGACATGAGTACACCACAGCGGTACCCAGTAAGTGCCAAGCCTAACCTCGGTCGAGTAATGACGAGGAAGGTCAGGTCCCTACCGGTCATATACAACAATACATAAGGAAAAGAAGCAGTATTAAAGTAACACAGGGTAATAAAAGTAGCAACAACTACAACAGAGACAAAATAATCACAGAAGGAATACAGCTCAATACAGAGATAATAACCGGGGATCTCCCAGGATACCATCCTGTAGTCCCCAAATGTAAATATCCAGTGGATCTCCTAAGTGTCGTCCCGTAGTCCAACTCATTGTGCACGGGGATCTACCGAAATCTCGATCCGTAATCCCAAATGTATATACTCAGTACTGGTGGAATCTAACGGGTGCAGTCCCGTAGTTCCAATATAAATGTGCAGCTGGATCTACCAGAATAAAAATCCGTAGTCCCAAAGTAAACATGCAAGGGGGATCTCCCGGGATACCGTCCCGTAGCCCCAAAGTAAACACACAGCAGCTACACGAAGAATATTCAGTTCAATCCGATTTCATACCAAGGTAAAACAGATATTTCTAACCTAGCATGTTGCACAGAATTCAAATAAAAACAGTTTGAGCAAGTAAAGCAATTATACATGCTTCCCTAAGCTAACAGTAGGCTAAAATTGAAAGTAGTATAAACAGGGAAGAAAACATAATTATAGTTACTTAATGAAAACAGACTTTTCAACAATTAGCACATGTATGCACTTGTCACCTCACGTACAAGGCATTTCATATATCATCAATACCAAATCCTAAGGGGAGTCCCCCCACACAAGGTTAGACAAGCCACTAACCTCGAACCGGCTAAAAAATCTAACCCGAAATCACGCTCTTGCCACTAGTACACGACTCCAAATGGCCCAAATCTATTCAAATCAATTGTATAATGTAAATATAACTTCAAGTAACTAATTCAACTAATTAATTTGAAGCTAATACTCGAAATTAGGAAAATCGCCCAAAAAGCCCCCTGAGCCTATGCCTCGGAATCGGGTATAATTTACAAATTCGGAATCCTCACACGCTCAAGAGTTCATATATACAGAAATTACTCCAATCCGACATCAAAATCTTGATCAAAATTCCAAAATTAGGCCTAAGAACTTTTCCAATTTTCCTCCAAATTTTCACCCCAAATTCGAATTAAAGGATGAATTTAAGCATAGATTCGTGAAATTTAATCAAAATCGAGTAAGAATTACTTACCCAAAATACCCAAGTGAAATTCTCACCCAAAATCGCCAATCCCGAGCTCCCAAATCAATTTCTAAGGTTTTGAGACTAAACCCTCGTTTCTGCCCTTTTTTTGACCAGTGGAACCGCATCTGCGGCTCTGGGGCCGCACCTGCGATCCCGCTTCTGCGAAGACCAAGTCGCACCTGCGACTTTTCATTAAACCAAAAATTATGCTTATGCGACTCCCTTACCGCACCTGCGGGCTCGCATGTGCATTCGACTTCTCGCACTTGCGTTCACCTTGCCGCTTTTGCGGCACCACACCTGCGGTCCCTCACACGCAGGTGCGGTTATGACAGGTTTAGCCAACTTCATATTTCTCCTAAGTCCAAGTCAACTTTCGTTAAGAACCCGAAACTCACCCGAGGCCCCCGGGACCTCAACCAAACCTGCCAGCCAATCCTAAAACATCTTACGAACTTATCAAAACTTCCAAATTCCGCATTCGATAAAAAAAGTCTATCAAACCTCGTCCGAATGACCTAAAATTTTGCACACACATCACATTCAACACTACGGAGCTACTCCAACTCTCGGAATTTCATTCCGACACCTAGATCAAAATCTCACTATTGAACCGGAAGCTTCAAAAATTTAACTCTCGGCATTTCAAGCCTAAATAAGCTACAGACCTCCTAAACACAATCCGAACACGCCCCTAAGCGCGAAATCACCCAACAGAGCTAACAGAACCAACGAAATTCCATTCCGAGACCGTCTTTGCACTTCTTCGACTACGGTCCAAATTCTAAAACTTAAACTCTCATTTAGGGACTAAGTGTCCCAAAACTCTCCGAAGCTCTAAATAAATCCTCTCGGCAACTCACAATAGCAGAAACAAGCAATGGGAATGTAGTTAATAGGGGATCGGGGCGTTAATTCTTAAAATAATCGGCCGGGTCGTTACATCCTCCCCCTCTTAAAACATTTGTTTGTCCTCGAACGGGCATAAAGACATACCCAAAGTAGTGAAAAGAAGAGGGTAACGACTGCGCATATCCTGCTCGGTCTCCTAGGTCGCCTCCTCGATTGGCTGACCCCACCACTAAACCTTCACTAATGCAATGTTCTTTGACCTCAGCTTCTGAACCTGCCTGTCCAATATCGTCACTGGCTCCTCAACATAAGATAGATCCTTGTCCAATTAGACTGAACTGAAATCCAACACGTGCGACGGATCACCGTGATACTTTTAGAGCATCGAAACATGAAATACCGGATGAACTCTTGCCAAGCTGGGAGGTAAGGCAAGCTCATAAGCAACCTCCCCAACACGTCTCAATATCTCAAAAGGACCAATAAACCTCGAACTCAACTTCCCTTTCTTCCCAAATCTCATAATGCCCTTCATAGGCAAAACCCGAAACAGAACTATTTCTCTAGCCATGTAGGAAATATCACGAACCTTCCGATCCGCGTAACTCTTCTATCTAGACTGGGTTGTACGGAGTCTATCCTGAATCACCTTAACCTTCTCCAAAACATCTTGAACCAAGTCTATTCCCAATAATCTAGCTTCACTCGATTCAAACCAACCCACTGGGGATCTACACCGCCTACCATACAAGGCCTCATACGGTGCCATCTGAATGTTGGACTGATAGTTGTTGTTATAAGAAAACTCCACCAGTGGCAAGAATTGATCCCAAGAACCTCCAAACTCCATCACACACGCACAGAGCATATCCTCAAGAATCTGAATAGTGCAATCGGACTGTCCGTCCGTCTGGGGGTGAAATGTTGTGCTCAACTCCACCCGAGTACCTAACTCATGATATACAGCCCTCCAGAACCGTGTTGTAACTGAGTACCTCTATCTGATATAATGGAAACTGGAATGCCATACAGACGAACAACCTCCCGGATATAAATCTCCGCCAATCGCTCCGAAGAATAGGTAGTACACACAGGAATGAAGTGCGCGGACTTAGTCAACCGATCCACAATCACCCAAATGCCATCGAACTTTCTCAAGGTCCGTGGGAGCCCAACTACGAAGTCCATGGTGATCCGCTCCTACTTCCACTCCGGAATCTCTATCTGCTGAAGCAACCCACCCGGTCCCTAATGCTCGTACCTCACCTGCTGACAATTGAGACATTGAGCTACAAACCCAACAATATCTTTCTTTATCCGCCTCCACCAATAGAGCTGTCTCAAATCATGGTACATCTTTGCGGTACTCGGATGAATGGAATACCGCAAACTATGGGCCTCCTCTAGAATTAACTCTCGAAGCCCATCAACATTGGGTATACATACCCGACCCTACATCCTCAATAACCCTTCATCACCAATAGTCACATCTCTGGCATCACCGTGCAGAACCTTGTCCTTGAGGATGACTAAATGGGGGTCATCATACTGATGCTCCCTGATACGGTCAAATAAAGAAGACCGTGAAACCACACAAGCTAGAATCTGACTGGGCTCCGAAAGATCCAATCTCACAAACTGACTGGCTAAGAGCTGAACATCCATCGCCATGGGCCTCTCTGCTGCTGGTAAATAAGTCAAACTCTCCGCCTGGCGACTCAAAGCATCGACCACCTTTGGCCTTGCCCGAGTGATACAAAATAGTGATATCATAGTCCTTCAACAACTCTAACCATCTCCTCTAGCACAAATTAAGGTCTTTCTGCTTGAACAGATGCTGCAAACTCCGGTGATCAGTATAAATATCACAAGGTACACTGTACAAATAATGACGCCAGATCTTCATAGCGTGAACAATAGCAGCTAACTCGAGATCATGGACATGATAATTATTTTTATGTACCTTCAACTGTCTAGACGCGTAGGCAATCACCCTACCGTCCTGCATCAATACCGCTCTAAGGCCAATCCTCGAGGCATTACAATAAAGGCAATATCAAAATTGGGGCTATAGTCAAAGCTATCTTGAGCTTCTGAAAGCTCGCCTCACACTCTTCCATCCACTGGAATAGAGCACCTTTTTATGTCAGCCTGGTCATAGGTGCTGCAATAGATGAAAACCCCTCAACAAATCGACGGTAATAGCCCGCCAAGCTAAGGAAACTGCGGATCTATCCACTTTCTTCGGGTCCACTTTTATCCCCTCACTCGACACCATATGACTCAAGAATGCCACAGAATCCAACCAAAACTCACATTTCAAGAACTTTGCATATAACCTCTTTTCTCTCAAAGTCTGAAGCACTGTCCTTAGGTGTTGCTCATGATCTTCCCAACTCCGAGAGTATACCAGAATATCATCAATAAAGACAATGACGAACGAGTCAAGATATGGCCGAAACACATTGTTCATCAAATACATGAAAGTTGCTGGGGCATTGGTCAGCCCAAATGACATAACAAGGAACTTGTAATGACCATACCGAGTCCTAAAAGCAGTCTTCGGGATATCTGGCTCCCTAATCTTCAACTGATGGTAACCTGAACGCAAGTCAATCTTAGAAAACACTCGTGCACCCTGTAGCTGGTCAAACAGATCATCAATAAGGGGCAAAGGATAATGGTTCTTTACTGTATCTTTATTCAACTGGCGATAATCAATGCATATACGTATAGAACCATCCTTTTTCTTCACAAACAAAATAGGAGCACCCTAAGGTGATACACTAGGCCGAACAAAACCCTTATCAAGTAATTCATGTAATTGATCTTTCAACTCAGGAGGGGCCATACGATACGGATGAATAGAAATAGGCTGAGTGCCCGGAAATAGATCAATGCCAAAATCAATATCTCTATCGGGCGGCATGCCCGGAAGATCAGCTGGAAACACATCAGAGAAATCCCGTACTACTAGGACTGAATCAACTGTAGGGGTATCAATACTTACATCTCTCATATAAGCTAGATGCGCGTCACACCCTTTCTCAACCATACGCTGAGCCTTAAGGAATGAAATAACTCTACTAGAAGTATGATCTAAGGTACCCCTCGCGGTACACCTGGCATAACGTGTGTCACGGTTTTGGCGTGACAATCAATAATAGTATAATGAGGCGACAACTAGTCCATGCCCAAGATAACATCAAAATCTACCATGCTGAGAAATAATAAATTGGCTCTGGTCTCAAAACCCTAAGAGCAACCACACACGACCGATAAACGAGGTCTACAACAAGAGAATCTCCCACAGGAGTAGAAACATAAACATAGAAACTCAAAGAATCCCGAGATACGCCCAAATGCGGGGCAAAATAAGAAGACACATAAGAATACGTGGAGCCTGGATCTAATAAAACTGATGCATCTCTATGACAAACCAGGACAATACCTGTGATGATAGAATCGAAGGCGATGGCCTTGGTACGGGCAGGAAGGGCATAATATCTGGCCAATCCTCCCCCTCTAGGGAGACCTCTACCTCCCCGACCTCCACCTCTAGCTGGCTGAGTAGGTGGGGTAGCAACTGGTGCTGTAATCATAGGATGAGAACTCTGCGGGACACGTTGTGGCTGAGAAGTCTGTGGAAGTGCACCCCTCCTAAGTCTGGGGCAATCCCTCACCATATGGTGTGTGTCACCACACTCAAAATAAGCTTTGGGAGGACGTGGCGGCTATGACTGGCTCGAGCCAAGTCTGCTAAACTGACCACTAGAAGCACCCCGCACGGGAGGCACACTAGATACTAGAGGTGCATAATAAGGCTCCTGAGGCATAGGAAGAGCTGGAATACCACTGGCTGCTCGAAGAGCTGAATGAATGGGGCGGCTAATATAACCCCTACCATGATGAACTGCAGCTGGAGCACGGGCACCAAAATAATGGCCTGACTCTCGAGACCTCTTAGCCTCCCTCTCCTTTCTATCCCGAGCATGTATACCCTCCACTCTCCTAGCAATGCTCACCACCTTTTGATAAGAAATATCCATCTCCAACTCACAAGTCATACTAGACCTGATGCTGGGAATGAGCCCCTCAATAAATCGACGAACCCTCTCGCGAACAGTAGAAACCAAAGCTGGTGCATGTCTAGCCAAGTAAGTGAAACAGACAACATACTCCGAGACAGTCATAGCACCCTAGCACAAATGCTCAAACTCTGCACGCCATGCGTCTCTAAGGCTCTAAGGAACATACTCTCTCAAGAACACATCTGAAAACTGAGTCCAAGTCAGGGAAGCTGCCTCATCCGGACTGTCTAACTCATAAGTACGCCACCACTCATAGGCGGCTCCACGAAGCTGGAAGGTAGTGAAGGAAACCCCGCTCGATCCTGATATACCCATGGTATGAAGGATACGGCAACATTCATCTAGAAATCCCAGAGAACCATCTGATTCTAGACCACTGAATACAAGAGGCTTGTACTTCTTGAACCTCTCAAGCCTCCGTTGCTCATCCTCGGAAGTCGCTGCCCTGTCCTCGGGCTGATCTGGGTTGCAGGCTATACAGGAATAATCTCTGGGACCTGATCAACATGCACTCGCTACTCAGGAGTGCGGGCGGAAAGAATTTGTGCTCCTCCCCCGGCCTGAGATGTGGCTGCAGCAAGGGGAAGCAACCCTGCCTGAGCCAGAGTGGTGTACATGCTCATGAACTGTGCAAGAGTCTCCTGGAGAGCTGGAGTAGTAGTAGCAGTAGGTGTATCAGGTGTCTGGACTCCTATTGAAACTGCTGGTGGCCCCTCGGTGGCAGATCGCACGGGTGCTATGGCTGCACCACGTGCGTGTCCTCGGCCTCTACCCCGGCCGCCACCTCTGACGGCTCCAGTAGGGGGTGGAGTACCTGATCATCTCTGGTAGCACGTGTCCTCACCATCTGTGAGAGAATAGAAGACAGAAGTTTAGAATTGTGATATCAAAAATCTCGCACGACAAGGAAATCAAATGAAGTGGAATTTTCCTAACAGTTACATAGCCTCTAGTAGATAAGTATAGACATCTTTGTACCGATCCGTGAGACTCTATTAAACCGGATTGTGATTCATGACTCCTATGAACCTAGAGCTCTAATACCAACTTGTCACTGCCCCAGTTCGCCATCCGTGAACTATCGTGACGGCACCTAGTCTCTACGACTAGGTAAGTCTAACAATTGCAGAAAAAGGGGAAACAACAGATAAAAACTAATAAAAACTACGGAAAAAATGTAATGAAGGTTTAAAATGCCGCTCGGCATATACAAATATAACTCTCAAACTGAACAACTTCCCAAAACTCAAAATCTGATGAAATCACAAGCTATGGATACTACATTGTTCTCTAACTCTTGAATGTCTAAATCAAAATAAATACAGAAGGGCTAAAACTATAAGAGAGAATTGAAAGGGACTCCTCGGTCTGCGGACGCAGCAGATATACCTCGAAGTCTCTGGAGAATCGCCTCGCCTCAAGGATAGTAGGGCTGAGTCGAAGTACCTGGATCTGCACATGAAAAATATGTGCAGGAAAAGGCATGAGTACACCACAGCGGTACCCAGGAAATGCCAAGCCTAACCTCGGTCGAGTAGTGACGAGGAAGGTCAGGGCCCTACCGGTCATATGCAATAATATATAAGGAAAAGAAGCAGTATTAAAGTAACACAGGGTAATAAGAGTAGAAACAACTACAACAGAGACAAAATAATCACAGAAGGAATACAGCTCAACATAGAGATAACAACCGGAGATCTCCCAGGATACCGTCCTTGTAACACTCCTCAAATTTATATAAATTTCAAGACTCGCTAAATATAGAATTTAATATTTTTTATCTTTACTTGAGTGCACAACAAAAAAATAATATTTTTGTCTTATTTATGGATTTAAACCCTTGAGATTAATTTTTGAGTTACTTTCCTATTTATAAATAGTTGGATATATAATTATGGGAATATTAATAGTTTAATATTTCTAATTATTAAAAGTGGGTATCATTAATTATTAGATAAGTAAAGAAAAAAACAAATAACAAAAGAAAATTGGAGGGACATTCCCAAGCACATAAAGGGCTATTGAAAAAAAAAGGCTTAAGGCCTTAAAAGCCTAACCTTGGACGTAAAGGAACAGAACGTTGTTCTGTCGTTCTGTTACGCAGCAAACGCAGCAAACACAGGCAACAAAAAGAAAATCGTAGGGTTCTTTAGAAACCACTAATTCTTGAATTCAGGTATATAAAATTCCATATTGTTAATTATCCTACAGTGGTAATGGGTAAGAATTGAATAGTTAGTTCCCTTCTTTCTCTGAATCAATAGTAAATTTCATGATTAGGTGAGAAACTTTAAAACTGATTAAAATACACTGGTTGTTGTAGAATCGATTATTTGACTGGTGTCAATTGGACTGGGGTCTTGGCTTGAGAAGTTTTGAGGTGAGTTGATACAACCCTTTACTAAAGTGGTTTAACTCACAAAAGCATGCATACAAGGTGTTTGATGAATTGCTTAAAAGAGTTTATATTTACTTAATTGGAGTGAGTGAGTACCTATTAACTTAGAATTGTTATAGCAAAAGTTTAGACGATTTATTATCATATACACTGTATAAATTTTCAGATTTTTGTGTTATTCTTATATGCTATTTTCATGTTGAAAATTTATGAAGAAGCAAGAATCTTTAGAAATACTTTTACATGTTTATTTCATTCTTATGCCATGCTTTACATTTAAAGATACCAGCATAATCATGTACATGATGTTCTATAAAGAAAAGATCTAGACTTGAAAAGTCACAAGAAGAAGTTTTAGAAAGAAAAGATTTTTGGGAGTATCCTTTATTCTAAGAAGGGGTCATCGTCCAGGCCGAGGGTCCTAACCAAGGCATTGACTTCCTGAAACTACTTGTGCCAAAGTAGGGAACACATGAGCCGAGGGTCTCATTGTTGAGAATTTACTTAACTATGCTAAGGTATGATACATGAACGCTGAGAACCATGAAGCGAGTGGCACCTCGTGGATTGGGCCTATTCTATCAAGTTGGGATCGAACCTGTGCCGATCACACGGTGACTGAAACAGAATTAAGTTAGGATAGTTGGAACTCCCAAAGTATAAAGTGAAGTATTATTTTATAAGAAAGAAAAAGAAAAGAATTTCTTTTAGAATATTCATAAACTACTATTATGCAATTATTTTAGAATTATTCTTATAAGCTTTATGTTTTACATGCATTTAGAACCTTTGCTCGTAATGTATATGTTATTAAAGTTTTTCCCCCTATTGTTGAAACTCATTGAGTACAATGGATGGTACTGACGCTCTCTTTTAGGAACCTACGTTGGTCTGCGGTATAACGTAGGAACCGGTTTTACAGGCGAGCATGCTACGGGTTAGGACTTCCTTCTCTTCTAGTGTTATTGGTGAGCTCCGTTTTTGTTCGTGGAGTATTCCTTTGAGTCATCTTTATTTAGTTATTTCTTTGTTTACTTAGAGAACTGGCCAGGAAATCTCATGTCCTGAGCAGTGCACCAGTTTATCAGTAGAGGCTTCATAACATAGTCATTGGGTTAAGATTCAGATATTTTTGATAATAACTTAGTAGTAATTCAGTAGTTACTACGAATAAAGTTTTTGAGTTGAATTATTTAAATATTTAAATTAATCAAAAGTATTTGGTTAGAGTATTGCCTTATTGCATATAAAGTTTGGAGTTATAATAGATTTGATAAGTAGAGATGGTTCGCTCGGTCATGTTTAGTGATCGAGTACCAGTCCTGTTTTGTTCAGAAAATGGGTCGTGATAGTCCTGTAGTCCCCAAATGTAAATATCCAGTGGATCTCCCGGGTGTCGTCTTGTAGTTCAACTCATAGTGCGCGGGGATCTACCAGAATCCCGATCCGTAGTCCCAAATGTAAATACCCAGTACTGGGGGAATCTAGAGGGTGCAGTCCCATAGTTCCAATATAAATGTACAGGGGGATCTACCGGAATATAAATCTGTAGTTCCAAAGTAAACATGCAAGGGGGATCTCCCAGAATACAGTCTCGTAACCCCAAAGTAAACACACAGCAGCAACACAAAAAATATTCAGTTCAATCCAATTTCATACCAAGGTAATACAAGTATTTCTAACCTAGCATGCTACACAGAATTCAAATAAAATAGATTGAGAAAGTAAAGCAATTAAGTCAACTAGACATGCTTCCCTAAGCTAACAGTAGGCTTAAATTGCAAGTAGTATAAACAGGGAAGAAAACACAATTATAGTTACTTAATGAAAACAGGGTTTTCAATAATTAGAACATGTACGCACTCGTCACCTCACGTACAAGGCATTTCACATATCATCAATACCAAATCCTAAGGGGAGTTCCCCCACACAATGTTAGGCAAGCCACTTACCTCGAACCGGCTCAAAAATCAATCCAAAATCACGCTCTTGCCATGAATACTCGACTCCAAATGGCCCAAATATATTCAAATCAATTGCATAATGTAAATATAACTTCAACTAACTAATTCAACTAATTAATTCAAATCTAATACGCGAAATTAGAGAAATCGCCCAAAAAGCCTCCCGGGCCCACGCCTCGGAATCGGGTATAATTTACAAATTCGAAATCCTCACACGCTCATGAGTTCATATATAAAGAAATTAATCCAATCCGGCATCAAAATCTTGATCAAAACTCCAAAATTAGGCCTAAGAACCTTTCCAATTTTCCTCCAAATTTTCACCCAAATTCGAATTTAAAGGATGAATTTAAGCATAGATTCGTGGAAATTAATCAAAACCGAGTAAGAATTACTTACCCAAAGCACCCAGGTGAAATTCTCTCCCAAAATCGCAAATCCCGAGCTCCCAAATCAATTTCTAAGGTTTTGATACTAAAACCTTGTTTCTGCCTTTTTTATGACCAGTGAAACCGCATCTGCAACTTTGGGACCGCACCTGCGGTCCTGCTTCTGCGAAGACCAAGTCGCACCTATGACTTTTTAACCAAAAAATCCGCTTCTTCAACTCCCTTACCGCACCTGCGGTCTCGCAGGTGCGTTCGACTTCTCGCACCTGCGGCTTCTGGAGCTTGGGCCAAATTCCACTTCTGCGGCACCGCACCTGCGGTCCTTCACACGCAGGTGTAGTTATGACAAGTTCAGCCGACTTCAGATTTCTCCTAAGTCCAATTCAATTTCCGTTAAGCACCCGAAACTCACCTGAAACCCCTGGTACCTCAACCAAACCTGCCAACCAATGCTAAAACATCCTACGAACGTATTCCAACCCTCGAATCACATCAAGCAATGCTAAAACCACAAATCACTCTCCAATCCAAGCCTAAGGATTCCCAAAACTTCCAAATTCCGCTTTCGATCAAAAAGTCTATCAAACCTCGTCCGAATGACCTGAAATTTTGCATACACATCACATTCAACACTACAGAGCTACTCCAACTCTCAGAATTCCATTCCAACTCCTAGATCAAAGCCTCACTATCGAACCGGAAACTTCAAAAATTCAACTCTCGGTATTTCAAGCCTAAATAAGCTACGGACCTCCAAAACACAATCCGAACACGCCCCTAAGCCCGAAATCACCCAATAGAGCTAACGGAACTAACAGAATTCCATTCTGAGGCCGTCTTCGCACTGTTCCGACTACGGTCCAAATTCTAAAACTTAATCTCTCAATTAGGGACTAAGTGTCCCAAAACTCTCCTAAACTCCAAATAAATCCTCCTGACAACTCATAATAGCAGAAACAAACACGGGGAATGCAATTAATAGGGGATCGGGTGTTAATTCTTAAAACGACCGGTCAGGTCGTTACAGAAACTGACAAATCGCACCAACCTGATGATCCGAGTCAAATCGAGAAAAAAAACCCTACTACGGTTTGGTGTTGGAGAAAAAAATCCGACCATAATTGGTTTGGTTTGGTTTTAACTGAAGAAAGTCAAACCGAAATCAAACCAACCCAACATTGCATATATACAAATTTTAGATATATTTAACATATAAATATACTTATTGTGATGTAATTTATAAATATTTTTTAAACTTTTTCATAATTTTATCTTTTAAGGTATTATTTCAAGGTTGGACTTAGAACTTTTAAATGTTCCAATAAGTTTTATAGCCATTATTATTAGTAACTTAAATAATGCTAACAAAAGCCCAAACCAAAATCAAATCAATACTAATGCTATCAAAAGACATTCAATTCAATACTATGAATGACAATGTATTGAATATCTATTTTTTGTTTTGCAATAATTTAGATAAAAATGCATAACCTCTTTATATTTTTTCTTTAGCGTTTAGTCATGTAACTAGTACTCTCTTATTAGTCTACTTATTTTAGCATGACTATCACGACCCCAAACCCGGACCCGGTCATGATGGCGCCTCTCGTGAAGACAAGGTCAGCCGACACTTCCCATTATCCGATTATTAACAATTAAGCATTTAAGAAACAGTCTAAACATGAAGAAATAAACCAAAGTTTAAGCAAATGATAGTATAATATGCGGAATACATCCTAAACACAGCCCGATATCGGGGTGTCACTAGTCATGAGCATCTATAAAACCTAATACAAGTCTGAAAAGTCTGCAAACTATTACAAATGTCTGATAAGAGATAGAAATGATAAAGTGGGAGAAACACGGGACTACGGACGTCAAGCAGCTACCTCGTGGACTTCGATAACTACCGGGAGCTCTCAACTAGCACTGGCAGGATCCGCAACGCCTTAATCTGCACACGGGATGCGAGGAGTAAAGTGAGTACTCCAACTCAGTGAGTAACAAATGTAAATAAAGACTGAAAGCAAGAAATCACGTAAGGCACAAAGCGTTCTATAAGAAAGTAGTAAAACCATTTAAAAATCAGTGAATCAGTGAAAGATAGGAAAAATCCTTTAACTCAAAATTTACTTCATGAAAAACCTTTTTCAACAATTAAGCAGGTAATCAAGAGTCAATTATAAAAAAATAAACACATAAAGGTTCGCCCCTCGGGCACAACATCAACAAATCCGCCCCTCGGACAACATCTCAAAACAATACCAGCCCCTCGGGCAATCACATAGATCAATACCAGCCCCTCGGGCTCAATCTAGATCACAATGGGTACCCGCGCTCACTGTGGGTGTACAAATTCCTGGAGGGGTCCTTTACGGCCCAAGCACAATATCAAGCCACCTCGTGGCATCATCACTAGGCTCTCGGCCTCATATAAATCAAGCCACCTCGTGGCGTACATATCTCAGGCCCCCGACCTCATAATTAGTATCAAATATTTCCTCACAAAATAGGCCCTCGGCCTTACTCAGTCAAAAATCCTCACAAGCCACTCGGGCAATAGTAAAACATGATTCTCAGCCCAAAAATATCATTTAAAGGATCATTTAAGTGTTAAAGCAGAGTAAACATGGCTGAGTACGAAAAACAATGAAATATAACATGACTGAGTTCAGTAAAAAGTCAAAACAGTGAGAAAATACCAGTAATAAACCCCCCGAAGGGTTCAAATAGTTGGCACAAGGCCCAAATATGGCATTCAGCCCAAATCATGATGATAGCAAATAGATTTCGGTCAAATACGCGGTAAAATAGTCATTTAGGACGGACCAAGCCACAATCCCCAATAGTACACGACTCCACGCTCGTCATCAAGCGTGTGCGTCACCTCAATATAGCACTACGATGTGCAATCCGGGGTTTCGAACCCTCAGAACATCATTTACAATCATTACTCACCTCGAACCAGTCAAATATGTAGCTCGCGATGCCCTTGCCCCTCGAATCGGCCTCCACACGCGTCGAATCAATCCAAAATCAGAAAGAGGACGTCAAAATATGCTAAGGGAATGAAGCCCAAGCAAAAAAAATTAATTTACAACAAAAATCCCGAAAATACCAAAACACGACCCCCGGGCCCACGTCTTGGAATTCAATAATTTTTACGTCAATAGATTCCTTATCGCCCCACGAGTTCATACATATCAAAAGTTCTAAATCCGACCTCAAATGGTCCTTCAAATCCTCGATCAAAGGTCTAAATTTCCGAGCCCCAGTTCTTCAATTTTTGGCTTAATTTCCATGATTATTTAGGTGGAATTCACATTAGAATCAAGTTTTAAGTCCGAGAATCTTACCTCCAAGTGATTCCCCTTGAATCCCTCTTCAATCCCCTTCAAAAAGCTCCAAAAACGACCAATAATTGAGGAAATAAAGCCCAAAATCGCGGACAAGACGAGTATTTAAACATTCTGCCCAGGCCTTAATTCCTTCTTCGCGAACGCGGTCAACGCTTCGCATTCGCGAAGCACAAAAATTTTGTTGACCAAAACTCTTCTTCGCGAACGCGACCTCACCATCGTGAACGCGATGCCTCAACTTCACCAACCTACGCTAACGCGACCAAGCCTCTCGCGAACACGATGCTTACCATTCCGGCCCTTCGCGAACGTGGGTCTCCCCTTCGCGAACGCGAAGGTCAAACCTGACGCCTCCCTTCCTGACCCTTCTCAAACGCGAGGGTCCACTCACGAACGCGAAGACCAAAATGTCTGCAACAGCTGAAACCAAAATCTGCATTTTCTTAACTTTAAAATGATTCGTTCAACCCCTCGAAACTCACCCGAGGCCCCCGGGACCTTAACCAAAGGCACCAACATATCCTAAAACCTTATTCAAACTTGTACAAATCTTCAAAACAGCTCAAACAACATCAAATCAACCAAAACACATCGGATTCAAGCCTAAGTTTCCAAAATCTTCTAAATTACGCTTTCGATCAAAAACCCAACCAAATCATGTCCGAATATCTTGAAGTTTTTCATACACATCCAAAATGACACAACGGAACTACTGCAACTCTCGGAATTCCATTCCGACCCCTATATCAAAATCTCGTCTACCAACCGGATATCGCCAAAATATCAACTCCGCCAATTCAAGCCTAAATCTACTCCGAACCTCCAAAACTCATTTCGATCGCGCTCCTAAGACCCAAATCACCTCCCGAAGCTAACCAAACCATCGGAACTCACATCCGATCCCTCTAACACATAAGTCAACATCCGATTGACTTTTCCAACTTAAGCTTCCTCAAAAGAGACTAAGTGTCTCAAACCTTACCAAATTCATTCTGGATTCGATCAGACTAACCCGATATCACATAACACGGGTAAACAAAGCATAAAGAAGCAGAAATTGGGAAAACGGAGCGATAACTCATGAGACGACTGGCCGGGTCGTCACATCCTCCCCAACTTAAACAAACTTTCGTCCTCGAACGAGTCAAGAAACATACCTGAAGCCTCAAATAGGTGAGGACATCTGCTTTGCATCTCCTGCTCGGTCTCCCAGGTAGCCTCCTACACGGGCCGACCTCTCTTCTGCACTTTCACTGAAGCTATATGCTTCGACCTCAACTTTCAAACTTGATGACCCAAAATAGCTACTGGCTCCACATCATAGGTCAAATCATCGTCCAACTAAACCGTGCTGAAATCCAGAACATGAGACGGATCCCCAATATACTTCCGAAGCAAAGAAATATGAAATACCGGATGCACGCTCGACAAGCTGGGTGGCAAAGCAAGCTCATAAGTCACCTCCCCAATCCTCCGAAGAACCTCAAAAGGTCCAATGAACCGCGGACTCAATTTACCTTTCTTTCCAAATCTCATAATACCCTTCATGGGCGAAACCTTCAACAGAACCTTCTCGCCAACCATGTAGGACACATCTCGAACCTTCCTGTCAGCATAACTCTTTTGCATCGACTGCGCGGTATAGAGCCTCTCCTGAATCACCTTCACCTTTTCTAAGGCATCCTGCACCAAGTCTGTCCCCAATAGCCTAGCCTCACCGGGCTCGAACCAACCAACTGGAGATCTACACCGCCTCCTATACAAAACCTCATATGCAGCCATCTAGATAATTAACTGGCAGCTGTTGATATAAGCAAACTCTGCAAGCGGTAGAAACTGATCCCATGACCCTCCGAAATAAATGACACAAGCACGCAACATGTTCTCCAATATCTGAATAGTGCGCTCGGATTGCCCGTCCGTCTGAGGGTGAAAAGTTGTGCTCAACTTCACCTGAGTACCCAACTCTCGTTGCACAGACCTCCAAAACTACGAAGTAAACTGAGTGCCCCTATCTGAAATGATAGAAACTGGGACACCATGCAAACGAACAATCTCCTGAATATAGATCTCTGCCAACTGCTCTGAAGAATAGGTAGTACACACAGGAATGAAGTGCGCGAACTTGGTCAGCCGATCCACAATCACCCAAATAGTATCAAACTTCCTCAAAGTCCGTGGAAGCCCAACAACAAAGTCCATAGTGATCCTTTCCCACTTCCACTCGGAAATATCTATCTGCTGAAGCAAGCCACCCGGTCTTTCTTCATGCTCCGCCACCAATAGTGTTGTCTTAGATCCTGATATATCTTCGCGGCACCCAGATGAATGGAATACCACGAGCTATGGGCCTCCTCAAAGATCAACTCCTGAAGCCTATCCACATTGGGCACACAAATCCAGCCTTGTATCCTCAACACCCCATCATCACCGATGGTCACATCTCTGGCATCATCTTGCTGAACTTTGTCCTTAAGGACAAGAAAATGCGGATCATCATATTGGCGCTCTCTGATGCGATCATATAAGGAAGATCGAGAAACCACACAAGCCAATACCAACTGGGCTCCGAATATTTAACCTCACAAACCGATTGGCCAAGGCCTCAACATCAACTGCAAGAGGTCTCTCCCCAACTGGAATATATGCCAAACTCCCTACACTCACTGCCTTTTGGCTTAAAGCATCGGCCACCACATTGGCCTTTCCCAGATGGTACAATATAGTGATATCACAATCCTTAAGCAACTCCAACCATCTCTGCTGCCTCAAATTAAGATCCTTCTGTTTGAACAAGTGCTAGAGGCTACGATGATTAGTAAACACCTCACAAGACACACCATACAAGTAATGTCTCCAAATTTTCAGCGCGTGAACTATGGCAGCCAACTCTAAATCATGAACGGGATAGTTCTTCTCAAGGGGCTTCAACTGACGAGAAGCATAAGCAATAACTCTACCCTCCTGCATCAAAACACAACCAATACCAACTCTCGAAGCATCACAGTACACGGTATATGAACCTGAAGCTGATGGCAGAACCAACACTAGAGCTGTGGTCAAAGTTGTCTTGAGCTTCCGAAAGCTCTCCTCACACTCGTCCGACCACACAAATGAAGCACCCTTCTGAGTCAACTTGGTCAAGGGCGATGCGATAGATGAGAATCCCTAAACAAAATGGCAATAATAACCCGCCAAACCAAGAAAACTGCGAATCTCTGTGGCTGAGGACGATCTGGGCCAACTCTAAACCATCTCTATCTTCTTCGGATCAACCTGAATACCCTCGCTGGACACCACGTGCCCCAAGAAAGCCACTGAAATGAGCCAAAACTCACACTTAGAGAATTTGCATAAAGCTTCTCCTCCCTCAATCTCTGCAACACAACTCTCAAATGCTCCGCGTGTTCCTCCTAACTACGCAAACACACTAAAATATCATCAATGAAGACTATGACAAACGAGTTGAGATGGGGTCGAAACACACTGTTCATCAAATGAATGAACGTTGCTGGGGCATTGGTCAGCCCAAAAGACATCACCAAGAACTCATAATGACCATATTGGGTCTTGAAAGCTGTCTTAAGAATATCCGAATCCCTGATCTTCAACTGGTGATAACCTGAACGGAGATCAATCTTGGAGAACACTCTCGCTCCCTGAAGTTGGTCGAATAAATCATCAATGCGAGGCAAAGGATACTTGTTCTTAGTTGTTACCTTGTTCAATTGCCTATAATCAATGCACATCCTCATAGTGCCATCCTTCTTCTTCACAAATAGAACTGGCGCACCCCAAGGTGACACACTAGGCCGAATGAACCCCTTATCAAGGAGTTCCTAAAGCTGCTCCTTTAATTCCTTCAACTGGTGCCATACGATACGGTGGAATAGAAATGGGCTGAGTGCCCGGCACCAGGTCAATATCAAAATCAATATCCCTATCATGTGGCATGCCCGGCAGGTCTGCAGGAAACACATCGGGAAAATCCCTCACAACTGGAACAAAATCAATATTGGGAGTCTCAACACCGACCTCCCTCACGAATGTTAGATACAAAAGACAACCCTTCCCAACCATACGTTGGGCTTTCAAGAATGAGATCACTCTACTGGGAACATAATCAGTCACACCTCGACACTCGATCTGTGGCACACCCGGTATAGCCAATGTAACTGTCTTAGCATGATAGTCCAAAATAGCACGACACGGAGATAGCCAATCCATGCCCAAAATGACATCGAAATCCACCATACACAATAATAAAATATCCACATGGGTGTCCAGACCCCCAACAGTTACCACACACGACCGGTACACACAGTCTACAACAACAGTATCGCCTACTAGGGTAGATACATGAACAGGTGAAGCAAGAAACTCACGGGGCATACTCAAATAACGAGCAACGTATGATTACACATAAAAAAGGTAGAACCGGAATCAAATAATACAGAGGCATCTTTGTGGCAGACTGAAACAATACCTGTAATGAAAACATCGGAAGCAATAGCATCGGGTCTGCCTGGAAGTGCATAGAAATGGGCCTGACCGCCACCAGATCGACCTCCCCCTCTAGGGCGACCCCTAGCTAACTGACTACCACCCCTAGATGGCTAGGCGGGTGGTGGTGAAGTAACCGGTGCTGAAACCGATGACTAACCCCTCTGCTGAGATGAACTCGCAAGACGACGGGGGAACTGCTTCCACATATGACCCATCTTACCACACTCATAACAACTTCCAAGTGCTGGAAAAGGGGATTGAAGGGAATCCCTCGCACCAGAGTGCTAGCAGATGCACTTGGCATAGAAGAGCCCTGAGCTGATGGAGCACAGGACGAACTCTGAGATGGAAGGGCACTAAGTCATGACTGGCCCAGATGAGAACCGTGAGAACCATGACCCGATGACGCCCTATGATAACCTGGGCGAGCTGGCTGAGCATGCCTGAATGGACAACCTTTGTCGTGCTGAAACTGACCCCTCGAAGGAGTACCACTGTAACTACCAGATCCTTGAGGCTTCTTGGCCTCCCTCTCCTCTCGCTCTTGGCATCGAACAGACTCAATCTCATGGGCAATATCCACAACCTCCTCAAAAGTAGCACCAATCACCCTCTCCCTGGTCATGAGAATACGAAGCTGATAAGTGAGGCCATCAACAAACCTCCTAATCCTCTCTCTATCTGTCGGAACCATCCAAATAGCATGACGAGCTAACTTAGAGAACCTCATCTCGTATTGCATCACAGTCATCTCTCCCTGACGCAACCACTCAAACTCTCTACGCAGCTCCTCTTTGCGGGACTGCGGCACATACTTCTCCAGAAAGAGAACGGAGAACTGCTGCCAGGTAAGGGGTGTTGCACCAACAGGCCTACGCCTCTCGAAAGCCTCCCACCAAGTGAAGGCAGCTCTAGAAAACTGATAAGTAGTGAAAGCAACCCTGCTGGTCTCCAGAATACTCGTTTTACAAAGCATCCTCTGGCACTCATCTAAGAAACCCTGGGCATCATCGCCCTCTGCACCACTAAAGGTCGGAGGCTACAGTCTACCAAACCTCTCCAGCCTACGCTGCTCATCCTTCAGCATAGCAGGAACTACATAGTCCTGAGCAACTACAACCAGCTGGGCTGGATGTGCCCCAGCGTCTAAAGTCCCTGCACGACCTGCTCAGGTGTGCGGACGGCGGGAGTCGGATTGCCTCCCCCGTCTTGAGAAGTAGCTGCAGCTATGGTGGTTGAAACTGCCTGAGCTAGGCCAGTGCAAATTGATAAGATCTGGGCCAAGGCCTCCTGAAGACCCAGAATCACAATGGGCACAACGGGTGCTACTGGAGCGTCCATAATTAGGACCTGATCCTGAACTGGGGCAGTAGGTGGATCTGCAGGTGCTGTCATGGCTGCTCTGCCCTTACCACGGTCGCGTCCTCGGCCTCTGGTGGCCACAACTGGTGGTGCTAGTGGTCGTCTATCCTGACTAGTAGCGCGTGTTCTCAACATCTATGAGAGAATAGAATAATAGAAGTTTACTACTCGGATCAACAAATTCGCACGACAAGAATTTCAAGAATATGAAGCTTTTCCTAAAGGTTCTACAGCCTCTCGAGGATAAATACAGACGTCTTTGTACCGATCCACGAGACTCTACTAAACCTGCTCATGACTCGTGAGACCTATGTAACCTAGGCTCTGATACCAACTTATCACGACCCCAAACCCGGACCCGGCCGTGATGGCGCCTCTCGTGAAGACAAGGCCAGCCGATACTTCCCATTATCCGATTATTAACAACTAAGCATTTAAGAAACAGTCTAAACATGGAGAAGTAAACCAAAGGTTAAGCAAAATGATAGTATAATATGCGAAATACAACCCAAATACAGCCCGATACCGGGGTGTCACTAGTCATGAGCATCTATAAAACCTAATACAAGTCTGAAAAGTCTGCAAACTACTACTAATGTCTGATAAAAGATAGAAATGATAAAAAGGGAGAAACACGGGACTGCGGACGTCAAGCAGCTACCTCGTGGACTCTGATATCTGTCGGGAGCTCTCAACTCCCACTGGCAGGATCCGCAATGCCTGAATCTGCAAACGGGGTGCAGGGAGTAAAGTGAGTATTCCAACTCAGTGAGTAACAAATGTAAATAAAGACTGAAAGCAAGAAATCACGTAAGGCACAAAACATTCTATAAGGAAGCAGTAAAACCATTTAAAATTAGTGAATCAGTGAAAGATAGGCAAAATCCTTTAACTCAAAATTTACTTCATGAAAACCTTTTTCAACAATTAAGTAGGTAATCGACAGTCAATTATAAAAAAAAATAAACACATAAAGGTTCGCCCCTCGGGCACAATATCAACAAATCCACCCCTCGGGCAATATCTCAGAATAATACCAGCCCCTCGAGCAATCACATAGATCAATACTAGCCCCTCGGGCTTAATCTCACATCACAATAGGTACCCGCACTCACTGGGGGTGTACAGACTCCTGGAGGGGCCCCTTACAGCCTAAGCGCAATATCAAGCCACCTCGTGGCATCATCACTGGGCCCTCGGTCTCATATCAATCAAGCCACATCATGGCGTACATATCGCAGGACCTCGGCCCCATAATCAGTATCAAATGTTTCCTCACAACATAGGCCCTCGGCCTTACTCAATCAAAAATCCTCACAAGCCACTTGGGCAATAGTAAAACATGATTCTCTGCCAAAAAATATCATTTAAAGGATCATTTAAGTGTTAAAGCAGAGTAAACATGGCTGAGTACAAAAATTAGTGAAATATAACATGACTAAGTTCAGTAAAAAGTCAAAACAATGAGAAAATACCAGTAAAAATTCCCGAAGGGTTCAAATAGGTTGCACAAGGCTCAAATATGGCATTCAGCCCAAATCATGATGATAGCAAATAGATTTCAGTCAAATACGCGGTAAAATAGTCATTCGGGATGAACCAAGTCACAATCCCCAATAGTGCACGACCCTACGCTCGTCATAAAGCATGTGCGTCACCTCAATATAGCACTACGATGTGCAATCCAGGGTTTCGAACCCTCAAAACAACATTTACAATTATTACTAACCTCGAACCGGTCAAATCTCTAGCTCGCGACGCCCTTGCCCCTTGAATCTGCCTCCATTCGCATTGAATCTATCTAAAATCAGAACGAGGACGTCAAAATATGCTAAAGAAACGAAGCCCAAGCGAAAATAATCAATTTACAACACAAATCACGAAATTACCAAAACCCGACTCCTGGGCCCACATCTCGGAATTCAATAATTTTTACATCAATAGATTCCTTATCTCCCCACGAGTTCATACATATCAAAAGTTCTGAAATCCGACCTCAAATGGTCCTTTAAATCCTCAATCAAGGGTGTAAATTTCCAATCCCTAGTTCTTCAATTTTTGGCTTAATTTTCACGATTATTTAGGTGGAATTCACATTAGAATCGAGTTTTATATCCGAGAATCTTACCTCCAAGTGATTCCCCTTGAATCCCTCTTCAATCCCCTTCAAAAAGCTCCAAAAACGACCAACAATGGAGGAAATAAAGCCCAAAATCGCGGACAAGACGAGTATTTAAACATTCTGTCCAGGCCTTAATTCCTTCTTCGCGAACGCGGCCAACGCCTCGCGTTCGCGAAGCACAAAAATTTTGTTGACCAAAACTCTTCTTCGCGAATGCGACCTCACCATCGCGAACGCGATTTTCACCAACCTACGTTAACGCGACCAAGCCTCTCTCGAACGCGATGCTTACCATTCCGGCCCTTCGCGAACGCGAAGGCCAAATCTAACGCCTCCCTTCCTGACCCTTCGCGAACGCGAGGGTCCACTCGCAAACGCGAAGACCAAAATGTCTGCAACAGCTGAAACCAAAATCTGCAATTTTCTTAACTTAAAAATGATCCGTTCAACCCCTCGAAACTCACCCGAGGCCCCCGGGACCTCAACCAAAGACACCAACATATCCTAAAACCTTATTCAAACTTGTACAAATCTTCAAAACACCTCAAACAATATCAAATCAACCAAAACACATCAGATTCAAGCCTAAGTTTCCAAAATCTTCTAAATTACGCTTTTGATAAAAAACTCAACCAAATCATGTCTGAATGACCAGAAGTTTTGCACACACATCCCAAATGACACAGCGGAACTACTGCAACTCTCAGAATTCCATTCCGACCCCTATATTAAAATTTTGCCTACCAACCGGAAATCGCCAAAATATCAACTTCGCTAATTCAAGCTTAAATCTACTCCGAACCTCCAAAACTCATTTCGATCATGCTCCTAAGACCCAAATCACTCCTGAAGCTAACCGAACCATCGGAACTCACATCTGAGCCCTCTAGCACATAAGTCAATATCCAGTTGACTTTTCCAACTTAAACTTCCTCAAAAGAAGCTAAGTGTCTCAAACCTTGCCAAATTCATTTCGGATTCGATCCGACCAACCCGATATCACATAACACGGATAAACAAAGCATAAAGAAGCAGAAATGGGGAAAACGGAGAGGTAACTCATGAGACGACTAGCCGGGTCGTCACAATGACTTAGTACTTTCAGATTATGTTTATTTTTGTTATGGATTTTAATTAGCAATATTGATATTACATAATTTTATTGTCTTTATTGTTGAATATTTTAGGATAATGCTATGATACATCTCATATTTTGTATTATTTTCTTGAAAAATACTTTATATAGTTGTATCTTATTAGGATTAAAAAAATATTTTGAGCACAAGTTATATGTTTTGTGCTATGAAGATTTTACCAGGAAAAAACCCAAAAATCCGAAAACTCGAGAAAAATCGAGATTGAAAAACCCGAGTTTTATTGATTTGGTTTGGTCTTTAAATTTAAGAACCCGACACAATTGATTTGGTTTGGTAATTACAAAATCCGAACCAACCCGACCTATATACACCCCTACAGGATAATATGGACCTGCATCATTCTTGATTCAAATAACAAATTGGGTCCTCTATGAAGTTGGACCATGGATCAGTTTTATTCCAAACAACCAAAATTCCCCTTTTTCAAATTAGGATCACATGATAATCACGTCAGATGTGCTTCCCTTTCCCTTTCGATATATATATATATATATACTAGTATTAGCACCCGCACGAATGTGCGGATACTAATCACATCAAATATTTGTTTATTTGAATTATGTGTCAATAGTCTTAGAATTTAAACCTTCTTGATAAATATAAATAATTATTGGATATTAATTAAGAAACACTATATGAAAAAGATTAACAATTTCTCAAATTTCCTAGTTATAATTCTATTTTTTTTTGTATCATTCTCAGCAGTGTCATTAGATCCTGAAAATAGTCTGGAAGCAAAATAATAACTCATATCTATGGCAAAACAATCAAAGGTAGACTATGAAGGATTCTTTGGATACGACTTGACTCTTGTATTACTACTTGAACTCTTATTTGGTGTGTTGATATCTTTCAAATAATATTTCTACTTTAAAATTTTAGTTACTAAAACTTTATTTTTCAATAATAATTATTTTCATAATAATGGAAGTAAAAATATTATCCTTAATTCAAAAACTCAGTTTAGTCGGGTATCTAAAAATTTAAATAATTTTTTAGCCAGTGAATTTATTTTTTCCATTATGACTCCATTTTGATATTTGACACTAACCATATACATCTGAATTATATGTAAATAACCTTAAAATTTAAACATTCTATATAATTATAGATAATCGTTATATATTAATTAAGAAATACTATATGAAAAAAAACTAATATTTTCAAATCTCGTAGTGATTTTTTTTTTCGCACCATTCTTATTGGAGTCATTGGAACCTAAAAATAGTCACGAAGTGAAATAATAACTCGTATTTAAATAAAAATTAAAGGATGTTAATTTATATATAATCCATATATAATATGTGTATAATCATGTATTGTCGGTATATCATCTATGTATATCAACTATAAAAGATCAACGATAAATCTGGCCTGATATTTATGTAAATATTCCATAAGATTTTGGTTACTTGATTTCATCCATGATATGACTTATATTATAATAATTTAAAAATTCTCTACTAAAATTCAAAAATATCTTATCCTTTTATTTTTAAAATTACATTATATTTTAAAAAATAATCACATTTTGAAATATTTTTTTTACATTTTAAAAAAAAAGCTGGCGTCATACCATTTTTTTAAAATATACTTTTTGTTACACTTAAAAAAACGATATAGAAACTTCCAATTAAAAACCAATATCCCTCTTGTTGAAATTCGAGAAACCTTTCACATAATTTAATGATTCAACACTAATATTCTTCAACGAAAAAAATATTATACCCCTGCAATGTTGGCTTGCCTGCAACTAAATGAAAAGGTTTCAACTTATACCCTTCAATTCCTAAAAGGTGCTAAATTAAAATTAATGGTAGCAATTGTATAGCCAATATTTTGTTATTTTTCTTATGTCCATTTATACAATTGACTCTTCAAACAAACATTCTTCAAAAAGAAAAAAAATAACTTTTTTTAATATGAACACATGTTTGTGATGTTTCTTTCTACAGCATATAGGTTTACTTCATGTAAGTACACTTTTATTTGATTTTTAAACTCTTTTGATATTTGAATAAACATAGACATGTACCCTATATATTATATTTATTTTAAAGGAAATCTACTTTATTCAAATCTAGCTATAGTGTTTTCAAGAACTATAATTATAGGGTTTTAGATGTAAAAGAGTTTAGAATTATATGGAGTAATTTTTTTTCTTTTTTGCTAGAGGCAAAGTAGTATTTAAATAATAATAAAAAATTAACAAAAGTTCTTAACATGATTGCATATGATCATTAACTGAATTAAGCATGATAACATGATAACAAAAGATAAATTTCTTTATATATATATTTGTATGTGACTAACATAATCAAATATAGAATAAAGTTACCATATATTTATTAGTATTTATTAGCTTGCCACTTGGCTTAACCACAATGTTAATCATATTTGGTAACTTTATTCCTTTAATATATACATATAGAATATAAATTCAAATTTTAAAACTTTATCTATAAAATTCAAAATCATCTTTTAATTTAAATTCATTATATATATATATATATATATATATATATATATATATATATATATATATTGGTATATATATATTTGTATTTGACTAACATAATCAAATATAGAATAAAGTTACCATATATTATTAGTATTTATTAGCTTGCCACTTGGCTTAATCACAATGCTAATTTATTATTATTATTATTATTATTATTATTATTATTATTATTATTATATATATATATATATATATATATAGATATAGATATATATATATATAGATATAGATATAAAGTTAGGATTAGCATAGACAATGTGGCATGCCTTTAAAGCCAGCAAATCTATTTTTCTTTTATCTCCTTTTTTGACATTTTACTCTCATTTTCCCCTACATTTACGTTATTCTTTTAAGAAGTCTGGCTGTCATTAGTTAATAGTTCTGGCAACCTTTTGTATTCCAAGCTAAGTAAATGGAATATTTTAATTTGTAATACTACTTTACTCCTTCAGTTACGAACCTTCCGATTTCCAAGCATTAATTCACTTGGACGTTTTCTATAGCCAAGAGCAAATTTAATAGAAAACAGCAGCATGATGGGTGCGTTCTCGAAAAGAGGCTGCCGGAAAACCTGCCCGGTTTTTGGAGGTGTTGAGATGCAATGAAGGTAAATTAAAAATACTAGATGAATTACGTTCTTAAATTTATTTATTTTTAAGTTTCAAAGCTCAATAACGACATACTCAGCAACTAAGGTATCTATAAATTATGATAACGACATTATATATGTGGTTATTGTCCTTATTGGTGTTGTTTTTAGAAGTATTGGAATGTACTCTTTCTCTGCTACCAACCATGCTTATTTACATGCTGGCTTTTGAATCATCCACAGAAAAGTAGTAATTGGCATATCCATTCTCTGTCCACAATGGCAAGCTCCTGGTTCACACCTAGATCTAGTCATATTCAAATGGTTCCTCCGAAATTAGCAATTCGTATTCTCTAATGTGTTTTTGTTTCATAATTGTCTCTGACTGAGTTTACAGGTCTGCTACTCTTTCCCCAGGTCATCAACGATTCCCTCTTTTAATAGCTATCTTGTAGTGTCTTTATCGTTTATCACTTTCTCCCTTTATTGGATAACTGAGCCTATTTATTAAACCATTGGACATGTAAGACATAATTTTTCTAAATGAAATGGAAAATGTCAAAAGAAAGGACATTTGTACTTTCGGATTATCCAGTTGTAAACTACTTGACAAAGTTGTGGAGAGTGCTTGAGTTGATTAAAGAATTCCTCGAGCAAAAACAGCTTACAAATATATTATTAAAAGAGGAAGAAACAACATTTTCTTTTGGTAGTGCTTGGTGTACACTGCATGCAGGTAATGTTGTGTGAAGTGATGAGAGATTTTCCTTATATATATGTGTGTATGCACATAAACACAAATTGAGTTCAACGAAAGCCAATATATTTCACTTTTATTAATTAATTAAATCTGTAACTAAGTTTTCAAAGATGAGTTATAGACGATTTTTTAATGCTTTTAATGTTCCTTTTGTTATTTCGTGCAATAAATATAACCTAAATCTTATACATATTTTCACTAAAAATATTAGAAACATGAATTAAAGGGAAATAGTAAACTTGAGATAGACTCTGAAAATGTTCAAAAACTATAAACCACAATTTCTCTTTTCCAATTGAGAACACGAGAGAACACATCACTATGGAGTAAAAAAGTATGGGATGTTCGATTTCAATTTATTTTTCATATGTATTTTTTCCTTGTATCTTCTCTTTTAAAATAATTCATATGTATATCTTATCTTATATATTTGTCATTTTTACTTTTTTGTATTTAGCGTACTTAGAAGAAGTTATAATCATCGCACTAGTGAGTTTATAAACACTATCTTGATTCTTGAGCTTCATTTACACCAGGTGGCCCCGTTTCTGGTGTTGTATTTAGAAGTTGACCACCTTTTCACAATTAGTCCAGCAGTTTGAAATTCAGAAGTGGCCGCCTGGTCTGAAGTTTAAAGTTCAAAACTGATATTTAAAAACACAAGTGTCTTCTTTAAAAAATGGATATTTAAAATTCCCCTATAATGTTTTATTGGAGGGAAATGTAAGTTATTTTACTAGGTGTATGTGGCCCAATAGGTTAATGCCCATAATTAATATTAGATTAATTATCAAATCTCATCCGTTCGATTGGTTATTTAATGGACGTACCAGATTAAATGAGAACCTCTATAAATTGGTCATCTCCCCACCCATTAGGGTTACCGTATTTTTATTCTCTCTTCCATCACTAAAGTCGGTGGTAACGTAAAGTTAGGGCAAGGGGCGAGAAACCAATTACCGATTAACGCTTCCGCTTCAAGATAATGGATTCCGCATCATGTATGTTTTCTGTAACGATTTTGCTTAAGATTATCATGTTCAAGATTCTGGTGTGAATTAAAGTTTATACTTACATATGGTATCATGAACATGGATATTTGAACTGATAATCTTCGATTGAAGAGATTAATTTGAAAACATATGGAAAAAAAAATCTGACCGAATGAATGTAGTAAAAGTATTTTCCTTCTGTATGTTTTAAGAGTTAATGAGGTCTCAGACCGTGACCTTGTAATCAAAAAAATTTGAGGGAATCTTTAGTTTAATGAGTTCTGCCTCTCATCCTCTAATACCAAGATGAACCATTAATTTATGTACATATTGAATGGTTAAATACAAAGAGTAATATAGCTTTGTGGGTTGATAATTATGAATATGTGCTTCTGTCTGCAATTTATGAATACAATTCTATTTTCCTGTGTTCAACCACAATGATTATATGTGTCAGAATAGTATATCATGATATAAATATTTATTGGAATAAATAGCAGTAATATTAAATAATGAAGAATCTACATATTAGTTTGATGATTGAAAAAGCGGCACCGCACGATAATGAATTTGCAGTGCCGTATAGAGATTATCTTGTTACTAAGTTATCCCATTATATCCCTATTTTATAATTTTGGTCATGAAATTATGTTTGTTTCTTTAGGCTACTATTTTAAAATTAGGGCCATTGATTATTTATGTATGTGTTTAAAATTATATAGTTTGTTAGTCACCAAAGTGATAAAACTAGATTGTTTAAAGTATTCACATGCATAAAATCTTCAGATATTTATTTTATGTGTGCATTTATATTTATATAGTTTGTTAGTCATCAAAGTGGCCAAACTAATATGTTCATGAAAAATATGCATACATAAAATTATAATTTATCCATGAAATTAATGAAATACCAATAATTAAAAATTAGTGAATAAATTAATTTTCACGATTGCTAGAACTTAAAGATTTACTCAAAGGTGAATCAATTATTCTATGAATAGTGAATATGATGAGGTAAAATTAATATTCTTTAGTCAAATCTATATTGTTTGTCCAAAGATGGCATATATATTTGGTTAAAAATATTTAATTACCTATTAAAGACTAAATGGCACTTAAATTATGATAGTGTGTCGTAGTATTTACCCAAAAGAGAATTGTGATATGCTTTAACTGTTTTATTGAATCCATATTGATTTGTGAGCATGTATTATCTATTTTGCAGCTATTCCTTTTCATTCGCTTGCTTTGTCTGTTACTGTATTCAACGGATTGAACTTCTCTGAATGGCGTGAACAAGTCCAGTTCCACTTAGGTGTGATGGATCTTGACTTGGCTCTGCTAAATGAGAAGCCCGCTGCCATTACTGATTCGAGCAGTGCGGATGAGAAATACTTACAAACAATCTATTTGCACTTTAAATTAAAAGAACATAAGGTGACAGCAGAAACTTACAGAAATATTTTCTTACTTTTGCAAATATATCTATTACAACTCTTTATGAGGCAGACTAAATTTGTAGTTTAAATGCATGAGCAGTCAACCCGTTCGAGCATATCACTTTAACAGAATAGAACTCGATCTTTTGGCATGAGTTAATATTCAAAACCCAACCCAAAATTACATACTTGAGTTTGTAATATCCAAGATATGAAAAGGTCCTAAGTCATGAACTCAAATACTAATATCGCTAATTTCTGGACTTACATGAACAAATAACAATTGACACACATTAACTTTTCCTATAGACGATAAAAAGAAGTGAACTAGTGGTAAAGTTAGGCAAGTCAACATGTTAAACACTTTCCAGCAGAGCTTCAATCTATCACATACCCAGTAAATACGTATTTCATACAAAAAATAAGAGAAAGAGCCTAGCACATGATTTCTTACTAAACTAATATAAAGAGAATGATGATTTGAACCCGAACAGTAGCGGAAAAAAAACAAAGGTATGTTGAGAATTATTTTATGACATCTAAAATAAGAAATGGAAGAAAATTAATAACTATTTTACAACATGTATAAAAACATGAATACGTTCTAAATTTCAGAATCAAAATAAACCAAAATAAGAAAATTACTGACCTTGTGGGGGGCAGTGAAGGAAGGACTTTGAGGTTTCAGATCTACTCTTTTGGATTTCGAATTGAAGCTTGAAAGAGAGATAGAGTACAACAAAATTAGAAGTATAAATATGGTTTTTTCGACCTTTTCTGAATGTCCCTTGGCTGAGACTTTAGGATGTATTTATAGGTGAAAAACTAGGATTTTGGAAGCGAGAATTGAAAGACCCGTTTGAAATTTAAAATGCCCGTTCAAGATCCGCCCAAAATGTGACAGAAAGAAGATCAACAAAATCGTCCTCTTGCAGCAATTTGGTCAATTTCGATGGCAAAATTTTCGGCTTTTCATTGAATATGCAAGAGAGAGAATGAAGACTTTTGCTGAAAATGGTGAAATAAATTTTGACTTGGAGATGGAGGAGTTTTGAATTTTGCTCAAAGAAGGAAGGAAGAGGATGGGCGACTGTTTGAGCAGAAAAAAGGATGGGTGTAGAATTTTAGGGATTACGCTAATTGAGCTTGGTTTTGGTCTGAGTGTTGGGCTTGGAATGGTCTTCCCCTTCTTCAAATTAACTAATTGGGCTCCCATATCTAATAATTTGGACTCTATAAAAATACTTTGAGCATGCATTGTTACACCTCCTTTTTCCTACCCCGTAAAGGTATAAGGGAGTTTTTCCAATTAAAGGACAATCGAAACGGGATTTGTTTATTTAATTCAGAGTCGCCATTTGGGAGATTTATGGTATCCCAAGTCACCGGTCGAATCCCGAATCGAGGAAAAGATTGACTCTGTTTAACAGTCCACGAACCAGAAATCCGGATAAGGAATTCTGTTAACCTGGGAGAAGGTGTTAGGCATTCCCGAGTTCCGTAGTTCTAGCACGGTCGCTCAACTGTTATATTCGGCTTATTTATCTGGTTTTTAACAATTAAGAACTTATATGCAAATTTTAACTTTGAACCGCTTTTATCAATTTTATTATTATTGTTATTATTTTATGGAGAATTGCAACGTTGTGAAAACGTATCTCGAACCACGTCACAGTCAATGTACTCGTGGTTATCGACACATTTCGACTCCGTTGAGATTTGAATTTGGGTTGCATAAATGCACACCCTAGTTTTAGGAAGGTAAGATTAATTAAGGCGCGTCCTAAAGAGACTATCGTATCGTTATTTTGGGAAGAGGCCGTGAAAATTCACTAGACGGCCAACTCCAAAGTCTATCCGGTTATTGAGTTCTTTTATTGAGGGCCCCGCAATTTGTGATTTATTGTGGCGAGGCACGCCTCCTTTATTTTAAGGATATCCTAAAGTGACTACATTTCTATTTAAATTAGTCTCTAAAATAAAAATAAAAAATCATAATTAATTACGAGCTTAAAAATAAGAAAGCGTAACATACTAATTGCTAGATTAAGACAAATATTAATGGAAATGAATTTTACTAAAAAAAGAAAAAATTCGAAATTGTAAATAAAATACGAAATTCGCCAACTAATATTCAAAAGAAATCAATTATAGCTAGATTAAAGCTCGCATTGTTATAAAAAAAACTATTGGAATTAATTATTCACAACCATTTGAAACTAGATTTAACCATAATTACTAAAGCTTATTAGAAAGTTTATTAAACTTAAACATTGACTCATCTTGCTCAAACTCGCACCTAATGGATTAATGTTCTTAGCCTTGCTACGTTGAATCACACATTAAAAGCATCAAGCCTGCTGATTCTACGAAATTATTGGCCTATTATATTTGCCTAGTATTTGCGGATCTTCGTTACTAACAAGATTCAAAGATAAAAATAAAAAAATAAAAAAAAAAATATATTCCAATATTTTCAAATTCAAATCTAGATTTTACTAACCTCCCCCCCCCCAATCGATTTCCTATATTGATTATTTACCAATTTGATTTGAATGCGATTTCAAACTAAACAATTTAACAAAGCCGAAACTAATACTTATGGTGTTCATACCGACACTCAACCAATAGCTCCGCAATATAACGCTTCACATTATACATATTTCTACCATTCATATAACATGAAACACATAATGAATATCTAACTAAAAATACGAATATTCTATAATTAGAAGTATAAATCTTCTGGCCATTTCATTTCGGCTTCAATGCATATGTCAAAATGATTCAGAGTAGTGTACCTGGTATTTGAATACAAGGAAAGGAAGAAGATCAGCAGCAGTAGGAACAACGCAACAACAACAAACAACCAGTAGCAGTAATGCAATAGCCCAGAAACAGAGTTTGAAAACCGGTGGAGTGGTGACCCAAAAACCAACCAGACTTGGGAAAAACCAAGTGAAGACCTAGAAATCCCAATAACTCTCACATACAGGACATAAAGAACCCAAAAAAAACAGAAGATGCAATGAGATAATTCTGATTTTTTTTTAAGACTCGAAGTAGAACACTCTTAAACTATTGACTCTCTATGATTTCTGAAAATCAGTTCTTTTCTCTCAATCCTCAACTCTCAAGATTAAAAGTTTGTTTTTGTCTCCTCTTTAGTTCTGAAATTTCTATATCCAAAATTCGTCCCCCTTTAAGTGTCAAATGAGTCCTCTTTTATATCCAAAGCAAGACTCCTCCTTTTCTTTTTTTTTTATTTCCTTTTTACTTTTTTAAACTATTATTACTACCCCTTTTTACCTTTTTTACTTTTCAGCCCAATATTCTTCTACTATGTGTACCTTTTAACTTTTATAATTACCTATACTATTTCTGATTTTTAATTAAGTAAAAGCAGTCAACACGAACACCATGGTTCCCCCCTTTTTCAGTGGTCAAAGAAGACCTCGTTATTAACTCCCCCTCCTTTTTACTTTACATCATTATGTCTTGTTCCCCACTACCACTTAAATAAATATATTAGATTCTCACTACCACATGTCTTGTTCCCCACTATAATATTTTACTATTATTAGAGCTTAGTGGACGGAGCACTTAAATTAAATAAATCTGCAATTGGTTAATTCTCGTATTACCCCTACTGCCCTGATTCAAAAAATTTGTTCAAACTTCAAAATTATCTAAGAACTAAAATCAGATTACCAGCTGTCACACCTCCTTTTTCCGCACCCGCGAGGGTGCGTGGGAGTTTTTCCAATTAAAGGACAATCGAGACGGGATTGGTTTATTTATTTCAGAGTCGCCACTTGGGAGATTAGGGTGTCCCAAGTCACCAATTTTAATCCCGAATCGAGGAAAAGAATGACTCCATATTACAGTCTGCGTACCAGAAATCCGGATAAGGAATTCTGTTAACCCGGGAGAAGGTGTTAGGCATTCCCGAGTTCCGTGGTTCTAGCACGGTCGCTCAACTGTTATATTCGGCTTGATTATCTGATTTTATACAAATATGAACTTATGTGCAAATTTTATCTTTTAACCGCTTTATTATTATTGTTTTTAAAAGAAATATGAACATCGCTTAAAACACGTCTTTGGACTGCGTTACATGAAATGCACCCACAATCCGGAACACGTTTTATTTGATGTTTTGGGATTTGGATTCGGGTCGCATGAAATGCACACCCAGGCTTAAGAAAGTAAAATATTAAACACGCGCCTAAAGAGACTATCGCGTTATTATTTTGGGGAAGACCGTGAAATTCGCTAAACGGTCCTTCCGAATTCTAATTAAACCATACATTTTGTGAGGGCCCCGCAATCTATACGTTTTATTTGGCGAGGCTCGTCTCATTTTTATTTTTAAAGGATAAACCTACAATGACTATATTTTCTATTAAGTTCGTCTCTAAAATAAAAGAAAATCTCTTAATTATTTACATGCTGAAAAACGTAACTTATTAGTTATTAGTTTACGGCTAATGCGAATGGAAAATTGCGATCGAGTTTGTACAAAGAAAAATTGTTTTCACTTTATATTCTGTTATTCAATAATACTAGAACATGAGATTGACCATAATATCAAAACAGATTAATTATTCTCCGTAATTTAAACTAACATTATTAGATGAAGAAAGTATACATATGCAACCTCATTATTCATTAATCATTCAACTACATCTTTATACGAAGAAAGAAAAATTATATTCAACCACAAATCTAAACAGGAGGAATTCAACAGGAACAAAGCCTGATTAATATTTCATTTTTTGCTTCAAGCCGAGATTGTACAAATGTGTACCTGGAAACAGCAGTACAAGAACAAAAGAAGGAGAAGTCAGCAGCAGTAATAACACAGCAACAGCAGATTCAGCAACATCGCAAACCAGTACAGTAGGAATAGCAGAAAACCCAGGAGACTATAAACGACTCCAAGTATAGTGAAGAAGTAAAAGGTAGGAAGGTTCTGACTATTTCAGATCTTAAGCGAGACAATGAAGCAGTAACTATTCTTTTTCAACTTCAAAACTCTCCAAAATGAATTCTGCCCCTGTATATTCAGTGTATCCAGAATGTATATCGGGTGTATACTTCTCACTCCGCCCCCTCTTTTTTTCTTCTCTCTATCTAGTTTTTCCTCTCTTTTTTTCCACCCTTCTTCCTAAATTTTCTCTTCTATTTATAGCAAAATTTTCGAAATTTTCAGATTTGTTTTTTATTATTTTATTATTTTTTTAATTAAAAGAAATCCCACTTACAAATTGCTTTTATTTTTTTAGAAAAAGAAATCTCACCTTTATTTACTTTTATTTTTAAAATTCCAACTTTAATTACTTTATCTTATTTAAAATCCCACTTTTTATTTTTTTAAAAGAGAATCTCACTTTATTTAACTTTTCTTTAAAAAATAAACCACTATCTTTTCTTTTTCTTTTAAAAATGCTACTTTCAATTACTTTAAATTTTTTAAATTTTCAGATATCTTTATATTTATTTTTTAATTCCAACCTTCTTTTACTTTTAAATTTTTTAAAACTTTTTACTTTTTTTTTTAAATTTTCTACATTCTTTTACATTTTTTTTATTTTTTTATTTTTTATTTTTTTAAAATCATTTCCGAAATTACTATATATATATATATATATATATATATATATATATATATATATAGAAATTACTATATATATATATATATTTTTTTTAAATAAAAATAATAAATAAAATAAAATATTTTCGGATTTTTTTTATATATATAAAAAAACAAAAAATAAAACTATTAATAGTGATAATTCACTTTTTATTTTTTTATTTTTATTTTTTGGTTTTGTTTTGTGTTGGACAAAAATGAAGAAGGGGTGTTGGGTTAATGGACTGGATCGACCCAGTTTGAAATGGACTGGGTCGTAGGGAAGATTGGGCCATTTTTTGGGCCTATAGCTTGAAATTGAAGAAGAGGCCCAATTCCGACTTTCTTTATATTTTCGTTCTCTTTTCTTCTTTTATTTTTCTAAAACTAAATTATAAAAATACTTAAACTATTATTAAGAACTAAATTAAGTTATAAAGGCGCAAATTAACTCCCAATAACAATTAACGCACAATTAAGTATTAATTAAGCATAAAATTGTATATTTGGACATTAAATGCTAAAAATGCAAACGATGCCTATTTTTGTAATTTTTAATTTTTGTAAAACAATTTTAATTACTAACAATTGTAGAATTAAATCCTACATGCAAAATGCGACATATTTTTGTATTTTTTATTAATTTAGCGAATAAACACGCACAGACAAATATAAATAATTCTTCAAAATATCACAAAATTATACACCAAAGAAAAATCATTTTATTTTTGAATTTTTTGGGAGTAATTCTCATATAGGGCAAAAATCACGTGCTTACAGCTGCCCCTCTTTGCCCGGAGACACGAAGGGTTTTCGTGCAAAGATAAAGCGAGCGATTTTTGCCCATCCGAGTACTCCGTTGAAGCATTTTTTGAAAAAGATTTGACCGAACCTTTGCTTCAAAGGTTTCCTACATATCCTAGGCTAAACAGGAATCAGGTCAATGTAATTCGAGAAATTTTGGTAGCTGGGACTACCGTTGGACTGCAATGTTACTGTTGTTGCATGTTATTACTACTGCTTACCGATCTCCTTGTTACACCGTGCTTAAAAAAACAAGAAGCTAGGCTAGAGTACAATTTGTTTTTGTTGCCTTGCTTCCTTGTCTGCTTGCATTTCTTTCGGTGCTTTACTTCTTTTGACACATGTACTTGAGTTTGTACTGTGACCTCTTGTTGCAACCTTCTGTTTCCCGGTGCCGGGGAATTTTATTGTTTCCTGCTGGGGATTCCTATTGTAACCCTCTGTTTTATTGTCCTCTGACTTGATTTTGAAATGTATGCCTCTGTTATCTGGGCGGGCTCCCAATTTTAATACTTGAAAATTAAAGACTTGAAATGTATGCCTCTGTTATCTGGGCGGGCTCCCAAGTTCAATGCTTGAAAATTAAAGACTGAAATGTATGCCTCTGTTCTATGGGCGGGCTCCCAACTTCAACAACAACTTTAAAAATGAATGTCATTCCTCTCTTCAACCAATACATCGCCATTCTGTTCTTCAGAGGGGGCTCCTGATTTCAACAACTTTAAAAAATAAAATCCTATTCGAGGGCGGATGAACCCGAAATATCCTATTCGAGGGCGGATGAACCCAAAATATCCTATTCGAGGGCGGATGAACCCAAATATCCTATTCGAGGGCGGATGAACCCAAAATATCCTATTCGAGGGCGGATGAACCCAAAATATCCTATTCGAGGGCGGATGAACCCAAAATATCCTATTCGAGGGCGGATGAACCCAAATATCCTATTCGAGGGCGGATGAACCCAAATATCCTATTCGAGGGCGGATGAACCCAAATATCCTATTCGAGGGCGGATGAACCCAAATATCCTATTCGAGGGCGGATGAACCCAAAATATCCTATTCGAGGGCGGATGAACCCAAAATATCCTATTCGAGGGCGGATGAACCCAAATATCCTATTCGAGGGCGGATGAACCCAAAATATCCTATTCGAGGGCGGATGAACCCAAAATATCCTATTCGAGGGCGGATGAACCCATATATCCTATTCGAGGGCGGATGAACCCAAAATATCCTATTCGAGGGCGGATGAACCCAAAATATCCTATTCGAGGGCGGATGAACCCAAAATATCCTATTCGAGGGCGGATGAACCCAAAATATCCTATTCGAGGGCGGATGAACCCAAAATATCCTATTCGAGGGCGGATGAACCCAAAATATCCTATTCGAGGGCGGATGAACCCAAAATATCCTATTCGAGGGCGGATGAACCCAAATATCCTATTCGAGGGCGGATGAACCCAAAATATCCTATTCGAGGGCGGATGAACCCAAAATATCCTATTCGAGGGCGGATGAACCCAAAATATCCTATTCGAGGGTGGATGAACCCAAAATATCCTATTCGAGGGTGGATGAACCCATATATCCTATTCGAGGGCGGATGAACCCAAAATATCCTATTCGAGGGCGGATGAACCCAAATATCCTATTCGAGGGCGGATGAACCCAAAATATCCTATTCGAGGGCGGATGAACCCGAAATATCCTATTCGAGGGCGGATGAACCCAAAATATCCTATTCGAGGGCGGATGAACCCAAATATCCTATTCGAGGGCGGATGAACCCGAAATATCCTATTCGAGGGCGGATGAACCCAAAATATCCTATTCGAGGGCGGATGATCCCATTTTCAAAATCTTGGAATTGTCTTACCTCCGACTGTTTTTCTTCGAATCGTGTTGTCTTGCTATCTCTTAAAACTTGAATTGATTTCCTCGTTCTTCCGAGAAAATTTTCGACAATGGCAGAAAATCTTCTACCCCAGTTTTGGTGCTTTTCCTTGTTCTCCAGGTGGACGCCTGACTTCTGATATTTCAACTGTTCTTCCTTATTCTCTAGGTGGATGCCTGATTGCTGATACTTCAACTGTTCTTCCTTGTTCTCCAGGTGGACGCCTGACTGCTAATACTTCCATTTCTCTTCCTTGTTCTCTAGGTAGACGCCTGATTGCTGGGGATAATACCACTGAGGGAGTCTCCTTTCTTTCCTTCTTTCAAATTCAATTTTTTTTTTTTAACACTGCTGGGGATAAAAGTGTTATCTTCTTGGGATAACGTTGTTGAGGATAACGCTGCTGGGGAATTTTATCCCTTCAAATCGATGCTTCATTCTTTTGGAAGCTGCTGGGAAGGATAATGGCTCTTTGCATTTCTGAGCACAAATGTCATCTCTTTGTTCTGTCTGCTGGGGATCAACTTCCTCCATTGGAAGCTTATTATGTTGGGGGAAACCCTGGTTCAAAGACCACTTCCTTGGTGCTATCTTTATTCTTCCCCAAATGGGTACCTGATTTCCAGAAAATTTTCTGCCCCAGTTTGCATTTTCCCTTATGGTCTTCACTGCCATTCCATTTACCTGTTTCAAACCAAACAAAATTTGTTAGTTTAAAAACCCGGTGGTTGGTTATGATACTCCTACTGGGATGGTTTTTTCCCTTTCTCCCTTCCCCACTCTATGTTGTCCGACCCTCTTGGAACTTGGTCGAAAATCTGTCGGGGATGCTCCTACATCTCGATGATCTGCCGGGGGCCCTCTTGGAATTAGGTCCACAATTTTCTCAACTGTTGTTTTCCTGTTTTTCTCCAACTTCCCCTGGAAATTTGGTCTTATTGGGATCTAGGCCCCTTTCATCATTTGGTCTTGCGACCAACTTCTTTTCTCTTTATCGCCTTATCTTTGGCGTGTCCTATTCGCATTTTGCTTTGCATCATTTTGGCAACTGGTAGTAAGCTCTGAAAATCCTTTTCAAAAACAAACTGAATGATATAACCGATTCCAACGATCATGTCGCGCATTCCGGATTAATCAACCCAGTCTATTTGTATCAATCAACCTTCCAGACGGCCTCATGTTGCTGGGGATAAACAGGCACTCAACTCTGTGCGGATCCTTCCCGCCAATCTTGTTTTGTCGCCTCATAGTGCCCTTCGAGGGGTTTTCACTAATAAGACTCTCTCATTTCTCTCAACTCCCGTCGCCTTATGGTGCCTGTGAAGGTTTTCACCGATAAGACTCTCTCATTTTATTTTATTTTTCAGCTGGGAATTGGAGTGTTGCCGATATGACTCTCTCTGTTGGGGATTCTTTCGGCTATCAATTCAGTTCCAACTTATGATCTTCTTCTTTGCTGGGGATCAGAGTGTTATTCCCGACTTCCATTTGCATTGACTTAGCACTTCTCAGATACTGATCGGGAGGTCTTTTTTGGACATCAATAGGGATTTTTGTGTATGGCTGAAAGGAGAAGGGGGTATCAAAAGTTCAAAAATAATTTTTAGGGGTAAAATAGTACAACTCTTGGAATCAAACTTTCTTGCCAAAATTACAAGCGCCAACTTCTGCCCCAGTTTTTCTTGCTTGGGGATTTTTATTTTGTCACAATATGTTACCTTATGCACACTATGCTACACTATGACCGAGCCGTGAGGCGCCTACGTATCCTTCTTTGAGGAATCAGGTCAAACGTAGTTCCTATTCCTTTGTTTTTTTTTCTTGACTTTTCTTTTGTTCTTATTATCATTACTTTTTTCGTTTTCATTACAGATTCCAAAAGAGGGGTATGAAAGAGTAAATAAGGCTCAAAAGGGGAAGCAAAGGTCAAAGTGTTTGGATAGAAGAAAGAATTGCCTCCGTCATTTCATTCTCTGATAAATGCTAAGTACAAACAAACAACAATTACAATTACCAGAAATCATAATATCTCTTAACTGAGTCAGAATTGATAGCCATGTCGACGCATTTCCCTTCGATATCTGTGGATCATAAAGCGTCGGGCTTGCTCTGTTTAGATTGCGATGATCAACACATACCTCGGATTTTCCTTTTTTTTTTTTTTTTGGCACCACATTAGCCCACCAATCAGGATATCGAGCGGCCCGAATAACCTTAGTATTCAGCTGTTTGGTCACTTCTTCCTTAATCTTCCCACTCACGTTGGTTTTGATCTTCCTGAATTTTGCTGGACGGGGGGTAATGCCGGGTCAGTGGGCAATTTTTGAACCACTAGATTGGTGCTTAAGCCCGGCATGTCGTCGTATGACCATGCAAAATGTTTTGAATTCAGTAAGTGCTTTGATTAGTTCTTCCCTGATGTTTGGTTCCATGTGGATGCTTATCTTAGCTTCCCTGATGTCATCCGCATCCCCTAGATTGACGGCTTCCGTGTCATTTGAGTTGGGCTCTTTTTTTTTTTTTTCAACTTGGCTCAACTCTCTGTTAATTTTTCTGAAGGCTTAGTCCTCATCGTATTCCGACTTATCATCACAATCTTGTACTATAAGTTCGAAATCAGATTGATTGATTTCTTTTTTTAGACTAGGTTGAAGATCCGTCGTGCATGCCATGTCATTAGAATCAGTAGAAAGAGAACTGTTCAGAAGACAAAAATAAGAAGAAAAATTAAAACAAAATAAGGAATGAGGGAAAAAAACTTTCACTTTATTAAAATACGGGATAGCAAGGTTTCACACTTTGGCGAGCACAAGAAAGATTTGGATTACAACCCTGGAATAATCCAGACAACAAAAAAGAAAATCAGAGCCCACTACCAAGACTCCCTTCGTATAGGAAGAGGAGTAGCCATTCAATTGTTGATTTTTGCTTTCAACCCCACAAACTGTACATCTGCCTCATTGGACCCTTTTCCCAACACCATAACTGGCTTGTTATCCACCTTTTCCAACTATACCACCGTTTTCCCACTGGTTAACATTTATTTTGAACCGACACGGATCATCATCACTGTTTGTGAGGGTTTCTTTAGCTTCCCTCCTTCGTGCATTAGCTCAATCATGTGGGTTTCAAGTTGTGCCGGCAACGGGTTCTGATTGATGTTGGGTGCCTCTGGTGTCTGAACCTCAATCTTGTTGGTGTCAATAAGATTTTGTACTGCATGTTTCAACTTCCAACATTTCTCGGTATCATGACCGAGAGCCCCCGAACAATACTCACAGCTTACCGAGTGGTCCATATTTTTGGGAAAGGGATTTGGCAATCTGGGCTCAACAGGACTCAACAAGCCTAACTGCCTTAATTTGTGGAACACGACAGTATAGGTTTCCCCTAACTCAGTGAATGTTCTTTGTATTTTTTCATTTCTGAAAGCCTGATTTCCCCGGAAACCTACCCCTGGAGGGTTCTTGTAGGCTCTTGGTGGTGAATAGGTGTTTTGCAGTGGTGTATGTGTGTTCTGGGGAGCCGGTGCGTGCCATTGCGAGCGAACCGGAGGCTGAGTATATGTTTGGGCTTGGTTAATGGAAGAATGGGGCTCTGTAAGGTGATAGTAGTGTTGGGATGAATTGTGGTGGTAAGTTGATTGGCGAGGTCGTTGTTGATTATAGTAAGGCGGTGAACCTCTGGGTCCCGACCAAATTCCTGAACCAACTACCGCTGCTTCCTTTCTCTTCTTTCTTCCGATTTCTCCTACCCTACCTTGAATAGCTTGAGTAGCTGCCTTAATTGCTGAATAGCTCATAATTTTATTTGTCTTGAGGCCTTCTTCCACCATACCTCCCATCTTCACTACCTCGTTGAATGATTTCCCTACCGCTGAAACCAAATGGGCATAGTAAGTTGGTTCCAAGGCTTGGAGGAAGTAGTCTACCATTTCACTCTCCTTCATAGGAGGATCCACTCTTGCTGCCTGTTCTCTCCACCGAAAACCATACTCTCTGAAACTTTCATTATGTTTCTTCTCAAATTTTGTCAAAGATAATCTATCTGGGATGATTTCCAGATTGTATTGGAAATGGTATGTGAATGCCTGTGCCAGGTCATCCCAGGTGTACCATCTCCCATGGTCCTGGCGTGTATACCACTCCAAAGCTAATCCGCTTAGACTTTGACTGAAGTAAGCCATCAATAATTCATCCTTTCCCCCAGCTCCTCGCATCTTGCTACAGAAACCCCTTAAGTGGGCTACTGGGTCGCCGTGCCCATCGTATAGGTCAAATTTAGGCATCTTGAAACCAACTGGTAATTGTACATTTGGGAACAAGCACAAATCCTTGTAAGCTACACTGACTTGCCCACCTAATCCCTGCATGTCTCGGAATGATTGTTCTAGACTTTTGACCTTCCTGAACATTTCTTCTTGTTCAGCATTTTTGGCTGGCTTGTCAATTTCGGTTGGGATATCAAAACGAGGAGCAGTTGAATGGATTTCGGAGGCTTTGAGGGTGGGCTCCGGGGGTAATATTGGTTGTCCTGGGCCTGGAATGTAGGCTCACTAGGAGATTTGTGGAATGTAGCCGGGGGAGGTGCTACGAAAACAGGAGTCACAGGTGGAGAAAAGTATGAAACTGGTTTTGGAGGTGGAGACTGCGGTGTTTGAGAGGTGGTTCCTCGGTAGTGTTGGTAAATGGGGAAATTTGGGGATAATTCAGTGGTAATATTATCCTGAGTTTGGGTCATTGATGGAGCAGGGTTAGTTGGGTAAGATAGGGGTAACTGCCCTGTAGACCAAGCCTGGTACATTTCAGCCATTTGCTGTTTGAGTTTAAACATCTCTTCTTTCATTTTCCCGACATCCATCTCCTCTAGCTCAATACCTGTGTCAACATCTGGGATAGACATACTTTCGGGTATTCGTCCTTTTGATCTCGTGTGATAATGATAATATGCCAGTATACTCTTTAGAGAAACTAACTGCTTGAATTCTTGAAATGAACAAACTTGTTAGTTTTGAGAATTTAACACATATACAATTACACGTTGAGATGCAATGCTCCTAGACAAATATCCCCTTTCTATTATGCATTTGCTCGACTGCTTGTGTCGTCCCAGTTTTCTTGAAAATTTTATTCACTTATATTTTATTTTATTTTATTATATATATTTTATTGTGGTGGTCGAATCTTATAGAGATTGCCTACGTATCATGCCCCTGCATGAATCAGACCTTGCGTAGTTCGGACCAATAAAAGATAAGCAATACTAATCATTTTTTTTCAATTTTCATATTGGGTTTCAAAGGTTTAAAAATGACCTACAAACTAGAAAATCAAACGACCCACATATTATAATCAAAAGTTTTACAAACTCCAAAACAAACGGCCAGCTTCCTTTCTCCGTTTGACAAATGCAACCAAACGGTTATTTTTGCAAATGTGGCCCCGTCCAAATTTTGAGGCCGGAGAGGATTATTTTATGACACTTTACACACTTGTCCGTTCTTTTACGAAAATAGCCTTTCGACAACTGAAAGATACTCTGAGGCTATTTCGGCAAGAACGGTTTAAGACGCGGCCGAAGCTGGCTCGGCTTATTATGACAAAATTCAAACGGTATTCACCTGACCGCCGACTATTTATTTTTATTTTTTTTTAAATTACAATAAAAATCTGGTGTTGCAAACACGGCCCTTCAGCGCCTCGGGGACGAAGATTTTTAAGGCTGTGTGGGTCAACTAGACCAAAATCCTAAACATGACCCAAAAGGTGGTTGTTTATGCAAAGTCGGCCTTCTGGCGTCCCATTCGGGAACATTCGGCTATGTCTTGATAAAACAACGTCACCCGACTTCTTTATGACTCTTAAAATTCGACATATTTTTTTTTTGGCTATTTTGTTTTAGCAAAAAGTGGAGGCTGGACACTGCCCGACTTATTTATGAAAAAAAATTAAAATTTTGACATATTTTTTATTTATTTATTGGTTTTTGGCTATTTTAGCAAAAATGGGGGTTGGACCCGATGAGGGTTGCCTACGTATCTCACATCCGGTGAGAATCAAACCCGCGTAGTTCGGGCAATCAAGAATAAGTAGATGAACTAACTTCCTTTTTTGAATTTGTGAAAGAACTATTTTAAAAGGAAAAAGGAAATATTTTTTTTTTTGGATTTTTGATTGATTTTCTTTTTAAAAGAAAGACTTCTAAGATATATATATTTTTTTAATTTCCATTTGTTTTTTTTTTGTTTTTTTTTCTTATTCTAAAGAAGAAAGAAAATATTTTTTTTTTGGAATTTTACCTTTAATAAAAGAAATGCTTTCTAAAAAAATATTTTTTTGAATTTTGAATTTTATTTTCAATTTTTAAAGAAGAAGGAAAATATTTTCGAATTTGTTTTATTTTATTATATATATATATATATATATATATATATATATATATATTTTATAATTAAAAAGACTTTCTTAAAGAAGTCAATATTGGAAAATATTTTTGGATTTTTTTGTTTTGAAAATTGGGAGTGTAAAAAAAACTTTTCTAGACTTTTTGGCAGGACAACAAATAAAGATATAAATTTTTTGGAAATAAAGAAAAACTTTTTTGGATTTTTATATATATATATATATTTGCAACAAATAATAAATCCACTTTCAACGCGACTCTTTTTATTTTATTATTTTTATTTTTATTTTGGTATATAAACAAATAAATAAATAAAAACCCATTTTAACAACAAGAATCTTTTTCATTTTCATTTTTTATGGCAAGACAAACTATTTTTTTTTTTTTTAAAAACAAGACAGAACAACGACTCTTTTTTTTTACTATTTTTCCTTTGCTTTTAATAAAACAAACTAATAAAACATTTTTTTTTTCATTTTCTCAAACTTTCGGCAGAGTTTTGACAGTTATTTGGGTATTGGTTTTTTTTTTTTCAAAAATAAACAATCAATTCCCTAACCGCTATTTCTTCTTTTTTTCAATTTTAAAATATTATTCCTGATATTCAAAAGTCAGTCAGCACACAAGTACGAATCAAATAAATGCGCAAGTAGGAGCAAGTAAGATGCATCAGGATGGTCATTTTCATTTTTTGGTACACCTGTCCTAGACAGACCCAACCCATGTGTTGAGTCTCCAAAGTCAAATGCACGTGATGCAAACAAACGCTCCTACTAGGGATCCGGCATGAAGCTGAGTTATTCTAAGTGAAAAAACCTGAGGCATATTGATCTAGCCCTGGCTTACCCAAACAGACAGTTTGAGCCGAAATGGGGGCAACGTACCGGGAGCACGAAAGTCTGCCCGGCCTAGTTACTTGTCCCAACTTCGTCTTATTTGGTATGACTTTTAACAGAAAGGTGGGCCACGCGCACGTGTACACCATAAATTCAGAAGACTCAGAGAGAGAAGGGTTTCGTAGCAGTTTTATATACACAATTCAGATAATATTAAAGTGGTAAAAGCATCATTTAGCACACTAGGCATATATCATGTAAAAATCAAATAATAAATAAATCCAACTATAACAGTTATTTTAAGCTCAAATTCTTGAACCCTGAACTAGTGGTTCTGGATTGTTTCCCCAGCAGAGTCGCCAAAGCTGTCACACCTCCTTTTTCCGCACCCGCGAGGGTGCGTTGGAGTTTTTCCAATTAAAGGACAATCGAGACGGGATTGGTTTATTTATTTCAGAGTCGCCACTTGGGAGATTTAGGGTGTCCCAAGTCACCAATTTTAATCCCGAATCGAGGAAAAGAATGACTCCATATTACAGTCTGCGTACCAGAAATCCGGATAAGGAATTCTGTTAACCCGGGAGAAGGTGTTAGGCATTCCCGAGTTCCGTGGTTCTAGCACGGTCGCTCAACTGTTATATTCGGCTTGATTATCTGATTTTATACAAATATGAACTTATGTGCAAATTTTATCTTTTAACCGCTTTATTATTATTGTTTTTAAAAGAAATATGAACATCGCTTAAAACACGTCTTTGGACTGCGTTACATGAAATGCACTCACAATCCGGAACACGTTTTATTTGATGTTTTGGGATTTGGATTCGGGTCGCATGAAATGCACACCCAGGCTTAAGAAAGTAAAATATTAAACACGCGCCTAAAGAGACTATCGCGTTATTATTTTGGGGAAGACCGTGAAATTCGCTAAACGGTCCTTCCGAATTCTAATTAAACCATACATTTTGTGAGGGCCCCGCAATCTATACGTTTTATTTGGCGAGGCTCGTCTCATTTTTATTTTTAAAGGATAAACCTACAATGACTATATTTTCTATTAAGTTCGTCTCTAAAATAAAAGAAAATCTCTTAATTATTTACATGCTGAAAAACGTAACTTATTAGTTATTAGTTTACGGCTAATGCGAATGGAAAATTGCGATCGAGTTTGTACAAAGAAAAACTGTTTTCACTTTATATTCTGTTATTCAATAATACTAGAACATGAGATTGACCATAATATCAAAACAGATTAATTATTCTCCGTAATTTAAACTAACATTATTAGATGAAGAAAGTATACATATGCAACCTCATTATTCATTAATCATTCAACTACATCTTTATACGAAGAAAGAAAAATTATATTCAACCACAAATCTAAACAGGAGGAATTCAACAGGAACAAAGCCTGATTAATATTTCATTTTTTGCTTCAAGCCGAGATTGTACAAATGTGTACCTGGAAACAGCAGTACAAGAACAAAAGAAGGAGAAGTCAGCAGCAGTAATAACACAGCAACAGCAGATTCAGCAACATCGCAAACCAGTACAGTAGGAATAGCAGAAAACCCAGGAGACTATAAACGACTCCAAGTATAGTGAAGAAGTAAAAGGTAGGAAGGTTCTGACTATTTCAGATCTTAAGCGAGACAATGAAGCAGTAACTATTCTTTTTCAACTTCAAAACTCTCCAAAATGAATTCTGCCCCTGTATATTCAGTGTATCCAGAATGTATATCGGGTGTATACTTCTCACTCCGCCCCCTCTTTTTTTCTTCTCTCTATCTAGTTTTTCCTCTCTTTTTTTCCACCCTTCTTCCTAAATTTTCTCTTCTATTTATAGCAAAATTTTCGAAATTTTCAGATTTGTTTTTTATTATTTTATTATTTTTTTAATTAAAAGAAATCCCACTTACAAATTGCTTTTATTTTTTTAGAAAAAGAAATCCCACCTTTATTTACTTTTATTTTTAAAATTCCAACTTTAATTACTTTATCTTATTTAAAATCCCACTTTTTATTTTTTTAAAAGAGAATCTCACTTTATTTAACTTTTCTTTAAAAAATAAACCACTATCTTTTCTTTTTCTTTTAAAAATGCTACTTTCAATTACTTTAAATTTTTTAAATTTTCAGATATCTTTATATTTATTTTTTAATTCCAACCTTCTTTTACTTTTAAATTTTTTAAAACTTTTTACTTTTTTTTTTAAATTTTCTACATTCTTTTACATTTTTTTTATTTTTTTATTTTTTATTTTTTTAAAATCATTTTTTTTATTTTTTTAAAATCATTTCCGAAATTACTATATATATATATTTTTTAAAATAAAAATAATAAATAAAATAAAATATTTTCGGATTTTTTTATATATATAAAAAAAACAAAAAATAAAACTATTAATAGTGATAATTCACTTTTTATTTTTTTATTTTTATTTTTTGGTTTTGTTTTGTGTTGGACAAAAATGAAGAAGGGGTGTTGGGTTAATGGACTGGATCGACCCAGTTCGAAATGGACTGGGTCGTAGGGAAGATTGGGCCATTTTTTGGGCCTATAGCTTGAAATTGAAGAAGAGGCCCAATTCCGACTTTCTTTATATTTTCGTTCTCTTTTCTTCTTTTATTTTTCTAAAACTAAATTATAAAAATACTTAAACTATTATTAAGAACTAAATTAAGTTATAAAGGCGCAAATTAACTCCCAATAACAATTAACGCACAATTAAGTATTAATTAAGCATAAAATTGTATATTTGGACATTAAATGCTAAAAATGCAAACGATGCCTATTTTTGTAATTTTTAATTTTTGTAAAACAATTTTAATTACTAACAATTGTAGAATTAAATCCTACATGCAAAATGCGACATATTTTTGTATTTTTTATTAATTTAGCGAATAAACACGCACAGACAAATATAAATAATTCTTCAAAATATCACAAAATTATACACCAAAGAAAAATCATTTTATTTTTGAATTTTTTGGGAGTAATTCTCATATAGGGCAAAAATCACGTGCTTACACCAGCTATAACCAATTCACCTAATCAATTAACCAAAATATAGCAGCTATAACCAATTCTTAATCAAATTTAATCAACAAATTCAAACTAAATGATGAACAACAAAGAAACAACTGGAATTATTTTGATTGTACAATATTTTTAAACAACAAACCTACTTTCAGATTCAACAACAATAACAAACAAGTATATTCAAATCACTGAGTTCAAATTCAAATTAAACTTAAACAGAATAAATAAACAGATTCAAATCACTAAACTCAATAATCAATTGAACCTTAAACTAAATCTAACAATATTACAACCAAGATGAAGGATTCAAGTTATTAAACTAACACACTTCTATATTAAAACTAAATTCTTTTAAATGAATAAAAACAAACTGAAGAAATAATCAAGAAACGATAAACCACGAACAAAAAAGAAACAAACATACACTGATTTCGGATCCGAGAATATCAAGCAAAATACGGACAGAAATGAAACTTAAACCAACTAACCGGAAATGAACAACGACGAACTCGAACGGCAATGGAAAAACTCGAACCAAGACTGTCAAACCTAACGGATCTCGACTCAACAGGAACGTTAAACTTGAAAGTCAGTCGAGAAACTCAAACGAACTCTCCTCGAGCTTTAAACGAACTCCATTGATGAAACAAACTTCCGTCGCCATTTTCCGGTGGTGATGGAATTCAGTCGACGAAGAAAAAGAAAGGGACAGTAGCAACGCTGCTTGTCAATGAACTGGTGGAGCTGGCCGGAGCTCGACGAAGACGAAGGAAGGTGAAGCAGCCATGGAAGCTCGACGAGGGCAGCACCAATGGTTGACGCAACAGCGATGGTTGCTCGTCAATGGCGGACGGAGAGGGTCGTTGGTGGTTGAAGCTGGGGTGGTGACGACGAGAAGGCAGCCATGGTCGAAGCTGGACGAAGCAGCAACAGCAACAACCATGGCGACTGTGTGTGTGTGTGTGTGTTCGTCGCTGCTGTTATAGCAGCTGGTGGAGACGGACAGCGACACTGGTTTTTCCGGCGTGGCTGGGGGTCGTTTGGACGTGAGGTTGAGGAAGAAGAAACAGCAGCAGCTGTAAACACCTAATTTTTAACAACATTTAATTTTTTATCACTTCTTTTATGTAAATATTTTAGGGGGTTTTAACCTACTATTATTTTAGCTTTATTACACTTTTTATTATAGGATAAAAATACCAAAAATTAAAAGCTGAATTATCACTATTAATATTTTTATTGTTATTTTTTGTTTTTTTATATAAAAAAAATCCAATTTTTTTTTAAAAACAAAAATAATAGTTTCGGGAATGATTTAAAAAAATAAGAAAAAGGGAAGTTTTGAATAAAAAAATATAAAAGTAAAAATAGGTGGAATTCTCTTTTAAAAAAAGTAAAAGAATGTAGAAAATTTAAAAAAATAAAATTTTGTGGAAATTTTTAAAAAATTAAAAAGTAAAAGAAGGTTGGAATTAAAAAATAAATATAAAGGTATCTGAAAATTTAAAAAAAATTTAAAGTAATTGAAAGTAGCAATTTTAAAAGAAAAAGAAAAGATAGTGGTTTTTTTTTTTTAAAGAAAAGTTAAATAAAGTGAGATTCTCTTTAAAAAAAATAAAAAGTTGGATTTTAAATAAGATAAAATAATTAAAGTTGTAATTTTAAAAATAAAAGTAAATAAAGGTGGGATTTCTTTTTCTAAAAAAATAAAAGCAATTTGTAAGTGGGATTTCTTTTAATTAAAAAATAAAAAAATAATAAAAAACAAATCTGAAAATTTCGAAAATTTTGCTATAAATAAAAGAGAAAATTTAGGAAGAATGAGTTCAAAAAAAGAAGAAAAACTAGATAGAGAGAAGAAAAAAGAGGGGGCGGAGAGAGCGGTATACACTAGATATACACTTTAGATACATAGGATATACAGGGACAGAATTCATTTTGGAGAGAGTAAAAAAGATAGAACCAAATTTTTTGAAATATTGAGAGCGAAAGAACACCATAGAGAGTTCAAAGCAAGAAAGAAAAAATAAAGAGAGATTTTCGGACTATTTTTCTTCTCCATTTTTACTAGTTTTCTCCGTGTTGCTGGGATTTCTGGATTGAGGTGTTGAAGCTACTGTGTTGGGTTTTCTGCTGCTGTATGTTGCTGTGTTACATACTACTTTGCTGACCTTCTTCTTCTTGTATTGACAATATCAGGTACACAACTGTAACTTTGGTATATTGTAAGCTGAAATGTGAAAGCATGGATACATATGAAGAATGGAACTTTGAAGTTTTAATTTAACTTTTTCTTTGTTTCTTTTACTAATTGTATTTAGGTTATTTCATGTATTATTATTTTGTAAATCTTTGTCGCTTTGCATAACTAGGCATCTTGTAGTGATGTATTAAATAATACTTTGCTTTAACTTGATTATTAGGTAGTATATATTTAAGCATGCTAATTACTGTCAAACTGTTTAATAATTAGAATAAGAGGAAAATAACATAAGTTGGTCTTTAGTGAATCGGCTTGGCAAAACTGATTAAGTTCACTGGCTATGAAGGTTTTAATATTGTCAACATTAGGTTAATCGTGAACAGGTAACTAAATTTAGTTAAAGCATGAATTTAAATTAACTTCGCGAATTAGGCATTATGACATGATTTGAGTTCAAACAAGATGAGTTAACGTTTAAATTTAATAAACTTTTGAATATGCATTAGTAATTAAGATTGATTCTAGTTTCAAATAGTTATAAATAATTAATTCTAACGGTTCAAGTCATCTAACAATGCGAGTTTAATCTAGTTATAGGATAATTAGTTTCTTTTGAATATATTATTTGTCGATTCCGTATTTTATTTATAATTACAATTTTAGTAATATTCCTTTCTGTTAACATTTGTCTTAATCTAGCATTTAATATGTTATGTTTTTTAAGCATGTAATTAATTAGAATTTTTTTTCTTTTATTTTAGAGACGAATTTAATAGAAATGTAGTCACTTTAGGATATCCTTAAAATAAATGAGGCGTGCTTCGCCAAAATAAATACAAAATTTGCGGGGCCCTCAATAATTATTTGTTTTAAAATACTTAGATCCCGGGACGGGTCATTTAGCAAATTTCACTGCCCTACCCAAAATAAAAACAGCGCGTTAGTCTTTAGGCGCGTATTTAATAATGTTATTTTCCTAAACTCGGGTGCACATTTATGTGACCCAAATCCAAATCTCAACGGAGTCGAAGTGTGTCGACGACCACGGGTACATTGACTGTGACGTGGTTTGAGATATATTTTCACGATTGAGATATAATAATGATAAAAGTGGTTAAAAGTTAAAATTCGCACATATGTTCAACATGTATTATATCAGATAATCAAGCCGAATATGACAATTGAGCGACTGTGCTAGAACCACGGAACTCGGGAATGCCTAACACCTTCTCACGGGTTAACAGAATTCCTTATCCGGATTTCTGGTGCGCAGACTGTTAAACAGAGTCATTCTTTTCCTCGATTCGGGATTAAAACCGGTGACTTGGGACACCATAAATCTCCCAAGTGGCGACTCTGAAACAAATAAATAAATCTCGTTTCGATTGTTCTTTAATTGGAAAAAACTCCCTTCCGAGCCCCGTTGCGGCTGCGCGGGTGAAAAAGGAGGTATGACAGCTCTGGCGACTCTGCTGGGGAGCGAACCCAGAATCTCTGGTTCAGGGTTCAAGAATTCGAGCTTAGAATAATTGTTATTATTTGGCTTTATTTATTATTTGATTTTATTACATGTTTTGGCCTAAATGTGCAAAATGTTGCTTTTACTGCTTTGATATTATCTGAACTGTATATAAACTGTGCCGAAACCCTTCTCTTCTCATCTTCGGGGATGTGCTCGCTGGCCGAGACTCTCTGTTCTATTAGTGTCATACCCTAAAATAAGAAAGAGGTCGGACAAGTTACAAAGCCGGACGATCTCGCGGGTCCCCGGCACGTAGCCCCCTCCTCGACTCGAGTTGTCCACTCGGGTACACAGTCTAGAACAAATACCCAGGTTATGAACTTAGAATAACTCAGCTTCATGCCAGATCCCTAGTAGGAACGCTTATCTGCATCATGTTGCATTTGACTTAAGGGATTCAACACAGGGGTGGGGGCCGTCTAGGACTACCAACCTAAAATGAAAAGACCATTCTGCTGCATCCTGTTTGCTTTATGCATTTATTTGCTTCAGACTTGCATGCTGACCGGCTTCGAAAAATCAGGAATATTGAAAAATTGTGGGGAAAAAAAGAGCGAAGTAACAGTGTAGAGAATTAATTGCCTATTTTAGAAAGAGAAAAAAAACAATACCCAAATACTGTCGAAATTCTGCTGAAAATCTTGAAAAAATGAAGAAAAGAAAATGTTTTATTTTATTTCACTCAAAAAAAAGAGTCTTTTTATTTTAAGTTTAGAAGAATAGGTTAGTCATTTTTTGTGAAACAAAAAAGAAAATAAGTCTTCACTTTGTCTTGTTTTCAAAAAAAAAAAAAATAGTTTGTATTGCCATGAAAAATGAAAATTTAAAAGAGTCTTGTTTTTAAAATGGTTTTTTTTATTTAAAATGAAAATAAAAAGAGTCGTGCGTTAAACGTGGATTTATTATTTGTTGCAAATATATATATAAATCCAAAAAGTATTTTTCTTGATTTCCTTTCTAGAAAAGTTTTTTTAAACCCCCAATTTTCAAAATAAAAATCCAAAAATATTTTCCACTATTGATTTCTTTAGAAAGTCTTTTTAATTGTTTTTTTTAAAAATAAAAATAAAAATAAAAATATTTTCTTCTAATTTCTTCCAAAAAAATATTTTCATTCTTCTTTCAAAATTGAAAAGAAAATTCAAAATTCAAAAATATTTTTTAGAAGCATTTCTTTCATAAATTGAAAGTAAAATTCCAAAAATATTTTCTTTTTTCTTTAGAAGTTTTTCTTTCGAAATTCAAAAAAAACAAAAATTAAAAATCTTTTTTCTTTAGAAATCCTTCTTTGCAAAAATGCTCCCTTTCTTCTTTATAAGTCTTTCCTTCAAAAAAAAAATTAGTTCATTTACTTTATTCATGATCGCCCGAACTACGCCGGTTTAATTCTCACAGGGTGTGAGATACGTAGGCAACCCGCATCGGGTCCAACTTCCCATTTTGCAAAAACGACTAGAAAAATGACAATGTTGCCACTTTTATAAAAGAGTCAGGCGATGTCATTTTGCAAAAATAGCCGAACATTCTCTAAAGAGGCGCCGGAAGGCTGACTTTGTATAAACAGCCACCTTTGGTCATTCTTTTACCTTTCGGCTGGTTAAATCCCTACAGCCTTAAAATCTTCATCCCTAAAGAGTCAAAATGTCGTATTTGGAGAATCAGTCTTTCTTTTCCTCAAAAATTAGGGAAAAATGGGAAAATTAGTTTATGAGTCAAATAAAGATTTTGCTTTTTGTCTAAATCACCTTAATAAATGTGCAGAATGAGCACGAGTAGGAATTCATCTGGTGCCATTATAAACGGGATCCCTTTGGGCTTACGCATATGGTGGAACGACTTGGAAGAATCAGGGCGAGATACAATCAAGATGTACTTAGGAAACTTAATTGGGTTACTGGACATTGATCCGTGAGGGGACATTATAAGGGCGTTAATTTCATTCTGGGACCCAGCACACAATGTATTTCATTTCTCAGACTTTGAGCTCACACCGACACTGGAAGAACTGACAGGGTACATCGGGGGTCCCAAGGTCCCTATGAGAGAGCAGTATCTTATTGCACCAAGGACCGTGACCATACACAGGTTTTTAGACACCGTGAAGATCCGGAGAGTTATACACAACCCAGAGTTATCAGAAGGTTTTTGTAGTTTGGCATTCCTGTACAACAGATACGGTCAGTTTAGAGGGTTCAACAATCCCGAGGGAAAGATCTGCAGCGGGGAAAACCAGCTGAAATGGGAAAGACATAGGTGTATTGCTTTCATGGTAGCCTTTCTGGGCCTTCTAGTATTCCCGAGAAAAGACGCGAAAATTAACATACAAGTCGATGGGGTCGTCAGCACTTTGCTCAAGCAAGACAACAGCACTCTGGCACCAATGATAATAGCAGACATCTTCCGCGCTCTCACTGTTTGCAAAACCGGAGGAGGTTTCTTTGAGGGTTGCAATGTACTACTGCAAATGTGGATGATAGAACACCTATGTCATCGCCCTCAGTTTCTGAAATATGAGTCGTCACAAAAGACTTGTATAGAAGAGTTTTCCACAAGGGTCGACGGGTTTAGCCTGCCAGAAGGGGTCGTTGAATGTGTCACTCTGTTGCGTTCCGTCTCAGCAAACCAGATAGAATGGGCATTTGGGTGGCTACCCATAGATGAAATCATATACATGTCAGCCGCCGAATCTCATTTGTTGTTGATGGGTCTCCAAAGTATCCAGCCCTATGGGCCATATAGAGTGTTGAGACAGTTGTGGCGATACCAAATAGTCCCAAAGGAAAAAGGATCTCAGTGGCCAGGTGGTCGAAATCGGGCCTGGTGGGCAGTTCCCTGAAGCAATCATTCGGAGAATCTGGAATGAATGTCAAACCCTGAAAGTAGATACTCGTGTACAAAACCGGGCCAAAGGCGAAGTGTCACCAAAATACCTCACATGGTACAGAAGAGAGCTTGAGCACCAGAGACCAACTAAGAGAGCTCACGTCCAAGACTTTGTAGAATCATCGCAAGCACAATGGGGTTGGCTAGCAAAAGAGAAAGAATATCGGGTCGAGATTGGCAAGTTAAAACAGCAAATTGAGGGGCTAAAATACCAAAGCAGCTTGCAAATTGATGCTGATACAGGAGAGAAAAGCAAGTTGACTCAAGAGAACAAGGCCCTGAGAGCCCGAATCCGCCAAGACAGAAAGAATGTCGGTGACCAACAGAAAAGTCGGTCCAATGAGAGGTTGATAGTAGAGTTGAGGAGTCAGGTCAGTAAAAGCCGAGAGGATTTGGAGAGATCCGAGGCTTGCATAGCGAGAATGCGGGTCAGATGGGCAAAAGGTATAATGGCACGGAAAAAGCATCTACAACAAGTCATAAGGGATTATGAAATGAGCATTGGACTATTAAGAGAAACAAACTCCACTCTTCAGGAGCGGGTCTTTAAACAAGCCCGAGATGCCCAAGCAGACAAAAGGCGTTGTTATGATGTGATGACCAGAATGGAAAAACAAATGGAGAGGTTCCAGGATCGACTCCCCGACAATGCTCAAGCACTGGGACTAAAAAACCGGCGAATATAGCAACTATTCAGGGAAAGGGACAACATCCAAGGTAGGATTGACGAGGTTGGGCACTACATCTACATGAGATGCTTAGCATGTGAGCAAATGCCTCGTGATACCCTACTTGCCTCCGTCATGGGCTACGTCCACCGGATCATGAATGAGTTGAAAAGCTTACAAAGGGGTCTTACACCAAAGCCCGCGGAAAGGCCGAACGATGCCTCGCAGGCACCAAAATTCAAGGCTTTAATGTATCCCTAGTTCAAGCCCGCACTTGTTTGTTTTTCAGAGTCTGTTGTCTACCCCTATGTTCTCTTCAAACATTGTTAATAGTGTGGAGTCTGTATTTCGTTTGTTTTCTTTCAAATAACAGTTTGTAATAGCATATTTGGGTAATAGAATGTAAAATTGGGTCTTTATTTTACTCAAGCACGAACTACGCCTAGTCTGATTCGTGCGGGGTCACGATACGTAGGCAATCTCTATAGGATTCTACCTTAATTAAAAAAAAAGGAAAAAGAGAGAGAGAAGAAGAAAAGAAAGGTCCCTGAAACACTTAAAAGAGGCACAAATAAAATAATACGGGATGATGCATGCGATCAGAGCAAAAGCATGTTAGAAATGGTTAACTGCCTAAGAACATTGCATCCCCCAACGTGCAATTACAATATCTGTTAAGAATCTAACACTGACAAGTTTGTTGTTTTTCCAATCTATATCAGTTAGTTTGTTAAAGTGTACTGGCACCGTACCATTATCAAACAAGATCAAAAAGGCCCATACCAGAAAGCATGACTGGCTCAGACAACAGTGTTGAGTCAGAAAAGATGGCAAATCAGATGCTGAAGGAGGTCATGGAAAAAATGGAAAATATGAGGCTAGAAATGAATGAAATGCAAATAGCCTTAGCTAGAGCCCAAAAGGGGCATGAACTACCTGTTACTCCAACTCTCCAACTAGGACACACGCCAGAATACCCCTCTCCCGGTCCTTCAACGAGTTTCCCAAGCCATCACTACTATCAGGGAAGAGAGGCCTATGATCCCCAAGCTCCACCACCCAATCAGAATCCTCCTCCACCAAATGTTCCCGTCTTTGTGGCACCTGCCCAGCCCCATTGCACAGATCGTCTAGCGAGCCATTGTTTCAGGCTCACGATACACAATATTACCCCCCTGAACTCACATTCAAAGCACCCGAGCCACATACATATAATCCCCACTTTGAGGTCCCGGCGGAGATTGAAAAGCCGGCTAAGAGCCTAGAGCAGGACGAGGTGATGCGGAAATTTAAAAGCCTGGAGCAGTCCTTCAGGAACATGCACGGGTTAGGCAACCAGGTCAGCGTGGCTTACAAGGATCTATGCCCTTTCACTGACGTCCAATTACCAGCAGGGTTCAAGATGCCCAAATTCGATTTATACGAAGGGCATGGAGATCCTATGGCACATCTACGGGGCTTTTGTAGCAAGATGAGGGGAGCGGGGGGCAAAGATGAGCTACTGATAGCTTACTTTGGCCAAAGTTTGAGCGGGTCGGCACTAGAGTGGTATACAAGACAAGATCCGAGCAGGTGGTACACCTGGGATGATCTGGCACAGGCTTTCGCAGGACACTTCCAATACAACCTTGAGATAGTCCCAGATCGTCTCACATTGCTAAAGCTTGAGAAGAAACCCGGAGAGAGCTTCCAGGAATTTGGGTTCCGATGGAGAGAACAGGCAGCCAGAGTTGATCCTCCAATGAGAGAGGGAGAAATGGTAGATTACTTTCTACAAACTCTAGAGCCAACTTACTTAGGTCACTTGGCAAATCCTTCAACGAAGTGGTGAAAATGGGAGGCATGATAGAAGAGGGACTTAAGTCCAATAAGATCCTGAGTTACTCGGCAATTAAGGCAACGACTCAGGCCATTCAGAGCGGCACGGGAGGTGCGCTCGGAAAGAAAAGGAGAGAGGAGGTCACGACAATAAAGGCAGGCAATTGGTCCAGATCTAGAGGTCCTTCCCCTCATTACCAACCCAGACTCCATCATCCAAACTACCCACACATTCCAAATTACCCTCCACAACCCTACTACCTACCACAAGAACAACATTTCTCCGTCCATCAAGCCCAGACATATACTCAACCCCCGGCTCGCCCGCAATGGCGCGCGCCAGTTCCCCACAATACATACCCACCTCCACATAATACCTACCCACCACCACAAAACACCTATCCACCGCCAAGAGCCTACAGGAACCCTCTAGGGACAGGTTTCAGGGGGAATCTGGCTTCCAGAAATGAAAGACTGCAGAGGCAAAGAACCTTTATTGAGTTGGGAGAAACTTATACTGCCTTGTTCCGCAAATTAAGGCAGTTGGGTTTATTAAATCCTGTTGAGCCTAGGCTGTCAAATCCCTTACCCCAAAATATGGATCACTCGGTAAGATGTGAATATTGTTCGGGAGCTCCCGGACATGATACCGAGAAATGTTGGAGGCTGAAACATGCGATACAAGATCTTATTGATACCAACAAGATCGAGGTACAGGCACCGGAGGCACCCAACATTAACCAGAACCCATTGCCAAAGCACCCTGAAGCCTATATGATCGAGCTTGTGCACGAAGGAGGGGAGCCAAAGAAACCCTCACAGACAGTGATGATGATCCGTGCCACTCCGAAAGAAAAATCGACCGGTGGGGAAGCAGGGGTACAGTTGAAGGGGGAAGATGTCAAGCCAGTGGTGATATTAGGGAAGAATCCATCCACCGCTACAAAGAAACCAGAGCCAGCCAAGTTGGTAGTATCGGGAGCATCATCTGCACCCGTAGTTGTTGTGAAAGGGGTCTACAGGGAACCGGTCATCATAAAGCCGGTAGTCCAATTGCTAGTGAATGATAGCAAGGCTGTGCCTTGGAAGTATGAAAAGGCAGTGGTAATGTACAAGGGAAAGCAAGTGGAGGAGGATAGTTGTGAGGCGCAAGGACTGCCTCGATCGGGACGGTGTTTTACTCCCGTGGAGTTGAGAAGGTCCAACCCAGCAGTAACAAAGAAACCCGTGTCATAAGAAGAGGCGGAGGAATTCCTGAAAAGATGAAAGTGCAGGATTACTCCGTTGTCGAACAATTGAAGAAAACACCGGCCCAGATCTCGTTGTTGTCACTATTGATCCATTCGGACGAGCATCGCCGGGCCCTGATGAAGATACTAAATGAAGCTCATGTGCCCAATGGAATTTCAGTGAACCACCTTGAAACAATTGCCAACAAAATTTTTGAGGTAAACAGGGTAACGTTCTCTGATGACGATTTGTCAATGGAGGGCACAAAACATAATAAAGCTCTCAACTTGACTGTCAAATGTGAAGATGCGGTAGTTACTCGGGCGTTGGTGGATAACGGTTCAAGTGCCAATATTTGTCCATTATCCACACTGAACCAGTTGAAGATTGACCATGATAGAATCCACAAGAACAACGTTTGCGTCCGAGGGATTGACGGAAGTGGAACAGACACCGTGGGGGATATTATACTCGAGTTGACCATCGACCCGGTCGAGTTTAATATGGAGTTCCAGGTATTGGATGCCGCGGTATCTTATAACCTTTTGGGACGACCGTGGATCTACGCGGCCAAAGCAGTGCCATCCACATTGCATCAAATGGTCAAGTTTGAATGGGACAGACAAGATGTCGTGTTGCATGGGGAAGACACTGCGTGCACCATGGGAGGTGCCATTGTGCCATTCATAGAAACCAACGATGACAAAGGTCCTTGGGTTTATCAGATTTTTGATGCAGTGTCAGCAAACAAGATTCCCGAGGGTAAAAGCATTCCACACCCCAGGATAGCTTCCGCAACCGTCATGATAGTTTCGGAGATGCTAAGTAACGGGTTCGTGCCAGGAAAAGGTCTGGGGGCTGAGCTCCAGGGAATTGTTCAACCTGTCTCTTTGCCCAAGAATTTAGAGACTTTCGGATTGGATTCAAACCAATTGCAGCAGATATAAAGTGAGCTCGGAAAATGAAGAAGAAAGTTTGGGTTCTTCCCAAGCCAGTTTCGCGTCTCTCTAGATCTTTTGTTAGAGCAGGAGTCACAAGGTCGTCAGTCCCGAAAATTCGTGGACCGTTGATTGGGCCAGATGGAGATTTGGATGAGGGATTAGAAAGAATGTTCGCAGATGTCAACACAATAGAAGCTGGAGAGGGTTCCAGTAAGGCAGACATACAGTTTGTGGGGCCTAGGGCCAATGTCAACAATTGGACAGCTACTCCTCTTCCTACTCGGAGGGAGTCCTGGTAGTTGGCTCTGATTTTCTTTTTTTGTTTTCTGGATTATTCCAGAGTTGTAATCCAGATTCCTTTTTATTTTTATTAATGCTCAACAAAGTGTGAAACCTTGTTATCCCATAATTCAATAAAACGAAAAAGTTTCTTCTTTATTCCTTATTTTATATGTTATTTTTAATTTTGTTTCCTTCGTTTCTTTTTCTGAATAGTTCTTCTCATACTGGTTCTAATGACATGGCATGCAAAACGAATCTTCAACCTAGTCTAAAAGATCAATCTGATTCCGAACTAACTATACAAGAGGTCGATGATGATAATGAATCGGAATATGATGAGGATGAAGCCTTCGAGGAGATAAACAGGGAGTTAAGTTAGTTTGAAGAAAAATCCAAGCCCAACTTAAATGACACAGAAGTCATCAATTTAGGGGATGCCGACGATATCAGAGAAACTAAAATAAGCATCCACATTGCACCAAATATCAGGGAAGAATTTATCAAAACACTTATTGAGTTCAAAGATGTTTTTGCATGGTCATATGATGACATGCCGGGGTTAAGCACAGATTTAGTGGTTCATAAATTGCCCACTGACCCGGCATGCTCTCCCGTCAAGCAGAAATTGAGGAAGTTCAAAACGGATATGAGTGTGAAGATTAAAGAGGAAGTAACCAAGCAGCTGCAAGCAAAGGTTATTTGTGTCACTTGATACCCTGATTGGTTGGCTAATGTGGTGCCGGTGCCAAAGAAAGATGGAAAGATCAGGGTGTGTGTCGATTACCGCAATCTGAACAGGGCAAGCCCAAAGGACAACTTTCCTTTACCCAACATCCATATCTTAATCGACAATTGCGCCGGACGTGAGCTCGGATCTTTTGTAGATTGCTATGCTGGGTATCATCAGATTCTGATGGATGAAGAAGATGCGGAAAAGACGGCATTCATTATGCCGTGGGGAACTTATTACTACCGGGTGATGCCATTTGATTTGAAGAATGTTGGGGCCACGTACATGAGAGCAATGACTACTGTGTTTCATGACATGATCCATAAAGAAATCGAGGTGTATGTGGACGATGTGATCATAAAGTCTAAGCATCAGGAAGACCATGTAGCAGACCTAAGGAAGTTTTTTCAAAGACTTAGAAGGTATGATATTAAGCTTAACCCGGCTAAATGTGCCTTTGGTGTTCCATCTGGAAAGATGTTGGGATTCATCGTTAGTCGGCGAGGTATTGAACTGGACCCGTCAAAGATCAAATCTATCCAAGATTTGCCACCATCGAAATAAGACAGAAGTAATGAGTCTGTTGGGAAGGTTGAACTACATCAGCAGATTTATTGCTCAACTCACAGCAACTTGTGAACCCATCTTTCGATTGCTGAAGAAAGATGCCGCGATAGAATGGATGGCAGAATATCAGGAGGCATTTGACCAGATCAAAGGATATTTATCCAATCCACATGTGTTGGTTCCACCTGAGCCGGGGAGTCCATTAATCCTTTATCTAACGGTCCTGGAGAATTCGTTTGGTTGCGTGTTGGGGCAACACGACATCACAGGAAGGAAAGAGCAAGCCATCTATTATCTCAGCAAGAAGTTTACAGTCTATGAGAATAAGTACACTCAACTTGAGAAGACATGTTGTGCTCTAACTTGGGTAGCACAGAAGTTTAAGTATTATCTGTCGTCACATACTACTTACCTTATTTCACGCCTGGATCCATTAAAGTATATTTTCCAGAAGCCTATGCCCACAGGAAGATTGGCAAAATGGCAGATATTACTCACAGAATTCGACATTGTCTATGTGACGAGGACGGCCATGAAAGCCCAAGCATTGGCCGATCACTTGGCTGAGAATCCTATTGATGAAGAATACGAGCCTTTGAGGACGTATTTTTCAGATGAAGAAGTGATGTATATAGATGAGTTAGAACTGAATGAGGAACCAGGGTGGAAGCTTTTCTTCGATGGGGCTGCGAATGCAAAAGGAGTTGGAATAGGAGCGGTACTTATTTCTGAAACAGGACATCACTATCCTGTTACAGCTCAGCTACGTTTCTATTGTACCAACAACATGGCTGAATATGAGGCATGCATTCTGGGCTTACGTTTAGCTGTAGACATGGATGTCCAGGACGTCTTGGTCTTGGGAGACTCGGACCTTCTGGTACATCAAATCCAGGGTGAATGGGAAACACGGGATTTAAAGCTTATACCATATCGACAATGTTTGCACGATCTGAGCAAGCAATTTCGATCAGTGTAGTTCAGACACATCTCGAGAGTTCACAATGAGGTTGCCGATGCTTTGGCCACTTTAGCATCGATGTTGCACCATCCAGACAAGATCCATGTTGACCCGTTGCATATCCAAGTTCGTGGTCAACATGCTTATTACAACATGATAGAGGAAGAAGTGGATGGCGAGCCATGGTTTTATGACGTCAAGGAGTACCTCAGGATGGGGATATACCCGGAGCAGGCCACCGGAGATCAAAAAAGAGCCATTTGGCGATTGTCAAATGGATTCTTCCTCAGTGGAGGAGTGCTGTACAAAAGAACCCCAGATTTGGGATTGCTGAGATGTATAGATGCTAGTCAAGCCACGACAGTGATGACAGAGGTACATGCTGGAGTCTGTGGGCCCCATATGAGCGGGTATGTATTGGCAAAGAAGATTCTTCGAGCAGGGTACTATTGGCTCACTATGGAGCGGGATTGTATCAGTTTCATGCGGAAATGCCATCAATGTCAGATACACGGAGATCTCATTCATTCTCCGCCGACAGAATTGCATACAATGTCAGCGCCATGACCATTTGTTGCGTGGGGCATGGATGTCATTGGACCCATTGAGCCGGCAGTTTCAAACGGTCACAGGTTCATTCTGGTAACCATCGATTATTTCACCAAATGGGTGGAGGCCAAGACTTTCAAGTCAGTGACCAAAAAGGCGGTGGTGGATTTTGTCCATTCCCATATCATCTGTAGATTTGGGATCCCGAAAGTGATCATCACGGACAACAGTGCTAATCTTAACAGCAGTTTGATGAAAGAAGTATGTCAACAGTTCAAGATTACACATCGTAATTCCACCCCGTATCGTCCCAAGGCGAATGGTGCAGTTGAGGCAGCCAACAAAAACATAAAAAAGATTTTGAGGAAGATGGTAGAAGGGTCCAGACAGTGGCATGAAAAGCTACCGTTTGCATTGTTGGGTTATCGCACTACTGTTCGTACATCAGTAGGTGCAACTCCTTATTCGTTAGTATACGGAACCGAAGCAGTAATACCAGCAGAAGTTGAAAGTCCATCCTTTCAGATTGTCGCTGAGACCGGGATTGATGATGATGAATGGGTCAAAGCCCGACTGGAGCAGTTGAGCTTAATTGATGAAAAAATATTGGCAGCAGTATGCCATGGCCAGTTATATCAGAAGAGAATGGCAAGAGCATACAATAAGAAGGTGCGCCTTAGGAAATTTGAAGCAGGGCAGCAAGTATTGAAACGGATCCTCCCACATCAGATCGAGGCAAAAGGCAAGTTCGCCCCGAATTGGCAAGGGCCGTATATTGTGACCAGAGTATTATCCAACGGCGCTTTACGTCTGACAGATGTCGAAGAAAGATGCATCTACGTGGCTATCAATTCTGATGCAGTCAAGAGATATTATGTATAATTTATTTTGTTGTTTATTTGTTTGTTTGTACTTAGTGCTTATCGGATAATGAGATGACGGAGGCAATTCTTTATTTTATCCAAACACTTTTAACCTTTGCTTTACCCCTTTGAGCCTTACTTATTCTTTTATACCCCTCCCTTGGAATCATTAATGAAAAAGAAAAAGAAAAATGAAAAAAGAAAAAAAAAGGGTCGCAAGAAAAACAAAGGAATCAAGTGAACTACGTTCGACCTGATTCCTCAAAAAGGATACGTAGGCGCCTCACGGCTCGGTCATAATGTAACAAAAATCAAAAATTCCCGAAGCAAGAAAATTGGGGCAGAAGTTATGTTTTTAAATTTTGGAAAAAAAAAGGGTTTGATTCCAAGAGTTGTAATGTTTTATCCATCAAAGTTATTTTGAATTTTATATCCTTTTCTTTTAAGCCCCACATAAAACCCCTATTGATGTCCAAAAAAGACCTCCCGATCAGTATCCGAGAGGTGCCAAGACAGGCAAATGAAAGCCGAGAATAACACGCCGGTCCCCGACTGAATGAGGATCCTGAGCTGAAAGAATTGATAGCCATAAGAATTCCCAGCAGAGAGAATCTTACCGGCAACACTCCAATCCCCAGCTGAGAGGCAAAATGAGAGAGTCTTATCGGTGAAAACCTTCACAGGAACCATAAGGCGACGTAAGCTGAGAGAAGCAAAATGAGAGAGTCTTATCGGTGAAAACCTTCACAGGCACCATAAGGCAACGTAAGCTGAGAGAAGCAAAATGAGAGAGTCTTATTGGTGAAAACCTTCACAGGCGCCATAAGACGACGTAAACTGAGAGAAGCAAAATGAGAGAGTCTTATCGGTGAAAACCTTCATAGGCACCATAAGGCGATGGGAACTGAGAGAAATGAGAGAGTCTTATTAGTGAAAACCCCGCGAAGGGCACTATGAGGCGACAAGATAGATTGGCGGAAAGGATCCGCATTTTGCAAAGAGGTGGGCACCTATTTATCCCCAGGAAGTGAAGACATCAGAAAGATTGATCGACACAAATAGACTGGGTTGATTAATCCGCAATGCACGATATGATCGTTGGAATCGGTTATACCACCCAGATAAGTTCATTTCTTTTCTTTTCCCCATCATTTGTTCAGAAAGATTTTCTCTTTTTCTATCTTTTCATTTCTTTGTTTAAAAGACTTTTTCCAGATTTTTTTTTTGAGAAAGGTCTTTCAGAGCTTATAACCAGTTGCCAAAATGGTACAACGTAAAATGTGAAGAGGGCAGGCCAGAGACAAGGCAATAAGACAAAAGACGTTGGTTGCCAGGCCGAATAATATTGGTCTAAAATGGCAAGGAAGGTACGGGGAAGAACCGAAAAAAAAACAACATGTTGAGGAAATTGTGGGCCAAGTTCCAAGAGGATCCCCAACATAACTCCGACCGAATATCGACCAAGTTCCGAGGTGGTCGGACAACACAGAGTGGGAAAGGAAGAAAGGAAAATCCATCTTCAGCAAAATAACCCCCGGTAAGTTTTGAGACACAGAACGGGGAAGGGATAAATGGAAAAACCATCCCCAGCAGAATGTTATCCCCAGCAAATAACGTCATCCCCAACAAGTTTTGAGAACGCCAAACAGGAATAAGGGGAAGGGAACAATCATCCCCCATCAGGAGTGACATGACCACTCGCCATATTTTAAAAACTAACTAAATTTTCTTTGATTTGAACAGGAAAATAAAGTGTTGATGATGGCCAAAAGACACGCCATAAGAAAGATCGCCAGAACTGGGGCAGAAAATTTTCTGCCACAGGTGAAAATTTTCTCGGAGAATCGAGGAAACAAATTCAAGTTATTCTTTAGCAATTAGGCGCCCACTTGTATAACAAGGGAATACTTTCATGTATTTACCATTAGGCGTCAACCTGTATAACAAGGGAATACTTTTCATGTCTTTACCATTAGGCGTCCACCTGTATAACAAGGGAATACTTTCATGTCTTTAGCAATTAGGCGCCCACCTGTATAACGAGGGAATACTTTCATGTCTTTACCATTAGGTGTCCACCTGTATAACAAGGGAATACTTTCATGTCTTTACCAATTAGGCGCCCACCTGTATAACAAGGGAATACATTTCATGTCTTTACCATTAGGCGCCCACCTGTATAACAAGGGAATACATTTCATGTCTTTACCAATTAGGCGCCCACCTGTATAACAAGGGAATACATTTCATGTCTTTACCAATTAGGCGCCCACCTGTATAACAAGGGAATACATTTCATGTCTTTACTAATTAAGCGCCCACCTGTATAACAAGGGAATACTTTTCATGTCTTTACCAGTTAGGCGCCCACCTGTATAACAAGGGAATACATTTCATGTCTTTACCAGTTAGCCGCCCACCTGTATAACAAGGGAATACATTTCATGTCTTTACCAATTAGGCGTCCACCTGTATAACAAGGGAATACATTTCATGTCTTTACCAATTAGGCGTCCACCTGTATAACAAGGGAATATTTTTCATGTCTTTACCATTAGGCATCCACCTGTATAACAAAGGAATACTTTCATGTCTTTACCATTAGGCGCCCACTTGTATAACAAGGGAATACTTTCATGTCTTTAGCAATTAGGCGTCCACCTGTATAACAAGGGAATACTTTCATGTCTTTAGCAATTAGGCACCCACCTGTATAACAAGGGAATACTTTTCATGTCTTTAGCAATTAGGCGCCCACCTGTATAACGAGGGAATACTTTTCATGTCTTAGCATTAGGCGCCCACCTGTATAATGAGGGAATATTTTTCAGTCTTTACATTTCAGGTCTTGAAATCCGTAACCCACCAAAAGGCAGAGGGTTACAACAAAAATCCCCAGCAGAAATCAGAAGGAAGACCACAAGTCGAGCTAGAAGTAAAAAAATACGAGAGGAAACACAAAGCAACAAGGCAGCAACAATCACATGACCAAGCTCGAGAATAAATCTTTGTAATTCATAGATCATAACTTAGTATAACTTCTTGTTTTCTTTCTAGCAATGGTGTAATAAGGAGATCGAAAAGTAGTGGTAACAACACGCAACAGCAGTAACAGTAACATCGCAATCCCATGGTAGTCCTAGCTACCAAAATTTTTTGAACTACACACGACCTGATTCCCTTATAACCAGGGATATGTAGGTTGTCCAAAATCAGGACTCGGTTGCGCCTTTCCTTTTTTATTTTTTTCCTATTTTGAATAACGATATGATCAAAAATTAGTCGCATTGTTCACTTTATCTTTGCCCGAAAGCTCTTCGTGTTTTCGAGCAAAGAGGGCAGCTGTGAACACCTAATTTTTGACAACATTTAATTTTTTATCACTTCTTTTATGTAAATATTTTAGGGGGTTTTAACCTACTATTATTTTAGCTTTATTACACTTTTTATTATAGGATAAAAATACCAAAAAAAAATTAAAAGCTGAATTATCACTATTAGTATTTTTATTATTATTTTTGTTTTTTTTTATATAAAAAAAATCTGATTTTTTTTTTAAAACAAAAATAATAGTTTCGGGAATGATTTTAAAAAATTAGAAAAAGGAAAGTTTTGAATAAAAAAATATAAAAATAAAAATAGGTGGAATTCTCTTTTAAAAAAGTAAAAGAATGTAGAAAATTTAAAAAAATAAAAAGTTTTGTGGAAATTTTTAAAAAATTAAAAAGTAAAAGAAGGTTGGAATTAAAAAATAAATATAAAGGTATCTGAAAATTTAAAAAATTTAAAGTAATTGAAAGTAGCATTTTTAAAAGAAAAAGAAAAGATAGTGGTTTGTTTTTTTTAAAGAAAAGTTAAATAAAGTGATATTCTCTTTAAAAAAAAAGTTGGATTTTAAATAAGATAAAGTAATTAAAGTTGGAATTGTAAAAATAAAAGTAAATAAAGGTGTGATTTCTTTTTCTAAAAAAATAAAAGCAATTTGTAAATGGGATTTCTTTTAATTAAAAAATAAAACAATAATAAAAAACAAATCTGAAAATTTTGAAAATTTTGCTATAAATAGAAGAGAAAATTTAGGAAGAATGAGTTCAAAAAAAGAAGAAAAACTAGATAGAGAGAAGAAAAAAAGAGGGGGCGGAGAGAGCGGTATACACTCGATATACACTCTAGATACATAGGATATACAGGGACAGAATTCATTTTGGAGAGACTAAAAAAGATAGAACCAAATTTTCTGAAATATTGAGAGCGGAAGAGCACCATAGAGAGTTCAAAGCTAGAAAGAAAAAATAAAGAGAGATTTCCGGACTATTTTTCTTCTCCATTTTTACTAGTTTTCTCCGTGTTGCTGGGATTTCTGGATTGAGGTGTTGAAGCTACTGTGTTGGGTTTTCTGCTGCTGTATGTTGCTGTGTTACATACTACTTTGCTGACCTTCTTCTTCTTGTATTGACAATATCAGGTACACAACTGTAACTTTGGTATATTGTAAGCTGAAATGTGAAAGCATGAATACATATGAAGAATGGAACTTTGAAGTTTTAATTTAACTTTTTCTTTGTTTCTTTTACTAATTGTATTTAGGTTATTTCATGTATTATTATTCTGTAAATCTTTGTCGCTTTGCATAACTAGGCATCTTGTAGTGATGTATTAAATAATACTTTGCTTTAACTTGATTATTAGGTAGTATATATTTAAGCATGCTCATTACTGTCAAACTGTTTAATAATTGGAATAAGAGGAAAATAACATAAGTTGGTCTTTAGTGAATCGGCTTGGCAAAACTGATTAAGTTCACTGGCTATGAAGGTTTTAATATTGTCAACATTAGGTTAATCGTGAACAGGTAACTAAATTTAGTTAAAGCATGAATTTAAATTAACTTCGCGAATTAGGCATTATGACATGATTTGAGTTCAAACAAGATGAGTTAACGTTTAAATTTAATAAACTTTCGAATATGCATTAGTAATTAAGATTGATTCTAGTTTTAAATAGTTGTAAATAATTAATTCCAACGGTTCAAGTCATCTAACAATGCGAGTTTAATCTAGTTATAGGATAATTAGTTTCTTTTGAATATATTATTTGTCGATTCCGTATTTTATTTATAATTACAATTTTAGTAATATTCCTTTCTGTTAACATTTGTCTTAATCTAGCATTTAATATGTTATGTTTTTTAAGCATGTAATTAATTAGGATTTTTTTTCTTTTTTTTTTAGAGACGAATTTAATAGAAATGTAGTCACTTTAGGATATCCTTAAAATAAATGAGGCGTGCTTCGCCAAAATAAATACAAATTGCGGGGCCCTCAATAATTATTTGTTTTAAAATACTTAGATTCCGAGATGGGTCATTTAGAAAATTTCACTGCCCTACCCAAAATAATAACAGCGCGTTAGTCTTTAGGCGCATATTTAATAATGTTGTTTTCCTAAACTCGGGTGCACATTTATGTGACCCAAATCCAAATCTCAACGGAGTCGAAGTGTGTCGACGACCACGGGTACATTGACTGTGACGTGGTTCGAGATATATTTTCACGAGGTTGCAATTCTCGATAAAAAAATAATAATAATGATAAAAATGATTAAAAGTTAAAATTTTCGATAAAAAATAATAATAATGATAAAAGCGGTTAAAAGTTAAAATTTTAAAATAGTCCCTTTGTATTATATCAGATAATCAAGCCGAATATGACAGTTGAGCGACCGTGCTAGAACCACGGAACTCGGGAATGCCTAACACCTTCTCCCGGGTTAACATAATTCCTTATCCGGATTTCTGGTGCGCAGACTGTTAAACAGAGTCATTCTTTTCCTCGATTCGAGATTAAAACCGGTGACTTGGGACACCATAAATCTCCCAAGTGGCGACTCTGAAACAAATAAATAAATCCAGTTTCGATTGTCCTTTAATTGAAAAAAACTCCCTTCCGAGCCCCTTTGCGGCGGCGCGGGTGAAAAAGGAGGTGTGACAGCAGCGATGGGAAGATGAAGACAGCAAGGGTGGTCGTTTGGGACGTGAGGGTGAGGAAGAAGAAAGGGGCAGCCATGGTCGAAGCTGGACGAAGCAGCAACAGCCATGGGAGGGGAGCTTGGGGTGCTAGGGCTTGGAGAGGATGAAGAAGAGGGGGCGGGTAGTTTTTTAGGTTTAGGGTTTTGTTTTGTGAAATGAAAGATAGGGAGATAGGGGTGTTGGGTCTTAGGGGTTATGGACTGGGTCGACCCGGGTCGAAATGGACCAGGTTGTAGGGGAAGGTTGGGTATCTTTGGGCCTGTGGTTTAAAATTGAAGAAAAGGCCCAATCCGGTCTTCTTCTATTTTTGTTCTTTTCTATTTATTCAATTTCCTAATTAATAAAGCTAAAAATGCTAAGGTTAAATTATAAAACTCAAAATTATCTAAAAAAAAACTAATTAACTCCTAACAACAATTGTCGCACATTTAAATAGCAATTAACGATAAAATCACACAATTTGGACGTTAAATGCTAAAAATGCAACGTACGTTATTTTTTATGATTTTTTATTTTGTAAAACAAAATTAATTAAATATTAAATGCAAACGTGACATATTTTTATATTTTTATTAATTTAAACAAATAAACATGCACAGACAAAAATACAAATAATTATCCAAAAGTGCCACGAAAAATTCAAAAATTGCACACAAAGGAAAATTATTTTATTTGAATTTTTTGGGAGTAGTTCCCATATAGGACAAAAATCACGTGCTCACATGCATAATATTACATTTTAAATAAGTAATTAATTTAATAATAGTGATATTAGTGGTAATTTTAATAATACTGCTAATAGTACTAATAACAAAATAATAATTTTTAATAATAGTAATATCTTCAATAATTATAATTATAATAGATAGTAGTCATAATAGTAATAAATAACTAAAGATAGAGCATTAGATTATTAATGACTAGGGAGCGTCAGAAAATTAATTAGAAGAAAGGTAGGACAAATTTGGGTATCAACAGTATGAAGGCTCCAATTGAAGGCATAGGGACTTATCGTTTGATCATGGAGACTGGACGTCACCTTGATCTATTACAGACTCTTTATGTACCTTCAGTTTCTAGGAATTTGATTTCTCTTTCAAGACTTGATGTTTCTGGATTTGATTTAAAGTTTGGAAATGGATGTTTCAATTTATATAAGAATGCTATTTTTTATGGTTCTGATTTTCTTAGTGATGGTTTATATAAATTGAAACTCGACATTGATTTTTCTGAATCCCTTCTTACTGTTCAACATAATGTTGGAATTAAATGTAGTTCACTAGATGAAAGTTCTACTTACTTGTGGCATAGACGTTTGGGTCATATATCCAAAGAAATGTTAGAAAGATTAGTAAAGAATGAGGTTCTTCCGAATCTAAATTTTACTGATCTTACTATATGTTTGGATTGCATTAAGGGAAAGCAAATCAAGCATAGTAAAAAAGGTGCCATAAGAAGCTCCCAGCTTCTTGAAATTATACACACCGATATTTGTGGACCCTTTGATGTTCCATCTTTTGGTGGAGAGAAATATTTATCACTTTTATCAATAGTTTTTCACGTTATGGATACATCTATTTGCTGAAAGAAAAATCTCAAGCAACAAACACCTTGAGAGCATTTGTTGCTTCATGAATGGTGAGGTTAGTAGAAGTGTTGAAAAGCAAAGTGTGAAAATAAAAGAGGTGAGGGCCAATATTCTATTACCCACGAATGTGCCTACTTCCACACAAATACCAAATATTATTCCAGTTGTTGAAGAATACTTAGACAACACCGAGCAACATTTGGATGAAACACTTCATGAAGAAACTAACACCCCAAATATCTGATACAAGTGAACCACAAGAAATGCCATTAAGAAAATCTCAAAGCGTTAGAAAATCGGCTATTCTGGATGATTACGTGGTTTATTTGCAAGAGTCAGATTTTGACATTGGTCTTAATAAGGATCCGGTTTCATTTTCACAAGCCAAAGAAAGTAATGAGTCTGAAAAATGGATTGATGCCATGAAGGAAGAGTTAAAATCCATGGAATACAATAAAGTCTGGGATCTTGTTGAATTGCTAGAAAGTTCTAAAAGAATCGGGTGTAGATGGGTCTTTAAGACCAAACGCGATTTAAATGGCAATATTGAACGATACAAAGCCAGACTTGTTGTCAAGGGTTATACTCATAAAGGAGACACTGATTATAAAAAGACATTTTCGCCGGTCTCAAAGAAAGACTCGTTAAGAATTATTATGGCTTTGGTGGCTCATTACACCAAATGGATATGAAAACCGCCTTTCTTAACGGAGATCTCGAGGAGGAAGTTTAAATGGACCAACCAGAGAGTTTCGAAACTAAAGGAAAAGGTCAAATGGTGTGTAAACTAAAGAAGTCAATATATGGACTTAAACAAGCTTCACGATAATGGTATATAAAGTTTAATGATACCATAACATCTTTTGGATTTGTGAAAAATACAGTTGATCGGTGTATATACCAAAAGATCAGTGGGAGCAAGTTTATATTTCTAGTCCTATATGTTGATGATATTCTACTTGCTGCTAATGATTTAGGCATATTGCGTGAGACTAAAGATTTTCTCTCTAAGAATTTTGAAATGCAAGATATGGGTGAGGCCTCCTATGTGATAGGAATAGAAATATTTCGTGATAGATTACAAGGATTATTGGGATTGTCTTAGAAAGGCTATATCGAAAGAATTCTAGAGAGATTTAATATGAACAATTATTCAGCAGGAATTGTTCCAATTCAAAAAGGGGACAAATTTAGTCTCATGCAATGCCCTAAAAATGATATAGAACGAAAGGAAATGGAATCAATTCCTTACTCTTCAATTGTTGGTAGTCTGATGTATGCTCAGACTTGCACAAGACCGGATATTAGTTTTGCGGTCGGAATACTAGGAAGATATCAGAGTAACCCAGGAATTGATAACTGGAAAGCTGCAAAGAAAGTTTTGAGGTACCTGAAAGGAACGAATGATTACATGCTCATGTATAGGAGATCCAAGCATTTGGAAGTTGTTGGATACTCGGATTCAGATTTCGTTGGATGTATTGACACTAGAAATCCACGTTTGGTTATGTGTTCCAATTAGCTGAAGGAGCAATATCGTGGAAGAGTGCCAAACAGTCTATCATTGCTACATCCACAATGGAAGCAGAATTTGTGGCATGTTTTGAAGCCACAATTCATGCATTATGGTTGCGAAACTTTATTTCAAGACTTAGAGTTGTCGACACCATTACCAAGCCGCTGAAAATTTACTGTGATAATTCTGCAACAGTATTCTTCTCCAAGAACGATAAGTACTCCAAAGGTGCCAAGCATATGGAATTAAAGTACTTTACTGTCAAGGAAGAAGTTCAGAAACAAAGAGTGTCACTTGAGCATATTAGAACAGATCTCATGATTGCAGATCCGTTAACGAAAGGTTTACAGCCAAAGATATTTAAGGAACATGTACATAGAATGGGTATTGGTTGTATTAATGATTGATGTATTTATGATGTTTTGACACTCTGAGCTCATTTATATGTTTCTGATATACATTAATAATTTCTTGTTTCTCATAATGGTGTACACATTATTGTTTTGAGATATTACTGGATAAGTCTCAATGAGACATTATTGTGGACCATAATATTTTATAGCTTATGGACCTGGTACAATGAGTTGCTAATGTTGTAGTATATAGAAGGGAGTATGTAGACAAATTATATATAACCACCATAACTCACATTTAGTAGTTTATCGTATTATGGTATTTATGATGGACATTATAGAAGAGATTTGTTTATGCGCAACTAATGTTCATATATTAAATATTAATATTATGTGATTATTGGGCCAAGTGGGAGAATGTAAGTTATTTTTCTCCGTGTATGTGGCCCAATAGGTTAAGGCCCATAATTAATATTTAATTAATTATCAAATCTCATCCGTCCGATTGGTTACTTGATGGACGTACCAGATTAAGTGAGAACCTCTAAAAATTGGTCCTCTCCCCACCCATTAGGGATACCGTATTTTTATTCTCTTCCATCACTAAAGTCGGCAGTAACGTAAAGTTAGGGTAAGGGGCGAGAAACCAATTACCGATTAACGCTTCCGCTTCAAGATAATGGATTCCGCATCAAGTATGTTTTCTGTAACGATTTTGCATAAGATTATCATGTTCAAGATCCTGGTGTGAATTAAAGTTTATGCTTACAGGAATCATCAGAAGCTTCCTCGTATATGCCGTACCACGCCCTACTGCAGCAGGAAATATGAAAAGAAATAAAGAGCATAAAACTTTTTAATTCTGTAGATGAGTATAATAATAAGATATCACAGCACAAGCTGATCAATCTAGAAGGTTCCAACAAGAGGAAGTTGTGCTTTAAATGACAAAAAAATTATGAACTAGTTCCTGACTGCACACAGACAAACAACAAGATCGACGGGCAGCACATGTCCAATTTGCCGAGCACAGTATCATGATAATGAACCAGGCATATGTTGGTAAATGGGAGGGCAGCCATGATATTTTGTAATACAAGTGTTGATCTTACAAGAAAATTATGTACAAGACATACTTTTCAAGAAACAAAATTTCAACAGCATCCAGCACTAAACAACTAGTTCAATTGGTCAACTGCCAAGTGTAGTCATAACTTGTAGCCTAAACACGGGGTGGCTTTCTTCTCATCAATAGTGGGGATCCTATTATATTTACCAAAGCAAGTTGTATTATAAGAAATATGCACATATCTAACAGCACGTTTATGTTTGTAGCAAACCTGAACAGTGTTTGTAGTCTTCTATGCTTCGCAAGCACTTCGGCTCTTGTACCAGGTTCCAGCACTGTTCTGCATGCGTCCGTTCAGAAAGACGTCTTATATGGAGCTTAATTGTTCTTAGAAACCTTGGTAAACTAATCTAGAATCTAGAATGTCCAACTGTCTTTTTATCCACGGTGGATCATCCGTCCTGAGCCAGAGAACTTCACCAGTATCTCTGTGCTTAAAGTCTGGGTATTTAGGATTGACTTTACTCTTCCTGAAGTCCATCCATTCATAAGGGCTAGCGAAGAAAATTTGCCACAAATGGATCCGGTTCCTATACTTCTCCAATTCATCTTCATCTGAAAACGCAAGTGAATGGACCTAGAAATAAGTTAACGAGTTCAAAGAAGCATGGATATGTAGGATCAACAAATTTCAATACCCAACATGCCCAGACTGGGCACCATCAATCATGCTAAGGTTTGATTAATTGGATTTTTCAATTGGATTACCGGTCCACCAAGCTGTCTGACTTGGAGCTAATATAAATGCTCTGGCACATCCAAGTCTGTGCCTGTGTGTTGCTCTAGATTAAAGTCTTGATTGAACTCCAAAGACAGAGAGCAGAATCAAGCATTCAGCGTCAGATGTATTTATGCAACATTGAAAGCAGCAATGTTAGCAGGAATATCCAAGCCAGTTCATAATTCGGTTCATCTCTCAATGTCCCATTGTTCCAATAATTAACTACATGGAATGGACACTGGAAGAAAGAGAAATATAAAAAGAGGATAACCTAAACCCGGTTTATGTGAAGCATATTTTGAAGTCTCTTTAGTTGTCCTTTCTTTCTTTTATCAAGATAGAAATTCTCACCCACTCCATTCTACCTCGAAGAATTGAAAGGCGGAAGCTTCAGAGGATATCTTACAATAAGTGCACTTTCCTAAACTAAGTATTAGCATTCTTAGATTTTTTAAATAACGCTATAATGAATGTGTCAAAAACTAGTAATTGATTTTTTATAATTTCTAAAATTCCATTCTAAAAATTTACAAGTTATCCTCCTGCAATCAGCTATGTTTCAGTTTTCCAGAAATGTCACGTATACAATCAATCAACTATCCTCAATGCCATACTACTAGCTTACTAGTTATTTAGGGTTGGTCATATAAATCCTCTATATTCCATTCCGCTCTATTCAGGCCCTTCCAGTATAGAAAATGTCTATAAATTCTTTTGAGAAAAAGAAAATGTCTATAAATTGCTTACAATCTACGAACATTATCAATCTATAAGAAATGGTCAGAAAGTCAATACCTCCTGATTCTTTCTTCTCAAATTCTGGGGTTGCTGAGACTTGAACATCTGGAGTCGCAAAATTTATTTCCTTGACAACTACCTTCACAAAAGAATCAGTACATGAAAATAAGAAAGAAAGCATTCTTGTGCAGCACAAGCTACATAAAAAATATGGAAAAAGAAAACGAGAGAGCCTTTTGCTCAGCACATGATCTCAAATTTACAAAGACACATCTGATGCATATTAATTTGGTCATCTAATAACCTGATATCTGAACTTCACCCTCACCTAGAAAAATAAAAGGAAGCTCATACAGGAATGCTAAACATAAAATGGCCGATGCAAATCTAATTAATCACCTCTCCAAAAGCTACATTTTGCGCTATGTCAAAGAGAATAAAATGTCACGTAACGTGAAGACAACTGGAATTCTCTTAATGACTTGGCTATTCCACATCCATACCGTAACCCTCATTGTCATAGAATGTCGCAAAACAGATAAAATAGCAAAATAGCTCGAGGTGAAAGATAAGTCCGTTTGAAGATGAATTCCTATAGAAGTCTAAACCACTAGTAAGCCATAAGGCAAATAATGATAATCTTATGAAGAGGAAACAGACTATATGCGCTCATGTGTAATCCATGGTGTCCCAAGCACAAAGATCAATGAGTTTTTACACAAATGAAACCAGGTGCTTGCAACTTTGTATCCAAGTACTCCCTATAATCCCCCTTATTGCAATTGGACAGATAAAACTCAGTGAAGCTTTTGTGCAAAATAGCTGAAAGTTGTCATAGTCCTGGATCATAACTTAATGGAAATGCCCAAAAGACACTAACAAACTTGGTGGATAACCAACATGCCAAAGTCTCTAATAGATGCAAGGAATTTGGATGGCCAGGGTACGGAATCTGGAGGTCGATGCCTAATAGTTTGAGATCATGCAATTGCACCATAGTTAAGTTACTAACAAATACTAGACAATTTTGTATATATACGAGGAACTATAGTGTTACTTTTACTTTTATTTTATTTTTATTTTTATTTGGTATGATGATAACATAAGTTGCATTTAAAATGGACAAAGTATTCATATAGCCGACTCCAACTTGTTTGGGACTGAGGCATAGTTGTTGTAAATGTTAATTGGGTAACAACAATAACATTCTAAACAAACTAAAGCGGGGAAGTGCAAAACTATCAAGCTGAAAAATTTACCTAATTCTTGGCAAATCCCTTTATATACAAATAACTGTACATATAATAGACATAAAAAATACAAGTGTTTTTTGTGGGTTACAAACCTCGTATCTCATCATGTGTTTACCATTCTGGTCAGTCTTATTGTATGATCTCAAATGACCCCAAACATAGACCAAATCCTTCGGTTTCAAATGCTCCATTGACACTTCCGCCATTTCATCCCACATCTTCAGCATAACTCTGCACACAAACAAAACTTTATTTATTAAAATGAAATATCAATACGGAAATTTGCAAATTAGCAATAAATTTGAAGTCTTACTTAAAAAAGGGACGGGACTGAGAAGAAGCGGAGACATTGAGGAAAGTATGAAGGCCAAAAGCGCCGTTAGTGGTGTTAATTCTTCTGAACGGAGAATCAATTTTTCCTATGAGACTGACGGAGTTGTGTAGAACTTGGTTTTGTTTTATGGTTGACGGCCGTTGGAATTTGAGGGCGTGCTGATACACGGCACTTTCCTCGCCTTCACTGTCATCGTAATAGAAATCCCACGGCCCGTGATTCGCCGCCGACGACGACGAGAAGTGCTGGTGGCGGAGAAATTGAGCTGCCCTTTTGAATATGGAGAGGGAACGGGCGGCTGCTGCTGCCATGGAACTTTTGGCAGCTTTCTTTTCGGCGGGTGTTTTTAGTCCGTGTCAACTCGCTAATCACTTGTTTAATTATGGTTTCATTCAATTTTTATCTTAGGTTTGGTTTTTGGACATTATTTCAATCTTACTTTGTTAAAGTTTATCGTTTTGAAATATGAATATCTATTAGTAAAAATTAAAAATTGACAAACATAGAATCTATTAAAATATTCTGATAGCGGAATTTTTCAGTAAACATATAATAGTTATTTTTTTAGTTGTCTAATAATAATTTTTTTGTTGGTATGCCCATTCAAGGTCAACCGAATTTCATAATAAACATAAAAATTTGTATGATACCTAAACAATGATATGTTCTATTCAATTTTAAATTATCGAAATACCATTTAAAATTCGAAAAAGATATAAGAAATCTTGACATATGAATATAGAAGAACAAATAGATGATTAATGCATTTCAATAAGAGTTGATAAGAAAGTGATACAATCCATTATTTAAAGAAAATAAAAAAACAAAAGCACTTCATAGTTCTATTAAATATTACATATCTGTAGATATTTTTTAAAGCAAATTTTATTAAAGTCTTAAAATGTATATATAAATTATATATTTTTTTGTCTGTCTGGTTCAGATTTTTTTACTCAATACTAAATCAAATCTAATTAAATTTTTTAATGGACTTGATTTGACTTTTTAATTTGGTGTGATTTTACGATTCGGTTTAAACATCCCTACTCTTTTACCTCTTTTTTCTTACACATTTTATTGGTGTAAAATATTACTCCACTACTTCATATGACAAAGAAAAAAATTAATGCTATGAATATAGAAGAACAAATAGATGATTAATACATTTCAATAACAGTTGATAAGAAAGTGATACACTATTATTTAAAGAAAATAAAAATAAAAGTACTTCATAGTTCTATTAAATATTACATATCTCTAGACATTTTTTAAAGCAAATTCTATTAAAGATATATAAATTATTATATTTATTTGTCGGTTTGGTTCATATTTTTTTATTCAATACCAAATCAAATCTAGTTAGATTTTTTAATGGATTTGATTTGACTTTTCGATTTGGCGCGGTTTTACGATTCGGTTTGAACATTCCTACTCTTTACCTCTTTTTTCTTACACGTTTTATTGGTGTAAAATATAACTCCACTACTCCATATGACAAAGAACAAAAATTAATGCTCCATTAATTTGACCATTTCAAACTTTATATTAGTAACCGTCACTTTTTATGTTTAAGATTCATAGTTGTAAATGTACACATACTTAGGGTTGCTAATTACTACCGATGGTTTTTATATTACCTAATGGTGTAACTTACTTCATATTTTATGAGGAATATAACTTACTTTTTGGCGGAATTCACTGACAATTCTAAAACTTCACAATAATTTTCACTTTGATATTTCATTTGAGGCTTATTTCTATCAGACACTTTAATTATAGGTAACAATTGTTTTCACATTACGTACCATAACTTTTTAATATATGCAGTTGAAGTTGAAATGAAATATATTTGAAATTGAAGTAGTTACAAGAGTATTTAGACGTGAACTTTATTTAGAAAAAAAATGGAATTTATGAGAGAAAATCAGTATCTTTTGTATAATACTACTTAAATGATTTCATTTGCAGATAGCAGCATATTTTAAGTTGAAGTTATAAATCCATTCTAATTTGTGAACCGAAAATTGATTCGCAAATATTATGCACGTCCAAACAGCCATGTAACACACTGTTTCGGTTGCATCATCAGCAAAAAAAATACATAAACACAATATCTACAAAAGTTAATAATATATATTACAATCAAATTAGATATTACATAATGTACAACTAAACAAGTTATACGTCAAATTACTTATATAATGAAAAGCTGAAAAGTTAGGGAGAATAATATATATAATTGAGCATAACCAAAATTAACGTATATCGATAACTTCCATCCAAAGCAGTAGCGGTAATCTTACTAGAACTTGTAATATATTTATTCTCTCTCTGTTAAAACTTGATTCAACCACAACTTGCAATGGAAGCTTCTAGGTTTTCATTGTGTTCAGTTGAGAAAACCCGGCGAAGTCTGTACAAAATGTTAATTGTTCTTCCTTACCCGATATATGGGTCGACCCAGTATTTTATATACATCACTGAACTAATTAGTCAGCCTAAGATAAATACATAGTTACATAGTGGGCTTCTGGGCCTAATAACAAGAGAAAGAAGAGAAGAAGTCCAAGTAGCTGAGTAACAACATTTGCATTTGCTTGTATCTCAACACCCCCCGGCAAGTTGGAGGGTGAGATAACCCCCCAACAAAAGATGTATGTGCTTTCTTTCCACGACTCCATTTTGTTGTGCAGTATTAGAGCATGTTGTCTGATGAAATATCTCTTTCTAAGAGAAAAACTTTAATCCAACAGTGCTGGATCCTAACTCTAAGGCATTGTCACTTTTCATATTTTGGACTTTCAATTGAAACTCAGTCATAACAATGAAAGCTTTTAAGAGCTCAAAAGCATTAGTTTTGGCTCCCATTAGGTGGGTCCAAGTGGCTCTTAAAAAATCATCAACAATGGTCATAAAATATTTGGAGCCAGTATAGGTATGAGAGTATATGGACCCCTGGTGACAATGTGAATCCACTGAAAAAGTTTTGTGGTTTGTATACTACTGTCAGGAAATGACAATCTTGTTTGTCTGGCTAATGGACATATTGGGCAGGAAAAAGACTGTTTGGAAGATAAATGTGACCCAAGTATAGAGATGTGTTTTATTCTGGAAAAAGGAATATGCCCAAGCCTATAATGCCAAACCACATCCATTTTATTGATATTATTTAGGGTTGCATCAGTATTTACATGTGTTTCACCAGCATCAATAACATTAATATTCTTTACAAGTGCTTTCTTTACATTTGCTTGCATCTCAGGAAAAACAAAGATAGAAGAAATAATAGGGGAAATAAGAGGAGAAGTAACACTAGAAGAGTAACAGGATGTGGTACTGGGAGAAGCAACAGGAGAAAGTAAAAGCTTGTAGAGATTGTGGTTCAGTTTATCATGAACCAGAGGCATCTTCACAGAAGGGGCATGTATAGCACAAAGAGTTATGATAAACACGACAATCACATTGTATTTTTCTAACAGCTCATGAACAAAAATAAGATTGTATTGAAAAGAGGGAACATAAAGAACATGATAATTTTGAAATTCGTAAACAAAGTCAAAGATCCAACTAAATGAACTTTGACTTTGTACCTATTTGGCAGAGAAACTAGACAGGGTACATGTAGTGTTTGCAGAGTAAAAAGTAAATCCTCATGAGAGGTCATGTGATCAGAAGCTCCAGAGTCTATGATCCAAATAAAACTATCTACTTGTGAAAGCATGCATGACTTTAGTAGAATATTTTCTGATAACAACTTACCAGCAAAGTTAGCAAAAGCCATTAGAGTGAGAGTAGAGGAGGAACCAGCAGACACATGGGACTATTATAGTAACATCATCAGCTGGGAGAATTAATCTTGTGTCAAACCAGGTACCATTGAACCATCACCGGACTCAGAGGAACTGACTGAATCAAGACTCATATTAGAATCCACCGTAGCAGGAGGACCAGGAAAGTTCACTTAAACATGAGCTGCAGTTTTCCTACTGCTAGGACCTTCTGTGAACATGAAGTTTGGAGCATACCCATATAATTTATAGCATTTGTCAATAGTGTGATCTGATTTCTTACAATATTTGAATGTAAGAGGTCTTTGAGCATCAAAATTAACTTTGGAAGGGAACTCTTGTTTAGACACCCAGCATTGAAAGAGGCAGATGTAGGAGAAACTGAGAAGAGGTAGAGACATGCCTCTGCTTCTCATCTGACAACAGTATATTGTATACAGTGCTCACAGATGAAAATGGTTTAATCATGAATATATTACTTCTAGTTTGCACATATACATTATTGAAACCCATCAAAAATTGATACGCCTTTCGAACATCATCATCTTTCTGATAGTTAGATTTGAAATCACAGTTGCTACAAAACCTGACTCTACTGATTGACAAGGCATCAATTTCATTCCACAATTGCTTGATTTTGTTGAAATATGAGGCAATATCAAGTAACCCTTGTGAGATGTGAGTTAACTCTTTCTTAAGCTCAAATATCTTTGCAGCATCTGCTTGACTATATCTTTCCTCCAACTCACTCCAAATATCTTTGGCAAGTTCAGAGTACTCAACACTATGGGCAATGTCTTTGGACAAGGAGTTGGTTAACCAAGAGACGACCAAATCAATACACCTCTGCCATTGTCTCGCCAAGGGAGAACTGTCAGGAGGCTTGACTGAGGATCCAATAATGAAATCCAGCTTATTTCTAACAGACAAAGCCACAAGGATGGTTTGTCTCCAACTCCAAGGTACAAAAACTAATGAAGACCCTAAAATATCATATGGATGCACATAAAAGAGACAACATATGTGAGCACGTGATTTTTGTTTACACGACAATTACTCCAAAAGAAATCGAAAAATAAAACAAATTGTCTTGTTGTACAATTTTTAGAATTTGCGTGGCATTTTTTGGTAGTTATTTGTAGTTTTTGTCTGTGATTGTTTAGTTTTATCAATTAAAAATACAAAAAATATATGTCGCGTGGAAATTTAGGATCTTGTTCTACTATTAGGAATTAATTAAATCGTATTTGGTTTTGAATGAATAAAAAATTACAAAAATATTATCTTTGGTAATTTTGTCATTCTATCGTTTAAAGGTTGATTTTTGTTTAATTAATATATGATATTGTGTGTTAATTATTATTAAAAAATCAATTAATGTCTTGTGATATAATTTTAATTTTTTATATTTTTTATAATTTATTTTAGGATTTTTGTAAATTCGGATGTTAATTAGAAATAGGAAAAGAAAAGAAATGAGTTTAAATTGGACAAAATCGGATTTGGGCCATTTGAATTGGACCTAAAATCAGGCCCAAAGCACTGTTTTGCCCGGTCTAAATCAGCCAACCTCAGAGAACGTCCAAACGGCGTCGTTTTGATCATGCTTGATCTGGACCGTTGATCTCAGATTGATCAACGACCAAGATCACATCTCCATACCCACGCTTTAACCCGACCCGTCTCACCCAGAGACCCACCGGTCTCACTTAACCCATACGGCGTCGTTTCCATTTAAGCTGATCAATCCAGGCCATTCATTTTTGATGATCTAACGGCCTAGATTAAGTTTCCCCCTAACTATATAAACCCAATCCCTTACCCCCACGCCCCCTAAGCCAGACCCCCTCCCCCATCATCGTCTCTTTACCAAACACCCTCAAGAACCCTAGCGCCGCCCCTCCTTTCCCTCACCATAAACCCGACGGCAACAGTGTCGGTGACCACCAGATTAACACCCCTAGTGCACCTTGACCCCCTGGACACGGATCTGCAAAACGTTGGTCTCAAACCTTCCTCCATCGTCTCGAATCTTCATTTGAAGATTCGAGCCAAACCTCAACTTGTACTAACCAACCCCAGACTAACACCCAATAATCCCCTTTACTTCCTCACCCTTAATCCCTAACCAGATTGGCTCGAACATGAGCAAAACCCGTCGACTGACGGATCTAGGGTTTCAGCGTTTCGAGGCACGTCAAAGCTTCAAGATCGGTTGGCTTCTATTCAGTATTGTAGGCCTATTTCTCACGAAATAGACATATAATAATGACTAGGACTCAAATCTGAAAGAACATATTGTTAAAATCTGAGCAAAGAACAAGTAAGTTCCTCCTTAGTTTCCTTTGTTTCCTTCTTAGTTTTGTTTGGTCTGTTTTGAATTGTATCTTTATTTTGATTTATTTTTGTCATGTGTTCAGTACTTTTTTTTTCCTTCTCGTGAGACTGTTTGTTGAATCTGAGTTCTATATGCTAGAAGATATGACATTGGTTCAAACTTGTCTTCTATATTTGATATGTGGCATTGATATTCATCAATCCTGGTTAAGTTCAGTATTATCGCAGAACTTACTTCATTCTAATTAGCTCAATTTGGAATTATGAATTAATCATTCCCATAATGTGCCAATGTTGATTTGAAGTTTGACCTGGTGTGTGTTCTGATTAGTGGTAATGTTTGTTGATTTCTTTTTCTGTTTGAGCATTGATGAACTTTGTTTTCAGTTCTTAGATTCAGCTTCAATGTTTCTGCTAAGCTTTGTTTGTCAGTGTTGATTTTGTTTTGAAGTTTCAACCCGGAATTTAGGTGTTTGAATTGGCTATAGCTGCAGTTTAATATAGATTTCAGAGTTCAATTCAAATTGATATAGAATGGTTGTCCCTGTTTATCTACTTTTGTGGACAGCATGTGCATTGTAGTCTTTAAAGGATTAAAATTAACTTGACAGCATGTGCTGTCAGGGCATATTCATGCTGCCCATACTTATTTAGTTTAATAAAAGGAAAACCATTTTTAATATTGAAGATGAGGGCTGTCAGGGGAATCTCATGGGGAATACTTTTCTTTTAAATTGTGAGTGGAAAGTCAGAAAAGAGAACATGGGGGGGTCAGTTTTAATGGGTTTTAACAGGCTGTGGAATGAAGTCAGTTTGGGCTATAAAAAGGGAAGGATTCCAGGGGATTAAGGGTCAGACACCAAGAGGTTAAAAACCAGAAAAGAAGAAGAGGTTAGAACCCAAAAAAAAAATCAGGATAGAAGAAAGAAAGAGCATAGTTAGAACCAAAAGGGATTGGAGAACAAAAAGAGTCTGGAATTTGAAAAAAGGTTCCAAGAGCCTTAAAAGCAAAACACAGGCTAGTTAGTTGAGAGAATTTTCCAGAATTTTAGTATTCTAAGGCTAGGTCTCACAACAAAAAGTTTCAGTTTGTTTTCTGCTCAAATGTTCAAAAATCAGAAACTACTCTTTTATTGCCTCGGTCTGTGATCTTTTTTGTAGTGCTGGGATTAATTTAGCAGCCTGGTTGGTCTGTTGATTTTTCGAGCACTTTTCTATTAAGCTACTGGCTTTCTCTTCTTGGTTTTAATTTGTTCCTGAAATTCCTGCTGCTGTCGTTCCTGGTTGTGCTGGTTTTGCTATGTTGCCAAACTCATTGTTGCTGTGCGTATGCTACTATTGTTCCTGCTGACCTCTTTTCCTTCTTGTGTCCAATATCCAGGTACACACTAGAATTTCACACTAATGTAACAGTAAAGTTTGAGCATGAAATGAAAGATGCGAAGGATTTTTAATCATTTGGTGTTACTTGTAGTTTTTTTTATTTATGAAATGTTAGTAGATTTGTGCAGTTTTTTTTGGTTTATAATTCAATTAAAAATGCATTAGACAGTTTGTATTTAATTGAAACTTAGTTATTTAATATTGGATCTATAGTTGTTTAGTGGTCTGTATGATATAGCTATGTAATTTGTGGGATGCACAAGTAGTTAGTGTATCGATAGCCAAATTTCATCTCTAGTCATATTTTACACACATAAGGCACTGCTTCTAATTTTGTCAAATGTAACATTGTTTTTTAAATCATTTGAGCCAACTCTATCAAACCAGATTTCCTTAGGCAGTTTATAGGACAATATTTTAATCCCGTTAATAATGTCTTTTAGTAGTTGATTCCAGTAATCTCAAAAATATATAAGTTTAAGTTCAACTTGAAGAACGATTAGCGTGAGCTTAGCAGTTTTGTCAATCTTGCATGCGTATTTTTAGCGGTTCGCTCATGGAATAAGGTACGAAGTAATTCCCCGCCTTACAAATTCGAGTGCAATTTTCCATTAACATCTTTGTAATCTAATAATTAATAAGAGGCCGGAGCTGGCCAAGCATGTAATTTAATTAGCGTATATTTTCCTCTTTCATTATAGAGACGAACATAATAGAAAAATGTAGTCATTGTAGGTTTATCCTTTCAAAAAATAAAAAATATAAAAATGAGACGAGCCTCGCCAAATACAAAAATACAAATTGCGGGGCCCTCAATAATTGGTCGTAATAAATATTTAGTTTTTTTGGGGATGGACTGTCTAGTGAATTTCACTGCCTTCCCTAAAGATAATAACGCGTTAGACTCTTTAGGCGCGATTTAATTAAATTACCTTCTTAAATTCGGGCGCGCATTTATGTGACCCAAATCCAAATCTCAACGGAGTTCGAATGTATTAACAACCATGGGTGCATTGATTGCGACGTGGTCCGAGATGCATTTTCATGACGTTGCAATTCCATAAAAGACAAATGATAATACAAGTGGTTTAAACTTAATAAAAGCACACAAGTCATGACATGTATTAAAAATAAGATATTTAGCCATTATAACAATTTAAGCGACCGTGCTAGAACCACGGGATTCGGGGTGCCTAACACCTTCCCTCAAGTCAACAAAATTCCTTACTTAGAATTTTTGGTTCGCAGACTTCATTTGGAAAGTCGAAAATTTCCTCGATTCGGGATTCAAGATAAAATCGGTGACTTGGGACACCAAAAGCCAAACCTTTCCCAAGTGGCGACTCTGAATTAAATAAATAATCCCATTTCGAATATTGTCACTTAAATTGGAAAAACTCTCTCGCGCATTTACCCTTCGGGGCGGGCGCGTAAAAAGGAGGTGTGACAATATGGATGCGTATAATCATCCTTATGAAAAACAAAATGAGAGATAGTATGACGAACAATTGGTAACGCAGATGAGGAAACATCATCATTCAACATTTTTGTGCATAATTAATCAGAAAAATGCACACACAATCAAACAATGAGAAGAGATGACTAGGGTTACCAAACTTCCTTTCGCGACAGGAAGGAATAACGGCCTGTGAACAAAATCAGTGACGAAGACAAACGAGCCCTAGCTGAATTTACAGTCGTAGAAAACCACCAAACCCTAGGTTGATGAAAACTTCTCAGAAAACTCCAAAAACTCCAAATAGATTCGATAAATCACTAGAAACATTCAAGTGATAGTAGAAAATCCCTGATTTCATCGTCAATTCCGAAAAATCTAACCGGAAAAAAAAATCCCAAAACACGAAAGAATAGTGAAAACTAAAAACTCCGATAAAAAAATGTGAGGGTAACATCGAACGAGAGGTAATAACCCGATCTATCCAGATCTGGGCTCTGATACCATATTAAACCTTGATTCAACCACAACTTGTTGATGTTTTGTTGTAAGACAATTGAGAGAAAAACGGAAGCTTCTAGGTTTTCATTGTATTTTATTGAGAGAACCCGACGAAGTTTGTACAAAATATTAATTGTTCTCCCTTACCAGATAGATGGGCCGGCCCAGTATTTTATACACATCACTCAACTAATTATACAGCCTAAGACAAATACATAATTACATAGCGGGCATCTGGGCCTAATAACAAGAGAAAGAACAGAAGAAGCCCAAGTAGCTAAGTAAATTGCATTTGCTTGTATCTCAACACTCTCTTCATTAAACTCTACGTCATTCATAGAGTAATTTGCGTCCGGTTATGACTCTCTTACTCTTTGACATAATACTCCTCATTTTTTTGAAACTTAAAAAAAATAACTTAATGTTACTTATAGCATATACCACTGAACTTTTCTTAAACTTATATATATAAATACAACTCATTATTCTGTATATGTAGTGAAGAAAAACTAATATATATATATATATATATATATATATATATATATATAAGAAAATATGCAGTGTACAATAGACTTGTCAGATTGGGGGAAATGATATGATAGATACTTTTAGGCGAGGGAGAATTTTAAGAGAGATGTTAGGGTACATTTTAGGTGAGAGAATTTCAAAAGAGATATACTAGGGATATAAAATATTGCAATAAATTTTATTTTATGTAATTTTGTGAAAGTAATTATAAAAAATTTAAATAAATATTAAAAATATTGTATTCTGTGTAAATTCCTCTTTAAAGAAATGGAACCCAGCACTTGAAGGCGAGTGTTCAAGTGTCAATGTGGCAGTCAGTGAGAGCTTCTCGCGTGTCATACTTTGCTTAATTCCATTCCTTTATACTTATACGCGTTGCCTTTAATATTTCAGTTTTATTATTAGTAGGAGTGGCAAATGGACGAGTCAGGATCGGATATGAACGCGTCTAAAATGGCTAAATATAACAATAAATAAATTATCCGACTTGATTCATATTTGATACAGATAAAAAATAGGTTATTCGGTAGATAATATGAATATTCATATTATCCATGGCTTCTTGAATATTATCACTTTTTAAGAGAATTCCTAGTCTCTCAAACTTGAGTGACCCCCAATTTGAGGCTTTACAAATGTAAAAGTTAAGCTAATTAGTTATCTATTTTCTAAGTAGATAATAATATGATTCTTATTATTCATATTTGACTCATTTTTAAAAAGTTTATTAATCAGCCTATTTTTTAATGGAAAACTATTTTTCTTTATTTATTTTGCCACCACTACTAGTAACCATAGTAGTATAATAATGCTAGTAAAAAATCTTGATATGGAACATTTTTCTATTAATTAATGAATTTTATGAAACGTGAATTAGAATTAGTTGAAACTCCATGCGAATACGAGTGGAAACAAAAAAGAAAAAAGTTTTGTCCTCACTGCCCACTTTTACAGTATTTGTAAGTTATATATCTCGTGCAAAACAAGAGGAAAAAAAGAGAGGGTGATTTGTGGAAAAACTTGTCAAGAGTGAGGAGTCTTCCTGGGAGCAGATGAGTTGCATCACATATAATCGTTTTTCAGGATCCAGCGTACGGTTTGAATTCTCTACTCAAACTCAAACACGCTGCTGGTTTTTTTTTGTCAAGTGTCAACCTTGACCTCGTAATATCATGGGAAATTTGGAAAATCTCTTTATAACATACTTTTGCCCTCCCCATTTATGTGAAAGAGTTTAAATTTTGAGAGTCGAACGAGTTATTTTTTTATCGTAATATTCTTTACATATCTTTTAAAATATTTAAATTACTAATTATTGTGATTTATAAATTTTATTTCGAAAAAGTTAAAGATTTATGTCCAAATGCCTAATCAAAATTTAAAAATTTAAATTTCAAAAATCGAAAAGTGTCACATAAATTAGGATAAAGAAAGATATTATTTTACTCGCGCATATACTCAATAACTCGACAACACTTATACTCTAACTTGGACTTTATACAACACAAGAAATCGTGTTTCTGACTTCCAAGAACATAAGATGAAATTATAATCCTCCTTTTTCAATAGAAAGATTCAAACATTGACAAAATACAAAAAAATTCGTAGAGTACATACGACTCCACGGTCTCTTCAATGCATTGCTTCATAAAAGCATTTTCACTATCATCAATTTCCCACTACTTCTTCTCCCACTCAACTTTTTCTTTCTTTCTTATTTATTTATTTATATATGGTTGTGATATTTGAGTCAAGTATCAAGTTAGTTAATATTTTTTGCAGAAGTTTTAGTGATACGGCACATTAATTTTTCAATTTTTGTGTCCTTTGAACAACAAATTTTTGGTTAGCAACTTAGTTAGTTATCAATCGAAAATAAAGCAATAGTTTACTTTTAATAAACAGTGTCTTGGAGTGGACAACCTGTATTATTGTATTTTTGTCCTGCAAATCAAAATCTTACTTAGCCATTGCATGTATACAAGTTCTAGTAGTAAAAGTTATACAAACATATAATACTCTAATCTATACTTTATGTATTTTATTAAACCTTTTTTGTATCCTAAGAAATGAGATATCCTAATAACAATGCATGCGACTCTTACGTGACATTTTAAAAATAAAGTACCGAAAATTGACAAACCTTACTGATATTAAAGTGAAAACGAGATGAACAATTTATAAAAAAAAAATCTAATTTGAGTTATACACAATAGGATAACATTGATATAAATTTGTTACAATAACCGACAAGCGAAGCAATGACATTCCTATTTGGTATAACTCATGGAGCACGTACTTAAGGTAGCTTAGATTACCTAATTGTGTAACTCACTTTTTGTAGGTAAAACTTGTGTATACGGTCAAAATCATATACCTCCGATTTATAGTCTTGAGGGTTCGTCCTAAGCTTGAGTCCGGGCGAGGTCGAGTTCGAGCCCGATAGACCAGACTCAAGCTCGAGGACAGAATGCAATGCCATGAGATCGGAGTACGAGGAATACCGAAGCTGAGTATGCTCGACCTCGAAATAGTACCGTTATGGATTTGTAACAGAATGAGCTAGATTCCTTCCACGTCCCCAAGATCATGGCGCAAATCCCAGAATAGGATTGTACGATTCCATACAAGGTGGTTAGACAGTTGTACCAAGAATATTCCTTACTGTAAATAGAAATATTCCTTATTTAGGGTTCTCTTATTATATAAAGGGGACCCCAATCATTTGTAACATCATCTAATCATTGAGCAAAGAATATACTCTCTACTTTTTGCCTACTGTTCATCAGAATTATCCTTTAGCTCTACTGTTCTTACTTGATTATTTTTATTGTTCTAAGCCCACCTCCAGGTCACTAAGCTCGAGGTCACCGCTCCTGAGTAACATTTGGTTTGATTCACTTGTCTCTTTCATTTCTACTTCATATTTCTTGATTATTAATTGGTATTGAACTAAATCATATATCTTTAAAATCACGATTCAAATTTAATTGTTACTCGTATTTTCGAGGTAATTAAACAGTTGGCGCCCACCGTGGGGCTAAAGATAATATTGATTATTTTTTTACTGATTCTCATTACACACGTTGCTTTTACATTTTTTCTTGTCAAGATTTTTGATTCTCAGGTTGAAACATGTCTAGCTCACAAAATGCACTTGTTCATGACAACGAAGGTCTTGGAGAAAACAACAACGCAGGGGTCAGTGTACCACCGATAAATCCATGGAAAGTGCTAAATATGGAACCAGTTGATGTTAGTTCGCACATTACTTTGAATGCAGATCCAGGTGCGGACCCCAAAGGAAATATACGTAGGGAAGCCAGGTCTGGCAGCCAAAGAATGCAAGGAATGGGAGATGGGGGTGTAAGCACCTAATTTTTGATAATATTTAACTTTTTTTATCACTTCTTCTATGTAAATATTTAAGGGGTTTTAACCTACAATTTTTAGCTTTGTTATACTTTTTATTATAGGGTAAAAATACAAAAATTAAAAGGTGAATTTTTACTATTAATATTATTTTATTTTTATTTTTATTTTTAATAATAAAAACAATTCCGAAAAAATATTAATTTTTTTTTTAATTTTCGGGAGTGATTTAAAAAATAAGAAAAAGGGAAGTATTGAATAAAAAAATAAAAGTAAAAGTAGGTGGAATTCTCTTTTAAAAAGTAAAAGAAAGTAGAAAATTAAAAAAATAAAAGTAAAGTTTTGTGGAAATTTTAAAAAAATAAAAAGTAAAAGAAAGTTGGAATTAAAAAACAAATATAAAGGTATCTGAAAATTAAAAAAAATTAAAGTAAAAGAAAGTAGCATTTTTAAAAGAAAAGCAAAAGAAAGTGGATTGTTTTTTAAGAAAAGTTAAATAAAGTGGAATTCTCTTTTAAAAAGTAAAAAAGTGAGATTTTAAATAAGATAAAAGTAACTAAAGTTGGAATTTAAAAAAATAAAAGTAAAGAAAGGTGGGATTTCTTTTTATAAAAAAATAAAAGCAATTTGTAAGTGAGATTTCTTTTAATTAAAATATAATAAAGTAATCAAATATTTTTAAAAAAAATCTGAAAAATCTCGAAAATTTTGCTATAAATAGGAGGGAAAAAAAGGAGAGGAGAAGAAAAAAGAAGGAGGGCGGAGAGAGCGGTATACACTCGATATACACTCTGGATACACTGGATATACAGGGGCAGAATTCATTTTGGAGAGAGTAAAAAAGATAGAACCAAATTTTCTGAAATATTGAGAGCGGAAGAACACCAGAGAGAGTTAAAAGCTAGAAAGAAAAAACAAATAGAGATTTCCGGACTATTTTTCTTCTCCATTTTTACTGGTTTTCTCCGTGTTGCTGGGATTTCTGGATTGAGGTGTTGAAGCTCCTGTGTTGGGCTTTCTGCTACTGTATTCTGCTGTTTGTTGTTGCTGACTGCTTACCCCATTTTTCTGTTCTACATACCAGGTACATGTCCTGAAACTCGATGTATGTAAATATCCAGTTGAAAATGAATGAAGTGGAGGCCCATTGTTGTTGAAACGGAGGCCTATTGTTGATTTACTACTTTCATTATACTGTGATAACCGTACTGATGGACTGTTAATCATAAGTTTGTGCATTTGAACCGTTAAGTGTGTGTTAGATATTTAGAAATGCATATGAGTTTAGTTGAGTATTCGTTGTAATAATTCCATGCTGGACTAACAGAATAGTTTCTATTAGTTTAGTTAATTTCCGGTTTTCCTAGATCTGTATAAATGGTGTTTTCAAGCTGTGATTAATTAGGCTGTAGACTGTTAAAGTAGTGTGATACTTCTTCTGATTATGGGAGCTTTATATTTAGTAGTGATGATGTGAGTTAATCTATAATTCTGAGTTTGAGTGGTTGTGTGTGGGTTCGAAATCAGAAAGTTAAAAGTAGATATGAGATATGTAATTTGTAAGGTTAATTTAGGCAATCCATTTTCGTCCAGCATCCTTAATTCTCGAGTTTCAATTCTCATATGTGGTCACGTTAGTGTTTAATCAAACCCGGAATAGCGGAAATAGGTTCGTGTTCCGCTTCCAAAGTCAGTCGTCTTTGCCCAAGTGTGAACTGGTCCGCACCCCCCTGAGTGGACGAGAAAGAAAGGATTTCTCGGAGCAACCCCCCAGGTTCCAGACCCAGGAGTAAACTTTTCCGTATGAGCATTCAGTACATGTATCAGTCCGTGGAAGAGTTAGGAAATCTAACTCATTCTAAGGTAGAGCTCTTAGAGTCCTACTTAAAGTGAAAGGTATTTCTTTAGTTAAAGCAAGGAGAGCAGAAACTGAGGGAAAAAAACCTATGTTCTTACGCGGGATGGGAATAAAGGCTACTAAGAGCGGAACTCACGACCTAAGTACTAAGACACTCTTTAGCCATGTTCGTCGCCCTAGGCTTACCATTATTTCATTTCATTCTATTGATTGGTTCTAGCTCCAAAGAACATATACATGGAGCTATGTCGACTTACGTACGTCTTGTTGACTAAACGATCAGGTATACCACGCCACGTATCATCCCCTCTTTCCATAGAGGAGAGATAAAGAAAAATCGAAGATATAGTGATCGTGCCGTAAGACCTTGTTCCTTTCCCCCAGCGGCGAATTCAAAACTTGTGGGGCCCTATCTATTCCATCTCTCGAGCCCCGAAGAAAACCCCCTACCCTTCGGACTCCATATATCTTTTGACTCTATATATGTGGGCACCTGATATCTATGAGGGTTCACCCACCCCGGTTACAGCATTCCTTTCTATTGCGCCTAAAATCTCTATTTCTGCTAATATTTCACGTGTTTCTATTTATGGTTCTTATGGAGCTACATTGCAACAAATCTTCTTTTTGAGTCAGTTGACTTCGATTAGACTAGACCGCCCCAGAGAGGAACGTGCCCACGAGGGCACCACCAGATGTTGTAGATAAACCTACTAAAGAAGAAGTTGAGTATATCATAGCTGACCGCACCATGGGCTAGCTTAATCAAAATAGGTCAAGGGCGCGTCGGAACGGTCGGTAGCTGCTTAGTCTCATCCGAGAGTTTAATCTCCTTACTCCTTACTGCTTTTTTCAAAGTTCATGAGTCAGTATTTTAATAAAAATGAGTCATAGTAGGGAATTTGAAATTTGAACTAGTATGCACCATGTTTGAAATTGTGATCATAGGCAGTTTACATGGGTCATGAAATCTGAAATCAGTTGCTTTCCAACTCATGTTTAATGTTGCATTGAATTTATTTTACTGGCTAATTAATTTTAGTAGTAGATTCATCAGATTTGTGTTCTTAATTAAATTGAAATTTCATTTAGTGTAAAAGACAGGGCTTAACAGGCTAGTCCCTAAACGTTTGGGCCTCAGGATAATTGATGCACGGCCCAGGCCAGTTTTGGCCCCTTTCTCATTTAGGCCTGGGCCAAGGTCTGTTTTGGCCGATTTTATGGTGTATATCTGGTTTTAAATTCCCTCTGTTGGGCTCACATCGGAGCCCAATGGTCGGATGTTGGTGCAAAAATATTACTTAGTTTGCATCAGTCCAGTAACAAATTAATTAGGGCCTTTCTTTTATTTTAGAGACAAATTAAGTAGAAAACTATAGATTGCTCTAGGTTTGCACTTTAAAATAATAAAACGGGATGAGCCTCGCTAAACAAAACACATAAATTGCGGGGCTCTCGATAATTGTATATATTAAAATACTTAGATTTCGGGACGGGCCGTTTAGCGAATTTCACGGCCTTCCCCAAAATAATACATTACCTCCCTAAACTCGGGTGCGCATTTATGTGACCCAAATCCAAATCCCAACGATGTTAAAGTATGTCCAAAAACCACGGGTGCATTTATGTGACGTGGTTCAAGACTTGTTTTAATGACGTTGCAATTTTCTTTAAAAATGAATAAAAGCGGTTAAGGTTAAAATTTGCACATAGGTTCATAATTGTTAAAATCAGATAACTTAAGCCAAATATAACAGTTGAGCGACTGTGCTAGAACCAAGGAACTCGGGAATGCCTAACACCTTCTCCTGGGTTAATAGAATTCCTTACTCAGATTTCTGGTTCGCGGACTGTAATACAAAGTCAATCTTTTCCTCGATTCGGGATTCAACCGGTGACTTGGGACAACATAAATCTCCCAAGTGGCAACTCTAAATCTTTAATAATAAATCTCGTTTTCGATTGTCCTTTAATTGGAAAAACTCCCTTATGCCCTTGCGGATGTAGCTAAAAAGGAGGTGTGACAGCTCTGGCGACTCTGCTGGGGATCGAACCCAGAATCTCTGGTTCAGGGTTCAAGAATTCGAGCTTAGAATAATTGTTATATTTGGCTTTATTTATTGTCTGGTTTTATTTACATGGTTGGGCCTAATGTGCTAAATGCTGCTTTTACCGCTTTGATATTTGGTTGGACTGTATATAAATTGTTACGAAACCCTCCTCTCTCTGAGTCTTCTAAATCATCTGGGAAGTGTGCACTTCGTGTGACTTTTTTTCTGTTAGAGTCATATCCCAATTTTAGAACAAGGTTCAGACAAGTTGCAAAGCCGGTGAAGCTTCTGTATTCCCGGTACACTGCCCCCCCCTCGGCTCGAGTTGTCCGCTCGGGTAAGCCAAGTCTAGAACAAACAAACCCAGGTTTTTAAACCTAGTATAACAATACCTCATGCCGGATCCCTAGTAGGAACACTTGTTTGCATCATGTGCATTTTGACTTTGGGGACTCAATACAGGGGTTGGGTCCCTCTAGGACAGGTGTACCCAAAATAACAGACCATCTTGATGCATCCTATGTGCTACATGTGCATTTCTTCGAGGGTAAAAGGGTCATTTGGCGGACTAATGATAGTTGAGGGCAAATGAAAAAAAAAGAAAAAAAAAAGAAAAAAAAGAGAGGGTGAAGTGTGAAGACAAAGCGAGTGGGGCCTAATTATGTTTTCTGTTACATTTTGTTAAGAGAAAAGAAAAAAAAAGAGCTTGGAAAATTCAAAAGATTTTTATACTTTTTCATCATTTTTCAAAAATCAAAAATCAAAAAAAAAGGAAAAAGAAAATAAAAAAAAAGAGTTTACATGTTTCATCATTTTCTCAAAAAAAAAACATATTTTCTCTAAATTAGTTGTTATTTTTACTTCTCGCCCGTATCCTATCAGCCCGAACTATGCGAACCTGATTCTCGTCTCTCGGGGCGGGATACGTAATCAACCCCCATAGGGTCCGGTCTTCCTAGTAAATTTTAGGTTCTTGGCTTTGCGGGGTCTTAGCCAAATTTTGCACTTCTAGCCACCTTTTGGCCAAATAAGTCATTTTGCAAAAATAGCCTCAATCATGTCCATGTGTCCAGTAGAGAGTGTTATTGCCTCACATAGTGTTGGTTTAAAGTTTTCTCATACAGGTGTGGATTTATTTACCGGAGTTTGAGCATGACAGACACCCCGTGACCATCCAGTCAGGATCGCTCAATCAGGAGTTGCTTAAGGAGATTTGTTTTATTTTTATGTTTTGAGTCTGTTCTTCATTTTATGTCTATCTTTTACTTTCTAGTTTTGTACAATAATGTCAAGTCTTTTGTTATTGTATTTTCTTCTTTATATTTGAAAAACATGTGTTGTAACTCAAAAATCCAGAAAAAAGAGATATTGCATTTTATATTTCCGTTATAAGTTTTCTTTAGATTACTAATTCTAGAAATGGGAAAAAGAAAAATTTTTGAGGTTGTTTTTCCTTCAGGCAATCAATATCTAGGACTTAAAATGAATTGTTTTTATGTTTCCTTTAAGTATATTAGGACCAAAATTCCAAAACAAAAAGAGAATTTTCTTTTAGTACTTCTTTAAAAGCTTTATTAAGGTGTTAATTCAAAATCTAAAAAGATTTTCTTTTGAGAAATTTCTTTGGGAAATTAGTGAAAAATGAAAAAAAAAATTAGGATATTGTACATAGAAGAGAAAAAAAGACAACATACTTTACCTTTGATTTATTTTCGGAATTTCTCTTTTAGGCAATCAAAATTTAAATCAAAAATATTTTTTTTTTGCTTGTTTCGAAATCTTGCGTCAAGATATCAAATGAAAATTCAAAATATTTTTCTGTGGTTTATTCTTTAGATTTTCTTCCTAAAAAAAGAATTAAAAAAAAATCTCTTCTACGATTTTCCCTTAATAATTCCCATAGAGTATTTGTTTCCAAAAGAGAGAAAAAATATGTGTTCGTTAAGCTTGAGTTTGGAATAGGTTATAGAACATTCAGTTTAGAAAATTCAAATTCTTTTAGTTCTTTTTCTCATCAGAGTAGTCATTAAGGTTAAAAAAATGTCAGTTTGTTTACTTTATTCCCGATCTTCCGAAACTACGCAAAGATCTGATTCATGCAGCGTCATGATACGTAGGCAACCTACATAGGGTTCGATCGAATTATTTTATTTTTTTTAAAAAAGAAAAAAAGAAGGAAAAAAGGGGGGAAAAGAAAAGGAAAAAGGGTGAAATTATGGGACGTGAGAAATGAGAGTAAAGAAAAGAGTGATAATTAAAAAAAAAAAGAGGAAGGAAAATGATCAAGCAAGTGCTAGAAAAGCAAAGAAAAGGGAGGTTGAAATGAACAAATTGGGATGATGCCAAGTGACCTTATGACCCTCGAAGTCATTCTAGAACCGTTAATTGTGGCTAGGTGCATTGCACGCAATATGATATTTTTGTTGTTAAATGCCCTAACGCTAACGTGATGACCTCATTTTGTTATATTCATAGCAGAAGGGTGGTTGGTTTGTGGTTTTTAAAGTGGTAACTCTTCTTTACAACACAAAGTCAAAAGGCAATGGCAGACAACAACAGAATTGAGTTGGTTGATACCGGTACCCGAAAGCAGTTGGTTGAACATGACAATGGGTTGGTTGAAGAGGTAGAGATGTTAAGACAACACATGGCGGACATGTATCAGGCTTGGATGACTGGGAAGGCACCACCCCCGCCACCACCTAGCTTCCTAGATGCTGCCTTTACCCAAACTCCGGACACAATGCCAGATGATCCTCCATACTCTCCAGATCCACCCGCTTATCACAACTTTCCCAACCACCCTAGTAGCTCCATCACTCGTCCTCCAACTATCTTTTCCCAAAAGTGCCCTCCTGTCATATCCACTATTCCCAACAATGAATATCCACTCAAAGCTCATTACCAAAACTACCTCGTAGAGGTTGCCTACAAGGTTCCTGACTCATACAAGAAGAGCCCTCGGGATAAGCTTCATGTTGAAAATGAAAGGTTCACAGGAAGAGAAGGGAAAGAAGGGATACCCAGGAGGCTGAAAGGCATAGAAAAATCCTTGAAGAACAAATAAGGAAGGGAAGACCAGGGTAGCATGGCTTACAAAGAACTGTCTGTGTCCCCTGACGTTCGCCTGCCCGCGGGGTTCAAAGTGCCAAAATTTAACTTGTATGATGGGTGTGGAGATCTGGTAGCCCACCTGAGGGTCTATTGCAGTGAAATGAGAAGCGTTGGAGAGAAAGATGTCCTGTTGAGGGCATATTTCAGTAAGAGCCTAACTGGGGCAGCTTTGGACTGGCATATTCATCAAGATGTTGGTAAGTGACCTACATTGGGAGACATAGCTCAAGATTTTGTTCGATACTTTCAGTACAGATCAGGTGTTACCCCAGACCGCTCCTCCCTATCTAGAATGGAAAAGAAGCCGGAGGAAAGCTTTAGAGAGTTTAGGCTCAGATGGAGGGAACAGACTTCTCGAGTCAATACCCCGATTGGTGAAGAAGAAATGGTTGAGCTTTTCCTACAAGCCCAAGGGCCCACCTACTTCAGTCATTTGATCCCGGCCTTGGGAAATCCTTTCAAAGATGTGTTAAAAATGGGGGAGCTAGTAGAAGAGGGAATCAAGTCAGGCAAAATCATGAGTTGTTCGAAAGACATTCAGAACATCCCAGTAAGCTTGGGTGGAAGAAAGAGAAACAGAAAAGATGATCCGATGGGCTTTCCCGATCAACACTTCCAGCCTCGACATCGTCCCCATGGATATCCTGATGCACCTGGTGATCCTCCCCAATGCCACTTCTCTCCACGGAACTCCCAAAATCGTACATCACTCTCTCAGTACCCAGCTCCACAAAATGCCTATCCACCCCCACGAGCCTATCGAAACCCCCCTGAATCAGGTTTCTGGCCCAATCAAGCATTTAAGAATGAGAGGTTGCTGAAAAAAGAAAAGGTTTTCACCCCATTGGGAGTGTCATACGCCAGTTTGTTCCAAAAGTTGAAGCAATTAGACATGTTGAAGCCGATCCAGATAAAAATGCCAAACCCTCTTCCAAAGAAGTTTGATTTTTCTCAAAGGTGCGCATATTGCTCAGATGCCCCGAGGTATGACATAGAGAAGTGTTGGAATATGAAAAATGCGATTCAGAAGCTTATTGATGCATGCGACATTGTCGTGCAAAATCCAGATGCAGCAGACACCAGCCAAAGTCCATCGCCTGTGCATAATGAGACGCATATGGTGGGTATGATTTATTTTGAAAAGGAATGTGAGAATTCTTCTGGGAGCCTCGGAGGTTCACATGCTACTAAGCTTTCAACGCTGTCAGAGGTTGATCTTAAGAATGAGCCGGCGGAAGGAACCCAAAAGCAATCTGTTAAGAACAATGTGATGAAGACGTGTGAAGTTCCTAGTATTGTTGATGCAGAAGTCAGTGGCTAAGATGTTGAGTTTGAGGATTGGAAAGATGCTCTTTTCTTGGTGAGCCAGGGAGGAGCTTTGGTGGCTTAGTTTGTTATCATTTCTGTTGTCCGGGTTATTTCAGGGTTGTAATCTGGATATTGTCTTGTGACTCAAACCCTCCTATCCTTTTATTTTGTCTAGTTCCTTTAGTCGTAATATCTCATTTAGTGCTGTCTAGGTTTGTTCCAGGGTTGTATCCCAGTTTGTTTTACTTGTTTTGTTATTCTAACTGTTTCACCGTCTGTCTAATGCAATGTCCTGTCTTTTGTTATTTCCAGTCGTTTTCTTTGTTTAGTTCTTTTCTATCCTTTCATTTTGTCTTTTGCCTAATGCTGGTTCTAGTAACATGACATGCATGCAAAATTCTAGGCCTGGTCTTAAAGTCAGTTTTGTTATGAAGCAATGGAACAATTTTGAAGATGATAGGGACATTTGAAGGAAATAAGTAAAGGCATTTTGAGATCACTTCCAGCCTGAATTGTGTGAAACTAGGACAGGTAGAACGTAAAGAAAACCCTACTAAAATGCATCATGCTGCATCGGTTGAAGCTAAAGGCAAGTTTGCCCAAATTGACAGGAGTTGTTCGTGGTAATGAGAGTGAGAGTGTTGTCCAATGTTGTTTTATATTTAACAGATGTAGAAGGCGAATGTGTAGATATGGTTATCAAGTCTGGTATAATCAAAATATGTTACGATTATTTTCCTTGGTTTGTTTAATTGTGTTGTTTGTACTTGGCATGTTTTGAAGATTGGAATGACGAAGGCATTTTGTTTTGTTATCTAAACACCTTATCCTTCGTTACCCCTTTGAGCCTCATTTATTTTCTTTCATACCCCTCTTTCGGAATCAGTAGCAAAGATCAGAAACACAAGCGTGAGAGATAAGTAAAGGAAAAGCAGAAAAGAATAGAACGAAAAGGGAGAGAAGAAAAATGAAAATTGAACAAAAAAAAAGAAGAGAAAAGAAGAAAAAGAAAAAAAAGAGGAAAAAGAAGAAAGAAAAAAATAACAAAACAACAAAAAAAAGAAAAAGGAAGAAAGAATAGAAAAGAGAAAAGAAAAATCACAACAACAGAGCAATTCCTATGATATGAACTACGTTCGACCTGATTCCTTTTAAGGATATGTAGGCAGCCTCACGGTTCGGTCTCATCAAAATAAAAATCCAAAAGTCCCCAAGCAAAGAAACTGAGGCAGAAGTGGTGGTTGTGATAGGAAATCTGATTCCGAAAGTTGTAATTTTAAACCCATTCAAATTGTTTTGAGCCTTTGATATCCTTTCTTCCTAACCCCATCCAAAACCCACATTACGGTCCAAAGAAAGACCTTCCGGCCAGTTTTTGAGAGATGCCAAGTCAAGCGAGTAGAAGTGAATCATATCAGGAGCAGCACTCTGGTCCAAGCAGAGTAATAAAATGAGAGTCTTAGAGGTGAAAACCTTCACGGGCAACGTAAGGCGACGGGAGCTGAGAGAAATAAAAATGAGAGAGTCTTATTGGTGAAAATCCTCGCGGGCACCGTAAGGCGACAGTAAGTTGAGAGAAAGAACAAAATGAGAGAGGCTTGATGGTGAAAACCCTTCGGGCATTACAAGTCGATTAAGGACTCTGAATCGGATTGGATAATCAGAGCATTGAATCCCAGTTTCACGGTTTAGGGGTATAACAGGAGGAACATTAGACTTGCTCAATAGAATAGGCCACAGGTGCATGTCATGGTCATTAGAGTTGGTATCCACATCTAATAGGTTTCTACTTTGTAATTTTTTTGTTAGGAATCATCTCTTTCCTTTGTCCTTTACTCTGTTCCTCTTGTCTTATTTACTTCCTCTTCCTGAGTCTGTTGGGTCAAAATAAGTGAGAAATGACTTCAAAATTTGCCACCGGCTGTCCAATTGCACAAAACGGGGTCTGGCTAACACATTGAAATGTCATAAGTCAGAAAAGAACAACAAGCGCATTGAGCTGGTAATAATCAACATGCTTTGGGATCCTTACGAAATACAAAGGTTTGGTACATATCAATTCATGGACAATGCAACAGATGGAGGGTGTTAGGTGAATAGATTAAGGGTATTTTCTGTGATAAGATTCACAAAAAGTGGTTAACCAGTGGCAAACGAGGCCTTCCATGCAGAAATCAAAGTTATCATGGCAAGCGAGAGAGCAATAGACTTAAAAGCCAAGGCCAGTGGTTTAAGTCAAGGAAGAACAACATACACACTGAGTTGGTAACAATCAACATGCGTTGGGATCCATGTGAAATACAAGGGACAAAAAAGGTGGTAAACCAGTGACAAGCAAGATCTTCCATGCAGAAATCAAAGCTATCATGGCAAGTGATGGAGCAATAGACCTCAAGACCAAGGCTAGTGATTTAAATCAGGAAAGAACAATGTGTACATTGAAGTTGGTAATAATCAATATACCGTAGGGATCATGTGAAACACAAAGGTTTGGTAGATGCTGGTTCATGAGCAATGCAACAGATAGAAGGTATTGGGTCTGAACGGATCAGAGGTATTTTCTGTGATAAGGGTGATAGAGAAAGTGGTCAGTCAATAAACAAGCAAGGTCTTTCAAGTTGAAACCAAAGTTATCATGGGAAGTGAAGGATCAATCGCCTTCAAAGTCAATGCCACAAAGCAACCACCATATTTATAAACTCACAAGTTTTCTTTGTTTGAAACGGGGACAAATATTGTGTCCAAATCAAAGCTTGGAAGATTGAATTTTTTTCAAATGTCATGCCAAAATTTTGTCAGCACAAAGGCGGTTTGAGAAGGGGAAAGGAAAATTTGTTCGATCTGTAGGAACCCTCCATGAGGAAAAGCATGGTTCAGAGGCAAGGAATTTTGTTCGTCATGCAGAGATCCTCCAGAAAGAAAGCATGGCTCAGGTAAGTTCATTCTCGGCTCTTCAGGACCCTCCTGGATAATGGAATTTAGTTTTAAGTGTTCAGGACCCTCCTGGACAATGGAATTTAGTTCTAAGACCTTCATAGAAAATAAGATTTAGCGTAAGTTTTACCTTTAGGAAATATGAATTAGCTTTGAAGTTGTCACTCTTAAGGTGAGATTTAATTTGAAATTTTCAGGACCCTCCTAGAAAATGGGACTTAGTTTAAAATTCAAAATAATCATGAGTAGTAACATCTAGCATAAATGTACCCCAAAAGAATATAAGTTGGTTTCAAAAAAAAAAATCTGTAGATAGAATTCAGCTAGGAGTTGTCAAGACCCTCCTAGAAAATCGGACCTAGTTTAAAAAAAAATGAAACAATCATAAATAGAAAAATCTAGCATAAATGTACCCCAAAGGAATATAAGTTGGTTTCAAAGATTGCATGTTTAAGATAGGATTCAATTAGGAGTTTTCAGGACCCTCATGAATAATGGTACCTAGCTTTAAGATTTCCATTAGATAACAAGATTTAGCATAAGTTCTGTTGTAGGGTAATATAGTTTAGCCGTAAAATTGTCACTCTTAAGATAAGACTTGATTTTTGATTGTCAGGACCCTCATGGATAATGGGACGTAGTTTAAAACTGGCTTGGATAACAAGATTTTGCATAAGACATACCTTCAGTAGATATAATTCAGCTTTAAAATTGTCGTTTAATTAAGAGTTGTCAGGACCCTCATGGATAATGGGGAATAGTTTAAGACCGACCCTTTTAGATAACAAGATTTAGCGGAAGTAACACCTTTAGAAGATACAACTTAGATTTAAAATTGTCGTTTAGTTAAGAGTTGCCAGGACCCTCCTGGATAATGGGGAGTAGTTTAAGACCCTCTTAGATAACAAGATTTAGCAGAAGTCATACCTTTAAAAGATATAGCTTAGATTTAAAATTGTCGTTTAGTTAAGAGTTGTCCGGACCCCCATAGCTTTCAAATTCTTAGTAATATTTGGTAATATGATTCAGTTTAACACTCACATATGCGCCCAGCTACCAAACTGGGGCAGAAAATTTTCTTTGTTTTGTCTATTTTTGTTGAAATCAGGGACCCGCTTGGAGAACAGGGAGAAGCAAGTCAATTTTCAGCAATCAGGCGCCCACCTGGAGAGCAAAGGAATACAATTCAAGTTTTGGCAATCATGCGCCCACCTGGAGAGCAAAGGAATACAATTCAAGTTTTGGCAATCAGGCATCCACTTGGAGAACAAGGAGTAACAGTTCAAGTTAGCAGTCAGGAGCCCGCCTGGAGAGCAGGGAATACATTCAAGTTCAGCAGTCAGGAGCCCGCCTGGAGAACAAGGGAGTACAATTCAAGTTTTAGTTTTCTAGTTCTTATTGATATTTGGTAATGTGATTCATTTTACACTTAAATATGTTCCCAGATACCCAAACTGGGGCAGAAAAATTTCCTTTGTTTTTGTCTATTTTGGTTGAATTCAGCAGCCCGCCTGAAGAGCAGAGAATACATTTCAAGTTAGCAGTCAGGAGCCCGCCTGGAGAGCAAGGAATACATTTCAAGTCTAGCAATCAGGTACCCGCTTGGAGAACAGGGAGAAGCAGTTCAAGTTTAGCAGTCAGGAGCCCGCCTGGAGAGCAGGGAATATATTTCAGTCTTTACATTTTTCAAGTTTTGAAGTTGGGAGCCTGCCCATATAACAGAGGAATACATTGAAGTTTGAAGTCAGTAAAGCGGAGGGTTATAACAAAAATCCCCAGCAGAAATCAGAAGGAAGACCACAAGTCGAGCCAGAAGTAAAGAAACAACGGAGGAAGCACAAATCAACAAGGCAACATCAGTCACAAGATCAAGTTTGGAAATAAATCTTTGTAAAGCATAGATTATAGCTTAGTCTAGCTTCTTCATTTTTGTCATGGTGTAATAAGGAGGTCAGTAGGCAGTATCAGCAGCAGCAACAACAGTAACAATAAAACCACAGCTTCATGGTAGTCCCAGCTACCAAACTTCTTGAACTACACGCAACCTGATTCCCCTATAACCCGGGATATGTAGGTTGTCCAAAACCAAGACTCGGTTGCACCCTTTCTCTTTTCTCTTATCCTTATTTCTTCCCTTTTGAATAAAAAATATGTTCAAAAATTAGTCACCTGACTCACCTTATCTTTGCTTGAAAAGTCTTCATGTTTCCAAACAAAGAGGAGCAGCTGTGAGCACCTAATTTTTGATAATATTTAATTTTTTTATCACTTCTTCTATGTAAATATTTTTGGGGTTTTAACCTACAATTTTTAGCATTGTTACACTTTTTATTATAGGGTAAAAATACAAAATTTAAAAGGTGAATTATTACTATTAATATTATTTTATTTTTATTTTTAAAATAATAAAAAAAATCCGAAAAAATATTAATTTTTTTAATTTTCGGGAGTGATTTAAAAAATAAGAAAAAGGGAAGTATTGAATAAAAAAAATAAAAGTAAAAGTAGGTGGAATTCTCTTTTAAAAAGTAAAAGAAAGTAGAAAATTAAAAAAATAAAAGTAAAGTTTTGTGGAAATTTTAAAAAAAAAAAGTGAAAGAAAGTTGGAATTAAAAAACAAATATAAAGGTATCTGAAAATTAAAAAAAAAATTAAAGCAAAAGAAAGTAGCATTTTTAAAAGAAAAGCAAAAGAAAGTGGATTGTTTTTTAAGAAAAGTTAAATAAAGTGAAATTCTCTTTTAAAAAGTAAAAAAAATGAGATTTTAAATAAGATAAAAGTAATTAAAGTTGGAATTTAAAAAAATAAAAGTAAAGAAAGGTGATATTTATTTTTATAAAAAAATAAAAGCAATTTGTAAGTGAGATTTCTTTTAATTAAAAAATAATAAAATAATAAAATATTTTTTTAAAAATCTGAAAAATCTCGAAATTTTTTCTATAAATAGGAGGAAAAAAAAGAGAGGAGAAGAAAAAAGAAGGGGGCGGAGAGAGCGGTATACACGCGATATACACTCTGGATACACTGGATATACAAGGGCAGAATTCATTTTGGAGAGAGTAAAAAAGATAGAACCAAATTTTCTGAAATATTGAGAGCGGAAGAACACCAGAGAGAGTTCAAAGCTAGAAAGAGAAAACAAAGAGAGATTTCCAGACTATTTTTCTTCTCCATTTTTACTGGTTTTCTCCGTATTGCTGGGATTTCTGGATTGAGGTGTTGAAGCTACTGTGTTGGGCTTTCAGCTACTGTATTCTGCTGTTTGCTGTTGCTGATTGCTTACCCCATTTTTATGTTCTACATACCAGGTACATGTCCTAAAACTCGATGTATGTAAATATCCAGTTGAAAATGAATGAAGTAGAGGCCTATTGTTGTTGAAGTGGAGGCCTATTGTTGATTTACTACTTTCATTATACTGTGATAACTGTACTGATGGACTGTTAATCATAAGTTTGTGCATTTGAACCGTTAAGTGTGTGTTAGATATTTAGAAATGCATGTGAGTTTAGTTGAGTATTCGTTGTAATAATTCCATGCTGGACTAACAAAATAGTTTCTATTAGTTTAGTTAATTTCCGATTTTCCTAGATATATATAAATGGTCTTTTCAAGCCGTGATTAATTAGGTTGTAGACTGTTAAAGTAGTGTGATACTTCTTCTGATTATGGGAGCTTTATATTTAGTAGTGATGATGTGAGTTAATCTATAATTCTGAGTTTGAGTGGTTGTGTGTGGGTTCGAAATCAGAAAGTTAAAAGTAGATATGAGATATGTAATTCGTAAGGTTAATTTAGGCAATCCATTTTCGCCCAGCATCCTTAATTCTCGAGTTTCAATTCTCATATGTGGTCACGTTAGTGTTTAATCAAAGTTCATGAGTCAGTATTTTAATAAAAATGAGTCATAGTAGGGAATTTGAAATTTGAACTAGTATGCACCATGTTTGAAATTGTGATCATAGGCAGTTTACGTGGGTCATGAAATCTGAAATCAGTTGCTTTCCAACTCATGTTTAATATTGCATTGAATTTATTTTGCTGGTTAGTTAATTTTAGTAGTAGATTCATCAGATTTGTGTTCTTAATTAAATTGAAATTCCATTTAGTGTAAAAGACAAGGCTTAACAGGCTAGTCCCTAAACGTTTGGGCCTCAGGATAATTGATGCACGACTCAGGCCAGTTTTGGCCCCTTTCTCATTTAGGCCTGGGCCAAGGTCTGTTTTGGCCGATTTTATGGTATATATCTGGTTTTAAATTCCCTCTGTTGGGCTCACATCGGAGCCCAATGGTTGGATGTTGGTGCAAAAATATTACTTAGTTTGCATCAGTCCAGTAACAAATTAATTAGGGCCTTTCTTTTATTTTAGAGACAAATTAAGTAAAAAACTATAGATTGCTCTAGGTTTGCACTTTAAAATAATAAAAAGGGATGAGCCTCGCTAAACAAAACACATAAATTGCGGGGCTCTCGATAATTGTATATATTAAAATACTTAGATTTCGGGACGGGCCGTTTAGCGAATTTACATTACCTCCCTAAACTCGGGTGCGCATTTATATGACCCAAATCAAAATCCCAACGATGTTAAAGTATGTCCAAAAACCACGGGTGCATTTATGTGACGTGGTTCAAGACTTGTTTTAATGACGTTGCAATTTTCTTTAAAAATGAATAAAAGTGGTTAAGGTTAAAATTTGCACATAGGTTCATAATTGTTAAAATCAGATAATTTAAGCCAAATATAACAGTTGAGCGACTGTGCTAGAACCACGGAACTCGGGAATTCCTAACACTTTCTCCCGGATTAACAGAATTCCTTACTCAGATTTCTGGTTCGCGGACTGTAATACAGAGTTAATCTTTACCTCGATTCGGGATTCAACCGGTGACTTGGGACACCATAAATCTCCCAAGTGGCGACTCTAAATCTTTAATAATAAATCCCGTTTTCGATTGTCCTTTAATTGGAAAAACTCCCTTATGCCCTTGCGGGTGTAGGTAAAAAGGAGGTGTGACGGGGGGAATCAGCCTCCAAGTGTTATTTGAGATGCTGCAAGCTCAGCAAGTCGCCATTGCTCAACTTCAGAGTCAGAATAAGGCTCTGAATACAACCGAACCAGTATACTCTCGACGTACTGAACTGGCGTTAGAAAGGCCAGATGCGGCTCGGGGACTGACCCCACAATTATGAGAATGCCCGAAGAGCTCACTAAGAGGATCGAGTCCGGAGAAAAGAAAATTGAAGACAATGACAAAAAGGTGGAACCTTATAACTACCGTGTTGACCAAATATCGAGAGCACCTCCAGTTTTGAAAGGATTAGACGCCAAAAAATTCATACAAAAACTATTCCTTCAGAGTGCGGCTCCAATGCCCATTCCCAAAAAATTTTGCATGCCCGATATACCCAAGTATAATGGAACAACCGACCCCACCGAGCATACTACTTCATAGACTTACGGAATCAAAGGAAATGATTTGAATGGTGATGATATCGAATCGTCTTGTTAAAAAAGTTTGGAGAAACGTTGTCGAAAGGAGCTATAATCTAGTATCACAATTTAGCTCCTAACTCTATTGACTCGTTTGCTATGCGAGCATATGCCTTCGTGAAAGCACACGCCGGGGTTATAAAGGTGGCCATGAGAAAATCGGACGTCTTCAAAATAAAATAAAGGAACGACGAGATGTTAAGGGAGTTCGTGTCCAGGTTTTAGATGGAAAGAATGGAATTGCCGCTGGTCTCCGATGACTGGGCAGTATAGGCCTTTATACAGGGCTTGAACGAGTGAGTTCGGTTGCATCTCAATAGTTAAAGCAGAACTTAATCGAATATCCAGTTGTGACATGGTCAGATATGCACAATCGTTACCAATCAAAAATCAGGGTCGAGGATGACTAGTTGGGATCCCCCTCGGGTTCAGTTCATCCCAATATATTCGCAGCCAAGCCCCCGAGGGACACAGACCAGGAATCGAGATTCAACCAAGAATGGTATCAGCCATACATCGATCAGAGAAACAATGGTCCAGGTCATAATGCTCATCAAAACGATCGAGGCCAAAGTTCTCGGGGACTCATGAGTAAAAGCGGGTTCGATAAGCATACAGACTCATCCGAGGCACCTCGATTATCAGAGTCCAACTTCAGCATAGATGTGTCGGGGATTATCTCAGCTATTGGGAGAATCAAATACACTAAGTGTCCCAAGCCTATACAGACCGATCCTTCTCAAAGAAACCCGAACCTAATGTGCATGTGTCATGGCACACATGGTCATAGAACAGAAGATTGCAGGTAGCTAAGGGAAGAAGTGGCTCGGTTGTTCAACGAGGGCCACCTTCGAGAATTCCTAAGTGATCGGGCTAAGAATCACTTCAGGGAGAGAGATGCGAGGAAAAATGAGCAAGAAGAACCACAACATGTAATCCACATGATCATTGGCGGAGTTGATGTCCCTCAACGACCTGTATTCAAACGCACCAAAGTATCGATCACCAAAGAAAAATGGACTCGGAACTATGTGACCGAAGACGTCTTATCATTCTGTGACGAAGAAGCAGAAGGCATATCTCAGCCTCACAACGACGCCATGGTAATCTCTATACTTTTAAATAAAATTCAAGTTAAACGTGTTTTAGTGGATCCAGATAGCTCAGCAAACATAATCAGATCGAGGGTCGTGGAACAACTCGGCCTACAAGATCATATTGTACCTGCATCCCAGGTCTTAAATGGATTCAACATGGCAAGCGAAATAGCAAAGGGAGATATTATCTTGCCAGTAAACGTAGTCGGGACCATACAAGACACTAGATTCCATGTCATCAAAGGTGATATGAGGTATAACGCACTCCTCGGGAGACCATGGATACACAACATGAGGGCAGTGCCTTCAACTCTTCACCAGATGATGAAATTCCTAACAGAGGAAGGAGTGAAATTAGTCTACGGAGAGCAACATGCTGCAAAAGAGATGTTTGCAATCGAGTAAGTGGTGCCGATACCAGAGCCTTTGACCTCGAAGAAATCGAGCACCAAAAGTAAGCAGGCAGCCAAATAGCAATCACCGCCTCCAGCCTCGATGGAGTCGGAGCAAGAGGTAATCAAAGACGAAGACGAGGATTTCCTTACTCCTCGAACCTTCATCGTTACCGAAGAATCCGATGCAACCAAATCAACTATCGAGGAGCTGGAGCAGGTCATTTTGATCGAATACATGCCCGAGAGAAAGGTATACCTGGGAATGGGATTGACCCCCAAACTCAGAAAAAACTCATTCAATTTCTTATTGATAATATGGATTACTTTGCTTGGTCCCATTTAGATAAGACGGGGATTCCACTGGAAATCACCACGCATCGGCTCATCACCGATCCTAGGTTCAAACCGGTGAAGCAAAAAAGGATGCCTCAGTCCGAGGTAAAGCATGCTTTCATAAAAGATGAGGTAACCAAACTTCTTAAAATAGGATCTATTCGGGATGTAAAGTCCCCCGAGTGGTTAGCTAACGTAGTTGTAGTTCCTAAGAAAGGAAACAAACTTAGAATGTGCGTAGATTATAAGGACTTGAACAAAGCATGCTCAAAAGATTCTTTCCATTTGCCTAACATCGATCGCATGATCGATGCCACGGCTGGCCACGAGACCCTAACTTTTCTCGATGCCTACTCCGAGTACAATCAGCTTCAGATGAACCCGGAGGGCCAGGAAAAGATTTCATTTATTACTAAGTTTGGAACTTATTGTTACAACCTAATGCCCTTCGGGCTAAAAAATGCAGGAGCTATATACCAATGCTTAGTTAACAAAATGTTCGAAGAACAAATAGGCAAAATAATAGAAGTTTATATTGATGATATATTGGTGAAGTCCCTGCACGTAGAGGACCATTTAGTTCATTTGCAGGAAACATTCAAAATTTTGAGGCAATACAACATAAAGCTTAACTCGGAGAAATGTGCCTTCGGAGTTGGCTCGGGTAAGTTCCTTGGCTTCATGGTGTCAAATCGGGGTATCGAAATCAAACTTGATAAGACCAAGGTTATCGAGGATATCACGATCGTGGATAGTGTGAAGGCCATGCAAAGGCTAATAGGGCGAATAACTACTTTGGTCGATTCATTTAGAGGTCGTCGGATCAGAGTCACCGGTTTTTTTCCTTGTTAAAAGAGAAAAAGGATTTCGCATGGACTCTGGAATGCCAACAAGCCTTAGAAGAATTGAAGAGATATTTATCGAGCCCGCCTTTGATTCACACCCCGAAGGTAGATGAAAAACTTTACCTATATTTGGCAGTATCCGAAATAGCGATAAGTGGGGTACTGATTCGAGAAGAACAAGGTATGTAATTCCCTGTTTATTAAGTAAGCCAAACTCTAGGAGATGCTAAGACTAGGTACCCTCACTTAGAAAAATTAGCACTTGCATTGATAAGCACATCTAGAAAGCTAAAGCCATATTTTTAATGCCATCATATATGTGTATTAACCACTTACCCCTTCGAAATTTTTTGCATAAGCCCGAGCTATCGGGCCGATTGGACAAATGGGTCGTCGAGCTTAGCGGGTAAGATATCGAATATCAACTCCGAATGGCCATTAAGTCTCAAATCTTAGCTAACTTCGTGGCCGATTTTACGCCGACCCTCGTGCCCGAAGTGGAAAAAGAACTCCTGTTGAGTTCGGGTACATCATCGAGGGTATGGACCCTTTTCACGGATGGTGCCTCGAATGTAAAAGAGTCCAGGCTTGGCATTATCTTAAAACCACTCACGGGTGATACCATTAGGCAATATATCAAAACTTCTAGATTGACTAACAATGAGGCCTAGTATAAGGCCTTGATTGTAGGTCTCGAACTAGCTAAAAGCTTACGAGCAGAAGTTTCGAAGCCAAGTGCGATTCTCTGCTGGTGGTGAACCAAGTAAACAAAAGCTTCGAAGTTCGAGAGAATAGAATGCAAATATACTTAGATAAACTACAGGTAACATTGCATCACTTCAAGGAATGGACCCTCGATCATGTGCCTCGAGAGAAAAATAGTGAAGCCGATGTACTTGCCAATTTGGGATCCTCGGTTGAAAAGGATGATATTGTCCTGGGGACTGTCGTCCAGTTATGGAGGTCTGTGGTTGAAGAGGGTCATGCTGAGATAAATTTGACTTGGGACTGGAGGAATAAGTGCATCGACTATTTGAAAAATGGAAAGCTCCCATCGGATCACAAAGAATCGAGGGCTCTACGAACCAAAGTTGCTAGGTTCGCCCTAGATGAAGATGGAACATTATACAGAAGAACGTTCGATGGGCCATTAATAGTATGTTTGGGGTCGGGGGACACCGATTATGTTCTTCGAGAAATCCACGAAGGCACTTGTGGGAATCACTCCAGCACTGAGTCTTTGGTTCGCAAAATTATCAGAGCAGGTTACTACTGGGATAACATGGAAAAAGATACTAAGAAATTTGTCAAAAAATGTGATAAGTGTCAACGATTTGCATGGATGATCCATCAACCCGGAGAACAACTCCATTCGGTCCTATCCACGTGGCCTTTCATGAAATGGGGAATAGATATAGTCGGCGCTCTACCAACGGCCCCAAGTAAAGCTAAATTTATTTTGTTTATGACTAATTATTTTTCTAAGTGGGTAGAAGCACATGCCTTCAAGAAGGTCAGAGAAAAAGAAGTTATTGACTTCATTTGGGACCACATCATATGCCGGTTCAGGATACCTGCCGAGATTGTATGTGATAATGGAAAACAATCATCGGCAGTAAGGTGATGGAGTTCCTCGAGGCACACAAAATAAAGAGGACTTTATCTACACCATACCATCCAACTGGAAATGGACAGGCCGAATCCACAAACAAAACCATAATTCAAAACCTAAAGAAGAGGTTGAACGATGCGAAGGGAAAATTGAGAGAAGTTCTACCCGATGTCCAATGGGCATATCGAACAACATCAAAGTCTAGCATGGGGGCTACTCCGTTCTCTTTAGTTTATGGCTTTGAGGACCTCATCCCTGTCGAAGTAGGAGAGCCCAACGCTAGGTTTCGATATGCATCGGAAGAGTCAAATCACGAGGCCATGAATGATAGCCTTGAGCTATTAGATGAAAAACAAGAAGCAACACTTGTTCGAATGGCCGCGCAAAAGAAAAGGATCTAAAGATACTACAATATAGGGACCAACCTTAGACACTTTGGAATTGGGGACTTAGTTCTACGAAAAATTACCCTCAATAATCGAGACCCAAATGAAGGGAAGCTGGGTCCGAATTGGGAAGGACCGTACTGAGTCCTCGGAGTTGTCGGCAAAGGATCTGACAAACTTAGCACGACGGAAGGTGAACAACTACCAAACAATTGGAACGTATCATTACTCAAACGATACTACTGCTAAGGTATGGCTTTATCCTTTTTGTCCATTTGAGTTTAAAACTAACTCATTGCAGATTTTCGATCAAACCTATAGAAGACACCCTATTGCACGAAGGCCTTAGGTTTTAAAGCATGCATTGCACTCTTTTTACCTTAGATCAGATTTTGTCCCAAACGGGTTTTTCCGGTAAGGTTTTTAACGAGGCAACAACAATATGCTACCTAAGGAGAACTCAACAGTATCCAAGGCTTCTTTTCAATCAACCTCGAATACTGGGGGGCATCACCCTCGGAGGTTATATTTTCAAGGAAAATACTTCACGCCTAAGAGGGCCTCAATAGGAGAACTTTGTAATGGGCCAAACGGTCAGATGAACCGGGTCCATATAGAATAGTCGAGCCCCAACGGCAAAACATGCACGCATGTATCAATTATTTGAAGAAGCATTCTATTTATATCAAAAACACTTTGTCTCAAAGAAGCTTACTATTATACAAGCTCTACACTTATAATCCTACGGGAAGCGGCTCAAGAGCTAAAACGCAAATGCACCCCCGAATACTCGTGGACTGTAATCGACAGTCAACATATCTGAGCCATCAAAAACTCGGACTCATAAGACCTCAAAGAGGCATCCCCTCGAAACAAAGGCCAAGGCCAATATACTCGGAGACGGAAATAAGTCCAAGTGACATACCTGAAGGCTACGGCTATATTAAAGACAACGGTCTTGTAAAAAGGCTACAACCTAAACAATGCGGCTCGGAGACGTCCAACGTTCGCTATAAATTAAAGGCCTTCAAACACTTTGAAAAAAATGGTTAAATCAGGCTACCCTCGGCAAAAACAAAATATAAAGGGCTTCGATAAATTCAGCTCTCGAATAATTTAAAGGCTTCGATAACATCAGCCTTCGAAAAAACCTCAAAAGGTATTCGATTATGTTTACACAAATAAATTACTAATAAAGTTCTGATGCATCGAACCTTTGAAAAACCTAATGGGTACGAAAAACACATGCTAAGGCATAACTAAATTTTCACTAAGTCTTTTAGCCGAAAAGAGGGAAAAAACTACATAGCCACTCTAGAGGCCGAATTGGCCCAACTTAAAGAGCCTAAAGGCCGATATATAAGAGCCTAAGGGTCAAATTAAAGAGCCTAAGGGCCGATATGTAAAAGCCTAAGGGCCGATATATAAGAGTCTAAGGGTCAACTTAAAAAGAGCTTAAGGACTAAAACATGAAGAGTATGAGGCCTCGTTCTCACTCGATTCGAACCCAAGAGTTCCATTGTTATGAGCTCACATCAGTTGATTTACGCTCGAGAATTACTTAAGACCTCAAGAGGCATTATGTCGATCAGTAAAAAACCTAAGGGTTCATTATGTTCTGAATCCAAACCAGTACTCGGACTGATCATTTGGGTTATACAATTAAATTTTCCATAAATAAAGACAAAGTGAAATTCAACACAAGTCAAAAATGAGACAAAGAGATCCTTTTGTATTTCCAAGAGATGATTACAAAAGATATTTACACAAAGGGTCCTTGCACAAAAAACACAAAAACAAAATAAGGAAACCTAAACTTACTTCGGGGCCACATCTTCAGCAGCTACATCTTCAGGAGCCGCATCTTCGAGAGCCTCACCCCCGGGGAATTCATCCTCGTCTTCTCTACTCTCGGAGCCACTGACTGAATCATCCTCATTAGAAAGCAAAACTGTAGTCTCTTCTTCCAAAGTCTTCGCCCTTTCAATATCAGCTAAAAGATCGAAGCCGCGAGCATGTATCTCCTTGAGGGTTTCCCTTTAGGACTGTCGCCTGGCGTGGTTAAGTGCACTTGATAACTTAACTTCGGCCGCATAAGAGATCTCCTTTTCCTGAGCATTAGCCGCTTCAGTGTCGGCTCGGTATGAAGATATAATTGCCTCAGCGTCAGATTTGGCCTTGGCCAGCTCAGCAGCGGACTTGGCTCTAAGCTCCTCGATTTCGCGGCCTCGAGCCAGGCTCTCCTCCTTCACACTTTGAAACTGACGTTCGAGTGAAGCCAGTTGCTCCCAAAAAGTCTCTTTCTCAGAGGCAAGACTGTCCATGCCTTGCCTCCACCCCAGGGTCTCGGCCTCCTTCATCTTGAGATCCTCTCGAAGCTGCTCCACCAGCTCCCCCTTTTGTTGAAACTTCAAAGGAAAAGTGTTAGAAGACCGATCGGGCAAATCCATAACAAAGCTTTAGAGGGAATATTACCTTTTCGATAAGTTTGGTTCATTCTTGGCAAGCCTTTGCCAGATCGGCTCGAAGAGCACTGATCTCCTCCTCTTTCTTGACATAGAGGGTTTTAAAACCGTCCATTTCTTCCGAGATCTTCTCAAGCTCGACCTCACATCGAGCAAGCTCAGCTTGAGACTGGAGAATGCCTTTTTATGGAGCGTCACAACCTTCACAAAAAGGGGAAAAGTTAGACTCAGAACAACAAGGACAAAGAGCAGGCATGATTTTAAAGGATAGAAAACTCACTTGTTTGAAGAGCCGACGGGCCTCGTCGAAAATGAAGGAAGCATCTGGGCCAGGGCCATCTTCAATCCCTATAAGGCATTCTCGAAAGATGTCATGCCCTTCGTGGCTTGCCCCCATATTCAGGATTTCTCATGTTCCGAGCATCTCGAATTTGCCCCTCGGAGAACTCGGGACCAGGCGACGAGTCATCCACATTGATTACCCCAAGTGATCCACTCGGGGCATTCTCTTCTATTTGAAGGGGCTCGGGGTCGGGACCCTCGGTCTCACCCTCCAAACGACTTTGGGACCAAGAAGAAGAAGAAGAAAACGACTGCATGTTGGTAGCTCGTAAGAGAGGAAGCACTGGTGCTTCGAAGTCTGCCGAACCGATGGCGGCAGATGCGGTTCATCCTAGAACCGAAGAAATCTCCGAGTGGAGTTCGAACAAAGTCCCCAAGCCATCGGGCAGCAAAAAGGCACCTCGTCTTGGAAAGCCGATGTAGTTACATGAGATCTTGAAGGTCGGGCCCCTCGGTCTCACCCTCCGTGTTCTTCTTCGGCTTCGAGGTAGTTACATGAGATCCCCTCTTTCTCTTTTTTTCTTTGGGAGACTTTGGGATCTCTTCTTCGCCGTCCGGGGGCAGCTGCATAGCAATGGCGTCTCTGACGCCTACATATAAACAAAGTAAGCATTTCGCTGAGAAACATAAGTAAACAGACAAAAGAACTCACCATGGTTTTTAGCCTCCCATCGGCCCTTGGCCAGGTCACGCCAGCAGCACTCCGAGCATGAGGAAGTAGAGGCCAGTTTTTGGACCCAGCCTTTGAGGTCTGGAACCGTACCAGGAAACCAAGCAATAACTGCACCATCGGAAAGAGGTTTGGTCGAGAAAAAGATAAAATCAGGAGAGAAAAAGGGAAGCCGGGTATAAAGTGATCATCGATAAACATGTACTTACATTTCATGTTCCACTCCTCGGGGAACGACATCCTCTCAGTAGGAATCAGGTCGGAGGTCCTGACTCGGACAAACCGGCTCATCCACCCTCGGTCTTTGTCCTCATCGATACTAGAGAAGAGAGATTTCGAGGATCGACATTGCAGTTTCATCAAGCCACCTCGCTAAAGTCGAGGACTGTACAGTCTGATCAGATGATCGAGGGTGAAATCCTCTCGACCTAACTCAAAAAGAATCTAATCAAATGAACGATTTGCTAGAATGAAGGGTAGATCTGGCCAAGCGTCACTTGGTATCGTTGGCAAAAATCAAGAATAATTGGATCTATGGGACCTAGAGCTAGATTTGCGGGGCCCAACATTAATGGGTAAGTATACACACTTAAGTACCCCGCTTTATATGTGGTGATGTCCTCCTCGGGAGAAGGGATTACTACGTCTTTGTTCTCCCAGTTGTAGTCCTTTTTTACCTGCTCAAGCTCGTCCTCGGTTATTAAATCGACGTATCGAGACATGGGCTCACATTAGCCTGGTGTCGACACAGGTTTTTCGATCTTGAAATCGGATGTTGTTTCAACGGCGGGGGAATGCATTCCTCGATACGAGGTGGCACCACTGTTTTACTTTTGGTCGGCCGTTATGAGGAGGAGGCTTTTTCTTTTTGGGGAACATATTTAGATGTCTTAGCCATTATGATGCAGAAATTCAAGAAAATAGAGAAGGTTGATAATGAAGTAAGGGCAAATAGAAGAGAAGGGAGAACTCAGAAAAGTTGAAAGGGCTAATGAGAGTTTGATGTGAGAATAAAGTTTGCACAATTGTGGCGTTGATCTATTTATAGAAGTCATTTAAGCGTATTGGGGAAGCCAAATAGCCGACCGTCAGTCACCTCCAATTAATGATTTTGGGAACCGCACGAAAAGCAACCTTTCAGTCACTTCAACTGCTGACATCACGAGATTGGCATCAGGATCGAGGCATCGAGCATCGAAAATCAAATCGTTTCTTATCGACCTACTCTAAGAAACGTGGGGACTATCTGTATACAGTCAAAATCATATACCTCCGACTTATAGTCTCGAGGGTCTATCCTAAGCCTGAGTCCGGGCGAGGTCGAGGTCGAGCCCGATGGACCAGACTCGAGCTCGAGGACAGAATGCAATGCCTTGAGATCGGAGTACGAGGAATATTGAAGCTGAGTATGCTCGGCCTCGAAATAGTACCGTTACGGATTTGTAACAGAATGAGCTAGATTCCTGCCACGTCTCTAAGATCATGGCGCAAATCCCGAAATAGAATTGTACGATTCTGTACTAGGCGGTTAGACAGTTGTACCAAGAATATTCCTTACTATAAATAGAAATATTCCTTATTTCGGGTTCCCCTATTATATAAAGGGGACCACAATAATTTGTAACGTCATCTAATCATTGAGCAAAGAATATACTCTCTACTTTTTGTCTACTGTTCATCAGAATTGTCCTTTAGCTCTACTATTCTTACTTTACTTTTCTTACTTAATTGTTCTTATTGTTCTAAGTCCACCTCGAGGTCACTAAGCTCGAGGTTACCGTTGTTGAGTAACATTGGTTTGATTCACTTGTCTCTTTTATTTCTACTTCATATTTCTTGATTATTAATTGGTATTGAACTAAATCACATATCTTTAAAATCACAAATCAAATTTAATTGTTACTCGTAACTGTTACTCGTATTTTCGAGGTAAACAACTTGCTTTCATATGTTAGCCACACATACTTAACGTAACTACTTACTGAAATTAGTTTTAAAAAATTGTGTAACTTACATCGTATTTATTAATTTTTGTTAGTGATGTCGTCGGTGAATGCTTTCTAATTGTGCAACGCTGTGAGTTAAGTCTTAAATAATACAAGCATCAGCTGACTGGGTCGTAACGGCAGGACGGCTTTCATCAAATAGTAACGAACAAACTCAGAACTTGAAGTGAAAAGAGAGTGTTGAAGTGTCAAAGTGGCAGTGACTGAGAGCTCCACCCTGTCCCTCTACCTTACTTTGCTTTCATTTCCTTTCTACTTTACGCGTTGCCATTAATATTTTATTACTTTTTTTTCGACCATTAATATTTTATTATTACTAGTACTATCAACTTATGTACTTCATTAATTACTCTACTAAAACCGGTCATAACTGTCCATTGCGATTTCAAGTTACTCCTATTTCAATTTATATCATGCATTTTGACTAGAAAAAATAAATAATTTTTTTTAAAATTTGTGATCTAAAACAAGCATAAATATTTATTGCTATAAATTATCTTATTAAGGTAAACGAAAAGCTTAAAATTAACAACAATAACAAACTCAGTATATTCCCACAGACGATGTCTAGAAAAGGTAGCGTGTACGCAGACCTTACATCTACCTAGTAAAGATAGAGAACTTATTTTCATTAGACTATCGGCTTAGAAAAGGTGAGAAGAAGAAGAAGAAGAAGGAGGAGGAGGAGGAGGAGGAGGAGAAGGAGAAGAAGAGGGAGAAAAGAATAAGTAGTACCAAATAGTAACAACATGGAAATACGATTATTGAAGAGAACTACACAACATGACGTAATATAAATCTAAGAATATGAAGTGACATGAGTGTTAGTAATACTACTGATAAGAAAAGGAGAAACTTCAACTACTTATTAACCTTTTACCCTAATTCTCGACCTCCACATCCTCCTATCAAGAGTCATGTCCTCAATTAGGTGGAACAACGTCATGTCCTGCGAAATCACCTCTCCCCAGTACTTCTTTGATCTACCTCGACCTCTTCTCAAACCCGCCATGGCCATCCTCTCACACCTCCTAGCAGGAGCATCAATTCTTCTACTCTTAACATGCCCGAACCATTTCAGCCTCGACTGCTGCATCGTGTCCTCCACGGAGGCCACTCCACTTTATTCCTAATTTTATCTCACCTAATCCAACCAATCATCCATCTTAACATCCTCATCTCAACTACTTTCATCTTTTGCACATGGTAGTTCTTGACTGGGGAATACTTAATCCAATACAGCATAGTTGGTCATTGAACCACAACTCTGTAATTGTTCCTAAATATAAAAAAATTATTTTTGAACGAATTAAAATGGAAAGTATATCATATAAATTGAGATAAAAAATAATATAATAATATTTTTTAGTACATGTGAGCACCTAATTTTTGAAAAAATTTAATTTGTTTGTCACTTCTTCTATGTAAATATTTTAGGGGTTTTAACCTATAAATTTTAGCTTTGTTACACTTTTTATTATAGGTTAAAAATACAAAATTTTAGAAGGTGAATTATTATTATTAATATTTTTTTTTATTTTTTAAAAAAAATCCGAAAAATATTTTAAAAAATAATAATTTTTGGGAGAGATTTAAAAAAATAAGAAAAAGGGAAGTATGGAATTAAAAAAAATAAAAGTAAAAGTAGGTGGAATTCTCTTTTAAAAAGTAAAAGAAAGTGAAAAATTAAAAAAATAAAAGTAAAGTTTTGTGAAAATTTTAAAAAATAAAAAGTAATAGAAAGTTGGAATTAAAAAATAAATATAAAGGTAGCTGAAAATTTAAAATAAAATAAAGTAGAATTTTTAAAAAAGAAAAGCAAAAGAAAGTGGATTGTTTTTTTAAGAAAAGTAAAATAAGTGGAATTCTTTTTTAAAAAGTAAAAAAAGCGAGATTTTAAATAAGATAAAAGTAATTAAAGTTGGAATTTAAAAAAATAAAAGTAAAGAAAGGTGGGAATTCTTTTTATAAAAAAAGAAAAACAAAATGTAAGTGGTATTTCTTTTAAATAAAAAATAAAAAATATAAAAAAATCTGAAAATTTTCGAAAATTCTCCTATAAATAGAAGAGAAATATTTGAAGAGGAGGAAAGAGGAAGAGGGGAGGAAATTGAGAGAAAATAAATTTTCTTCTTCTATGCTAAAGAAAATTTCTACTAGTTTCATTCTTTCTACCTATTTCTTTCAACAAAAATAAATATAGCCATTCATTACCTTGTTTAAGACAAAAAAAAAAATCTCAAAAACAGGAGCTAAATCACACCAAAAATCAAATCCAAAAGCTTCAAACTCAATTTAAAAGATAGCCTAAGATACTAGCCCGAAGAGGTCGAAGTCGAGTTCGGTTCGAAAGGTTTCCGCTTGTTGCCTCTGATTGTGGTTCGTTTGCACATTAAATTTGATGGTTTTTTGCTCCATATGTATTGAATAAGATCTTCATCTATAATCATTCTTTTCTTAACCAATGTTTCCATTATTTTTCTTTCACTGTATTTCCTTTTGATTTGTATATTATATTTTGGTTATCTACCAACTTGAAAGATATGAACAAAAAATGAAGGAAGAGCATCAAAAAAATAGAATTCGTGAGAGACTGAATGAGTTTCTTCAGTGAGATTGTAGTTCATAGGGAAAGATAGGAAGATGTATTCAAAATGGAGAGAGAACGGTATAATAGCTTGGATCCAAATAAAGGATGTTAAGTTAATAGCAAATTTGATACCGACATGAGTGATTAGGTCCATAATAACTCAAATCATATATTTCTTCAATAATAATTCCATATTCATAAATCATGACCTTACAATAATCTCAAAGTAGTTTTAGGAAGAAACATAATCATGAACATTTGTAGTTTGCTTTAAATTGAATACAATCCTTTTAGAATAATCGAGGCGCGGCATGCCAAATAAAATCTCAAAACTCATGGCCCTCATTTAATTAATTTTAATCCTTAGAAATCGAGACATGTCATTTAGTTGAATTTTCCATGGCCCTCGCAAACTTGAAAGTGTGTAGTTGCTTTTGGCGCGCTATTTTTAAAAATTAATTTCCTAAACTCGGGTGTGCATTTCATGTGACCCAAATCCAAATCTCAACAATGTTAGATAAAATGTGTTGTGTACCGCGGGTGCATTTCATGTGACGTGGTTCAAGACGTGTTTTAAATAACGTTGAATTTTCCTAAAATTAATTAAAAATGGCTAATAAGTTAAAAAATATACCATAGGTTGAAACATGTTTTAAAATCAGATAATATGTCAATTGTAATAGTTTAAGCGACCGTGCTAGAACCACGGAATCCGGGAATGCCTAAAACCTTCTCCCGGGTTAAAGAATTTCTTACTCAGAATTTCTGGTTTGTAGACTTCAAAAGGAAAGTCGATTTTTCCTCGATTTGGGATTTAAAATAAACCGGTGACTTGGGACACCAATTAAAATATTCCAAGTGGCGACTCTGAAAAAATTAAATTAAATAATCTCATTTCGAATAATGTCACTTTAATTGGAAAAATACCCTTACACCCCCTCGGGCGGGTAAAAAGGAGGTGTGACAGCTCTGGCGATTCCACTGGGGAAAAGAACCCAGAATCTCTGGTTCAGGGTTCAGAATTCGAGCTTGGAATAACTGTTATAGTTGGCTTTTATTTATTATCTGATTTTTACGTATTTGAACCTAATGTGCTAAATGTTGCTTTTTACCGCTTTGATATTGCTTGAATTGTATATAAAACTGCTACAAAACCCTCTTCTCCCTGAGTCTTATAAATCATCTGGGAAGTGTGCACTTCGTGTGACTTCTTTTCTATTAGAGTCATATCCCAATTTTAGAACGAGGTTCGGACAAGTTGCAAAGCCGGTGAAGCTTCTGTATTCCCGGTACGCTGCCCCCTCTCGGCTCGAGCTGTCCGGTTGGGTAAGCCAGGTCTAGAACAATACACCTAGGTTTTTAAACCTAGAATAACACAGCATCATGCCGGATCCCTAGTAGGAACGTTTGTTTGCATCACGTGCATTTGACTTTGGGGACTCAACACAGGGGTTGGGTCCGTCTAGGACAGGTGTACCCAAATTAAAAAGACCATCCTGATGCATCTTACGTGCTACTTGCGCATCTGTTTGTTTCGGCCTGCATGTTGACCGACTTTTAGAATAGGGGAAAAAAATTTAAAAAAAAAAGAAAAAAAAAATCAAAAATGGGAGTGAGAGGTAGGTATTTAGAAAATTCTGAAACTCTACCGAAATTCTGGAAAAAAAAAAGGTCATTTCAAAATGAGCCAAACTTTTCAAGTGCCATGTTTCTCCTGTTCCGTCAAAACTGACCAAACTACGCGGGTCTGATTCTCACTGGATGTGAGATACGTAGGCAAACCTTATCGGTTCCGACCCTAATTTTTAAAAAACCAAAAATATTTTCCTTTCTTTAGAAATCTTTCCTTAAAAAATTCAAAAAAGAAGAAGTTTTTTTAAAAAATTAAAAAAAGAAATAAAAATAAAAATCAAAATCAAAATCCAAAATACGAGTTTCCGTTATTTTGAAATATTTATTTTTTCAAAAACAAAATTCAAAAAAAATCAGAAAAAAAAAAAGTTAAAAAAAATCTTTTTCTTGTTTAAAAGTTTTTCTTTAAAAGTACACTCAGAAATCCGAGATGTTTTCTTAAAAGTCCTTCTTTCGAAAATCCACAAGTCAAAACAAAAATCCAAAAAAAAACATATTCTTTTCTCTCTTTCGAAGTCTTTCTTTCGTAAATGTTAAAAAAAAATTAAAAAATTGAAGTCCAAAAATATTTTTTCTTTTCTTTAGTAGTACTTTTGTAAATAAATAAAAAGCTCCAAAAATATTTTCTTTCTTCCTTAGAAAAAGATAAAACAAATGAAATTCAAAAAAAAATGTTTCTTTTACTTTTGGAATTCTCAAAGTTCAAATCAAGAGAAAAGATTTTTTTTGTTTTTTAGAAGTCTTACTTCCAAAAAATAAAAAAAAGAATCAAAATCCAACTTTCGAAAATTTCAAAAAAAAAAAGAATTCAAAAAAAATGTCTTTCTTTTTCTTAAAGCTTTCATGGTTGGAGTTTATAAAAGTAACCAAAGGAAAAAAAAAGAGTTAGCTTATTTACTTCATTCTCAATCTTTCCGAACTACGTCAGTTTGATTCTTACTGGATATGGGATACGTAGGCAACCTTCATCGGGTCCAACTTCCCTTTTGCAAAAATAGCCCAAAAACAACAAAATTTTAGTTTTTGTCACAAATAAGCAAGGTGATGCCATTCTTGTCTAAAATAAGCCGAATGTCCCCAAAAGGGCGCCGGAAGGCAGTTTTTGCAAGAACAACCACCTCTGGTCATTTTTCTTTATTTTTCGACCGATTAGTAGGCTCAACCTTAAAATCTTCTTCCCCAAAGTGCTGAAAGGCCATATCTGCAAAACTGGATTTTATTTTTAAGTAAAATTTTGAAAAATGGTGTTACTCTTTTGGTTGAGCACAAATGAAATTGAACCCTTCATAGCCCTTAAATAAATCCCCTTACAGCTCCACATGTGGTGGAATGATCTAGGAAAAGGCAGTAGAGAAACTGTGGTAAAGGTTCTGGGAGGCCTCGTCGGACTGTTGAACATCGAGCCAAGGTTGGACATAATTGAAGCTTTAGTACCTTTTTGGGACCCAACTCGCAATGTGTTCTGTTTCTCTGACTTTGAGCTCACACCCACGCTGGAGGAAGTTGCGGGTTATGCGGGCCTTAATGGAAACTTTAGAAGTCGATATCCAGTGTCACCAAGACCGGTATCTCCCCACAGATTTCTAGATCTGCTGAGTATTAGTCGGGATATCCAGGATGGAAGTTTATCTGAAGGTTATTGCACTCTCCAGTTCTTGTATCAACGCTATGGTAACCCTCGAGGTTTTGAAGAGCCGAACACTGGTCTGACCCATACCGGGAATAAAAACAAATGGGAGGCAAGACGGGGTTTGGTTTTTATAGTAGCATTCTTAGGTGTTGTAGTCTGCCCGCGAAAAGATGGTAATATAGAGGTAGGTCTCGTAGGAATGATCGATATTACAATCAAGAAAGCCAACGACACTGTGGTTCCCTTGATCTTATCTGAAATCTACCGAGCCTTGACTATCTGTCGGGAAAGGGGAAAGTTCTTCCAAGGCTGCAATCTGTTACTACAATTATGGATACAGGAACATCTCTGCCACCGGGTTGGGTATATGAATTACGGTATGACCGGTTTGAGTTGCATTGAAGAATTTGAAAGCCGAGTAGTAAGTATTGAGTTCCCCGAGGGGACTGAAGCTTGGCTTGCACATTTGAGCTCCTTGACTGCCGATAAAATTGAGTGGGCATTAGGATGGCTTCCTATCACCGAAACAGTATACATGTCAGCTGAAGTGTGTTATCTCCTCCTGATGGGCATCCGGAGCATCCAGCCGTATGCTCCCCACATGATTTTGCGCCAATTAGGAAGATTTCAAACCGTCCCCCATGACGAATATTTGAGTAAACATGTCATTGAATTGGGCCCAGAAGCCGTATTTTCAGAAGGGAGAATTCGGCAGGTGTGGAATGAATGTAGATTTTTTGAACCTAAGACCATGGTGCGAGATCTAGCTAGAGGTGAAGTGGACCCTAAGTATATTGTTTTGTTCGGTAAAAGATTTCAGATTCCTGAGAGACCTGCTAAGAGAGCCCACGTTCAACAATTTACTAGCGACTCGCAAGAGCAGTGAGGTTGGTTGGAAAAAAAAAAGAAAGCTACAGGGATAAAATAAGCCAGTTGGAAAGGCAAGTCACGGACCTTCAGTTTGAAAATGATTTGCAAGTCGCCGCAGATGAGGGAGAAAAGAAAAAACTAACTCAAGAAAATGAAGCCCTCAAAGCTCAAATCCGGAAGATGAAAATAGCTGCTAGAAACCCGAAAAGAAGTCGAGTGGATGAAAGGCTTATAAGCAGTCTGAAAAAGAAAGCCCTTGAGTGTCAAGATGACCTAGAAAAGTCTGAGGCCAGTCTAGCAAAAGCTCGGACTCAATTAGTGGAAAATGCAAAAGGTCGGACACATTTTGTGCTACAAATGAAGAGAAAAAATGAAGGGACAATCACCAGCTTGAGAAGAAAGGTAACTACTCTTGAGAATGAGGCAGCCAAGCAGGCTAAAGATTTCAAAGCTGACAGGGAACATTGTTATGATTTGATGGATCTGATAGAGGAAGGAATGCAACAATTGCAAAATCAACACTTTCACGACTCTCAAGTGTTAGAAGCCAGGAATCAGCAGGTCGGGCGTCTGCTTCAGGAAAAGGGTAGAATCCGAGAGAGGGTTAGAGCCATTGCCGACTACATTGTCATGAAATGCCAAGCATGTGAGGACATGACTCGAACCACTTTCTTCGCTGCAGTGATTACATTTGTCCGCCAGATAATGAGTGATTTGGAGCGACTTCAAGGGGATCTCGCATATAGGCCCATGACGAGACCGAATGATGTCCCACGGGCCCCAGGAGTCGAAGCCTTAATGTATTCCTAATTTTTCATTTGTCGAGTCTGTATTTTGGTTTATTTTGAGTCTGTTCGCAGTTCCAAGAAAATGAGTAGTTTGAAGTCTTTTGTAATAGAAAAGTTTAGGAGTTTTTATTAATGAAAATCGAAAATTCCCAAAAAACCAAAAAAAAATTCTTTATTTTTCACATTTATTTTCTTGAACTACGTAATGATCTGATTCACGTGGCGTCGTGATACGTAGGCAATCCTCATCGGGTCCGGTCATGATTTTGTAAATAACTCCAATAAGGGATGTGAAAAGAAAGACCCAGAAGAAAAACCCAAAAAGGAAGAAAAGAGAGCCGAAGAAAAATCAAAAGAAAAATGAGAAAAAAGAGTGAGAAAAGAGAAAAAAAAGTAGAAGATTGGAAGTGGAAAGAAGAGAAAATCGGGGAAAATAAGTAAAGCCCAGATGAAACATGCAACCGTTGCAATACACGTAGAAACACATTTGACTGTATAGGTGCATCACACCCCAACATGCGATTACCTATGTGTTATTTACTTTAAACTGACCGGTTTGTTGTCTACTGTTAAGTAAAGGTTTTATAGAAAGGTAGTTGGTTTTGTGGTAGTCTAGCTTCGCATCCATACTTCACGAGGTCGAAGGGAAGCATTGAAATGTCTTCAGAAATGACTCTGCCAACAGTTCCTATTACGGATGAGAGTTCGATCTCAGGCATCCCAACTTCAGAATCGGCAGCTGCCGAGGAAAACAGGTTACTGCGTCTCCGCATGATGGAAATGTGGGATGCCTGGGCAAATGGAAGAGAACTACCAAGAGCAATCCCTGGATTTCCCGAGCTTTTTCCTAGGGCAAGTGGGACCTCCAACATCCCCATAAACTATCCAAATACCCCACTAGGATACCCTACTGCCAACTTTGTGGGAACACCTTCTGAGGCTCGCCCCCAGGTGTTAGATTCAGGTGCAACTTTGAATATCTTCACTGCTCTGCCTAGCTCGGCTACGGCACAACCTACACTGCCCAGGCCCAGCTTTGACCCATTATCCTTCACCTTCCAAACACCATCTTTCCCACTGGAACCTACACAGCTTCCCACCTATACTTACTCCCAACCACCCCGGTATGAGTTCACCGCAGGGCAAGAGAAAGACACCAAAACCCCTAAGCAAGAAGAGATTTCGAAGAAGATGAGGAGTATGGAATAGAGTCTCAAAAGCATACAAGGTTTGAGTGGACAAAAAATTGTATCCTATGCCGACTTATGTATGTTCCCTCATGTGCATCTGCCATTGGGATTCAAAACTCCAAAATTTGAGAAGTATGATAGACACGATGATCCTATTGCTCATCTCAAGAGATATTGCAACCAGCTGCGAGGAGTCAGTGGGAAGGAAGAACTCCTCATGGCCTATTTCGGAGAAAGTCTAGTTGGCATCGCATCTGAGTGGTACATGGACCAAGATATGTCCCGCTGGCATATCTAGGATGACCTTGCTAGAGATTTCATCAGGCAGTTCCAATACAACATTGATATTGCTCTAGATAGGAACTCATTGACAAACTTGAAGAAGAAATCCTCGGAAAGCTTCCGAGAGTACGCAGTTAAATGGCGTGAATAGACCTCCAGGGTAAAGCCTCCGATGGATGAGATTGAAATGGTCACAGTTTTCCTCCAAGCTCAGGAAGCTGACTACTTCCAAAATATGATGTCCGCAATGGGTAAACCGTTCGCTGAAGCCATCAATATTGGCGAAATGGTTGAAAATGGGTCGAATTCTAAGCCAATCCACCATCAGAGCTACCTCCCAAGCTATTCAGGGTGGGTCTGGAGGAGTAGCGAAGGGCAAGAAAAAGGAAGAAACATCCATGGCAGCGTCGGGTGCAAGAAAACATCGTACTCCCAGATCCCTTTTCTCAGAAAGGACCCCGCATCACTATTACCCCCACCAAGATGTAACATATGCTCCTCAACCATACACGGTCATGAATGCTCAACCTTATGTTCGGCCACAACAACAAGCCAACCGGAACCAAGCTCCATTCTCTAGAAGCCAGCCTCCTTACCAAAACCACTACAATCCCCGGTCTCCACAAAACAATTTCCACCCTCGTGAACCACCCAAGAGGCCAAATTTTACACCAATTGACGAAACCTACTCCAGCCTATTACCAAAGCTTGTTCAAATGGGTCTGTTACAGCCTGTTCCTCAAACCAGGCAAAACCCAGCATCACCCGCTTACAGAAACAGTACCCGATGCGCCTATCACTCAGGGGCAGAAGGGCACGACACGGATGATTGCTGGACTCTGAAGTGAGCCATGAAGAACTTGATAGAACAAAGGAAGATAGTGTTAAGGGATGAAGATATTCCCAATGTGACTAACAACCCACTGCCAGCCCACAACAACGGGCCAGTAATTGGAATGATTTGTGAGGAGAAGGAATTCGACCCAGCGTTGAAGGCCATCATTGCCATCGCTGATGTAGAAAAGAAACCAAAAGTTGACCTGAAGTAAGACAAAGGGGAGAAAAAGAACAAAACCACCCCTCCAAAGTTAGAGAAGAAAGTTGAAGTTGAAACTGGGGCAACGCCTCCCAAAGATGTTGTTCTCTATGTCCCTCGAGGCCGCAAAGAAAAGCAGATGACTTTGAGTCCTCTCAGGAGATTCGAGTTGAATAAGACAACCCAAATGTATGTGCCCAAGAGAGCTTATGTGATGTGGGGGCTGTAAGCACGTGATTTTTGCCCTATGAAAAAATTACTCCCAAAAATTCAAAATAAAACGATTTTTCTTGGTGTGCAATTTTGAGAATTTTTGTGACATTTTGGATAATTATTTGTATTTGTCTGTGCATGTTTATTTGTTAAATTAATAAAAAATACAAAAATATATCGCATTTGCATTTAGGATTTAATTCTACAATTAGGAATAATTAAGCTTGTTTTACAAGAATGAAAATTACAAAAAATATGCATCGTTTGCATTTTTAGCATTTAATGTCCAATTGTACAATTTTATGTTTAATTACTACTTAATTGTGTGTTAATTATTATTGGAAGTTAATTTGCACTTTTATAAATTAATTTAGTTCTATATGATAATTTAAGGATTCTTAGAGAATTTAGTTTTAGAAAGTAAAAGAAAATAGAGCAAAAAATATATAGAAGATATCGGATTGGGCCTTTTCTTCAATTTTAAGTCACAGGCCCAAAGAGACCCAATCTTCCAAACGACCCAGTCCATTTCGAACTGGGTCGACCCAGTCCATAACCCAAAAGACCCAAACCTTCTTTTCATTTTTTTCTTTCATTTTTCATAAAACAAAAACAAAACAAAACAAAAAAAATCTCTCTTCTTCTTCCTCTCTTTCTCTCTTCTTCTCCAAACACCCCCAAGCAGCCATGGCTGCTTCACACCCTTTCCCCGCCTCTTCTCCGTCACACACGCACACACCTCACTGCTCCGAGCATCCATGACCGTTGCTTTATCGTCTTCACGCCTCTTCAACCATTCGCCTCCAGCTTCATCGCATCGTGAACAACCAACCTTTGCGGCGTCTTCTACGACCAGCTCCAAGCCACGAATGACTGGCTTCTGCTGCATCTTCTCCAGTCGCAAGCTCCAGCTCCACCATGGTTGAGCTTCGTCGCCACCTCCAAGCCATGAACAATCGCGAACGACCCCAAGCTCGAGCCATCATGGTGCAGGTCAAGCCTAAGCCCCAGTCGTCCTCACGACCAGCAGCTACAGCCATCGATGACCACCACGCTGTTGCTGCTGCGTTTTCTTCACTTCCATGGCTGCTGCGGCGTTTCCTTCTTCGTCCTCTTCAAACGACCAAACTACTTTCCGTTCGAGTTCGTCGTCGCTTCGATCCGGTTAGTAGGTTTGAGTTTTATTTTGCCCGTATTTTTGTTTTGATATTCTCAGATCTAGTTCGATTCTTGTTTTGTTCATGTTTATCGTTGAATTAATTTTTTAGTTTGTTCATGTGTTTTGTTGATTTAATTTTCAGATTCAAATGGAAATTTAATTAATTGTTTTTCAGTTTATTTCATGTGTTTTATTTGTTTTTGTAAAAGAAATTGTTAGTTTAATTTTTATGTTGTTAGAATCAAATTAAAATTTAATTACTTATTTTGGTTTGTTTCATGTTAATTTTATTTATTTTTGTAAAAAGGAATTGTTAGTTTAATTTTAATATTATTAGATTTAGTTTAATCGCTCGAATCATCCGTCTTTGTTGATTAGTTTAGATTAAATTCGTGTTCATCTTTTGGTTGAAGTTCGTTCTTAATCCGGTGATTTAATGTGAATTTATGTTTTAAATGCTTGATTTATTTTGAATATTCATCTTGGTTGTAATGTTGTTGGATTTAGTTTAAAGATTAATTGGTTATTGAATTTAGAAATTCAAATATACTTGTTGGTTGTGTTCAATTTGTTAATATTGTTGAATCTGCAACTATATGTGTGGTTAAGAATATCATTCAGTCAAAATAATTCCGATTGTTGATTTGTTGTTCATAGTTTAAGTTTGAATTCGTTGATTGGACTGGATTGGTTATAGCTGGTAATTTAATTTTAGGTTCTTAAATAATTTTGAAGTTGAACAGATTTTTGAATCGGGGCGTAACAATAGTTTTAGGGGGTAAAACGGGAATTAACCAATTACAGGTTATTTAATTATGGTGGGGATCAGACATAATGATAAAAACAAAAAGGAAAAGGTGGATAATGATGTCTTCTTTTCAAAAAAAAAGGGAACATGGGGACCCACTTTGACTACTTTTCAAAAAGAGGGAACATGAGGGCTCATGTTGACTACTTTTACTAAAGTAAAAGTGTAGGTAATAATAAAAAGTTAAAGGGTGCACATAGTGGAAGAATATTGGGTTAATAAAGTAAAAGAGGTAAAAGGAGGTCTTGCTTTGTATATAAAAGGAGGAGATTTTGGAAGAATTTTGAGAGATAAAAATTGGAGAAATTTCAAAACTAAAGGAGAGAACAAAAACTGAAAAAAAAATCTTCTACTTTCCTTCATTGTTTGAAATCAGCATTAATTGTTGTTGTTTCATCGAAGCTTGAAGCTTCTTTTTTGGGATTACTACTCCACCGGTTTGCAAACTCTGTTCCTGGGTTGTTACTGTTGCTGGGCTGTTGTTGTTGTGCTGTATTGTTACTACTGCTGCTGATTCTCATCTTCATCTTCTTTTGTTTCCAATACCAGGTACACGACTGTAATACTAGCTATTGCAAGCTGAAAAATGTGAAAGCATGAATACATGAAGAATGTAACTTTGAAGTTTTAATTTCGCTTTTTCTTCGTTTCTTTTACTGATTGTATTTAGGCTATTTCATGTATTACTGTTTAATAATTGGAATAAGAGAAAAATAACATAAGTTGGTCTTTAGTGAATTAGCTTGGCAAAATGGGTTAATTCACTAGCTATGAAAGTTTTAATACGGTCAACAGTAGGTCAATCATGAATGGATAGTTAAATTTAGTTAAAGCCAAACAAGATTAGATAATGTTTAAGTTTAATAATCTTTCTAATAAGCTTTAGTAATTGTGGTTAAATCTAGTTTCAAATGGTTATGAATAATTAATTCCAATAGTTGTTTTTTTTTTATATAACAATGCAAGTTTCAATCAAGCTATATTTGATTTCTTTTGAATATTAGTTGTCGAATTTCTTATTTTATTTATAATTTCGAATTTTTTCCTTAAAATTCTTTCATTTAATATTGGTCCTAATCTAGCAATTAGTATGTTACATGTTCTTAATTTTTTCTAACTCCTAATTAATTAAGATTTTCTTTCTTTATTTTAGAGACTAAACTTAATAGAAAAAATGTAGTCATTCTAAGATTATCTTTTTTTTTAAAAAAAATAAAAATAAAAAAAAATAATGAGACGAGCCTCGCCAAATAAAAAATACAAATTTGCGGGGCCCTCAGTAAATATTTGCTTTAAAATTGCTTAGACTTCGGGATGGACCGTTTAGCAAAATTTCACGGCCTTACCCAAAGTAAATGATACGCTAGTCACTTTAGGCGCGCCTTTAATAATTTAATCTTCTTAAACTCGGGTGCACATTTATGTGACCCAAATCCAAATCTCAACGGAGTCAAAGTGTGTCGACGATCACGGGTACATTGATTGTGACGCGGTTCAAAATACATTTTCACAACGTTGCAATTCCCTGTAAAATAATAATAATAATAATAATAATAATAATAATAATAATAATAATAATAATAATAATAATAATAATAATAATAATAATAATGAAAGCGGTAAAGAGTTAAAATTTGCACATAAGTTCATAATTGTATAAAAATTAGATATTTAATCCAAATATGACAGTTGAGCGACCGTGCTAGAACCACGGAGCTCGGGAATGCCTAACACCTTCTCCCGGGTTAACAGAATTCCTTATCCGGATTTCTGGTTCGCGGACTGTAATACAGAGTCATTATTTTCCTCGATTCGGGATTAAATTGGTGACTTGGGACACCCTAAAATCTCCCAAGTGGCGACTCTGAAATGAATAAACAAATCCCGTTTCGATTGCCCTTTAATTGGAAAAAACTCCTTGTACCCTCGCGGTGCCGGAAAAAGGAGGTGTGACAGGGGCCGATTAATCTACCAAGGCTGAGTGAGCCCGTGGTTATTGGCCGCGCATCACAAAAGCCCATGATGGATCCTACCGCTGTGTCCTGGAACTACAACAAATCAGTGGTGACTTACAAAGGCAAAGAAATCTCGGGAGAAGTTCAAGAAAATAACCCGGCTGAAAAGTATTTCAATTTGGAAGAGATGAACAATGCCACTAGAAAGCGCTTCCCATCTAAGAAGCCCGTGAGTGCCGAAGAAGCGGAGGCCTTTTTTCGAAATATGAAAATTGCGGATTATGAGGTGAACGACCAGCTTTGAGAATTTCCCGCACAAGTCTCCTTGTTATCTCTGTTGATGAACTCCACCGAACATCAAAAGGTATTGATCAAGACCCTTAACGAAGCATATATGCCTGTTGAGACTTCTATAGAGCAGTTGAAGAGAATGGCCGAAAGATTTTTCGCAATCAACCAGATCTCCTTCAGCAAAAATGACTTGCCCCCAGAAGGGGCCGCACATAACAAAGCCCTGCACATGATAGTCAAATGCGAAGGGTACTATGTGAAAAGGGTTATGTTGGACGGAGGCTCTGGGGTAGATATTTTCCCACTCTCAACTCTGCAGCGTATGGAAATTGGTACCAAAAGAATCCGACCCAACAACGTCTGTGTACGTGCCTTCGATGGTATCAAAAGGGACACAATTGGAGAGATTGATCTGATTCTGACCATCGGCCCAGTAGACTTTGAAATAACCTTCCAGGTTCTGGACATGGACATCCTACAACTTTCTTTTGGGGAGGCCGTGGATCCATGCAGCGGGGGCTGTACCCTCTACTATTTAACAGATGGTGAAGTTCGAGCACGAGGATCAAGAGATTGTGGTCCACGGGGAAGATGAGCAATCAATTTATCGGGACCCATCGGTCCCGTGTCTTGAAGCAAGAGAGGGGAGCGAGCACATAGTCTATCAGGCCTTTGAAATTGTGGTCGCTGATCAGTGCGAAGAAGGAAAACCTTGCCCTCAACCCTTCCTTTCTAATGCATCAATCATGATGGCCAAAGAAATGATTAGGCGCGGCTACAACCCTGGGAAAGGGCTTGGGAAATCATTGCAAGGAATAGCTAAACCTATCACCCTGACCGCTAGTGAAAAGTTCTTTGGGGTAGGCTTCCGACCTACTCCAGCTGATGTAAAATGGGCAGATGATAGAAAGAATGATGGTTGGGTCTTGCCTCAGCCGGTGCCGCATCTGTACATAAAATTTGTCAAACCGAAATACAATGAGGAAGAGGAAGATAAGGCCTTTACGGCCGAAGAAATCGAAGAAATCTGTGGGGCCATGAGGAAGATATTGTATGAAGCCCATATGGTTCAACCAGGGGAAGGCTCAAGCACCGCTAAGGTGCTGTATAAGGGACCTAATGCCAAACTGCAGAATTGGAAGGCCACGCCATTCCCAATCAGGCGGGAGTTCCGGTAGACCTGTCCTACCACTTTTTCTGCATCACCAGTTATTCCAGGGTATAACTCAGATGTTTTCTTTAGTTTCCTGTCTTTTAATTTCTAATGTAAACCCTATTATCTTCAAATTCAATGAAATGAAATCAATATTTCATCGTTCATCTTTCTTTATTCTTTCTGATTCAGTTATTTTTCTCTTTTATTTCTTCTTTCAGTTCTAATAATGCGGCTTTAAATAACATGACATGCTTGCGGACTTCATGCCCAGATCCAAACACGCTATCTAACTGTGAAATAATGAACCAAGAACCAGAATACGATGAAGAAGACGCTTTTAGGGAAATAAATCGAGAATTGAAACAATTTGAAAATAAACCTAAGCCGAACTTAAATTATACCGAGTCGGTTAATTTGGGTAGTTCTGAAGAAATCAGGGAAACCAAGATAAGCATTCACACAGATGGAAAAATCCTGGACGCATTAATCCAACTCCTGTTTGAGTTCAAAGATGTGTTTGCTTGGTTATATGACGACATGCCAGGACTAAGTGTTGATTTGGTGGTTCATAAGTTGTCGACTTACCCCGACTACCCCCTGTCCAGCAAAAGCAAAGAAAGTTTAAAACTGACAGCAGTGACAAGATCAAAGAAGAAGTCACGAAATAGCTAAAAGCGGGGGTGATCCGAGTAGTTCGGTATACCACATGGCTAGCTAATGTAGTTCCAGTGCCAAAGAAAGACGGGAAGACCCGGATGTGTGTGGATTACAGAGATTTAAACAAGGCAAGTCCCAAAGATAACTTCCCTTTGCTGAACATACACATCTTTGTTGATAACTACGCCAAACATGAGATACAGTCCTTCGTGGATTGTTACGCAGGATATCACCAGGTGTTGATGGATGAAGAAGATGCAGAAAAGACAGCTTTTACTACACCTTGGGGTACATACTGTTACAAAGTCATGCCATTTGGTCTAAAGAATGTTGGGGCAACCTACATGAGGGCCATGACTGCCATTTTTCATGATATAATGCACCAAGAGATAGAGGTATACGTGGACGATGTAATCATCAAATCCAAAACTCAGGATGACCATGTTCGGGACTTGAGAAAATTCTTTGAGCAGCTACACAAATATGATTTAAAGCTAAACCCAGACAAGCGTGCATTTAGAGTCTCATTTGGCAAACTCTTGGGATTCATAGTCAGTCGAAGGTGCATTAAGTTAGACCCAACAAAGATAAAGTCCATTCGGGATTTGCCTCCTCCAAAAACCAAGAAGGATATTATGAGTTTGTTGGGAAGATTGAACTACATCAGCCGATTCATTGCTCAGTTGACATCCACGTGTGAACCCATATTCAAATTGCTGAATAAAGATGCAGAAATTAAATGGACAAACGAGTGCCAAGAGGCTTTTGATAAAATCAAAGAATATCTGCCGAATCTGCTAGTATTGGTCCCACCTGAGCCAGGGAGGCCTATGTTCTTGTATCTGACAGTCTTGGAAAATTCTTTTGGCTGTGTCCTCGGGCAACATGATGTGACCGGAAAGAAAGAGCAGGCCATTTACTATCTGAGCAAGAAGTTTACCAGTTATGAAGCCAAGTACACTTTAATGAAAAGAACTTGCTGCGCTTTAACATGGTTGCTCAGAAGCTGAGGCATTATTTGCAAGCTTACACTACTTACCTCATAACCAGGTTGGATCCTTTAAAATACATATTTCAGAAGCCAATGCCCACTGAGAGATTATCAAAGTGGAAGATCTTGCTCACGGAGTTTGACATAATCTACGTCACTCGCACGACAATGAAAGCCCAGGCGTTAGCAGATCATTTGGCTGAGAACCCGGTTGATGATGAATACCAACCTTTGAGCACTCACTTCCCAGATGAAGAGGTAACTTCAGTTGAGGCAATATCTGAAGACACCCATGCTTGGAAAATGTTCTTTGATGGGGCGGTAAACGCAAAAGGTGTTGCAATTGGGGCAATCTTCATCTCACCCACCGGCCAGCATTATCCAACCACGACCCGGCTTAGGTTTTTTTGCACAAACAACACCGCCAAGTATGAAGCCTGCATTATGGGTATGAACATGGCAATTGACCAAGATGTCGAAGAATTGTTAATCATGGGAGTTTCGGATCTGATTATCCGACAAGCCCAAGGAGAATGGAAGACTCGAGATGTCAAACTTATTCCCTACAGGCAACATGTGGAAGATCTTAGCAAGTGGTTCAAGTTAATAGAGTTCAGGTACATCCCTCGTTGTCACAATGAACTGGCCGATGCACTTGCTACTTTGGCCTCGATGCTGCCATACCCAGGCAATGCCCATATTGATCCACTATAAATCCAAATTCGGGAAAGGCATGGTTACTGTCATACGGTTGAGGCAGAACCAAATATTCAGCCATGGTATCACGATATCAAAAGATTTCTGAAAACTAAAGAATACCCCGAGCAAGCCAGTAGAGATCACAAGAGAACCATTAGACGACATACAAGTGGTTTCTTCTTGAGTAGTAATGTCTTGTACAAAAGGACTCCGGATCTCAACTTGTTAAGATGTGTTGACGCCGAAGAGGCCGGAAAATCATGTATGAAGTACACGTAGAAGTGTGCGGACCCCACATGAACGGGTATGTTTAGCAAAGAAAATCCTTTGAGCGGGTTATTACTGGATGACTATGGAAAAAGACTGCTTCAGTTTCGTCTGGAAATGTCATCAATGTCAGGTGCAAGGTGATTTGATTCATGCGCCGCCTACAGAACCGCATCCCATGTCAGCACATTGGTCGTTTGTTGCATGGGGCATGGATGTCATTGGGCCGATTGAGCCGAAAGCTTCAAATGGGAACAGATTTATATTAGTCGCCATCGACTACTTCACAAAGTGGGTCGAAGCAATTACTCTCAAATCTGTCACCAAGAAAGCTATAGTAGGCTTTTTGCATTCCAACCTCATCTGTCGTTTTGGTATTCCTGTAACTATCATTACGGATAATGCTGTAAATTTGAATAGTCATTTGATGAGGGAGATATGTGAACAATTCAAGATAACGCATCGGAACTCTACTCTTTATCGTCCTAAAGCCAATGGTGCCGTCGAAGCAGCGAACAAGAACATCAAAAAGATTCTAAGAAAGATGATTCAAAGTTCCAGGCAGTGGCATGAAAAGTTGCCTTTTGCATTGTTGGGGTATCGCACTACTGTGCGCACATAGGTCGGAGCAACTCCGAACCTTTTGGTTTATGGCACTGGAGCCGTAATACCCGCGAAGTTGAAATCCCTTCTCTTTGAATCATTGTTGAAGCTGAAATTGAAGATAGTGAGTGAGTCAAAATCCGTTTGGAACAGTTAACCCTGATCGATGAAAACTGAATGGTCGCAATCTGCCACGAGCAGTTGTATCAACAAAGAATGGACCGTGCCTACTAGAAACTTTGTAGTGGGGCAACTCGTTTTAAGACGTATTTTCCCCCATCATCAGGAAGCAAAAGGAAAATTTGCTCCTAATTGGAAAGGACCATACATTATCAGAAAATTGTTGCCAAAAGAGGCATTGTATCTGGGAGACATTGAAGGGAATGACCCTAAAATAGTTGTGAATGCAGATGCAGTCAAAATGTACTATGTCTAATCCTTCTGGAGCAATAGCATTATCCGATTGGTATGACGAAGGCTTTCATTCTAGCTACCCCAAACACTCCAATCTTTTGCTAAACTTTTGAGCCGGTTACCTTTCTTTAATTACCCTCTTTACCCAAACCTTGCTCAAGTCCTTCCGATCAATCGGTGAAAGGTGTTCGAAATCAGAGAACGCAGTTGTTTGGATTCGATGCAATCAAGATGAGAGAAATAAAATGAGAGAGTCTTATTGGTGAAAACCTACGGGCACCGTAAGGCGACGGTGAGCAGAGAAACTGAAAAAACGAGAGAGTCTTATTAGTGAAAACTCATAAAGAGCATTATAAGGCGATGATGAGAAGAGAAATGAGAGAGGTCGATTGGCAAAAACCCGCAAAAGGCGCCGTTGATCGAAAAGAAGAAACCCCTCACCACCATTAATACTGAAAGAGTCCTAGCAAAGTTTCTTGGTTTTAAAACACGGGTCGCAATGGGTTTATGAGAAGTTAGATAATGTGCAGATCAGGTATCCAGTCCAAGAAGCATGTCATGTCTATTGAAGTCCGCATGCGCTCCAGATAAGTCTTTCTTTCCTCCCTGAAAGAGACATTTCTCCTTAAATTCACTTTCTTGTCCTTTATTTTATTTTCTTTGAATCCCTTTCGGTCAAAACTCTATTCTGAAACTAATACAAAGAAAAGGTGGCAAGATTGGTCTTACCGGGTTCTGCTTAACAAAAATCAAGTCCAAAGAAAAGTACCTAGCCTCAGCGGGTGCATCAAGTCGATCCCGACTGACCATGATGACTGATGCTCTGAAATCAGAGTTATTAAAAATGAAAAGAAATACAAGGTCAAAAGCCCCTAGAGGCAAAATAAGGTGAAAGGGGCAAAAGCCCCACATAGTTGAATCATCACTTGGAAAGTTTGGAAAGTTGAGTTCCTCGGTTTTAGGAGAGAGATCAATCTTCAAAAAAGCCAGCAAGCAGCAGAGGTTCTCACCAGAAGAGTTGGGCCGCGATCAAGTGATCAAAACAGTCAAGGCCACAAAACCAACCACGGTTTCAAACTAACAATTGTTCTTTGTTTGAAAAATTGAAACAGGTACAATCCAAAGCAACCGTGCAAGAAGCAGGTGCAACCAAAAAGGAAAAAGAAATGTGCAAGCGCTAGAAACAGTTTTGCAACAATAATCAACCCAAAAGGGAAGTCTCCTCCAAATTCTTTCCTATATTTTTTTTATTAAAAAAATGAATTGAACTGAAAGAAAATAGATAAGAAGAAAATAAAAAAAGAAGGGTAGTTTAGAAGCCCTAATATCAATCTTTTACCTTTTTGCCAATATTAGGCTCCAATCCCTGAATTGAGATTTTTAGACATAGGGCCTTCATTCCTTAGTCACCTTTTGCCAACATTAGGGCTCCAATCCCTGAGTTGAGATTTTTAGATAGGCCCTCCATTCCCTAGTCGCATTTTTGCCAACATTAGGGCTCCAATCCCTAAGTTGAGATTTTTAGATATAGGGCCTCCATTCCCTAGTCGCCTTTTGCCAACATTAGGGCTCCAATCCCTAAGTTGAGAGTTTTAGACATAGGGCATCCATTCCCTACTTGCCTTGTTGCCAACATTAGGGCTCCAATCCCTAAGTTGAGATTTTTAGACATATAGCCTCCATTCCCTAATCGCCTTTTGCCAACATTAGGGCTCCAATCCCTGAGTTGAGATTTTTAGACATAGGGCCTCCATTCCCTAGTCGCCTTTTGCCAACATTAGGGCTCCAATCCCTGAGTTGAGATTTCTAGACATAGGGCCTCCATTCCCTAGTCGCCTTTTTTCTAACATTAGGGCTCCAATCCCTAAGTTGATATTTTAGACATAGGGCCTCCATTCCCTAATCCGTTTTGCCAACCTAGGGTCTCCAACCCCTAGTTGAGATTTTTAGACATAGGGCCTAGTTGAGATTTTTAGACATAGGGCCTCCATTCCCTAGTCGCCTTTTGCTAACATAGGGCTTCAATCCCTAGTTGTGATTATTTTTAGACATAGGGTCTCCATCCCCTTGTCGCCTTTTGACAACATAGGGTCTCCAATCCCTAGTTGAGATTATTTTTAAACATAGGGTCTCCATCCCCGAGTCGCCTTTTGCTAACATAGGGTCTCCACTCCCTAGTTGAGATTATTTTTAGACATAGGGTCTCCATCCCCTAGTCACATTTTCCAACACGAGGTCTCCACTCCATGGTTGATTTTTATAGATATAGGGCTCCACACGCTAATATTTTTCTCCCAAAGACACAGATCCTTGTTTTATTGCTTTCAATAGATAAATAGTATAGGGTTTGTTACAATAACTCAGGAAATTTTCCTCGTGAAAACTGGGGCAGAAAAATTTCGTTTGTTTGTTTGTTTGTTTTTGGTGTCTGAGCAGGTTTTACCTCGAGGCATAGGGTTCTAGATGACCAAAAGAATGAGTCTCAATTCAGAACAAAGAAAAGAAGAAAAAGAACAAAAAAGAAGTGAACTCAAGGTGTGTAAGCGGATAAAGATGCGGGTTGCTCAAGATATGATTGAAGTCACAAGCTTCGCATGTCCCGCCTTGATCCGAAAAGCTGAAGAAGAAAGAATAAGTACCTACAGCTGATGAGCATCGAGATTCAGATCAGAGTCTGCATGAAGAACTAGCCAAGACTCAAGATCAAGCTTCAGAAGACTCATAGATAGGAATCTTTTAACTCGTAGCTGATAGGCTTAGTTAGTGTTTTTTGATTTTGATGTAATTATAAGACCACGGATTGGAGCCTCGACGGGACCTCACTCGACTCTCGAACTCATCACTCCATTATTTTTTTTGAACTACACGCGACCTGATTCCCTTATAACTCGTGATATGTAGGCTGTCCAAAACCAAGACTCGGTTGCACCCTTTTCTCTTTTCTCTTATCTTTATTTCTTCTTTTTTGAATAAAGATATGTTCAAAAATTAGTCACATGGCTCACCTTATCTTTGCTTGAAAACTCTTCATGTTTCCAAGCAAAGAGGGCAGCTGTGAACACCTAATTTTTGAAAATATTTAATTTTTTTGTCACTTTTTCTATGTAAATATTTTAGGGGTTTTAACCTATAATTTTTAGCTTTGTTACACTTTTTATTATAGGTTAAAAATACAAAATTTTAGAAGGTGAATTATTACAATTAATATTATTGTTTTTTATTTTTTAAAAATAATAATTAAAAAAATCCAAAAAATATTAAAAGAAATTTAATTTTCGGGAGAGATTTAAAAAAATAAGAAAAAGGGAAGTATAGAATTAAAAAAAAATAAAAGTAAAAGTAGGTGGAATTCTCTTTTAAAAAGTAAAAGAAAGTGGAAAATTAAAAAAATAAAAGTAAAGTTTTGTAGAAATTTTAAAAAATAAAAAGTAATAGAAAGTTGGAATTAAAAAATAAATATAAAAGTAGTTGAAAATTTAAAAAATTTAAAGTACAATAAAGTAGAATTTTTAAAAAAGAAAAGCAAAAGAAAGTGGATTGTTTTTTTAATAAAAGTAAAATAAGTGGAATTCTCTTTTAAAAAAGTAAAAAAAATGGGATTTTAAATAATATAAAAGTAATTAAAGTTGAAATTTAAAAAATAAAAGTAAATAAAGGTGGAAATTCTTTTTATAAAAAAAAAAAAAGAAAAGCAAAATGTAAGTGGTATTTGTTTTTAAAAAAAATAAAAAAAATAATAAAATAATTAAAAAAAAATCTGAAAATTTTCAAAAATTCTCCTGTAAATAGAAGAGAAATATTTGAAGAAGTGGAAAGAGGAAGAGGGTAGGAAATTGAGAGAAAATAAATTTTCTTCTTCTATGCTAAAAAGAATTTCTACTAGTTTCATTCTTTCTATCTATTTCTTTCAAAAACAAATAAAATATAGCCATTCATTACCTTGTTTAAGACAAAAAAAAAATACCTCAAAAACAGGAGCTAAATCACACCAAAAATCAAATCCAAAAGCTTCAAACTCAATTTAAAAGATAGCCCAAGATACTAGCCCGAAGAGGTCGAAGTCGAGTTCGGTTCGAAAGGTTTTCGCTCGTTGCCTCTGATTGTGGTTCGTTTGCACATTAAATTTGATGGTTTTTTGCTCCATATGTATTGAATAAGCTCTTCATCTATAAAAGGTTCATTCTTTTCTTAACCAATGTTTCCATTATTTTTCTTTCACCGTATTTCCTTTTGATTTGTATATTATATTTTGGTTATCTACCAACTTGAAAGATATGAACAAAAAATGAAGGAAGAGCATAAAAGAAATAGAATTCGTGTGAGACAGAATGAGTTTTTTCAATGAGATTGTAGTTCATAGGGAAAGATAGGAAGATGTATTCAAAATGGAGAGAGAACGATGTAATAGCTTGGATCCAAATTAAAGAATGTTAAGTCAATAGCAAATTTGATACCGACATGGGTGATTAGGTCCATAATAACTCAAATCATATATTTCTTCAATAATAATTTCATATTCATAAATCATGACCTTACAATAATCTCAAAGTAGTTTTAGGAAGAAACATAATCATGAACATTTGTAGTTTGCTTTAAATTGAATACAATCCTTTTAGAATAATCGAGGCGCGCCATGCCAAATAAAATCTCAAAACTCATGGCCCTCATTTAATTAATTTTAATCCTTAGAAATCGAGACGTGCCATTTAATTGAATTTTTCATGGCCCTCGCAAACTTGAAAGTGCGTAGTTGCTTTAGGCGCGCTATTTTTAAAAATTAATTTCCTAAACTCGGGTGTGCATTTCATGTGACCCAAATCCAAATCTCAACAACGTTTGATAAAATGTGTTGTGGACCGCGAGTGCATTTCATGTGACGTGGTTCAAGACGTGTTTTAAATAACGTTGAATTTTCCTAAAATTAATTAAAAACGACTAATAAGTTAAAAAATATACCATAGGTTGAAACATGTTTTAAAAAATCAGATAATATGCCAATTGTAATAGTTTAAGCGACCGTGCTAGAATCACGGAATCCGGTAATGCCTAACACCTTCTCCCATGTTAACAAAATTCCTTACTCAGAATTTTTGGTTCGTAGACTTCAAAAGGAGAGTCGATTTTTCCTCGATTTGGGATTTAAAATAAACTGGTGACTTGGGACACCAATTAAAGTATTCCAAGTGTCGACTCTGAAAAAATTAAATTAAATAATCTCATTTCAAATAATATCACTTTAATTGGAAAACTCTCTTATACCCCTTGGGCGGGTAAAAAAGAGGTGTGACACTACATATATAAAATCTGAAAAGTTACTCAGCTGAATCATAAAGGACACTCTAGATCCGCCCCAGCCCCACTTAACATGTCAAAGTTTGGAAAAACATGTCAAGAAGGGAACGGGGACTGAGCCAGATAAGTGGCGTATACAGTCTACAGAATGTCATCGTTTTCCAGCGTACGTTTTGAGTTCTCAACACAAACTTACACGCTGCTCATTTTTGTTTTGTCAAGTGTCAACCTTGACCTCATAATATCAAGGAAAATCGGAAAATCCCTTCACTTCATAAGATATTTACACACGTATACTCAAAAATACTTTACTAACAAAAACAAAACTTTGACTTTACACAACACAAGAAATCGTGTTTCTGACTTCCAACAACATTAATGAATTATTTAATTCATCTTTTTTTCATTAGAAAGATTCAAACATTGACAAAATACAAAAAGTTTTCGTATGAGTACGTACGACTCCACGGTCTCTTCAATGCATTACTTCATTAAATACATCATCAGCATAAACTCCAACCCCTTTTCCTTTCTTTCTTTCTTCTTCTCTGTATTGCCATGAAAAATGCCGAATATATGGAAAGCATTTTCACTATCATCAAGCTCATCCCACTCTTCTTCTTCTTCTTCTTCAACTAGTACTACTTCTCCTACAGGTTCTCCAAATACACGTAGGTTTTACGGCGGGCGAAGGAGACTGATTAGGCAGCGTAAATTGCGGCACGTTAGTGATGATGAGCTTGGTTTGCGGGGCCTCAATATTCAGTCCTTAATTATTGATGAACGTTCGAAATCCTTACCGGTTTCTCCTGAGTTTTATGTGGATTTCGGGTCGGGTTCTCGGTCGCCCCACCACCTCCGTCACTGTTCCAAGTCCTCCCCTGTGCCACTGCCGTTGCCGCTTCCTGAGCTCAATTCTCTTCCCAAACAGAACTCAGCGGTTGACTCTAATTTGCCGGTTAGAGTTGACAGGGATCCTTTAAGCCCTCCTCTTGCAAGGTTAGTATTGTTCTCAGGAAGGATTCATCTAGCCTATTTCAATTAGTTTGGGACTTTTCAATTAGGGTGTGTTTGGTAGGAGGGAAAATGAGTCCCGGGAAAAGTTTTTCATGAGGAAGTCATTTTCTGATATTGAGTTCCATCACTAATGGGTGAAAGTCATTTTCCTTACAACTACTTTACCTTTTAGTTTCATTACTTGCTTTTCACCAACAGTTCAACATTATTATTAATCTCTAGTACTCAAAAGTTTCATGAAAATACTCTTCAATTTGTAGATATTATTATTAATTTTTTAAAAATATTTTCCACTTACCAAATATACCCTTAGGGCATCTCAAACAATTACCCCATTTTTCACCCCATAAGAGAATATTCTTTTTTATATTCTTATCTCTCTTTTATATTATATTATTATCTTTCATTAAACAAATTCCATCTTTTATTTTCATTAATTTGTAATTTCCATTAAAATAATTCCATAAAATTTTAAATAATACAATATGTGAGCAATTATTATAGATTAACTAATAATTCAAATAAAAGTGAAATCATTGCGATACAAGATTGATTAAGTACATATTATATAACGATAAAATTCATTCGAAATACTACATCAATATTCAACTTCAACCTCTAGTATTCTCCCATAAATGATCTATTAATGCATTACGAAATACAAAATGAGCATCTTTGTCCATAATTCTTCTATGTCGAGCTAAAAATTCTTGAAATCGTTGATTTTCATCTACTGCCATTTCTATTGTTGGACATGGACCTTCCAAATCATCTTGAACTGGTGCATTAAAATCACGCTTATTCTCAATTATCATGTTGTGCAGTATAATACATGTAGTCATTATATCATGCAGCACTTCTTTTTTCCAAAAAACGTGAGGGTCCTGCAACAATTGCAAAACGTTGTTGCAAAACTCCAAATGCACGTTCAACATCTTTTCAACATGATTCTTGTTTCATCGCAAAATATTTCTTCTTTGCCGAACGTGACTCATGAATAGTTTGCACAAGGGTTGACCAATTTTAATGTATTTTCATTTAATGTATTTCTAATTTTCACTTTTCAATTTTAGCAACATCTAATATTTTATATTCGCACCTTTCAATTTTAGCAACATCTAATATTTTATATTTGCACCATTCATTTTTGAGATGATTTTATTTTTTTGTACAATTATAACTTATAATAAAATTAAGTTATAATTTTACATAAAAATAATAAATGCACGAAAATTAATTTATCATAATTATACGCCAAAGTTAAGATGTAAAACTAATATTATAAAGATATTACATAAACATAATTAAGTATATATAAAGAGATAAATTAAAAGAGTTAAATAGTAAAATAATTAAAATATGCATGAATAGTAATGGGGGAGATGAATACTGTACCCATATTTGAGGGAACGCTATTCATCCCCCATTTTGGGGGTAAAAATGGGGGAGGGTTGGAGCTTCATTACCTTAAAAATTGCCCCCATTATGAGAAAATGAGGTAAGATTGGAGACGGCCTTAAGGGCATATCCAACCTTTACCCCATTTTTGGTCCCCAAAATGGGAATTTCCCCATTTTGGGACAACTTACTCCAACCATTTCCCCATTTTTTTCCCCAAACTTTTTTATATTCTTCTCTCTCTTCTATATTATATTATTATCTTTCATTTTAATTTTATTTTTTAATTTCCATTAAACAAATTCCATCTTTTATTTTTATTAATTTGTAATTTCCATAATTAAAACAATTCCATAAAATTTTAAATAATATAATTTGTAAACAATTATTATAGATTAACTAATAATTCAAATAAAAGTGAAATCATTGTGATACAAGATTAATTAAATACATATTACATAACGATAAAATTCATTCGAAATACTAGATAAATATTCAACTTCAACCTCTAGTATTCTCCCATAAATGATCTATTAATGCATTACGAAGTGCAAAATGAGCATCTTTGTCCTTAATTCTTCTATGTCGAAATAAAAATTCTTGAAATCGTTGATTTTCATCTACTGCCATTTCTATATAAAAATAATAAATGCACGAAAATTAATTTATCAAAATTATACACCAAAGTTAAGATTTAATATTAATATTATAAATACATTACATAAACATAATTAGGTATATATAAAGAGATAAATTAAAAGATTAAATAATAAAATGATGAATAGTAATGTGGGAGATGAATAGTGTACCCCATATTTGATGGAACACTATTCATCCCCATTTTGGGGGCAAAAGTAGGGGTGGGTTGGAGCTAAATTTCCCCAAATATTTTCTCCATTATGGGGGATGGGGACAAGGTTGGAGATGGCCTTAGAGTAACTCGTGTGCAAAGGTATCTACTAGAAGTAGAAGGTAGTTGGTAGGCAAATCCAGTCTGAAGCCCGTGGATGTGATACCTTTTAATTTTTTCCTTGGGAAAATACTATGGGAGTGATTTTTTACCCCCATTTTTCTTTTGACATATGTACATAATTGGAGGTAAAAGTAATGGATTCAGTTGAACCAACAAGAGCACTCGTACTAGTTGATTTAAATTCCTTAATATCTAACATTAAGGACATATAACAATTCTAATTTTGTCTTGCTTGGTCTTCGTTTCAAATGACGACTTTAAGTGTGCTACTTTGTTTTTCGATAATAATGTTTGATTAGCTATGATGAGTTTGTAAGAAGAAAAAACGAATACAGAACTGTTAACCTGTTGCAAGTTGCAGGGATACTTCTGATCGGACTCCAGCGGAGGTGACAAGTTCTCAGCATCCAAGATCATCTACTCCAACTTACCGACGTAGGAGGTTCCCTCAGGATCTGAATGCTGAGGGTGTTGAATTCAGGCTGAATGTTCCTGCTAGAAGTGCTCCAGGTAGTGGTTTTACGAGCCCCGTCCCAAGCCCAAAAAGGTTTAGCACACAGGACCTTTTCCAACCTCCATTTCATCAGCCGTCATCACCTTCAGAGGCTTACTCTTTCCAACTTTCACCCACAAGGGTTATAAACAGTGCTGATCATTCTCCACTAAGTAGCCCAACATTACCAAATCCAGTTAATAGAACCAGGAATCACAGAAGTAGTGCTGTGCATTCTCATCATAAATCTCTTCCGGAAAGTTCTCTGGCTTGGACTGAAGGTAATAACATCGATGTCCACCCGCTACCCCTTCCACCAGGAGTTCAAAGACATCCAGAATTATGTACCATCCAAAGCAATATGGATAAACCGTGTATATCACCAACAAAGGGTCAATGGCTAAAGGGGAAGCTTTTAGGTCGTGGTACATATGGAAGTGTATATGAAGCTACCAACCGGTAAGCAATAAAGTTTGCTTGGTAAGTAACTTGGTAGGAATGTAACATTCGCTTCTGTTTTTTTTTCTCCCTTTTGACAGTGAAACCGGTGCTTTATGTGCAATAAAAGAAGTTGATCTTACTCCTGATGATCCTAAATCTGCTGAATGTATAAAGCAGTTAGAACAGGTGATTTCCTCATGTCTTCTTAGTCTACATAATAAAAATTGTGTGTAAATTACAATTTTTTGAGTTACACGGCGGGAGAAAACATATTTTAAAGGCAAAATCTTTTGTAAATGAAGTGAAGAGAACTTTAAATAAGTAATAAGCATGTTATATACTACGTCCTGGTTCTCTAACTTGCATTAGCAAATTAGTCAAATCAAGGTCCTTTGAGATAACTATCATGTGCCTGAAGATGCAAAATCAATAATGTATCCATAGAGCTACTTTTGTTGACCACATTCTTTGACTTCATAAACCTCCTTCACATTTTCATCAGCTAGAGTTTTTTTCTCAGAATGTTGGTAACCGGCTTGGGGATAAAAATTGAGGTTTCGTATTGCAGTATTTCCCATTCTACTATACACACTTTATGACATTCTAGATTTCTGAAAGGATGAAGCTTTGCACTGGATTGCAGTTACTATGGCGTGTTTTTCGCCAGTTAATGCTATTCTAAATCAATTCAGTTTCTTGCTTACTTCTGTTGTAGGAAATAAGAGTTCTCCGGCAGTTAAAGCACCCAAATATTGTTCAATATTATGGTAGTGAAATAGTAAGAACACCTATCTTTCTTGTTCTTTTGCCATTCAGGCATTTCTTCAGAATATTGAAAGATAAAATGCTTTTGGCATTTCAGATGGAGGACCGCTTTTGCATATATTTGGAATATGTGCACCCCGGATCAATTAATAAGTATGTTCGGGAACATTGCGGAGCTATGACAGAATCAATAGTTCGAAACTTTACTAGGCATATTGTATCAGGGTTGGCTTACTTGCATAGCACCAAGACAATACACAGGTAGATACTGGGTTGCACCAAGGTGGAAAATGACACTTCATTTAAAGATTCATTAACGGAACACTAAAGCCTCTGGATTGCAATTCCATGTCATAAGCAAGCAAGAACCTTTTCTCTTCACAAAAAAAAAGCTTTGTTTTCTTTTTAACTTTACCTTGGCAGTGATGCTCAGTCTAGTGGTTGATTTCAATGATTCTTCTGAGTAGGGACATTAAGGGAGCAAATTTGCTTGTAGATGCATCTGGCATTGTCAAGCTTGCAGACTTTGGATTAGCAAAACATGTAAGCTTTCAGAATTCTAATGCCAAACTAAAATTGCTAGAGTTTCTTTGTTTGTACTAATTTAGTGTTTTTAGTGTTTTCTTGTAAACCCTAACCTGTAGACAAAACGATAAGCAGAATCTTTCATCAATTATTTTTCCATGCCTCCCATACTGCTATAATTTCATATTGTTTCTCTTTTTCCCAGCTTTCCAGCTGTGCAACTGATCTTTCTCTGAAAGGGAGCCCTCATTGGATGGCTCCAGAGGTAGGCATCGTAAAGCTACTTTACGGCTACTACCTGCCCTTTTTGCCCCCCCTCCCCCCCTTTGTTGGCTTGTGCTTATGTCTGGCCATCACTTCATATGCAGGTAATGCAGGCTGTGTTGCGGAAAGATGCCAATCCAGAGCTTGCCTTTGCTGTCGATATATGGAGCCTTGGTTGCACTGTTATTGAGATGTTTAATGGACAGCCCCCGTGGGGTGAATTTAATGGGGTAAGTGTTTAAATTCATCTCATTTGAGAACAATGTATTCATGTTACAAGTGTAAACATATTGGTGAGCTTTAGGTTGTCAATATGTCATCATAGCTTGGGAAAATACAAGGGAGGCTAGCTGATTACTTAGTCATGATCCAGTGGCTTAGTCTCAATTATGCCAGAACTCTCTTCTTACCTTTCGGTTTTCGGGCGTTCTAGAATTGATTTCACTTTCTTCTTACCTTTCGGTTTTCGGGCGTTCTAGAACTGATTTCTGTAAGTGTCTAAATGTTCGTGCTTTGTCTTATTAGGTGCAAGCTATGTTCAGTGTTTTGCACAAATCACCACCTATACCAGAAAAATTATCTTCAGAAGGGAAGGATTTCCTCTGGTGCTGCTTTCAGAGGAAACCTGCAGATAGGCCATCAGCTATGATGCTACTCGAGCATGCTTTTTTACGTAATACTGTTGCTGGTTGTTCAGAGGATTTTTCAGGGATGAAATTACATGTGAGTGTTACATGCTACTGACTACGTGACGTTAGTGTACTGCTTATCAGTTTCTCTACTTTTATTGTTCCTCCTATTACTTGAATATTGAATTCAAATGGTTTCAAACTCTGAATTTGTTACACTTTTAGGATGCTCTGCAGAGTCCTAAGGACCCAACTAACCATAAAAAGGAACTAAAGCCACTTTTACCAGGAACTTCCGCCAGGCATGGAAAATCACCATATAGCAGGTAATAACTTTTTTGTACTTCCTCTCTCTCTGTTTGTCATGTTTGGGATATACTCGGGCACTTTGTTCTGTGAAATAGCTGATTACTCCCCTCTTTTGGTATTAATACCAATAGTTCCAGCTAGATACTATATTTTGCGTTACCCTGTTGACTTAGCTTATGCAAGTTTAACTGTGCTCTTTCAGTGAAAATTGCCAGCAAACTCATCCTGAAACCTGTGAGTACGGAGCAGCTTCTCACCACTCTCCCCGTTCTACACTTGAAGTCCTTCCCTGTATTTCTTCACTGGAGCTGAACTCAAGTTCGCGTGCAGCCAGTCCCCCAAGCATTCCTAGTAGCTTACCCCTGGGACCTGAAAACAGAAGTCCTTGTAGGAACATAAGAAAGGGAACACCAAACATCTGTATAAGATCATAAATAAATAAATTAGAGGGTAAAAACTGTGTACAGATCAGGAAACCTAGATACAAAACTTCAGTCGGATGATTAGTCAGAATGTTGCCATATGTGGGAAAGATATGCAACGCAATTCCATATGCATCCGCGTCTTTGTGTATCATTGATGTTGTTTATGAAGCTATCAAAGGCTTTAATAGTTTTGGAGCAGATTCATAAAGATGATTCTGAAGTTAATAGTGTAACTTAGATTGAAATTATGACTTAGGTACACAAAACTGAAAGGTTTTTGTGGATGTAAATGTTTTTGTTGTGCTTAATGCCAACCTGAAGGACATCTAATCCATCTCCTCAGCGGATATCCTAAACAGGGTAAAATTCATTAGTTTTATTATGAACTTGTGTAAACAATTCTGAATAAATTAAGAGTAATTCTTACACATAATTTTTTTGACTATTAGAGAACTTCTTCCATCTTTAATTGCCTGTGTGATACAATTCTTTAGGTGACAATAAGTTTCAATGGCAATGTTCTTACTGTATTCTTTTATTAGTAGTATTTTGAGGAGTAAGTTATTAAAATATACTACTAAGTATAGGGCCCTCTTATGGTTCAGCTTTGAAAATTGAAAGAAGATTGTTATAACTAAAAAGCTTGTATAAAAGCGATGTAGTGCATTTACTACTATTTCTGTAGTCAAAGGTTGTTTATTTCACTACATTTTGAAATACTTTTCTTAAATATTCATAACTACAAAATTAGCGATTTATATTACCTTTTTTAGTTTCTCCCCAGATCCCATGTATGGGAATACACTGGGTTCGTTTTTTTTTTTTGGTTTCTAAATTTGTAATCCAATTATTTTGTAAAACAAAAAACTCATGCTTAATTCGCATGTAAAAAAAGTCGCATTAACATTTCTAGAAATGACTATACCATAATAAAGTGTTACAAAAGCGATACTTTCTCACGATTTGAAGATCTTTAAATAAAAAACGACATAAATATATAGTATTCAATAAGCATTCAAAGGATTTCTTCCGAAAGAAAAGAAAAAAAGGGAAGAAAGCAATAACTAAAAATCTTTTCAAGTAGGATTCAAACATATGACAAAATTAGTTAACCTACTCTAGTACTCTTGTATCACTGAGGTATTATGGATTCATCATTATTTATAATAAAATGATACTACTACTATTTATTTGGGATTTTCTCACTAATTATATGCAGTTTTTCTCTTTTATTCAGTAGAATTATTCATCATTCCAATTTCCAAGTTTCCACACAGCTATCTTTTCCCCAACATAACTATTTAATGATAGAGAAATAGTAACAATTTGAACAGTAATATCACTGGTTTTGAATTGCCACATCAGTATACTACTATTTAAGCATATAAAAATTTCTCCAAAATGGAACACATAAGTAAAAGAAAAACTAAAATTTGGAAAATTGAGAGCACACTTTCCCCCTTCGACTCTCCTTCTTTTCAATCTGTTTAAAGTTTAAAGCGGCAGAATTTCCATCGAACTCCGAACATGGAACCAATTCGTAACTCCAAACTGAATATAGATCCATAAAAACATTCAAAACTAATTATGGAAGCTCCCCAGAGTTTAATCGGCAAATTATACACTTCTTATTGCGACGGCATACATTTTGCTAAGCCAATTTCCTCCTTCAGAACTAACGAAGTTGATTTAGTAAGTGTTGGCCTCAATTAGTTGATTTATTGAATTCGCAAAACGTTTTCATTTTAAATTACCTCTTTTTTCCTCACTATTTTTGATTTTCTTTTTCTCTTTAGGTGCGAAATGTGCTGCAAATATTACAAGGTTTTACGAGTACGCTGTTGTATTGGGATGAATTAGGGCAGCGTTTTTGTGTGCGGAGTGGAATATACGTTAGCCATCTTTCACATACCAGTCTTTATCATGTACTTAATCAGTTCACTTATGCAGCAACTTGCTTGAAAATGGTTGAGATTAGAATTCATAAGGTTGAAAAATCTGTGCCTTCACCACCACCCACTTTGAGGGCATTTTGTTGCTCTATCTCCACTTGGCTAACAGTAAGTGTCTACTTTGTTGTTTGCTTTATCTAATATTTGAGTGTATGCATTTAGAGCTTAAGTTATATTCTTCATCAGTGTAAAGAATTTTTACACCATCAGGTCATGTTTACCTGTTGTAGCATGCAATCTGTCTTGTTTTCAAGAAAAATCCCACATTTTAAGGTGAATTATATGTAGATAATCCTTTGGATGACCTGATAGTGTAAAAAAATTCCTTACACTGATAGTGTTTATAGCCTAAACTCATGAATTTATATATAAACAAAAGGATTTTGAACTTCTTTTATGGAGCAGTGGTTACGGGAAGGCGCATTGAAAGAGGAGATGAAGGTGGTCAACTCCTCTAGTTTAACTACTCCAACCCTCTTGGGATTGTCAAGTTCTTTATCAAGGTTGGTACATTGTATCCGAATAAATTACCTTGTGAAATGAAAATTTTGAAAAATAGCATGGTGTAGTTCATTGACCGAGAAGTGATGCTGGTGCCATTAAGCATAATAAAAAAGAAAAAAAGTGGGGAAAAATCCCTCCACCTCTAACCATTAGTTGAAGCTTGAGTCACCAAAGGTGGGAGGGGGATGGGAAGTGGAAGAACCACTATTGCCTTTGCGGAGAGGGGAGGGGGCATATGGGGGCGGGATTTTAAAAAAAAGAACCAAAATAAAAATAAAAATAGAAGCTACTCAAATCAAGGAAAACGAAATGGAAAGAAGATGTGAAGAATGAAGATTATGCAGGGTAGTCATCATCGAAGTAAATGGAATATGAGCCAGGGATGAAGAGCTAAAACAGTGGTTACTAAGTGAAGATAAGAGGATACTTAGTTGGGTTTGTTATGATAGAGGTCTAGTATAGTTATGATAAGCTAAAAATCTGATAAACCAAAAGGGTGGCAAGAGAAAATCTTTCCATCCGGGCAGATGGATCTTAGGTGTACAGATGGATCTTAGGTGGTGCTTCACTAGAGTCTATGGGCCTCACTCCAATTGGGAAAGAACGGTTTTTTGGGAGGAATTGTCTGCCATAAGGGGCTTAAGGAGTGAACACTGGGTGATAGGCGGATATTTCAATGTATGTAGATTTGAGCATGAAAGGTTCAATTGCATAAGAAGATCCGGAGCTATGAAATTTTTTTCTGACTTCATCCAAGAGATGGAATAGATTGATCTCCCACTCCAGGGAGCCACATATACCTGGTTTAGGGGAGAAGACTCTGCTCAAGCATCTAGGATTGATAGATTCCTCATCTCCAATGAATGGAATGACACCTTTGGCTCTGTGAAGCAATTAGCTCTCCCAAAGGTTATATCAGATCACAGGCCAATAGTGTTGGAAAGTGGTGACTGGTCATCAAATCCTTCCTACTTCAAATTTGAAAATATGTGGCTACAACACGAGGGTTTCAGGGAAAAAATTTCAGAATGGTGGCAGAGTTACACGGTTAATAGCACCCCTGACTTTATCCTTTTCCAAAAGCTGAAACATCTGAAGAAAGACATAGCCATATGGAACAAAGAAGTATTTGGCAAAATAGAAACAAGGAAAGCCAGAGCTTTGGAGGAACTGATGCTACTGGAGCAACTAACTGAAGGCAGGATTTTGAGCCAAGCTGAAAAAACAACGATGTTGAACTTAAAAGATTGAACTACAGCACCTGGCAAAGACAGAGGAGATTTCATGGAGACAAAAATCCAGGTGCTTGTGGCTTAAAGAAGGGGATAGGAACACAAAATTCTTCCAAAAAGTTGCTAACTCCCACGGAAGATACAACTGCATAGACATGCTAAAGGTGGACGATGAAATCATTGAGGACAAAGATCTTATCAAAGGTAAAATACTCGACTACTACCAGAATCTATACTCTGAGGATGAGGATTGGAGACCTACAACACATTTTGAGGGTCTAGAGCGCCTAACACATGAAGAAAGGGTGGATCTGGAGAATGCCTTTTCAGAAGATGAAGTGAGAGATGCCATAAACAGTTGTGCCCCTGACAAGAGCCCCGGTCCAGATGGCTTCACAATGACCTTCTTTCAGAAGTCATGGGATACCATTAAGCATGATGTACTTGCCGCCATCAACCACTTCCATCAAAACTGCCACATGGTTAAGTCTTTCAACGCATCATTTATTGCACTCATCCCTAAAAGAAAAGGAGCTATAGAGCTAAGAGATTATAGACCTATAAGTCTCATAGGCAGCATTTACAAGATTGTAGCTACAGTGCTAGCTGAAAGACTCAAAGGGGTGATAGGGAAGCTTGTTTCTGGTCATCAAAATGCTTCTATCAAGGGGAGGCAAATAACTGATGCTACTCTTATAGCAAATGAAGTTTTGGATTGGAAAATGAGAACGGGGGAAGCTGGACTTTTGCTCAAGTTGGATGTTGAAAAAGCTTTTGACAAATTGGGTTGGTCTTATCTATTCTCAATACTTAGACAAATGGGATTCGGAGAGAAATGGATCAAGTGGATTAGATACTGCATCACTATAGTCAAGTACTCCATTCTTGTTAATAGAAGCCCAGTGGGATTCTTCTCTCCAAAGAGAGGGATTAGACAGGGGGACCCTCTTTCACCCTTCCTTTTTATACTGGCTATAAGTCCAATGCTTGAAAAAGCTAAACAACTACAATGGTTTGAAGGGTTCTCAGTGGGTAATAGCAGGAGCTCTCCTATTTCTGTGTCACACCTTCTGTTTGCAGATGACACCCTCATCTTCTGTGGAGCAGAAAAGTCTCAAGTCCTTCACCTAAACATCACTCTTATGTTATTTGAAGCTATGTCTGGCCTGCACATTAATATGCTCAAAAGTGTTATCTACCCAGTGAACTCGGTACCAAATTTGCTAGAACTAGCAGACATTATGGGTTGTAATACAGGCTCCTTCCCTACCACATATCTGGGTCTTCCTTTAGGTGCCAAATACAAGTCTACTGAGATATGGAATGCAGTAGTTGAAAAATTTGAAAAGAAATTGGCTACGTGGCAGAGGCAATACATATCTCTTGGTGGCAGGCTTACCCTTATCAATAGTGTATTAGATAGCATACCCACCTATTTCATGGCACTCTTTCCTATCCCAGCAAAGGTTCAAAAGCAATTGGACAGAATAAGAAGGAACTTTCTATGGGAAGGGAATAACATCAGTCACAAGATTCACCTGGTGAAATGGACCAAAGTCACACTTCCGAAAGCACTTGGTGGACTTGGAGTTAAGGACCTAGCCTTACATAACAAAAGTATGTTGATGAAATGACACTGGAGGTTTAATCAAGATGATGCTGGCTTATGGAAGGAAGTTATCATAGCAAAATATGGTAGACTCAACCATTGGTGTACCAACAGAATTAGAACTCCTTATGGCACAGGATTATGGAAGAGCATACACAATTTATGGGGAGCTTTCTCTACTAACATTCATTTTCAGATTGGCGACGGGGCCACTACAAAATTTTGGACTGAAAAATGGATAGGGGACTCAACACTAAAGGAAGCTTTTCCAAATCTCTTTCTTATTGCAGGAAATACAGAATCCCTTGTTTCTCATAACAGAGAAGGCAACACATGGAGCCCGATCCTCAGAAGAAACCTGCAAGATTGGGAGGTGGAGGATTACATAGACCTGCTAAAGTTATTGGAGAATCACACTATAAACACTCAACTGAAGGACAAACTGAAATGGGGAAACTCAAAGGATGGAACTTACTCTGTCAAGGCAGGGTATGCTAAAATATGCTCCAACAGTATGATGATTGATCTATGGCCTTGGAAACTAGTATGGAAGACAAAACTGCCACCCAAAGTCTGCTGCTTCAGCTGGTTGGCCTTAAAGGATGCATGCCTCACCCAAGACAACCTCACCAGAAGAAATTTTCCACTGGCCAACAGGTGTTACATGTGTCAAGTGAACTCAGAATCTGTTAACCATCTTTTCCTACATTGTTCAGTAGCCACAGACAAATGGAACATGTTTCTTAGTATTTTTGGTCTACACTGGACTATGCCATTCAATGCCAGAGAGGCATATGTGAGCTGGAGCTCAAGGGAAGTTGACAGAACCATCAAGAAAGTCTGGAATATGGTACCTGCAAGCATTTTTTGGTGTATCTGGGTCGAAAGGAATAGTAGATGTTTTGAAGGATTATCAACTTCAATAGATTGCTTAAAGGCTAGATGTTTGGTTAATTTGTTTCACTGGGCTAACTTTACTACTGTAAACAACTATGATGTTTTTTTGGACTTTGTCAGCTCTTTAGTTTTGTAGCACTCAATTGTAAATAAGCTGTCAAACTCACTTCCTTTGTAACTTTTGCATATTCCTGATGCATTTTATGATATATTCCACTTACTTCATCAAAAAAAAAAAAAAAAAATCTTTCCATCTCTGGGAAATTACAATTAATTGGAGTTGAAGAGAGTAAAAAATCCTGGCATCTTATTGCAGATGAGAGAAGAACTTCCTAAGATTGGTAAATCACAATGTGTTTGATTGGGAGAGCTATATGAGAGAACTTATTTTCTTTAACTTCTATACATGTCAAAATTCTAACTTCCTCTATGCTGGATGTTTGGCCTCGGCTTTGGTGCACACTTTCGTACATATAACTAAGGGAATTGCTTATTGCCTTTTCTCGCGGTTTCAATGTGCATTTTTCTTGATTGTAATATGTGCATCTCATGTTTTGTTCTGCTTCTTTTACTATTTGTTTGTGGATATAGTGGATATCTCATATCTTAACAGAGATTCGTAAATTTCTGAGAAATCATTCCAGGATTTACTTTTTCCAACACGAACTGTTGTGTAGCTCCGATCTTGCAGCATTTCTAAATGTTGCTTGATGAAATATGTTTGTGTGTGTGTATATATATATATATATATATATATATAGATTATACTGGGTTGTTGTTATTGTTGTTGTTGTAAACATGCGTTTTGATTCTTATTTCCATCTTTGATGGACCTGTTATCCGTCCTCATTGTCCTTTCTCTGTAAGACTTTCTTTTGCTGCCTTTCTTCTGCTATCCTGATTATGTGTGTACATATTTTCAGGAAACCCCTCTTTCCTTTTGAAATGCCAAGGGGGAGGCGACTGGTGCTCCCCTTTTGCATGCCTTACCCAAAAGAATTTTAACAGCTCACTTGTTTGACTGGTCTTGCTGACAGATCTTTTCCCTGTACTTTTAGGGGTTATTAATTAAAGTTCCTAACAGGATTTATCAATGCCATATTAGTTTGTGTGCAGGAGCTGAGTTTTTGTTTCAACTAGTGCAAGGAGCCATTCCACAAGCTTATGATGAAACTAATTCTTCTATCTCTGCCACAGCTATTGCTGTGCATATTCTTAATTATTTATTTAAGAAGCTGACTGAAGTTTGTCTTGTGCAAGGAGGCGAGGTGTGTCACTGCTTTGCTTTACTGGACATATTTGCTGAGTCTTTCATCTTATAACTCATCATCTGGAGTAAATATTTTCAGGAGGATGCTTACAGGATGATATTACATGCATTTGTTAGCAGTCTTTTGCCATACATTGAGGGCCTTGATTCATGGCTTTATGAAGGAATTCTTGACGACCCCTTTGAGGAGGTAAGTTTCTATTGATTGTCGTGTTAATGGAATAGCGAATGATTTTATATAGCTTTTAACATAGATCAGAATAATAGCTTCCTGGATCATGCTTATATCTGCATGTTTCAACATCCTAGCATATTTTTATGGCGAGTGCATTTTGAAGTCAAAAGTCTAGCGGAGGGCAAATGTTCGCTATATTAGTTCAGAGTTTTATCTGGACCTTAACCCTTTTTTTCTTTTATTGGAAAAAGAAGTATGCCTAAAGTGCAATGTGGCAAAGGAAGAAGGGCTATTCCATAGTATACCTTTTTAACTTTGGTACAGAACTTCAATTTCATGAATAATTAAGCTAGTCTAATAGTGTACGTCTAGATATGTTACACTGACTCGACTATGGCATACTGGTATGGATAAAGGGTACTTTAATATATTTTTGATATATCTTGTACCATATGAAGTATCTAATCTGATATCATATAATAAATGAAGAATGTATGCAACAGTGATCCATAGTGCTTGTTTTGATAAAGCGTTTCACGGATTATTTAATATGGAGCCAAAATTGTATTATGATTCCAAGACATCCATTACTCATGCTATTGTGTAAGCAATTAATGCTCTAGCAAAAAGCTTATTTGTGCTCTTAACATCTAACATGATACAGTCTAAAAAGTATGATGTCTAATTACTATAAGTTATGGCATTTGTACAAATTGTTGAAATTAGTTAACTGGTGAATTTTCCTCGGCAAATTTGGAGTATGAGTTAGGTAATTTTAGTATGTTTTCCTTTTCATTTTTGATTTTCATAGTTATGGCTTATGGCAGACAGTTCAGCAACACCTATGTTTAGACATTGAAGTTCTCTAAGACAATCTTATGTCTGTATGCTTATTATGCAGATGTTCTTTTGTGCTAACAAAGGAATTGCAGTTGATGAGTCTGAGTTTTGGGAGAAGAGCTATCTGCTGAGATCTGCAAAACTGGATACTGGTTGTCAAGCTGATTCTTTGCTTTCAATAAAGCGGACAAACGATATGGGTAGAAGAGAACCTAATGATGTGCCTGGTTTGGCAAATGAAAAAGAGGCAAAAGAGAGAGGTTTGGATGTATGTCCGCTGTTTATCAAAGAGATAGCCAGGGATATTATCTCTGCTGGAAAGTCATTGCAGCTTGTTCAACATACTACGATGAGATCCTCAGTATCTGCCAGTTCTATTCAAACTGGCGGGCGTATTGCTGGGTTAAGCTTGTCAGAGATCTTTTGTGTCACTTTATCAGCTCTTATTGGCTATGGGGATCACATATCTGATTACTTTTTCCAGGAGAAGAAAATTGTATCATTAGTTAAATCAATTATTGGAAGGCAAAAAGTAGAAAGAAGTAACGAGAGCTTCCAAGAGATGGCATGCTCAGATAAAGAATGGTGTAAGTTCTTGGTTGATACAGTGGCTCAGAAAGGAAGAGCTGATCTCGATTCATGTCATGCTCTTGGAGAGGAAGTGGATAGCTTTGTTGTGAAAGGAGATAAGCTACCTTTAGATGGAAATGATATTCTATCTTTAGGATTCCGTCCTGAAAATCCAGCTATAACTACTAGCCAAAATTTTCTTCATGCAAATAGGGATGCTTGGGGTGCATTGAATTTATCTAGAGAGTTTTACCTCCCCCCTCTTAATGATGAGGGATTAAGGGAGGCAATATTCATTGGAAGTGGTGGGTCATGCGTGGCAACCAAAAATACAAACTATACCTTTGGTTTTCAGTTTGGTGAATCTGTACGTGATCGATTAGAGGAAGATGTCAATTTTCTGGAGGAGCTGTTCCCATTTCCAACTCTTCTTCCTCCTTTTCAGGTACTGATATCTTGTAACCTCAGTAGTCATAAAAGAAATATAATTTAACTTGTTTTTGACATGCTCAGTATTCCTCACCTTCACTTCCCAAGGCTGGGTAGGAGGTCATTTATCTATGATTTTTTTTTAGCCTAATATTTTCTTCTTATACCAGGTCATATCATATAAATATATAGTACTTTACACCAGTAAAAAACAACTTTTAAAACAAGGGGTGTGATAATGTGGTCTAAACCATAGAACCATCCGAAAATGTTCTAGTTCAGCCAAAGTTGTTTTGGTTTTGTCTCGGTCTTGTTTCATTATGGTATTCCACATTGGGTGGCTAACTTATACTGTGACCAACTGCCTAGTTAACTGAATATAGTTTTCTGCCAGTAAGAAAGTCAATTCTGACAGGTTGCTACTGCTTATTATTTAATTGTCGAGGTTGGAATTTGTGTTTAGCATGCCATCAAATTCACCAGGACCTTTAAATTTACTGCTTTTCTTGTATTTCCAGCACCATCCTTGTCATGCAAGACTTCAACTTGCAGCATTTTCTGAACCCACTTTGCATAACTCTCAATCTGTCACCATCCTCCTCTTGTTTCTTCCCTTGGGAATCTGACAATCCCATTTGGGATATCAAACCATGAGCTAAGCATGGATTATAACAGACATTTCCGTTATTGACTGGCTAGATTGGGTTTTGAGTTTGAGATTTAACAGATTGGCTAAATCATTTTGGACCTTCAGTTGGAAGTGCACCTGTATCAAGATTAGGCTCTAAATAGTTTGTTTCTTAAGTGAACTTAGTTTAAATAGTTCGTGTCAAGTCATCTGGGGTTATGGCTAGTAGTTGTCTTAGTCTAGATTTTATTCCATCTTTTGAAGTTTAAATTTAACATTATTTTTGGAACAGGAGGATCATCACGTATCGGAGGTGTTTCCTTTCCAGGAAAATAGTACACTCCCTTCAAGGACCTTAAACTGGATTGGAAGGGTTGAACCAAGGAATACTCCGTTGCCTACGGTTATTCTTCAAGAATGCCTTATTTTCTTCATAAAAAAACAGGTAGTAGCACGTAGCTAAAAATACCTTTTTATATTTACATGGTTGAGATTTAATATGTCCAACCGCATCTCTTTTTTTGATAAGGTATATGTCCAACTGCCTCTTGTTATGCACTGCAGGCTGATTGTATTGGCAGGAATATTCTGTCAAAATTACTATGTGAGTGGAGACTGCTAGAAGAGCTGGAAGTTTTGCGTGCTATATACTTGTTAGGCTCAGGTCTGCATTGGTTTTTGATGAGCTAGCTTTTTAGTAGTCAATCGTCATTTGCATTCTTTACATGATTATTATATTGCTCTCTCCAGGTGATTTGCTGCAGCACTTGTTGACAGTGGTCTTCAATAAATTAGACAAAGGAGAAAGCTTGGATGATGATTTTGAATTAAACACAACACTGCAGGTCCAATTGGTCAACTCAATCCTTTTGCTTGCTTGATTAGTTCCCATCTATCTGTCGGCAGAATTTTTCTATGAAAGATTCTTCTCTTATGTTGTCAAAGTGGCTTCTCTATTAGTTAGTTGTAACCCCCCAAAAGGAAAAGTGCCATTCGTGCAGCTGGGAAAAGATTTTCCAATTCTTTCCTTTCCTTTTAACAACTTGATTTTCTTATCTATAGATAGCACTTGATCAGTATTCATATTCTAAAAGAGGAAGACTGGTGACTTTCTTGTTAATGATATTAAATTTTGAACAAACTTACTGGCAACTTTAAAATATGCATCCAAAGAAAGGAAAACAGCTTCTCGTTTTCTACTAGGTTCCAGCTGTAGTTTGAACTCTGAATATGTATTGTAGATTATCTTACACAGTGCTGAAATATCAAACTGGAAAAAAGAACTATGTATGCGCGAGCTGGCCTGGACCCCCCCGATACCCCCCCCCCCCCCAAAAAAAAAAAAAAAAAGAGAAGAAAAAGAACTGTGTGAAAGTAAGTCAATGACCTCTCTGTAATATCAGAAAAGGAGAATAAAAGATCAGATAGACCGTTTGCCTTCATCTTTAATTGTTGAAAAGGGGTTGAACTAAAACTACTGCAGCCTTTGGCGTCTGCAGAAGCCAATAATTGGTGTTTCCCGCTCCTATTTGTCCTATTATCTGGACTTTTAAATTGTTTTCTGCTACTGATGTCTGACTTCTCTAATTCCAGTCCCTTGAGTCTGCAAGTGAGGAAGCCCCTTTTGTATGCACTTAACCTTTATTTTAATTCAGGAATCAATCCGATACTCTGCTGATGCCACGCTATTAAGCTCGCCGGATTCATTAATTGTGTCTGTAACAAGAAATAATGCCACTAGTGATGATGACCAGCATGGTATGCCTGTTCCAACTTCGACACCTCGAAAGAGTCGAGGGCAGAACTTTGGCATTGATGGCCTGGATACACTCATGTTTACATACAAGGTATGCTACTTGTTTTGTGGTGCTTTGGGCTGTCTGATCTGTGGTGTCTTACAACCTTGACATGTTGTGTTAAATGTTGAAATGTAACAGGTTCCTTGGCCCCTTGAACTAATTGCAAATACAGAAGCAATAAAGAAGTATAATCAGGTAGCTAATGGACTGCTGTAGTTCCCCTCATGATGCAATCGGTCTAAATGTTCTGCTCAGTAGTTTTGTCATCTTTTTCAGGTTATGAGGTTCTTACTGAAGGTCAGACGTGCAAAATTTGTTCTTGATAAAGCTCGGAGGTGGATGTGGAAGGTCTGTTCTCTGTTATCTTCTTTTGCTATAGTTACTTTGCAAACCAAATAGAAATTGCTAGCTATTCAATAACATTTATGTTAAGTGTCCCACATTGGTTGAGGGATGGGCTATTTGTCTCCTTATATGATCTTGGAGAATCATCACCTCATAAACTAAGCATTTGGAGTCAACTGCTATCCATTTTCTTTAGTATGGTACCAGAGCCAAACTCATCTCATTATTGATTTGTTCGATGTTGGGACCCATGTTATATTGTCCACGCTCCAGATACATGCGAGGGGGTGTTAAGTGTTCGACACTGATTAAGGGATGGGCTATTTGTCTACTTATATGGTCTTGGACAATCTTTCCTCATTAAATAAGCTTTTGGGGTTGAGTTAGGCCAAAGGTCCATTTTCTTTAACAATGGTGTACTTTATGTCTTCTAACAGGTTCCTTTAGTTGCTCTTATTAAAATGTTAACCTAGCAACTTCGTCTTCCAGGACAAAAGCTCCACATCTATTAACCGCAAGCATCATTGGTTACTGGAACAAAAACTGCTACATTTTGTGGATGCTTTCCACCAATATGTGATGGACCGGGTATTCTCTCTCTCTTCGTTATTAAATCAATCTTGCCTTTTTAATACTGTGTCTTCTTGTATGCCAGTATCTTCCCTGCTCTCTTGATTTGTGAAAAAATTTGCTTGACTTTGGTTGTCGTGGCTTTTGCCAGTCTGCATTTCTATTGGGGAAGTATAGGGCACTGATACTGATGGAAAATTGTTGCAACATGAGGTGGATTGACGGGCATGGTGATTTCTTCGTGGAAAGTACAAATTTTATAATTTGCCTTTATATTCTTCTATGTTCTCATAAACAATTACTAGTATCACAGTGTTGCCTTCTGCTTTGTGTTTTTACCGGAGCTTAGACCCCTATTATAAGGTAAATGCAATTTCTATCATCAATCAAGGCTCTATCTCAAACTAGTTGGGATAAATGCCGCTTCTGACATGCTTGATAAAATGAAGAAATCATGGATTCACAAAGCTCTTAGAAACATAAAATATTAGTCTGTTCATTATCTGCACTTGACTGTAATGCCATCAAACATCAGTAAAAGGACGGCCTTTGCAAACAATTGTTGCTACATTTTATATCTGTTAAGAGTATCTCGCCATGTGACTGTAGGTGTATCACAGTGCATGGGGTGAACTCTGTGACGGTATGGCTGCAGCGAGATCATTGGATGAAGTCATAGAAATACACGAGGCTTACTTGCTGGCTATTCAAAGGCAGTGCTTCGCTGTTCCAGAAAAACTGGTATTACACGGACGCAATCTTTATTTGTTTTTTCCCCTTCCCAAAACATGGAAATGGAGAATCAAGCCTTGAGGGGTTAACTGGAAACAATTTCCTTTTTCCAGTGGGCACTGATTGCTAGCCGTATAAACAGTATTCTTGGATTAGCTCTGGATTTCTATTCAGTACAGCAGACTCTTAGCAGTGGAGGGGCAGTTTCAGCTATCAAGGCGAGGTGTGAAATGGAAATCAATAGGATAGAGAAACAGTTTGATGACTGCATAGCTTTCCTCCTGAGGGTAAGTCCATTTCTCCCTTATTTTGATACTAACCCTAACGTTATAATTACTTCAATAGCAGGGACTTGATTGACTCTCATACCATTTTGCAAAATTTCAGATCCTCTCTTTCAAGCTCAATGTGGGACAGTTTCCTCATTTAGAAGATCTGGTTACCAGAATCAATTACAACCATTTCTATATGTCACATAATGGAAGTTTGATAAATGCACCTAGCTCTAATGCGGTCCCTTCCAAATCAGGAAAGTTCTTTTCAAATCAAAGAGATTGAACGAAGTCTTGAAGGATTATTATCTCTGTTTTTATTTTTCTTTGTACAGCATTTATATAGTAGATTGCCTCCTTGTACTGGTGGTTTGCTACCATGGGATGTGGTGGATGGGGGATTTTCCAACAGCTCAACCCATTCAGAGAATGTTGGTTCCACTGAAGACCCTGCAGTACTCTAGTATATTTCGTTATCTCAAATGCCATCAACGGATCGACGGCTAGCTGTTCAGATTGTTGTTTTGTCCAACATCTATTTTAGTTTTATACAAGATGTAGAGCTTGTTCTTATTTTTTCTGTAAGCTACCTTTTTTGTATTGTTATTTGAGGTGGAGCTTTTTGATGAAAGAAGTGTTTCTATCTAATTTGCTGCAGTTTTCTTCAGTGTCGGGATGTTCTAGAAATGAAAGTGTATTGTTGACTATTAAAGTACTTTGTTGGTAAATGAGTATTCTGATAATCTGAATTCCCAGCGCAAAGCAAAGACATTATTTTCTTTATCGGATAGAATTTATGTTGTTTTCTACAAGCTTTGGACCGAACAAAATTTTCATTGATAAATAAACTCCGTACATGATAGGTAATTAATTTCTAAACTCTCTCTCTTGCTGTTCTGAATCGTTTGAATGCATCTGATGGAAACTCGAGAATAATAAATGATATAAAAACTCAACTTCAAGGGAAGATTAGATACAGACAGAAGACAAATGGAGCATCTATTTTCACTTGTTCTATAGTAGTGCCTCAAAGACTTGAAAACACTGGACCTGAGTTCTTCGTTTCTCCTCTCCATCTCTGTTCTAAATTAAATTGGAACTAAAGGTAAATCAAGTACACAGAAAAGATTCAAAAACACAACTAATGTAGGATGATACATGTCATTTTTAAACAGTGTAACATGCACTGTGAAGGGTAGTGTAACAGACGATAGAAAACTGTGCGTGTGTTTGGGGGGGGGGGGGGGTTGGTGAGGAAGATGCATGCCTTGATAACAGTTCAAAGCTGGAATTAGAGTCCAAAGTAATAAGTCAGGTCTTCTCATAAAATCAGAAGTTTCAGGACAATGAAAAGCTTTAGCAAGGTTCCACCAAGCAGATTCAGAACTTCCAGAAATCTTGAAGCAGAGATGAAAAGTATACAGACATTCCAACCCGAAGAGCTAGATATTTGAAAAGGCAGAAGTCTCATAACATAGCATGACGATTTATTTGAAAAAGCTACGACAACTTTTGAAATATAAACTTTAGTCCGACTGTAATCTGCTTGGCTATAGTATATGAGATCCAGTAGTAATGCTTTTGGTAGATTCCTAATGAAGTAATCCTGTGTTAAAAAGAACATAGTCATGTGTTAGTAGGATGATCAACTTTGTCAAGATAGAATTTGTAAAGGAAAATAATTACTCATCTACACCTTAAACGTACAACTCTAACTTAGTTCAATAAAGTAAGTTAAAGAGGGAGTAACATCAGATTTGCCGGGGTACTGCAACAAATGCGAACAACGTCCATGTAACAGCAAAGAGGGAGTAACATCATACTTGCCAGGGTACTGCAACAAATGCGAACATCGTCCATGTAACAGTATTGCTATGAAAAGTTCAAACAACCAGTTTCAAACTTCTTCTAAAATTCAAAATCATTCTCCTACCTAAATGTTGTATATCCTAAACAACTGCAATCTCATTCAGCAACCATGATAGCATCATCCCTGAGGCTCTCAATACTTCGCATTCTAATTCTTAAGAACAAATGCATGTTCTGATGATGATAATTTACCAAATCTAGAAGTAACAGCAGAAGGATGTTGCATAAGGAGGAGGAAGCAGTGCCAAATCAAAGAAGGTTGATCTGTATTCTCTTCCTTGTATGCATTTTTCACTTGTGTATCTTTCTAGTATCATTCAGACTTTAAGAGCATAACCTTTCATGTGAAGCAGTGAATTGTAACTAGAGAAGTTGCTACAGTCTCTGAGGTTTTACGATCACTTTTCCACAAATGAAAAAGATAGTTCTGATTCACAACTCTTGTCCTAAGAAGAAACAAAATCTGATTGGACTAAAGAAAACATCATATCTCACATCATAAAAGAGGAAGACAACAAGAAGATTAAGTTTACTCGAAGCATACTCCGTAAAGTGGGATGAGTCATACCAAAACATTTACAGTCTCAAAGTACTACTCCCTCAGTCCCATTTTCATGTGTTCTTGTTTGACTGAGCATAGAGTTTAAGAAAGAAAACAAAGACTTTTGATACTTGTGGACTAAAACATGAACTATACATCATGTCATTAAGGAAAAAATGAGATTATTTTTAAACTTAGAAAAATGTCATTTTTTTAGACAGAATAAAAACAAAAGCTTGCCAATTAAATTGGGACAAAGAGAGTATCAAATACGATAGCTGCAATGCAACAATTTCCTGAAAGTTAAAAAAGACACAGCATTAAAATTCCCATAAAGACATTTCAACAAACACCTTTAGCTCAAAGGCACGATAACATTGTCTTAACGACACAACCCAGATGCAGAATTCAGATTCAAACAACTTTTTCGCACTAAGTTATTCCAGCAAAATCAAGCAAGCACAATCAAAATGTTAAAAAAAAAACAATCGAAAATAAAATTACCTGGGGTGTAAGTCTACCAAGAAGCTTTCTTAACACCTTGCAAAGCACCACGAGCAGCCAAACCACGGAACACAATACGCGACATTCTAAACTTCTCATACACAGCACGTGGCCGACCTGTGAAAACGCAACGATTTCTGATTCGAGTGAATGAACTGTTCCTTGGCAATTTCGAAAGCTTGTAACGATGAGCTTCTCTCATTTCAGGGGGGAGTTCAGGATCTTGAACAAACGCTTTGTAAAGCTTTCGCCTTAATTCATACTTAGCTGATAAAAGCCTGCGTTTATGATCTTGAATATTTCTCGTGAATTTCTTCCCTAATGCCACCATTGAGTTCATTTTTGCTCTCGCTCGTTCGATTCCAGTCGATTTGCTGAAGAACTTTGAGATTTCAGCTTACTATTTAGGGCTTCACCTGCAGGCTTTTTTGGGCTCATCTTAATTATTCATAATTCAATAATGGGCCCAACGGAATAGGCCTATTGTTGGGAGGCCCAACGTTAGGAGATAGTTCAACGACGTTAGTTGCAATCACTATATTATGACCATTGAGATCTTTACACAAACAGCCGATTAAATTTGCTTTTTATTTTTTTATAGTTGGTATATATAAATTATATACTGATTTTACATGAATATATGAATATTATACATTTGTCGACTAATTTTAATTTAAATGGTTGGATGGGCGACTATTTTGATTATTTCTTCTATTATTACGTTTAGATAGTTAAACTAGCTTTCACGAACTTTTTATTTAACTTTATATACTAATTAGAGTTGTATTTCTATACTTTCCATATGATGACCTTTTAGAAAAAAAATTTGATCTAAAAATAAAAAATTCACGAACTTACACTTTGTGGCTTGTGCCTCAGGACTAGTGGTGGCAAAATGGATAAAAAATAGTTATCCATCCATATTATTCATTAAAAAAAATAGGTTGGATAACGAACTTTTTATAAATGGGTCAAATATGGATAAGATCCATATTATCCATTTAAAAAACTGAATAACCGATGTGTTTAACTTTTATATTTATAAAGACTCAAATTGGGGATTTCCTCAAGTTTGAGGAAAATCAGCTGGTTAACCCATTTTCTATCCATATTAAATATGGGTCGGGTCGGATAGATTCATCAGTTTTTGTATTACCCATTTTTAATTGGCTCATATCCAACCCGATTTTCCCGTTTTACATCCAAACTCAGGGCTGAGATTTTGTTTTGCACCTCCCCTAAAACACATTTTAACCCATTGAGAATACGTATTCCTGCGATAAAAATGAGGTATATTTTGAGAGATTATGATTCAAATCTTAGCAAAATGAAAATATTTGGTAAATAGAGTTATTCGGAATCGCTGCACTTTAGTGAAACAAAATTTTATGGGGCATCCTATTTGGTGGCTCACATTTAACTTATATCCACTTTAAAAAAAATTAAATTAGTATCCGAAGTACATACTACTTCAGGCCTTTTCCTCGTCCTCGTCCTCCTTCTTAGTCGCTGTAAAAACAAATGTGAAGGTAAATTTACAAATTGTAAGCTGGTTTTAAGGTAGTTTATGATGTTTTACAGTAGTGAACTGCTGTGGCGCTCCTTTTTTTGCTATTGCTTAGGGTTTCTTTCTTTTTCTTAATTGCAAAATAGGTTTGTTAGATTTATTGTTATTTTGACGAATGGATGATTGAGGTTTGTTTTTTATGATATTTGGATGTTACGTTTCAAATTTAAAATCATTTATAGTAGATTTAGCTGTTGAATCGAGTATTGGATTGTTGAAATTTGAATAACAAATTTCTATTTCGGAGCAATTTGCACTTCAGGCCTATTTGACCTTAAGTGCATCTTAAGTGTAATTTTTTTTCACTTTAGACCTATTTGACCTTAGGTGCAGGAAATCATTTATTGCACTTCAGACCTATTTGGTCTTAAGTGCATTTTAAGTGTAATTTTTGCACTGTAGTTTTCTTTTTTCTTCATCTTCAAACATGATAAGTCTGAAGTTGATCCTAAAGTGGGTTCACTTGCAAATTTTTATGCAAAGCGGGTATAAGTTTAATGGTGACCCCAAAACTGGGTATAGATGTAAATTCCCCCTTTAGTGAGTAGAGTTATCCAAAACTTGTGTTGACAAAAATACCATGTATTTGATGGAATAATCGAGGTGCACATGAATTGACCTAAACATCAATGTGCTTCCTACTATTGAGTCTTTGTATTTATCTCTAGTTGTAGTTTCTTTATATCAAAGCTATATGGTTACTGTTTGACCAAAAGATGTCAAAACCTTTATGATTAAAATAAATAATGATAAAGATGAGGTAAATCTTAGTTAAACATAATAAAATCTAGATCAAGAGACGGAGAGAGTAAGCAAGATGAATGATGTAACAAATATGTTGGAATCGAATGAATGCTCATAAATGTGAAGACTTAAATGCACAATCAAGCTTGAAAGGCGCAATCAGCGTTAAAGGGGGAATAAATATGAGATGATTGGGGAATCTCTTTATCTTCTCAGATGAACAATACTGCTTTTGTATTCACTCTTAGAGGATCTTTTACAAAGTGTTATTTTGTCTTTTTTTTCCGTGTCTCCTTTTTCTTTACTCACCCTTCCTATTTATAGGGGACAATCTCCCAAAAAACCCTAGAAAGTACAACATAGAGAATATTCGAAAGGCATATTCTTGTTGTCTCCCACTAAGTATACATTGTCATGGATGTCATGCATCGACTGACCGCCCTCAATCGTTGCCTTTCACCACGACGACCACCAGACGGTGCATCATGATAACCTCGTTCCTTGTCCTACTTAGTAATGGTCGTGGTTGCCAAATTTGGACCCATACAGTTAGTCCCTCTGCTTGTTGAGGTCGCGGCCCTGTGTGTCCTTGATAAGCGGACGCCGCCCATACCCGCGGAGAAATTTGGCGGTTGGGTTGTGACGGTTTGATCACTAACGAAAGAGTGGTACGTTCCACGGTATTCCAGATAGTATAACATATCGGGAGATGACGTCACTACCACGTGCGTCATCATTGTGCGTCTTCCCGAGGCAGATACCAATTGGCTTGTCACTTTGGTTTTGGTGCCTCTGGCTGATTTTCGCTTCGATTCTGGCACCACACAACCTTATAAATAGATGAAGGTTTAGTTCTTAAAAGAACTTTTGGTCATTTCCTTTCTAGTGTATGTGTTGTCTTCTTTAGCCATTTCTTTTCGTATCTCCAACTCTGTTTTCGTGATCTTTCTTCTCACCTTCTTCCGTTCATCGTTCTTTGCTATGTGCTTTATCAATATACCTTCTGCCATCGAGATGCCTAGAACACATCAGTCATACGAAGAGATTTCCAACGCCACCCCGCTATCTATGGCACCTCCCTCTGGTGGTGAAGATATGACAGTAGAAGAAGGGGACAGTCTTCCCACCGTGGAGGAGATATTACCGAGAAACAACATGTATCAGAATGATTTTCTTAAGAAACCTGTCCTCTCTCCTAATCCGGTGGTCTCTCAAACTAAACATGCTTACATAGATGACTTCTGATCTACGTATAACGTTCCCTCTCATATCGAGTTAGTTTTGATTAGGAGGGACTTCGTGGATGTCCACAGACCGGGGTATTGTGTATTTTATGTGTACCCTTTTATGATCGGCCATTCCTTCCCTCTTCTTCCGTTAACAGAGGAATTCTGTCGGTTCTATAAAGTCTTCCCGGTGCAGCTATCTCCGTATACGTACAAGATGTTTCTGGTATTGACGAAGTACGCGGAATGCGGGGTATGAAGTCGGCCTTTATCACCTTTTACACTTGTTTTCCCCTAGCTTTCACAGGGTACTATGATACACTTAAGGCATCGTGGGACCAAGGGTCTGGTGGTTAGGACAGATGACCAGGCAAGCCGCAAATTTTGGCATAAATACTTCTTCGTTAGAACCGAGCATCTGGTGTCAAACACAACTGGAATTCAGAAACGGTGGAATCACAACTGTAGGTGTTGGTATTTGTAGTTTATTTTCATTCTTTCCAACTTTGTGCTTATTTCTAACCTTTCCATGCAGCTGCGAGGCCCACACCTCATCCCATCGTTGGTATCTAGCCCGTTTTCTACCTAACGCGGCGGAGACTCGAGATTGACCCACTTTCATGAAATGCTTTGGGCCGAAGGTTCCATCTGGTAAATGTTTTTCTGTACTGACCTTTGGCCGTTTACCGCCGTTTATTGATACGACTCTTTGTGGTGACTGGTCGTAGGGCTTCCAGGAAGGCGACCCCAATCCCTACATTTCGCCAGGTCATCACATCAGTAGGGATGCAATTTACCTTGGTTGAGTCCGCCCGAGGGAGCCATGCGCAACCCATACAGGCCAGAGACTCTTCTCATGACATGATTGTTCGGGATGAGATCTCCTCCAGACCATTCCATCATCTTGTGGATGAGCCCTCCAATGGGGATGAATCTCCGTCGAGAAAAAGGAGGAGGGTAGAACTCGGGAAGAGAGTTGCCACCGATGCTGGAAAGAGCAGGACTGGTGCGTCGGAGACGGCACCAGTGCCTGTTTTTATGGCGGATGCCATTTTGGCAGGACGGTCTCCCCGGACCGAAGGAATATACCAAGGAGGGGGATCTGCACGTTCTATCGAAGGTGGCACATCATCTGTCGTTGGAGGTGTCATACATGCCGAGGGCGACAGTTCGAGTTTGGACGTCAACCCAGAAGATGCACGAGAGTTCATGGAACGTCATACTTATGTAGAAATAAAGATGGAGGGTTCTGATCGACATATTGTCATTCCTGGAAACTACGACTTGTTGTCGAACAGTGAGCAGACGGCGTCGGTGTTTACCCCTTTTGCGCTGCTTCTGAGAATGCGACACTTAAGGCGATGAGCGACGCAGAGTTATCATGGAGCATTTCCAGCATGGCTCTATGGGTAAATGCCTTATTCTTTTCTTTTTGTTTTTGGTTCTGTTTTGTATCCTTAGCCTATTCTTTGCTTTGAGTTTGCTTTTCATACTTAACCCTTATCATGGAAATCGAGCGTAAACGTAGGGATAAGTGGAGGAAAGCCATTTATGGGAAGATAACCACCAAATATTAGGAATACCACACCAAGCATCATGCATTGGCTGATCTCTTTACTTAGGACAACGACTTTCAGCTGTTCCGTGACGGTATTAAGCAAAAGGAGAAACAATCGGCATAGAAAGTCGAAGAGCTGAGAGAGCGAGATGAGGATCTGATGAAGGCCATTGTCCGTTGCAGTGAACTTGAGGCGGCCCATAAGGCCAGGGAAGATGAGCTTGAGCTGAGTAGGGGGGTGATGGCCGAGAATGCTGACCTCCAAGCGAAGGTGGCCAACTTAGTTTCCGAGCTTAACAGAAAGGAGGCGGAGGTCATTGACCTTAAAGATGAGCTGAGTGCGAATGCTAATGGATTGACTCATGCTGAAAGGGAGAGGGCGACGGCCATATCTGAGGCAACGGCTTTAGAGGATGCTCTTTATGTATGCAAATCAGAATGGGACAAGGAGGTGGAGACATCTGCGCTTAAGGAGGCAAGATTTAAGGGGATTATCCGAGATCTGGAGGCGGAGTTGTCCGCATTAAATGAAGAAGTTGCAGCTATAAAGGCGGATTACGTGCGTCGACAGTCGAAGCCCTCTACTTCTTATGCTTTGGCCGATCCTATCGTACCTCGAGAATTATATGAGCTATGGGAAAGTATCTGAGGCAGAACTTTTCTAATATAACAACAGTAATGGAGCAATTACTTTTTATTGTGTACCTCTGAATCATTTTCTTGTTGTGTTTGTTTATTTGACGATGACCTTTGTCGTAGTCATACTCATTTGAAGTTGTCGAAATGTTAACCCATTGCGTTTCGAGCGATGTCGAACTTCTGTCAAATTTTTTCCTTTAGTAATGGCCTTATCCATAGGGATGTTATTTTCGAGCTAATGTCGAAGTGTTACCCCGTCGTGGTTCGAGTGAACTCTTTATTTTGGCGATGGCCCTTGGCCATAGGGGTGTTATTTCAAGTTGGTCAAAATGTTAACCCGTCGTAGTTCGAATGAGGTCGAACTCTTCATTTTGGCGATGGCCCTTGGCCGTAGGGGTGTTATTTTGAGCTGGTCAAAATGTTAACCCGTCGTAGTTAGAACGAGGTCGAACTCTTCATTTTGGCGATGGCCCTTGGCTGTAAGGGTGTTATTTCGAGCTGGTCGAAATGTTAACCCGTCGTAGTTCGAACGAGGTCGAACTCTTCATTTTGGCGATGGCCCATGGCTGTAAGGATGTTATTTCGATCTGTTCGAAATGTTAACCCGTCGTAGTTCGAACGAGGTATAAATCTTCATTTTGGCGATGGCCCTTGGCCATAAGGGTGTTATTTCGAGCTGGTCGAAATGTTAACCCGTCGTAGTTCGAACGAGGTCGAACTCTTCATTCTGGCGATGGCCCTTGGCCGTAGGGGTGTTATTTCAAGCTGGTCGAAATGTTAACCTGTCGTAGTTCGAACGAGGTCAAACTCTTCATTCTGGCGATGGTCCTTGACCGTAGGGGTGTTATTTTGAGCTGGTCGAAATGTTAACCTGTTGTAGTTTGAACGAGGTCAAAATCTTCATTCTGGCGATGGCCCTTGGAGGTAGGGGTGTTATTTCGAGCCGGTCAAAATGTTAACCCATCGTAGTTCGAACAAGATCGAACTCTTCATTCTGGCGATGGCCCTTGGCCGTAGGGGTATTATTTCGAGCTGGTTGAAATGTTAACCCTTCGTAGTTCGAATGAGGTCAAACTCTTCATTTTAAGCGGAGATCAATGGAGAGTGAAATGCTCGAGTAAAATATTGCTTTATTTCATTTATTGGAGTATTGTATATGTCAGTTTCATACACATCGGAGAAGTTTTCTTGTATCTAGTCCCTTCATCGTTCGGCCTGGATATATCATCGGCAGGCGGGGCGATGAATTATACTTTGAACTTTGAGACATATCCTTCGTCGCCTCGTTAAAAACCTACTCGAGAAAACTCAATTGGGACAAAACCCGGGTGAGGGAAAAAGAGTACGACTTAGTTGACGTCATTTTTCAGAAGTGGAAATATTTGAGGTGGGCGATTTTCCAGTTGTTCTGTAGTAGTTTTTCCTCCATTGTTTCTAGTTGGAATGCCCCTTTACTTGCCGCCGCCGTAATTTTATTTGGTCCGTCCCAGTTGGTTCCCAATTTTCCTTCTTTTGGGTCATTGGCCGCTTGTATTTTGGCCTTGAGGACGTAGTCTCCGACTTTGAGCGGACGTATTTTGGCTTTCTTGTTGTAGTACCTTTCCCCCTGTTGTTTTTGGGCTACCATTCTTACATGAGACATATCCCTCTATTCCTCTACTTCGTCGAGGTCCTATATTCTATTTTCGTCGTTGCTTGATCCACTTTCGTTGGACTATTTTAGGCTAGGTTCTCTGATTTCAATGGGTATAACAACGTCAGTCCCGTAGACTATTGAGTATGGCGTTTCACCTGTGCTGGTCTTAGGCGTGGTGTCGTAGGCCCATAATACTTCCGGTAGTAGATTCGGCCACAGTCCTTTAGCGTCCTCGAGCTTCTTCTTTAGTAAATTCAATATTGTTTTGTTGGAGGATTCTGCCTGACCGTTGCTAGCTGGATGGTATGGCATGAAGAGTATCCGCTTGATGTGCCATTTGTTAAAGAACTCGGTCATCTTCCTTCCGACGAACTAAGGTCCATTGTCGCAACTAATTTCTTTGGGGATGTCAAAACTGTGAGCATGTGATTTTTGCCTCATACGAATTACTCCAAAATAATTCCCAAAATTAGGTCTTGTCTTTAATTATGTGTGATTTTCCTGATTGTTTGCATATATTTGTGGGCATGTTTAATTTTATTAATGCATTAAAAATACAAAAATATAGCATTGACATTTAAGATTTGATTTCTACATTTTTTGGAATTAATTAATAATTAGGTGTTTTACAAAAATGAAACTTCAAAAAATAATAACATATTTTTGTAATTTTAGTCAAATTGTGTGATTTTCTTTTAATTTGGCATTTAATTATTTGTGATAATTATTAGTTAGAGTTAATTAGTATTTTTAAGTTAATTTGGAGTTTTATAATTTAATTAGGATTTTAGTTTTATTTTTTTTTTTCGAAAGAAAAAGAAGAAAAGAAAAGAAAAAGAGTTAATAAAAGAGAGGAAATCTAATTTGGGCCAAAAGATCTCCAAGCCCAAAACAAAACCCGTCCAAACCCACCCCAAACCAGCCCAGACCCCGTCTGCCATACCCGGTCCACCCGTACCAGAACCAAACGACGTCGTTTGGACACGTTTTGATCAGGGCCATCAATTTCATTTGATCGAACGACCCCAAAGCTTTGCCCATTACCCGACCCCGACCCATTTCATCTGAGACCGATCCGGTCTTTAAATCACTCAAACGACGTCGTTCCAATTAGTCAGATGATCCACGCCGTTGATCCTGTTTGATCTAACGGCCTGGATCCAATTTCACCCCAGTATATATTTGACCAAACAGACGCCACCCCCCTCATAACCCCCTATCTCATCTTCCTCACCCAAACCCTAGAGACCAGCCGCCACCATTCCCCACCGCCTTCCGGTGGCGGCGCAGGCTCCAATCACTCCCAAAAATACATCCCAGAACCCCCTCGATCCCCTCTTCCCGGATCCGTAACCTTTTACCTTCGAACATGCCTGAATCCCTTCAAATATCGATTCAAAAGGATGAACCATAGCGCCGCCCTAACTTTCTCCGGTGGCGGCGCCGAATCCAATCCCTCCCAAATTAACACCACACAACCTCCACAACCCCCCTTAGGCTCAATATATCATTAGTTTCCCTCGAATGTATCCAGAACTCCTCGAATATCGAATCTAAGTTCGAGCCTTAGAACCTTAAAATTCCGACCAGTGCATAAAAGATCGTTTGGTTGGATTTCTGGGCTTATTCAAACTTGTTTCATCACAAAATAATAACGCTCGTTTATTCTGCATCAGGAACAAACGTTTGGTACTATTTTGGGCTGATTCAGAGTGCCAAATCCAAGTTCGAGCCTATCCAGTGAGTTCTTTCCTAGTTTTTGTTTATTTTCATTAGTGTTATTCTAATATTCGTCTTCCTCGTCTCTTTTTCTTTTTCTGGTCAATTTCATTTGAAATTCGATCAGTTCTTTGATATGAATTATTTCTGTTCACTGTTGTTTCTTTAAGATTTGGTTTTATAGATTTGTTTCGTATAATTAGGATATCAGCTTGTTGTAAGAGTGTGAAATTGTATCTCGTTAATCACTCAGTCAAAATAAGTAGGATTAGTTCAATAAGTTTGGTATTAAGTTCTTGTTTAATTGTGTCAATAAAAACTGATTAATATAAGTAATTCAAGGGTTTACCTACTTAAGAAGTTTCTAGTGGATAGTAGGGTTAGGATTGCACTAATGTATTAAATAATTAAGTGGATAATTGAGTGGACAATGGAGTGGAGGATTAAAGAAATGAAAAGTTAAGTTGGTAGTGGAAAATGCACTAATTGAATGCCCATTTAAGGGAGCTGAAAATCAAAAAAAGAAGGGGGCGGAGAGAGCGGTATACGCTCAATATACACTCTGTATACACTGGATATACAGGAGCAGAATTCATTTTGGAGAGAGTAAAAAAGATAGAACCAAATTTTCTGAAATATTGAGAGCGGAAGAACACCAGAGAGAGTTCAAAGCTAGAAGAGAAAACAAAGAGAGATTTCCGGACTATTTTTCTTCTCCATTTTTACTGGTTTTCTCCGTGTTGCTGGGATTTCTGGATTGAGGTGTTGAGGCTACTGTGTTGGGCTTTCTGCTGCTGTATTTTGTTGTTTGTTGTTGCTGATTGCTTACCCCATTTTTCTGTTCTACATACTAGGTACATGTCCTGAAACTCGATGTATGTAAATATCCAGTTGAAAATGAATGAAGTGGAGGCCTATTGTTGTTGAAGTGGAGGCCAATTGTTGATTTACTGCTTTTATTATACTGTAATAACCGTACTGATGGACTGTTAATTATAAGTTTGTGCATTTGAACCATTAAGTGTGTGTTAGATATTTAGAAATGCATATGAGTTTAGTTGAGTATTCGTTGTAATAATTCCATGCTGGACTAACAGAATAGTTTCTATTAGTTTAGTTAATTTCCGGTTTTCCTAGATCTATATAAATGGTATTTTCTAGCTGTGATTAATTAGGCTGTAGACTGTTAAAGTAGTGTGATACTTCTTCTGATCATGGGAGCTTTATATTTAGTAGTGATGATGTGAGTTAATCTATAATTCTGAGTTTGAGTGGTTGTGTGTGGGTTCGAAATCAGAAAGTTAAAAGTAGATATGAGATATGTAATTCGTAAGGTTAATTTAGGCAATCCATTTTCGTCCAGCATCCTTAATTCTCGAGTTTCAATTCTCATATGTTGTCACGTTAGTGTTTAATCAAAGTTCATGAGTCAGCATTTTAATAAAAATGAGTCATAGTAGGGAATTTGAAATTTGAACTAGTATGCACCATGATTGAAAATTGTGATCATAGACAGTTTACGTGGGTCATGAAATCTGAAATTAGTTGCTTTCCAACTCATGTTTAATGTTTCATTGAATTTATTTTACTGGCTAGTTAATTTTAGTAGTAGATTCATCAGATTTGTGTTCTTAATTAAATTGAAATTCTATTTAGTGTAAAAAACAGAGCTTAAAAGGCTAGTCCCTAAACGTTTGGGCCTCAGGATAATTGATGCACGGCCCAAGCCAGTTTTGGCCCCTTTCTCATTTAGGCCTGGGCTAAGGTCTGTTTTAGCCGATTTTATGGTGTATATCTAGTTTTAAATTCCCTCTGCTGGGCTAACATCGGAGCCCAATGGTCGGATGTTGGTGCAAATATTACTTAGTTTGCATCAATCCAGTAACAAATTAATTAGGGCCTTTCTTTTATTTTAGAGACAAATTAAGTAGAAAACTATAGATTGCTTTGGGTTTGCACTTTAAAATAATAAAGCGGGATAAGCCTCGCTAAACAAAACACATAAATTGCGGGGCGCTCGATAATTGAATATATTAAAATACTTAGATTTCGGGACGGGCCGTTTAGCGAATTTCACGGCCTTCCCCAAAATAATAACGCGTTAGTCTCTTTAGGCGCGTATTTTAATAACATTACCTCCCTAAACTCGGGTGCGCATTTATGTGACCCAAATCCAAATCCCAACGATGTTAAAGTATGTCCAAAAACCACGGGTGCATTTATGTGACGTGGTTCAAGACTTGTTTTAATGACGTTGCAATTTTCTTTAAAAATGAATAAAAGCGGTTAAGGTTAAAATTTGCACATAGGTTCATAATTGTTAAGATCAGATAATTTAAGCCAAATATAACAGTTGAGCGACCGTGCTAGAACCACGGAAGTCGGGAATGCCTAACACCTTCTCCCGGGTTAACATAATTCCTTACTCAGATTTCTGGTTCGCGGACTGTAATACATAGTCAATTTTTTCCTCGATTCGGGATTCAACCGGTGACTTGGGACGCCATAAATCTCCCAAGTGGCGACTCTAAATCTTTAATAATAAATCCCGTTTTGATTGTCCTTTAATTGGAAAAACTCCCTTATGCCCTTGCGGGTGTAGGTAAAAAGGAGGTGACAGCTCTGGGAGTGCACGCTGGTCGTGACTTCTTTCTGTTAGTGTCCTATTCCAAATAGAACGAGGTTCGGATAAGTTGCAAAATCGAATGATCTTTTGGTTACCGGTACGCAGCCCCCCCTCGGCTCGAGTTGTCCACTCGGGTAAGCCAGGTCTAGGACAAATAAACCCAGGTTTTTAACCTAGTATAACAAGACCTCATGCCGGATCCCTAGTAGGAACGTTTGTCTGTATCACGTGCATTTTGACTTTGGAGACTCAACATAGGGGTTGGGTCTGTCTAGGACATGTGTACAAAAAATGAAAAGACCATCCTGATGCATCTTACTTGCTACTTGTGCATTTATTTGCTTCGGATTTGCATGTTGACCGGTTTTTGAATAAAAGGAAAGAGTTTGGAAAAGAAATAGCAGTGTGAGGGCTAAGGGAGGTAATTACCTGTTTTGAAAACCTATATATGCCAAAACTCTGCCGAAATTTTAAAAAAAAAATAAAAAGAGAATTTTTTGTTTTCAAAAAAAAAAAGTTGGTTTTTGTGTTATCAAAATTGCCCGAACTACGCCAGTTTGATTCTCATAGGGTGTGAGATACGTAGGCAATCCTCATCGGGTCCAACTTCCTTTTCGCAAAAATAGCCAAAAGAACAAATTTTACTTTTATTTGAAAAATAGTTAGGGTGATGCCATTCTTGTCAATATCCTTAAAAAGGGCGCCGGAAGGCCGTTTTTGCAAAAACAACCACCTGTGGTCATTGTTTTCAAGGTTTTCACCGGTGAGCCAACACTGCCTTAAAATCTTCGTTCTCGAAGTGCTGAAAGGCCGTATTTGCGAAATCGGGTTTTTATTTTATTTTTGAAAAAATGTGTGTTAATTTTATTTTGAGTCAAATAAGTCTTAAATTTTAAACACCCCAATAAACATGTAAAATAAGCACGAGTGAGAATTTGCCGGTAATAGTTATGAACAAAATCCCTTTGGAGTTGCGTATGTAGTGGGAAGATCTGGGCAAGTCAGAGCAAGATAAGGTCAATCTACATTTGGGGGGTCTCACCGGGTTATTAAAGATCAGACCTAGAGGAGACATCATAAAGGCTTTAGTTATGTTCTGGGACCCGGCCCATAACGTATTTCACTTCTCGAATTTTGAATTCACCCCGACCTTGGAAGAGATAGCAGGTTATATGAAAGGTACTGCAGGTTTAAGGCATAAGTATCTGATCGCTCCAAGGGCCGTTAACTCTCACAAATTCATGGATTTGCTAAAGATAAACAAGGGAATCCCATATTCCGAGTTGGAAGGGGGTTTTTCCACTCTACGTTTTATATACCAGAAGTACGGGCATGTAGAAGGGTTCAATGATCCGGAAAGCGGGGTTTGCAGTAAAGGGAACCGAACAAATGGGACGAGCATAGGCGTTTCTCTTTCATGGTAGCATTCTTAGGCCTTGTGGTGTTTCCCCGAAAAGATAGGAATATCGATTTACGGGTGGCGGGAGTCGTCAAGGTCCTGGTTACCAATGCCAAGAGCACTCTCGCCCCTATGATAGTGTCTGATATATACTGAGCTCTCACAGCTTGTAAAGCTGGGGCAGACTTCTTCGAGGGATGCAATTTGCTACTACAAATGTGGATGATCGAGCACTTGTGCCACCACCCTCAGTATATGAGTTATGGATCCGCAGAGAAAAGCTGCATTGAAGAATTCAACATAAGGGTTTCAGGGTTGAAGTTACCAGAGGGGTTTGGAGAATGGATAGCCCGTCTTCGCGCCATCGCTACGGGACAAATAGAATGGACACGAGGTTGGCTTCCTATTGAAGAAATTGTGTATATACCTGCCACATGTCCTTACTTCCTCCTAATAGGTCTTCGAGGTATTCAGCCTTACGCTCCCTACCGAGTGATGAGACAATTAGGAAGGTGTCAGGTGATGCATCCAGATGAAGATCTCAGTATCCACGCGGTTGAGATTAGCTCTGACGGCCAATTTCACGAAGAAATAGTTCGTTCTATTTGGAACGAGTGCCAGTATTTGACGGCAAGCACCCGAGTACAGAACCTATCTAAAGGCGAGGTCTCACCCGCCTACCTTGCCTGGTATAGAAAGAAGAACACTGCAAGGGCCGAATCAGAAAGACCGGCCAAAAAACTGCACATTCGGGAATTCGTCGAGGCATCGCAAGAACCATGGGCTTGGTTGGCCAAGGAAAACGAGTACAGGGCCACGATAGGAAAGTTGGAGAAGCAAGTCAAAGACCTTCAATTCAAGAATGGCTTACAAGCAGCGACAGATGAGGGTGAAAAGAAAAGGCTATCTAAAGAAAATGAGGCCCTTCGAGCTCAAATGCAGAAACTGAAAGTAGCAGCAGAAAATCCAGTTCGAAGTAACAAAGATGAAAAGCTCGTAGCTAACCTAAGGCAGAAAGTAAGTAACTATAGTTTCTATTTGAACAAAGCAGAAAGTGAACTGGCCAGGGCTCAAAAACAATTGGCTAAAAATGCAGATGAACGGGTATGCCTGGTTAAGCAGTTAAGAGAAAGGTATGACGATGAGGTCGCGGGGTTGAAGAAAAGGGTCATCGCCACGGAAAACAAAATGATCAAGCAGGAAAAAGACTTCAAGGTTGAAAGGGAACACTGTTACATGACATTGGCGCAGTTAGAAATAGACTTGCAACAACTTCAGGAACAAAACTATACAGCCAAGTAAACTTTGGAGTCTAGGGCCAGCAGATTGGGTGTTTGTTACAAGAAAAGGGTGTCATAAGAGAGAGAATTAGAAACATCACTGACTACATCGTTATGAAGTGCCACATTTGTGAGGATATGACTCGCACTACATTCTTTGCAGCGGTGATGACCTTTGTTAAACAAATAATGAACAGCTTGGACCGACTTCAAAGGGATCTTGCACATAAGCCCGTGACGAGACCGAATGATGTCCCACGGACACCAGGAGTATTGATGTACTCATGATTTTTAGTTTGAGTCTGTATTTCCTTTTCTGTCAGAGTCTGTAAGGCATGTTGGGTTTATATTTTCTCTCTGTTTTTGAGTCTGTATTTCTTTAAAGTATAATAGCTTAATTTCAGAGTCTGTACTTTTTCTTTGAATCAGAGTCTGTTATTCTTTTGAAATTTGTTAGTATTGAGTCTTTATGATCGAAACATCTGTTTTTTTATAAAAGCTGAAAATCCCAAAAATATTTTATTTACTTTCACACTTATCTGACAGAACTACACACAGTCTGATTCATGCGGGGACATGATACGTAGGCAATCTCTATAGGATTCGACCACCTCTAAAAAGAAAAAGGGGAAGTAAAGAAGGATAGAATAAAAGAAGCTTAAAAGAAGGGGCACAATTATGAGAGACTGGAATGACGCACACAACTGAAGCAAATGCATGATAGAAAATGGTTAATTGCCTAGGTGCATTACATCCCAACGTGTAATTGCATATGTGTTAAACTCTAAGAACTAGCAAGTTTGTTGTTTTTCAGAGAATTCAAGCAGTTAGAGGATACTGGCACATTATCATTACCAAACCAGATCAAAGGTACCAATACCAGAAAACATGGCTATCCCTGATGTCGACACTAGTGTTGAGGTAGAGGAGTTGGACGTCAATAAAATGAAAGAGGAGATGCTCAAGCTTAAGCAACAGATGGCCGAAATGTACCAGGCCTGGTCCAAAGGGCAATCACCGCCGTCTTACCCAACCAACCCGTGTTTTACCCCACCATTAGCTCAGTCTTAGGATCATCCCGACACCGATCTAGGTTTTCCCATTTATCAACACTACCATGGCACTACTTCTCATATGCCGTAAGCTCCACCACCAAAATCAATTCTATACCCTCCTCCGCTAGTCACCCCTGTCTTTGTGGAATCTCCACCAGCTACACTCCATAGATCCCCGAGTGAACCTGTGTTCCAAGCTCAAGACAACCAGTATTATCCCCCGGAGCCCACCTTCAAAGCTCCCAAAACCTACCCCTACGATCCACGTTCTGATCTCCCGAGAGAAGCTGAGAGACCAGCCAAAAATCCCGAACGTGAGGAGATGTTCAGAAAAATGAAAAGCATAGAACAATCCTTCAGGGATATGAGAGGGCTAGGAGGTCAGGTAAGCGTGGCTTACAAAGACCTGTGTTTATTCGCAAATGTACAACTACTGACAGGGTTCAAAATGCCCAAATTCGACTTGTACAATGGACACGGTGATCCGGTGGCTCATTTGAGAGGTTTTTCTAGTAAGATGAGGGGAGACGGAGGAAAGGATGAATTGCTAATGGCCTACTTCAGTCAGAGTTTGAGCGGATCAGCATTAGAGTGGTACACCCGTCAAGATCACGGAAGATGGTACACATGGGATGATTTGGCATGAGCATTCGCTTGTCACTTTCAGTATAATCTTGAGATCATTCCAGACCGACTATCTTTGACTAAACTAGAGAAGAAGCACAGTGAAAGCTTTAGAGAATATGGTTTCCGGTGGAGGGAGCAAGCAGCAAGGGTAGATCCCCCAATGAAAGAGAGCGAGATGGTTGATTACTTTTTGCAGGCTTTGGAGCCAACTTACTTTGGTCATTTGGTGTCCGCAATTGGAAAGTCTTTTAATGAGGTTGTAAAAATGGGAGGCATGGTCGAGGAGGGGCTTAAGTCCAACAAAATCATGAGTTATTCAGCGATCAAGGCAACCACTTAGGCCATTCAAAGCGGCACTGGGGGTGTACTTGGGAAAAAGAAGAAAGAAGATGTCACGACTGTTGAGTCCGGAGCCTGGTTCGGATTTAGAGGCCCATCACCCTACTATAGCCAACCACGACCCTACCACCAAAATTACCCCCACACTCCAAATAGCCCTCCACAACATTGATACCCACAACCAGATCCCCATATTTCCGTCCATCATGCACAAACCTATACCCAAGCTCCGGCACACGCACAATGGCGTGCGCTGGCTCCATAAAATCCATACCCAGCTCCACAAAACACATATCTACCCCCAAGAGCCTACAGAAATCCCCCCAGAATGGGTTTCCGACCAAACCAAGCCTTCAAGAATGAGAGGTTACAAAAGTAAAAGACTTTCACTCCACTGGGGGAATCATATACCAGTGTTTTCCACAGGTTGAGGCAGTTGGGCATGCTGAATCCAATTGAGCCTAAAATGCCAAATCCTCCTCCTAGAAATCTTGACCACTCGGTGAGTTGTGAGTACTGTTCAGGAGCCCCAGGGCATGATACAGAGAAGTGTTGGAAACTGAATACAACTGTGCAAGAGCTTATTGATACTCATCGGATTGAGGTTCAGGCCCTAGAAACACCAAATATCAATCAGAATCCACTGCCAGCTCACCATGAGACCCATATGATTGAGTTGATACACAAAGGAGGGGATCCCAAGAAGCCCTCGTAGACGGTAATGATGATCCGTTCCAGTGAAACCAGCTCAAAGGAAAAGGTAACTAGTGGGAAATCAATGGTCCAGTTGAAAGGGGTAGACAATAAGCCAGTTGTGGTAGCCGAGAAAGGGTCGTCAAACATTGTTGCAGTGAAACCCGAGAAAGCTAAAGTGGTAGTACCAGGGGTTGCAAGTAAACCTGTTGTGGTCGTGAAGGGGGCTCGCACAGAGCCTGTTATTATAAAACCAGTAACTCAGCTTCCAGTGATCAACAACAAAGCTGTTCCTTGGAATTATGAACGGGTGACCATGATTTACAAAGGGAAAGAAATCAAAGAAGAAGTTTGTGAAGCACAAGGTTTGACTTGCTCAGGAAGGTGTTTTACTCCAGAGGAGTTAAGAAGAACTAAAGATGATCCAACGCCGGTGAAGAAAGCTGTAACTAAAGAAGAGGCAGAGGAATTTTTGAGGAAAATGAAAGTGCATGACTATTCTGTTGTAGAGCAGTTGAGGAAAATGCCAGCTCAGATCTCATTGCTCTCATTGCTAATCCATTTAGATGAGCACCGCCGATCATTGATGAAAATCCTGAATGAGGCCCATGTTCCCGACAAGATCTCGGTGAACCATCTGGAAAAGATAGCCATCAAGATTCTTGAAGTAAACAGGGTCACTTTTTCCGATGATGAATTGCCCGTAGAAGGTACTGAGCATAACAAAGCCCTTTACCTTACAGTGAAATGCGAGGATTCCGTGGTTACCCGAGTATTGGTTGACAATGGTTCAAGTGCGAACATCTGTCCTCTCCCACTCTAAGCAAGCTGAAAGTAGAAGAGTAGAGGATCCATAAGAACATTATCTGTGTGTGGGGATTTGATGGCGGAGGCAAAGACTCAGTTGGGGACATAATGTTGGAACTTACCATAGGTCCAGTAGAATTCACAATGGAATTCCAAGTACTGGATATAGCTGTTTCCTACAATTTGCTATTAGGGAGACCGTGGATTCACGCCGCTAAAGCAGTACCATCAACACTCCATGAGATGGTCAAGTTTGAATGGGATAGACAGGAAATAGTTGTGCACGGCGAAGATAATTTGTGCGCTCACAGCAATACCATTATGCCATTTATTGAAGTGGAAGATGACAAGGGACCATGGGTCTACCAAGTTTTGACGCAATGTCAGTCGAGAAAGTTCCAGAAGGGAAGTGTATCCCAAATCCGAAGATAACCGCCACATCAGTCATGGTAGCGTATGAAATGTTGAAGAATGGTTTTGTACCAGGAAAGGGTTTGGGGTCAGATCTGCAAGGCATTATACAGCCTGTGTCTCTTCCTGAAAACTTGGGAACATTTGGTCTGGGATTCAAGCCCACAACCGCAAACATAAAAAGAGCCAGGGAATTGAAACAGAGGACATAGATCCTTCCAAAGCCGGTCCCACGTCTTTCCAGATCATTTGTCAAGTCCGGTACAAGGAGTCGCCCAGTGACAGCAATTCCCAGTTCTGTGATTGATCCGGACAAGGAGTTAATTGAAAGATTTGAGAAGTTGTTCGACAGTGTGAACATGGTGGAAATTGGAGAAGGTTCTAGAAACGCGGAAGTGCAATTTGTCGGGCTAACAACAAAGCTTAATAATTGGAAGGCTACTCCTCTCCCTACTCGGAAGGAGTCTTGGTAGTTTGCTTTGATTTTCCTTTAAGTTTGTACGGATTATTCCAGGGTTGCAATCCGGATTTCATTTTTCAGTCTGTTTGAGTGTGCAAACCTTGTTATCCTTTATCATTCAATAAAATACAATTTCCCTTTCTTCATCATTCCTAATGGTTTTCCTTTTTGTTTTCTTTTCTTTTCTATACAGTTCTTTTTACGATGGTTCTAGTGATATGGCATCATAAGGAATCCTCAGCCTAGTCTTAAAAATCAATCTGATTCCGAAATAATAATTCAAGAAGTAGATTGTGATTACGAATCAGAATACGATGAGGATGAGGCCTTTGAAGAGATTAGTAAGGAGTTAATTCACTTCGAAGAAAAACCTAAACCCAACCTGCATGATACAGAAGCCGTCAATTTAGGAGACACAGATAATATCCGAGAGACCAAAATAAGTGTCCGCCTCGAGCCAAAGATTCGGGAAGAGTTAATCAAAGCACTCATCGAATTCAAATATGTTTTTGCATGGTCATATGACGACATGTCGGGCTTGAGCACTGATTTAGTGGTCCACAAATTGCCCACCAATCCAATGTTTCCTCCCGTCAAGCAAAAGTTGAGGAAATTCAAAACTGATATGAGTGTTAAAATTAAAGAAGAAATCACCAAACAGTTGGATGCAAAGGTCATTCGGGTCACTCGATATCCTATTTGGTTGGCTAATGTCGTGCTTGTGCCAAAGAAATACGACAAGATTAGAGTATGCGTTGATTACCACAATCTCAACAAAGCAAGTCCGAAGGATAACTTCCCATTACCCAATATCCATATTTTGATCGATAATTGTGCCAAGCATGAGACAGGATCTTTTATGGATTGTTATACCGGGTATCATCAGATTTTAATGGATGAAGAAGATGCAGAAAAGACGGCATTCATCACGCCGTGGGGAACTTATTGCTACCGAGTAATGCCATTTGGTTTGAAGAACGCCGGGGCAACTTACATGAGAGCAATGACTACAGTGTTTCATGACATGATACATAAGGAGATTGAGGTATACGTGGATGATGTGATCATAAAATCAAAGCATCAGGCCAACCACGTTGGGGATTTGAGGAAATTCTTCTTGAGACTTCGCAGGTACAACCTCAAGCTTAACCCTGCTAAGTGCGCATTTGGTGTTCCATCCGAAAAGCTGTTGGGATTCATAGTCAGCCGGCGAGGCATCGAGTTGGACCCATCAAAGATCAAAGCCATCCAAGAATTGCCACCTCCGAGGAACAAGACTGAAGTGATGAGTCTGTTAGGGAGGTTGAACTACATCAGCAGGTTTATTGCTCAGCTCATGACAACTTGTGAGCCTATTTTCAAATTGCTAAAGAAGGATGCTGCGGTCAAGTGGACTGATGAGTGTCAAGAAACATTTGATAAGATAAAAGGATACTTGTCAAACCCGCCTGTGCTAGTACCGCCAGAACCAAGGAGACCTTTGATTCTTTACTTGATTGTCCTGGAAAATTCATTTGGCTGTGTAGTGGGGCAGCATGATGTCACCGGCAGGAAAGAACAAGCCATCTACTATCTTAGCAAGAAGTTCACAGCTTGTGAGGTTAAGTACACTCACCTGGAAAGGACATGTTGCGCCCTAACTTGGGTGGCACAGAAATTAAAACATTATTTGTCATCTTACACTACTTACCTCATTTCACGCTTGGATCCATTGAAGTATATCTTTCAAAAGCCTATGCCGACAGGAAGACTGGCGAAGTGGCAGATTTTGCTCATAGAGTTTGACATAATCTATGTGACTCGGACTGCAGTGAGCCACTGAGGACTTATTTTCCTGATGAAGAGGTAATGCATATTGACGAGCTAGAACAGGCCGAAAAACCAGGTTGGAAACTTTTCTTTGATGGGGCTGCTAACATGAAAGGAGTGGGGATATGAGCCGTGCTTATTTCTGAAATAGGGCATCACTATCCTGTTACAGCTCAACTTCGTTTCTATTGTACCAACAATATGGCTGAGTATAAAGCATGTATTTTGGGTCTAAGGCTAGCTGCAAACATGGATATCTAGGAAATCTTGGTCTTGGGAGACTCAGATCTTCTGGTACATCAAATTTAAGGAGAATGGGAAACGCGAGACTTGAAGCTCATACCATACCGACAATGTTTACATGATCTTTGTCAACGGTTTCGATCAGTGGAGTTCAGGCATATTCCAAGGGTCCATAATGAGGTCGCTGATGCTTTGGCTACCCTGGCATCAATGTTGCACCATCTAGACAAAACTTATGTCGATCCTCTACATATTCAAGTCCGAGATCAGCATGCTTACTGTAACATGATTGAAGAAGAACTTGATGGCGAACCATGGTTCCACGATATCAAGGAGTACATCAGAATGAGGGTATATCCAGTGCAAGCCACGGGGGATCAGAAGAGAACAATTCGATGGTTGGCAAGTGGATTCTTCTTAAGTGGAGGAGTTTTGTATAAAAGAACACCAGACCTTGGATTGTTAAGATGCATAGATGCTAGACAAGCTACGACTGTCATGTACGAAGTGCATTCAGGGGTTTGCGGACCATATATGAGCGGGTATGTGCTGGAAAAGAAAATTCTCCGAGTAGGTTATTATTGGCTCACCATGGAGCGAGATTGTATCAGTTTTGTGCGCAAATGTCATCAATGCCAGATACACAGAGATTTGATTCATTCTCCACCATCGGAATTGCACACGATGTCGGCACCATGACCCTTCGTTGCTTGGGGCATGGATATCATTGGACCAATTGAGCCATCAGCATCCAACGGGCATAGATTCATTCTGGTAGCCATTGATTATTTCACCAAGTGGGTTAAGGCCAAAACTTTCAAATCGGTGACCAAGAAAGCAGTGGTCGATTTTGTTCACTCAAATATCATATGTTGATTCGGAATCCCAAAGGTGATCATCACGGATAATGGTGCTAATCTTAACAGTAAATTAATGGAAGAGGTATGCCAACAGTTTAAGATTACACATCGCAATTCTACCCCATATCGTTCCAAGGCGAATGGAGCAGTTGAGGCAGCCAACAAAAACATAAAGAAGATACTTTGGAAAATGATAGAAAGCTCTAGGCAACGACATGAAAAATTACTGTTTGCATTGCTGGGTTATCGCACTACTATCCGTACTTCAGTAGGTGCAACTCCTTATTTGTTGGTATATGGAACTGAAGCAGTGATACTTACGAAAGTTGAAATTTCGTCCCTTCGGATTGTCGCTGAGGCTGAAATTGATGATAATGAGTGGGTCAAAACCCGTTTGGAGCAGTTGAATTTGATTGATGAAAAAAGATTGGCAGCAGTATGTCATGGCCAGTTATATCAAAAAAGAATGGCGAGAGCATGCAACAAAAAGGTGCGTCCCCGAAAGTTTGAAGTGGGTCAACGAGTGCTGAAACATATTCTTCCACATCAGGTTGAAGCGAAAGGAAAGTTCGCCCCGAATTGGCAAGGGCCATTCTTTGTGACCAGAGTATTATCCAATGGTGCTTTATGCTTAACAGATATTGAAGGAAAATGCATAGACATGGCTATCAATTCTGATGCAGTAAAGAGATATTATGCATGATTTTCTTTGGTATAATTGTTGATTGTTTGTATTTGGCATTGTTTCGAAGATTGAAATGACGAAGGCAATGTGTTCTGCTATCTAAACACTCTACCCTTTGTTCCCCCTTTTGAGCCGCATTTGTTTCTTTTATACCCCTCTTTTGGAATCAATAACAAAAAGAAAAGAAAAGGAAAGAAAAAGAGAAAGGAAAAGAAAGAGAAAAGAGAAAAGAAAAGAAGTGAAAAAAGCATAACAACAAGGAAATTCAGGTGTGAACTACGTTTGACATGATTCCTGTTAAGGATATGTAGGCACCCTCACGGCTCGGTCATAGTAAAATAAAATATCAAAAGATCCCCAAACAAGAAACTGGGGCAGAAGTTGTACTTGTAATAAGAAATGTGATTCTAAGAGTTGTAATTTTAAACCCATGTCAAATTGTTTTGAGTCTTTGATACCCTTTCTTTCTAACCCTATCCAAAAGCCCACATTACGGTCCAATGAAATACCTTCCGACCAGTCTTCGAGAGATGCCAAGTTGAGCAATGTAAAGAGAATTCATATCAGAGGCAATACTCTGGTTTAAGCAAGAAAAATCAAAAAATGAGAGTTTTATTGGTGAAAACCCTCATGGGCACCATGAGGCGACGAAAGCTGAGAGAAAACAAATGAGAGAGGTTTGTCAGTGAAAACCCTTCAGGGCACTGCAAGTCGAACAAGGTCCGTAAGTTGGCGGAAAGTAAAATTGGGTTGTGGAAATCTTGGAGCACAAAGTAAAACAATTGGAAAGGAGATTGGTTAAATAGACTGGGATGATTACTCTAAAATGCATACCATGATCATTGGTGCCAGTTACTCCGCTAAGATAAGTTCCTTTTTCCTATCTCCAACAGTCATCCAAATTTGGATTTTCTTCTTTATTCTTAATTCTCAAAATCGTCGCATTTCATTGCTGTTAATTTTTACTCCCCTAAAGCTCTTCCAAGGTTAGCCTTGTTCCAACAAATAAGAAGGAATGTCAAAAGTATACTACCAAGACTCAAAATTGCACAAAGCAAAATACGACTAGGACATGCTAAAGATAATATGATGAAAAATGAGACATAGGGTGTAAGCAAAAGTGGAATCGGTGGAATGGTTCAAGTAATGTCATGGGATATATACGAGTTCAGATAGAAGGGTCAGAAGTAAAAACAACAGTTGGAGATCCTGCAGTTGAGGATCAGTCATGAGGTCAAAACAGTCCTTTCGACCAGTTCAAGGCAGTCTGTTGAAGCAAAGCAAGGCAAAGAGAAAACCGTCCCCAGAAAGAAGGCCACAACTAACCACCACATTTTTAAACTGACAAGATTTTCTTTGATTTGAAATAGGGGCAAAGATGACATTTGTTTCAAGAAGCATCCTGTGAGGGAAGCAAGTACCATGCAGGTTTGATCGTATAAATTTTCAGGCCCCTCCTGGAAAATGGGACCTAGGTTAAACTTTAAAACAATCATATGTAGTAAATATAGGACAAATGTGCACCAAAAGGAATATAAGTTGATTTCAAAGTTCGCATAAGAGTTGTCAGGACCCTCCTGGATAATGGAACATAGTTTAAAACTGGCTTAGATAACAAGATTTAGCAGAAGTCATACCTTTAAAAGATATAGCTTAGATTTAAAATTGTCGTTTAGTTAAGAGTTGTCAGGACCCCCCCCGGATAATGGGACCTAACTTTCAAATTCTTAGTAATATTTGGTAATATGCTTCAGTTTAACATTCACAGATGCGCCCAGCTACCAAACTGGGGCAGAAAATTTTCTTTTATTTTGTCTATTTTTGTTGAAATCAGGCGTCCACCTGGAGAACAAGGAACAACAGTTGAAGTATCAGCAATCAGGCGCTCACCTGTAGAACAAGGAACAACAGTTAAAGTATCAGCAATCAGGCGTCCACTTGGAGAACAAGGAACAACAATTCAAGTTTCAGCAATCAGGCGCCCACCTGGAGAACAAGGGAGTACAATTCAAGTTTCCACTTTCAAGTTCTTACTGATGTTTGGTAACATGATTTAGTTTACACTCATATATATACTCAGCTACTAAACTGGGGCAGAAATTTTCTTTGCTTTTGTCTATTTTGTTGAAATCAGGAGCCCACATGGAGAACAAGGGAATACAATTCAAGTTTCAGCAATCAGAAGCCCGCTTGGAGAACAAGGGAATACAGTTCAAGTTTCAGCAATCAGGAGCCCACCTGGAGAACAAGGGAATACAGTTCAAGTTTCAGCAATCAGGAGCCCACCTGGAGAACAAGGGAATACAACTCAAGTTTCATCAATCAGGAGCCCACCTAGAGAACAAGGGAATACAATTCAAATTTCAAGTAGTCAGGAGCCCGCCTGGAGAACGAAGGGAAGAAGCAATTCAAATTTCAAATAATCAGGAGCCCGCCTGGAGAACAGAGGAAAGGAAACAATAGTCAAAGGAAGACATTTAAAGAGGTTCAGCAGTCAGGTGCCCGCCTGGAGAATAAGGGAAAGCATTTCAAAGAATACCATTCAAGTCGGCCACCAAGGAACTTCTGAGGAAAATACAAGTCAATGAGGCAACATCGGTCACAAGATCAAGTTTGAAAATTAATCTTTATAAAGTATAGATTATAGCTTAGTCTAGTTTCTTCATTTGTCATGGTATAATAAGGAGGTCAGTAGGCAGTATCAGCAACAACAACAGCAGTAACAGCAAAATCGCAGCTTCATGGTAGTTCCAGCCGCCAAAACTTCCTGAACTATATTGACCTAATTCCTTTATAGCCAAGGATATGTAGGAAACCTTTGAAGCAGAGGTTCGGTCAAATCTTTCAAAAAATGCTTCCCACGGAGTATTCAAACAGGCAAAAATCGCTCGTATCCGCTCACTTTATCTTTGCACGAAAACTCTTCGTGTTTCCGGACAAAGAGGGGTAGCTGTGAGCACGTGATTTTTGCCTCATATGAATTACTCCAAAATAATTCCCAAAATTAGGTCTTGTCTTTAATTATGTATGATTTTCTTGATTGTTTGCATATATTTATGGGCATGTTTAATTTTATTAATGCATTAAAAATACAAAAATATAGCATTGGCATTTAAGATTTGATTTTTACATTTTTTGGAATTAATTAATAATTAGGTGTTTTACAAAAATGAAAATCCAAAAAATAATAACATATTTTTGTAATTTTAGTCAAATTGTGTGATTTTCTTTTAATTTGGCATTTAATTATTTGTGATAATTATTAGTTAGAGTTAATTAGTATTTTTAAGTTAATTTGGTGGTTTATAATTTAATTAGGATTTTAGTTTTATTTTTTTTTGAAAGAAAAAGAAGAAAAGAAAAGAAAAAGAGTTAATAAAAGAGAGGAAATCAAATTTGGGCCAAAAGATCCCCAAGCCCAAAACAAAACCCGTCCAAACCCACCCCAAACCAGCCCAGACCCTTCTGCCATACCCGGTCCACCCCTACCAGAACCAAACGACGTCGTTTGGACACGTTTTGATCAGGGCCATCAATTTCATTTGATCGAACGGCCCCAAAGCTTTGCCCATTACCCGACCCCGACCCATTTCATCTGAGACCGATCCGATCTTTAAATCACTCAAACGACGTCGTTCTAATTAGTCAGATGATCCACGCCGTTGATCTCGTTTGATCTAACGGCCTGGATCCAATTTCACCCCAGTATATATTTGACCAAATAGACCCCACCCCCCTCATAACCCCCCATCTCATCTTCCTCACCCAAACCCTAGAGACCAGCCGCCACCATTCCCCACCGCCTTCCGGTGACGGCGCCGACTCCAATCACTCCCAAAAATACACCCCAGAACCCCTCGATCCCCTCTTCCCGGATCTGTAACCCTTTACCTTCGAACATGCCTGAATCCCTTCGAATATCGATTCAAAATGATGAACCTTAGCGCCGCCCTAACTTTCTCCGGTGGCGGCGCCAACTCCAATCCCTCCCAAATTAACACCACACAACCTCCACAACCCCCTTAGGCCCAATATATCATTAGTTTCCCTCGAATATATCCAGAACTTCTCGAATATTGAATCTGAGTTCGAGCCTTAGAACCTAAAAATTCCGACCAGTGCATGAAAGACCGTTTGGTTGGATTTCTGGGCTTATTCAAACTTGTTTCATCACAAAATAATAACGCTCGTTTGTTCTGTATCAGGAACAAATGTTTGGTACTATTTTGGGCTGATTCAGAGTGCCAAATCCAAGTTCGAGCCTATCCAGTGAGTTCTTTCCTAGTTTTTGTTTATTTTCATTAGTGTTATTCTAATATTCGTCTTCCTCGTCTCTTTTTCTTTTTCTGGTCAATTTATTTGAAATTCGATCAGTTCTTTGGTATAAATTATTTCTGTTCACTGTTGTTTCTTTAAGATTTGGTTTTATAGATTTGTTTCGAATAATTAGGATATCAGCTTGTTGTAAGAGTGTGAAATTGTATCTCGTTAATCACTCAGTCAAAATAAGTAGGATTAGTTCAATAAGTTTGGTATTAAGTTCTTGTTTAATTGTGTCAATAAAAACTGATTAATATAAGTAATTCAAGGGTTTACCTACTTAAGAAGTTTCTAGTGGATAGTAGGGTTAGGATTGCACTAATGGATTAAATAATTAAGTAGAGTAAGGGAATATACAAGCTGCAAAAAAAAGTCTGAATAAAAAAAAGGGAGTAAGTTTGATCTTTAAATAGAACACATAGAGAGGAGAAGAAAGAGAAAGGGGGCGGAGAAAGCGGTATACACTCGATATACACTATGGATATACTGGATATACAGGGGCAGAATTCATTTTGGAGAGAGTAAAAAGATAGAACCAAATTTTCTGAAATATTGAGAGCGGAAGAACACCAGAGAGAGTTCAAAGCTAGAAAGAGAAAACAAAGAGAGATTTCCGGACTATTTTTCTTCTCCATTTTTACTGGTTTTATCCGTGTTGCTGGGATTTTTGGATTGAGGTGTTGAAGCTACTGTGTTGGGCTTTCTGCTGCTGTATTTTGCTGTTTGCTGTTGCTTATTGCTTACCCCATTTTTCTGTTCTACATACCAGGTACATGTCCTGAAACTCGATGTATGTAAATATCCAGTTGAAAATGAATGAAGTGGAGGCCTATTGTTGTTGAAGTGAGGCCTATTGTTGATTTACTGTTTTCATTATACTATAATAACCGTACTGATGGACTGTTAATTATAAGTTTATGCATTTGAACCGTTAAGTGTGTGTTAGATATTTAGAAATGCATATGAGTTTAGTTGAGTATTCGTTGTAATAATTCCATACTGGACTAACAGAATAGTTTCTATTAATTTAGTTAATTTTCGATTTTCCTAGATCCGTATAAATGGTATTTTCAAGCTGTGATTAATTAGGCTGTAGACTGTTAAAGTAGTGTGATACTTCTTCTGATCATGAGAGCTTTATATTTAGTAGTGATGATGTGAGTTAATCTATAATTCTGAGTTTGGGTGGTTGTGTGTGGGTTCGAAATCAGAAAGTTAAAAGTAGATATGAGATATGTAATTCGTAAGGTTAATTTAGGCAATCCATTTTCGTCCAACATCCTTAATTCTCGAGTTTCAATTCTCATATGTGGTCACGTTAGTGTTTAATCAAAGTTCATGAGTTAGCATTTTAATAAAAATGAGTCATAGTAGGGAATTTGAAATTTGAACTAGTATGCATCATGTTTGAAAATTGTGATCATAGGCAGTTTACGTGGGTCATAAAATCTGAAATCAGTTGCTTTCCAACTCATGTTTAATGTTGCATTGAATTTATTTTACTGGCTAGTTAATTTTAGTAGTAGATTCATCAGATTTGTGTTCTTAATTAAATTGAAATTCCATTTAGTGTAAAAGACAGGGCTTAACAGGCTAGTCCCTAAACGTTTGGGCCTCAGGATAATTGATGCACGAACCAGGCCAGTTTTGGCCCCTTTATCATTTAGGCCTGGGCCAAGGTCTGTTTTGGCCGATTTTATGGTGTATATCTGGTTTTAAATTCCCTCTGCTGGGCTCACATCGGAGCCCAATGGTCGGATGTTGGTGCAAAAATATTACTTAGTTTGCATCAGTCCAGTAACAAATTAATTAGGGCCTTTCTTTTATTTTAGAGACAAATTAAGTAGAAAACTATAGATTGCTCTAGGTTTGCACTTTAAAATAATAAAACGGGATGAGCCTCGCTAAACAAAACACATAAATTGCGGGGCCCTCGATAATTGTATATATTAAAATACTTAGATTTCGGGACGGGCCGTTTAGCGAATTTCATGGCCTTCCCCAAAATAATAACGCGTTAGTCTCTTTAGGCGCGTATTTTAATAACATTACCTCCCTAAACTCGGGTGCGCATTTATGTGACCCAAATCCAAATCCCAACGATGTTAAAGTATGTCCAAAAACCATGAGTGCATTTATGTGACGTGGTTCAAGACTTGTTTTAATGACGTTGCAATTTTCTTTAAAAATGAATAAAAGCGGTTAAGGTTAAAATTTGCACATAGGTTCATAATTGTTAAGATCAGATAATTTAAACCAAATATAACAGTTGAGCGACCGTGCTAGAGCCATGAAACTCGGGAATGTCTAACACCTTCTCCCGGGTTAACAGAATTCCTTACTCAGATTTCTGGTTCACGGACTGTAATACATAGTCAATCTTTTCCTCGATTCAGGATTCAACCGGTGAGTTGGGACACCATAAATCTCCCAAGTGGCGACTCTAAATCTTTAATAATAAATCCCGCTTCGATTGTTCTTTAATTGGAAAAACTCCCTTATGCCCTTGCGGGTGTAGATAAAAAGGGGTGTAACAGAAACGACATATGATATTTTTCCATATGAAGGCGATGACTTCCTATTCGCATATTTGGGCGAACACACCTGCTTCCACCTATTTGGAAAAGTAGTCAATTAAAACTAAAAGGAAACGTGTCTTACCTCGATCCATCGGGAGAGGTCCGACAATGTCCATTCCCCATTTGATGAATGGCCATGGCGAGGTGACGAAGTGTAGGAGCTCGCCTGCTTGGTGTATCATTGGTGCGTACTTTTGTAATTACTCGCACTTCTCGACGTACTCTGCTGCTTCTGTTTTCATAGTGGGCCAGTAGTATTCTTACCGAATAAGGCATCTGACGAGGGACCGATTGCCTGTGTGGGCACCACAATGACCTTCATATACTTCCTTGAGAACACACCTTGTTTGATTTGATCCCAGGTATTTGGCCAAAGGGCCTCCAAACGTCCTTTTGTAAAGATCGTTGTTTATGAGACTGTAGTTGGCTGCCTGCATTTGAAGCTTTTTGGCTTCTTTTTTATTTTGTGGGAGTGTTCCTTCCTGCAAGTATGTCATGATACGGTTGCGCCAATCCCAAGTTAAATTTATAGAATGTACCTCTACTTGGTCTATTGACGAGTGGAAGAGGGTGACCTTTTTTTCCTTGGTGATGTTTTTGGTTGCTATTGCTAGTTTGGAAAGGCCATCTGCTTCGATGTTCTGTGCCCGCGGTATCTAATCAAGTTGGCATTCGTCGAATTCTGGCAGCAGCTTATGGATTTCTGCTTGGTATTTCTGTAGCCTTTGTTCCTTGATTTAGAAAGTCCCAGTAACTTGATTAATGATGAGTTGTGAGTCGCACATGAGGATGACTCGTCGTGCACTATACTTGAGGGCCAGTTTCAATCCTGCAATTACGACCTCATACTCGGCCTCGTTGTTAGTCATATCGTGGCACCGTATGAACTAACGAATTACTTTGCCCGTGGGGACTTCGAGTACGAGTCCCAGTCCAGATCCCGACGCATTAGATATGCCGTCGGTATAGAGGACCCAATGGTCAGGTTGTTCAGAAGAGGTGCGGAGCGCTTCTTGCTCGACCTTGGGCAACATTTCGGCACTAAAATCGACGACGAAGTCGGTGAGTACCTGCGATTTTATCATTGTTTGCGGCTGATAGGTGATATCATGCTCGCTTAATTCTATGGCCCATTTAGCCAATCTTCTCGACATCTCGGGCTTATGCAAGATACTTCTAAGGGGAAAAGTCGTCACCACCGAGATGGGGTGACACTGAAAATATGGTCTATGCTTTCAGGAAGCTACGACCAACGCTAGAGCCAGTTTCTTGAGGTGAGGGTACCTCGTTTCGGTGTCAATCAAGGTTTTGCTAAAATAATAAATTGGGGATTGTGTACCTTTGTTTTCGCGGACTAGAACTGCACTCACTACGACCTCTAAAACGGCTAGGTAGATCAGAAGGCGTTCGTCGGGGTCTGCTTTAGCGAGTAGTGGCGGTGAGGACAAGTACGCTTTTAACTTTCTTAGGGCCTCGATACAATCCGAATTCCACTGAAGCCCGTTGTCCTTCCTTAGTACGTTAAAGAATTTATGGCATCTGTCGGACGACCGTGAGATAAACCTTGATAGGGCGGCTATCCGACCCGTCAATTTTTGCACATGTTTTTTGCTAGTTAGTATTTCGGGTATTCCTTCGACGGCTTTGATCTGGTCTGGATTGACCTTGATACCTCTCTGTGATACAAAGAAACCGAGGAATTTTCCTGAGATTACGCCGAAGGTGCATTTTTCGAGATTTAGCTTCATTCCATACCGCCTTAATATGCTGAAGGCTTTTGTAAGGTGGTAAATGTGGTCCTATTTCTTTTTGAATTTGACCAGCAACCTCCATCGTCTTGCCGAGTTGGTTTTAAAATATTTTGGTGACCAATCTCTGGTATATTGCCCCCACATTTTTCAACTAGAATGGCATGACTCTGTAGCAGTATGTTCTCTGCTGGGTGATGAAAGTGGTTTTTTCCTAGTCTTTTTCCTCCATGAGGATTTGGTTGTAACCCGAATATGTATCCAGAAAGCTTAGCAGTTCGTGCCCTGCTGTTGCATCGATGAGTTGGTCGATATGGGGCAATGGAAAAGAATCTTCCGAGCAGGCCTTATTTTGGTCTGTGAAATCAACGCACATCCGCCATTTTCTATTTTTCTTTTTTACCATGACTACATTCGCGACCCATTGGGGATATTTTGATTCTCGGATAGAACCATTAATGAGTAGCTCATTGACTTCAGCACTGACAGCCTCATTTATTGTGGCATTCAATTTTCTTCTCATCTGTCGCACCGACGGATATAATGGGTCGACGTTCAGCTTATGCATGGCGATGTCTTTCGGAATGCCTGGCATATCTGAATGGGAAACGACAAACATGTCGGCATTGTTAGCTAAAAATTTATGGAATATACCTGGTTCTAAGAGGTTGTGTCCGATATAGGCCTTTTTTGTGCTATCATTGCTGTCTAATTAGATGGGGTCGAGATCCTCGATGGTCGACTCGGTAGCCTCTACGATGTAAGGATCTTTAATAACGTCTGTCTGTGCATCGGGTTTGGTTCCCGATGCTGCTAATTACTATGCTTCTGCGTTTGCTCCCTTTAGTTGTTGGGTGTGTGCACAATCTTGGGCGATGCGATAACATTCTTGCGCGGTGCGTTGTTCGCCTCGTATGCTGAATATTCCCCATGGAGTAGGGAACTTGATTACCTGGTAGAGGCTTGACCGGATGGCTCGCATGGCGTGTATCCATGGTCGCCCTATAATGGCGTTGTAAGCTGTGCCTTGGTCCATGATGTGAAACGTTGTTTCCAGGGTGACTCCCCCGGCTAGGATGGGTAGCATTATTTCTCCTGAAGTTCGTTTGACTGCATTATTAAAACCCGTCAGTTTTATGCAATGCAGTATTATTTTACCTTCGAGCCCCATATGTACGAGGACTCGAGGATGGATAATACACGCGCCGCTTCCGTCGTCTACCATTATTCTTTTCACATCAGTATCCGCAACACGTAAAGTAATAACTAAAGAATCATAGTAAGGGGAAGACAAACCGTCAGTATCTAACTTATCAAAGACGATAATATCTTCGAGGTTGTCATACCGTTCGTGAGTGATCGACCGTTTGAGTTTGTGTGCAGTGTTGAATTTCACATGGTTGATTGCTGTCTCGTCACCTCCACCAATGATCATTTGTATGGTGCGAGCTGGAGAAGGCGGTTTTGGAGGTCCCTGGTGTTGCTTGCGTCCAAGGGCGAAATTGGCTCGACCTCAGTAGCTCATCAGTTCTCTCAGGTGTCCCTGATTTAGCATCCTCACCACCTCCTGCCACAGACCTATGCACTCCTCGGTTTTATGACCTCATTCCTGGTGAAATTCGCAGAGGGTATTTGATTTCCGAGTGCTTGGATTAGACCACATCTTTTGTGGCCATTTTACCTTCATGTCGAGCTTCTCTAGTGTGTACACTATTTCTGAAGGAGAAATACATAAATTGTGAGCAGATAAAAGTGGAGGCATACCTCTTTCATTTCGTTGTGCTGTGGTATGTCGAGGAGGGCCATTCGTGTGCCACGGGGGGTGTTTATGGTTCCTCTGATATAGGGCTGATGTCTCTCAACCGAGACGAGGACCCAATTGGTCCCTTCGACCATCATTGCATCGATCTTTCCTTGCCTCTGCTTGAATTGATGTCAGCTGTTGGATCGGGCCATTAAGATTATCCTCGTCGGCTCTCACCTTGGCACAATAGGCGTTGTGAATATTTTCCCAAGTGGTGCGAGGATATTTCATGAGTCTGCTTACTAGCTTTCTGGTTGCTCTTGACCCGTTTCTGCTCAATCCGTTCTGAAAGGCTGCTACCGACATCCCTTCCGATACATTCGGTAGTCTCATTGTCGCCTTGTTAAACCAAGCTAGGAAGTCCCTAAATCCCTCGCCAGGTGTCTGCCTGACGGTGAATATGTCGTTAACCCTGGCTTTCACCTTTTTGGCCCCTACATGAGCGGTGACAAACTTGTCTGCCATTTCTTCGAACATTGCTATTGATCGTGCCGGCAGTTGTGAGTACCAAGTTAGGGCTCCCCGTTAGAGTTTCGCCAAACTTTTTCAGTAGCACCGACAGTACTTGCTCTCTCGAAAGATCGTTGCCTTTCACCGCTGTGACGTAGTGAATGATATGATCTTCTAGGTCTATAGTACCATCGTATATCTTCAGGTACGGTGGCATTTTGAAGGTTTTGGGAATGGCATGGGGTACTGCTTACTCATTGTATTGTTGTTCGATGAATCGGCCAACGTCTCGTTTTGGTAACAACTTTGGGGCGCCTGGTATCTTATCAACCCTTTCTTGATGCTCTTTCATCTGGTCACAGAGCACCTTATTTTCGTTTTCCATTTCCTCCACTTTCTTTAGAATGGTTGTGAATGCGTCACTACCTGCATCAACAATAGTATGAGTGTTACCAGTTCGGGGGACATCTTGCTCGTCGGTGTCTATCATGATTTCTACGTGCGCAGCGTCCCTGTTCTCCCTTTTGGGTGGGTTTGTCAAGTATGTTGTTCTGAGTGCTTGTTAGCCATTCTTCCAGTAACCTTTTCACCACTGGTGGTGCCTCTTCTGTTAATGATGTGGAGGCTTCCTTTTCACGCGAAGCAGTAACGCTTTCGCAGGGGGGAGGTGAAGCATTTCGCCTAAGCGTAGTGCTTGGCGTCACGTTTTCATTGTCCTCCCTGTTGTCTTCGTTGATAGTATTCAGAATGTTGGCGGTGACATCTGCTATCGCTTTCAATCTCGCATCTCCTTTCCCTGCCATTGTTAGTTTATGCAAAGCTAGGAAAACATGGTTATGTATCCCTTTCTATGATCTAGATGAAACTTCGATTTCAACTAAAGAAATTCCCATAGACGGCGTCAAATTGTTTGACGAAAAGATGTCAAAACCTTTATGATTAAAATAAATAATGATAAAGATGAGGTCAATCTTAGTTAAACAAAATAAAATCTAGACCAAGCGATGAAGAGAGTAAGCAAGATGAATGATGTAACAAATATATTGGAATCGAGTGAATGCTCATGAATGTGAAGACTTAAATGCACAATCAAGCTTGAAAGGCGCAATCAACGTTAAAGGGGGAATAAATATGAGATGATTGGGGAATTTCTTTATCTTCTCAGATGAACAAGACTGCTTTTGTATTCACTCTAAGAGGATTCTTTTACAAAGTGTTCTTTGGTCTTTTTTCCTGTGTCTCCTTTTTTTACTCACCCTTCTTATTTATAAGGGACAATCTCCCAAAAAATCCTAGAAAGTACAACATAGAGAATATTCGAAAGGCATATGCTTTGTCTCCCGCTAAGTTTACACTATCGTGGATGTCATGCATCGACGGACCGCCCTCAATCGTTGACTTTCACCACGACAACCACCAGACGATGCATCATGATAACCTCGTTCCTTGTCCTACTTGGTAATGGTCGTGGTTACTAAATTTGGACCATACAGTTACTACAAAATAAAAACTTCTGAAAATAATTAGTACTTAGTTAACTAAATTGTGCCTCGACAAAAGTTACTTCCTTTGTTGCATGAAAGTGAAACCATTACTCTTTGGAAAGTTAAACATGTACATTTCTAATGTTTTAAATCATTAAAATATTAATGCCCGAAATAGACGAAAAATTAGATGGTTCAATAATTATATTTCGAACCGCTTCACTGTTTTCCAGTATGGAGGAAATATCATTTTTCAGTCAATTATCTGATATATAAAAGTTCTTTACAGTACTTGGTTATAGTTCTATAGAACCATCAGCAATACTCAGTAGTATTATTTTAATTGAACTCAATTACCCCCTAGCTAAGACAATGTTCTTCTTATCATACCAAATAAACAAGTTGCCCATTGAAAAGAATAACCAAAGAAATAAATAACAATTCGATGTATTATCTTCTAAAGTTCTAACTCTGCCAATGAAATTTCTTTTTAGTTGATCTCATTTAGAACTTTCCTGATCTTTTTTCATTTGGTGATGCTCCTTGGTAGCATTTTCTGTCAAAACTTATGCAGGAAACAAATTACTACCTAGTATTTTTTGCCTCCGTTGAAACTTGACTTCAAACCTCATAGTTCTCCTTCTATTTCATTAAACATTAGTACACATCTTGAATGCTACAAGCCTTTTTAACTGCTGCCTCTTACATCATAGAGGGAAAAGGACTCATTCATCATTAATCAGAGGTATCGAGTTCGATCCTCGGGTATGACCGGAATTGCTTTTATTAGGGAACATTTTATCCTCCAATGTGGATATGAAGTCACCTTGGTTAGGGAACGTTTTACTTCCCAATGTGAATATGGAGTCGCCTTTGGTAGAAAATATTTTATCCCCCAATTTGAAACTTCATTGCGCGAATTCGATTTAGTCGAATCCCAATATGGATACCAAACACCAGATGATCACGAAAAAAAAGATAGAGAGAAAAGGGACAGAGTGTGAAACAATGCAGAATTTATTAAGCACGCCAAATGAAAAAAAACAAGATGAATGGAATAGTAGTCACGAGCATGATTTAAGGTGATAAACAAAACCCTCAAATTTCTTAAACAAAGAGCCAATAAACAAAACAACACCTAGCGAAAAGTACCAATCTTGAGACCTCTTACATCCTCAATTAATCATTTGACTCACTCAAAGGATTTAGCACAGCTCCAACAAAAAGCACCGATCTTGAAACATCTTCCCTGATCATGAACAAGAAAGGATGATCTGCTACAAACCTTGGACGAGGTGGTGGCATATCATACAATGAAAATCCCAAGTCATCATCTGACTCGTAAGTAACAGCTGCTGCCTCAGTACCCTTCTCATTTACTTCCACAAATGCCTTTTGTAATATCCTATTGATAATGAATGGCCCTTCAGTTTCTACAATCCCAGTTATCTCTTCGCATTCGTCGTCAAAAGGTAGAGTCAATCCCATTTCCTGCATTGTTTCTTTCACTTCATCCACTACAATGTATGAGAATTTGAACTTTGGAATGTAGAGTGCATCAAGTTCTTCCTTCCGAAGTCTGTATTTTTTGGTAAAGAATTTTGGACAAGAATTCACTTTTGTCAATAAGTTAGGCAATCCATCTTTTTCTTTTGGAAGAAAAATATACATAGAAAACTCTTTCTTGTCTTTTCCAATTAAGTAAGGAATTTTAGCAACTTGAACACCTTCAAATGATCCATACAGAAAATCTTTGCAACCAGTCATAAATGGAACTGAAATTTTGTCACCGTTGAGTAGGTAAAAATCTTTGTTCCTGGTTTGTTGTTCGTCAAATATTTCTTTCCATGTACCTTTAAAATACAAGGCATTTGCAAAAAGGATCGTTGTATATTGGTTGAGGTACTCTGTCTTGAGAACTTCTGCGATGAGGCCTTTTGACAACGCTAGCCCATAAGTTAGCTTCTTTTACCACCTCTTCCTGCATAAAAATAAGCATTGAGTTTATTTCCTATGCACAAGTTCATAGATAAACTAACTCAATTTGTATATATGTAGGAAATAAATTACAGATCGGGATAAAGGGTGACATTGACACTATACTTAAGTGTATGGTCTAGCTATTAATATCTATTCTTATGTCTAAATTTTGGCCAGCAGAAATATTCTATACTTGTGCTTGTGGTTTAGACTATCCGCCCCAGACTATACTAGGTATATTATTGTTGTATATTACAAGGAAGGAGTTTAGACCATTCTTCCAATGTATCTGGACTATATATATAGTTCCATTAAGGATGGATAATTCTAGAATCTTAGTGGTTTGTTGGCATAATATAATGTCTACACTAATTCAGAGAGTTAAGAATAACAAAAGTATCAATTGTGATTTATGTGAAAATACTCAAGTGATTATATACGTAACGGGAAACCAGACAATACAAAAGAAAATGGCGACGCACCTTTCGTTGAAAATCAACAGATTTAGCCTCAGTTTTATAGAGAGTATTGACTAATTCTTTGAAAGAGTCTTTCAATTCATGTGTATAAGACACCCATATTCCGCTAACGAAGCTCAAATCTGGACAATTACTATCCCTCTCACTGTTGCTCTCAAAAACAGCAGCCATTTTTAAGAAGTTGGAATTCAAATCATCGATATTTCTAACGCCAAGAAACTGAAGCATCTGATTTAATGTATCTCCTGTTGCTCCGGCGGCTGTCATGCTCAATACGGCGTGGAAAGATAGTGGAGACAACAATATGTTAATATACTCAGATTTATCACTTTTTTTAATTACCTCCTTTAGAAGAATTCGACCAGCAACCTGTGCACAAGAATCAATCTTCTCTTCTTTTCCTTGCGCCATTTTTTTTTTTTTGGCAATCCGCTACGCAAGCGCCTAGGGCTAGTTTTTTTTATTAATAACAGAAAAGAAAAATACAACAATTAGAAAAAGTAGAAATAAGGGGATAATAACACCGATATTGTTATCCATATAACACAAACCGGGCTAAACCTTACCTTACTAATCCTATTGAGGCATAAAATAGCCTCACTAGCAAGCATGTAAAAAGAAAGAACTAGCTACAATCAAATATTCAGTGATCACCACAGAGTTTATAACATACTCTATGATGATATTACAAATCAGAATACTAACATAATGGTAGAATAAAATGTTGTCCCTTCTTGTCCAAACTTGTAATTTCTTCAATTTGTAATTCTTTTTCATCACACTCCCAATTCTTCAAGAGTATTCAAAATTCATGATTTCTTTTTAGAACGATTGGACCTTGTTGATGTAGTTGGGGCGACCTGCTTTTGTTTGGCATTTCTCATTGGAGGTCGCCTAACATTTAAAAAATCACTAACCTTGTCGTCCCAACTATTTTTCCTTGTATGAGTCTTTTTACTTTTGCCGCTATGCCTTGGTGATATATCCCCTTTTCTTGATGCCTGTGCACGACATTCTTGTAACATTGCTTCTTCTTCTCCTTGTTCAAAAAATTCACTCCCCAAATTAACAGGTTGTGGAGAAACTTGAACGATATCGAGTGTCACTAAGGCATCTCCTCCTCGTGTCGTTGTCACGATTGTCTTACTTTGTTGTTGTCCTATGTTTTGCATTTTTTTCTTGCTCTTACTTACAGGACCAGTGCTAAGCGTAGCAGGATTTAAGGATTTTAGAGAAGTAGAGCTTACCATTGCATCCAAAAGTTTCCTCTCCTCCAATGAAATGAGTGGTTCAGTTGTTACAATTTGATTCTGCCCAGATTTTGGCACTACTGTTGCTTTTCGATCACCAGCAGAATATTCGCCTGAGCATTGTTGTTGTTGCACATTATCTCCTGTTGCCTTTTGACCCAAGTTTGTTGCTTCTGCATTTGCAGAAATTCTTGGAACAAAAGTTGGAGCATTATGGTTCAACTTGCTGTTGGGACTTGCTGCAGGTGCCGCAAGTGCATGACAATTCAATTGTTCTTGGGTGCTGCAGATTTCCCCTGAAACTTTGGCTTGACTGGAGCATCAATGTCCTCTCCTGCACTATCCTGATCACCCTCTTGGTCATCTTCTTCAGATGAAAAACCAGCAATTCCGTCACCCCAGCCCTCCTCATTATCATACTCTCGTTGGTCGTTCCACAGTTTCGAGTTAATAACCATCTCCCTCACCTTTGCTTGAATTATTTCTTTGTTATTGCCAGTGGAGATTGATGGTTGCCCAGATTCACCCCATGCTCACCAAAAGATTGAGAGGGAATATCATACATCGATGTGTTCAAAATGACCAACGGTTGCTTGAACATAGGGTTGATATTCAACATCATTTCAATCTGTGATTCTTTGATAATTTTCTCCACTTGAGGATTGGAAAAATGCAGCGTAGGAGTGCTGGTTCTGCCTTCCTTGTTACTGCTTGCAACTGGGACTATTTGCTGGCTAAAATGACTATCTTTTGAGTCATTCATTGTAGCACTATCTGTTGAAATTAGTTTCCCATCATCCACAGCTGCCAGAACTTCAAAGTTATTTGAGTTGGAGACACAGTTCGAAGCATTTTGTCGATCGCCTGCAGATTTTTGCCTGGGCGATACAACCTTCTTAGCAGGTGATTTTCTAGCAGAAATTATGTTCCATTTTTCACTTTTTCGTTTTTCTCATCACACTGATCAACCACCTCTTCATTACTAGCTTTAACTTTCAACTGCACATCCTTTTGCCCAGTCCATTTAAAGCCTAAGGTTTGGACTTCAGCATCTCTAAGCCCATCTATTTGTGCAGATGCACCAACACGATCACCAGCAGCCTTTTGGCATGTATCATTTGGCAAGATAGTTGCAGAGTTAGAAGCCTGTATAATTGGGTCACCACATGCTTTAAATTGCACAGACTCACCATCTCGATCAACATCTTCAACCTCAACCCCTTCAACACTCTTTGAAATTCCAGTAAAAACCTGATTGCCTCCTTTATTTTGCACACCCTGCTGGTCTATACCATGTGTAGCTGAAAGTCGAACCTCCTGTCTTTGAACACCTTCAGTTGATTTCCCATGCAAGCCAGCTGAATTCACATCATCATTAGTAGTTTGCACAGTTGCAACACAATTAGCAATTTTATCATTATTAGCCTGCACAACATTGTGCACATCCTCTGAAATTCTATGTGTTTCAACTGGTATTTTATCATTATTAGCCATGTTTCTTTTTTATTAACAGGCCGTAGTTTTTTTTTAAATAAAGTTGCCCTGACAGACGTCTAGGTTGTGTTGTATTCAAAAAAGTGCAAGAGGGGGGCTAGACCTGACCTCACAAAAATACAACAATGGTGATACAATCACCCCAAAAGAAGGACAGGATGTTCATATATATACACCCTCCTTCCTTAGATCTATGAACAACATTAACTAACAAAGAAATTAGATTTTTCATACTTTGTCCTTATACTGGGAAGTTGCCATTTATCAAGGAGAAAGAGTCCTTTTGCATTGCTAGGCAATTCTTGGAGTGAGTGATACAACCTTCTCTAATTTGTGGTTGTAGCCAATTTAGCAAGACAATCCGCAACCTGATTCCCTTCTCTGAAACAGTGCCTGACCGTAGCTCTAGTTTGTTTAATGATGAGGGAGGCTCTGTCTATAACTTTTTTAATCTTCATGTTGTTAGGATTTCCATCCTTGAGCATATCCACTATGATCTTTGAGTCCAGTTCGATAGAGAAATTAGTGTACCCATTCTGACTGCACCATTTCCCTCCAAACTCTGCTGCTTTAGCCTCTGCCATGGTATGATCATCATAGCTGATATGAATAGAAAAAGCCGCAATAAAGTCCCCTTGACTGTTCCTGACCACCCCTCAAATGCCTGCCTTACCACTTTCTTTGCAAAAGCTTCCATCCGTATTAACTTTGATAGTGCCGGATAGTGGAGACTCCCATGTAACTTGTATCCATTTCTGATATGGTCTGAGTCTCTTGACCTTATCACATAATAAAGGCCATTCCATCTGAGTGTATTCACCTGATACCATGTTAGAGATAGCCGTTTTCAATGTCCATGTGATTTGGTGTCTCATCGAGTTCAGCTGAAACTTCTTTTGTTTTTCATATTTGCATGCATTTCTTTGTTTCCACAGTTCCCAGCATATGATTGTAGGAGCTATCCAAAGTATTTGATTATGTACTTTATTGTTGGCCGTTGTTTCCCACCATCTTTTTAAGGTAGCAATAATAGGCTCCTGCTGATGTTTGATTCCAAATGCATTACCTATGTTGTTCCATATGAAGATGGCAGCTTCACTACCATTAAAGATATGTTGAACTGTTTCTACCTGCGCAGAAGAACAACAAGAACATCAGGAAATAATGTTAGTACCAAATCTGCAAATAACATCATCAAAAGGTAACCTATTTTTGAAAATTCTCCAAGAGATAAAGGACATTTTAAAAGGGAGAGTGTTATGCCAGATTTTGTTTATGAAGATATTCTTCTGTTTCTTGAATCTAATAGAATGTCATGCTGAGTTTGAAGAAAATCTCCCATCATTAGAAGTAGTCCAAACCGGGAAATCATCCTCATTTGGGTCACCTATATCCAGTTGAGCAACACTATCCATAATATATACGGGAAGAACATCGTTGAGTTTGACAATATTCCATTCTTCATTAATTATGAAGTCTTTCACCTGTACTTTAGAGGATCTTCCACTACCTTGTAATATGTTGGCCAATGCACCTTTACCTGTCCAATTATCCCACAAAAGCTACAATTACCTTTATGTATTTACCATCTAATGTTTTTCTCTACTTTGTCTCTGATTTTGAGCATGTTTCTCCAAATATGAGAATCAGTGGGATTTGACTTTTTGTTCACTGGATGGGCTCTTTTGCAATATTTATTCTTGAGAAGGTTGGTCCATAGGGAGGGGTGAGTTCTGAATCTCCACCATCTTTTAATGTCAAGTGTATCTATGATATCCTCCATTTTTTTGACACCGGCTCCTTCCTCATCTTTGGGGAGACAAAGATTATTCCATGAAGACCAATGATATTTGTTTTTAACTTCATTTGTGCCCCAAAAGAAGTTTGCAAAGTGTTTCTCCATGAGCTTAGTAATTCCTTTAGGAGGGTTCATAGCAGAAATGATGTATGTGGGGATGGATTGTAAGACATGTTTAATCAAGATCATTCTCCCTCCAGAGGACATCATATTGGCTTGCCATCCATAAGTTTCTTGACCACCTTAGAGAGCATACCGTCAAAAAGATTGCTAGTCTTCCTCCCAAAATAAATGGGGCATCCCAGATAAGTGAAAGGGAAAGACTTATCCATATAGCCTGTAATATTCCTAATTCTATTGATTCTAGCAGCGCAGGTGTGAAGGACTGTAATAAAGAAGCTCTTATAGTTGTTAACTTTCTACCTAGAAGCCTTTCCATACCTGTCAATAGCCTTTTTGATTAACTTGAGAGTCATGTTATTTCCACCACAAAATATAACAATATCATCAACGTAAGCTAAATGATTGACCATCGGACCTCTCAGATCCATGCTAAAAGGAGTGAAGCCGATAAAGTCATTTAGAGCATTTAGAGATCTAGAAAGAACCTCAGCTCCAATAATAAACAAAGAATGGGATAAGGGATCTCCCTGTTTGAGGCCCTGAGTAGATGTGAAAAAACTTGTTCTAGCCCCATTGATGATGATAGAGTACCATATATCTTGTAGAAGTCCCTAGATCATGTCAATCCAATTCTCAGAGAAACGAAATTTCCTCATAACTGCTATCAGAAAGGTCCAGGAAATTCTATCATAAGCTTTTGCCATGTCAAGTTTTATAATAGCATTGCCTCCTCTGTTCTTCTTGTTCACGCCCTGATCAATCTCCTGAGCTATAAGGATATTTTCAGTGATCAATCTTCCTTTCACAAAGCCACTTTGATTCTCTGATATAAGCTTCCCAAGAATAGGATTCAGCCTTTTGGAAAGGATCTTGGAGATAATATTGGCAGTAAAGTTACTCAAACTAATAGGTCTCAAGTCGGAGAAACTATTAGGGGAGTCAACTTTAGGAATAAGAACTAAACAAGTATGAGAAAAAAATTTAGTGAGCCTCCTACCATTGAAAACATCTTGAACAAAATCAGTGATATCCTCCTTAATGATATCCCAACAGGATTGAAAGAATTTCCCATTATAACCATCCGGCCATACTGCACTGTCAGGATCCATGTAAAAGACAGCATCTCTAATCTCCTTTGTGTCAGGAATGGCAGTGAGACTTTCATTATCTGCATCAGTTACACATCGAGGAATACAGTTGATGATATCATGATCATTGTAGTGATGATTGATATTAAAGAACTGTTGAAAGTGATGGACAACTGCCTTGCCAATATTAGCATCCCCCTCAATCCATTGGCCTCTATGATCTTTGATTTTAAGAATTTGCAGCCTTCTCCTTCTCCCTCTGATGGTGCTATGGAAGTATTTAGTGTTAGCATTTCCTTCTTCAAACCAGTTCACCCTAGCTTTCTGTCTGAAAATGTCATCATGCATCCCCATCTATCTAATATACTCAGCTTGTCCTTTGTTCAATTCAGTTCTAGTTGTATCATTACTGTTCATAAGATCCATTTGTTTAAGGTCTTTCATTTTATCTTCCCAGTATTGAACTTGGTTTAAAACATTGCCAATGTCGTCTCTGGGCCATTGAATCAGTCTTCTGCTCAACATTTTAAGCTTTTGATGAAGTCTCCACAGAGGATTTCCATTGACATGATTTCTCCAAACTTCTTCAACTACCTGCAAAAAATTTGGTTGATTAGTCCAAAAATTTAGAAACTTGAAGTATTTAGGCCCCTCCTGGTTAGAGTCCATGCATTGAATTAGAATAGGTCTATGGTCAGAGCCAATTCTAGCTAAATGATTGACAATATTATTTTGAAAGATTCGGGACCAATCATCTTGATAAACACTCTATCCAATCTCTTCCATATTCTTCTTCTTGGCTCCCAATTGTTACACCATATGTATTTTGGACCAACAAAACCCAGGTCCATCATACCACAGTTATCCATGCAATTGCTGAATTCTAGACTTTTGTTCATTTTGTGAGGTCTACCACCTTTTTTCTCATCCGGATCTAAAATGACATTGAAATCACCTCCAATGCACCATGGACCGTTCACATGAAGATTGGTTAACTCAAGACTATTCCATAGCTCTCTCCTTTCTTCAGAAGTGCATTTAGCATATACTGATATGATGTAGAGATCATTGTTGGCAGCTCCATAATGTAATTTGATAGTAAGTTGTTGATCATGGTTGCTCAGAATAGTAGTTATGTTATTGCCTGACCACATGATCCAAATCTGACCATTTGAATTAGAAATACAGTGTTGATAACCAAGGAACCTCCTGCACCTTTCTATTTGATTAGTACTAATAAAAGGCTCCATAATAGCAACAAGTTCCACCTTATAGATGGAGATCAATTTTTTGAGCCTTGGTAAGGCTTTTTTGGTATTCACGCCCCTAATGTTCCAAAAAATGGCATTTATCATGGAAACAGTTCAGGATAGCATGAGTGTCCCCCTTTAGGAGGTGTAGTAACTTTGTTTTTGTTCTTCTTTACTTTTTTCCTTTCTTTTCTTTGGAGCATATGATCTAGAAAGACTCATCCTTTGAATCAGTTTGTATTTGATCTTCAGGAACCATAATTGTCACCCTATTAGGCGATGTCACCTCTATTTGTTGACTAGTCACATATCTATCCTGTTTTAAGTTGGATTCCATATTGAGATTAACTACCATCTCAATCCCAGGAAGATTTCGGATTTCAGAAGGCACACTAGTAGATTCATTGACATAATCACTTAGGTTAAGGACTCTCTTTTGAATTTGACTGTTTTTATAGTCACCCCTCTCACTCATGTTCTCATTTTCTCGAATGGACTCCTGCATATTCTCCCTTGTTCCAATATCATTGGTATAAGCTTTCTGCTCCTGCTTATCTAATTTAGATCTCGAAGGCAATTGATCATTAACAGCCTCAGTTTGGTCGTTGACTGCCTTAGTTTGTTCATTGACAGCCTTAGGTTGATCTCCCAATTCACAAACATTAGCTTGACCTCCATGTTCACAAATATTGTCATCCTTTAATATCTTTATCTGAAAATTCACAATATATATATATATATATATATATATATATATATATATGCAAATTCTGCTAACCTAAACTAGGAGCCCTCGAGATTTTAGGACTAAAACGCTTCTTCTCTCACTTTCCTCTCTTTTTTTTGTTGTTGTTGAGAAACCTTCATTTTTTTACCAAAGATATTTACTTATACACTTATTAAGTGATAGTAATTGATGTTAAAATATATATATCAATTAGGAAAAATGTGCTTTTAGTCCTTAGATATTGACAAATTTGTGGCTAATTATCACATTAACCTTTAATTATTTAAAGCATTTTTTAATGAGATTTTTACCTATCTATACCATATATCAAACCTTATTACCAAAAATGTTCATAATTTGTTATTTACCCGTGTAGTTCACACTTTTACTACAAATTATATACCAATCCAAAAATAGATAGATTTTGCCATAAAAAACGCGCTAAAATGAAGGCACCAGATCTGCGTGTGATTCTGTCAATATTAAATTCGAATTGCTGCGTAATTCTCTCCTTCCTCAACGGAAAGAGATCTCTCTTCTCTCACTCAACTACAATTCTCAAAAAACGCAAGCTACTGAAGCTCTAGCAATCAAACGGAAAGGAGATTTCTGTTCTTCATCTTCATCTTCATCTGTTCTTCCATATATTTTCCACCATTGATAGCCATTAAAAAGCTTGAAAGCTTTGAATTCAAATTTGGGTTTTCAAAAATCATTATTTGTTTGGATTGGGTGTTGTTGTAAATAATTCGGAATATGTTTAGGAGTTTATATATCAATTTTCAGGGGTTTTGGTGAAGATTAGACTTGGTTTTGACTGAATTTTAGATTGAAACTCGAAGAAGAAGAAGAAGAAGAAAAAGACATATTTCCAGAAATTGTAGATAAATTGTAGTTAAATTGTAGAATTGTAGATATATTGTAGATAAATTGTAGATGAATTGTAGATTGGGAAGACTAAAACTTCTACAAATCTTCTACAATTATGTCGAAAATGCCAATTATGCTACAATTGAAATGAGAATTTGGATATTAAAATTCAATGTATCTATTTTGTAGATATCTTGTAGATAAATTGTAGATTATTTGTATTCTGATTGTAGATGCATTATTTTCTGTTTTCACAAATCCAAAACGACTAAAGCTTCTACAAAATCTTCTGCAAAAAACAGTCTACAATTTATCTACAATTTTTCTAATTTGACTACAAAATATCTACAAATTCTGGAAATATGTCTTCTTCTTCTTCTTCTTCGAGTTTCTTCTTCTTTTTCTTCTTCTTCTTCGAGTTTCAATCGACAGTGTTAACCAGTAACCTTCAACCACTGCCCAAAAAAAAAAAAGAGGTCAAAGAATTTCGAACTCTCTGCCATTATTATTTCCAGTGGGAATTCAAGTGGTTCGATCAAAGAATTTAAAATTTTCTTGTGAATCTGAAAATATGATATTCTTCGACGGTGGTGGGCAGTTGGGGATGATCAACGAGAGTAAGCATAGGAGCATCGTGAGTTTTGTGTGTGTTGTGAACAGTTGAGATGAAAGGAAAGAGAAAGTGGGAAGATACAGTCCTATAATTATGCCTAATAAAAATGAACCCTTAATTATATCCCTAATTTGAATTATGGTATAGAAATGGTAATTTGGTATGCTTAAATGTAATAAACACAAACCTTAAACATTGAGGGTAATAAGTTTTGATATATGGTATAGATAGGTAAAAATCCCATAATAAATTTGAAATAGTTACTCCTATAGTCGGTTTGGTTCGATTTTTTTCTGATTAAAACCAAAACCAGACCAAATTTTGAAAATATACTAAGTAATAAAAAACTTGAAAATATACTAAGTAATAAAAACCCTAGTCCGTGCTTGTTTTATTAATTTCGATATATATGCAAATTCTGCTAAACCTAAAATCGTAGTAGTTGTCCTCGAGATTTTTGGATTGATCTGTTGACGTAAAACCCGTATAATCGTTTGTTTCTCTCTTTTCTTTTCCTTGAGTCTGTTTGGAAAGTCACCCTGCAATTGGAATTAGTGTAATTACTAGGGTAGTAATTACACAACCTAGTAATTACGACGACCTGTTTGTTTGTCATAATATAATTATAAGTTTACTATGTTTACTGTTTGGTTGCACAAGTGTAATTACATAGTTAAATTAAATTTTAAATTAAGTAATTATCAAAACTTAAAAGTTAATATAATAAATATATGCCTATAAATTTTTATAAGTATAAATAATATTATATTTGGTATTTAAGATGTATATTTTTTCGTGAATATACATTAATTAGTAATCATATATTTATAACTAATATTGTAAAAATAATTTATATATATTTTTTAAATTAATAATATTTAGTTTAGATACTTACAAAAATAAAAAAATATACGTTTTGTAAGAACATCGTGGAATTCATGTTTGATAAAATAAATTAATATTTACAAATATAATGTCATAACATTATTCAAATGTTTGACAAAACTAATCTATCAATTCTAACTAAAAAATGAACAATATGCAATGTGAGCCAATACTACTAAAACAAGTAAATTTGAACCATGAATATAACACAATTTCGAAATTCAAAAAAAATAAAATAGTTTAACATATGTCAAATTCCAACATAATAATAGTAAGTTCCCGTGCAACTTAATAATTAGGAAACACGATAAGTTTATAACCACATCTAACAACGAAATTCCACTTTAATTGTTTCACTCATTATATGTCAAGTTTGTTAATGACTCATTATTTCTAATACGGAAAAGGGTCATATATGCCAGTGAACTATGCGAATTAGGACAGATATGCACGTCATTAATAGTTTGGCACATATATGCCCAATCCGTCCAATACTTACTCATTCATGCCCTTAGTTTAACGGAACCACTATTTTATCTTTCTTAAATAATTAATAACCGGACTCGACCAAAATCTGCTGACCCGATCTGTTAGGAACCGACTCACCCTTATTCCAAAGATATTTTTTGATATATTATTTTTGTTTGATTGAGAAATTGTGTGATAATAATATTTATTTATATAAGTAATTTGATAATCGATTTTTTTTGTTATACATCATTTCGGGAAGTAATCCTACAAATGTAGTAATTGATATTTATTTATTATTTTAATAGTATAATTTGAATTAGTTTGTGCTTTCTTCAATCATCTTACCAATCGATTTTTATTTTTCTCACAATCTATTTGTATTTTTCACCAATACAAATACAAATAATTTCATATTCATTATAACTTAATCCATTTTTTTGTTTAGATAAGTGATCATTATATCATTGATTATTAATTTATTGGACTATTTTCTACATTACAAATTTGTTATAAAATAATTAATAAATTGTTAAAACAGTGGTGCTTCTTTTTTATTTTTATATTTATTTTTTCTGCTCCATCATCTTTGATATTAGATCCAACAGGCATCATAAGTCTTATTGTTGTCTCGGTCATCAATCATTAATTACAAAATTTTTGCTATCATGAATTGTCAATATTAGTTGTCAAACAAGTAGCAACACGGGAAAAAAATTAATAATCTGTCACATTTTATATCAAATTGTTACTTCTTATGTGACATTTTAATATTTGAGGAGTTAAACTTAAAAAGAAATTCTTTGAGTATGATTTTCATATTGTCAATTACAAAATAATAATTTTGGTTAGGTCCCGGTTATTAATTATTTAAGAAAGAAAAATAGTGATTCCGTTAAACTAATGGCATAAATGAGAAAGTATTGGACATATTGGGAATATCTGTGCCACACTATTAACGACTGGCATTGTAACGACCCGACCGGTCATTTTATGAATTTCAACCCCGTTTCCCCCATTTCTACTTCTTTATTTCTTGTTCAGCTGTATTATGTGGTATCAGGTTGGTTGGTTCGAATTCGGAGTGGTTTTGTGGAGGAATGAGACACTTAGTCTCTTAAGTTGGCCATTTAGTTGGAAAAGTCAACCAGAAGTTGACTTGTGAGTAAACGATCTCGGAATTTGATTTTTATGATTCGGATAGCTTCGTGAGGTGATTTGGGACTTAGGAGCGTGTTCGGAATGTAATTTGGAGGTCCATGGTAGATGTAGGCTCGAATTGGCGAAATTGGAATTTTGGCTTTTCCGGTTGGTAGGGAAAACTTTGATATCGGGGTCGGAATGGAATTTCGAAAGTTGGAGTAGGTCCGTGGTGTCATTTGGGATGTGTGTGCAAAATTTCAGATCATTTGGATGAGGTTTGATAGACTTTTTGATCGAATTCGGAAGTTTTTGGAATCCTTAGGCTTGAATCCGAGGGTGATTTGATGTTTTGATGTTGTTTTGAGCGTTCCGAAGGTTGGAGCAAGTTGATGTTATGTGACTTGTCGGTATGTTTGGTTAAGGTCTCGAGGGCCTTGGGATGGTTTTGAGTGGTTGATGGGAAGTTTGGAATTTGAGTTGTGTTGCAGATTTTGATGTTCCTGTTATTTTTGCACCTGCGGATTGGGGACCGCAGGTGCGAGGTCCGCAGAAGCGGTTATGTAGCGCAGGTGCGCAACAGGGGTCGCAAATGCAGTTTGGTCCCCGCATCTGCGATGACCGCAGGTGCGGTGAGGCAAACACAAAAGCGGAAATGCCTTTTTAATGAAATTCCGTAGAAGTAGAGAATTTTGCGCAGATACGGCTCCGTAGATGCGTAATAGGGACCGCAGATACGGAAGTGTTGGGCAGAGTATATACAAAGGCTCCTTCGCGAATTTTTGGTCATTCTTCACCATTTTTGGCCGGAAATTGAGTTTTGGGCAGTAGTTTTCAATAGAAATCAAGTGTTTTTAATGGGGTAAGTTGCTTGGCCTTATTATTTGTGTTTATGATAATTTTTTCATTGTTTAATCATGAAATTAGTGGGATTTAAAGCCTAAAAATGGAGGGTTAGGGCTTGAGTTTGGAGAGCTTTGAGTGGTGATTTGAGAGGCATTTGAGGTCCGATTTTGATATTCTTGGTATGTATAGACTCGTGGGAGGATAAGGATTTTAGTGATGTAATTTTTATTTGAATCCGAGGCATGGGTCCGGGGGTCGGGTTTGACCAATTTCGGGATTTGTGGTTAATTTGATTATTTTCGCGTGAGCTTTGTTCCCTTAGAATATATTAATGTTATGGTTCTGATTTTGGTTAGATTCGGGGCATTTGGAGGCCGAATCGAGAGGCAAGGATGTCGCGGGGCTAGAGTTTGGCTTGGCTTGAGGTAAGTAACGCTTCCAAACTTGGTTCTGAGGGTTTGAAACCTCGAACTATGTGTTCTATGATTACTATTGAGGTGACGCAAATGCTAAGTGATGGGCTTGTGGGAGTGCACCGTGAGAATTTGCGGCCTGGATCATTCCATGGCACCGCCTAGTGACTCTTTCTTGCTGATATCTGTGTTGTAATTATGTGATTAAGTTAATGAGCTACAAATCATGCTAATTATCATGTTAAGGCTTCATGCCAATACTGTTGAGACCCAAGATGTTATTTCTTGGTGTCATATCATTAGCTTTATTGATATTCTGTACCCAGTCCTGTTCATGCATATTATATCATACCTTAGTCTCGATTATTGTTATTTGACACATCATATCATTGTTCGAGCTAGTATAATGACATTTTGAGCCCATGTGTGTGAGACTGGAAAGTGATGACTGAGTGAGGCCGAGAGCATGGTATTGAGTGACAATATGAGATCGGGCTGCACGCCGCAACAAGATATTGAACATGCCTTCGTTGGCTTGTTATAGCGCTTGGGCTAAGAGAAGCCCCTCCGGAGTCTTTACACCCCCAGTGAGCGCAGTTGATGATATTGAGGAATGGATCTTTCCTGGACATGGATCTTGTACAAAGTATTTATATTTGGAGATGGATCTTCTCCATAGGCTGGACTAGCCTTCCTCGGTACTAGATGACTGTTGTCAGTGATGTGTATGTATTCCGGGATGGATCTTTCCTGGGCCTTGTGAGCCATATACAGTACCGAGTGGTTGTGAGTTTATTATTGATATTATCTGGAGATGGATCTTCTTTTAGGCTGGAATGACCTTCCTCAGTACTGAGTGATTGTTGTCAGAGATGTATATATTACGGGATGGATCTTTCCTGGGCCATATGAGCCATATACAGTACTGAGTGGTTGAGCACTGTGGGCGGAAGTATTATATGTAACATTGATCATGCTATCTGTGCATTGGTACTTAGAGGTTCCTGAACTTTATACTCTGCATTGTTCATACTGTGTTTAATCACTGCTGAGGATTTACTTGAACTGAAAGCATGCCTACGTTTCTGTACATTATTTCTGTTACCCTTGAGGAGGTTGAGTTCGTCACTACCTATCAGTCCAAATGTTGGACTTGTTACTTACTGAGTTAGTGTACTCACGTTACCCCCTGCACCTCGTGTGCAAATTCAGGCACTTTAGATCCAGTGGAGGATGTTTGATCGAGGCTTCTGACTTAGGAGATTATGGAGGTACCTGCACGGCGTTCGCAGGCCTTGGCTCTCCACCTTACTTTTCAGTTGTATTTCAGTTGTTCCATTAGACATTATATGATACTATGTATTTTTCCTTAGACACTCATGTACTCAGTGACACCCCGGTGTTGAGCTGGATTGTATCTATTTCAGTAAATTTCTTATGTTTCAATTAGTTCATTAACTGTTAAAAGCTTCCGTAAATGTTTTCAAACTTATTATTATCGTGTTGATTGTTGAGTTGAGGCTGGCCTAGTTTCATGATAGGCGCTATCACGACGGGTCGGGTTTTGGGTCATGACAAGTTGGTATCAGAACCTAAGTTACATAGGTCTCACGAGTCATTAGCAGGTTTAGTAAAGTCTTGCGGATCGGTACAGAGACGTTTGTACTTATCTTCGAGACGCTGCAGAACCTTTAGGAAATCCTACATTCTTGAATTCTTATCATGTGACATTGATTCAACTTGAAATGTAACTCTTTGAATTCCTTCCACATATTTGTATGCGCGCATGAGCGCTCGGTATCAGTTGTGCATCGACGACTCGTGATTCCCTGATCGAATGGCGAGATATGATTTCTATGTATTGATGTTGGGCCAGCCTGGAGGACTTGAGGCCGCGTTTTTTGCCTATAGCTTGAGCGCTGAGGCGTTGATTGTACAGGCACGTGCTTCTAGATTTATGTGTTCGGTAGTGTCCCTATTAGTGGAAGTGATGACTAGAGGGATATGTGACGAGTATGATGTGACTGCGAGATGTATTTATATGATTTGAATGTGACGAGAGGGGTCTGCTGGAGGGTAGAAGTAATTATTTGGTGCTTGATTTCTATCGTGATTTGATGTATAGCCCGAGTTAGGGTATAATGAAGGATCTTTTCATATGGTATAGTTGGGTAATGGAGTAGATTTCATGTTATGATATAAGTTCAGACTCAGGAAGATTTGGTGATTGCGTGATGTTTATGGCGGTGGAAGGGTATAAAGAGAAGTTAGTTTGAGGCAGAGCAGGTGGGTTATCTCCTGCGGAGTGTTCTGAAGTGGTATGAACCCTATGTTATTTGTTGAAAGTCCTTTTTTACCAGTGAAATATATGTGTTGCAGTTTGAGTTTGGATAGTGTATGGGAGTTGTCTTGACTGTTACGAGGGTGAATGCAAGAATTGCAGATAATTTGAAACACTAGATTGTTTGTGTTGCATGAACTTATGAAGGATTTAGTTGAATCTCACTATGGTATTATGGCAGTAATAAAGTATGGGCGTTGTGAGTTTTGTGTGTTTTGACCTATGGCTTTGAGCCAAGTGGGGGGAGTTTGCTATTGATTAGTTGATTGCACAGTTATGTGTTGTATTGGTTCAGTTTGAGGTATATTAGCGAATCAGTTGTGGCTTGCAGAGGTTGAGATCGAGGATGACTTGAGTAAAGGAAAATTTATGCTTTGTAGTCATATCAGAAATGTTGGACGAATTAGTTGTTATTGTAAGGGATGTAATGGGTATGGAGTAAGATATCACTCGATTGCTTAGAAGGATGGGTTACTTCTTTAGGTGTTGCTGATGGGGCACATGTCGTTCGGTTTATTTGATCAGTGTAATTGAAACCTAAGTAGAGTGGATAACTCCCAAGAATGATTTTAATGGATTCGAGACTTATATGTAATAATTGGAGATCTTCAGGGGTTGCATTTGACCAGAAACTGAGGTTTACATTGGAGAGTATTAAGACTTGAGGCATTTCTATATCATTATGGATTCTACACACCAGTATCAGGAAGGTGAAGGTAATGGCATTAGATTTACAGGAAGTCTCTTTAAGGTAAGTATTTTGAATATGGTACTTTTAGGAATATTTAAGAGAGTATTCAACGGCTTTAAGAGCTTTAGACGGTGTAGTTTCATGCTTGAGTCTCGTATGGTGAGTCTGAGTTGAGGATTGCGGTATTATGGCAAGGGAAAATATCAATTTGAAAGAAATTTAGGAGTAACTTGGATAAATAGGACATCTTGGTAGTAGGCCGGATCGACATAGTAAGGGATATGATTAGTTCTTTGGGTACTTATGAGGTAATGAGTTTCTACAGGTGTATCGTGGCAATGCTGTTGGGTTTTCGATGGCTTGCGTGGCTTGGTTGAGTTAGTAGGATTCAATTCTGACGGTTTGGTTTTGTGAAAATGGGATTCGGGGAATTCTTGATGGTTTCTACCACAGTTAGAGATGTATAATTTCTAATGGCTTGAGGAGCATGTGATGTATAGCAATTTTCTTCTAGATTTGATCAAATGTAAAGTTCTTGGCTAGTGGACTACGTAGTTGCTTGTGGCTCGGAAGGGATATGAAGTTCTTATGGTTACCCTAGGATAGTATGGTATATGCGGTATGTTGTGTAGGATTGAGATTTGCATGTGTAAGGTCACGGTTCAGATTTGAAAGGAAGGTCATAAATTCTTAGGTAGCACGGGGCAGTTTCAGATGATTAGGCAAATGATATTACAAATTGTGCGGCTTGATGAGGGTATACATTTTAGGAAGGGAAGTGTGTTTGAATTAAAAGTATTTCATTGGTATTGCGGCACTCTCTTGTTGGATAGACTGTTGATATTCAAGTTGTTTGGTGGCACAGAAGAGTTATAAAAGTATCCCTTATGGAATGATTGAGTATTAGAGGTATGTTATATATTCGAGCGGTGGAGTTGGGATCAGATATAGTGATTCATATGCTTTATGGATTTGGGGATTGGGAGTTCTCATAAACAGGTTATGTTGTGGTTGTGGACCGCGTATATCGATCTTGTGTGGCGACTATCGGGGGTTCGGAGATCCGGGTGGATCCTTTGTTGCTTAGTATGTTAGATTTTGATGTGATATTGGATATAGACTGGTTGTCTCCGCGTCGTGTTATTCTGGACTGTTGCGCTAACACGACGACATTGGCTATGCCGGGACTACCACGGATTGAGTGGCGAGGTTCGACGGATTATGTTCCCAGTAGGGTGATTTTTCATTTTTGAAGACCCAGCGGATGGTTAGGAAGGATTGTCTTCTTATTTGATCTTCGTGAGGGATATCGGTGCAGAGACTCCTACCATTGATTCAGTTCCAGCGGTGAGGGATTATTTCGGATGTGTTTCCTACTGCTGGGCATGTCACCGGACATGATTGTTGATTTCGATATTGATTTGGTGGTCGGGCGCCGTATCATATGGCACTGGCGGGGTTAAAGAAGCTGAAAGAGCAACTTCAGGAACTCCTTGATAAAGGGTTCATTGGTAGGTCAATATGGATGTGCGTTCTGCATCGAGTCGGCCTTGTTGACTCCGAGTTGCTATTATTGAGGGATGTGTTGATTCGATTGTTATTGAGCTTATTAGTGTTCTGGGGAGATCTATGAGTTACCTTTCCATGTTGCAGGGCATTATGATTTGTTGGTTATAGGCACATATGGTGCGGTTCTATTGGGGTCTCATAGTGGAATTCGATAGTAATTGATGTTAAAATACATATATCAATCAGGGAAAATGTGCTTTTAGTCCTTAGATATTGACAAATTGTGGCTAATTATCACATTAACCTTTAATTATTTAAAACATTTTTTTTATTTCTCTATTTGTGTATCCTTACAAATTTAACAAACTACTCCCCCCATTACATCATTTAATTACCTATAGTGAGAACCTTGAAAATATATAAAATAATTAAAACCTTGAAAATATATAAAATAATTAAAACCTTGAAAATATACCAAGTAATAAAAACCCTAGTCCGTGCTTGTTTTGTTAATTTCGATACATATGCAAATTCTGTTAAACCTAAAATCGTAGTAGTTGTCCTCGAGATTTTTGGACTGATCTGTTGACGTAAAACCCGTATAATCGTTTGTTCTCTATCACTTTTCTTTTCCTTTATTGCCTTTTCATTTTTTTGGAGAGAACAAAATTACCTCAATTTTTTTACCAAATATATTAACTTATAACTTTTACAAGTTTACTCGTCCACTACACTAAAAAAATACATTTTTACTTTTACTTATCCAATTTTAGCAAATTAAGAGAAAGACAATTTTTTCTTCTTATTTTACCCTTAATATTAATTACTCATTTCCTAAATTTATTTCCCAATACTCTTTGAAATGTTATCATTATAAGGAGTTAAGATAAAATATATACTATAATTATTATTATTTAATGGGCGTGAAAAGTCGAAAGGGGACGACTAAAAGTGAACTGAGGTGTTACTTATTAAGTGATAAGTGATGTTAAAATCATATCTATCTATCTCTCTATATATAAAAGAGAACATTTGAAAAGTGAGGTGACACATTTTTTTGGCCAAGAAACCTATTTATCTTTTTCTTCATTTTTTGCTTTTTCCCTTCATTCTTTGTATTTATGTTAAAAAGCCTAAAAATCTCTATTAAAGTCACTAAGCAAAGTCATAACGGCCAATAGATCCTTAATTTACTTTAGATATTCATTTCTCAGTCCATTATAAAATAATGCTTCTTTTGTATAATCATGTGGCATTCGGCATACACAATATTTTGTATTGTTAACAACTTGAATATCATGATTGCGTGAACATATAAATTCTTGCAGAGTAAAGTAATGGGACTTACAATTCCTTATGTTGTTGTTCACCCAGACACAAATTAATTACCTTTTCCTTTCATTTCAAATACCCAATGATAGTATTAGAATAATATTGCTAAGTGGCATGCTGAAAGTGAACGGTGGCATCTCTCATATGTCAAGAAATATATTTATCTCTTCTCTTATTTTTTTTTACCCCTTATCTTTCTATTTGTTTTCTGATTAGATAATTAATCACGTTCCACCTTACATATTGAATTTAAAACATTTCTAAGTTTTAACATGAATAAGAGGAATAAATAATAATAAGATATTAGATAAAGACTAATTGAGTGAAAGGGGGTTACACTAATTTGGAATATTAAAAGGTACATTAAGGAGAAATTTTATAAAGTATAACAACAAATTCGCATAAGTGTACACTAATGTAGATTTAATTAGTGTAACTCTTCCAATCATTGTTAAGAAATTAGTTTTCCATCCCGCCAGTCTAGATTTAAAATTATCAAGTAAGAACTGAAAGTCACTCTTTTTTGTCTTGCCTGAAATATTGGAAAATTCAAATATTTACCAAAATTAATACCTTCTTTGAGTTGAAAGAATGCCATAGCCAGATTCTTATCATTAGTTGTAGAGTTTTTTTAGAAGAATAATCTTCCAAATCATGTCATGCAATATATTCAAATCCCTTCGAACATAGTTACTAAAATGGATCAATATCAACGTAACTTTTTTGTGGGGAACAACTGCCACCAAAAAGAAAATGCACCTTATAAAATGGAAGCAAATTACTACACCACGAGAAATAGGGGGTACTCTAGGAATCCAAAATTTACGACAAAAGAATAATGCTTTACTAGCCAGTCTTATATGGAGAGTATTCCATTCTCCTCAACAACTCTGGGCTAATCTATTAATTAATAAATTCATTCATCGGACACCATCTTCGTATTACTCAACAACTTGGCGTAGTATATTACGAGGTTGGACAAGTTGCCAGATTGGACTACAATGGAAAATTGAAACTGGTGGAAATATTAATTTCTGGCACGACTACTTGATTAAAAATGGATTAACTCTTTGTTCGATAATTAGTGGAACATTACCTTACCAACATCAACTAATGAACATTGACGCTATTTATGATGATGGTTGGAAATGAGACCTTTTACCATTTGAAATCCCCCAGGACATCCAAAACCTTACAAGAAATCAATGCATTTCTAAGTATAGTAAAAAGAGTGATAGCATCTACTGGGCACTAACTCCCAATGGTAAATTTACAGTACATTCTATGTATAAAGCCCTAGAAGATAGTTCCAACAATAATTACAGTATAATACAAACATTTCATTGGATCTGGAAACTACTAATACATCCAAAAATTAGATATTTCATTTGGCTTCTTAATCATAATAGACTGCCCACTTTTCAATTTCTTCATTATCTCAACATTATCTCAAATGCAGAATGCCATTATTGTCACAAGGATGAGGAATCATCAACTCATATTTTCATAAAGTGTGAAAATGCTATAACATATTGGAATGAACTAGGAATGGGAGGATATGTCAACACACTTACTAGCTTGAATATGCCACATGAATGGCTTACTCAATTGATGAACTACAAACAGAAAAAATTTCCTCATAACATCAATCCACATTTATGCACCTTTACGCCTTTGAAATATTTGGACAACTAGAAATAAAAATATTTATGAGCACTTGCATAAATCTGTTAGTGTCCACTTCACTACTCAGCATGCCACTGAATTTTGCTATCTCACTGCTTCTAATCATAAAATACAATGGCACGAAAGAACTCCTTTAAAATGGATACCTCCAAACCCTAACATTTACAAAATAAACACGGATGGAGCACATTCATCATCTCATCATAAAAATGGTATTGGCGGAGTAGTTCGAAATCATAATGGAGACTGGATTCTAGAGTTTTCAGGCAATATTCCATCACAATCTATTATTACAACTGAGCTATATGCATTGTTACAGGGACTTACTTTAGCTAAGCTTCATAATATTATACCAATTCAAGTGGAAATTGATGCCAAAGAGGTAATTGCAATACTATGTACTAATAATTTAACATTTGCTAATCTATCACATGACTGCAGGCACCTCCTAGGGATGCTCCATGATCCGCAACTTACACATGCGTACAGGGAACAAACTAGATTAGCAGATAAATTAGCAAGTTTGGGAAGTCTTTTGGAAGGAACTTATGAAATAGAAGTCTTGCACCGGCCACCACTTTTTACTGAACAAATTTTGGAAGATGACAAGCTAGGACTGCAAAGGATCCGCTCAATACCACAAAATTTAGATGTTGTTCAAGATCAACCACCTACAGTGCAAGGAACCCTTATAGTCTTAGTCCAAGCTATACTGGCGGCTTAAATAGAGATAGATCTACTACTGATATTTATAATATAAGATCTGCTACTACTACTAACTTAATTGGCTCTACGCCTAGTGCTACTACAAGTAACTTGGTTTATAATATGGTGCAATATAAGCACCAACCACTCTGTACGCATGTTTAGTTATATGTAATATTTACCTTTAGTACCAAAAAAAAATTCGCATAAGTGAGGCTATTATCTGGACAATGAAAGAGTGAAATATTTATTCAATTGTGAAAAAGGGAGACAAAGACTGTGGTAGGATAGATGAATTCGAGCTCTTTAAAAGAGAAATTATTGGTAGAAAGATTCTATCCCATATGAAAGAGTACATTTAAAATATTTTTCTTTTTTCATTTCTATTTTTTGTTTCCCGTCTTTTTACCATTTTCTTAATAAAAAAATAGAGAAAAAAAATCAATCTTATGAAATATAAGTGTCAATAATTTATATTAAGAAAATTCTAAGAGGAACTCCCTGAGAGGAAGAATAAAAAAGCGGGTGGCATATATCAGATCTATATCTCCAAAATTACAGCATTAGCATTTTTCTCATTATAGTTTTATTTTTATGTTTTTCTCATATTTAACCTAAAATGTATCTCATGTATTCTTTCTATCAAAGCAACTTTATATAATATTTAAATAATCATGAAATTATGATAGAATAATAAAAGATGACTCAGTTGTAAAAATTAATTTTTTTATTAAAATTATTTTAGTATTGTTAAACTATATTTAATGGCAATTACACTAGTACAATTATCAATCAGGGAAAATGTGCTTTTAGTGCTTAAATATTGACAAAATTATGATTTTAGGCTTTGTGATATGTGACTAATCACATTTAACCTTTAATTTAAAATGTGTTATTTTATTCCTCTTTTTGTGTATCTTCACAAATTTAACGAACTACACCCCATTACATCATTTAGTTACCCATATTTTATGTATCCTCCTTGTATTCCCCCACTGGGGATTGTATTTATGATTCTACCTTATTCTAAAACTTTTGCTCATGTTCCGATCCATTGCTCAACTTATCTCAATCTTTGCATCAATCACTCCTATGTCCTAATGTCTTCAATAGTTCTTATTTTTCGACCTAACACTTTCAATAATTCACAATCTACACAAAATATATTCAATTTATATTAATATTTGTCCATTTAAGCTCAATAAAGACTTAACCATTGACTTGTTGCCGGACTACGTTCAACCTACCAAACACTAACGCCAATTACATCATTATCTGCGCTAACTTGTTCCACCTCAAATCTTCTAAGCTCAAGGTTTCTTGTTATTAATGCCAACAAAACAGGTTGGCCCGGAGAAAAGATCACCCAAAGGTAAAATACATAAGTTAGTCACCTGACCTATTGCCCAAATCCTCTTTACACACTTTCTATGGACGATAATACTATTACACACACAACCTTTTTAAACTGTATCTAGTACACATCTCTTTTGACCAGGTCCCGTAAAAAGTTCATTCGTGTATTTCACGTGTTTGACTTTTGTTTATAAACTTAAAAATAAAAATATAAAATATAAAATTACAAATATGCCCTCATCTTCTTCAACTCATACTTGCAACACCATTATAGAGCAAGTTTTAAAATGGAGACAACCAAGAACATTCTGCCAAAATATTCCTTCCCATCAAATATGGTCATTAAGCTATAAGACAACTTTTTGAAATCATTACCCATTTGATTTAAAATTACAGATGCAAAACCAAATCGAGGAGGAAATTCAATCAAAAGTTGACGGAATTGCGTTACTAGTTAGGTTTCTTCAATGAAGTCAACACGGCCAGCTCAACCTGACCCACCAACTCTTTAGGTTCGCTTTCTTCAAAGAACATCATCGGTTCACCTCGCCGGTCACTCGAAACGCCGACACTAGTGTAATTTCCTCGCTCGATATCCCTTTTCCCTCGCATCCAGTTCCTTCCTCCCTGTTGTTGAGCTAGAACTCGAACTACCTGTTCTCTTGTGTGACTACCAGAATTTATCCGACGATGTCGAGTCCAATGTATCATTTTGGCTTCCGTTATTCCATAGAGTCGTCGGCGGCAGAGTTGAACATGGAGTACATTGCTTATATGCTCTTGATGCTTTCAATGCCACGTCCTTTATCTACACCACAAATTGGGGGAGTGAGTTCAGAGGATGAAGATGGAGAAGAAGGGGTTGTGACCCAATTAAATAAAATTTGAACACGTGGCACTTTAATAAATAATATAATAGCAAAAAATTAAATTTCACTCGCTTCTTTTGTGTGTAAACACGCGAGTCAAAAATGGTATGTACTAGATACACTTTAGAAAGGTTGCGTGTGTAATATTATTATCGTCCACAGAAAGTGTGTAAAAGGGATTTGGATCATTGGTCAGGTGGGTACTTATGTATTTAACCATCACCCAAAAAAAAACTGCTGGAAGTCTAATTTTCTAAGTTCTAATGCTGATCTTTTTTTTTTTTGGATGATCATGATGTCCGTGTTAACTTGCGTACAACTCAACTAATTATACAGGATATCTGTCACCTCTCGATCACCAACAACAAGTATTACCAAGTAACCTGTCCACCATGCCGGAAGTCTAATTTTCTAAGTTCCCAAGCTGATCTTCTTTAAAAAAAAAATAATTGTGGTGTCCGGGCTAGCTTGCGTGCAGCTCCGATTCGACTAATTCATGTACCTTTCCATCACCAACAACAGGTACCAAGTGTCTCTGTCCACCATGGTGATCCTTTTTTAACCAAAAAAATATATCGATAGAGAGAGAAAAGGGACAGAGAGAGTGGATAAAAAAAATGTTGAATTTATTAAGCACGCCAAATGAAAAACAAGATGAAGAGATAGTAGGCACGAGCATGATTTTAAGTGAAAACGTAAATCCTCGAAATTACTAAAACAAAGAACCTTTACCCTGGAACCTCTTTAAATTTGTTTGAATCATTTGATTCACTCAAAGGATTGAGTACAGCACCAACGAAAAGCACCAATCTTGAAACCTCTTTCCCTTATCATGAACAAGAAAGGGTGATCTGCTACAAACGTTGGACGAGGTGGTGGTGTTAAATCATACAATGAACATCCCAACTCATCATCTGACTCCTCAGTAACAGCTGCTGCCTCACTACCCTTCTCATGTCCTAAAGCTAGACTGCTGAAGCAAGGCCTTTATTACCTCATAGGCCATGCTTTTCAAGCGTGCCTCCTAAAGCTACACTTCTGAAGCGTGGTCTTTATTACTAAAAAGGGCAGTCCGGTGTACACGTGTTCATGCAGGGTCGGGAGAAGGACCGCACCCCAAGGGGCAGCCCGGTCTTTGATACTATGCTTCAAAAAAATTATATTTTTTTTGTATACACCCTATCGTATATTTGAGGATATTACTTAAGTATAAAGATCTGAAGCACTTCATTAATTAATAAACAAGAGAGATTGTTTCAAACACATACATGCAATAAACTTTGAAAATCATGTACTACATCAACTAAACTAATAAAGCAAATTGCTTCAAATTGTGCACTAAATATGAACTTTACAAAATCAAATGTATTGTCCAAAAGTCTTTATCATTAACTTCAAATGGATCAAACTGACTTTGGCCACCACTTTCAATTGCATCACAAGAATTTTCCTTGATCTAGAACTGATATTCAATACAACAAAGGCCTGCAAAACAACATGTGCGCGTTATTTACTTAACTATAGTTCACACACCAGGTGCACTTGCCAAAAATGCTGCATTGGTGGTAACATAACATCATAAAAATACAATAAGATGAAAACATACAATCAGATCAAAAGCTATGCTACGTTTCTATTTTTTATGGACTATGGTGACTCAAAAACAGAACCCTTTGGCCAGAAAGTGAACCAGTCTAAGGAAAGGCTATATCAGGGTGGTCAACAAAGAAAAAAGTTGTGATCATCCGAAATATCAATGACTTGCATTCTTAAAGCAAGTCTACGTACTCACCCAACTGAGAGAACATAATTATTTGGGGAAGCAAGTTAAGGGAAGAAGAGCAAGCAGCGATGCTTTTGATGGCTCTTTCTTGTGGATATGTCTACGTTTAGGACATTATTACTCCTCTTCCCAATAAAACAAACCATCTCTAGCTCTATGTCCTAGCAGTAGCACCGAGTGGAAACCCCTTATAGTCATTAAAAAGAGATCCAAAAGGTGATAATAATGCATAAAAGAGAAGTCCGCATCCCAAGAATAGTACTAACATCTTGCTTTAGCAGGTATAAACAATATAAAAAAGTACCTTTTCAAGAATTATTCTATGAGTTTGATCCAGATAAATCTGAAAGATTTTTGGTCTCTCGCAACCTATGCATTACTTGAATCAACCTAGAAGGATAAGGTATCTAACACGCATCTAAATGACATATGATGAAGTTATAAATTATAAGTACCTTGACTGATTCTATTATTCCTTCAGCTTGAGTAATACTAGCGAAAAGTAAACCCCTTTGCTGTCGCGGTCACCATTCTTCATTTTCATTGGCACAACATACCTATAAAAGAAAAGAATAATGTCAAATCTTTAGTTAGAAACGTTATTGGAAGCATGTTTGTGCAGAAACGGGGAAAAGAAAACATTTCAGCACATGTAATTTTTCATTCTCTCTCACATGATATGAGAATTTTTTAACAAACACTAATGAACAATTACATTAGCACAAGCCTGGCTTTAGATTTCAATCAATACATACTTTCATAAAGGAGACTTGCAAGTTGAATCACATCTTCTTGTTGGTAACCACTGCAAAGTTTGATAGAAGACAAGAAATTCTTGGATCATCCATTCTCAAAAGAAGTTGCGATAGACACAAGATAACAGTGTCTAGTAATGGCTCCCCTAAGCTCGATACTACAAAAAGCAAGAGTAACGGTTAGGCACGAAAGAGTTAGTCTACAATTGTATCAAACCAGTGAGGTCAGTAATTACGTAGATGTCTTATCATTTACAAAAAGTAGCAGCACCAGAGAAACAGGGACAATATCCATGTGCAGTGAAACATTTTCTTTGAGAGGCAAAATCACTTAAGACGCATATAGAATAATTTATACTTAAAGAGAGGCAAATCATAGAGTTCCAACAGTGAAGGTTTTTGTTTTTCAGGGGAGGGGGAGGCCAATAATTTCTTCACTCTGTCCGATAATTTCTTCACTCTGTTAACGAGACATGAGAGCAAGAGCCACTATGCTACAATAGAAACTAATAATTGTATATAGTTTCTTTTCTTACTAAAAAAAAGGGTAGCCCCGTGTCGGATCCTTCAAAAATGCACTACTTTTGGAGGATCCGACACGTATCCTCCCACATTTTCGGAGAGTCTACGCAACACAACATAGGGTCAATCAAGTTGAGTTCCATAAAAGAACTGTGGTGCAGCTAAATTCCTGAGTTTTGTAGCATTTTATCATTCAAGAGGAAAGTTCAAATACCTTTGGCAATTCCCTACTTCTTTCGTTTCCCAGAACAAACAAAACAAAATTTTAAAAAAAGAATTGAAAGAAATAAAAGTATTTATATGTAGGTGAAACATTTTAGACGATAAAGCCAGTATTAAAAAAATTTAGTATAATGATTTCAAACCTCTCATGCTACATTATGGACTAGATAGGAACACAATTAGAAGGGTGAAGAAGGGGCATAACAAACAACGATCAATCAAAAAGTGGCTGACTCTGTAGCAAATGGTAGGTGGGACACAGAGGCTTTGCTGCAAATGGTAGGGTGATGAAGTGTGGTAAGACATGTACTCATAATTAGGTACCTGGATATCCAATTAACCCAGGTATTTGGATGCTAATGGAATCTGCTATGGTTCTCAACTCACCAGCATGGGATCTGGTTAGGAGATGTAAAGAGGAAAATTACACATATAAGATGAGCTTTTTTGCTATGGAGGATATGGAATAGGAGCTAACTCTAGATGACATTTTGCAGCAAAGAGGAGTCTTCGAGATGTTGGTGCTGCACGACGCCTCAAAGGGAGACAATACAACATTTATGCCTTCACGCTCCAGCAGCTTTTGAGGTATGGCACTATTTCACAACAGCTTGTGGTTCCAACAAGAGAGGAAATACATCACAACAAGCTTGTTTACTTTGGTGGAAAAAAGAGGACATCACCTCTCATGCTGCTGTGGAGCTACCACCTCATGCGAGAAATTTATAAGATAGTAATGTTATGAACATCACCCAGATAAGAACTAAGGAAACTACTTGTAATTACAAGAGCTTGTTTTCCCTGGAGTGAAGGGAATGGTGCATGCAACAACACTCTGATCATGAAAGAACATTGCAGTTTTTTCTATGGGAGTGAAGCGCAATAATAGCATACTAACATGAAGTAGTGCAGTTTAAGTTTTAGATAAATCTTGTAATGGAATAAACTGTGATTTCCTTGGAAACTAAAGTTATAGCAGTTTGGTATGACAGATCATAAGCAGACTGATCCTATACACAACAACACAAGATAGTGAACAAGAATATTCTTTAAACAAGAAAAGGCCAAAACAGAACATCAAGAGAAAATGAAGAACCTAATTTAACACAGAAACACTATAGGAAGCAACAACAGAAGCAGCAAAATACTTTGGATAAAAGAGAATAGAAGTGCTGCAGATATTAATAATTGGAATTTTTTTCCATTTTGAGCTAAAAATAATTTCCCAAAGGATTGTTCAAAACTGTTCATTGGTATTGCGATTTTCTCTATAACGCTTTGCCCTCATACCTTGGTATAGTTGGGTTTATTGACTTCTGACTAAAGGCACAATCAGTCAAACTAATACTACTGCATAAATTCTCAGTCATCTACTTAAAAAAATTTATACAGCTTTCTGAAGAATGTCTACAAATACAGGTTAACATTAATATTAGCTGTCTCTGGCTCCAACATTTGGTGGACAACCAAAAATAGCTGGTCATCCTTTGCAGCACAACCTTATCGTCAGGTACATGTTGTTGTTGGTAAAATGTGTACTCATAATTAGGTATCATTTTTTTTTTTTGATAAGATAAAAGTTTATTAATAAAGGTACCAAGAAGGTACTCAAATTACAACCAAACAAGACAGACCCTATAACAATCTCTAGTTACATATTTCCAAGTGAGTCTAAAAATTACATATACTGATCAATACTCTCTAGAATACTCCTTTTACACCAAAAAAGCGGATTTTGCATACAAAGGTTCCTGACTCTAGAGATGTGGTTCCTTTTATTCTCGAAACAAGCATTATTCTTCTCTGTCCAAATAGTCCAGAAGACGCATAAAGGGATTGTTCTCCAGATCTGCTTTTGTATCCTTCCAATCCTCTGCCCGTTCCAGCTCTCCAACAAGCTCTTAACATCTGACGGCATAACCCAAGCTACACCACACGTATTTAGGACAAGCTCCCAGCATTGCTTAGCAAACTTACAATGAATAAAAAGATGATTGACTGATTCCAAATCCTCTTCACATAGATAACATCTGTTGCTTAAAGAAAAACCTCCCCTTTGCAAATTGTCTTGGGTTAAGCATGCTTTCCTATAGACAATCCACCCAAAACAGGCTACCTTAACAGGTGCTTTGGTCTTCCATAGTATTTTCCAAGGCCAATTTGACTCAAAGTGTTCAGATTGTTTCTGAAGAAGGTTATAGCAGCTTTTAACAGAGAACTTCAATTCATTGTTCGCTGTCCAGATCATAGAATCCTCTTTATCCTCTTCTACCATTGCTGTACCCAGTAGATGTAAAAATTGCCCCACCTCCTCCATCTCCCAATCATTAAAGTCTCTTCTGAATCTTAATTGCCACCCATTAGAGGAGTAGAAATCAGAAACACTACCATCTCTATTAAAAGAAATATTGAATAGAGTTGGGAATCTGTTTTTCAAGCTTACCTCCCCCAGCCAAACTTCAGACCAAAATTTTATTTTGGCACCATTTCCCAGTTTCAATTTTGTGTGCTGCTGAAACTCAGTCCACAATCTGCTTATGTTACTCCAAATACTACCTCTTGAAGCACTTTGGGCAATAGGAGGGCACCATATATCCTTCTTCACATACTTTGCATTTTTCAAATTCTTCCAAGTTTTTTTCCTTACCATCATTATACCTCCACAACCATTTAAATAATAAACTCTTATTATGTATTCTCAGATTTCTAACCCCCAAGCCTCCCCCTTTCTTATCAATCATTACCCTCTGCCATTTGACCAAATGAAACTTCTTTTTATCTGCCATGCCTTCCCATAGGAAATTACTTCTTAGGACATTTAATTTCTTCTCAACATACGCAGGCAATTGAAACATAGACATTAAGTATGTTGGAATTCCATCCAATACACTGCTTCCTAAAGTAAGTCTACCCCCAAAAGATAGATATTGCTTTTTCCATGGAGTCACCTTACTGTTACATCTATCCAGTACCCCTTGCCATATTCTTTGATTATTCTTCTTAGCACCCAACGGTAGCCCCAAATAAGTTGTAGACAATTGCTCCACCTTACATCCCAACACCTCCGCTAAATCTTCTATACAATTGTCTGCATTAATACTAAACAAGCTACTTTTTGACAGATTCACCCTCAATCCTGTCACTGCTTCAAAAATCAATAGAATCCCTCTCAGATAGAAGAATTGTTCTCTATTTGCTTCACAAATAATCAGTGTGTCATCTGCATACAATATATGAGAAATGTTACATTTTACCCCTCCTCTTCTTCCAACCTGCAACCCCCTGATTCACCCTAATTGCTCAGCTTTTTTTAGCATTCTGCTAAGTATTTCCATGATCAAAACAAATAGATACGGGGATAGAGGGCCCCCCTGCCTTAGCCCTTTGGAAGAACTAAAGAAAACTTGAGGACTTCCATTGATGAGCACTGAAAATCTTATAGTGGATATACAATATTCAATCCATTTCAACCATTTTTCACCAAAATTCATCTGTCTCATGATACATATTAAACAAGCCCAATTGACATGATCGTATGCCTTCTGAAGGTCCAATTTACAAAGTACCCCTTGCCTTTTATTTCTCACCAAGTATTCCACACATTCATTTGCAACCATAGAAGCATCAACTATTTGCCTCCCCCTAATAAATGCATTTTGATTATCGGAGATTAGCCTTCCTATCACCAATTTAAGTCTTTCTGCCATCAATTTAGCAATAATTTTATAGACACTCCCCAAAAGACTAATTGGCCTGTAATCTTTAATTTCCACTGCATCCTTTTTTTTTTTTTTTTGGAATTAAAGCTATAAAAGTGGCATTGAAACTTTTAGCAAAGTTTCCTTCTTGGAAAAATAGTTTCACCGTTTCCCAGACATCTCTCTTGACTGTATTCCAGCATTTCTGAAAAAAATGAAGATTGAATCTATCTGGACCTGGTGCCTTGTCTCCTTTAAAGAGTTTTATCACCCAGATTAGAACTAGGGAAACTACTTGTTTTCGCTGCTATCTACCTTTATGATCATTCACTATAAACCAAATACATAAGTACCAGGCTTGATGACTTGGTTTTTTTTCTTTAAAAAATGTTATAGAAATTAATGCTGCAAAGGAAGGAGTAAAAAAAGCAAATTAACTTGAGTGAAGAGAATGGTGCATCTGCAACAACACTCCAATCTTGCAAGTAAGTTGCAGTTATTTCAATGGGAGTGAAGCGCAATAGTAGCATACTAACACTGAAACAAAGCAAAGCTATAGTTTCAGTTTTAGATAAATCTTGTAATATAATAGTGTGTGATTTCCTAGGAAACTAAAGTTTTAGCAGTTTGATATGACAGATCATAAGCCGGCTGATCTTATACACAACAAGAAAACATAGTGAACAAGAATATTCTTTAAACAAGAAAAGGCCAAAACAGAACATCAAGAGAAAATGTCAAACAGATAAAAGAAACAGGACATCAACAAATGGGCAAAAGCAAAGTAGGGCATCTTTCATAATTGAACTCTTCATTATAAACAATAAGAATGAACTCTAAGAGTCACAGGGACCTTGAGAAAAAGACACCACCTACACTGAATATGTGCAGACCTTTGACTATTCCACTAGTATATGTTCTTGATAACCTGCCCATCAAAGTCAGGCAGATGAGATTTCTTCCCTTAATTCCCACCTTTTTGCTTACTTGCCTAACCACCAAATCAACCCCACCCCCCCAAAAAAAAGAGAAATAGATAAACGCAATCAAAAGTTGGAACTAACCCTGCCTCCAGGGATTTGATTCAGCGGTAAGGACGCAGAACTTAAAATGAAGGTCAGACATATGTCACGAGTTAAAACCCGGTAAATGATTGAAACTTGGTATGTAAGTGGGAGCAAGGTAGAGAGACGAGCCCATAGCCCTCAGAGTTCCGGACCTGTAAGCACATTAGAGTTAGGCCAGCTAACACACAGGGTATTCTCGGTTTTGAAAGAAAAAAGAAAAATTGGATTCTATCGCTCCTCTAAAGAAACAAGGCTTGTAACCTCCTAGTGTAACTCCTCGATGCAGTGCACTGCACTAAACAATCACTATGCCGACTACAAGAAACACGACCAAGCCAGTACAACATTTTCATCTTAATTCTCCACGAACAAAGTTATCCCACAGTACATCTTTCATATTGCACCTCCAATTTTGTAGATATAAGACCTTGCAAAGTACAAGAATAAAGTGAATGATAAAACACTCAAAAAAGAAGCAAATAAAAGTAATCAAGATATGCTCGGTTCAAGTTATCTGAAAACCAACTATCATGACCGTATTTGGCAGTGGCTTTCACAATAAAAGAGATGAGGAAACTGCTCAAGAAGTTACCTACACCAATTAAGCTGAGATACAGAGCAATACCTACACTTTTCAGCTCCTCGGGCACCTGATCATAGAAGAACTCCTGCAGACAAATCAAGGTGAATACATCAGATATGCCATAGAGTATATACTGAGGTACTAACCACCAGATGCTCATGGGAACAGTTACCATCGGATTGTTGAAAAGCCCATTCTCTAGAGCAGTTTGTATACGATACTCTCAACTATGGCTGCAGTTATAATGACAACTATAGACACGAAAATTCTCGTTCGAATTCTTTGAAGCATTGTGATGCCCGAAGGTTTCCTAGTCACAGCGAGGAGCCAAAATACAGTCATATATAGGAATAGGGAGCACTATAGAGATGGCAATGAAACATTGCAAAGAAGCTTGTAACACCTTGCTTGGTGAACAAAGTGGATGTCTGTAAAGACACTATGGCATATACTTCAGGTGCAAGCAATGCTGTAGAAAGACAACTAAAAGAGAATGTGTTAGTTCTGTCTTTGCTGTGTGAATCTTTGGTTGAAAGAATAGCATAACCCTATAGAAAAGACAGCTGATGAAAAGATCTCAATGTACTGAAATTAATACAACAAAAAGAAATTACCTGAAGTGAAGGCAATAGTGCCTTGGCAATAACTCTCCAAATAATCAAAGTAAACTGCAGTTGGTTCTATATGAGTGAAGAACAATATTAACATGAAATAATGCAAACTATAGTTTAAGTTTTAGATAAATCTTGTAACGTAATAAACTGTGATTTCTTGGAAACCTAAGCTTTTAGCAGTTTGATAGAAAGATCATTTGCAGACTAGTCCTATAAACAACAATAAAAAAAGTGAACAAAACTATTTAAAACAAGAAAAGGCCAAAACAGAACATGAACAACTGGGCAAAAGCAGAGTACAACTTTCATAATGAAGCTTTTCATTATAAACAACAAGAACTCTAAGAGTTAGAGAGACCTTGAGAAAATGACAACATCATCTACATTGCATAAACCGATGATGAAAAAATTTGTAGGTGTTCCTTGACCAACATACAGATACCTATTTTTTAACTCTTTCATTCCACTTCACCCAGATCACATACTGTATCTATTTTCTCCTCCACTTTAAACTGCTAAGATTTCCTCATCCTGTTTCTGAATTTGAATGTTCCATGTCGCTTTTCTGAATCTGTCTTTAAGTTTAATGCTAGAAGTTGGAGAAAGATTTAGAGAGTCCATCGAATAGAAGCTACTCCGGAGAGAATATGACTTTATAAAATTGTTGGTAAGAAGAGTATTAGGGAAGAGTAAAAGATGCTGAAAGAGCAAATACAGTGACAGCGAAGCAACTTAAGGTAAAATAGAGTGCACAAATGAAGTTTACAAGAGAACATTCCATAAGTTAGCCATTTAGCCAACAAGACATGCAAAAATGACAACTGTCGAAATCGATGTTGTTAATGGAGAGTGAACAATATTACTTTCAGATGCCAAAAATTGTATAGCTCAACATCAGCAGTCAATGCATTCTGTTTTCCTTACTTAAGAGTCATCTTCAAGCCTCCTCCACTCGTTGCTACAAATGGAACTTTTTGTTCAGGTACTAAATTAATTTGACTTCTCTTATTTGCTGCTGTTGTCTTACTTTTAGCAGCTTGATATTACAGATTATAAGAAGAGTGATCCTATACCAACAACGCAAAAATAGTGAAACAACAAAATTCTATAAACAGGAAAACACAAACAGAATATCAAGAGAAAAATGTCGTACAGATCAAAGAAACTGGACATCAACAAATGAGCAAAAGCAAAATAAAAAAGAGCATCTTTCATAATTGAACTTTTCATTATAAACAATAAGAATTGAACTCTAAGAGTCAGTGAGACCTTGAGAAAATGAAAACATCATCTACATTGCACAAAATCGATGATGAAAAAATGTGTCGGTTGTTATTTTAACACCAACATATCTAAATATCCCTAAGATTTCAGAGATATCCCAACTAAAAGTACCCTAATCTAAAAAAAGTTATCTTGGATTTCAAAGAAACTCGAGAATAAAACATACCCTTTCCAAATATTTACCAAGCTTCAATTTTCCAGAATTAGTAAAGCAAGTCACTTTGCACTAAACCATGACCCCCAAAATCCAATAGAGAATCCCAATCAACTTCCACCTCATCACCTTCCTGATAAGAGCATTCTTGATTTTCCATGTTCAGCATTCCAAAGAATCCATCAGAATCAGTTTGAACCAACATTCCATCCTTTGGTTCTAATTGTTCCACAGAAAAAGCATCAGACGAGGTACTCTCCAACATCATAGGATTGTTCTTAGAGAAAATCATAGTACTCTGTTGTGAGGGTTCTTGCAAGACACGGTCAATGAACCTCTTATATTCTACAACAGTAGCAATACTGTTTCCTCGGATTTCTGATCTGGGGTTCTTCTTAATTGCACAGATTACAAATTCTTTTGCTTCGTTAGATTTCAACTGCTGAAGAAGAGAGTCAGCCAAAAAATACTCCATCATCAACCAACGGCCATTCAAAGAAGAGTCTTTCTTGTTCTTGTAACTCAAGCTTCTTTTATACCCAATAATGAGACTCTCGTCCTCATCAAGAATCTCCTTGCCTTTATTCTGCTGTGTCCAAGTCCCATTAGAGGTAGTTCTGTTGAATCTGGCATCAGTGGGCTTCTTCTTCTTCAATTGAGTGAGGAAATAATGGGTTTTCTTGGTGTCTCCAATTAATTGCCATGGCTCTTTGCGGTAAACATCTGCAAAGTAAATTAATCCTTCAGTTGGCAAGCATTTTCCAGCCAAAAACTTCAGCAATTGCATTATCAATTCAGTATCACAGGGACGAAATTGACCATTCTTCTCCATGGATTCTTTCTTATGGATTCCCTTCTTTGTTGAAGACTGAAGAAAAATGGCACAAAACACTTTTTAGAATGCGAATGAACAAACACGAATAAGAAATAGCGTATCTTAAGTTTGAGGAGTTCAAGGTGGGTTTAGGAACATATAAAGACACATTCTTATTCCACTTTTGGAAACTAATTTTACAGCTGTGAGCGTGTGACTCAAGGGCGGCTCTAGGGTAAGGCAAGTGAACCCTTGCCTTCGGCCCAAAATAATTAAGGCCCCAAAAATAGAAAGTATTACTATATTATTATATAATATATACTTCATAATTTATATTCATATAATTATTAATAAAAGATTTTAAATTTTAATAATTTTTAATATTTGGTAGACGTAAAGATTGAGTGAGTTAATTGGAAAAAAAATTTCTCACTAAATTAAATAATATATTTATCTTCTCATCAATTTTATTTTTCTTTATGTATAATCTTTTTTCATGGTTCTTACGATTTTACTTTCTAATTTCAACTCCGATTCTCTAAATTAACTATTTCTTTTGGTCACATTTGATTGAATCACATATCAGAAAGCAAGTTCTTTTGTGTCTCATCATTTTTAACTAAGAATTCCCCGAGGCAAATGTCGCAAGGTTCAAAACATAATGAATAATGGGCTCACCCTTTACCATTTTCACTTAAGGAAAGAATTCAATTCCATATGACGCGCGCCTAACTTATACATCATGAATTGTGCTCTCACCACTGTATCAAAATCATGTAGGTTTTTTTTGTGTCTCAATATTATACAAATTTTATAAAGACGTTTCAGGGTCTTTTTAATATATTTTGATTTAGGCCACCAGTTTTGTTGAGCCGCCCCTCATTGACAATCAACAATTATTTACAGACTACTGCCCTACTATAAACGTACTGTTCAACCAGCTTCATTCACATTTGGTAACTGAATGACAAACTCGTTGTGTTTAATGCTCTTGTCATTGTTGCCTTATTTTAAGTGAGACTCTATAAATTTTATTGAGAATGTCATGGGCGGATAAGTGGCTTTAGTAGGAGACTAGTAAAGCCTTGATTTAGGTCCCCAAAATTTTTAATAATGGATTTTATAACTTTATTTCAAATTAGACAATATTAATGTTTGTAGAAAAAATAATAAAGTACATGTGATGACCCGGCCGGTCATCTTAAGAATTAAAGCCCCGATCCCCTATTAACTGCTTTCCCTAAGTTTATTTCTATTATTTTGATTTGCCGGGATGTTCGGTTTTGAGTTTCGGAGAGTTTTGGGACACTTAGTCCCTAAATGAGAGCTTAAATGTTGGAAAATTGACCGTAGTCGGAACAGTGTGAAGACGACCTCGGAATGGAAAACCGATGGTTATGTTAGCTTCGTTGGGTGATTTCGGGGTTAGGAGCGTGTTCAGATTGTGTTTTGGAGGTCCGTAGCTAATTTAGGCTTGAAATGCCGAAAGTTGAATTTTTGAAGTTTCCAGTCCGATAGTGAGATTTTGATCCAAGGGTCGGAATGGAATTCCGGAAGTTGGAGTAGCTCCATAGTGTTGAATGTGATGTGTGTGCAAAATTTCAGGTCATTCAGACGAGGTTGATAGACTTTTTGATCGAAAGCGTATTTTGAGGATTTTGGAGTTCTTAGGCTTAAATCCATGGTTAATTCGAGGTTTTGATGTTGTTTTAGGTGTTTTAAGGATTGAGACAAGCTTGAATAAGGTATTAGATGATATTTGTGCTTTTGGTTGAGGTCCCGAGGGCCTCAGGGTGATTTCGGATAGTTAACGAGAAGTTTGAGGAAATATTGCAGCTGCTATATTTTTTGCTGCTTCTGGTATTTTCGCATCTGCGGTTTGGGGACCGCAAGTGCGGCGCCGCAGAAGCAGATTTTGGTATTTTCTTTAGGAACCGCAGAAGCGGTGGAATTACCATAGAAGCGGTACCGCATCTGCGGATTGGGAGTCGCAGATGCGGAAGCTGGCTCTTTAAGTGAAAGTCGTAGATGCGACATTTGTTCCGCAGAAGCGGGACCGCAAATGCGGAAACTGCTGGGCATTATTTTAAAAGGGGTTCCGCGACTTGGGGGTTTATTTCCACCATTTCTAATCGTTTTTGGAGCTCTTTGAAGGGGATAGAAGAAGGATTCGAGGGGAATCGCTTGAAGGTAACATCTTCATAACTCGTTTTTATGTGATTAAAGACCTAATTAGTGATGAAAATTTTGGGGAAAATGGTTAATTAGGGCTTGAGTTTAAGAGACCTTTAAATGAGGATTTGAGGGGTCATTTGGACTCCGAATTTAGTGTTCTTGTTATGTACACACTCGTGAGAGTACGAGGTTTCTGAAAATATAAATTTCACCCGATTTCGAGACGTGATCCTGAGGGGCGTTTTGGTCATTTTGCGTATTAGCTTATAGTTTAATTGTAGAATCAGTTACTTGAAGTGTTATTTACATTATGCAATTAAATTGGATAGATTTGAGCTATTTGGAGTCAAGTACTCGTGGCAAGAACGTGGTCTCAGGTTGATTTTGAGCCGGTCCGAGGTAAGTGGCTTGTCTAACCTTGTGTGGGGGACCTTCCCCTTAGGATATGATATATTTGATAATTTAAATGCCTTGTATGTGAGGTGACGAGTGCGTACTTGAGCTAATTGTTGAAAATCTGGTTTTACTTTAAGTACTTCAATTGAGTTCCTTTTTTCTGTTTTATTCTACTTGCGAATTTAGCTTGTTGTTAGTTTAGAAAAGCATGTTTAGTTGACTTAATTGCCTATTTGCTTAAACTGCCTTAATTGCATTATGTGAAGCATGTTAGGCTAGAATTAACTGTTTGCCTTAGTACGAAATTAACATTTAATTGAATATTCGTGTGGTTGCTGCTGTGTGTTTTTAATTTGGGACTACGGGACGGAATCCCGGGAGATCCCCTGTGCGTATTTATGATTTGGACTGAGGTGCGGGATACCAAGAGATCCCTGGCACGTGTATTGAGGATACCAAGAGATCCCTAGCATATATTGAGGATACCAAAAGATCCTCGGGATACCAAGAGATCCCTTGTTTACAAGGAGGATACCAAGAGATCCTCGGGATACCAAGAGATCCCCCGGTTATCATCCCTGCTATGAGTGTTTTCTCCTTGTGGTTTGCCTTTATCTCTGTTTCCGTTATTGTACTCTTATCATCCTGTATAGATTTTTACTATAGATTCTCAATTTTACTACTTATCTTATCCGGTCATCTTATTATTTATTTAATCTTAGTAGGGCCCTGACCTTCCTCATCACTACTCGACCGAGGTTAGGCTTGACACTTACTGAGTACTGTTGTGGTGTACTCATGCCCCTTCTGTGCATGTTATTCATATGCAGATCTAACTGCCACTACTCAGGCCTACCATCCTTGAGGGAGGCAACTGCTTTAGAGACTCCGAGGTACATCTGCCACGTTCGCAGACCAAGGAGTCCCTTTCTATTCCTGCCTTTAGTATTTAGTCCTTCTGTATTTTTCTATTCTTATTAGACATTCCGGAGTTAGAGCTATGTAGTATTTATCTTAGCTTGTGATTCGTGGGTTTCCGGGTCTTGGATTAGATATTGGTTTTTGAGATTTATAAATGGTGTATGCCGAGCGGCACATTTAAACACTATTATTGCTTTATTTCTATTTTAAGTTATTTTACTTTCGCAAGTTTTGTTATCTTCCGCAATTTAGGCTTACCTAGTCGTAGAGACTAGGTGCCGTCACAATGGTTCACGGAAGGGCGAACCGGGATCGTGACAAGTTGGTATCAGAGCTCTAGGTTCATAGGAGTCATGGATCACAAGCCGATTTATTAGAGTCTCGCTAATCAGTACGGAGACGTCTGTACTAATCTACGAGAGGTTATGTAACTGTTAGGAAATTTTCTATTTCATTTGATTTCCTTGTCATGCGATATTTTGACATCATAATTCTAAACTCATGTTTTCTATTCTCTCACAGATGGTGAGGATACGTGCTACCTGAGATGATAAAGCATTCGCGCCCCCTACTACAGCCGTTAGAGGCCGGGGCCGGGGTAGAGGTCGGGAATGCGTATGTGAAGCAGCCAAAGCACCTATGCGAGCTGTCGCTGAGGTACCACCAGCGGATCTAGCGGGAGTCCAGGCACCTAACACGCCTACTGCTACTACTACTCCAGCCCTTTAGGAGACTTTGGCACAGTTCATGAGCATGTACACCACTTTGGCTCAGGCAGGGTTGCTTCCCCTTGCTGCAGCTACGTCCCAGGCTGGGGGAGGAGCACAGACTCCCGCCGCCCGCACTCTTGAGCAGTGATTGCATGTTGAGCAGGTCCTTGAGATTATTCTTGTGCCGCCTGCAGTGTCAGTTCAGCCCGAGGACAGGGCATCGGCTTCCGAGGATGAGCAGCTGAGGCTTGAGAGGTTCAAGAAGTACAAGCCTCCAGTATTTAGTGGTCTAGCATTAGAGGATGCTCTGGGATTTCTTGATGAGTGTTACCGCATTCTCCGTACCATGGGTATCTCAGGATCGAGCGGGGTCTCTTTCACTACCTTCCAGCTTCGAGGAGCCGCCTATAAGTGGCGATGCACCTATGAGTTAGACAGTCCAGATGAGGCTGCTTCACTGACTTGGGCTCAGTTTTCAGATCTGTTCCTGAGGGAGTATGTTCCTCAAAGCCTCAGGGACGCATGGCGCGCAAAGCATTTGCGCCAGGGTGCTATAACTATTTTAGAGTATGTTGTCCATTACACTAGCTTGGCTAGACATGCCCAAGCCTTGGTTTCTACTATCCGCGAGAGGGTTCATCGGTTTATTAAGGGGCTTATTCCCAGCATCAGATCTAGCATGATTCGTGAGTTAGAGATGGATATTTTTTATCAGCAGGTGGTGAGCATTGCTAGGAGGATTGAGGGTATTCATGCTAGGGAGAGAGAGGAGAGGGAGGCCAAGAGGTCTCGAGAGTCGGGTCATTTCTCTAGTGCTTGTGCCCCAGCTGCAGGTCGTCATGGTAGGGGTTATATGAGTCGCCCTATTCATTTAGCTCTTTCAGCAGCTAGTAGTGCTCCAGCTCCTCCTAGGCCTCATGAGCCTTATTATGCACCTCCGGTTTCTAGCGCGCAACCTGCACCGGGTGCTTTTAGAGGTCAGTCCAGCAAACCTGGCCCTAGCCAGTCACAGCCACCGCATTCTCCCAGAGCTTGTTTTGATTGTGGTGACACACACCACGTGGTGAGGGATTGCCCTAGACTTGGGAGGAGTGTACCTCCACATACCTTTCAGCCACAGCATGCCCCGCAGAGTTCCCAGGCTATAATTACAGCTCTAGTTGTTGCCCCACCTACTCAACCAGCTAGAGGTGGAGGTCGGGGAGGTAGGGGTCATCCTAGAGGGGGAGGCTAGGCCAGATATTATGCCCTTCCTGCCCGTACGGAGGCTGTTGCCTCCGATTATGTCATCATAGGTATTATACTGGTTTGTCACATAGATGCATCAGTTCTATTCGCTTCAGGCTCCACTTACTCTTATGTGTCTTCTTATTTTTCTCCACATTTGGGTGTATCTCGGGATTCTTTGAGTTCCCCTATTTATGTTTCTACTCCTATGGGAGATTCTCTTATTGTGGACCGCGTTTATTAATCGTGTTTGGTTGCTCTTAGTGGTTTTGAGACTAGAGTCGATCTATTGTTACTCAACATGGTTGATTTTAATATTATCTTGGACTGGTTGTTGCCCCATTATGTTATTCTTGATTGTCACGCCAAAACTGTGACGCTGGCTATGCCAGGTGTACCGCGTGTTGAGTGGAGGGGTACTTTAGATCACACTCCCATTAGAGTTATTTCTTTCCTTAAGGCTCAACGTATGGTTGAGAAGGGGTGTGACAAGTATTTAGCTTATGCGAGAGATGTCAGTATTGATACCCCTTCAGTTGATTCAGTCCCAGTAGTACGGGATTATCCCGATGTGTTCCCAACTGATCTTTTGGGCATGCTGCCTGATAGAGATATTGATTTTGGCATTGATCTATTTCCAGGCACTCAACCTATTTATATTCCTCCGTATTGTATGGCTCTTCCTGAGTTGAAGGAGTTGAAGGATCAGTTTCAAGAATTGCTTGATAAGGTTTTTATTCGGCCCAGTGTATCGCCTTGGGGTGCTCCTATCTTGTTTGTGAAGAAAAAGGATGGTTCTATGCGTATGTGTATTGATTATCGCAAGTTGAACAAGGTCACAGTGAAGAACCGCATTTCTTTTTGCCTCGTATTGATAATATGTTTGACCAGCTTCACGGCACACGGGTGTTTTCTAAGATTGATTTGCGCTCAGGTTACCATCAATTGAAAGATTCGGGAGCCAGATATCCCGAAGACTGCTTTCAGGACTTGGTATGGTCATTACGAGTTCCTTGTCATGTCATTTAGGCTGACCAATGCCCTAGCAGCCTTTATGCATTTGATGCACAGTGTGTTCCGGCCATATCTTGACTCATTCCTCATTATCTTTATTGATAATATTCTAGTGTATTCCCGGAATCAGGAAGATCATGAGTAGAACCTGAGGACTGTGCTTCAGACTTTGAGAGAGAAGAAGTTATATGCTAAGTTCTCAAAATGTGAGTTTTGGTTGGATTTAGTGGCATTCTTAGGTCACGTGGTATCGAGTGAGGGTATTTAGGTGGATCCGAAGAAGATAGAGGCTGTGCAGACTTGGCCCAGACCATCCTCAACTATAGAGATCCGCAGTTTCCTTGGTTTGGCGGGTTACTACCACCGTTTTGTGGAGGGGTTTTCATCGATTGCAGCCTCTATGACCAGCCTCAAGACAACTTTGACCACAACCCCAATTTTGATACTGCCTACAGGTTCGGGGTCTTATACGGTCTATTGTGATGCCTCGAGGATTGGCCTCGGAGCGGCGTTGATACAGGACAGTAGGGTGATTGCCTACGCGTCCAGAGAGTTGAAGATACATGAGAAGAATTACCCTGTTCACGACCTTGAGTTAGCTGCCATTGATCACCTCTTGAAGATTTGGCGCCATTATTTATACGGGGTTCCTTGTGAGATTTATATTGACCATAGGAGCTTGCAGCACTTGTTCAAGCAAAAGGATCTAAATTTGCGCCAGAGGAGGTGGTTAGAGTTGCTGAAGGACTATGATATCACTATTCTGTATCACTCGAGCAAGGCCAATGTAGTGGTTGATGCCTTGAGTCGTCGGACGGAGAGTTTGGGGAGTTTGGCTTATTTACCAGCATCAGAGAGGCCTATGGTGATGGATGATCAGGCCTTAGCCAGCCAGTTTGTGAGATTGGATATGTCGAAGCCCAGTCGGGTTCTTGCTTGTGTGGTTTCTCGGTCTTCCTTATTTGATCGTATCAGGGAATGGCAGTATGATGACCCTCATTTGTTTGTCCTTAAGGACAAGGTTCAGCACGATGATGCCAAAGATGTAACTACTGGTGATGATGGGGTATTGAAGATGTAGGGTCGGATTTGTGTATCCGGTGTTGATGTGCTTCGAGAGTTGATTCTGGAGGAGGCCCATAGTTCGCGGTATTCCATCCATCCAGGTGTCGTGAAGATGTATCATGATTTGAGGCAGCACTATTGGTGGAGGCGGATGAAGAAAGATATAGTTGGATTTGTAACTCGGTGCCTCAACTGTCAGTAGGTGAAGTATGAGTACCAGAGGCCGGGTGGGTTGCTTCAGCAGATAGAGATTCCAGAGTGGAAGTGGGAGCGGATCATCATGGACTTTTTAGTTGGACTCCCACGGACTTTGAAGAAGTTTGATGCTATTTGGGTGATTGTGGATCGGCTGACCAAGTCCGCTCATTCATTCCTATGTGTACTACTTATTCTTCGGAGCGGTTGGCGGAGATTTACATCTGGGAGATTGTTCGTCTGCATGGTATTCCAGTTTTGATTATTTTAGATAGAGGTACTAAGTTCACATCACGGTTCTGGAGGGTTGTCCAGCATGAGTTGGGAACTCGGGTAGAGTTGAGTACAACATTTCACTCTCAGATGGACGGACAATCTAAACACACTATTTATATCCTTGAGGATATTCTCAGTACGTGTATGATTGAGTTTGGATGGTCTTGGGATCAGTTCTTGCCATTAGCGGAGTTTGCTTACAACAACAGTTATCAGTAGTGTAGATCTCTGGTGGGTTGGTTTGAGCCGGGTGAGGCTAGACTATTGGGCACAGATTTGGTTCAGGATGCTTTGGAAAAGGTTAAGGTGATTCAGGATAGACTCCGTACAGCCTAGTCTAGACAGAAGAGTTACGCGAACCAGAAGGTTCATGATATTTCCTATATGGTTGGATAGCGGGTTCTGCTTTGGGTTTCGCTTATGAAGGGCGTCATGAGATTTAGGAAGAAAGGGAAGTTGAGTCCGAGGTTTATTGGACCTTTTGAGATATTGAGGCATGTTAGGGAGGTTGCTTATGAGCTTGCCTTACCTCCCAGCCTGGCCGGGGTTCATCCGGTATTTTATGTTTCGATGCTCAGAAGGTATCACGGTGATTCATTACACGTGTTGGATTTTAGTTCAGTCTAGTTGGATAAGGATCTATCCTATGTTGAGGAGCCGGTGACGATATTGGACAGGCAGGTTAGAAAGCTGAGGTCAAAGAACATTGCATTATTAAAGGTTCAGTGGTGGAGTCAGTCAGTCGAGGAGGCAACCTGGGAGACCGAGCAGGATATGTGCAGCCGTTACCCTCATTTTTTCACTACTTCAAGTATGTCTCTATGCTCGTTCGAGGACGAACGAATGTTTAAATATAGGAGGATGTGACAACTCGGCCAGTCGTCTTAAGAATTAACGCCCCGATCCCCTATTAACTACTTTCCCCAAGTGTATTTCTGCTATTTTAATTTGCCGGGATGTTCGGTTTTGAGTTACGGAGAGTTTTGGGACACTTAGTCCCTAAATAAGAGCTTAAGTGTTGGAAAGTTGATCGTAGTTGGAACGGTGTGAAGACGGCCTTAGAATGGAAAATGGATGGTTCCATTATCTTTGTTGGGTGATTTCGGGGTTAGGAGCGTGTTCGGATTGTGTTTTGGAGGTCTGTAGCTAATTAGGGCTTGAAATACCGAAAGTTGAATTTTTGAAGTTTCCGGTCCGATAGTGAGATTTTGATCCGAGGGTCGGAATGGAAGAAGTTGGAGTAGCTCTGTAATGTTGAATGTGACGTGTGTGCAAAATTTCAGGTCATTCAGACGAGGTTTGATAGTATTTTTGATCGAAAGCGCAATTTGAGGATTTTGGAGTTCTTAGGGTTAAATCCATGGTTAATTCGAGGTTTCGATGTTGTTTTAGGTGTTTTAAAGATTGGGACAATTTTGAATAAGGTATTAGGTGATGTTTGTGCTTTTGGTTTAGGTCCCGGGGTCCTCGGGGTGATTTCGAATGGTTAACGAGAAATTTGAGGAAATGTTGCAGCTGCTGTATTTTTTGCTGCTTCTAGTATTTTCGCATCTGCAGTTTGGGGACCGCATGTGCGGCGCCACAGAAGCGGCTAAGGGGCCGCAGAAGTGGATTTTGGTCTTTTCTTTAGGAACCGCAGAAGCGGTACTGCATCTGCGGATTGGGAGTCGCTGATGCGGAAGCTGGCTCTTTAAGTGAAAGTCGCAGATGCGACACTTGTTCTGCAAAAGCGGGATCGCAGATGCAGAAATTGCTGGGCATTATTTTAAAAGGGGTTCTGTGACTTGGGGTCTTATTTCTACCATTTCTAATCGTTTTTGGAGATTTTTGAAGGGGATAGAAGAATGATTCGAGGGGAAACCCTTGTAGGTAACATCCTTGACTTCATAACTAGTTTTTATGTGATTAAAGACCTAATTAGTGATGAAATTTTTTGAAAAAATGGGTAATTAGGGCTTGAGTTTAAGAGAACTTTAAATGAGGATTTGAGGGGTCATTTGGACTCCGAATTCAGTGCTCTTATTATGTACAGACTCGTGAGAGTACGAGGTTTCTTAAAATATAAATTTCACCCGATTCCGAGACGTGATCTTGAGGGGCGTTTTGGTCATTTTTCATAATTTTGCATATTAGCTTATAGTTTAATTGTAGAATCAGTTACTTGAAGTGTTATTTACATTATGCAATTGAATTGGATAGATTTGGGCCATCTGCAGTCGGGTACTCGTGGCAAGAACGTGGTCTTGGGTTAATTTTGAGCCGGTTCGAGGTAAGTGGCTTATCTTACCTTGTGGGGAGGGGACCTTCCCCTTAGGATATGATATATTTAATAATTGAAATGCCTTGTACGTGAGGTGACGAGTGCGTACTTGAGCTAATTGTGGAAAATATGATTTTACTTTAAGTACTTAAATTAAGTTCCTTTTTCCTGTTTTATTCTACTTGCTAATTTAGCCTGTTGTTAGTTTAGAAAAACATGTTTAATTGACTTAATTGCCTCTTTGCTTAAACTGCCTTAATTGAATTACGTGAAGCATGTTAGGCTAGAATTAACTATTTTACTTAGTATGAAATTAACATTTAATTGAATATTCTTGTGATTGCTGCTGTGTGTCTTTAATTTGGGACTACGGGACGGCATCCTGGGAGATCCCCTGTGCGTATTTATGATCTGGACTGAGGTGCGGGATACCAAGAGATCCCTGGCACGTGTATTGAGGATACCAAGAGATCCTCGGGATACCAAGAGATCCCTAGCATATATTGAGGATACCAAGAGATCCTCGGGATACCAAGAGATCCCCCGGTTATCATCCCTGCTATGAGTGATTTTTCCTTGTCGTTTGCCTTTATCTATGTTTCCGTTATTGTACTCTTATCATCCTGTATAGATTTTTACTGTAGATTCTCAATTGTACTGCTTATCCTTTCCGGTCATCGTATAATTTATTTAATCTCAGTAGGGCCCTGACCTCCCTCGTCACTACCCGACCGAGGTTAGGCTTGGCACTTACTGAGTACCGCTGTGGTGTACTCATGCCCCTTCTGTGCATGTTTTTCATGTGCAGATCTAGGTACTGCGACTTAGTCCTATCACCCTTAAGGCGAGGCTACTGCTTTAGAGAGTCCGAGGTACATCTGTCGCGTCCGCAGACCAAGCAGTCTCTTTCTATTCTTGCCTTTAGTATTTAGCCCTTCTGTATTTTTTTGTTCTTATTAGACATTCCGGAGTTAGAGCTATGTAGTATCTTAGCTTGTGATTCGTGGGTTTTCGGGTCTTGGATTAGATATTGGTTTTTGAGATTTATAAATGGTATATGTCGGGCGGCACATTTAAACACTATTATTGCTTTATTTCTGTTTTAAATTATTTTACTTCCGCAAGTTTGGTTATCTTCCACAATTTAGGCTTACCTAGTCGTAGAGACTAGGTGCCGTCATGATGGTTCGCGGAAGGGCGAACCGGGATCGTGACAGTACAAAAAAAATTGTAAAAAAGGAAAGAAAGGTGTCTACTCTTAAACAGTAAAAATATTTTTAAAACTTTGAATTAAACTACTTAAATCTTCATATTAGTAAATATATTTTCTACAACAATATCAAAGGTAACATATTGCAAATACATGTCTAATATCTCATTCATTTAAATTTTCCTTTTCTAATATAAATAATAATATTACTATGTGAAGTTAAAGACTATGTCATTTAAGAATATATGCTATAAACAACAAGTATGAAAAAATGGATTAGTTACCTCCTATAGCAAAGGTTGATACCTTATTTATTTTAAATAAATGCTCTTTTAAAAAAATTATATTCTATAGCTATCTTTTGATTTTTATAGCCAAATATCTATTTATGGTTACCTCCTACCCTTAAGCCATAAAATATTCTTTGTATTATTTCTCTCATTCTTTCAGATTTTTGCCGCTTTCTTCTTCGCTTTTTCTTCCTTGTTATTTCCTTGTACGCCACCAAAATTCCGATTCCAATCACAAACACCAGATTCAAAAAAATGGCTGAAGATTTAGTATTGGATACAACAATTAGAGACTGGGTATTAATCCCGCTCTCAGTTGTTATGGTCCTAATTGGAATCCTCCGTTACTTTGTCTCAAAGCTTATGCGTTCTTCTACTCAAGTACCTGATCCTAAAATCATCAAAGAAGGGTTCATTTCTAACACTATTTTTATTAGGTTATACTTTCTGAAAATCAGAAAAAGCCCCAAATTCAAAAAATGGCATCTTTCGCAGAGGCACTGGGGAACGAAGCAGTAGGGGCAAAGATCTTCAAGACCAAGTGTGCCCCAAATTTTGAGGGTTTCGAGTCAGAATCGCGGCTCTCTTGACGAGACGACATTTTCTGTTAATATATTTCAATGTATTTTCAATGTATCACGCTGTATTTTCACGTATTTCATTGTATTTTTTTTCATTGTAATTCAATGTATCTTGCTGTATTCTATGTATTTCATCGTATGCACTATCTTTTTTTCAATGTATCCCGTTGTATTCTATGTATTTCATTGTATTTCACTGTCTCGCTATATGCCATGAATGTATTCGTATATTTTTTTTAATTAATATAATTTATGTATTCAGATGTATTATATAATTTTCCGAAGATTGCTATATTTTTGGGGTATTTTTCGGTTGAGAATCTTTTTATAATTGGAAATACAAAATTTGTGTGTTATAATTGAGTTTGTTGAGTTATATTAGGAGTCTATTATGTTAATTGATTCACTTTCCATTTAAAGACAATGTAATCCCCTGTTTCACGCCGTGAATACAGTCGAATACAATAATTTGTCCAGCTGTAATACCATGTTTCACGCCATGAATACAGTCGAATACATTCGAATACAACAACTGATTAGCTGGACTTCCCTGATTTACGCCTATTTTTGCTACTGTTTTCATGAATACAGATACTTAAATACCTCTAATACATCTTATAACAACAGAAAACATATCTACAATTCGTAATATAACAAATAGTATCTATAAATAGCTAATTACCACTAAAATATAGTGCTTTATGAAAATTTCTCTTAATTTTTTTGCATATATGTGTGTATACGTACTAATAAAAAAAGTATAAGGCCTCTTATTAAAGTTTGGCTTTAGGCCACCAATTTTACGGAGCCGCCCTTAGTGTGACTCCGATCCGTTTAAGAAATTAAAAATCCTATTAACCAACATATACTCCGTCTCTTAGTTTCATTCCTTTTAATTACTATCCGTTTAAGAATTTTTGAAGTAATCTTTTTTCCAAATCGCTGGAATCTCCTGATTTTTATTTCATTCAAGAACTTAGTTGATTTTATTAAAGAAGTTATAATTACTATTATTAGGCCAATTCTAAATGAATTATTAGAAAGCTGTATAAATTTGTAGGGGAAGCTATATAAGTTAATATTTTTTCATTAATGAAAATTAAATCATCTTGCTGTTTTCAAAAGCAAACAATTTACACTTGGTACATGCAAAAAATTCGTGTTAACTTACCATGGTTTAGTGATGAATTGTGTTAAGAATACATATCAATTAACCATGTAAAAATAATAAAACTTATGTAAACAAAATATATGGCATACACTTATTGATTTAATAAATGCAACAGTGCGAGTAATTAAGTCTTTTTATTAATAAAAATTAATAAAAGAAAAAGATATTGATATAATGGTTTGATTTTATTTTTTACAATTATTAAAAATTAACTCAAACCGAACTACGAATACGAGCATAGAGAGAACTTGTAACGACCCGACTGGTCGTTTTGCCTTTTAGAACTCTGTTCCCTTAAATAAAACTCCACGTGCTTGCTTTAGCTAATTTACGACTTGCGAGGACGATTGGTTTGGGGATTTGGAAGAGTTTGGAGTGAAATATGCTCATTTGATTCCTTAGGATTTTCTTAAAAAGTTAAGTTTGACCTTGGTCAACATTTTGAGCAAACAGACCCGGAATCGTAATTTGACGGTCTCGAAGGGTCCGTAGGAAAATATGGGACCTGGGCGTATGCCCAAAATCGAATTCCTAGATTACTAGCCCCAGTAATAAATTTTTATTAAAAATTGTTAATCTGAAGTTTTAAGGATTTAAAGAAACTAATTAATGATTGATTTCATGGGTATCGGGCTCGTATGTTGGTTCCGAAGCCCGACACCGGTCCCATATGTCATTTAAGACTTGCCCGCAAAATTTGGTGTCAATCCGAGTAGTATAAGAGCGTTTTGGCCCATTAGAGGGAAATCAAGAACTTGAAGTTCATAAGTTTGATTCATTTGGTTTTAGGGAGTGATTCTTAGATTTAGCATTGTTTCGGGTGTTCCGAAGGTTCGAGTAGGTCCGTTTAGTGATTTCAGACTTGCCGGTATGTTCGGGCGGGGCCCGGGAGCCCCGAGCGTCAATCGGATGATGCTCGAGTGAAGTTGAAATTTTTGAGAAGAGCTGAAGCTGCTGCTTCTGTCATAACCGCACCTGCGGTTGGTGGACCGCAGGTGCGAGACCGCAGAAGCGGTTCTTTCATCGCAGGTGTGGTCCAGGGCAGGCCATGCCAGGAACCGTAGAAGCGGCTCCGCAGATGCGGCCTCAAGTCCGCAGTAGCCGTCCCAGCTCTTTTAGCCCATTTCACAGATGCGGTCCATTTTTCGCAGATGCGGGACCACAGATGCGCCCCCCTGACCGCAGATGCGGAAATCGCTGAAGCAGTGAGGTTCATTTAATACGGGTTCTAAGTCATTTTTATCATTTTTTCACTCTTCCATTGGCGATTTTAGAGCTTTTGAGAGAAGATCTTCACCTAACATCTTGAGGTAAGTGTGTTCTACCTATTTCTAGTTTAATAATTTTGTCTTGGGTAGATTAAACACTAGTATTAAGGTGAAATCATGGGGTTAGAGCAAAAACCTAGGGTTTTAGTAAAAGTTAGATTTAACCACGAAATTTGCTATGGAATAAATTAGAAATCATATATTATCGATCCTTAGGTTATAGAGAACAACTTCCTTAAAAAAAATTCGGAATCCGGGCACGTGGGCCCGAGGTCGGATTTTAGGAAACTTGTGTTAATCTCCGATGGTCAAGCCTACCAAGGACACGGAACCCAACATCACCTACCCGAGCCAAGGTACTCAACCTTTGGAAAGGGTCTTTAAGGTTGGGAAATTGCTTAAATATCTAGAATTCGATCTTGTGAACCTATATTGACTAGTTCTTACCTCATTTAGCTTGTTTGGGATCGTTCGGCTCCGAATTGAGGGCTTGGACTCGTTCTTGGTATTGGAAGTGCACTTTGGAGCGAGGTGAGTCTCCTTTCTAACCTTGTAAGAGGTAATTGTCCCGATAGGTGTAATAATTGAGTAATTTGCTACTAAATGCGGGGGTTACGTATGCACCAGATGACGAGAGTCCGTGCGTAACTACTATTATATTAATTGTCCGGGTAGTCTAGGACCCACATCATGCTATATTTGTGAATATCTCTATGCTTTCCTCCTAATGCGATCACTTAGGATATGCTAGAGGCTTGGAAAGGAATAAAAGTGAGTATATATACTTGTTGAACCCTTGCATGAATTTATTGAATATAAATGCGCCTTCGTGTGTTTTCTTGATATAAATAGATAATTGTGGATCGGGCCGGTCGCCTCGGTATAAATAGATGTATCTATGGTTCGCGCCATCCGACCCTCTGGCAGTGCATAGTTTATTTTTTGTTGGATCGGGCCGTCAACCTCGGTATAACTTACGCATGATATCTATGTGGAATTGTATCCATGACTTATCCTGTTAGATAGTTGAAATGTGATTTGGTTGACTGCTAAATTGTTCCGAACATGATCTATTACCTCTTGCTACAAACTGTTGACTAACATTGCTTTTTTCCCAAGTCCACTCCTCCGGTTTAAAGAAATCTTCTACATGTAACTTCAATGAGTTTAATAACTTTCTTAGGTGGCACAAAAATTTGAGACCAAGAGATTCGGATGAAAAATAGCACCGATTTGATCAATTGAACTCCCCCAGCATCTGATAAGACTTTTGTTGTCTATGAGTTGATTCTTCACAGCATCTTCTTCCCCTTTGATTTGGAATGCTACTTTTGTTGCTTATTTATGATTCTATTTTTCGAGCGAGGTCGAATAATTTATTCGAGCGAGGTTGAATGTTGGTTAATTCGAGCGAGGTCGAATGTTAGTAAATTCGAGCGGGATCGAATGTTGATTCGAGCGAGGTCGAATGTTTAACTCGAGCGAGGTTGAATGTGAATTCGAGCGAGGTCGAATGTAGATTCGAGCGAGTTCGAATGTAAATTCGAGCGAGGTCGAATGTTTATTCGAGCGAGTTCGAATGTTTAATTCGAGCAAGGTCGAATGTGAATTCGAGCAAGGTCGTATATAAATTCAAGCAAGGTCAAATGTAAATTCGAGCAAGGTCGAATGTAAATCTGATTGTATTTTTTGAGCAAGGTCGAATGTTTATTCGAGCGAGATCGAATGTTAATTCGAGTGAGGTCCAATATAAATTTGAGCGAGGTCGAATGTTGCTTAATTCGAGCGAGGTCGAATGTAAATTCGAGGGAGGTCGAATATAAATTCAAGTGCGGTCGAATATAAATTCGGTGAGGTCTAATGTTTAATTCGAGTGAGGTCGAATGTGAATTAGTGCGAGGTCGAATTCTTAACTCGAGCGAGGTTGAATGTGTATTCGAGCGAGGTCGAATGTGAATTTGAGCGAGGTTAATGTGAATTCGAGCGAGGTCGTATGTACATTCGAGCAAGGTCAAATGTGAATTTGAGCGAGGTCGAATGTCGATTCGAGCGAGTCAAATGTTTAATTCGAGCGAGGTCGAACGTTGATTCGAGGGAGGTCGAATGTTGATTCGAGCGAGGCCGAATGTGTATTCGAGCGAGACCGAATGTTGATTCGAGCGGGGTCGAATGTAAATTCGAGCGGAGTTGAATATAAATTTGAGCAAGGTTGAATTTAACTTCGAGCGAGGTCGAATGTTGATTCGAGTGAGGTCTAATGTTTAATTCGAGTGAGGTCGAATGTCGATTCAAGAAAGGTTGAATGTGAATTCAAGCGAGGTCGAATGTTGATTCGAGCGGGGTCGAATATGAATTCGAGCGAGATCGAATGTAAATTCGAGTGAGGTCGAATGTAAATTTCAGCGAGGTCGAATATAACTTGTTTAATTGATGCAGCGTCACTTTGGCGAAAATGCGGGTAAGCTTCATGCACTCATGCTTTGCCTACATATATCGGAGAGATGTACATGTTTTCTGGCTAGCAGTCCAGTCCCAGTCTATATGGTCTCTTGGCATCTTCGGATTTGCTTTGACGACGATCGTTCCTTATTCGCGCATCTGGGAGAATGCTCATGTTTCTATTCTACTTAGAAAAACAGTCAGTTAAAACCAAATGAAATCGTTCGTTACCTCGATTTGATCGATCAACGAGTGGAGAGGAGTGACCACGTTCCCTTCTCCGGTTATGCTTTTAGTGGCCGTTACCAATTTGGCAAGGCCGTCCGTTTTGATATTATGTGCTCGAGGGATTTGGTCGAGCTGGCATTTGTCAAGCTCGGGTTACATCTTGCACATCTCGGCATGGTATTTTTACAGTATTTTTCCATTGATTATGAAAGTCCACGTGACTTGATTGACAACGAGCTGGGAGTCACACCGTAGGACGACTCATTCTGCTCCGTACTCGAGTGCTAGCTTTAGACCTCCAATCATGGCCTCATGCTCGGCTTTGTTATTAGTCATATCTGGGCATCTTATGGACTGGAAAATTTCTTCGCTTGTTGGGACCTCGAGTTCGAGTCCCAGTCCCAATCCCGACGCATTTGTAACCCAATCCAATCTTGGGTGCACAAAACCAATCTTGAGTTTAGGAACTTGGTATAGTGCTGCATGACACTAACAGTATACCACAAACATCCTTATGAGATGAGTTACTTTTAATAAATTGTTTTTAACCTTTGCTTCCTTAATGACACTTATTGTAGGTAAAAAATGTGCCTATCAAAAAGGCCGAAACACCACAAGGACCAAAGGAGAGTGAGAAAGTTAAGCCACATATATCACAAAGGCACGCTTTAAAGCTTTTGCCTACAGATTTTCAAGTTTGCATTTGTGGCGATAGGGTGACGCTACAATGAACAGAAAGTGGAACTAGAATTGAATTTTAGATCTAGAAAGAAACAAAAATTTTAACTAAAAAATCTCCATAGACGGCGCCAAATTATTTTACCAAAAAAAATGTTACACCTTTTCTTAAAACGAATTAAATAAGAAGATAGAGGGTAAATCCTAGTTAAGGATAATTAATTCTAGATCTGAGATGGATAACATGAATAGAAAAATATAGTTGAGTATAAATGTTGGCAGTAGTTACGGCCGGATTTAATAGTATGAAAAAGACCATACATTAAATAACATTAAATGTCGATAAAACGTAAATAAAGGAGAAGATTTACCCAATCTTGAGTGAGACGGATCGTCTTTCATTTGATAAAGATGAATCATAGACAAACACAAGAATCTTAGTTCCCTTTTCGGATCTGATGGGGAGTGTGGCATAACAGATGATCTAATCTCTTTAGAGAGATGTGTTTTTATTTTTTCTAGAGACAGAGCCTTTTAGAAAATTTCTCTATTCCTATTTGTAAGGGATATCCCTATAAAACCGTAAAAAAGTACAATTAGAGGGAATATCCAGTAGAATATTTCCTTTGAAGATTCCAAAGCAAAACTAGTTGTTACATTTATCTATACTGCTCGACCTCGGCCTTATTGATGATCACTGCTCGACCTCGGGCTTATTGATCATTGCTCGACCTCAGCCTTATTGATCAATGCTCGACCTCGGCCTTATTGATCACTGCTTGACCTCAGCCAGATAGCTCAATTCGATTCGTATGTTGCTCATGACAATTGTCTCTACATGTCAAATTTCTCTAATTTGATTTTGACCCCTACATTTAGTCCCTCCCTTTATCGAGGTCGTCTTTTGGCTGATCTCGATGAGCGGACTTTATTAATCGTAGTTCAAGAAATTCGGATGGGGAGGTCAAATAGTGAGGATCACGGTTGAGGGTGTCGATCTTCAGGTCAAAGTGGTATCCCTGCGGGCTAAATTTGAGCAAGTTCAACTAGGGCCAATGACTCGAGTGATGAGTTGATCGAGAAGATGGTAGAGTTGGAGAAGGCCAATGAGGCTAGGACGGTAGCTTTGGCAAGTAGGGCAATATCAGAGAAGGTCATCCATGTCCTTAGATCTGGATAGGCGATTCGGCCCTTGTAAGATGCCTTATCAGGTACCGCCTTTGATTTGGAATGCTACTTTTGCTGCTTATTTTTTATTCTATTTTTCAAGAGATGTCGAATGTATATTCCAGCGAGGTCGAATAATGATTCGAGTGGGGTCGAATGTTTAATTCGAGCGAGGTCGAATGTTGATTCGAGCGAGGTCGAATGTGAATCAGAGTGAGGTCGTATGTGAATTCGAGCGAGATCTAATGTAAATTCCAGCGAGGTCGAATGTTAATTTAAGCGAGGTCGAATATAAATTCGAGCGATGTCGAATATAAATTCGAGCGAGGTCGAACGTGAATTCGGGTGAGGTCAAACGTGAATTCGGGCAAGGTCAAACGTAAATTCGAGCGATGTCGAATGTTTTATTCGAACGAGGTCGAATGTGAAATCGAGAAAGGTCGTATGTGAATTCGAGCAAGGTTGAATGTTGATTCGAGCAAGGTCAAATGTTTAATTCGAGCGAGGTTGAATGTTGATTCGAGCGAGGTCGAATGTTTAATTCGAGAAAGATTGAATGTTTAATTCAAGAGAAGTCGAGTGCTGATTCGAGCGAGGTCGAATGTTGATTCGAGCGGGGTCGAATGTTGTTTCGAGCGGGGTCGAATGTTGATTCCAGCGGGGTCGAACATAAATTCTAGTGAGGTCGAATGTTTAATTCGAGCGAGGTTGAATGTTTAATTCGAGTGAGGTCGAATGCAAATTCAAGCCAGGTCAAATATAAATTCGAGCGAGATCGAATGTGAATTCGAATGAGGTTGAATGGAATTCGAGCGAGGTCGAATGTTGATTCGAGCGAGGTCGAATGTTTAATTTGAGCGAGGTTGTATGTTGATTCAAGCGAGGTCGAATGTTTTATTTGAGCGAGGTCGAATGTGAATTCGAGCGAGGCGGATGCTTAATTTGAGTGAGGTCGAATTATAATTCGAGCAAGTCAAATGTAAATTCGAGCAAGGTCGAATATAACTTGTTTAATTGATGCAGCGTCGCTTTGGCAAAAATGCGGGTCATCTCCATGCACTAATTCTTTGCCTACTTATATAAGAGAGATTTACATGTTTTCTGGGCTGGCAGTCCAGTCCCAGTCTATATGGTCTCTTGGCATCTTCGGATTTTCTTTGACAATGATTGTTCTCTTTTCGCGTATTTGGGAGAATGCTCCTACTTCTGTTCCACTTAGAAAAACAGTCAGTTAAAACCAAATGAAATCATTCGTTACCTCAATTTGATTGGTCGACGAGTGGAGGGGAGTGACCACGTTCCCTTCTCCGGTTCGCTACTAATTTGGCAAGACCGTCCGCTTTGATATTCTATGCTCGAGGGACTTGGTCGAGCGGTCATTCGTCGAGCTAGTGTAACAGCTTGCAGATCTTGGCATGGTATTTTTACTGTCTTTGTTCCTTGATTTGGAAAGTCCAAGTGACTTTAATGACAATGAGCTCAGAGTCGCACTGTAGGACGACTCATTCTGCTCTGTACTCGAGTGCTAGCTTTAGACCTGCAATCATGGCCTCGTGCTCGGCTTCATTGTTAGTCATATCTGGACATCTTATGGAATGGAAAATTACTTCGCCTGTTGGAACCTCAAGTTCGAGCACCAGTCCCGATCCCGACGCGTTTGTAACCCAATCCAATCTTGGGTGCACAAAACCAATCTTGAGTTTAGGAACTTGGTATAGTGATGCCTGACACTGATAGTATACCACAAATATCCTTATGATATGAGTTACTTTTAATAAAATTGTTTTTAACCTTTGCTTCTTTAATGACACTTATTGTAGGTAAAAAATGTGCCTATTAGAAAGGACAAAACACCACAAGGACCAAAGGAGATTGAGAAAGTTAAGCCACAGATATCACAAAGGCATGCTTTAAAGCTTTTGCCTACATTTTTTCAAGTTTGCATTTGTAACGAAAGGGTGACGCTACAATGAACATAAAGTGGAACTAGAATTGAATTTTAGATTTAGAGAAAACTAAAATTTTAACAAAAAAATCCCACAGTCGGTGCTAAATTGTTTGACCAAAAAGTATGAGACCTTTTGTTAAACTAATTAAATAAGAAGATAGAAGGTAAATCCTAATTAAGGATAATCAATTCTAGATTTGAGATGGATACATGAATAGAAAAATATAGTTGAGTACAAATGTTGGCAGTAGTTATGGCAAGATCTAATAGTATGAAAAAACATACATTAAATAACATTAAATAGCAATAAAACATAAATAAAGGAGAAGATTCACCCAATCTCGAGGGAGGTGGATCCTCTTTCATTTGATAAAGATGAATGATAGACAAATACAAGAATCTTAGGAACCTTTTCGGATCTGATGGGGAGTGTGGGATAACAGATCATCTAATCTCTCTGTTTTTATTTTTTCTAGAGATATAGAGTCTCCCCCCCCGGATTAGAGAAGTCCTATCTTCCTATTTATAAGGGATATCCCTAAAAACCCTAAAAAAGTATAATTAGAGGGAATATCCAGTAGAAAATCCCCTTGAAGATTCCAAAGCAAAACTGGTTGTTACATCTATCTATACTGCTCGACCTCAGCCTTGTTGATGATCACTGCTCGACCTCGGCCTTATTAATCAATGCTCGACTTCGGTCTGATTGATCACTGCTCGACCTCGGCCTTATTGATCAATGCTCGACCTCGACCTTATTGATCAATGCTCGACCTCGGCCAGACAACTCAATTCGATTTGCATGTTACTCATGACAATTTTCTCTACATGTCGAATTTCTCTGATTTGATTTTGACCCATACAAGCAGTACATTTCTTTCCATTGACATGATTCTTAGCTACACTCTTTTATCAACAAATACTATTCTGTTCCTCAACTTTTCCTTCTCTTTTTGTCCATTTTTATTTTTGACAAAGGATGTGGGTGAATCTTATTCCTTCTCTTCGGTTACTGTCACTCATCAATTGTTGGCAGGGGACTGGTCTAAGAGTGTGTTTGGCTAAGCTTATAAGCTGGTCAAACTGGCTTATAAGCACTTTTTGGCTTATCTACGCATTTGGTAAAATTAAAAGTGCTTATAAGTTAAGTGCAAATAAGCCAAAAACCATAAGTTAGTCTCCCCCAACTTATCAAATTTCAGCTTATAAGCACTTTAAGTTTGACCAAAATATTTACTATTCTATCCCTAAAATACTTCTTTTTAAAACAAAACTCTTCATATACCCCGTTCTTCAGCTACATATTATTAATTTTAGCACATTTATCCAAACACGTAATTGCTTATTTTTTAAATTAGTTTCAGCACTTAAAAGTGCTTTTCAGCACCTAATGCTTATCAGCTACTCTAAATCAGCTAAGCCAAACAGGCTCTAAGTATGAAAAATTGAATCAACTACTACTATTTAGAAGAAAAAGAAAAGACTTTTGAACTGTTTTGTGCCTATAAGCTCCTCATTAAGTTATTATTTGTAATTTATGGATAAGAGCAGAAGTTGCCAATGTTCTGTAGCTTGCTTTACTGGAAAATTAAGCTGTAAAGGAGTTTTGAAAGATGTCAAACAGAACGTCTCCTATTTTTTCTTTCTTGTGAGAATATTTTGTTAAAGAATGCATAACCTGTAGATAGATAGCTAACATATCTTAATGGTACTGCTCCTCAACTATTTTTAGCTGTCGTACTTAAGCACAAACACAAGACAAATAGTGATTCTAATGGGTGAAACTTTATCATCAGGTAGCAATTGCTTCTTGTTTTGAACAGGTGAGAAAGTAGATTTTCATGTCAGAATGAAGTGAACAGAAGTGTACTGAGAACCTTATCAAAAGTTTTCACAGAGTACATACATAAACCCTAAATAATTATCATCTTTTACTCAACTAGCAGATGCAGGGGGGATACATTCTCCGAGATTCACCAAGCCTAATGTAAACAAGCAGTTTTCTTTGGTTAATAGTACACATAAACAGGTAGTTTAGAAATGCAATAAGAATGAAATTAGATATAAGTTCTAACCAATATTCAGTTCAAAACATCCAAGCACATAACCGTGGTATCCCGGCCGTCTTGCAAGCAGCTCGACTAATTTCACAAAATACCTGTATTGGGAAAAATTAAGTTCGTATATAGAACTGATTGTAAGGTGACACGTCATGACACATGGACTAGTTAAGGATGACAATTGGCAGAGAATAATTAAAGAGGCACGAGCTTCAACAGGCACAAGCAGATGTTCAAGAAAAAGGAGAAAGGATAGATGCTCGAACCTCTTGATGATCGAGGGTCGTATTAAGAGAATGAATTTGATAGCAAAAAAGGGTATAGATACATATAATTAATAGGCATTAATTACGGAAAATGTTAGGGAATCTATATTGAATCAAATATGATTACCAATTATAACGTTACATTAAATGCCATTAATTATCAATAATGGTTCTATTATGAGAGAAACAAAATGTATTACCTAGAGATAGCTATAAAAGGAGAAGACTGATCATTTGTAAAAGACACGAAATACTATTGGAATATATTGATTTACTTTGCTTTATACTCTGCTGTTATTTATCAATTATTCTAATTTCTATTTGATTATCAGTAACCCGAGTTCTTCTAAAATAAGCTTTGGCCGAAATCCCCATTTTTGGTTAAACAAATTGGTTCCGTTAATGGGAATATGATAATCGTTTGCTTTCTTAAATCAATTCTTTCATCAAAAACTTACCATGTCGAACCAACACAATTTACTACTCCAAGATCCACAACATCAAGTGAATGATGCGGATGACATAACCCTACCTCCCTCGCCACATGATTCACCGCGACAGTCTCAAGAGGGGACTCCAGATAGCTCTGAAGCAAATAATGGAGTTGCGAACCAAAACGGATCTAGGGCAAATCAAAATGACAGAGTTGCGAACGAACAAGCACTCGATGATGCTCTGACGAAACTAATTGCTCAACAAGTCAATAATGCTCACTGGGCTTTTACCAGCCAGTTGCCAGTTGCGCCACCAACACCAACTCCGAATCACAATACTTTGGAAAACCCGCATTTTGGGCTCATTAATTCAGGCATTGGTGGAACTCCCAGCGAGTCTCGTGATGGCAAACCAGATAACATAGTTAATTCTGATTTACAAAACTTAGTTTTAACCTTGCAGAAACAGCTCAAGGAGCAAAGCGATCGCATAGAGAAAATACTTGGAGAACCACCTATAATCAAAGGAATTGACATGGATAAATATTCACAACAACCATGGAAGCCCAGTGCTGCTCTTGTGTCGATTTCGAAGAAGTTCAAGATGCCTAATATTCCAAAATATGATGGCACAACTGATCCACGAGACCATGTGACTGCGTTCACAACTGGTGTGAAAGGCAACGATTTAACCAAACAAGAAATTGAATCAGTATTGGTCAAGAAATTCGGTCAAACACTCACTAAGGGAGCATTGACATGGTATTCTCTCTTACTCGAAAATTCTATAAATTCTTTTGCTGAGCTTGCAGATTGATTTATCAAAGTGCATTCAGGAGCTCAAAAAGTCGAAAAAAGAATGGAAGATATTTTCAAAATAAAGTAAGGAGATTCTGAGCTGCTTAGAAAATTCGTGGATAGATTCCAGCGTAAAAGGATGACGTTACCACGCGTACCTGATAACTGGGCAGCTATGGCTTTTGCAAGTATTTGAATGAGAAAAGCTCAGAAGCCACGAGACGACTCAAAGAAAGTATTCATGAATTTGCAACAACAACTTGGAATGATGTTTACAATAGATACAACACAAAACTAAGGATAGAAGAAGATACCATCTCCCGGTCCCAAAAAGAGGAGAAGGTGAGTTCGAGACGTGCAAAAATTGAAAAAAGGTCCGGAAAAAATAGATATGAACCCTACATAGGCCCAGCAGGAAAAGACTCACGTTCAAAGCAGGACAATTCAAAGTATGATCATAGATCGAGAAATAGAGAGTCGGGTTCATCATCGAGGTTTGGAAACAATCGAAACGTGCGAGAGACGCGAGATGATGATAGAAGCTTGAAGGCAAGATTTGGCGGTTACAATTTTAATGTCAGCACTTCAAAGTTAGTAGCAATATTAAGAAGCATGGGTGATAAGGTGAGGTGGCTAAAGAAAATGAGATCAAATACAAATAGGCATAATCCTGATCACTGGTGCGTGTTTCACAACGATCATGGTCATAAAATGACAGATTGTAGATTCCTACAAGGTGAAGTAGAGCATTTATTAAAGCAAGGGTATCTTACCGAACTATTTAGTGAAAAAGGTAAGCAAGCATACATGAAGAACAGGCAGGAGCCCCCTAAACCTCCTTCTCCGAAAAGTGTCGTTAACATTATAGGCGGGGGCGAAGAAATCAACGACGTGACATATACAGCGGCCAAGAAAATTTCTAAAGTTACAGTCACACACGGGAAGCGATTTCGACATGTTTTAGAGAAAGAAAGTATTACATTTGATGATGAAGATGCGGACGACGTGTTAACTCCACACAATGATGCTCTGGTAATATCTTTACTTGTACATGATACTAATGTTAAATGAGTTTTGATTGATCCAGGTAGTTCCGTGAACATCATTTTGCTAAGAGTATTAAACAAGATGCAAGCTAAAGATAAGCTAGTACCCAAGGCACACACTTTATATAGTTTTGACAATAAGCGTTGTAACAAGAGGGAAGTAATACTTACAACATTCGCAGAAGGGGTTATCAAAGATACGAAATTTCAGGTGGTTGAGATGGAAATGGCTTACAATATAATTTTCGAGAGACCATGGATTCATGTCACGACCCGGATTCCCAACCCTCGGGAGTCGTGATGGCACCTACTAATGGGAGCTAGGCAAGCCAATTATCAAACAATTACCTTTTTACCAATTTTATTTCTCTTTAACAAACATAAAGCAATAATGCATAAATAATGGAAGTTTAAATTTAAGCGGAAGAAAACAATGAAATATCTGAAATTTGCATTTATTACAACTACTTAAGCCTTAATCACCAAAAACATGGTGTCACAGTATCACAGACGGTCTAAGATTTGCTACATACAAAGTTTGAAGAAATAACAGTACATTGTTTCTGAAGTAAGGAGAATGAAACAGGGAATAAAGGATAGAGGGAGATGCCAGGGCCTGCGGACGCCTGCAGGTCTACCTTGGATCTCTGCGTGGACTAAAGGTAGCCTCCAAACTACGGTCCAAGAGCTGCTCCGGGGTCTGCACATAGTGCAGAGTGTAGTATCAGCACAACCAACCCCATGTGCTGGTAAGTGCCTAGCCTAACATCGGCAAAGTACTGGCGAGGCTAGGACCAAACTACCAAATAACTTGTGCAATTCAATATATACAATGGAAAAGAAGTACAGAAATAAATAGTCAAGTATGCGAGGGGGAGCATGCTGCGGGGAAGATTTCAATTCCGAATAGAAAGACATCAAGTAAACGAAAGAAACAATATAACTCAGGTATCAACAAAGAATCAAAAATCAATAAATGCACGGCATCACCCTTCGTGCTTTTACTCTCGTCCTCACTAAAGAAATCATATAATAAAAATGTGCACGACATCACTCTTCGTGCTTTTACTCTCTTTCCTCACCATATAATCAATATAATCGGCACGGAATGGTACATCGTGCGGCGCGACATCACACTTCGTGCTTTACACTCTTTCCTTACAATCATACACGGCATCACCCTTCGTGTTTTACACTCTTTCGTCACAAAAATAATGCACGGCATCACCCTTCGTGCTTTAACTCTCTTCCTCACCCAAACAACAATCACAACCAATAAGGCAAGGGAGATAAATGAAATTATAATAAGAATCCCGGCAAGGGAACAACAATCCAACAATTAAGTCCCGACAAGGGAACAACATCAATAATATCAACATCTCGGCAAGGGAGATAACACATAAAGAACCAAATTTCCTGGCAAGGGAGGCAATATAATGATCTCTTCTCTTTCTCACTTTTACTTCACAATTCAGTTCACAACTCGAGCCAATGATCTAAAGGTTCAATTATCACTTATACTTCCACAATTCGTATTACAACTTGAACCAACGCTCCTCAATGTTCATAAGTCACAATTCTTTCCACAAACTTTACACAACAAATAGAAACCACCACCAAGGCATGAAAGATACAACAAAGTCATGATAATCACATTATAAAGACTCACGGGCATGCTAAACACCAACGTATAGATACTCGTCACCATGCCTATATGTCGTACTGAACAATTACCACATAGCAAATAGGACTCGACTCCTAATCCCTCAAGTTAAGGTTAGACCAAACACTTACCTCGATGCCACGAACATAATTCATGTTTCAATTATAGCTTTACCCCTTGATTCCACCACCAATCCGCTCGTATCTAGTCATAAGTTACTTAGTTACATCAATAAACGCTAAATGAATCAACCCCAAAGCATGAAACTGAGTTTTTCAAATTTTACCTCAAAAGGTCAAAAATAACCCCCGGGCCCATATGGTCAAAACCCAAGGTTCGAACCAAAAACCGATTACCCATTCCAGCCACGAACCCAAATACATAATTTGTTTTGAAATCGGACCTCAAATCGAGGTCCAAATCCCCAATTTTTTGAAAACCTAGGTTCTACCCAAAATACCCAATTTTCCCTATGAAAATAATTGATTTTGAGTTGAAATCATGTTAAAAGATGTTAATGATTGAAGAAAATGAGTTAAAATTAACTTACAATCGATTTGGAAGAAGAGTTGTTCTTAAAATATTGCCCTAGGGAGTTTGTGTTTTGAAAAGATGTGAAAATGGGTTTAAAATTCGTCTAAGTATAAAAGTTGCAGGTCTCAGATGTGGGAATTGTGAACCCCAAACTCTACTAGCTTGGGAATTACGAAAAAGGGCTCGCATTTGCAAACCCTTCAGGAAAATTGGACTTTCGCATTTGCGAACAACATTTCGCATTTGCGACTTCAAGCATTACTAGTAGACATCGGATTTGCGATGGATTTCCTCGCATTTGCGAGAAGGATCTGGCCTGGGCTTCCTTCGCAATTGCGACAAGCCACTCTCATTTGCGATATCGCATTTGCGCCTGCAGGTCTGCTATGCACAACTGAAATTCTCCAATTTTTCTAAGTCCGAAATGCACTCCGTGGCCTATCTAAAACTCACTCAAGCCCTCGGGGCTCCAAACCCAAACATGCACACTACCTCAAATATCCTACGGACTTATTCGTATACTTAAATCACCAAAATAACATCATGAACATCGAATTAAACCTCCAGATCAATGAAATTTCTCAAAACTTCTTTAAACATCAAATTTTGCATTTAAGATCTGAATCACGTCAAATAGATTCCATTGCTTACCAAACTTCACCAACAACACATATAAATCATATTGAACCTGTACCAAGCTCCAGAACCATAATACGGGCCCGATACCACAGGTTTCAAATAACATTTCACTTTCAAAAACCTTTATATTTTTCAGAAAATAATTTCTTTCAAAAATTCATTTCTCTGGCTTGGGACCTCGGAATTCGATTCCAGGCATACGCCCAAGTCCCATATTTTCCTACGGACCCTCTGGGACTATCAAATCACAGGTCCGGGTCTGTTTACCCAAAACATTGACCAAAGTCAAATTAATTCATTTTATAGTCCAAATTTATCATTTTTCACAGATTTTCACATATCGGCTTTCCGGATACGCGTCCAGACTGCGCACATAAATCAAGGTGATGCTAAAATAGGTATTAAGGCCTCAAAATGCAGAATTTTCTTTTAAAACAAGTGATGACCTAAAGGTCATCACAATTCATGAGATGTATGTTGTGCCGTCTACCTTACATCAAGTTATTAAATTTCCATCACCATGGGGAATATGTCAAATACGTGGGGATCAACATACATCTAGGAGCATCAACTCTATAGCAGATTCAAGTCAAAAAATGAAAAAAAGTAGCAATTACAGAATCCAGTTGAGGATATTACGACATAAGCCTCAACTGAACATGGGCGAACAGATGTGGACTCAAGGCTCGATTCCATTCAAGAACCAGAAGAAAATGAAAATATCAAAACAACGATGGAAAAGTTGGAGGTTATAGAACTATTCACACGATGGCCTGAAAAGAAAGTCTACATTGGGGCCAACTTAAGCCACGAAATGAAAGGTAAATTGATTGAATTTTTGAAAACTAATATGGATAGCTTTCCTTGGTCTCATTCTAATATGACAGGAATACCCCCGGAAGTAATGACTCATAAGTTAAATAAAGATCTATCGTATCCACCTATCAAACAAAAGAAGAGAAATAAGAGGTCTTTCAAAAATCAGGTGATTCAAGATGAGTCCAAAAACTTTTAAAAATTGGGTCTATCCGCGAGGTAAAGTATCCTAATTGGTTAGCCAATACTATAGTAGTACCAAAAAAGAATGGCAAATGGCGAGTTTGTGTAGACTACACCGACCTTAACAAAGCTTATCCTAAAGATTCTTTTCCGTTACCACATATAGATCAATTGATTGATGCTACTGCAGGACATGAATTGTTAAGCTTTTTAGATGCATATTCAGGGTATAATCAGATCAAAATGGATCCCTAGATGAGAAAAAAACTTCATTTATAACAGACAGGGGGACTTACTGTTACAAAGTAATGCCCTTTGGCCTAAAAAACGATGGTGCCACGTATCAAAGGTTGGTGACAAAAATGTTCCAGGAACATTTAGGAATACTATGGAAGTCTACATAGATGATATGCTTGTCAAATCTCAACAATCAGGGGATCATATACCGCACTTGTCTGATACATTTCAGATCTTACGAAAATTTAATATGAAGCTAAATCCCGAGAAATGTGCATTTGGCATTTCACCAGGTAAGTTTTTGGGTTTTCTTATTTCTAACCGTGGTATTGAAGTAAATCGCACGCAGATTAAAGCTATTTAAGAAATTCCTGATATGCTTACAAGTAAAAAAGAGGTGCAGAGGCTAACGGGAAGAATCGCAGCCCTGTGAAGATTTATTTCCAAGTCATCAAAAAAATGCTTTAAATTCTTCTCATCTCTTAAAAAGCAAGATTAGTTCGGATGGTCTGGGGAGTGTCAACAAGCACTCAAAAACTTGAAGGCATACCTGTCAAATCCACTATTGCTCGCAAAACCAAAAGATGAGGAAATGTTGCTTATCTATCTAGCTGTTTCAGAAGTAGCGGTGAGTGCTATTTTGGTTCATGAAGACCAAGGTAAACAAACTCCAATTTATTATGTTAGCAAATTATTATTAGATGCAGAGACACGGTATCCTCAGCTAAAAGAACTTGCACTTGCATTAATCATGGCATCTAGAAAGCTAAGGCCTAATTTTCAATGCCACCCTATTTCCGTAGTAACTGCTTATCCACTCGTAATATGTTACACAAACATGAGTTATCGAGTAGGTTAGCCAAGTGGGCCATAGAATTGAGTGAATACAACATCACATATCAGCCTAGAACCGCAATAAAATCTCAGGTGTTAGCAGATTTTTTGGCTGATTTTAGCTAAGGGATGCAATTAGAAGCAAAAAAAGAACTACAGGTGTTCAACGGGTCTAATCAACTTGGACCTTATTTACTGATGGCTCATCAAATGTAAAGGGGGAGGGTATAGGAATTGTTTTGAGACCACCTACGGGTGAAAACATACGACAAGCCATAAAATGTCATCTTATAACTAACAATGATGCAGAGTATGAAGCTGTGATTGCAAGTTTAGAACTGGCACACGAACTTGGCATCGATCAGATCGTAATCAAAAGCAATTCCAGCTCATCGTTAATCAAATGCTGGGGACCTATACAGCCAGGGAAGCACGAATGAAACAATACTTAGAGAAAGCACATGATCTGGTTAGGCAATTCCAAACCTAGAAAGTTGTGCAGATACCAAGAGAGAAAAATGTCGAGGCAGACGCCCTAGCCAATCTTGCATCTGCGGCAGACGTGACTAGTAACAAAAATGCTTCTGTAATTCATTTGTTTCATTCAGCACTCGATCATGACAAAAATGAGGTAAATTTCAATAACTTAACCTGAGATTGGAGGAACAAGATTGTCACTTTTTTGCAGTATGGAACTGTCCATGAAGATAAGAAAGAGGCTCACGCGCTTCGTAAAAAAAGGCTGCTTGGTACTGTTTAAAGCAAAGCAATCTTTATCGTAAAATGTTCGTTGATCCCTTAGCAAGATGCCTCGGGCCTTCTCAAATAGAGTATGTAATGGGAGAAATACACAAGGGGCATTGTGGAAATCACGGAGGAGGAAGATCATTAGTAAAAACCATGATTAGAGCAGGCTATTATTGGCCCAAAATGGAAGAAGAAGCAGAAAATTTCTTGGCTAAATGTGATAAGTGCCAAAGATAGGTAACAATATGCATAGACCTGCAGAGTTGTTACATCCGATCGTTGCATCGTGGCCTTTTATAAAGTGGTGATGGATATTGCGGGTCCACTACCACAAACAAAAGGCAAGGTAAAATTTTTACTAGTACTCACTGATTACTTTACTAAATGGGTAGAAACAAGTGTTTTTAAATAGGTACGAGAAAAGGAGGTCAGAGATTTCATTTGGCGAAATATTATATGTCGATTCGGTATACCAAAGGAAATCGTATGTGATAATGGCCCGCAATTTATAGGTGCACAAATCACAGAATTTTTTCAAAGTTGGCAGATCAAAAGGATTACCTCAACGCCTCCGATGGGTAATGGACAAGCTGAATCAACAAATAAAGTCATTATCAACAATTTGAAGAAATGATTGGAAGAACCCAAAGGCAATTGGCTCAAGTTGTAACCCAATTACTCATCCCCCCACGAACCTAAATATATAATTTGTTTTGAAATCGGACCTCAAATCGAGGTCCAAATCCCCAATTTTTGAAAACCTAGGTTCTACCCAAAATACCCAATTTCCCCCATGAAAATCATTGATTTTGAGTTGAAATCATGTTAAAAGATGTTAATGATTGAAGGAAATGAGTTAAAATTAACTTACAATCAATTTGGAAGAAAAGGTATTCTTGAAAAATCGCCCTAGGGAGTTTGTGTTTTGAAAAGACGTGAAAATGGATTTAAAATTCATCTAAGTATAAAAGTTGCAGGTCTCAGATGTGGGAATTGTGAACCCCAACCTCTGCTAGCTTGGGAATTGCGAAACAGTGCTCGCATTTGCGAACCCTTCAGGAAAACTGGACTTTTGTATTTGCGAACAACATGTCGCATTTGCGACTTAAAGCATTACCAGCGGACATCGCATTTGCGATGGATTTCCTCGCATTTGCAAGAAGGAGTTGGTCTGGGCTTCCTTCGCAATTGCGACAAGCCACTCGCATTTGCGATATCACATTTGCGAGCCATGCGAAGCCTGCAGGCCTGCTATGCACAACTGAAATTTTGCAATTTTTCAAAGTCCGAAATGCACTTCATGGCCTATCCAGAACTCACCCGAGCCCTCGGGGCTCCAAACCCAAACATGCACACTACCTCAAAACATCCTATGAACTTATTTATGTACTTAAATCACCAAAATAACATCATGAACATCGAATTAAACCTCAAGATCAATGCAATTTCTCAAAACTTCTTTAAACATCAAATTTTGCATTTAAGGTCCAAATCACGTCAAATGGATTTTGTTTCTTACCAAACTTCACCAACAACACATATAAATCATATTGAACCTGTACTGCGCTTTGGAACCATAATACGGGCCCGATACCACAGGTTTCACATAACATTTCACTTTCAAAAACCTTTATATTTTTCAGAAAATAATTTCTTTCAAAAATTCATTTCTCAGGCTTGGGACCTCGGAATTCGATTCCTGGCATATGCCTAGGTCCCATATTTTCCTACGGACCTTCCGGGATCGTCAAATTACGGGTTTCTGTCCATTTACCCAAAATGTTGACCGAAATTAAATTAATTCATTTTATAGTCCAAATTTAGAATTTTTCACAGATTTTCACATTTAGGCTTTCTCCACCTCTAAAACAACCGTTCGTCCTCGAACGGACAGAAGATGGACGTACTTGAGTCGGGGAAAAGATGGGGATAATGGCTCCGCATATCGGACTCGGACTCCTAGGTCGATGCCTCAGCAGGCTGACCTATCCACTAAACACGAACAAAAGAAAAACTCTTTGATCTCAACTGACGAACTTGCCAATCTAAAATAGCTATCGTCTCCTCCTCATAAGACAAGTCCTTGTCCAACTGGACAATGGTGAAATCTAACACGTGGGATGGATCGCCGTGATACTTCCGAAGCATGGACACATGAAACACTGGATGCACAGCTGATAAGCTTGGCGGCAATGCAAGTCTATAAGCCACCTCTCCCACTCGATCAAGAATCTCAAATGGGCCAATGAACCTAGGTCTAAGCTTGCCCTTCTTCCCAAATCTCATCACGCCCTTCATAGGCGATACTCGAAGCAATAACCGCTCACCGACCATGAATGCCAAATCATGAACCTTGCGGTTAGCATAACTCTTTTTCCTGGACTGAGCTATACGTAGCCTATCCTGAATAATCCTAACCTTGTCCAAGGCATCTTGAACCAGATTTGTGCCCAACAACCGAGCCTCTCCCGGCTCAAACCATCCAACCGGCAACCGACACTGCCTACCATACAAAGCCTTATACGGAGCCATCTGAATACTCCACTGGTAGATGTTGTTGTAGGCAAACTCTGCTAAAGGCAAAACCTGATCCCACGAGCCTCCAAAGTCAATGACACAAGCTTAGAGCATATCCTCCAAAATCTGAATAGTTCGCTCGGACTGCCTGTCCGTCTGGGGATGAAATGTTGTGCTCAACTCAACTCGCGTGCCCAACTCTCGCTGAACTGCTCTCCAGAAACGTGATATAAATTGCGTACCTCGGTCCAAAATAATAGACTCGGGCGAAGACGAATAATCTCCCGGATATAGATCTCAGCTAACCTCTCAGAAGAATAGGAGACTGCCACAGGAATGAAATACGCTGACTTGGTCAGCCTAACAACAATAAACCACACTACATCGAACTTCCTCCGAGTCTGTGGGAGACCAACAACGAAATCCATAGTGATCCGCTCCCACTTCCACTCAGGAATCTCAATATTCTTGAACAAGTCACCAAGTCTCTAATGCTCATACTTAACTTGCTGACAATTCAAATACCGAGCCACATATGCAACGATGTCCTTCTTCATTCTTCTCCACCAATAATGCTGCCGCAAATCCTGATATATCTTCCCGGCGCCCGAATGAATAGAGTACCAGGAGCTATGGTCTTCCTTTAAAATCAACTCTCGAAGCCCATCCACATTAGGCACACAAACTCGACCCTGCAATCTCAAAACTCCATCATCACCCAAGGTAAACTGCTTGGCACCTCCGTGTTGCACCGTGTCTCTAAGGACATACAAATGGGGATCATCATACTGCTGACCACGGATACGCTCCAATAAAAAAGAACGAGCGATCGTGCAGGCCAATACACGACTAGGCTCAGAAATATCCAACCTCATGAACTGATTGGCCAAAGCCTGAATGTCCAAAGCAAGCGGTCTTTCACTGACCGGAATATAAGCAAGACTGCCCATACTGGCTGACTTCCTACTCAACGCATCAGCCACCACATTGGCCTTGCTCGGATGATACAAGATAGTGATATCATAATCCTTCAACAACTCCAACCACCTTCTCTACCTCAAATTCAACTCTTTTTGCTTGAACAAATACTGTATACTCTTATGATCCGTGAACACCTCACATGATACGCCATACAGATAATGCCTCCAAATCTTCAATGCGTGAACAATGGCTGCCAACTTCAAATCATGAACCAGATAGTTCTTCTCATAAATCTTCAAATACCGCGAAGCATAGGCAATGACCTTGCCATCCTGCATCAACACTGCACCAAGCCCAATACGAGATGCATCACAATAAACTGTATAAGGCCCTGAACCTGTGGGCAAAACCAACACCGGTGCCGTAGTCAGAGCTGTCTTGGAGCTTCTGAAAACTCGCCTCACACTCGTCCGACCATCTAAACTGGGCACCCTTCTGGGTCAACCTGGTCATCGGGGCTGCGATGGATGAAAACCCCTCCACGAACCGACGATAGTAGCCTGCCAACCCTAAGAAACTCCGAATCTCTGTAGCTGATGCTGGTCTAGGCCAGTTTTTGACTGCCTCAATCTTCTTCGGATCAACCTGAATGCCCTCTGCTGACACAATATGACCCAGAAACGCAACTGAACTCAACCAGAACTTACACTTCGAGATCTTAGCATATAACTGACTATCCCTCAAGGTCTGAAGAACCACTCTAAGATGTTGCTCGTGCTCCTCCCAACTGCGGGAATATATCAAAATATCATCAATGAAGACTATCACGAACGAATCCAAATAAGGCCTGAACATTCGGTTCATCAAATCCATAAAAGTTGCTGGGGCATTTGTCAACCCGAATGACATCACCAAGAACTCATAATACCCGTACTGAGTGCGAAAAGATATCTTAGGGACATCGGATGCCCTAATCCTCAACTGATGGTAACCAGATCTCAAGTCAATCTTCGAAAATACCTTGGCATCCTGAAGCTGATCAAACAAATCATCAATCCTCGGCAATGGATACTTATTCTTGATTGTAACCTTGTTCAACTGTCGATAATCAATACACATTCTCATCGATCCATTCTTCTTCTTAACAAACAACACCAGCGCACCTCAAGGCGAAACATTCGGCCTAATGAAACCCTTCTCAAGTAAGTCTTGCAACTACTCCTTCAACTCTTTCAACTCTGGCGGGGCCATAGGATATGGCGGGATAGAAATGGGCTGAGTGCCCGGAGTCAAATCAATGCAAAAGTCAATATCCCTGTCGGGTGGCATACCCGGCATGTCTGAAGGAAATACCTCAGGGAACTCACGAACAACAGGTGTAGACATGTGATTTTTGACCCTCCCCAAGATTTTTTATATTTTAGCATGTAAATATTTAATTTAGGCCTAATATAGCTATTTCAACTATTTTGACTTCTTTACTTTATTTTCGTCATAAAAATAAAAAATTACAAAAAAATATTTTAGTTTACATATCTTTCATAAATTTAAATAAAAACAAATATACAAAATAGTACCTTATCTTTATCTTTATATAATCTTGAAAACACAAAAGTAGTTTTATGTTTTATAGTTTAGTTCAATTAATTAAAATTAGTTTTATATTTTTATATTCTAATTGTATATAATTTTAGAAGGATGAATTAGTTTTAGGTTGGTTTATCTCGTCTTTATAAATCTTATAGTCCATTTTTCTAGTCATGGCCCAATTCCCTAGCCCATAATTCCTAGACCCATACCCCTAACCTAATCCCCACCCCTATATAATAGTACCTACACCTAAAATACACATAGAATCCACCGCAGAAGAGACAATGACCCCCTTCATCGTCTTCTTCAATGGAGACGGGTCTGTTCTCCTTCATCTCCTAAAGGCCCCAGCTCCTTTATCTTCTTTCTGATTCCACAGGAGAAGTTTCAGCCATTGATCCAAAACCAACAATCCTAACTTCATCTCCAAAAGCCATAAAAATAAACCATGAAACCCAGCAAAACCACGCCCCAAAACTGTCCAAACACAGCAGAAGCGCAGCAAAAGATCTAGCAAACTGCAGCAGCTGCGGCTTCCCCATTCCACTTGTGAAATTAGTTCTGAAGCCACGTAAATTTATCTCCACTAGGTCATTGCTTTTTCCGGCGTTTTGCCAGAGTTTCACCATCTCCGACCAGTTTGTTCTTACTATAAAACGTAGCAGCTTCAGCTTCTTTAACTGCTGCTGGTCTCTTAAGTCGAGCTCAGGTCGTTGAAGTTTCCGGCGAGGTTCCGGCTCTGCTACATTTTTGTTCGAGTCTGTGTCTATTATTCGAGCGTCAAAACAGTGTTGTGAATGAAGCTGTGTTTCATCGAAAGTTCAGGTTCATATTCTTAAATTCGTTTCTTCTCTCAACCTTGATTAATTTTGATTTAGTGTTCAGATGATATGGATTTGGTGTTTAAATGAAACACAAGCTATGCCCAAATTCTTATTTATGGTTTTTGAACAGCATCCAGTTGTGGCCTGGCTAGGTTATAACTTGATTACAATCATTTTGAAGTTGCACTGTATTTGCAACTATGATGTTAGTACTCATCACATATTATCATTTGGACGTTTGGATTATTTTGAAACTCTACTCTTTTGAGTCTAGTTACATGTTTGTTTGAAAATTTTCTATTATGAGGCCCATCGATATTGCTGCCATTGAGACGTGAAACCATAGCAGTCACTACATTTCTTTTTCTAATATTAATGTTTAAGTGCACAGTGATTAAAATTTGTTTATTTTACGAATCGTTAAGAATGATCCAAATATTGGAAAGTCAGTGAACTTACTAATTTAGTGCATGCACACCTAGTATTCAGTGCCTTCGGGGAATCTTTTGACTACATATGCTTATAGGTACATTCTTAATCAAATTAATCTACTATCGTGATTGTGGTTACTGTTACCGCGGCATGGTTACGATATGTGAATCTCAATTCGGGGGTGCATTTCATGTAACCCGATTATAACAACTTCGAATAATTAAGTCCTTTGAAATTAGAAATCGAGGCGTGCCATTTAGCGAATTTCTATGGCCCTCGCGAAGTTGCAGGTGCGTAGTTGCTTTAGGTGCGCTATTTAAATTAATTTCCTTAAACTCGGGTGTGTATTTCATGTGACCCAACTCCAATTCTCAACAACGTTAAATAAAATGTATCGTGGATCGCGGGTGCATTTTATGTGGCGTGGTTCAAGGCGTGTTTTAAATAACGTTGAATCTTCCTAAAAAATAATTAAAAGCAGTCTATACGTTAAAATGTACCATAGGCTAAAACATGTATTAAAATCAGATAATAAGGCAATTATAATAGTTTAAGCGACCGTGCTAGAACCACGGAACCCGGGAATGCCTAACACCTTCTCCCGGGTTAACAGAATTCCTTACTCAGAATTTCTGGTTCGCAGGTTTCAAAAGGAAAGTCGACATTTCCTCAATTTGGGATTTAAAATAAACCGGTGACTTGGAACACCAATTGAAATATTCCAAGTGGCGACTCTGATAATTAATTAATCCCTTTTCGAATACTATCACTTAAAGTGGAAAATCTCCCTTGTACCCTTCCGGGGGTTAAGGTAAAAAGGAGGTGTGACAGCTCTGGCAACTCTGCTGGGGATCGAACCTTGAATCTCTGGTTTCAGGGTTCAAGAATTCGAGCTTAGAATAATTGTTATAGTTGGCTTTATCCATTATCTGAATTTGTTACATGATTTGGGCCTAATATGCTAATTGATTGCTTTTACCGCTTTGATATTCCGTGAACTGTATATAAACTGTTGCGAAATCCCTCTTCTCTCCAAGTCTTCTAAATCATGAAGAAGTGTGCACTTCGTGTGACTTCTTTTCTGTTATAGTCATATCCCAAATTTAGAACGAAGTTCGGACAAGTTGCAAAGCCGGTGAAGCTTCTGTATTCCCGGCACGCTGCCCCCCCCTCCCCCCCCGCGGCTCGAGTTGTCCGCTCGGGTAAGCCAGCTCTAGAACAATAAACCCAGGTTTTGAACCTAGAATAACTCAGCCTCATACCGGATCCCTAAATAGGAACGTTTGTTTTCATCATGTGCATTTAACTTTGGAGACTTAACACAGGGGTTGGGTCCGTCTAGGACAGGTGTACCCAAAATAACCAACCATCTTGATGCATCCTATGTGCTACATATTGCATTTCTTCAAGGGTAAAAGGGTCATTTGGCGGACCAATGATAATTGAGGGCGAATGAAAAAAAAGAGAAAAAAAAAAGAGAGACTGAAGTGTGAGGATGAAGCGAGTAGGGCCCAATTATATTTTTGTTACATTTTATTAAGGAAAAAAAAGAGCATGGAAACTTCAAAAAGATTTTGCACTTTTTATCATTTTTCAAAAATCAAAAAAATTGAAAAAAAGAAAAGAAAATCCAAAAATATTTTATATGTTTCATCATTTTTCGAAAAAAAATAAAAAAAATGTGTTTTCTATATGTCAATTGTTTTTTTTATTATTCTCGCCCGTATCCAATCTGCCCGAACTACACATACCTGATTCTCGTCTTTCGGGGCGTGATACGTAGGCAACTCACATAGGGTCTGGTCTTCCTAGTAAATCTTAGGTTCTTGGCTTTGCAGGGTCATAGCCAAAATTTGCACTTATAGCCACCTTTTGGCCAAATAAGCCAGTTTGCAAAAATAGCCTCAACCATGTCTTCCATGTGTCAAGTAGGGAGTGTTATTGTCTCACATACTGTTGATTTATAGTTTTCTCATATAGGTGTGGATTTATTTACCGAAGTTTGAGCATGACAGACACCCCGTGACCATCCGGTCAGGATCGCTCAATCAGGAGTTGCTTGAGGAGATTTGTTTTACTTTTAAGTTTTGAGTCTGTTCTTCATTTTATGTCGTCTTTTACTTTCTAGTTTTGTACAGTAATGTCAAGCCTTTTGTTATTATATTTTCTGCTTTATATTTGGAAAATATGCTGTAACTCAAAAATCCAAAAAAAAAGATGTTGCATTTTATATTTCGTTATAAATTTTCTTTAGAATACTAATTCTAGAAATGAAAAGAATTTGAGGTTGTTTTTCCTTTAGGCAATTAATATCTAGGACTTAAAATGAATTGTTTTATGTTTCTTTTTGTATATTAGGACCAAAATTTTAAAAAAAAAAAGAATTTTCTTTTAGTACTTCTTTAAAAGCTTTCTTTAGGGTGTTAATTCCAAAATCCAAAAAGATTTTCTTTTGAGGTGTCTTTTTAGGAAATTAGTGAAAAATTAGAAAATAATTCTTTTATTTTCATTAGAACTTTAGGATATTGTACATAGAAAAAAATAGTTTATCTTTTGTTTATCATTAGAATTTCTTTTTTAGGTAATCAAATTGAAATCCAAAAGCATTTTGTTTTATCTTTTCCATTGCTCGTTTCGAAATATTGCGTCAGGTTATCAAATGAAAAATTCAAAATATGTTTCTGTGGTTTACTGTTTAGATTTCCTCCTTAAAAAAAATGAATCAAAAAATATTTTTTTCCCTTCTAGGGTTTTCTTTAATAATTTCCCACGTAGTATTTGTCTTGAAAAATATATATGAACGTTAAGCTTGAGTTTAGTATAGGTTATAGAACATTAAGTTTAGAAAATTCAAAAAGAGATTTGCTTCTTTTATTTCCATTTTCTCGTCAGAGTAGTCATTAAGGTAAAAAGAAAAAGAATGTTAGTTTGTTTTCTTTATTCCCGATAGTCCAAAACTACGCAAAGGTCTGATTCATGCGGCGTCATGATACGTAGGAAACCTACATAGGGTTCGATCGAATCCTTTTTATTATTAAAAGAAAAAAAAGAAATAAAAGGAAAAAAAAGAAGATAAAAAAAGGGTGAAATTATGGGACGTGAGAAATGAGAGGAAAGAAAAGAGTGATAATTAGAAAAAAAAGGAAGGAAAATGATCAAGAAGTGCTAGAAAGGAAAGAAAAGAGAAGATTGAAATGAACAAATTGGGATGATGCCAGCTGACCGTTGTACCCTCGAAGTCATTCTTGAACCGTTAATTGTTGCTAGGTGCATTGCACGAAATGTGATATTTTTAGCTGTTAAATGCCCTAACGCTAACATGATGACTTCATTTTGTTCCTCTTTGTTCTCCTCATTATAGCAGAAGGGTGGTTGGTTTGTGGTTCTTAAGGTAACTCGTCTATACAACACAAGGTCAAAGGGCAAGGTAGCCATGGCTAGCAAAAACTTGGGCACAAGAGTTGTTGACCCATCAAGGGAGTTTGTGGAGTCAGAGTCTGAATTAAAAGAAGAGGTCCAAAGGGTGAAACAACAGATGGCAGAAATGTATCAGTCTTGGATCAGGGGGCATCCTCCACCTTCATCCCCCACTAACTATACTGAAAACCCTGCAACTGTCCCATCACTATCACAAATCTAGATTCCCACTTCTGTGATATCACCCCACAACCTTTTCACACTCTACCCGCCAAAACCACCTCGTATCCCGCTCCTTTAGCCACTCATGCTCTTGTAGCTCCTCTCCCAGCTACTTTTCCTCGATCCTCTAACGAGGCTGTGTTCAAAGTCCCTAATGCCCAACACTATGCTCCAGAACTAACTTTTAAAGTCTCAGGTTTATACTCTCCCATTCCTCATTCTGAGCCTCCCGGTGAAACTGAAAAGCCTGCTAAGACAGTGGAGCAAGATGAGATATCCAGGAAGGTGAAAATCTTAGAGCAGTCTTTAAGAAACATGCAAGGGATAGGGAGCCAGATGAGTGTGGCTTACAAAAACTTGTGCTTGTTTCCTGACGTCAAACTGCCTGATGGGTTTAAGATGCCAAAGTTCAATTTATATGACGGACATGGAGATCCCGTGGCCCATTTGAGAGGCTACTGCAGTAAGATGAGAGGCGTTAGTGGGAAAGACAAATTATTGATGACGTATTTCAGTCAAAGTTTTAGTGGGGCAGCTCTGGAGTGGTACACCCGCCAAGATGTTAGCAAGTGGTACACGTGGGATGATATGGCTCAAGCCTTTGCCAGACACTTTCAGTACAATATAGAAATTGTCCCAGATCGCATGTCCCTCTACAAGATGGAAAAGAAGCCTAATGAAAGCTTTAGGGAATACAGCCTCAGATGGAGAGAGCAAGCTGCCAGAGTCCATCCTTTCATGGAAGAAAAAAGATGGTCGAGTACTTTCTTCAAGCTCAACAACCAACTTACTTTGGGCATTTGATCAAGGTTGTAGGTAGGTCTTTTAATGATGTGGTAAAAATGGGAGAAATGGTAGAAGATGGGTTGAATTCCAGCAAGATCATGAGTTATTCTGCTTTAAAAGCCACAACACAAGCAATTCAGAACGACACAAGAAGCTTGCTGGGTCAGAAGGAACATGATGATTTTGCCATGGTTGTTTCAGAGTCACGACGTGGACCAAAAGGTCCGCCTCACCAATATACTCAGCCTCAAGTCCAACCCTAAACTTGTCCCCGAGCTCCACATAATCCACCTCAGTATTATCCTCCGTACAATGTCCGGTCATATGTCCAACCACCAGGTCACCCCTTATGGCGAGCGCCAGCACCGCATAATGCATTCTTGACTTCACAACATTTTCAAGCACCCAACAACCCTAGAAAACAGGGGCAGAGAAGGGAACAAAGGCAAAGAAATAGTTTCACGCCGATTGAGGAGTCCTACACAAGCTTGTTTGAAAAGTTAAAGCATTATGGCCTGATTGAGACACTCCTCGGCTATACTCCAGACCCATATGCAAAAGGCTTTGATCCTATAGTACGATGCATGTACCACTCTATTGTCCAAGGGCATAGCATTGAAGATTGTCGTTCTTTGAAAAGGGAAATAGAAAGAATGATTCAAGAAGGGGTAATTGTGATCAATGACAGTGACAAGGAGCATGCGAACCCTCTTGGGAACTTGCTGACTGAAGTTAATGATATTGAAGTTGATAATGGTTTTGGCAATATTGATGTGGAACCCAGTGGCTAAGATGCCGTACTTGATAATTGGAAAGACGTTCCATCTCTTGGCTAGCTGGAGAGGAGTCTTAGTGGTTTATTTTGTTGTCATTTCTTTTATTCGGGTTATTTTTAGGGTTGTAATCCGGATATTATCTTGTGATTCAAACCGTTCTATCCTTTTATTTTGCCTAGTTTATTTTTTGTAGTAAATCGTTTAGTGTTGTCTAGGTTTGTTCCAGGGTTGTAGCCCAGTTTAGTTTGCTTGTTTTGTTGTTCAAACCCTTTCACCATCTGTCTAATGCAATTTTCTGTTTTCTATTATTTTTAGTCATTTTTTTTGTTCTCTTTTCCTTTTATAGTCCTTTTCATGTTGACTCTAGTGACATGACATGCACTCGTGATTCTCAGCCTGGTCTTAAAAAGTTAGTTTAGTCATGAAGCAATGAAATAATTTTGAAGATGATAGGGACATTTGAGGGAAAAAAGTAAAGGCATTTTGAGATCACTTCAAGCTCGAATCGTGAAACTGGGGCAGATAGAACAAAAAGAAATACTTTTGAAATGCATCCTGCCGTATCAGGTTGAAGCTAAAGGCAAGTTTGCCCCAAATTGGCAGGAGTCGTTCATCGTAATGAGAGTGTCGTCCAATGGTACTTCGTATTTAACAGATATAGAAGGCAAATGTGTAGATATGACTATCAATTCTGATGAGGTCAAAAGATATTATGTATGATTTTTTTGGTTTGTTTAATTGTGTTGTTTGTGTTTGTCATGCTTTGAAGATTGGAATGACGAAGGCATTTTATTCTGTTATCTAAATACTTTATCCTTTGTCCCCCCTTTGAGCCTTATTTATTTTCTTTCATATCCCTCTTTTGGAATCAGAAGCAGAGTTTAGAAATGTGATATAGAAAAAGGGAGAAAAAAGAGAAAAAAAAGAGAAAAAGAGAAGGAAAAATGGAAAAAGTGTAAAGAAAAGAAAAGAAAATGAAGAAAAGAGAGGAAAAAGAAAAGGAAAAAGGAAGATAAAACAAAACAAAAAGGAAAAACAAAAACAAAAGTTTCCATGAACTACATTCGACCTGATTCCTTTTAAGGATATGTTGGCAGCCTCACGGTTCGGTACCATCAAAATAAAAATTCAAAAGTCCCCAAGCAAAGAAACTGGGGCAGAAGTTGTGGTTGTTGTAAGAGATCTGATTCCAAAAGTTGTAAATTTGAGCCCTCTTAAGCTATTTTTGAGCCTTTATGATACCCTTCCTTTCTAACCCCATCCAAAAGCCCATATTACGTCCAAAGAAAAATCTTCCGATCAATCTTTGTGTAGTGCCAAGGCAAGCGCGTTAGAGGGATGATTCACATCAGGGGTAGCAATCTGTTCTACACAAGGAAAACAAAAATGAGAGAGTCTTATCGGTGAAAACCTCCACAGGTACCATAAGGCGACAGTAAGTTAAGAGAAAGAACAAAATGAGAGAGGTTTGATGGTGAAAACCCTTCGGGCACTACAAGTCGAGTAAGGATCGTGAATCAGATTGGAAAATCGGAGCATTGAAGCCTAGTTTCACGGCGAAGAGGTACAATAAGAGTTGAGCATCGGACTTGCTTGGCAAATTAGGCCATTTAATCCAAAGGTGCATGTCACGGTCATTAGAGTTGGTATCTACATCTGATAAGTGTTTAGTTTTCTTGTTAGGAATCATCTCTTTCCATTGTCCTTACTCTGTTCCTTTTGTTTTGTTTACTTCCCCTTCTTGAGTCTATTTGGTTAGAACAAGTGAGAAATGACTTCAAAATTTGCTACCAACTTTCCAATTGTACAAAACGAAATTTGGCTAGCACATCAAAGTGGCATAAGTGAAGAAAGAACAATGTGCGCACTGAGTTGTTAACAATCAACATGCTTTAGGATTCATGTGAAATACAAAGGTTTGGTATATATCAATTCATGAACAATGCAACAGATAGAGGATGTTGGGTGAACTAATCAAAGGTATTCTCTGTGATGAGGTTGACAGAGAAAGTGGTTAACCAACGACAAGCAAGGTCTTCCAAGCGGAAATCAAAGTTATCATGGCAAGTGAAGGAGCAATAGGCCTCAAGGCCAAGGCCAGTAGTTTAAGTCAAGAAAGAACAACATACGCTCTGAGTGGGTGGCAATTGACATGCGTTGGGATTCATGCGAGACACAAAGGTTTGGTAAATATCAGTTCATGAGCAATGCAACATATAGAGGGTATTGGGTCTGAACGGAGAAGAGGTATTCTCTGTGATGAGGTTGACAGAAAAAGTGGTTAACCAACGACAAGCAAGGTCTTCGAGTGGAAGTCAAAGTTATCATGGGAAGTGGAGGAGCAATCGCCCTCAAAGTCAAGGCCACAAACTAACCACCGCATTTTAAACTGACAAGATTTTTCTTTGATTGAAACAGGGGCAGAAAGTTTCAATTGTTTCGGAGAAACCCTCCGTAGGGGAAAAGCAAGCACCAGACAGGTTTGACTTTTGATTCTCAGTACCCTCCTGGATAATGGGACATAGTTTAAAATTCAAAACAATCATGAGTAGCATAATCTTGCATAAATTTAACCTCAAGGAATATAAGTTGGCTTCAAAGGCTGCATGTTTGAGATAGTATTCAATTAAGAGTTGTCAGGACCCTCCTGAATAATGGGACCTAGCTTTAAAATTTCCATTGGATAACAAAATTTAGCGTAAGTTCTGGTGTAAGGTAATATAATTTAGCCATAAAATAGTCACTCTTAAGATAAAACTTGACTTTTAGATTTTCAGGACCCTCCTGGATAATGGGATGTAGCTTTAATACTTTCTTAGATAACAAGATGTAGCATAAGTAATACCTTCAGAAGATATAACTTAGATTTAAAATTGTCGTTTAATTAAGAGTTGTCAGGACCCTCCTGGATAATGGGGTGTAGTTTAAAGATCGACTTAGATAACAAGATATAGCGAAAGTAATACCCTTAGGAGACGCACTTTCTAGTTTGGATCATATGAGTTTTAGTCACTGAAGTCTCACCCTTAGGAGACACACTTCCTAGTCTCGGTCATTTAAATTCATTCCTAGGAGACACACTTCCTAATTTAAGTCATTGATGCTCTACTCCTAGGAGACGCACTTCCTAGTCTTGGTATTTCAAGTTATATTTCGTAGTAGGAGACGCACTTCCTAAATTGAGATTTTACCACTAGGAGACGCACTTCCCATTTGGTTCATTTAAGTTCATTCCTAAGAGACACACTTCCTAGGTGGAGTCATTGATATTTCACCCCTAGGAGACGTACTTCCTAGTCCGGGTCTTTCGGGTTATATTTTTGCGTTAGGAGACGCACTTCCTAAATTGAGATTTCCCCCTAGGAGACGCACTTCCTAGTCTGGTTCATTTAAGTTCATTCATAGGAAATACACTTCCTAGTTTGAGTCATCGAAGTTTCGCCCATAGGAGACGCAATTCCTAAAATTAAGAGTTCATTCATAGGAGACACACTTCCTAGTTCGAGTCATTGAAGTTACACCTTTAGGAGACGCACTTCCTAAATTGAGAGTTCATTCATAGGAGACGCACTTCCTAGTTTGAATCATCAAAGTTTCACCCCTAGGAGACGCACTTCTTAGTCTGGGTCTTTCAGGATACACCTGTAGGAGACACACTTCCTAAATTGAGATTTCACCCCTAGGAGACGCACTTCCTGGTTTTGGTTCATACAAGTTTTACCCGTAGGAGACGCACTTCCTAGTTTGGTTCATTTAGGTTTTATTTTTAGTAGACGCATTTGGTAGTCAAAGTTTTGGTTTTACTCATAGGAGACGCACATCCTGGTCTAGTCATTAGTTTACTCTCATCATTGCGTCAATAGTATAAGTGGTTTATAATATTTCTAACAACTCACAAATCTTTCTAGTGCAAACTGGGGGAGAAAATTTCGTTTGTTTTGTTTGTTTTAATGACATCAGGCGCCCACCTGGAGAGAACAAGGGAATACAGTTCAAGTTGGCAATCAGGCGCCCACCTGGAGAACAATGGAATACAGTTCGAGTTTTGGCAATCAGGCGCCCACCTGGAGAACAAGGGAATGTAGTTCAAGTTTCGGCAATCAGGTGCCTACATGGAGAACAAGGGAATGCAATTCGAGTTTTGGCAATCAGGCGCCCACCTGGAGAACAAGGGAATGCAGTTCAAGTTTCGGCAATCAGGCACCTACATGGAGAACAAGGGAATACATTTCAAGTTCAGCAATCAGGCGCCCACCTGGAGAATAAGGGAATACATTTTAAGTTCAGCAATCAGGTGCCCACCTGGAGAACAAGGGAACACACTCAAGTTTTAGTAATCAGGCACCCACCTGAAGAACAAGGGAATACATTTTCAAGTTCAGTAATCAGGAACCCACCTGGAGAACAAGGGAGTACAATTCAAGTCTTAGCTTTCAAATTCTTATTGATATGTAGAAACATGATTTAGTTTACAATCACATATGTGCTCAGCCACCAAACTGGGGCAGAAAATTTGCTTTGTTTTCGTCTATTTTTGTTGAAATCAGGCGCCCACCTGAAGAACAAGGGAATACATTTCAAGTTCAGCAATCAGGCGCCTACCTGAAGAACAGGAAATACATTTCAAGTTTTGGTAATCAGGCTCCCACCTGGAGAACAAGGGAATACATTTCAAGTTCAGCAATCAGGCGCCCACCTGAAGAACAATGGCATACATTTCAAGTTCAGTAATCAGGCGCCCACCTGGAGAACAAGAGAATACATTTCAAGTTCAGCAATCAGGCACCCACCTGGAGAACAAGGGAATACATTTCAAGTTCAGCAATCAGGAGCCCACCTGGAGAACAAGGGAATACATTTCAATTTCAGCAATCAGACGCCCACCTGGAGAATAAGGGAGTATAGTTCAAGTTTCAGCTTTCAAGTTCTTACTAATATTTTGTAACATGATTCAGTTAACACTCACGTATGTACCCTGCTACCAAACTTGGGCAGAAGTTTTTCTTTGTTTTTGTCTATTTTGTTAAAATCAAGAACCCACCTGGAGAACAAGGGAATACATTTCAAGTTCAGCAATCAGGCGCCCACCTGGAGAACAAGGGAATACATTTCAAGTTCAGCAATCAGGAGCCCACCTGGAGAACAAGGGAATACATTCAAGTTCAGCAATCAGGTGCTCACCTGGAGAACAAGGGAATACATTTTCAAGTTCAGCAATCAGGCGCCCACCTGGAAAACAAGGGAATACATTTCAAGTTTCAGTAATCAGGCACCCACTTGGAGAACAAGAGAAGACAGTTCAAGTTTCAAGGGAAAGTAGTTCCGAAGGAAGACAGTTCAAGATTTGGCAATCAGGCACCCACCTGGAAAACAAGGGAATTCACTTTAGAATGCAATTCAAGTCAGCAACAAAAAAAGCTCGCGGCAGGAATGCGAGTCAACAGTCCGAAATGATCAACAGAAGTTAGTCACAATCCAGAATAATAAAAAAAAAAGAGAAAGGCAAGAAGTGAATCCAAATGCAGAAGTTGATGAAGGATGTGAGCTGCTCAAGACATGACCGAGGTCACAAGCACTGCATGTCCGACTTTGATCCGAAAAGTTGAAGAAGAATGAACTAGCAACTGCAACTAGTAAGCGTCAAGATTCAAATCCAAAGTCTGCATGAAGAACCATTCAAGACTCAATATCAAGCTTCAGAAGACTTATAGATAGGAATCTTGTAACTCGTAGTTGATAGGCTTAGCTAGTCTTTTTCATGTTTTGATTTTTGATGTAACATCAGGACCGGAACATCGGCGGAACGGCACCTCGATCGGCTCTCCACCTCGGCATACTCCATCATCTCACTCACCTTTGAACTACACATGGCCTGATTCCTTTATAGTCAAGGATATGTAGGCAGCTCAGATACCAGGGCTCGGTTACATTCCCCTTTTCTCAATTTTAGTCCCTCCCAAATACGGGTCGGGTCAAAAAACCTGTCTAGTCATTCTTTGTCCGAAAACTCTTCGTGTTTCTAGTCAAAGAGGGGCAGCTGTAGACATGTGATTTTTGACCCTCCCCAAGATTTTTTATATTTTAGCATGTAAATATTTAATTTAGGCCTAATATAGCTATTTCAACTATTTTTGACTTCTTTACTTTATTTTCGTCATAAAAATAAAAAATTACAAAAAATTATTTTAGTTTACATATCTTTCATAAATATAAATAAAAAAATATACAAAATAGTACCTTATCTTTATTTTTATATAATCTTGAAAACACAAAAATAGTTTTATGTTTTATAGTTTAGTTCAATTAATTAAAATTAGTTTTATATTTTTATATTATAATTGTACATAATTTTAGAAGTATGAACTATTTTAGGTTGGTTTATCCCGTCTTTATAAATCTTATAGTCCATTTTTCTAGTATTTGGCCCAATTCCCTAGCCCATAATTCCTAGGCCCATACCCCTAACCTAGTCCCTACCCCTATATAATAGTACCTACACCTAAAATACACATAGAATCCGCCGCAGAAGATACAACGACCCCCTTCATCGTCTTCTTCAATGAAGACGGGTATGTTCCCCTTCATCTCCTAAAGGCCCTAGCTCCTTTATCTCCTTTCCGATTCCACAGGAGAAGTTTCAGCCTTTGATCCAAAACCAACGACCCCAACTTCATCTCCAAAAGCCACAAAAATCAACCATGAAACCCAGCAAAACCACGCCCCAAAACTGTCCAAACACAGCAGAAGCGCAGCAAAAGATCTAGCAAATTGCAGCAGCTCCGGCTTCCCCATTCCAATTGTGAAATCGGTTTTGAAGCCACGTAAATTTATCTCTGCTAGGTCATTGCTTTTTCCAGCGTTTTGCCGGAGTTTCACCATCTCCGACCAGTTTGTTCTTACTATAAAACGTAGCAGCTTTAGCTTCTTTAACTGCTGCTGGTCTCTTAAGTCGAGCTCAGGTCGTCAAGGTCGTCGAAACAGTGTTGTGAATGAAGCTGTGTTTCATCGAAAGTTCAGGTTCATATTCTTAAATTTGTTTCTTCTCTCAACCTTGATTAATTTTAATTTGCTGTTCAGATGATATGGATTTAGTGTTTGAATGAAACACGAGCTATGTCCAGATTCTTATATATGGTTTTTGAACAACATTCAGTTGTGGCCTGGCTAGGTCATAACTTGATTACTATCATTTTGAAGTTGCACTGTATTTGCAACTATGGTGTTAGTACTCATCACATATTATTATTTGGACGTTTGGATTATTTTGAAACTCTACTCTTTTGAGTCTAGTTACATGTTTGTTTGAAAATTTTCTATTATGAGGCCTATCGATATTGCTGCTATTGAGACGTGAAACCATAGCAGTCACTACATTTCTTTTTCTAATACTAATGTCTAAGTGCATGGTGATTAAAATTTGTTTATTTTATGAATCGTTAAGAATGATCCAAATATTGGAAAGTTAGTGAACTTATTAATTTAGTGCATGCATACCTAGTATTCAGTGCCCTCGGGGTATCTTTTGACTACAGATGCTTATAGGTACACTCTTAATCAAATTAATCTACCATCGTAATTGTGGGTGTTGTTCCCGCGGCATGGTTACAATATGTGAATCTCAATTCGGGGGTGCATTTCATGTAACCCGATTATAACAACTTCGAATAATGAAATCCTTTGAAATTAGAAATTGAGGCGTTCCATTTAGCGAATTTTCATGGCCCTCGCGAAGTTGCAAGTGCGTAGTTTCTTTAGGCGCGCTATTTAAATTAATTTCCTTAAACTCGGGTGTGCCTTTCATGTGACCCAACTCCAATTCTCAACAACGTTAAATAAAATTTGTCGTGGATCGCGGGTGCATTTCATGTGGCGTGGTTCAAGGCGTGTTTTAAATAACGTTGAATCTTCCTAAAAAATAATTAAAGGTGGTTTAATAAGTTAAAATGTACCATAGGCTAAAACATGTATTAAAATCAGATAATAAGCCAATTATAATAGTTTAAGCGACCATGCTAGAACCACGGAACCCGGGAATGCCTAACACCTTCTACCAGGTTAACAAAATTCCTTACTCAAAATTTCTGGTTCGCAGATTTCAAAAGGAAAGTCGAAATTTCCTCAATTTGGGATTTAAAATAAACCGATGACTTGGAACACCAATTGAAATATTCCAAGTGGCGACTCTGATAAATAATTAATCCCATTTCGAATAATGTCACTTAAAGTGGAAAAACTCCCTTGTACCCTTCCGAGGGTATAGGAAAAAGGAGGTGTGACAACAGGCACATAATCAATAGAAGGAACCTCGGCACTAGAATCACGAACATATGCCAAATAGGCCAAACACCCCTTCTCGACCATACGCTAAGCCTTCACATACGAGATAACACTACGGGTAGAATGAGCAGGAGTCCCTCTCCACTCTAAACGAGGCAAACCTGGCAAGGCTAAGGTCACAGTCTTGGCATGACAGTCCAAGATTGAGTGGTAAGGTGATAACCAGTCCATCCCTAATATGACATCGAAATCGACCATGTCCAGAAGAAGTAAATCTACGCGAGTCTCAAGACCTCCAATCACAACTATACATGAATGATGGACTTGATCTACCACAATAGAATCACCCACCGGTGTAGACATATAAACAGGAGCACTCAAAGAATTACTAGGCATGACCAGATACGGTGCAAAATAAGATGACACATACGAAAATGTACCCCTAGATCAAATAACATTGAAGCATCTCTATCACAAACCAGAACTCTACATGTGATAACTACACAGCCTAGGGCCTGGCTGGAAGAGCATAACATCGAGGTTGGGCCCCACCACCCTGAACTACATCTCTGGGACGGCCTGCTGCTGGCTGGCCTCCACCTCTAGCGGCCTGAGCACCACCTCTAATACCTCTTCCTCCACCTCTAGCGCCTCTATCCCCACCTCTAGCTGGCTGGGCGGGCTGTGGAACACCTGGTGCCTGAACTATGGCACGAGAACCCTAATGCTGAGAGCTACTCGATGCTCGAGGGCAAAACCTAGCAATGTGATCCATATCATCACCAGTGTAACAAGCCCTTGGTTGCTGAGACTGCTGACCCTGACGACATGAATGACCACCCCGAAAACTTTGAAGCTACGGTGCACTAATAGGAGTAGGTGGGGCACTTTAGGACTGCTGATCAGAATACTGCTTCTGAGGACCATGGCCACCTGAAGCACCGTGAGAAACCTGAAGTGCTGACTGAAAAGCCCTAGGAGGATGGACTTTACCATATGAATCCTTACCTCCAAACGAGATACCACTGAATTGGCCTGAATAACGGGGCCTCTTGTCCGACCCATGACCACTTCCCTGCGACATAACCATCTCCACTCTTCGGGCCACATTGGCCGCCTCCTGGAAAGATATCTCACTCCTAGTCTCACTAGCCATATGAAGACGAATCGGCTAAATAAGTCCATCAATGAACCTCCTCACCCTCTCTCTCTCTCTCGATGGGAAGTATGATAAGAGCATGACAAGACAAGTCGATGAATCTAGTCTCATATTGGGTAACAGTCATAGAATCCTGCTGGAGACGCTCAAACTGCCTCCGATAGGCTTCTCTTTGAGTGATGGGGAGAAACTTCTCTAGAAATAGCTGAGTAAACTGCTCCCAAGTCAAAGCTAGTGATCCGGCTGGTCTAGCCAAATAGTAATCCCTCCACCAAGTCTTGGCGAATCCAGACAAGCGAAAAGTAGCAAAATCGACCCCATTGGTCTCAACTATCCCCATGTTCCTGAGAACCTCATGACAATTGTCTAGATAATCCTGGGGATCCTCAGTAGATGCACCGCTGAAAGTAGTAGTGAAGAGCTTGGTGAACCTATCCAACCTCCATAAAGCATTGGCAGACATAGCTACTCCATCACTAGTCTGAGCTACCACACCCAGCTGAACTGCTCCAACTAGCTAAACTGCTGGAGTCTGAAATTGGGGAGCTACCTACTCTGGAGTGCGAGTAGCAGGAGTCTGGGCTCCTCCTCCAGCCTGAGAGACGGCTGGTTCTACAGGAAGCAAGCCTGCCCGGGTGACACAGGCCCACTAGGCGGACTAGAGCATCCTGAAGAATTGGGGTAGCAATAAACCCTTTTGGGACCTAAGCTGGGCCCACCAGAAATACTGGGGCCGAAACCTCATCATCAAAATCAACCTAAGGCTTCGTTGCTGGTGCTGCTGCTCGGGGCTGAGCTCTTCCCCTCGTGGGAGCTACTGCTGGGGGCTCGGGCTCCTGGTAGGTGGATGAGGAAGCGCGTGTTCTCGCCATCTGCGAAAGAATTGAATAGAAATTCAATTAGCATTGAGAAACCAAACCGCACGACAGGAGAGAATAAATGTGAAGTTTTTCCTAACTCTGTAGCCTCTGGGGGATAAATACAGACGTCTCCATACCGATCATTCAGACTCTACTAAGCTTGTCTGTGAACTGCGAGACCCATGTAACCTAGAGCTCTGATACCAACTTATCACGACCTGAATTCCCCAGCCTCGGGAGTCGTGATGGCGCCTACTAATGGGAGCTAGGCAAGCCTATTATCAAACAATTACCTTTTACCAATTTTATTTCTCTTTAACAAACATAAAGCGATAATGCATAAATAACGGAAGTTTAAATTTAAGCGGAAGAAAACAATGAAATATCTAAAATCTGCATTTATTACAACTACTTAAGCCTTAATCACCCAAACCTGGTGTCACAGTATCACAGACGGTGTAAGATTTGCTACATACAAAGTCTAAAGAAATAACAGTACACTGTTTCTGAAGTAAGGAAAATGAAATAGGGAATAAGGGATAGAGGGAGACGCCAGGGCCTGTGGACGCCTGCATGTCTACCTTGGATCTCCGCGTAGACAGAAGGTAGCCTCCAAACTACGGTCCAAGAGCTACTCCGGGGTCTGCACATAGTGTAGAGTGTAGTATCAGCACAACCGACTCTATGTGCTGGTAAGTGCCTAGCCTAACCTCGGCAAAGTAGTGACGAGGCTAGGGCCAGACTACCAAATAACCTATGCAATTCAATATATACAGCGGAAAAGAAGTACAGAAATAAACAGTCAAGTATGGGAGGGGGAGCATGTTGTGGGGGAGATATCAATTCAGAATAAAAACACATCAAGTAAACGAAAGAAACAATATAACTTGGGTATTAACAAAGAATCGGAAATCAATAAATGCACGGCATCACCCTTCGTGCTTTTACTCTTGTCCTCACCAAAGCAATCATATAATAAAAATGTGCACAACATCACCCTTTGTGCTTTTACTCTCTTTTCTCACCATATAATCAATATAATCGGCATGGAATGGTACATCGTGTGGCACGACATCACCCTTCGTACTTTAACTCTCTTCCTCACCCAAACAACAATCACAAATAATATGGCAAGGGAAATAAATGAAATTATAATAAGAATCCCGGCAAGGGAACAACAATCCAACAATTAAGTCCCGGCAAGGGAACAACATCAATAATATCAACATCCCGACAAGGGAGATAACAAATAAAACAACAAATTTCCTGGCAAGGGAGGCAACATAATGATCTCTTCTCTTTCTCACTTTTACTTCACAATTCACTTCACAACTCGAGCCAATGCTCTAAAGGTTCAATTATCACTTATACTTCCACAATTCGTATTACAACTTGAACCAACGCTCCTCAATGTTCATAGGTCACAATTCCTTCCACAAACTTTATCAACAAATAGAAACCACCACCAAGGCATGAAAGATACAACAAAGTCATGATAATCACATTATAAAGACTCACGGGCATGCTAAACACCAATGAATAGATACTCGTCACCATGCCTATATGTCGTACTCAACAATTACCACATAGCAAATAGGACTCGACTCCTAATCCCTCAAGTGAAGGTTAGACCAAATACTTACCTCGATGCCACGAACACAATTCACGTTTCAATTATAGCTTTACCCCTTGATTCCACCACCAATCCTCTCGTATCTAGTCACAAGTTACTTAATTACATCAATAAACGCTAAATGAATCAACCCCAAAGCAAGAAACTGAGTTTTCGAAAGTTTTACCCAAAAGGTCAAAACTAACCCCCGGGCCCACATGGTCAAAACCCGAGGTTCGAACCAAAAACCGATTACCCATTCCACCCACGAACCCAAATACATAATTGGTTTTGAAATCGGATCTCAAATCGAGGTCCAAAATAACAATTTTTGAAAAACCTAGGTTCTACCCAAAACACCCAATTTTCCCCATGAAAATAATTGATTTTGAGTTGAAATCATGTTAAAAGATGTTAATGATTGAATAAAATGAGTTAAAATTAACTTACAATCGATTTGGATGAAGAGTTGTTCTTGAAAAATTGCCCTAGGGAGTTTGTGTTTTGAAAAGATGTGAAAATGGGTTTAAAATTCGTCTAAGTATAAAAGTTGCAGGTCTCAGATGTGGGAATTGTGAACCCCAACCTCTGCTAGCTTGGGAATTGTGAAAAAGGACTCGCATTTGCGAACCCTTTAGGAAAATTGGACTTTCGCATTTGCGAACAACATTTCGCATTTGCGACTTCAAGCATTACTAGTGGACATCGGATTTGCGATTGATTTCCTCGCATTTGCGAGAAGGAGCTGGCCTGGGCTTCCTTCGCAATTGTGACAAGCCACTCTCATTTGCGATATCGCATTTGCGATCCAGGATTCGCAAATGCGAAGCCTACAAGCCTGCTATGCACAGCTGAAATTCTCCAATTTTTCTAAGTCCGAAATGCACTCCGTGGCCTATCTAAAATTCACTCAAGCCCTCGGGGCTCCAAACCCAAACATGCACACTACCTCAAAATATCCTACGGACTTATTCGTATACTTAAATCACCAAAATAACATCATGACCATCGAATTAAACCTCAAGATCAATGAAATTTCTCAAAACTTCTTTAAACATCAAATTTTGCATTTAAGATCTGAATCACGTCAAATAGATTCCGTTTCTTACCAAACTTCACCAACAACACATATAAATCATATTGAACCTGTACCAAGCTCCAGAACCATAATACGGGCCCGATACCACAGGTTTCACATAACATTTCACTTTAAAAAACTTTTATATTTTTCAGAAAATAATTTCTTTCAAAAATTCATTTCTCGGGCTTAGGACCTCGAAATTCGATTCCAGGCATACGCCCAAGTCCCATATTTTCCTACGGAACCTTTGGGACTATCAAATCACGGGTCCGGGTCTGTTTACCCAAAACATTGACCAAAATCAAATTAATTCATTTTATAGTCCAAATTTATCATTTTTCACAGATTTTCACATATCGTCTTTCCGGATACGCGTCCAGACTGCGCACACAAATCAAGGTGATGCTAAAAGAGGTATTAAGGCCTCAAAATGCAGAATTTTCTTTTAAAACAAGTGATGACCTAAAGGTCATCACAATTCATGAGATGGATGTTGTGTCGTCTACCTTACATCAAGTTATTAAATTTCCATCACCATGGGGAATATGTCAAATACGTGGGGATCAACATACATCTAGGAGCATCAACTCTATAGCAGATTTAAGTCAAAAAATGAAGAAAAGTAGCAATTACAGAATCCAGTTGAGGATATTACGACACAAGCCTCAACTGAACATGGGCGAACAGATATGGACTCAAGGCTCGATTCCATTCAAGAACCAGAAGAAAATGAAAATATTAAAACAACGGAGGTTATAGAACTATTCACACGATGGCCTGAAAAGAAAGTCTACATTGGGGCCAACTTAAGCCACGAAATGAAAGGTAAATTGATTGAATTATGGAAAACTAACGTGGATTGCTTTGCTTGGTCTCATTCTGATATGACAGGAATACCCCCGGAAGTAATGACTCATAAGTTAAATGAATATCTATCGTATCCACCTATCAAACAAAGGAAGAGAAATCAGAGGTCTTTCAAAAATCAGGTGATTCAAGATGAGTCCAAAAACTTTTAAAAATTGGGTCTATCCGCGAGGTAAAGTATCCTAATTGGTTAGCCAATACTATAGTAGTACCAAAAAAGAATGGCAAATGGCGAGTTTGTGTAGACTACACCGACCTTAACAAAGCTTGTCCTAAAGATTCTTTTCCGTTACCACATATAGATCAATTGATTGATGCTACTGCAGGACATGAATTGTTAAGCTTTTTAGATGCATATTCAGGGTATAATCAGATCAAAATGGATCCCTAGATGAGAAAAAAACTTCATTTATAACAGACAGGGGGACTTACTGTTACAAAGTAATGCCCTTTGGCCTAAAAACGCTGGTGCCACGTATCAAAGGTTGGTGACCAAAATGTTCCAGGAACATTTAGGAAAACTATGGAAGTCTACATAGATGATATGCTTGTCAAATCTCAACAATCAGGGGATCATATACTGCACTTGTCTGATACATTTCAGATCTTACAAAAATTCAATATGAAGCTAAATCCCGAGAAATGTGCATTTGGCATTTCATCAGGTAACTTTTTGGGTTTTATTATTTCTAACTGTGGTATTGAAGTAAATCCCGCGCAGATTAAAGCCATTGAAGAAATTCCTGATATGCTTACAAGTAAAAAAGAGGTGCAGAGGCTAACGGGAAGAATCGCAGCCCTGGGAAGATTTATTTCCAAGTCATCAAAAAAATGCTTTAAATTCTTCTCATCTCTTAAAAAGCAAGATCAGTTCGAATGGTCTGGGGAGTGTCAACAAGCACTCAAAAACTTGAAGGCATACCTGTCAAATCCACTATTGCTCGCAAAACCAAAAGATGAGGAAAGGTTGCTTATCTATCTAGCTGTTTCAGAAGTAGCGGTGAGTGTTATTTTGGTTCGTGAAGACCAAGGTAAACAGACTCCAATTTATTATGTTAGCAAATTATTATTAGATGCAGAGACACGGTATCCTCAGCTAAAAAAACTTGCACTTGCATTAATCATGGCATCTAGAAAGCTAAGGCCTTATTTTCAATGCCACCCTATTTCCGTAGTAACTGCTTATCCACTCGTAACGCAAACATGAGTTATCGGGTAGGTTAGCCAAGTGGGCCATAGAATTGAGTGAATACGACATCACATATCAGCCTAGAACCGCAATAAAATCTCAGGTGTTAGCAGATTTTTTGGCTGATTTTAGCCAAGGGATGCAATTAGAAGCAAAAAAAGAACTACAGGTGTTCAACGGGTCTAATCAACTTGGACCTTATTTATTGATGGCTCATCAAATGTAAAAGGGGAAGGTCTAGGAATTGTTTTGAGACCACCTATGGGTGAAACCATACGAGAAGCCATAAAATGTCATCTTATAACTAACAATGAGGCAGAGTATGAAGTTGTGATTGCAGGTTTAGAACTGGCACGCGAACTTGGCATCGATCAGATCGTAATCAAAAGCGATTTCAGCTCATCGTTAATCAAATGTTGGGGACCTATACAGCCAGGGAAGCACGAATGCAGCAATACTTAAAGAAGGCACATGATCTGGTTAGGCAATTCCAAACCTGGAAAGTTGTGTAGATACCAAGAGAGGAAAATGTCGAGGCAGACGCCCTAGCCAATCTCGCATCTGCGGCAGACGTGACTAGTAACAAAAATGCTTCTGTAATTCATTTGTTTCATTCAGTACTCGATCATGACAAAAATGAGGTAAATTTCAATAACTTAACCTGAGATTGGAGGAACAAGATTGTCACTTTTTTGCAGTATGGAACTGTCCATGAAGATAAGGAAAAGGCTCACGCGCTTCGTAAAAAAAGGCTACTCGGTACTGTTTAAAGCAAAGCAATCTTTATCGTAAAATGTTTGGTGGTCCCTTAGGAAGATGCCTCGGGCCTTCTCAAATAGAGTATGTAATGGGAGAAATACACAAGGGGCATTGTGGAAATCACGCAGGAGGAAGATCATTAGTAAAAACCATGATTAGAGCAGGCTATTATTGGCCCAAAATGGAAGAAGAAACGGAAAATTTCGTGGCTAAATGTGATAAGTGCCAAAGATAGGTAACAATATGCATAGACCTGCAGAGTTGTTACATCCTATCGTTGTACCGTGGCCTTTTATAAAGTGGTGATGGATATTGTGGGTCCACTACCACAAACAAAAGGCAAGGTAAAATTTTTACTAGTACTCACTGATTACTTTACTAAATGGGTAGAAGCAGGTGTTTTTAAATAGGTACGAGAAAAGGAGGTCAGAGATTTCATTTGGCGAAATATTATATGTCGATTCGGTATACCAAAGGAAATCGTATGTGATAATGGCCCGCAATTTATAGGTGCACAAATCACATAATTTTTTCAAAGTTGGCAGATCAAAAGGATTACATCAACGCCTCCGGTGGGTAATGGACAAGCTGAATCAACAAATAAAGTCATTATCAATAATTTGAAAAAACGATTGGAAGAATGCAAAGGCAATTGGCCAGAGTTGCTATCTGGTGTTTTATGGGCGTACCGCACAACAGGAAAACCAAGTATGGGTAAGACACCGTTCTCACTGGTATACAGAGCTAAAGCCTTAATTCCAGTTGAGATAGGGGAGACAAGCACGAGGTATACACAAGCGACTGAGGAATCCAATGAAGAAGAAATGCGAATAAACCTTGATCTACTTGAACGAAAAAGGGAAGCTGCATTAATAAGAATGACAACACAAAAACAAGTCATGGAACAATATTATAATCAGAAAGCTCGCCTAAGATACTTCAAGATTGGGGACTTCGTACTCAAGAAGGTTTTTCAATCCACGAGAGCCGCTAATGCGGGAAAATTAAGTCCAACTTGGGAAGAACCTTACAAGATTCACGATATCGTAGGAAAAGGAGCATACGAGCTGGAAATAATGGATGACAAAATATTACCTTCACATTGGAATGTCGTTCACCTGAAGAGATACTATTTCTAAGGAGTACCTACGGTCAGGTATCCTCGTTTTAAAATTCGATTCTTGAATTGTTAAAATTTTACTAGCGATTTTAGATGATAGGAAAAAAGCTAACACGTACTAAATGATGAATCACGACTTGCAAGGCACGTGGAAGAATATAAATTCCATCTAGGGTTACAACTATTCTGATAGAAATTCAAACGGGTTAAGTAGTTTTCATCTATAATTGCACCTCCGAGTCCCGTATGTTTTTTTCTTTTCAGGAAAAGGACCAAATGAGAGGAGTAATCAAGTGCTCGAGACTTCATACTTCAAAGCTCAAACACTTGGGGGACTATATAATATACATTAGGACATATGTGTAAAGAAGGCAAAAGAAGACTGAGAAATAATCAAAGTTCAAGTCAAAGCCCGAAAAGTCTACTCATTGAATGAATCAAGTGCAGATCAAAGTTACGAGCCAATAACATAAATCCAAAGAAAACCTTATCATATGTAGGTTAAAGGCAATGTATAGAAACATGTTATAAATAAAAGAACCTTGTGTTTTATTTCCTTTTTTGAAATCTGTTGTAAAGAAAACAGTTACGAAAAAGTAATAGAAGTTATTTAAATGCATGTAAGATGTTATTTAAACTTGACAAAGTTCAAATAAAAACTTTATCAAAGTTATTTCAAGAAACATGTGTGTTCCTATTTCTTTTGACGTACATTTACACCATTATGAAGTTGAGACGTCTTCTTCATGAAGTGTCGAATATAAAAGGGCCCTCTTTTATAAAATTCATGTTTGATTTAAACATTCATGAAGTTAAGAAAGTATTTTATGAAATAAAAGTGCAAATTATTTAACAAGTCCTTGAATATAAAGGCAAGAATGAGCAAAACAGAAACTCGGAATAACTAAGCCAAAATGGAAAACTTCTTAATGTTGAAAAGTTTAGACTAAGTATGAACATAGTCATAAACTATTGGTCATTTATACAAAATGCCCCAAAAAGGTTTGGGGACTTGTTGTTTTCAAAAAAACTAAACCCCCAAATGGGACCGAGTTTTATAACCACATTCCACCAAAAAAAAGAAAAATAAATGTCACATTCCTTAAAACTTGTCACTGAGGAGTTGAAGAAGGAGCCAAAGCAGGGTCACTAGCAGCAGTAGATTCAAGTTGGCTTGAAGGAGTTGAAACATTCACCGTACCCATATCATCTTCAATATGTTCAGAAGTATCAGCCATGGGAGAGGGAAAGTCTTGGCCTTGCTGAGTCTTTTCAATAGTTTCTTTTATCTAAGCTAATTCAACCTCCAAGTTAAAGCCCTCCTTGCTAGCTTCCACAAGGATATCATGGCGAGTATTTAAAAATGCCCAACTCACATCAATTGTGGTCTTATCATCAAGAATCTCGTAATCTTTCTCCCATTGATCAATTTCACTTTTAAGCTTTTCATTCTCAGCCAAGGCAGAATCGTGAGAAGTTTGAAGAGAAGCATGTGAACTTTTTAAGGAACGGACCTTATCAGAAGACTCACGGAGGTCTTCTTGAGTCTGAGTCAAAATTTGCACAAGTTCACCAGCATGCGTTTCTTTCTCACTTAACAAAGCCTTCAACCCTCTGATCTCTTCACTAGCCTTGGAGAGTTGCTCGGAAAAAGATGTTTCAAGGAGATTCTTGTCTTTGCAAGCTTGGTTTGAGGAAGCTTTTTCAACCGCCAACTCTAAAGTTAAAACCTTCAACTGCTGCTCTAAGGTGCACTTGCTCTCTTCTAACTTCCATATCAATTTGAAGGCTTTCATATTGTTCTCTCCAGTTGTCCGCTTCAATTTGGTAATCGTGCATTAATTGCTCCATGTGGGAAATCCTCTTTATCATTTCTGTACCAACAAGGTTGATCTAAAAAAAGAGAGGAAGGGTAAGAATATTAATAAAAGAAATGAATAATAAAGCATTAGAAGGAATATCTTTAATGATGACTGCACTATGTCATTCATCCAAGTTAAAGAGTTGTGACTCTCAAGCTTGGATCTCTCGATTGGACCAATCAGGGGTTTCAACCACACATCAGTCCGACCTGATTTTCTCAAAAGATTACCATCGGCAAGAACCTCGATGATAACTTGTTTCATAGCTCCACTTCCACTTGAGGAACCGACCTCAGTGTGATAACAGTTGTAGAAGAAGCTGTGGAAGGAGTCAAAACAGCCTGGGGCGGAGCAGTAATGGCAACTAGGGGTGTACATAGGTCGGGTTGGTTCGAATTTTACCAAACCAAACTAATTGTGTCAGATTATTAAATCTAAAGACCAAACCAAACCAATAAAACTCGGGTTTTTCACTCGCAGGTTTTCTCGGGTTATTCGGGTTTTCTCGGGTTTGTTTTCGGTAAAATCTTCGTAGAATAAAACATATAAATTATGCTCAAAATATTTCTTTAGTCCTAGTAAGATACAACTATATAAAGTATTTTCCAAGAAAATAATACAAAATATGAGATATGTCATGGCATTATCCTAAATATTCAACAATAAAATTATGTAATATAAATATTGCTAATTAAAAAGCCAAAATAAAAATAAACATAATCTAAGAGTACTAAGTCATGCTAAAATAAGTAGACTAATAAGGGAGTATTAAATACATGACTAAACGCTAAAGAAAAAATAAAAATAGATTATGCATTTTATCTAAATTATTGCAAAACAAAAAATAGATATTCAATACATTCCCGTTCGTAGTATTGAATTAAATTTCTTTTGTTAGCATTAGTATTGATTTGATTTTGGTTTGGGCTTTTGTTAGCACTATTTAATTTACTAATGTTAATAGCTATAAAACTTATTGGAACATTCAAAAGTTCTGATCACTTGAAATAATACCTCAAAAAATAAAATTATGAAATATTTTAAGAAATATTTATAAATTACATCACAATAAGTATATTTATATATTAAATATATCTAAAATTTCTCTAAAATTTCTATATATGTAATGTCAGGTTAGTTTGGTTTCGGTTTGACTTTCTTTAGTTAAAACCAAACCAACTAATTATGGTCGGGTTTTTTTTCCAACACCAAACCAAATCAAACCAACCCATAGTCGGATTTTTTTTCTCGGTTTGACTCGGATTATCGGGTTGGTGCGGTTTATCGATTTTCTTTGTACACCCTTAATGGCAACAGTCACAACTGGAAGAGAAGATGTCACAGGAGTAGACATGAAAAATGAGGCAAGGGGTACTTCATCACAAATTGGACCCAAACTTTCATGACCAAACCCACGAGCAAAAAGTTGATCAACAGAATCACGAGCAACCGCGGGAGTATAGTTATCGGAAATCACCAAGGTGGCTTCAACAGGCTCGGTTAGAGGAACAGAACGAGGGGGAGATGCTTCATCATCTGAAATAATGTGTCTTCTAGCTCGTGGCCTTTTTATCAAAGAACCCCCGTCTTGTTCTTCCTCTTCTTCAGAGTCTTGGTCAGCAGAAGCTTTCCTTTCGATGAAGAAACCAAAATTATTTCTTGGGCTCTTTCCAAAGAAATTCTGGAAGCTACGACGGCCTCATCTCTTATGCCTCGAATGGGAAATCCTGACAAAAAGAAGGATCAAAATAATTTCTAAGGAAAGAAATGAACGGAAATACAAAGGATATAAAGAAAAAAGCACTTACCGTGAGTTTTCACTTTCCAGCCAAACTGATAAGAGAGGTTTTTCCAGAATCTACCTTCCATCAGAGCAATACTTAACAACTTTCCTACCCAACCACGGAAATTGGGAATCTCATCAACAGTTCTCATGGTTGCTGAAAAAGAAGAAGAAGTTGACAACCATCAAAATTGAGAAAAAGGTATAGGAAAGTTATAAAAAAGAAAACTCATGTGCAAAGTTCCACTTCTCAGGAAATGGAACATTCTCTTCACCCACTAAAACAACAATGGAAGCAGCAACAAACCTGGCATACCAACCACTGTCTTTATCGTCCTTTGGGCTGACCAAAACTCTTTTACTTCTCGCTATTAAAGTAAAAATTCCTTGACGGAAGAGTTTGGGTGAATAAAGATGGATTAAATGGAAGAAAGTAAAAGGCATGCCAGCCATATTGGCCAAATGCCTCAAACAAGCAACAACCCTCCACACGATGGGGCCAATTTTCCTAAGCAAACATCGAAAAAGCGACAGAATTTGATGATAACAAGGTCAATAGGAGGCTTGAAATTCAACGTGAAAGGATATGTATATACGAAAGAAAACCCAGTCAAATAAGAAGTGATTCTTTGGTTTGCATTGGGGATTATAATGGGAAAATCATGACTCCACTGGCAATCTCTACGAACTACAGAAATCAAACCTTCAGTGATCTGAGTCGGGTAAATGTCAACACGATCTAATGAAGACATAGAAGAAACTTGGTTTCTATTGGACTCCCTATCATTGTAAAAAGATAGTTCAACAGGAAAAATTTCATCTACTAAAGGTTCACGAAGAGGTTCAGTGGGCTCTTTATTTCTAGATGAAGATCTTTGAGAAAGAGAACCTCTGGTTTTAGAAGGTGGAGTAGAACTCGTTGAAGGAATAGAAGGGCCTCGTGAAGATGAAGATACTAAACTACGAAGTCTTCCTCATCTCCTACTTCTAACAGGAGCAAGAGGAAGGTTATCAATTAAGGGGACTCTCCGAGGGTTAGGGTTTGAAGAAGACATAGTAGTACGGGGAAGAAGAAAACAAAAATTGAATACTCTAAACCTTTTGTGAAAAAGACAAAGGTGAAAAGTTATATTTATAGTCAGAAGCAACCGTCAAAAGAAAAGGTGCAATGATGGAAATGTCATAATGAGAACTGTCGTTTCATAATTGGTGAAGCCGTAAAAAGTCTTAAAAGACGCTGAAAAATTGCAGAACCAACCAGGAGATGCCACGTGTCACGGACATTGAATGGAAGTGACAGATGAAGCGTTAGTTCCAGAAACAAATTAATGGCGGCAAATATTCCCACTTTAATGAAATCCACTTCCCAAATATTCTATTGATGAATAAATGGTAAGTGGGGGGACTATCTGTATTGGGAAAAATTAAGTTCGTATATATAACTGATTGTAAGGTGACACGTCATGACACGTGGACTGGTCAAAGGATGACAATTGGCAGAGAATAATTAAAGAGGCACGAGCTTCAACAGGCACGGGCAGAAGTTCAAGAAAAAGCAGAAAGGATAGATGCTCGAACCTCTTGACGATTGAGGGTCGTATTAAGAGAATGAATCTGATAGCAAAAAATAGTATAGATACATATAATTAATAGGCATTAAATACAGAAAAATTAGGGAATGTGTATTGAATCAAATATGATTACCAATTATAACGTTACATTAAATGCCATTAATTATCAATAATGGCTCTATTATGATAGAAACAAAACGTATTACCTAGAGATAGCTATAAAAGGAGAAGACTGATCATTTGTAAAGGACACGAAATACTATTGGAATATATTGATTTACTTTACTTTATACTCAGTTGTTATTTATCAATTATTCTAATTTCTATTTGATTATCAGTAACCCGAATTCTTCTAAAATAAGTTTTGGCCGAAATCCCGATTTTTGGTTAAACAATACCTGCTTCCTCTCACAAGCAACAGGTACCAGATAATTCTGTCCACTATGATGATCTTTTTTTAACCAAAAAAAAAATATCGATAGAGAGAGAAAAGGGACAGAGAGTTGATAAAAAAATGTTGAATTTATTAAGCACGCCAAATGAAAAACAAGACGAAGAGATACTAGTCACGTGCATGTTTTTAAGTGAAAACACAAATCCATCTTGAAACCTCTTCCCTTATCATGAACAAGAGATCACCACAAACGTTGGACGAGGTAGTGGTGTTAAATCATACAATGAACATCCCAACTCATCATCTGACTCCTCAGTAACAGCTGCTGCCTCACTACCCTTCTCATTTACTTCAATAAATGCTTTTTGTAATATCCTATTGATAAAGAATGGCCCTTTAGGTTTCACAATCCCAGTTATCTCTTCGCATTCGTCGTCAAGAGGGAGAGTCAATCCCATTTCCTTCATTGTTTTTATCACTTCATCCATTGCAGTGTATGAGAATTTGAACTTTGGAATGAAGAATGCATCAGGTTCTTCCTTCTGAAGCCTGTACTTTTGGGTAAAAAATGTTGGATCAGAATTCACTTTTGTTAATAAGCTAAGCAATCCATCTTTTTCATTTGGAAGGAAAACAAACATAGAGAACTCTTTATTGTCTTTTCCAATTAAGTACTATGGAATTTTGGCAACTTGATAACCTTCATATGATCCGTAAAGAAAATCGTAGCAGCCAGTCATGAATGGAACTGAAACTTCGTCTCCGTTGAGTAGGTAAAAGTCTTTGTTTATGGTTCGATCTGCATCAAAGTTACATGTACCCTTATAATACAAGGCATTTGCAAAAATGATTGTTGTATATATGCTGAGGTGCTTGGTCTTGAGAATTTCAGTGATGAGGCCTTTTGTTGCAGAGTTAGCCCACAAGTTAGCTTCTTGCACTACTTCTTCCTGCATTAATCCATTTGTGTTTAAATTCGTATGCACAAGTTCTTGCATAAACTAAACTCATGTTATATTAGATTTAAGTTATATATACAAGTGGCAGCCTATAATAGGCAGTTACTCTACTTTCTACTTAATGTGAAGCTTATTCGGAAGAGTTACATGTTATTATGTGTCAACTTAACTTAACAGTGTGAGAAATTTATACGCTAATAATACTAAACAAAACTTAAACAATATTTATATGGCGTTCAACATTGTACATGAAATAGCTTATAGCCAAGACACCGGTGAGATGGAGGAGGTGAGTGCACTTGAGAAATAAGATAGGGGAGATTGTTGATTTACTTCCCGGAAAGAAGACTGTGGGATCTAAATGTAAAGGATATACACAAGTGAAATTCCATCCAAGTGGGGAGATCGAGAGATATAAAGCAAAGTTAGTAGTAAGAGGATTCACAATGTGGCCTCGCGATCAATGAAATTGGTGCGAAGACCGTGGAAATTTCATATGTAGTTCAATTTTAGCAAAACTAGTTCTTGGACACGTGCTTTGCACGTGTATCCCATGCTAATTATTATAAATATTTTAAACCAATGTAAATATTTTTAAAATAAGTGTGCAATGAGTAACACAACTTTTTAAGAGGATAAATATAAGCTCAAAACTAATGAATGTTGAACCAATTATGCTTAAATAACACATACTTTATTTTATACATGAATATGAGCACGTCTTAAAGTTTGTGCCTCTTGTTAAAGAAATTGTAGCCTTTTTTTTTTTACAGTTACGTACATGTCAAGGAGTTGTTGTCGAATGAAAATAGGATTTTGTAGAAGCTGTAGAGAAATTCGCTCAACATATATCTTCCTTATGATGGCTAGAAAATCAATATCAACTTTATGGTGTACACTGTACACGCATAGAAATAGTAGTTAATTGTGATAGAGATAGATAATAATAATTATTGAAATCAATAAATTTGATTCATATTTATAAATCATAATTGCACATACCAGTACCCTTTGTCTGATAAAATTATGAGTACTTTCATCTGAGAATTTGACAGAAGAATATTAGTTGAATTGCGTAAATATAATAGGATCACTAATTTTAACACGCCAATCGCATGTCAAATGCTGATAGTTTGATGATTTAATTAGTAAATATTTAACAGTTCTGTAAGATCAGAGAATGATTCACACAAATTAATTTTTCGATGAGAACTTAAATATTATCTCATAAGTTTTCAAGTAAAAATTTTCGTATTGAAGAAAATATAAAAAATGCTAAAACTTTATGAATAAAATATATAACAACAACACAAAAGTAGGAACCGCAAATATTTTGTAGGTGCTCAAATTTTTCACCATAGATACGACCATTGATACTTTGTTGTGCACCTTTATAGTGTGTAGTGAAGAATGTCAAAAAAACTATAATGTGAAAATATTATAACCATTAAAGATGAAACAAACAAACAATCAAAGTTAAATTATTAAGAAAATTAAGCTTACAAAATCATAATCAAACAAACAAATATTAACGACACTACAACAAAAACGAAAAAAAGGATTGTATTATCTATTGTCTTACAAAAAGGATGTAGGTACGAAGAATATTTGAACAGTATATACACAATCATAGCTCCTATAAGAATTATTCTATATTGACAAATGAAACAAAATTGAGGTAAGTGAACAGAAAATTGCCAACTAAAATGGAATAATCAATTACCTAACAGAGAGCAATGAATACGAGAAAAAATCTCAAATATCATTATGCAAATAATTTTGTTTAGGAAGATGAGTATATTGAGTAATTATAACATTACACAAATGTCAAAGTGATCATATGCCGAAAATCTTCCGGTTGTGCAGCTGCTTCCTTTATCCTCTTCTTCATAATGATTATAGAGAAAATATTAGAAGTCTTTCCAATGAGTACTTGCCATTTATCTGAAAATATTGTGTTGGAGAATAATACTTAAGTCAATTGATATGGCCATAAAGGTTGGCATTTTTCATTTTAGTTAAATATACTTTCTCCATCCTTTGGTTTTTGTCATAAATGACAGCTTTTAGGATGTTATGACCCGGATTTCCCACCCTCGGGAGTCGTGACAGTTGGAATGAGAGCCCTAGGTTGCTTAGGTCTCACAATTCACGAACAAGCTTGGTAGAGTCTAAGGGATCGGTACAAAGACGTTTGTGCTTATCCCCTAGAGGCTACAGAGTTAGAATCAGTTTCACTTATATTCATCTCTGTCGTGCGATTTGGTTTCTCAATGATAATTGAACTTCTACTCTATTTTTTCGCAGATGGCGAGAACACGTGCTTCTTTATCCGCTGATCAGCAGCCCGATCCCCCAGCAGCAGCTCCCACGAAGGGCAGAGGATGAGGCCGAGGCCGTGCTAGGGGCCGAGGCAGGGGCAGAGCTCAGCCCAGAGCAGCAGCACCAGCGGCGGAGCCTCGGGTAGAGTTTGATGATGAGGTTCCGGCCCAGACAGTTCTGGTGGGCCCAACTCAGGTCCTAGAAGAGTTCATTGCTACCCCAGTACTCCAGGATGCTCTGGTCCGTCTAGTGGGCCTTATGGAGAGTGTCACCCAGGCAGGCTTACTTCCTGTAGCACCAGCCGTCTCTTAGGTTGGGGGAGGAGCATAGACTCCCACTACCTGCACTCTGAAGCAGATGGCTCCCCAGTTTCAGACTCCAGCAGCTCAGCCAGTTGGAGTAGTTCAGCTGGGTGTAGTAGCTCAGACCGGTGATGGAGTAGCTATGTCTGCCGATACTTTGTGGAGGTTGGACAGGTTCACCAAGCTGTTCACTACTACTTATGGTGGTACATCTTCAGAGGATCCCCATGATTATTTAGACAACTGTCATGAGGTTCTTAGAAATATGGGGATAGTGGAGACCAATGGGGTCGACTTTGCTGCTTTCCGTCTGTCAGGTTCCGCCAAGAAATGGTAGAGAGATTATTGTTTGGCCAGACCAGCTGGATCACCAGCTCTCACTTGAGACCAATTCTCGCAGCTATTTCTCGAGACGTTTCTTCCCGTCACTTAGAGAGAGGAGTACCGCATGCGGTTCGAGCGTCTCTAGTAGGGTTCTATAATTGTCACCTAGTATGAGACGAGGTTTATTGATTTGTCTCGTCATGCTCTATTGATACTCCCCACCGAGAGAGATAGGGTGAGGAGGTTTATTGAGGGACTCGCTCAACCTATTAGATTGTAGATGGCTAAGGAGACAGGTAGCGAGATTTCTTTCTAGGATGTGGCCAATGTGGCCAGGCGGGTTGAGATGGTTTTAGCTCAGGGGAGCGGTCAGGGGTCTGATAAGAGGCCTCATCATTCTGATAGATTCAGTGGTGCCTCTTCTGGAGGAAGTGATTCTTTTGGTAGAGGCCATCCTCCTAGGCTTTTTCAGTCAGCACTTCAGGCTTCTCACGGTGCTCCAAGTGGTCGTGGTTCTCATATGCAGTATTCTGATCAGTTTCCCTACAGTCCACCACTAGCTCTTATCAGTGCACCTCCGCTCCAAAGTTTTCAGGTGGTTATCCAGGCCGTCAGGGTCAGTTTTCGGGTCAGCAATCTCAGCAGCCGAAGTCTTGCTATACTTGCAGCGATACGAGGCACATTTCTAGGTTTTTCCCTCGAGCCTCGAGCAGTTCTCAGCACCAGGGTTCTCGTGCTATGGTTCCAGCACCGGGTGTTCCACCGCCCGCTCAGCCAACTAGAGGTAGGGGTAGAGGTGTTAGAGGTGGAGGTCAGGCCGCTAGAGGTGGAAGCCAGGCAGCTAGAGGTGGAGGCTAGCCAGCAGGAGGCCATCCTAGGGATGCAGTTCAGAGTGGTGGGGCCCAACCCCGATGTTATGCTATTTCAGCCAAACCTCAGGCTGAGGCCTTCGATACAGTTAGCACAGGTACGGTTTTAGTGTGCAGTAGAGATGCCTCAGTTCTATTTGATCCAGAGTCCACATATTCTTATGTATCATCTTATTTTGACCCTTATCTAGTTGTACCTCGTGATTCTTTGAGTGCTCATGTGTATGTGCCTACAGTGGTGGGTGATTCTATTGTAGTAGATCATGTTTATTGTGCTTGCGTGGTCGTTATTGGGGCTCTTGAAACCCATATAGATCTCCTACTTCTCGATATGATGGATTTCGATGTCATCCTGGGGATGGATTGGTTATCCCCTTATCATGTTATATTGGATTATCATGCCAAGACCGTGACCTTAGCACTACCGGGGTTGCCTCGTTTGGAGTCGAGAGGGACTCCTAGTCATTCTACCACCAGGGTTATCTCATATATGAAGGCTCGGCGTATGGTTGATAAGGGATGTTTGGCCTATTTGGTATATGTTCGTGATTCTAGTTCTGAGGTTCCTTCTATGGATTATGTGCCCATTGTTTGTGAGTTTCCAGAGGAATTTCCTTCAGACCTGCCGGGGATGTCTCCCGACAGGGATATTGATTTGGCTTCGGGCACTCAGCCCATTTCCATTCCGCCATATCGTATGGCCCCGCCAGAGTTGAAAGAATTAAAAGAACAGTTGCAAGACTTGCTGGATAAAGGCTTTATTAGACTGAGTGTCTCACCTTGGGGTGCACCGGTGTTTTTTGTCAAGAAGAAGGATGGGTCGATGATGATATGTATAGATTATCGACAGTTGAACAAAGTCACCATCAAGAACAGGTATCCATTGCCAAGGATTGAAGATTTGTTTGATCAGCTTCAGGGTGCTAAGGTGTTTTCGAAGATTGATTTGAGATATGGCTACCATCAGTTGAGGATTAGGGCATCCGATGTCCCTAAGACAGCTTTTCACACTCGGTATGGGCATTTTGGGTTCTTAGTGATGTCATTCGGGTTGACAAATGCCCCAGCAGCTTTCATGGATTTGATGAACTAAGTTCAAGCCTTATTTGGATTCCTTCGTGATTTTCTTCATTGATGATATTTTGATTTATTCCCGCAGCCGAGAGGAGCACAAGCAGCATCTTCAAGTCGTTCTTTAGACTCTGAGGCATAGTCAGTTGTATGCTAAGTTTTCGAAGTGTGAATTTTGGTTGAGTTTAGTTGCATTCTTGGGTCATATTGTATTAGCAGAGGGTATTCAGATGGATCCTAAGAAGATTGTGGCAGTCAAGGACTAGCCTAGACCCACATCATCCATAGAGATCCAGAGTTTCTTAGGTTTGGTGGGCTATTACCGTCGGTTTGTAGATGGATTTTCATCCATTGCAGCCTCGATGACCAGGTTGACCCAGAAGGGTGCCTAGTTCAAGTGGTCGGACGAGTGTGAGGCGAGCTTTCAGAAGCTCAACACAGCTTTAACTACGGCGCCAATGTTGGTTTTGCCCACAGGTTCAGGGCCATATGTCGACGCCCCCTTTTTCTCTAACTGTGGGGTCAGAAATCGGGTATACGACATTGGGGGGACAACTCTATTCCCTTTTGAGAATTGGATTTAGAAGTTGAAGAGTCGTCACCTAATGATTATAGTGCATTAGGACACTTTAAGAAGGGTTTGAGATGAAGAGACCAGAGATTAGGGTAAGGGCTAGAAATTATCCCAAGGGGAAGGTGTTAGGCACCCCTCAAGATCCACTAGTGTGGTTCCCGACCATGTTATAATTGTGACTTTACAAGTAAATAATCAAGGATCAAATAAGGATTCGCACATAACATTGCGACCAAGTTGAAAATTTTCGAAGGTAAGTAGAGAGGGCAGAAATTCATGAAAAAGAGATTTGAACAGTTTTACAAGAAGCGATGAAAGCAAATAAAGGGAGGGGAGTCCTAAGTTTATAATTAATATGGATCACTTCAATGCAATACCCAGCGATCACTCCTCAGAAGAGGGGTCGCACGTGATATTAGCGCATCGGTCATCATATCCATATCTACCCTTCCCACCCCGTTAAGGTATTTAAACGCGATCAGTCTCGTTTACTTATTGCATGCTAGTACCCGCGCCAACCTATCAGTCCCGGGGTATCAGGACTTCTAATCCTAAAGGGGAAGGAAAGGGATATAGGCATATATGGAGCTCAAAGGTTAAAATTCTAATTGCGACATACAAAACAAGTAACAAATATAAGGATGAATAAGACAAATAGGTAAGGCTCAAGTAAACCCCCTAATCAAATAAACACTTAGTTTAGCATGTCTTGCCACATACTGGTTTGGTCTTTAAATTAAACTTAAACAACGAACGAACTAGTTCAACCCATATGTTTAGATAGAAAGTCTGCATTAGGAAACTTGGATCCAATTGTCAGAAATTAAGGTATTTCAAGCGAGTGATTTAAAGGGTACTGGTTTCAGGAAAAAGTAGTCTAATGCAGAGGAGTTTTGAAAAGAAAGTATAGACTGCAGTAAAAACAAAACACAGAAATGGTTGTGAAAGAGTTTCAGAGATAGAAATATCTAAAGAAAGGGTAAGTCGCAACTGTTTTAAAAGACAATTTAGGGTCTGAGTAAAACGTTTAGGTAGAATGTTTAGAAAGAAACTATTTCAGAAAAAGATGCCGATTTGAGGGATTTAAAAGCATACTGAGTCAAGAGAGTTTTTGTCAAAGAATTAAGACTTCTGAAATCGTTGTTGTATTAAGACGTTAAGGACCAGTTAATAGATCATTATTACTTTAAGCGAATCAGACGAATTTGACGCTAATCCTATAGGCATGATATCTATCTTGATTTTTAAAACCTGTTATTGAACTTGTAAAAGATGATTGTGTTAATTAACACTACAGTTTGTCTAATGCATATGCATTCCTTATATGCATGATCTCTATATGCATTGATTACATGAACGTTAAGTCTTATAGGCGTGATTTCTATGTGATTTGTAGCACAATGAAGCGTTGACCCTATAGGCATGGTCTCTAAATGATGTGGAACCAGAAACATTGAACAATCCTATAGGCAGGATTTCTAAAAAAAATTAAAATCCTAAAGCATGGTTTCTACCCTTACTGATGCAAGAATGTAAAACCCCTCCCACACCCTTTTACTATATTCCCCAAATTCTTTATACAAATTATTACAGACCAAAAGAAAGAAAATAAATACATTAAAAACTTACAGCTAGATCCGAACAACCTAATTCAATCTTAATGTCCAATAACATGTGATTAACCAATTCCGGATTTCCAAAGCCTTCTCTTTATCCAAAATGTTTCAAAGTTCCAAGGAATCTCAAGGATTCCCGGCATTGCTTATACTCAGGATACCATTTAGAATTAGAATAGTGCATTGCGGAATAGCCAGCCCTCAGGCATCCAAGTTCAGTGGGAGCTCAAGAGTCCCAAAGCATGGCTTGCAAGAGAGGGGCAAAACTTAGAGCTAGGAGTAAGTGCAAAGTGAAAAGGAATTGGGGAGCCATAACAAATGGTGGTCATACCCAACCATAGGTGCAGACTGGCACACCCCTGACCATTTGTTTGGTCAAACAAGTTAGGAGCAGACCCTTGAGGGTCAAACCTAGGTCTGGATGGTGATTAGGACACCACCAAACTCAGGTCCAGGCTCAAGCACATAAAGGGAAGAAGGGAGTGGGAATTGATTGAGTTAGGAGGTTCAAAGAACCCAGTTCAGAGTCATAGACAGCAATATCAAAGTGCTGTTATGGCTGGAACTATACTCACATACAAAGGGGAAAAGGGAAAGGGAGTTCACATAAGAAAAGCACAACAGGGTTGCAGAAACATAGTAAAGAAGAACATAACAGACTAGGAAGTAAACATATAATGAAGAAGCATTATTCAACTAAGAATAACGTACCAGTTGCAAAGTAAGAACAAGCAGAACAATAGAGCAATCCGGCAAGTAAACACAGCAGGGGCAGACTTAAGTTCAGCAGAACACTTGAGAGTTTTAGAGAGAGAGCTCAAAATTGTTTCAGAAAGCACAAAGTAGAAGAAGAGAGTAGAATTTCTTTGTGAAAGAACTCAGTATTCGAATGTGTAAAAGACTGTGTTTTTGTGCAGAAAAGTCTGTGAAAGCCTCTGAAAAACCCCCTTTTTAGTGCAAAAAAGCAGTCCCTTTTATAGTGCAGAAAGTGAGTAAAAAAAGGTAAGAGAATAGTTTTGAAATCAATCACAAGTTGTTTCCCTTTGGTTAAGGGATTTGATTCAAACGGGCAAAATAAATAAGGAAAGGATTTGTTTTAAACAATCTTTTCTGAGGCAGCATAACATGGGAAAATACACAGAAACTTATTTAAGGAAATAGTTTAGTAATACACGGTTTAGGTCAAACAAGGAAAGACAATCAATCAACCAGCCAGTAAAATCAGGATTCAAATCTTACTGTGAATGAATCCAACCAGAAAAAGGTGAGAGGGGTTTAATTTAAAGAAAATCAACAACACACAATCAAACCTTTTAAAAAAGGAACTCGGAATTAATCACAAGCTGGCCAAAGGCCTTTTGAAAGAAGAGAATTTGTCATATAAAAAGCATACAGACATGTGAGACAAGAGAGAGTTGTTGTAAAACTAGCAAGAAATCAGAGTACCCAAGAAGGTTAGGTTCACAGACTCAGAATGAGTCTGAAAGAGAGTCAGGGTTCTAAATGGAACCGTAGTCCAAACACAAAGTCAAGCTTGCCAAAAAAAACCCCAAATACTAGGGTTTCTGACTTGAATCAGATGCATAGATGAGAAAACAACAAATAGAACAGGCTCAGTAGACTCTTTCAGAGACTTATGAGAAACAAACAGAGAGAACAACAAGTTTGAAACACAGGGAATACATTTAGGCAAAGCTTGTCACTCAAACAAGTTCAGAAAAGAAAAAGCGATACAGGTTTAGGAAAATAGTAGAAGAATCATGCTTAGGGCTTTAAACAAAAAATCCAGTGAAGGCAGGCAAGGAGCAAAAGTTCAGTAAAAAATATAGTAGAGGGATATGCGAGGGAGACACATAAAGCATGCTTATAGAACCCAGTAGGAGAAAGAACAAAACACAAAACAGAAGAACATGCGTAATAATGGCAAAATACAAGAACATAGGAGAAGACATGCGAGGAAAGAACATAATACATAAGCGAAAAACTCGTAAGAAACATGGCATATACGGATTCACACAAAGAAAAGAAGAAGGAGAAGAGACAGAAGTCGTTTTAAGATTTTTGAAAACCCTAAATCGAAACAGCCTAGTTTTTAAAAAATAAAAATTGGGGAAAAGATTTAAAAACTTCGAGTATAACATAGATTTACCAAAGATCTAAGAAAATAAAATAAAAAAGGAACCTCGAACAGCTTTAGGGTTTCTCAGAAACCCTAGAAACGAGAAGGCTTGGAAAGGGTCTGGTCTCGAACAGGTCTGAGCCATAGCTATACTTTTTAAGGCTCGAACACGTCGGAATGGAGCCGGAGAGGCCATAGGACCTCAGATCTGTGGAGGATCTGAATGGGCATTGCTGAGGTCGAACCTCGAAATCTCGAACAACTATAATTTGGGGGTGAAGGGAGGTGAGCATAGGCCGTTCATGGCCTGAGAAGCCATGGACTCCGGTGAGATTTGGTCGGAGAAGACGAGGAAGACGGTTAGGGTTTTTGAGTGTTAGAGAGCGTTTGAGAGAAAGGGGGGTTTGAGGGTGGCGGTCGAAGAGAAATGAGAGATAGGGTTAGGTCGTTCGAAATTAAAAAGGAAAGGAGGGATGAGGGCCATTGATCAAAATGATCAACGGCCAGGATCTGAAGATACAAATGGACGGGTTTAGTTAATGGGTCAGGGGTCGGGTTTGAATGAATTGGGCTGGTCCAATTGAGTTCGAAATTGGGCTGATTTCAGGCTGAAATTGAAATGGAATTTGGGTTATAATTGAAATGAATTGAGGCTACAATTGAAATAGCCAATTTTTCCTTTTATTATTTTATAAAAATAGTAAAAATGTTTTAAAAGAAAATTAAAGGCACTAAGTCAACTAATAATATATAAATATTAATTCAAAAATATTGGGATCAATTTTGTAATTATAAAATGCTATGCAATTTGGCTTTAAAAATACCAAACGAATTTGTAAAAAATGTGCAAAAAATCATGCTGGATATATTTTGGTGTAAATATGAGAATAAAATAAATTATTCTCCAAAATGGCAAGCTTTGGGAATAATTATTGGATTTTATGGTGTAAAAATAGGCCATAAATTGGTTTAAAAAATCATTAAAATGCCAAAACCCTTTGGTGTGCTTATATATGCACATTTATGTTATTTTGGAAGTGTTTTGGGTATAAAAATACATAGGAAAAAATTGTATATCAACACCATATACAGTATATTGTGATGCATCTGGTATTGGACTTGGTGCGGTGTTGATGGAGAATGGCAAGGTTATTGCATATGCTTCGCGATAGTTGAAGATCTACGAGAAGAATTATCTAGTTCATAATTTGGAGTTAGCATCCATTTTTCACGCGCTGAAGATTTGGAGGCATTATTTATATGGCGTGTTGTGTGAGGTGTTCACGGACCACAAGAGTTTGCAATACTTATTCAAGCATAAGGAACTAAATTTGAGGCAGAGGAGGTGGTTGGAGCTGTTGAAAGACTATGATATCACCATCTTGTATCATCTGGGGAAGGCCAATGTAGTGGCTGATGCTTTGAGTAGGAAGTCAGCTAGTATGGGCAGCCTTACATATATTCCGGTCGGGGAGAGTCCGCTTTCTTTGGATGTTTAGGCTTTAGCCAATCAGTTCGTGAGGTTGGATGTTTCTGAGCCCAACCGTATTTTAGCTTCCACAGTCACTCGTTCTTCATTATTTGAGCGTATCCGAGATCAGCAGTATGATGATCCTCATTTGCTTGTCCTTAGAGACACAGTACGGCATGAGGGTGCCAAGCAGGTTACAATTGGAGATGATGGAGTTTTGAGGATGCATGGTCGTATTTGTGTGCCTAATATGGATGGACTTCTTAAGTTGATTCTAGAGGAGGCCCATAGTTCCTGGTACTGTATTCATCCGGGCGCCACTAAGATGTATCAGGACTTGCAGTAGCATTATTGGTGGAGGAGAATGAAGAAGGACATTGTTGTCTATGTAGCTCGGTGTTTGAATTGTCAGCAGGTAAAGTACGAGCATCAGAGACCTGGTGATTTGTTTCAGAAGATTGAGATTCCTGAGTGGAAGTGGGAGAGTATCACTATAGACTTTGTTGTTGGACCTCCACGGACTCAGAGGAAGTTCGATATAGTATGGGTTAATGTTGATAGGCTGACCAAGTCAGCGCATTTCATTCCTGTGGCAGTTTCCTATTCCTTAGAGCGGTTGACTGAGATCTATATCTGGGAGATCGTTCGCCTTCATGATGTGCCCGTGTCTATCATATTTGATCGGAGTACGTAGTTTACCTCGCATTTCTAGGGGCAGTACAACATGAGTTGGGTACATGGGTTGAGTTGAGCACAACATTTCATCCTCAGACGGACGGACAGTCCAAGTACTATTCAGATTTTGGAGTATATGCTCCGAGCATGTGTTATTGACTTTGGAGGTTCTTGGGATCAGTTATTGCCATTAGTAGAGTTTGCCTACAATAACAGCTACCAGTCGAGCATTCAAATGGCTCCCTAGAGGCATTATATGGTAGGCGATGTCGGTTGGGTGGTTTGAGCTAGGAGAGGCTCAGTTGTTGGGTACAGATTTAGTTCAGGATGCCTTGAAGATCATTCAGGATAGGCTTCGTACAGCTCAGTCTAGGCAGAAGAGTTATACCGACCGCAAGGTTCGTGATGTGGCATTCATGGTCAGAGAGCGAGTGTTGCTTCGGGTGTCGCCTATGAAGGGCGTAATGAGATTTAGGAAGAAGGGAAAGCTAAGCCCTAGGTTCTTTGGTCCTTTTGAGATTCTGGATCGAGCGCGAAAGATGGCTTAAAGACTTGCATTACCGCCGAGTTTATCAGCTATGCACCCAGTGTTCTATGTGTCTATGCTTCGGAAGTATCACGGCGATCCATCCCACGTGTTAGATTTTAGCGTTGTCCATTTGGATAAGGATCTGACCTATGAGGAGGAGCCGGTGGCCATTCTGGACTAGCGGGTTTGTCAGTTGAGATAGAAGAGTTACCTTTCTGTTCGTGTTCAATGGAGAGGTCAGCCTGCCGAGGCAACTACCTGGGAGTCTGAGTCCAATATGCGGAGCCGATATCCCCATCTTTTCCCCGACTCGGGTACTTCTTTTCTATGTCCGTTCGAGGACGAACGGTTGTTTTAGAGGTGGAGGATGTGATGGTCCAAAAGGTCATCACTTGATTTACAAGTCAATTTTGTATTCTGAGGTTGTAAAACCCTCCTTTTATCTCGCCTCAATTTGCGTGGGCAGTCCGGGCGTATATCCGGAATGATTTTATGTGAAAATTTGATAAAAATGCTAATTTTGCCTTTGAAATTGAAATTAAGTTGAATTTGGTAAATATTTTAGGTAAACGGATTCGGACCCGTAATTTGACAATCCAGGAGGGTTCATAGGAAAATATGGGACTTGGGCGTATGCCCAGAATTGAATTCCGAGGTCCTAAGCCCGAGAAATAAATTTTTGAAGAAAATTGTTTAACTGAAATTATAAGAGTTTTTGGAAATTTAAATGTGTTTGAATTTGATGGTATCGGGCCCGTATTTTGGTTCTGGAGCCCAGTACAAGTCTTATATGGTATTTAAGTTGTGCTTGTAAAATTTGGTAAGAAACGGAATTCATATGACGTGAATCGGACCCTCGGTTGTGAAATTTGAAACTTAAGAGTTCTTGAGATTTTTCTTTGATTTTGATGTTAAACTTGAAGTTCTAGGTGTTATTTTGGCGATTTGATTGCACGAGTAAGTCTGTATGATATTTTTAGGTTAGTGTGCATGTTTGGTTTGTAGTCCCGAGGGCTCGGGTGAGTTTCGGATGGAGTTCAGGATGTTTTGGACTTAGAATTTCTACTGTCATAGCTGTTGCTAGTGCACATTGAATTTGTTCTTCCCGTTTGCGTGGCTTCACTCGCGAACGCGTAAGGCAAATTTCCTCAAGGGTCATTTTGTTCATCGCGAATGCAGAGCTCAGAGCGCGAATGCGAAGCTCTGGTGGGTTACCCTTCGCGAACGCGTTCTAGCCCACGAGAACGCATAGAGTTAGTGGGCCTGGGGGAGGGAGCTCGATTTGTTATATGCGAACGCGGACATTTGACCGCGAACGCAAAGGCCTGAGGAGATAAAGCTCCGCGAACGCGGGCCATCCAATGCGAACGCGGTAGGCCCATCGCGAGCGCGATGAAGTCATGCCAGTCTTTTTAAAAACAGATTTAAAAATAGGCAGAACCCATTTTCTTCATATTTTCGAACTACCAAGACCTAGAGGCAATTTTCTTCACACAAATTCATCCCCAAAGTGTTGGTAATCAATTCTAAACTCTACTCTTTCAATTACCCAAAGTTTTTCATCACTTTTTAATCAAAAATCAAGAATTTTCATGGTAGAAATTGGGAATTTGGGTAGAGTTAGGGATTTTTGAATAATTGAAATTTAGACCTCATTTTGGGGTCGGATTTTGAAACTAATTGCATATTCGGGCTCGTGGGTGAATGGGTAATCGGATTTTGATCCGAACCTCGAGTTTTGACCAAGCGGGCCCGGGGACGATTTTTAACTTTTTGGGAAAAATGATAGAAAACCTATAATTTAGCATTGGGTTGAATTCTTTAGGATTTATTGATGTTGTTAAATTAATTTGGGTTATATACGAGTAAATTGGAGGCGAATTGTGAAGAAAAAGCGGTGTTTGAGGCTTGAGTTGGCCGTGGAAGTTCGAGGTAAGTGTTTGGTCTAACCTTAGCTTGAGGGAATAGGTATTGTGCTTTATTTAATATGTGCTAGTGTAGTGTACGACGTATAGGTTTGGTGACGAGTATCTATACGTTGGTGTCAAGCATGCCCATGAGTCTTAAATTGTGATCGTTGTTATTCTTAATAAGTACTACAATTGCCTAGATTGTTGATTATCCATGTTGAGCAAGACTTATGATTATCTTCTTGGTATTGGTTTATTATTGAGCATTGGCTCCAGTTGAGGTTCATTTGTGAAGTTAATTGTTGGTACAAGTTTGATTATAGCCGATTCCCTTGCGGGGACGTATTTAATTCTTATGGTTGGTTCCCTTGTCGGGATGTGTTTATTCTGGTTGTTGATTCCCTTGCCGAGATGTTGTTATTGCTATTGTTTGGGTGAGGAAAGAGAGATAAAGCACGAAGGGTGATGTCGTGTACATTCATACTTATGCATATGGTGAGGAAAGAGTGATAAAGCACGAAGGGTGATGCCGTGTACATTTACATTGATATTGATGCATATGTCGAAGAAGAGAGATAAAGCATGAAGGACGATGCCGTGCACATTTCTAATATTTATATGGTGAGGAAGAGAGATAAAGCACGAAAGGTGATGCCGTGCACATTTTCATTATTTGATTGCATTGGTGAGGATTGAGAGTAAAAGCACAAAGGGTGATACCTTGCACCTATTGCTTGTTTGTTATGATTTCTTGTTGTTATCGGTTCAAGCGCCTTAATTGTCTTATTCTACTATTATTATGATCCTTATGTTGGTATTTGCCCCATAGCATGTTACCCCCCCCCCCAATTACTCTTGAATTACTCCTATTATTGTTATTCTGCTAGATACTGTATAACTGCAGGTTATTTGTTTCTTGTGTCCTAGCCTCGTCACTATTTTGCCGAGGTTAGGCTCGACACTTACTCAGTACATGAGGTCAGTTGTACCGATACTTCACTCTGCACTCTTTTGTGCGGATCCCGATACAGGAGCATACAGACCTTAGCTAGAGGTTGCTTCCTTCAGTTCATCGGAGATCCGAGGTAGTCCTGTAGGCGTCCGCGGGCCTTGACGTCCCCTTCCTATCTAGTTTCTTTCTGTTCTTTTCTATTTTAGGGACAGACATGTACTTTTTCTTAGATAGTCCGTGAGATTGTGATACCAGTTCTGAGTGGTTTATATTTATGGATTCGTATTGGTATTAGCTTAATTGTTAAATTTCGTTCTTCCGCATTATTATTTCCGTTGTTTATAATATGTTAACTTGCAATTGTTAAGAGATTAAAAATGTAAAGGGTAAATTAATTGGAATAGTTGGCTTGCCTAGCTTTTACTAGTAGGCACCATCACGACTCCCGAGGGTGGAAAATTCAGGTCGTGACATAGAAACCATTAGTAGGGAATACTAATTGCAACGGATTTGAATTGCAATGAGGAATATGAAAGATTAGATAACTCTAAATTGCAGTAACAATTATTATTTAAAGTCTATTTTAAAGAGAAAAGCAAATGCATCTGAAAAGAAAAAAATAAAAGTTGTCATTTATTGGAAGGTCATTGTTTGGCTCAAGGCTAAAACGGTTACCTAATTTTTAAAGGATATTATTGTAATTCAAGCAGTAATAATTATTATTTAAAGTCTATTTTAAAGAGAAAAGCAAATGCATCTGAAAAGAAAAAAATAAAAGTTGTCATTTATTGGAAGGCCATTTTTTGGCTCAAGGCTAAAATGGTTTCCTAATTTTTAAAGGATATTATCGTAATTCCACTTTGAAGGTAGGAGCTTCCTACTTTTAGTATAACTAATTCTAGATACGCGCAATATTTTAATACCAATTAGTATTGACTTTTTAAAAAATTATATAAATATACAACCTTGACGTAAAATTCTATATTTGTTGACAACAACAACAATAAGTAAACAGATGGAGAAATTAGAGAGCAAAAGGGTGGAGGTTGGGGGGGGGGGGGTAAATGTGAAGTGCTCATAAGGTTTTTGAGAAATTAGAGAGCAAAATGAACTGGTGGGTGGGAGGTGGGGGTGGGGGGGGGGGGTAAATGTGAAGTGCTCATAAGGTTTTCGAGAGCAATGACTTAATATGTTTTTTTTTCTCCATATATGTCACCAATATAATATATTCCATCGAACTAAACTGTTATATAACAAATTTTCTCCCTGTGGCTATTGGAACTACTTCACTGGACAGGTAACGATCTGAATTATGTCTGATATAGAATATATATCATAGGCATTGCGTTGTTGCACATTATTACAAAGAAAATATAATTATTAGACTTCACTAAAATAAAATTCTATAATTCAGACTTGGATTTAAAAATTCAAGTATATACAACTGCTCCTATTAACATTCAAAGCAAGTTCCACGTGCATTATGCATTGATTTTTTTTAAAAAAAAAAAAAAAAATTAAAAAGCTAAGAAGTGACAAATACACAATCCTCTATTTACAAAAACACGTATTTTCATATTCAACCCATTCCACTGATTCACTATCCTCCCCGATTCCACCCCCTCCTATTTCTTGCTTACTATTATTTTAGTTTTATTTACCATAGCTACAACGGAGTTTAAAGAAAAGTGGAAATGTAGGAGATTTATTGACATTTTTAATTTCTAATTAACTAATAAATTCACATATAAGTTGTAATCCCTCCGTTTTATATTAGATGAGGTAGTTTGATTTGGCACGGAGTTTAAGAAAAAAGAAGAAGACTTGTGAAATTTGTGGTCTTAAAAGTTTAAGGGGTAAAAGTTTGTGGGTCATGACATTTGTGTGGCTATAAAAACATCTCATTAAGAGTAAATGAGTAAAATGAAAGAGTTTAAAGTTGAATTATTTCCAAATTTAGAAATGTGTAATTTGTTTTGGAACAGACTAAAAAGCAAAGTATCTCATCTAATATGAAACGGAGGGAATATATGATTTTCTCCTCTTTTTGCCTTTTAGCATTGCGTCTGCAAAATTTATCTTTAGTTTTCGAGCAGTCCCGCAAGAATTTACGATGCTTCAAGCTTTTCACCCTTACAAAATGATTGGTTTTATCTTATCTTGATAACAAAAATGATTTATAGTGATTTTAGAAAAAAGAGAAACAAAACGACATATATGAACGACCAATCAATTATGTATAATTTGCATTAAGAAGATGAATTTGATGTTATATTAAATTATTTGAATGAATTTTGTCTATAATTGATGAATCTCATGAGTACTCCATAGAGGCTTCAAGTATATTTCTCATTCCACAATCTAACTAAGTTTGCTTTTTAAATAACATTGCACGGAGTACATCTACAATTTTCTATAAAATTGTCTTCAATCCAAGATGAAAGCACATAGAATACAATAAATTAATTAAAATTTGCAGCGTCTCTAAAGTGTATATAATAACGGCTGAATGTACGGCAACCTGTTATTGGAACTATTTTTTTCATGAATGTTGTGAATTATTTATTACCACAATATTAAGTATGAAACATCATTTAATGTGAGGTCATTTTAATTTTAGGTAGAAGGTAATTTGGTCATTCAATTTTTGAAGGACATTTTAGTAATTTCACTTCACCTACAAGTGTTCATACTTACAATATAGTATGATATGATGATATGATGATTAAAAAAGTGAGATCTATTCTCATCTGGCTAAATTAATTTGGTTGGCAAATACCGTGAACTAGCCAGTGTGGTGTTAAAATAATTATCTATGCTAATTCAGAGACTTAAGAACAAGCCCTTGTGGCATTAGTGATATAAATCTATTGTGATCATTAAGAAATTAACCATACTTGCATGTGGCTTAAACCTATTATTCCCTTAAGCAAAAAGTAGAGTACTAATTACTCGAAATGTTGTGTTGTATAATTACTCAAAATTCTACTTATCCATGATTTCAAGATGATGGGGCACTATTATGAACAGTTGAATCTACAATTTACATTTAACATATTTAACTTCAGTATTCTACCACGAATCTACTACACTTTTAAAATTATAGTTCCAAATTTATATTCTTTTTGATATTTTAGTGATTTTCATATATATCTATATTCCGTGCCAAAAACAAGATCGTCCAATTTCACTTGTAGAGGTACACCCAATAATTATGTACATTATAAGAGTCTTCAAGCATGGGTGTGCACACATATACATGTTTAAGTGATTTTAAAAAAATATTATAATATTATACATGATTTAAGGAAATAAGTATAGGTTCACGTGAACTCATACTCCTTAGCCTAGCTAGATGCGCCTCTGGTTTTACGTGTTTGAAGATTGTATCATTTGGCATGCAATAACATCAATGCCTACATATTTGAAGATTTTTTAGTGACGATGATGTTTGTACCAGATTGTACACACCTCAATTCACCAAAAAAGGGATAAAAGATTAAAAAGAAACTCAATAGATTAAAGGAAACACGCACCTTGCGTCTAAAATTAACAACTTTAGCGTCAGTTTTATAGACAGAGTTGACTAATTCTTTGTAAGAGTCTCTCAGTTCATGTGTATGAGCCACCCACATTCCGCTAAGAAAACGCAAATCAGGGCCACCATTAATATTACCATTGCTCTCAAAAACAGTAGCCATATTTAAGAAGTTAGAATTTAGATCGTCATCATCGCTAACACCAAGAAATTGAAGCATCTGATTTAACGTATATCCCGTTGCTCCGGCGGCCGTCATGCTCAGTACGACGTGGAATGATAGTGGAGACAACAATATGTTATTATAATTAGATTTATCACTTTCTTTAACCTCCTTAAAAAGAAGCCGAGCAGCAACCTGTGGACAAGAATCAATCTTCTCTTCGTTATTGCATTGGCCATGTTTTTTTGAAACTTGAAAGCTATAATACAAACCCTAGTCCCTTCTCGTTTGAGTCTAAATGCTAGCCCTACCTCTTTCAGTTATGAGTACTCGAGATTTTAGTACTCTGCTGAAGTAAAAATTATAGTACTAATTATAATGAATTGATATAGTATGTATAGAAGAAACATGTTATATATGTGTCAAATGATTTGGTGTAACATGATATATAAATATGTACTTAGGTTTTTCCGTGTCTCGTTATCTGGTAACTAGTTAATGTAAAATGTTACAATATTAAACTTTTCACTCCATTAATTAGCCTGAATGGTTTTGTATAGGGTAAAATATGCTATGCCACGTGGCCGTCCAAAAAAGGGACACGTGGAACCTAAGACGAGGGGGATGTCCAAAACTGAAGGCAACTGTTCTGTCTGTCACCGGGAAGAATAACGCTCATAAATACTCCTCGCCCGGTAGCATTTAATAGGAAATATTCTATGGTATTAAATATGATTGGCCATTAAAAGAAATTTGGCATTTATGATTACATCTTCATCAATGCCTCTCATAATTGACATTAAAGAAGGGCATGATCCTAGGACCTCCTTTCCTAGACATAGCTATAAATAATAAGCTCAACTGTCATTGTAAAACACACGAATTTTCTGGCAAACTCACACTACATTCTATTCAAAGCTTAATACAATTTCACTTTCTTGCTTTTTGATTTCATTATTGTGGTGCCCGGAAACCATGTTCCCGGAACTGTTGCTTCTGCCGTTTCGTCTACATTTTAAGGCTAAGTATTGCATAATTCTTCATTTATTTTATTATTTCAGGATCAAATTAGTTCACTTGTCTAGAAACCACGTACAAATTTAATAGTATCGTTTTACGGGTAAATAGTTTAGCGCCTGTCGTGGGGCCTAGACAGCCGTGCAATTAAATATTACATTAATCCTTGCCTTTTTTTACTACCGTGTTTGGATTATTTTGTCTTAGAGAAAAAATCATAAGAAATGACAAATAACACTGTTAACAACACACACACAACGCCGAGATTCGAGGAGATCAGCCTCATTTCGAGGACTCAATCAGTGACACCCACAACGAGGGAATTGGCGCCACTGGTGCATGATAGGCAATATCCTCGACAGGTTCGGGAGATAACTCCTAATGATAATGATGAGGAACATGGCGTTGTTGCGGTGAGGGTCTTGCAAAAGCAACATGCGATCATTCTAGGCCACCTTACACGACAAGATAAGGTTATGACGGAGTTGAAGCAGGCGCTGTCAGGGGCTTCGAATAATGCAAACAGACAAAATCCAATTCCTTCTAGTGTTCCCGCAAACCAAACAGCGCAAAGGGTCGACAACAACACTCCCAAGGGTGAAGTTGACTCCGATGGGGCTGAAGGAAGCCAATCCGACCTCAATAGCGAGAACAGTCCTTTCATTATATTGGTGCGTATGTCTCACATTATATTGGCGCGTGTGTCTCACCTTAAAGCTAATCCTTTCGACAACCCTGTACCCGGAACTGTTGCTTCTCACCTTATATTGACGCGTGTATCTTATTCTTTTAATCATTAAACACCATACAGATCTTGGTCTAGACACCTGCAAATGTCTAACCCGAATTTCTTACTTCAATAACCTTCAAACCATCTTCTTAGAGAAACTTGCATCTGACTTACAAAATAAGTCATAATCTAATAGTGAAATTCGTAAGTCTGACTAGTTGTCAAGATTGACCTTTACAAGTGATGTATGACCTCACACTATTCAAGGTTTTGTAAGGTCTCATCTCTTCACGATTCTCAACATAAGAGGCGATTACTCGTGTGAGAGAGTTAATCTTACGACTTGTTCGACACACTTTGTCAATAAAATATCATCAATGCATACTAGATATGAACATAAATTCAATAGTCAAATATTGATGAGCATATTATAATAATCAATTCATTTTACAATACATAAAAAGGATTATATCCTTCGTAAACCTAGAGCCATAACATATTTCTCACACAGGTCTCTAGATATCGCCTTTGTAAAAGGATCGGCTATCATGCTTCGCGTAGGAATGTACTGTAAATTTAACTCTCCACTTGCTACCATGTCCCTCAAAAAGTTATACTTGATGTGATACTTAGGATCTTTTGTGTATGCAATAGACAGTTGACTATTACAATAAAGAGTCATGGGACCTTGAGAGTTCTTTGTAATATCCAAATGCTCAAAGAATTTCTTCAACCAAAACAGCTTCTTGTACTGCAGACGCACAAGCCACAAACTTAGCTTCCATCGTTGAAAGGGTTGTACAGGTTTTTTTCTTATTTTTTCATGATATAACACCACCATTAAGTAAGAAGGTATAACCGGATGTTGATTTTCTATCATTCCGGTTACCAGCCCAATCAGCATTTGTATCTTCTCTCAATTATAAATCATTTCCACTATAACATAGTGAATAATCTGTAGTTCCCTTCAAGTATCTAAAAATTCTCTTCACAACTTTCCAATAATTTCTCCCATGACTGGATTGATACCTGCTAACCAGACCTACATTATAACAAATATCTGGGCGAGTATACATTATAGTGTACATCAAGCTCTTGACAACACTTGAATATGGAACTTGAGACATGTCTCCCTTTTCAGTCTTGGGATACATTTCAAGGCTTAAAGTTTCACCTCTCACTATAGGAGTATCCATGGATTTGCAACTACTTATGCGAAAAAGCTCCAAAATTTTCTTTATATAAGTTACTTGAGATAGACTCAATAACTTTTGGGAACGGTCTCTTTGGATCTTAACTCCAAGGATATAGTCTACCTCACCCATATCTTTCATGTCAAATGACTTTGAAAGCCAGGACATGATAGTTTTCAAATACTCTAAATTGTTTCCGACCAATAAAATATCATCCACATAAAGAGAAAGAATTACAAATATTCCATTGGACTTCTTCACATAAATGTAATGGTCTTCACTGATCATGCTGAAATCATACGAGGTCACCTCCTTGTGAAATCTCAAATATCATTGCCTTGGAGATTTCTTTAGGCCATAAATAGATCTTTTCAATTTACAAACCTTCTTTTCTTGGCCTTTGACGATGAAGCCTACATGTTGTTCCATGTAGATTCTTAGTTTAGTTCTCCATTGAGAAAAATTATCTTCGCGTCCATTTGATGTAATTCTAAATCTAAACGTGCAACAATAGCCAAAAGTAAGCGAATTGAGGTAAATTTTACAACTGGTAAAAATGTTTCCTCATAATCTATTCCAGATTCTTGAGTAAAGCCTTTTGCCACCAATCGTCTCTTGTATCTTTCTATTGACCCATCCGCTTTGCGTTTAACTTTGAGAACCTATTTGTTCCCAATGGCTCTACGCCTAGGTGGAAGGTTAACTAGAACCAGTACTTTGTTGGTTTTCATGGATTTTAATTGTTCTTTTATTGATTTCATCCACTCATCTTTTCTAGGACTCGATAAAGCCTCTGTCATAGACTTTGGCTCATCCATTTTTGTGGAAGATACCAAGAAAACCTAATCTTTAATCTCATAAGTATGTTTCGGTATATTTTTCCCAGTACTCTTTCGTAGTTAAAATTTGGATTCGTCGGAAGGATTTTGGGATTGAGAACTCCCACTCCCACTCGGATCAAGAACAAGATCTTGATTGATTTGATTATCAATTGTGTCAGAAGACACTTGCTGACTATTTGAGTTCAACAGTTCATAAAACGGCTCTCCATTCTTTACCTCGCCCTTCTTTGGAAAATTATTTTCCAGAAATATGACATCTCGTGATTCAATATGAGTAACACTTCCATCCTCTAATTAACTAATGAACACATATCTTTTGGAGTGTTTTGAATATCTTCTAAAGATACATTTCTTATCTTTTGGACCTAATTTACCAAACTTGCTAAAAGAACTTTTACATATGCAGCATAACTCCAAGGTCGTAAATCTTTTAAGTTTAGTTTATGACCAGTCCATAGCTCATAAGGAGTGGAAGAAACTAATTTAAAAGGTACTTTGTTCAATATGTAGGTTGCAGTCAATAACGCATCTTCCCAAAAGGAGATAGTAAATTTGCTTGCTCCATCATGGATCTTATCATGTCCAATAGTGTTCTATTTCTCCGTTCTGCAACATCATTTTGTCAAGGTATGTAAGGAATAGTTAACTGTCTGGTGATGCCCTTTTCATTACACAATTTTTTAAATTCTTTTGAAAGATATTCACGTCCTCTGTCGGTTCTTAAGGTCTTAATCCTTTTGTCTAATTGATTCTCAACTTCATTCAAATATTTCTTAAAGCATTCAAGTGCTTCATATTTATGAGAAATCAAATAAACATAACCAAGGAAACAATAAAAATGACTACAACCAGTCAGTGTGACAACATATTTCACAATAACTCGTAAAAGTATATCAATTTAAAGGATCGGGGCAAAAATAATTAATTTCAACGATAAGAAAGACTTAACTTAGTTTCTTTTCTTATGTTACAACGTGTTGATTGAAAACCAATTCTCTGAAAGAAAATCCAGCACACATATGTAAATTTTCAGACAAAGCATTTGTGCATTACAGCCTTAAATTCAAAATTGGAATAAATATAGACGCAATCTCATGAAGAAAGTCACAAACAAATAGATAGTTCCAATTTAATACATAGTTACGCATAAAAGTGTTTCACAATTTCACAAAATGACAACAAAAAAAATTATACATAAATACATATACTCCAGCAATGAACTTTTGCTCATAAGATTTTGAAGATAGGTTATATACTCTATAGTAGGCATCTAAAAATCCCTCTCCAAACAATATCAAAAAAAATTGTCAAATAATGGACTAATCTTGGTTTCTTTAATTACATATATCTAGTATCTAGTAATTAAGTAATGTCATTAAAGAGATAAGAATCTGGAGCCAACGTGAGTTAATTAGAAGTCAATTTCTCTAGGAACTATATTAGATATTTGTCCAATATCTATCTCAAAGACTTTATTCCAATTAAGAATTTGACGGAGCAATTAATTTTGGGAAAACCATGATTTCAGAGAGCAACAAAAAAGGAAACTTTAAGTTGCTCTATTTCATTTCAGTTTCAGACTGGCTTTCACGCCAAAAAAAGGAATTCTATCAAAGAAAAACACTTTCAACGATAGTGTCTTTTTAACCAGTGGAATCAGAATAACATACATTCTATTTCAACTGTGCATTCAAACAACCGAACACGCAATCGACTCTGATGCCATTGATAATTTAATAATCGCGGGGCGAGAACAATATTAGCATACCTGCCAACAACACAATGGAAGAATTATTGAACTCACCATCAAAATAATAGTCGCACGTCATATTCTGAATCTCTAGAAAACAAAGTTTTTGTTCACAAACTAGATGCCTAAAGTTTAATGTGTTCTTTCTTTTTCTTGCATGGGAGAATCTCTGTACTGAAGAGAAATATATAGAGACGAGGAGATGAGGAGAACTGCCAATCACTTTTTTTGGTTCCACGCTCCCACTTCTTTTTAACGTGCGGCACTTCTCCTATTCTTATGGGAATTGATAAACTTTCCTAATAATTAACTTCCATCAGCCTTATTGCTTATAAGTGGACCGGGTCAGTCCACATGGATGACCCGTAACTTAAACCCAACATCCTACAACCAAAAAAAAGACAAGGACAAGAAAATGGAGGCAGAGGTGATTTAGGCTAGAGGAGGGTGTCGAATGGTGGAGGAGAAACTCAGAGGAAAAGGATGTTTGAAAATTAGGTGGGGTCCACATTATTTTAGGAAAAGAAAAGGTAAAAGCTAATTTTAGGTAGGCAACTGTGTCTCGCATTTCACGCAATGGGGGCTAATATGATTGGATGTTTAGTTGATCTTCTTTCTTGAATAAATAAAGTGTATAGCTGAAAATGACCTCAATTGTGATGTTCATTTGATCGTTAAAAATAACTTAAAAGGACCGTTTATGCATTTCGGCAATCCTTATTTTATATAGACTCTAAGCTGTCGCTTGCATTGGTCTCCCAGAGAAACAGAGCAGAGCCCACACGCCCTGCCTAAAAACTTTGTAAAGCTAAAAAGAAATCGCGTTCACATGGACTGAGGACTCGAGCACGTTCAAAATATGGATATCGTGCTTTTGCCTTTAACCAAAAAATTTCTATATTAGTAAAGCGGCAAGTAGGAACATTCCTTCTAATACCACTTTATTTCAAACCTTATAAAAAGACAAAACATGAAATATATTTTGTATTTTCGTTTCTTTTTCCTTGTCCCACCACCTTTCTTTGCCCCCATAACTAGATATATTGATAAAAAAAGGGAGGACATGTGCTCTAGAAAAAAAAACTTTTACATTTTTGTTGTAATAAATCACAAGATGAAATGTTCCGTCCATGTTTATGTTGTTTTTCCTCAATTAACTCACATTTTTCACTGAGTTGAATCAATAGAATACTTGGATTATGAATCTTACCAATATCAGCCAATTAGTCGTGAATGCCATCGAAATGCACAATTGAAAAAGGTAAAGCCTCTATAAAAAATATATAGTCAAATCTTCGAGATCTACATGTTAATTTTGGGTGCTCAACACCCATTATCTTTGACAAGATTTAATAAATTTGTATAAGTAATTATAAAAATATTTAGATAAACATTGTGTTTAACCAAAAATCTGAGTCTTTGGTCAAAGCTGAAAAGAAATTCGGGTTACTGATAATCAGGAGACGAAAATAAAATACTTTTGAGAATGATGGTAAAGCAGTAAATAGTTCTGTATTTCAGTAAGATCTCAATAGTATTTCGTATCCTTACAGATGGTGAGTTCTTCTCCTTTTATAGCTAATTCTAGGAGAAGATGTAATGCATTTGTCTTAATGAGACAATTATGAGCAATAAATGACATTAAAAGAAACGTTACACAATCATTTCTTTTAAAATCAAATATTCTAACGTATTTGATATTTAATGTTGTATTTAGACTCTTTTATGTCATCAGATTCGTATCTTCAACTTCTTCCGATCTTCGGTCTTTAAATGACTTGGATAGGTACGAGACTCGTACCTATTTTAGTAACGGTCCGCACCTATGTTGCTTTCTTTTTCCCTTATTTGTTGTTGCCCGTGCCTCTTGGCTATTTATTGTGTTTTGACCATTTGACCAGTCCACGTGTCATACCACGTCACCTACAATGTAAATTCAGTTTTTTTCCCAATACAGATAGTCCCCCCACTTTCCATTTATTTATCAAGTAAACAATTGGGAAGTGGATCTTCATAAAAAGGGAATTTTTGCCGTAATTAATATTATGACAAATACTGACGCTTCAATTGTCCCTTCCATTTAATGCCTTACATACGTGTCACCTTCTGATTGATTCTGCAATTCTACCCCCTTTTTTCGAGACTTCTTCATTCACACTATTCACGAAATGATAGTTGCCTTTATTATAGGCTTTCCTTCATTGCACTTCTAAGTTTGACGGTTGTCATTATAAGCATTTTTAACCCTCTTTCGTTTACCTTCTTCTTCATAGATCTTCAACAAGCAATTTCTTACTTACTTGTATTTTCTCTCCCTTTTAGTACATCCTTCTTCAACAATGTCATCTTCAAACCCTAACCCTAGAAAAGTTCCAATTCTCGATCACTTCCCAATGCCCCCACAAGACATAGGAGAGGCAGAGGAGGTAGGCTTCGGAGCTTGGGCCTAGGGTCCGCTCGTGATGGTTTATCTGGTCCTGCTTCTTCTTCTCCTAGTATCGGGAGTTCTATTCCGAAGACCCCTTCTTCTAAAGGTAAAGAAATCCTTGATTCTTCTCAAGAACCTTTAGTCGATGAAATTGTTCCCAGTGATTTGTCTTTTGGGAGTGATAGAACGTCTCTTCAAAGGCAAATTATAAATTTAGAAAAAGCTGACACTTATCCTTCGTTAGTAACCGAGCTTACAATTCCTACCATCAGAAGGGATTGTAACTAGTGCAATAGTCTTCGAATGTCAATTCCTTCCCCAAATCAAAGAATTTCTTCCTTTAGAAATGGTTACTCTTTTGTTTATACTTACCCATTTACTTTGGGTTTTAATCCTTCGGTTGACCCAGTCATTATTAACTTTTGCCGTTTCTTTAAAATCTGTTTGGCCCAAGTCGGTCCCCTAGTATGGAGAGCAGTGGCTTGTCTGAGATACTTATCTGCCAAAGCCAATGTCGATTTCACCCTTTCTCACCTTATTCACTTATACCATCCCAATTTAATGCGTTATGGGGTTTTTACCTTAACTGCAAGAAGCAAAAAGGTTTTGGTAAGCCCCGAAGATGACAGGGATCGTGGATGGTACACCCGTTACGTTGTTGTACGTACTGTGGACTTGCTTGGTGAAACAAATATTCCCTTCCCTGAGAAGTGGAATTTTGCACGTAAGTTTCCTTTTATTTACCGCACCTATTTTTGAGAATTCTGATTCTTTTTCTCACTTCGTCTCTTTTTGGTTTTTTGTAGCAACCATGGGAGATATGGAACTTATTCCTGACTTCCGTGGTTGGGTAGATTCGATTTTGAAGATTGCTCCTAAGGATCAAAGAACTTGGAAATCAATTTCTTCTTTACATGGCTGGAAGGTGAAAACACATGGTATGTCCCTTTTTACACGTTTTTTTTACACATTAAGCACCTTTTTCTCAATGTTGATTATGTATCCTTCTTTTGATCAGGATTTGGTGTTAGAGGAATGACAGCTGAAGTAGCTATGGCCATTCGCATGTCTGCTAATGCTGCACTTGATTTGAACAAGGCTCGAGCTTCGCTTCCCAAAAGGAAAGCTATAGGAGAAAGTTCTGAGAATGAGGAAGAGGAAGATACCTCTTTAATTGCCAGGCCAAGAGTTAGGAGACGAGTCATTGATAGTGATGAAATTGAGGATACCCCTGCTCAAACTTCATCCACCGAGCCTGTTTTGATTCATTCTGACGAGGACACCGTGCCAAAAGATACTAATGAATTAACTCGGCATCTTTTTGATAGTTGTTTTGAGAGTGGAGAGCTCGGCCCTGTTTTTGATGAAGCTTCTCTCTCCTCATTCGTTCCTATTTCCTCCATTCCTTTGCCAGTTTCAACTGCACCTGTTTTCGTTCCTGTGTTGGTTTCTTCATCTTCTCCTTCCATCCCTTCTTTGACTCCTATGACTCCTGCTGCTGTGTTTACCTTTTCTACTACTACTCCTTCCATGGCTCCTCCTCCCTTCGTTCAGCATACAGAGGCGGGTTCTAGCAGTAGAACCATGGCTATGAGAAGTGTTACTCTTGAAGTTCCTGCCAACCATAGCCTTTTGAGAAAAACTAGTAGAGTTGATGTTTGGCTCAAGCCTCTAATCGGTGATATTGAGAAGAAGAAGATGGAGAGCCACAGCTGCCTGACTCTGATGAATGACATAAATCATTCTACTTTGAAGGTATTTTTCCTTTACCAACAAGTTTTTTGTTTTTAATCTACAAATCCTCATTTCTATGAGTTGTCTTTGTAGGCTAACCTCATTGGTACTGAATTGATGGGAAGAATTTCCCTTCTGGAAAGAAAAACCCGTGAGTCTGAAGAATCTATCCATGAGGCCGAGCAAATAGCCAGGGGAGCCCAGCTTGAAGCAGGTAACTGGAAAGAACAGTTTGAGAATGCTCAGGGGACCATAGAGGAGTTGAAAGAAAGTAGAAATCTCCTGGAGCAGCAAAAGCGTGGTTTGACTTCTGAACTAGCAACTGCCAAGGCTTCTTCAAGCCAATTTAAAAGAGATAAAGAGCTTTTGGAGTGCTCATTGTCAGAACAATTATCAAAGGCTAGTGAAGAAGTCAGGGAGCTTAAGGCACTTTTAGCCAAGAAAGAAGAGTATGCAGGAGAATTAGTGCAAAGCTTGACTCAAGCTCAAGCTGACTTACTGACCTCCTCTGACGAGATTCGAGCTTTGAAGAGTTCTCATGCCTCCCTTGAAGCTTCCCTTGATTCCCATTTAGCTGAACATCAAATATTGAAGAATGATCTTGCTATGTGGGAAAGGGAGTATCGACTTCTGGAGGAGAACTTCAACATAGAGGTAAGTTGGGCTTTCCTGAAATCTCGCCGTGATGCTTTGATAGAAGCTGATCAGGAAAGCTTCGATTTGCAATCTGAATTAGCCAAAGTCTTAGACACTATCGAGAAAAGTCAACAACTTGTTGATACTCCTTCTCCTGCACTTGAAGCTCCTGGAACGGAAGAGCTTTTAAATGAAGAAGTGGCTAATGCAGTAATTGGGGTTGCAATTCCGGCTCCCGAGGGTGAAACTTCTATGACACAGTTCATGGAAGCTGAAGCTCCTGTGACTCTTGCTTCCCTCGGTGATTTCAACATTCCAAGCCCAATAAAAATTGCTCCTGAAAATGAAATTGCAACTTCTGATGTTCCAACCCCTTCAGTGACTAGTTGAATGTATTTCAAACTTTACTGCTGTTTTTGTTTTTATTAATTGGTGGTGTTATCCCTTGCCAACTTTAAGGGATCTTTTGATGAAGTCCCCAGTTATCTTAATAGGGCATTTGTAAAAAACAAATATTTTACTGACTAAGTTTGTACTTAGTCTTTTATATTAAGAAGTTTTTATTGGTACTTCTGTATATTTTATTCTTGCCCATTTATCTAGGACTTATAGAATATCTTAGCATTTTTATCCTTTTAAAATGCTTTATGATTCTTCTCATGGATTATCAACATGAGGCTTATAAAAGAGGGCCCTTTTATGTTATCGACACTTAATGAAGAAGACGTCTCAACTTCATAATGGTGTTACAATACGATGAAAGAAATAGGAATACACATGTTTTGTATGAAACAACTTTGGCAAGTTTTTATTCATGAACTTTAACAAGTGTTTGACTATTACATGTATTACAATACATCTACAACTTTCTCGTAACTGTTTTTCTTGTAACAGATTTGTACATAACATAGAATAAACAAGGTTTTTCTTCATAACCTGTTTCAGTACATAGTCATGACCCTATCTTTATATATTAAGAAGGGTTTGAGAGGTGACTTTGTTTATGAGTTTGAGAGATGACTCTGTTGTTCTCATGAATGCTGAAGACTTCGTAACTTTTTCTCAACACTTGTCTCTTTGTGGCCGACTTTTGTTCGATATTCGTATCTGTTTTTCTACACATATCTGTGTATAATACGTAGTCCCCCAAGTGTTTGACAGGTGAAATATGAAACCTCGAGCACTTGGTTATTTCTTTTACTTTGGCCCTTTTCCTGAAACAGAAAGATATACGGGACTCGGAGGTGCGATTATAGATGAAGACTGCCTAACTCGTGTGTATTTCCATCAGATTAATTGTAACCCTGGGCTGAGAAATTAAGAATACTCCATTTTTCCTTGCAGGTTGTGACTCATCATTTGGCACGAGTTAGGGTTTTTTGCCTAGCATCTAAAATCATTAGTAAAACATTAATAATTCAAGAGAGAAATTTTAACATGGTGATACCTGACCGTGGGTACTTTCTCAGAAGTAATATCTTTTTAAATGGACGGCATTCCAATGTGATGGTAAAACTTTGCCGTCCATTGTCTCCAACTCGTATGCTTCTTTTCCCGCAATGCCACGGACTTTGTACGGTCCTTCCCACGTTGGACTTAGCTTTCCTGAATTAGCAGCCTTTGCAGATTGGAACACCTTTTTAAGCACGAAGTCCCCAATTTTGAAAAATCTGAGGCGTGCTTTCCTATTGTAATATTGTTCAATTACTTGCTTTTGTGATGTCATTCTTATCAATGCAGCTTCTCTTCTTCCTTCAAGCAAATCAAGGTTGACCCGCATCTCTTCATCATTATATTCCTTCGTTGCCCAATCGTACCGTGTGCTTGGCTCACCTATTTCAACTGGAATTAAGGCTTCCGCACCATAAACCATTGAAAATGGTGTTTCTCTAGTGCTTGTTTTTGTCGTTGTACGATAAGCCCATAATACTCCAGGTAACACCTCAGGCCAATTACCTTTTGAATCCTGTAATCTCTTCTTCAAGTTGTTGATAATGACTTTGTTAGTGGATTCCGCTTATCCATTACCCACTGGATGGTATGGCGTAGACGTTATCCTTTTAATCTGCCAACTTCGAAGAAATTTTGTGATTTGAGCTCCAATGAATTGTGGTCCATTGTCACACACGATCTCCTTTGGTGCTCCAAAGCGGCATATTATATTTCGCCATATGAAGTCTTTAACTTCCTTCTCTCGTACCTGTTTAAATGCCCCTGCTTCTACCCATTTAGTGAAATAATCTGTAAGTACAAGTAGAAACTTTACCTGACCTTTTGCTTGTGGAAGTGGACCTACGATATCCATTCCCCATTTCATAAAGGGCCACGGGGCTATAACAGGATGTAGTAACTCAGCTGGTATGTGCATATTATTGCCGTATCTTTGACATTTATCACATTTGGACACGAAACTGTTTGCCTCTTCTTCCATCTTAGGCCAATAATATCCTGCGCGAATTAATGTTCTTACCAGTGACCTCCCCCCTGCGTGATTTCCACAATGTCCTTCGTGCACTTCTCTCATCACATATTCTGTTTGAGAGGGTCCGAGACACCTTGCTAGTGGTCCACCGAACATCTTTCGATAAAGATTTCCTTGATATAAACAATATCGAGCAGCTTTTTTGCGAAGCGCGTGAGCCTTTCCTTTGTCATTAGGCACGGTACTGTGCTGTAAAAAGGCAACAATTTCGTTTCTCCAATCCCATGTCAAATGGTTAAAATTTACCTCGTTTTTATTAGGTTCGAGAACGGAATGAAATAAATGTATGACTGAAGCATTTGTATCATTTGCTACGTCTATTGCAGATGCGAGATTAGCTAAAGCATCTGCCTCTACATTCTCATCTCTTGGGATCTGCACTACATTCCAAGTTTGGAATTGCTTTATTAACTCCCGCACCTTTGCGAGGTATTCTTGCATTCGCGTCTCCTTGGCTGTATAAGTCCCCAGCATTTGATTGACCACGAGGTTAGAATCACTCTTGATTATAATCTGTGTTATGCCGAGTTCTCGTGCCAATTCTAGACCTGCAATTACAGCCTTATACTCTGCTTCATTGTTAGTTATAGAGTGACATTTTATAGCATGTCTAATAGTCTCACCCGTAGTTGGTACGAGAACTATCCCTAGGCCTGCCCCTTTTACATTAGATGAACCATCAGTGAATAAAACCCACGTCCCCGGGTTTGCACCATTAAAAACTAGTAATTCTTTTTCTGCTTCTAAATGCATCCCCTGACTAAAATCAGCCACGAAATCAGCTAGTACTTGAGATTTTATAGAGGTCCTGGGTTGATAAATGATTTCGTATTCACTTAGTTCTATAGCCCATTTTGATAATCTTCCTGAAAGTTCGTGTTTATGCAAAATATTTCGAAGCGGAAAAGCAGTAACTACAATAATGGGATGACATTGAAAATAAGGTCTTAATTTTCTAGATGCCATGATCAAAGCTAATGCTAACTTTTCTAGCTGTGGGTATCGTGTTTCAGCATCCAATAAGGACTTACTTACATAATAAATAGGAGATTGTTTACCTTGGTCCTCACGGACTAAAACAGCACTCATCGCGACTTCAGATACAACCAGATAGATGAGAAGCTTTTCCCCCACCTTTGGTTTTGCCAATAACGGTAGTTTTGACAAATAAGCTTTCAAATTTCTAAGGGCTTGTTGACAATCTTCATTCCATTCAAAATGATCTTGCTTTTTGAGTGCAGAGAAAAACTTAAAACATTTTTCTGAGGATTTGGAAATAAATCTCCCCAAAGCTGCAATTCTTCCCGTTAATCTTTGGACTTCCTTTTTATTAGTAAGGATATCAGGGATTTCATCTACTGCTTTGATCTGAGAAGGATTTACTTCAATACCACGGTTAGAAACACGAAAACCCAAAAACTTACCTGATGCAACTCCAAATGCACATTTTTCTGGGTTGTGTTTCATATTAAATTTTTGCAAAATTTCAAATGTAACAGATAGATGAGAAATATGATCATGAGACTGTTGGGTTTTGACGAGCATATCGTCTATATATACCTCCATTGTTTTCCCTAAATATTCTTGGAACATTTTGGTGACCAACCTTTGATAGGTTGCCCCAACATTTTTGAGACCAAAGGGCATTACTTTATAACAGTAAGTTCCCCTGTCTGTGATGAAAGAAGTTTTTTCTTCATCACCAGGATCCATTTTAATTTGATTATATCCCGAATATGCATCTAAAAAGCTTAAAAGTTCATGACCTGCGGTTGTATCAATTAGTTGGTCTATATGCGGTAAAGGAAAAGAATCTTTTGGACAGGCTTTGTTTAGATCGGTATAATCCACACAAACGCGCCACTTACCATTTTTCTTGGGTACGACCACCGTGTTAGCTAGCCAATTAGGATACTTTACCTCGCGGATCGATCCGATTTTTAATAATTTTTGGACCTCATCCTGAATCACCTGGTTCTTGAAAGCACCTTGCTTTCTTTTCTTTTGCTTTATTGGTGTGAAAGAAGGGTCCTCATTAAGTTTGTGAGTCATCACATCCGGTGGTATCCCTGTCATATCAGCGTGGGACCAAGCAAAGCAGTCTATGTTAGCTTTTAAAAATTCAATTATCATACCTCGCATGTCTGAGCTTAAATTGGCTCCGATATAAACCTTCCGTTCAGGCCATTGCTCAAATAGTATCACTGCCTCGAGCTCTTCAATTGTTGTTTTGATGCTTTCATTTTCTTCAGGTTCCTGAATTGTATCAGGCCTCGAGTCCAAATCTGTCTTTTCTTGTTCAGCTGAAGTTTGATCTTTTACACCTTCAACTGTTTCCTGTAATTGCTATTTTTCTTTATTTACGGTGCTCGTACCTGTTACAGCGTTGACACTTCTAGCCGTCTACTGATCCCCACGAATTTGGCAAATTCCCCATGGTGATGGGAATTTAATAACTTGATGTAGAGTTGATGGGACAACATCCATATCATGTATCCATGGTCTCCCCATGATCATATTGTAGGCCATTTCCATATCAACTACCTAAAATTTAGTTTCTTTAAGAACACCCGTAGCAAAAGTTGTTAGAATTACCTCTCCTTTTGTTACCACACTTGAATTATCGAAGCCTGACAAGGTGTGCGCCTTGGGTATCATTTTGTCTTCAGCTTGCATTTTACATAATACTCTTAGTAGTATAATATTTACGGAACTCCCTGGATCAATCAAAACTCGTTTTACATTAGTATCATGTACAAGTAAAGATATTACCAGAGCGTCCTTATGTGGAGTTATCACTCCTTCGGTATCTGCGTCATCGAACGAAATACTTTCATTTTCTAAGACCTGCCGCACCCGTTTTCCGTGTGTAATTGTTACCTTAGAAACCTTGTTGGAGGCTGTGCAGGTTATGCCGTGAATATCTTCTCCCCCACTTATCACATTCACTGTTCTCTTGGGTGAAGGAGGCTTTGGTGGCTCTTGCCTATTTTTCATATAGGCTTGTTTTCCTTTTTCACTAAATAACTCAGTGAGGTACCCTTGCTTCAATAGATGATCCACTTCACTCTGCAAGAATCTACATTCTGAAGTTTTGTGCCCGTGATCATTGTGGAATTCGCACCAATGATCTGGATTGCGTCTATTTGGATTTGACCGCATCTCTTTTGGCCACCGTACCTTATCTCCCATGCTTCTTAAAATAGCCACGAGCTCGGAGGTAGAGGCATTAAAATTATATCCGCCGAATCGTGCCTTTAAACTTTTGTCATCATCTCGTGACTCTTGTCTGCTCCGATCATTCCTGAATTTCGAAGAAGAACCAGAGTCCCTGTTCTTCGATTTTTGATCATATTGCTGGCTATCTTGTTTTGACCGTGGGTCTTTTCCTGCAGGTCCCATATATGGATCGTACCTGTTTTTACCTAATCTTTTTTCGGTTTCTGATCTTCGGGGACCACCCCTTTCTTCATGATGAAACTTAGGTACGGTATCTTCTTCAATTCGCAGCTTCGTACTATACCTGTTGTAAACATCATTCCACGTGGTTGCAGAAAATTCTCGAAGGCTTTCTTTGAGTCATCTCGTGGCTTCAGAACTTTTGTCATTTAAATTACTTGCAAAGGCTATTGAAGCCCTGTTGTCAGGCACTCAGGGTAGAGTCATTCTTTCACGCTGGAATCTATCAACAAAATCTCTAAGCAACTCCGAATCCCCTTGTTTGATTTTGAAAATATCTTCCATTCTTTTCTCAACCTTTTGTGCTCCCGAATGTGCTTTAATAAAAGAATCTGCAAGCTCAGCAAAAGAATTTATAGAATTTTCAGATAAAAGAGAATACCAGGTTAATGCACCCTTGGTGAGTGTTTCTCCAAATTTCTTGACCAGTACTGATTCAATTTCTTGTTTGGTCAAGTCGTTGCCTTTCACGCCTGTTGTAAATGCAGTCACGTGGTCACGTGGGTCTGTAGTACCATCATATTTCGGGATGTCAGGCATTTTGAACTTTTTCGAAATTGGAAGGGGAGCAGCACTTGGCTTCCAAGGTTGTTGTGAGTATTTGTCCATGTCTACTCCTTTTATTACAGGCGAAACTCCAGGGATTTGCTCAATACGCTCATTTTGTTCCTTAATCTATTTCTGCAAGGTTAGTACTAAATTTTGCAAATATGAATTATTTGAATTACCTGGTCCTCCTTCCTGTGGTTCACTGTTGGTTGCTCCATTTCCAGAATTAACAAGACCAGAACGGGAATTCTCCAATGTATTATTATTAGGAGTTGGTGTGGGTGGTGCAGCAGGCAATCGACTAACTAGAGCCTGAAGAGCTTTGCCGACCTGTGCATCAATTAGCTTTTGTAAAGCTTCATTTGTACCTCCTTCAAAGTGTTCAGATTGTTCTTGTTGATCAGCACGGGATTCAGTAACAGGAGTGCCTTCACAAGATTGACGTGGTGAATCTGGAGGGGAGGGAACCACGTCACCTTGATTTTAGTGGATTTGATTTTCATGGTTTCCCAATGTGTTATTACTGTTATTGTCGGTGTTGTTGTTTGACATGGTGATAACAATGGACAAGATATAGCTTAAAAGAAAAGATTATCGGATTTCCGGTAACGGAACCAATTTGTTTAACCAAAAATCTGAGTCTTTGGTCAAAGCTGAAAAGAAATTCGGGTTACTGATAATCAGGAGACGAAAATAAAATACTTTTGAGTATGATGGTAAAGCAGTAAATAATTTTGTATTTCAGTAAGATCCCAATAGTATTTCGTATCCTTATAGATGGTGAGTTCTTCTCCTTTTATAGCTAATTCTAGGAGAAGATGTAATGTCTTTGTCTTAATGAGGCAATTATGAGCAATAAATGACATTAAAAGAAACGTTACACAATCATTTCTTTTTAAATCAAATATTCTAACGTATTTGATATTTAATGCTGTATTTAGACTCTTTTACGTCATCAGATTCGTATCTTCAACTTCTTCCGATCTTCGGTCTTTAAATGACTTGGATAGGTACGAGACTCGTACCTATTTTAGTAACGGTCTGCACCTATGTTGCTTTCTTTTTCCCTTATCTGTTGTCGCCCGTGCCTCTTGGCTATTTATTGTGTTTTGACCGTTTGACCAGTCCACGTGTCATGCCACATCACCTACAATGTAAATTCAGTTTTTTCCCAATACACATTGATTGAGCACCCATAACTAAACTCTTTTTTCCTTTTCTTTCAAAATTTTTATCAGTGAGCACCCACGACTTTAAAATTCTGGATCCGTCACTGCTTTAATACATAATGTGTATATCTATACTATATTAAAAGATATATATATATATATATGAGAAATAAATACCAAAAAAATATTATTATAATAAAGTATTATTATAAAGAACTGTTCTAGTCGTGGCAAAAGAGCTAGTTTGAGGCGTCCACAATTATAGTGTCTAAAAGCTGATTTATTGGATCTTGTTTTTAGATATTTTGTAAGACCTATAGACCATTTAAATCCTCCAATCAAAACAGGTGAAATGTGGATTAATGACAACTAAATGTACATTCGGTAAGTGGGGCAATGTTCTACCAAATATAGAATGCTTAGAAGTTCGACTTTATTGAAATTTCAAGACTTGCAACTTGTATTATCACCCTATCAATTAGTAGCTGGATAATAAGTATCGCATGTATAAGTTTATGTGGGTTCTATTAAAAAAAAAAGTTAAAATAATTAAGTTAAAAATGTCTTTGAACAAACACTCTTAACTTAATATTCACATCGTCCAAATTTTGAATTTACTACGGTAAATAATATACCACCTATTTTGATGAATAAAGTAACTTATAAGATAATTATTGACGATTTATTCCTATATGATAGAAATTGATTAATTAAACGACCAAATTCCTCATCATTTTCTCTCTTGTATTTAACGTTTTAATGAAAAGTTAGTTATCCCAAAATTTTGGTAAATTAAAATGGAATATTCTCTCCTTGACATCTATGCACAGACTATTAGAATTTGGTCGTTTGGTACTACCATAGGTTAGACAAAATTTTAGTCAACAAAAGATAATTAAGTAGTTATAAATGGTTGATAGGGATGGAATTCCAGCTTAATTAAACTAGCAGAACATTTTTTACATGTAATTATCAATTTATAAGCAAACTTATAAACAATCAAATTGATTATCAAAGCTCAAAGCCGACATTAGAATTGACAAATAATAAAAAGAAACAATTTGTAATTCTTTTTTTTTTCTTTTAAATGCTAATTAAGGAAACCCCGTAGAAGCGCCAGAAAATGACGAAGCAACATATTCCCTCACTTCTTTAGCAATCACATCTCTCATGACATCCCAAAACCCCGCCGGAAAACTCTCCGTTTTCTTCTCCGGCAACTCATTGCCGCCCATTCCCGGCGGCGCTAAGGACAAAGTCGTCATTGGGTCATCAAATTCCCTGCTACAATTAGTCGTAACAACATTATTAATAGGAAAATTCCCTCTAACTGGACTGTCATTAGCATTCATATAATCCATGCACGGCCCAGATTCCGATGTTGACCCGTTAATTTTCACATCAGAAAAAACAACTGAGCTCTGATTTTGCTGCTGAAGTAACTGTTGGTAACGTCTCTTTAGTGTCGAATTCCAGTGATTCTTAACAGCATTATCAGTCCGACCCGGAAGTAATCTTGCAATAGTAGCCCAACGATTTCCATATTTTGCATGAGCAGCCAAAATGGTGTCATCCTCAGTTTGCGAAAATGGCCGGTGTTGCACATTTGGACTTAATTGATTACACCATCTGAGCCGGCAAGATTTACCGGACCTACCCTTTATATATTTACTAATTAAAGACCAATTTCTAGCGCCATATCGCTCAACAAGTTTTGTTAAAATCTTGTCCTCTTCAGCACTCCACGGTCCCTTAATTCTCTCGGATTTTTTCCCATCTCTTGGTGTTTTACCAGAAAGTGAAGATTCAGATGAAGATGATTCACATGAAGATGAAGTAGTAGATGTCGAACACCTGTTTAAAAATTCCATTTTGCAAAAATAACCACAACAAGAAAGATAGTTAAGGGGAATTTTGAAAATGGACTTGTTGTGTTTGGGTTGAATACCAATGGTTAGTTTAGTGAATAAGTGGGGTTAGAGTGATGTAAAGGGGGTATATATAGAGGCAGAAATGATAAGAGTTTTTTATTATTATTTTTTTTATTTTAAAGAAATGATAAAGAGATAGTTTGTATAATTGAGGGTGCATGAATATAAGCCAATGGCTTTTTTCAGACTATTTAGGTGGAATTAGAGATTTTGGACTGTGGTGAAGGGGTTGGTTCTTGGAAACTGCCTTATGTAAAGTTGGTAGGGGTTATAACTTGTAACTAAAAAGGGTGCGTGGATCTGCAACCAGTTGTTAAGCACATACTCAAAAAACATAGGGTATTATTATATTATAGTTTTATGTGATATGAACAGATTTGTCGCGGCTGGTGGTGTTTTGTCGTTATTAGTACGTAGATTGACAAATTTGGATATCCAATTATCTAGGGGGAGGGAAATAATTACTACTATTCTTATTATTAATATTAGGTCAAGAAAATGAGAGACCTAGTTAGATACATTGAATAGAGTGTTACTATTGAAGGTTTAATTTTTAAGTATTATTATTGCGTCAATTTCACTGCATTTTCTTTTGTCATATAGTCCAGATTCATAAATGAATCCTTGGGATCTTTAATTAGCGATCTTTTTGTGTACAACTTCCGTACAACAACAATGGTACATGGTTCCTACAAGAATCACAAAATGGATCAATATTATGTCAGTCACAATTAATCTTATTTATGTCACAGAGATAGTATAGCCACATGGTTCTTTGTATAATTTACTTGATAAAATTGCTTGTTACTTCAAAGCAAGAACTTCTCTTTCACCTGAAAATAAGTTTGTTTCTTAAATAGTGTTACTGAAGAAACAAAAGAGATGTCACATTGTAATTTGCAAAAGGCAGTACATTGGTTCTTAAATATTGAGATAAACAGAAAAAAATTATTTCTATGATTTTTCAAATTGCTCCTCTAATTTTAACTTGTTAGTAGTCAGCATAATCAATTGTAGCTTTAGAGTGTCTTTAAGTAAGTTTACATGCTTAGTTTTGAGACAGAACCACTAGTTGTTCGAATAAGCACATCATTCTTAACCAGAACTTATTCGACCCAAAAGTCTATCAGAAACACCATCTCTATCTTCATAGGTTAGCAGTAAGGATTGAATACACACTTTTCTCCCATGATCCCACTTATGAGATTACACTATATATTTCTTTTTTGTTGTTGTTGTATTTAATTTTAATCAGAACTTACTTTCTACCCTTTGCCATCGAATTAACTTGCTCATAACTAGATAAAACAATCGCTAGAAGTAGAACAACACTACACAAAGCAACGCAAACCGAGGATTAATATTTAGTACTAGCTAGTTTTGCTAACAAAACGTGGATTATCTTTAATTTTTACTTAGCTTTTTCTTTGTACCTCATTTATTTCCCGCTGCAACAAGGCAATACTCCCTCCGGTTCACAATAAGTGACCAGTTTCTTTTTAGCACGCCTATTAAGAAAATGATAAATCCTATACAAAAATATCTAGTATGACTAAACTACCCTTATTAAATATTGGTCACATAGTTATAGTGAGGAGTGAGAAAACTTTTTAGGGATATGCACATAAGAGTAAAAGAGTAAAACAAATTGAATTTTTCTTGATTACCTAACTGGACACTTATTTTGAACCAAAATTAAAAAACAAACTAATCACTTATTATGAACCGGAGGGAAGAACAACTAGTAGTAGTATACAACTATTTGAAGAAGGGGCAAAAATAAGGTTTTGTTGCAATGAGTAAGGGCAGATTTGGAAATAAAAGTAGAAAACAAGGAGCTGGTCCATAAAATTGTAAGTACCAATCATTCTCGTACTAGCTAGCTAGGTAGGTTTTTAACATAAAACAAGGGGGAGCGTTTAAAACATGAGAGACAGTAAAGCCAGAATTAGCTGTTTAATCATAATTAACAACATCATCATGCTATATTATTATCACTCTAACGCCGTATTCATGTTAATATTCCTATTATTAGCATATTTTTAAAAACTTCAAAATACAAAGAATTGTCAAGTGGGGTTACAACTTTTGACTAACTTTACAGACTTACAGCTGGGAATCCAAATCCAGATCTCTCTTGCCCTATAACCAACGGCTGTGATCAATCGACGAGTGAAAAAGGTTAGATATGCACTAATTAATTTAAGCAGCTTGAGGATGACTTCAAGTAGCTCCACGTAAGAATGGACCCCACTAACAGCCTGGACGAATCTCACGTGATTCGAGTCTGCATTCCTTTGACTTTTCAGCTTCGTTTATCTGGGGAAATATTGGCCTAGGTCCACTCGCTTTATCGGTGCGTGTTAGATCCAAGTCTCAAGCACATTCTCTTGGCCGTTTGAACTTTGAAGTACAAATGAGTAGGAAAAATTCGAAAAAGTTTTTTTTTTTTGTGGAAATTGAAATACTTCTATATTAATACTAAAATTGATTACTAGCGTTATATCCCACACAAAAAGCCTCTTAGGGCATTTTATTTGATTAGTAGCGTTAATACAAATATTCTCTATAGTAAATCTAATGAAATGTGTTCCTTTTCTATATGCCAAATATTGGGGCTTCAACAAATGGAGTTGAAGCTGCAAAATACATAAGTTGATATAGGTTGGACCGCTTAGAAGCTTCCATAACCAAAAAGTGTGTCACTTGATTTTCTTCCCTGAAATTATGTCCGACCACCACCTTCTCTAACAGGAGCATTAAAAATTCAAAAATGTTATATAAAAGTCGCAGGGGAAAATGTATTCTGTCTTTCTAAAGGCTTTACATATTAGAATTCATAAGGGCATCTTCAACCTTTACCCCCATTTTGGGATAACTTACTCCAACCATTCCCCTATTTTTTCTTCAAAAAAAATATTCTTTTTTTATATTTTCTTCTGTATTATATTATTATCTTTCATTTTAATTTTATTTTTTAATTTCTATTAAACAAATTCCATCTTTTATTTTCATTAATTTATAATTTTCATTAAAACAATTCCATAAAATTTTAAATAATATAATTTGTAAGCAATTATTATAGATTAACTAATAATTCAAATAAAAGTGAAATCATTGTGATACAAGATTAATTAAATACATATTCCATAACGATAAAATTCATTCGAAATACTACATAAATATTCAACTTCAACCTCTAGTATTCTCTGATAAATGATCTATTAATGCGTTACGAAATGCAAAATTAACATCTTTGTCCTTAATTTAATGTATTTTCAATTTTTATGTATTTCCAATTTTAATGTATTTTCATTTAATGTATTTTCAATTTTCAATTTTTAATTTTAGCAACATTTAATATTTTATATTTGCACCATTCATTTTGTGAGATGATTATATATTTTTTGTACAATTATAACTTATAATAAAATAACTTACAATTTTACATAAAAATAATAAATGCACGAAAATTAATTTATCAAAATTATACGCCAAAAATAAGATGTAAAACTAATATTATAAAGATATTACATAAACATAATTAGGTATATATAAATAGCTAAATTAAAAGAGTTAATAATAAAATAATAATAAAATATGCATGAATAGTGTACCCAAATTGGGGGAACACTATTCATCCCCCATTTTGGGAGCGAAAATAGGGAAAGGTTGGAGCTTCATCAAGACAAAAGTTGCCCTCATTAAGGGAAAATGGGGAGGGTTGGAGATGGCCTAAAAAATATTCACCAAAAACTAACAAAAATATACTCTCTAGCAATGTTTTGTTACAAAGACAAATTCTCTAAAATTGTCCCAAAAACTTGTCTAGAAACTGAACCAAATAAAAAGCCTACTTTATCGCATTATTTTTTCAAGTTTAAATTTCTTAATATCACATTTAACTTCACCTTACTAGATTCATAACTGTTCAGATTGGCAGACACTCCTTTGTAACATTTTGAAGATTAATGATGTGTATGCAGGGAGGAGCTTGAATACAAGTTACGGTTTCGTCGAACCCTATATTTTTAATCAAAATTATGTATTTTTCATTTGTCTTCAAAAATTTATTAAATATGTACAAATTATTAATTTAAAATTTAGTAACTTAAACGGAATAACATCGTAATACATAAACTTCAAACCATGATTTCACCTCCATGTACAAATTCTCACGATATGAACGAAGAATCAATAATTTATATAGTGTTTAAAAGTATTAGGAAAGGGTAGAAAAAAATATTACTCCATAGGATTTAAATTACAGGTATAAAAATTTTGTTACACTATCATTGATGTTTAATATAAGAAAGTAAATCAATTGCAAAGAACTTAAATCAGAATATTATTTTTAGAGCCGTTGTATTGCACGCTCTAGGAGATTGATGGAATGGGAGATACACGCTTGCATATCTGAATAACCGAAAGAAGTGAGTGGGTAGAGCCGCCCACGTGTCAGAAAAATAAGCGGGGGACTCGATAATAGCGCGGCATTTTGGTTGATTGATTTGTATTGTGGAAAAGGAAAGAAGCAGTTGGGCAGTTGATATATAAAGTAATACTATTGCTACAGCTGGCCCTCACCGTCCTGTTGTTTACTTCTCCTACATCACGAAACTGCCTTCCCCTTTCACTCATAAATCCTCCTCCTTTTGTCGTCTCATTTTAGCAATTTTTATTAGTCACTTCAAGTTTTAATATTGTATTTCCTTGCTTGACGAGAGAGCCTCTAAGTAACAGGTAAGTTGTCTGAGTATGATCTATAAGTCGCGAATTTGAGATGTGTACACGTTAAAACTATTTGATCGAGATCAGAAAATTGCATCGAAAATAGGCCCCGTAGTGGATCAGACCAGAGCACGAGGATAAGGTATCAAGTTTGAGAACCGAGGTGCATGTCGAGATCGAGGCTAGTGGCGATCGAGACCAAACAGAGCAGACTTCGAGCGAAGCGCAATAACAGAAAAGTGAGATATCCGTGACCGGTTGAAGATCATGGCGGAAATTTCAGAACGGATCAAATCAAGGGCGGTTGTTTAGGCTAATCATGGAATTTACTTCCCTAATTAAAAATGTACCATAGATAGGATTCCTCTACTATATAAAGAGAGTTTTAATCATTTTATAGACATCTTATATTCATGCATATCAAAGCCATATAATACTCTTTAATTTTTAGCTTATACTCTCTTGTTCCTCAGGTTGCTCTATTTTTACTTATTCTGGTATTAATTAATTTGGGGGTGTGCTAACTCGAGAGTTGGATTCCGCCTCAATACTGGTTTGCTTTGCTTTATTGTTAATTTCCATTATTAATTCTCATATTCATCAATTGGTATTAGGTGAAATCATGTGCCCTTAAAACCACATTATAAGTTTAATTATTATCCAGTTTTTAGGGTAAACTAGCCGTGAAATAATAAGCTTCCTACATCGCACTCCCTTGGGGTACGGTCCTTCCCTGAACCCTGCATGAACATAAAATACTTTGTCAAATCATACGACCCTTTTTATTTTCTTGCTTGATTACCTTGGTTTTTTTATAACTGTGGACCTTAGTGATGTTGTTTTAATTATTGTGGGGCATGATATCGGGCTACTTTGTTAGGATCGAAAAAAGCAGGTGTCATGCGGAGCTAGTAAAGCAAACCTTGAACGACGATAAATCAGACAACAAAAGCGAAATATATCAAAACGAGACACAATATTTAACGTGGTTCAGTCAACTAACCTATGTCAACGGCGGAGATGAGCAATCCACTATATTAAAAAAAGTACAACATATCGAGAGCACAACCTCACGAAGAGGCAAACACAAGTGACACACTAACACTTGTCCCGTAAAGTTCTCCCCCTAAACACGACTCTCAAACCCCATATGGCTACATTGTGGATGCTACAGAATGAGAAGGACGGATCTTCAATTTATAGAACTCTAAACCTTTTCCTACAAGAAAAAAGACTAGCTAAATATGGAAGAATTATATTTTCCTTCTAGGAAAAGAAAAGCCCAATTATGGTAAATATGTTGTCCCTTCCTTCATGAGATAGGAAAATTAATTATGGTAAGAAAATCTGGACAAACATCTAACAATTCTCCCCCTTGTCCTAAATTTTCTGACAAAATAAACTTGAACCACCTTCTTCACATAGCCTTCAACAAGTCGCATCTCCAAATCTCTACCACAAAGTTTGTCTCAACGTGCGTAGCACACCGGTCAAATTTCTTAGACAAAAATCACGATTATCATAAATATGTTGCGCTTAGAACTGAACCCGCCAAGATAAACCTGTCTTGAACCTCGCTCTGATACCACTTGTTAGGACCGAAAAAAGTAGGTGTCATGCGGAAGCTAGTAAAGCAAACCTTGAACGACGATAAATCAGACAACAAAAGTGAAATATACCAAAACAAAACATAACATTTAACGTGGTTCGGTCAACTGACCTACGTCCACGACGGAGATGAGCAATCCACTATATTAAAAGAGTATAACATATCGAGAGAACAACCCCACGAAGAGGCAAACACAAGCGACACACTAACACTTGTCCCGTAAAGTTCTCCCCCTAAACACGACTCTCAAGCCCCATATGGCTACATTGTGGATGTTATAGAATAAGAAGGACGGATCTTCAATTTATAAAACTCCAAACCTTTTCCTACAAGAAAAATGACTAGCCAAATATGAAAGAATTATATTTTTCTTCTAGGAAAAGAAAAACTCAATAATGGTAAATATGTTATCCTTTCCTTCATGAGATAGGAAAATCAATTATGATAAAAGAATCTGGACAAACATCTAATACATTTTACATGCATTTGAACTTATACAAGGCATTTGTTACTTCTCAGTTCTCATCACTATAGGTACCAAATAATTCTATTCACAAAGGTTAAAACCATTTAGTATTTTTTACCTCAGTTGGAATTGTTTGATTTCCTTGTAAGAAGGAATTATAAATAAGTAACACCACGACGATTTTGTAAATGAAATTTATGTTGTTCAAGGAATATCCCTCTAGGTTTTTCGTTTTTATAATTTATGAAGTTGACATGTCAGCAGCTCAAGGAAGAATTAATACTAGAACATCAATGACTTGCATGATTATTTGTCTAATTTTTTTCCCCAACTGTTGGGATAGTGAAATGGACATAATCATATACTAACCCAATTTTAATGATCATCCATAGAATTACACTTTGGTGAAAATCTAATAGTAAGAAGCATAAGATTAACTGAATAGATAATGCATGAAGAATTAGTTGAGCAGTAAAGATTTGGTGGTGTGTCAAGAAAATTATTTTAAGCAGGCGTTTGGACATAAGAATTGTAAAATTTGAAAAAATGGTGAATTTTTTTTTCAAATGAAAATGGTATTTGAAATTTAGAGTTGTGTTTAGATATAAATTTCGATTTTGGTTGTTTTTTGAAGTTTTGCGAGTGATTTGAGTGAAAACTTTGAAAAACGGCTTTTTGCAGTTTAGTTTTTCAAATTTTAGAAAATTTCCTAAGTGAAAATCGAAAATCTTATGAACAAATGTTGATTTCAAAAAAAAGTAAAATTTTTTTTGAAAAAATATTCCATCAAATTTTATGTCCAAACGAGCACTAAGAAATTCACCATTAATGCAACTACTAATAACTAGTAAGTGTTATTGACAACTATACAAACAAAAGATAACTTCAAATATGTAAGAACCTTGATTAGAAATCAACTACTATTACAATACTCCCTCCGGTCCATAAATAAGTAATCTTTTGCTCTTTTTATTTTGGTCCAAAATAAATGTCCTTTTACGTAATCAATAAGAAATTAATTTTATTTTTTCAAAATTTGTCTTTATTTAAAATTGCAGAGAGTTTTGAGTTCGCCCGATTCTAGTTCGAATCTGTTCGTGACAAAAGATTAGATTCGAGGTCGACGTCCCCAGTTTCACTGCCCAACAACAGAGTTTAAATCGATTAAAGAATATCATTTCCTGTAAGAACTTTGGAAATTTTGATTAAGCTTATTTACCTTTCACCGGCATTCTATTCTTGCAACTTTCTTCCTCACAAGCACGAGCTATCGCTTTCGGATCGGCGAAATTCACTCTTAAGAATTTCTGGAATTTGGCGGATTGAATTGCGGTCCATTGCTATCGAGTTGCTCTCGTTTGGTCACCAGTTTGTTACTGTTATGTTGCCGGATCTCCTCGTCTATTTCAGAAGCTTGCTTGTTGTTTTTCTTCAGTTAATTTCGGCTGCTAGTTACTTTCGGTGCTACACCAGTGGTAGCGATGATAGCCTTTGTTGGTCTTTGGGTCGTGGTATTTTCTGTGTTTTCAGAGAAATTCTCAAAGTGGTTGGAGACAAGTTGGGCGCACGAGCACTAGCAAAGGAGAGCAACCTGGACGAGCGTCAGCAAAGGGCGGTGGGAAGCAGTGCGTGAGCTTGCAAGTATATCGAGGGCTGCAAATCAACACAGGTTTAGTTCTCGGGAATTGGTACCTCCCGTTCTACTGTTTTCCTTTTGGTGTTAGCTAAATTGATGTTACTTTAGTTCACAATAGTTAAATCATTCAATAGGTGTACAGGTAATCACTTGTTTCCTTCTAGTTTGATTCGTTGTCCGTGGTGCACTAGCGAGTCTTTTGTAGATCTGTCGTAGGTGTAGTGGCGGCAGTCTAGGATGATAGATTAAAGGCATGTCCTCAGGTGGGGCAGAATGTGGGGCAAAGAGTGGGCTCGGGGTCAGGGGGTGGGTCGGGAGGCAGGGGAGGTAGAGGGGGCAAGGGAGCCTATAGGTTGAGAATCGGGTCATGGAACATAGGTTCGCTAACGAGTAGGTCCATAGAGTTGGCGAATATCCTTCAGAAGAGGAAGATTAATATAGCGTGTGTCCAGGAGACTAGGTGGGTCGGATCGAGGGCGAGAAACGCGGATGGGTATAAGTTGTGGTACTCTGGAGTCGTGAGGGGTAAGAATGGAGTGAGTATCCTAGTAGATAGCCATCTTAGGGAGTCGGTGGTAGAGGTCAGGCGTGTGAATAATAGACTAATGACTATTAAATTGGTGGTGGGTGAGTGTACTTTAAACGTCGTTAGCGCGTACGCACCGCAAGTAGGTTGTGATGAGGAGATTAAAAGGCGTTTTTGGGAAGGGTTGGATGACATTGTTCGTAGTATTCCGCCTTCCGAGAGGTTATTCATAGGAGGGGATTTCAATGGTCATATTGGGTCGTCTGCAGGTGGTTATACTGAGGTGCATGGCGGCTTTGGTTTCGGGGAACGGAACGGAGGGGGCATCTCACTGCTGGATTTTGCCAAGGCATTCGATCTAGTGATTGCAAACTCGAGTTTTCCGAAGCGAGAAGAGCATTTGGTTACTTACAAAAGTTCGGTGGCGAAGACTCAAATTGACTATCTCCTCCTTAGGAGATGCGACAGAAGGTTGTGCGAGGATTGCAAAGTTATCCTAGGTGAGACCCTTGCAATGCAACATAGGCTCTTGGTGATGGACGTTAGTATTATGATAAGAAGGAAACAGAGGTCAGTACGAGGCCGCCCGAGGATTAGGTGGGGCGCCTTGACTAAGGTTAAAGCCCAGGAGTTGGAAGGAAGGTTGTCTGCAATGGGAGCTTGGAGAAGTAGTGGGGATGCAAACACTATGTGGTCGACGACGGCGGACTATATAAGGAAGGCGGCGAGAGAGGTGTTAGGGGTATCTTCAGGCCGCACCTGTGGCCACAAAGGAGATTGGTGGTGGAATGCAGTTGTACAAGGTAAAGTGGAAGCGAAGAAGGTGGCTTACATGCGGTTAGTGGGGAGCACTGGAGAGGAGGAGAAGAGAGCGAACATTGCGAGATATAAGGTAGCTAGGAAGGAGGCAAAGATGGCAGTGACGGAGGCAAAAAGGCAGCTTTTGCTCGTTTGTATGAGGAACTAGGGAACAAAGGCAGGGAGAAGAAGTTACTCTGACTCGCTAAGGTGAGAGAGAGGACGGCTCGGGATTTGGACCAAGTGAGGTGCATAAAAGATGAGGACGACAAAGTTTTGTTGGGGGATGACCAGATAAAAAGGAGATGGCAGACCTACTTTCATAAACTTCTCAATGAGGAAGGGGATCAGGATATTGTACTAGGTGAATTGAGGAACGCCGACAACCCCCATGAACTAAGTGATTGTCGGGACATTGAGGTCGATGAGGTCATGGAGGCAATGCGTAAGATGAGAAGGGGCAGAGCTACCGGACCAGATGAAATTCCGGTTGAGCTTTGGAGGTGTGTGGGTAGAGCAGGCTTGGAATGGCTTACTAAGTTGCTTAATGTTATATCCAAGACTAATAGGATGCCCGAAGAGTGGAGGTGGAGTACAATGGTCCCGTTGTATAAGAACAAAGGCGATATCCAGATCTGTAACAACTATAGGGGTATTAAATTACTAAGTCATACCATGAAAGTCTGGGAGAGAGTGGTAGAAATGAGAGTGCGAAGGACGGTGTCTATTTCAGACAACCAGTTCGGGTTCATGCCGGGGCGATCTACCACAGAAGCTATCCACCTTATTAGGAGGACGGTGGAACAATACAGGGATAAGAAGAAGGATCTCCACATGGTATTTATCGATCTAGAGAAAGCGTACGACAGGGTTCCTAGGGAGGTCTTATGGAGATGCTTAGAGGCTAAAGGGGTCCCGGTTGCCTACATTAGGGCAATTAAGGACATGTATGATGGAGCTAAGACTCGGGTTAGGACAGCAGGAGGCGATTCAGATTATTTTCCGGTTATTACGGGGTTGCATCAAGGGTCTGCGTTCAGCCCTTTCCTATTTGCCCTGGTGATGGATGCTATAACGCATCATATTCAAGGGGAGGTGCCATGGTGCATGCTATTTGCTGATGACATAGTCCTAATCGACGAGACACGACGCGGCGTCAGCGAGAGGTTAGAGGTTTGGAGACATATTCTTGAGTCCAAAGGTTTCAGGTTGAGCAAGACGAAGACGGAATACCTTGAGTGCAAATTTGGGGCAGAGCCGACGGAAGCGAGAGTGGAAGTGAGGCTTGATTCTTAAGTCATCCCTAAGAGGGGTAGTTTCAAGTACCTGGGGTCGTTTATTCAGGGGTCCGGGGAGATCGACGAGGATGTCACACACTGTATAGGGGTGGGGTGGATGAAATGGAGGTTATCGACGGGAGTCCTGTGTGACAAGAAAGTGCCACTGTTACTGAAAGGTAAATTTTATAGGGCAGTGGTTACGCCTGCTATGTTGTGTGAGACCGAGTGTTGGCCGGTGAAGATCTCACACATTCAGAGGATGAAAGTTGCAGAGATGAGGATGTTGAGGTGGATGTGCGGGCATACAAGGAAGGATAAGATTAGAAATGAAGATATTCGGGAGAAGGTGGGTGTGGCCCCCATGGAGGACAAGATGCGGGAAGCAAGACTCAGATGGTTCGGGCACATTCAGAGGAGGAACACTGATGCACCGGTGAGAAGGTGTGAACGACTGGCGGTGGTGAGGAGAGGTAGAGGGAGACCTAAGAAGTATTGGGGAGAGGTGATCAGGCAGGATATGGCGCGACTTAGGGTTACTGAGGACATGGCCCTAAACAGGGAATTGTGGAGATCGAGCATTAAGGTTGTAGGTTAGGGAAATTGTGATGTCTTTTTTACAGCGCACTAGAGTGAGACTAGCCAGTTAGGAATTAGTCTTAGGATGCTATTGATCAACTACTGATGATGGGCTTTATCTTCTGTGTATTAATGCCTTACATCTTTCTCGTATTTCCTATATCTCTTATATTGCTGTTACTTTGTTTTTATGGTATTTATGTTATGTTATGGATTTTATGGTACTTTATGTTGTTCTATTATGAGTCTATTGATAGTACTAATATAGTGTCTCTTGTTGCCTCTTTGAGCCGAGGGTCTCCTGGAAACAGCCTCTCTGCCCCTCGGGGTAGAGGTAAGGTCTGCGTACATATTACCCTCCCCAGACTCCACTTGTGGGATTACACTGGGTTGTTGTTGTTGTTGTTGTCTTTATTTATATATCTCAATGTGCCAAGGTAACAATTAGTTAATGATAATTTAATGAATACATTTTTTTTCCGGAGTTTGTACTTTATTAAGGGTTTTCCAAAGATTAAAAAATTATTTATTATGGACCGAATGGAATACCATTTTTCTAGATTCACGCTAAACTCTGATTTCGAAGTTTATATCTGATCAAAGTTTAAATTTTGTTGACTATGAAACAGTTTTCATTATAAACAAATCTTGACTATGACAGAATAGTACGCTGTGCCGTCTCGTGACACCCACACTAATCAAAATCAAAAGATTTTGGAATAGTAATCTTTTATTTTGCTTACTTGAAATGGTTCTATAAATACAGTAAGCAAAAGATGTCATTCTTTTAGGCTTTAGCCTGCTTTTATTTATGCAAACAAATTTCTTGTTACACTTTTAAAGTCCGTTTGGATTGACTTGTTTTAAGTGTTTTTAAGCTAAAATGGCTTTTAAGTCATTTTGTAGTGTTTGAATAAAGTAAAAAAATGCTTTTAAGCACTTGTTTTAAGCTAAAATGATAAAAACAAGCCAAAAACAAAAGGTTAGAATTCCTAACTTATGGCTTAAAAACTATTTTGACTTAAAAGTCACTTAAACCAAGCCCATCCAAACGGGCTCTTAGCCTATAAATACAGGTCTTTAAACTTTTGTACGCACACAAAAACTTGTTTGGTTGCTTCTAAGATCAGTTTTAAATTGCTGATTTCTATTACTAATTTATAACTTGAAGAGGTTGATGAAATTATGGTGATACGCCACTATTTGTGAAATATTATTGGACGAAAAGATACATGACACAACAGTATTTTCTACATTATGTAGTCTCTTATCAGAAAATCTTTTAATAGGATTGTGGAGGTGAATAGAGATAAAGAGGAGAAAAATAACTTGACCCAAAGTGTTACTGTCACTCACTTATTTCGGCCGTATCCGACCATTATTTGTTGCTCTAATTTACACTGATAGCATTATTACAACTGCACACTTTCCGCGTGAGAAATGGGAAGAGTACACTCTCTTGTCCTTTCACTTCTTTCTTTCTTTATAGTCAACACAATTGGTTATGGTGGTTACCTTTCTTTTTCTACTTCTGCATCATTAGAAAATTTTATTTCCACTCTATATATTAGGTTCTCTTTTAGACATAGATTTTGGTTATTTTTGTCAAAAAAAATCTTGAAAACATTGTTTGTTCCTAGAATTTGATCAGTTTCTAATTTGATATTAATTTTTCATCATTACAAAATTTTATTTCCACTCTAAATAATAAGCTCCTGTCTAGACATAGATTATGGTTATTTTTTTCAAAAAACTAGTTTAATTTTGACCAGTTTTTGTGTGAAATTTTTCTCCAAGCACAAAAATTTAATATTTTTAAAAGTAAAGTGTACGTTGAAATACAACTTCAACAAACTATTTTTCAATACAATTTTAATTTTTTTTTAAAAAGTTTTAACTAAATTTATATCCTAATGCTAGATGGACCATTTTACAGTGAGGTTCTGGCTTTTGTGGCCTACTAAATTATTGGAGTTGGTGCTTTCGTTTGGTCTCTATCGATTGTGAGCTGTTAGGAGAAAAATACACCAGACAATAAGTCATTAGGGTCAATTTTGAAATTGTTTTATCACATTAAGTCTACATTGAACGACCACCGCCATGTCAGTTAAAAGAATGTTCACTTTTATGACTAGCCTCTTTCTGTCACTAAAAACAAGTTACCTAACTGAATAGTAGTAATATTGAGAAACATATTTAACTTGCAGTATGTTTTCGAAATGACAAAAAGTTATCAGACAGTGTCAGCATTAGTGGTTAGGCACTTTATTTGAAACTTCCTATGAAGGAGGTAAATTTGCTTGTGTACAAACGTTTTTGTATGATAATAAAGGGTATTTTTCATGACAAATGGATAGATAACTATAGTTTTTTTCATTCAAAGTCATATAATTATGTTTTTCACACATAAATATCATAGAACATTTACTAACTCACACAAAAATCACAATTACCGTAAAACACAACTTTTCGATAATATTTCCTTATTTCACATTTTTTTATTTTTTATTTTCTTATTATGTTTTCTAATTATTATTCTAATGCATTCTAAACTACATTTTTTGGGGAGAGTGATTCACTTTTAGTTATTATTTTAATTTTTATATATAGGTATTGGATCAGTTCGGGTTGGGTCATTTCAGAAAATTGTGTTTTTCGATTACTATAATTTTTATATGAATATAGTGAAAGTTTTATGATTTTTTTGTGAGAAAACATAGTTATACGACTATGGAGAAAAAATCATAATTATATGACCATTTCTGAAATTTTGCTCTAATAAAAAAGGAATTGACAGTAATTTGCGAATTAAAAAAAAAAAAAAGCAGTACCACGTTAATGAAGCTCAAACTGTTGTCAGCTTAGATTATTTTTTGGTAAGTGTGTTTGATTAAATTACCTTCACCGAGAAAAATACTTTTTAATAAGGTAAAAACGTATTTTTTTTTTTATGTGTGTGCGCATATAAATTATTGAATTATTTTGACATGAGAAAAATAGTTAGCTTAGAGACGAAGATGATAGCGAAATTGCTCTAAGTCACTGATTTGAACCAATATGGTTCTTACAAATACGTAGATCATTTTAATTTTATCTACTGTTACGTAAAGTTGTTTTCGTGTACGGTAGCATAACCACATTTAACCAAGGAATGTTAATTGACACTCCTTTATCGGAAAATTACACTATATTACTAGATATTTATTTTATTTTATGTATATTTACTATATGTTGAATCCCCTTGATTTTTCGATATATATATATTTTTTTAATATATTTTGATATCTCTTAATAAATATCTTGGCTCCGCTATTAATCATGTAACCTATAAATCACGAGTTCGAATAGTGAAAGCAATAAGATTAGATTGTCTATATCATATATATTTTAGGGGTGCAGCCCTTTCCCGAAATCTTCGTGAATGTGAGATACGTTATGCAGCCTTAAGATAAAACAGTAGACAATAGCAAGCTGTGGTAAAGCTATAGAATTGTTGGTGCAAATGGGGCACATACAGCTCATTAATTTTTAGAGAATCATTTTTGGATCACTGCATTCACTGAAGTATCATTATCCAATAGTAGTATATTGCTCCGTTTGATATTTTACCATTTATGGGAAATGGTTAACTTAGCTTTACTCACAAGACATTTATATATATTGTGGGGTTCCCTTAATCCTATACAATCCCACACTAGTCTTAATACAATGTACTCATTGATACTCTGGGAAATAAGATCTTTACACATTTATTCCTCCTTCAATTCCATTTTCTATCAAAATGTCACCTAAATTTGGTACAAATTTGCTACTTGTAGATACGCAAATGGATTAACTACACTTTTTTAATGAAGTGAGAATCAAACAAGATTTCATACATCTTTGGAATGCCATTGCCAAGAAGTTTCCAGCAGGTATTTTGCTTATTTAAAAATAAAAACGAGTATTTTCTTAATATTTTCTCTAATATTTATTCATATGAGATAGAGATAAGGCCTTTAGGGAGTTGTGAACTATTTCTAACGATTAAAAAATTATATTGTTTGTATGTAACATTTGCCTCCATCAACTGAATATAAGGTAGTTGATTAATTCCTGAAATTTTCAAATTCATCTACTTTGTGGATTTATTTCCCAAATGGTTTACATTTTTAAAATCACTGATAAAATTTCAAATTTCTCAGCCATTTTTTTAATTAAATAAAGTATTTCCAATTAGGATTTTCTGATTCTGTCGGACTAAAGAGGAAAATGCAAGCTAAATGTGTTTTGGGTAAGGGTGTCTAACGGGTGGGTCGGACCGGGCTGGATAGGGAAAATTTTGAATCGTATGAGTTTGGAACCGGGCCGGTTACGGGTTAGGAGTTACCGGACTTAACAGGTTCGGGTTTATCCGGGTAAAAAATAAACCGTAAGGGTTACGGGTACAAGGGGCCGGGCCGGGTTAGTGTAATTTTTAATTTTTTTTTGTATTTTGTTATTTTGTATAACTATTGTAAGTTATATTAATATAAAGTAAAAATATAAAGAATACAATGAAGATGGAAAAAAATTGCACTTATAAATTGCAAGTGCTACATTTATTTCAAAATTCAAACTTACAAATTGTAAGGTTTACATTTAACAAGTAAATTAACGAAAAAAAGAGTAAATTCAAAGGCTTTGTATTGCCTTAGACTCTAAAACCTTAAAAAAATTGAAATCTAGCCGTTAAACCGGGCTGGGTCGGGCCGGGTAATCGGTTATACAGGGATTTTGATTGACCGGGTTTGACCGGTCCGGTTAATCGGATGAATTAAAGTGAACGGACCAATCCCCTAACCCCGGTAACCCAGCCCACCCGGCCCCCTAAGTACCGGGCCGGGCCGGGCCCGGGTCAATCCGGCCCGTTTGACACCTCTAGTTTTAGGTACGGACGAACATGTTTTATATATATATATATATATATATATATATAAACAAACCATTTGCTGTATGAGATACCAAGATCATTTCCAATCCTTGCCTCTATTTTCTCCTCCAAATTGGAGTAAAGTTATTCCAACAATTACTTCATTTTTTACTCCAAAACAATATATTTTATTTTATATTCTTCTCTCTTCAAATCAAGGCCATGCTAATATATCATCAGAGTCTAAGAATTCTACCCCTAATTCACCCTATCTATCATCTACTAACTTATCATGATTTTCACTAAATTTAAATGAGAATGTTGTAGGTGATTCCATCATCACAATGGCCAAGTGGGGTGAAGAAAGCAAAAATGAAGAGAAAAATTGACGAAGGTTATATGAAGATAGTCCAATCAGAAAATAATCAGATTGTTGAGACGATGAATAATGCAACTGAGACAAAAAAGAAGTTTTGACTATTCAAAAAGAAAAACTAAAACAAAAGAATTGAAAGAAGAAAATAAAATTCTAATGATCGATGTGGATTCTATTGTCGATCCGACTCATCGTGAATTTTCGCGACAAACAACAACAAATAATGTATAAAAGAAGTCACCAATTTTTACAGTCACAACCACAATAATCCTCGGCCTCATTCACTCAATACTATAATGATTTTGGTGTATTTGGAAACGACATAGGTCCCTACTAAGTGATTATGCTATTTACCGTAGTTTCAATTTTTATGTATTTTAATTTAATGTATTTTTAATTTTTACTTTTAAATTTTAGCAACATCTAATATTTTATATTTGCACCATTCATTTTTTGAGATGATTATATATTTTTTGTACAATTATAACTTATAATAAAATTAACTTACAATTTTACATAAAAATAATAAATGCACGAAAATTAATTTTTCAAAATTATACGATAAAGTTAAGATGTAAAATTAATATTATAAAGATAGTACATAAACATAATTAAGTATATATAAAGAGATAAATTAAAAGAGTTAAATAATAAAAATAATAATAAAGTAATAGAGAACAGTAATAGAGGAGATGAATAGTATCACTCCAAATATGGAGCAACACTATTCATCCCCCATTTTGTAGCTAAAAATGGGGGAGCATTGGAGCCAAAATTCTCCAAAAACTAACAGCATTTTGAAAATGCAGCAGCCTGATGAAAAAATTTGGACTTATGCTATAGTCCAAACGGTGTGTATAAACTAAATGGGTATGCCCATTATTTATCAAGGGACAGCTTAAGCATACTATATGTATTAGTGAAAAATAGACTCGCCATGTTGGTCTATTAAATGACGACACATGTCAGCAAAATTTGGAGAAAGTGAAGAATGACATGTAAAGATGATATGTGAAACACCCCCGGAACCGAACATACTCGTACCGTGCCTGTTAGCCTTGGAACTGATCATCATAAAATAGCCCGGATCAGGTGCGGAAGAATATCTCATAATTACAAATGAAAAGGAATCAATTAATCCCGGATTATATGGGATTTACCTTCATTACACCATCAGTTACAAATCAATTATTAATAAATGCAATAAATGATTGTAACGGTCAGAACAAGGCAATCAATTACAAGATTGACTCAACATGCACGAGATTGACTCAACAAACACGAGATTGACTTATCAGTTACGAAATTAACTCATCAGTTATGTAATTAACTCATCAGTTACGGAATTAACTCATCAGTTACGGAATTCCAGCATTTACATAGTTGTAACAAGTCTTCCAAAAGTAATGGATGGATTGAGTAAATGCTCATAATGGACCCATACTTCAAGGAAAATAGTTACTTAGATTTAGCCCTATAAATAAACATACTTTTACCATCATCAGAGAAATCTAATTTTCTTCTCTACAATTCTATACATTGTAATTCATAGCATCTTGCTCCCAAGTTAGCCATAGTTCGGCCCTTCAATCTCTGTTCGGCTCATTATCCTATCAAGGATCATTCAATAAAAATTCTTTCTTCTCTGCTTTATTTTTATTATATTATTTGTCATTGAATTTATTTTTCACTTCTCTATCACGTTGTATTTACGAAATTTTATATCTTTCGGATTGAATCGGTTGTTTGTGGCCCGTCATATAAAATTATTGCTTTGACCTTGAAAACTATTTTTTGGGTTAAACAGTTTGGTTCCGTTGCCGGAAACTCAAGCAAATTTGCTATTTATCCAAAGATAGTAACAATTTTTGTTAATATTCGTTTGTTTTCAGTGTAAACCTTCATGATGACTAAAATTTGCCAATCAACACAGTTGAGGACAACCAAGTTGGAGATGGCTTTACCATGCAAAATAAAAAAAGGAAGAATAGCCATGATAATGATAAGCAAGCAACAAGCAGAGAAAAATGGAGAATGTACATCGGTATATTGGTACCGCAACTATTAGTACCAGAACTGATTATAACGGATCTGTACAAAACAGTTTCGGAACATGAGTTTCAGATACATCAGGTAATTTTAATTTGCAAAATCTAGTCTTTCCTTATAGAAACAGATCAAGGAACAGAACGAGCGGATAGAACACCTCCAACAATTCCTATCTATCCTACGAGAATGATATGCATAACCATTACAACACCATGATTTAAATAGAAGAAGACACGGTAAGTCGAATCGATACTAAGAAGATGTCCAAAAACAGGTTCGAAAACAAATCGAGGTGATTCCGGATCCGATTGAAGGAGTCAGAAGAATAACGCCGAACCTTCCCGGAACTGAGGAGTAAAATTTAAATTCGATATAATAAAAAGCTCCGAATAGAGGAAGACACGTTCATTCAATTGAAAGTCAAAAACAGGTCCGGAGATTAAACAGGTGTGATTTTGGGTGATCAGAATCTAAATGCAAAAATCTAAAAAACAGGTCTGAGCAAAGAGATACGAGATTTTCTTCACGGGCTGAAAAAGATCCGGATCTACTCGAACAGGTAAGGAATTACCTTGCTAAATTGTAAAAATCTAAAAAAACAGGAGAAGAATGAAGATTAGGAAGAGCATGGGTAAAACACCTACGAGATTGCTTACAAAGATACCACACCTAACAACTGAAAAAGAAGAGATAATTGCGGGATGGAATAAACCACGAGGAATGAATGTTCATTAATAACCTTGGACAATTATACAAATATTTTCAGAAACAATCATTGAACCGAAAGCATCAGAACCCACGAGGTAAAATGCTGAAGAACTAGAAGTTATCATTGACTTCCCAAATAGGAAGGTTTACGTTGGTCGAGACTCGACACTGAATTTAAACGTAAGTTGATTAAATTTTTACATGCTAGCAAAAATTGCTTTTCTTGCCTCCATGCTAACATAACAAGTATACCATCGGAGGAAAAGGTTTATATGCTCAATATTGACCCGCAATATAATCTGGTCAAGCAAAAGAAGAAACTAGAGTCTAATAGTAAAAGATAAAGTTACAAAACTTCGAAAGATCGGTTTAGTCCGAAAAGTCGAATCATTCAAACTTGATAGCTAACAACAACACATCATTACTTTCAAAATCCCGAGGAGAAAGATGATTGTTGGTACACCAAATTATCTCGGATGTCTCGGTAAATACAATCTTAATTCAAGAAGATAAAGGTACTCATTCTCCTATCTATTATAAAATGATCTTAGATACGGAAAATACATATCTACATTTTAAGAAGTTGGCATTAAGTGTAGCTGCCCTAAATCTAAGGCTTTATTTTCAATATCATTATTCCCGAAGTCACTATATTTTCATTACGCAATATTTTGCATAAACATGAACTGTCAGGAAGGCTAGCTAAATGAGTAGTCGAATTTAGTGAATATGATATTATTTATCAGGCACGTACGACTATAAAATCACAAGTTTAGCAGATTTCATGATTAATCTTAGCTCAAACATATTACCCGAAGCTAAATATTACCGAACATGTTATTTCTAGGATAATTCTCGGGATCTGGACCTTCTACACAATTAGGTCCACAAGTACTAAAATTTTCGAGTTAGGGATAATGCTTAATGCATATCAGGGAAAGTGGTTAGATAATTTATGAAAGTTATTTTATTACTAACAACAAAACCAAGTATGAAGCATATGCTATAGGGCTTGAATTAGCTAGGGGACTCAAAGAAAAGATATTGATTTAACGATTGATCAAATTCAAGAAAACTATGCATCCCAAGAAAATCGAGCCGGATGTGCTAGTCTCGGATTTACTACCGATATCACTAACTCTAAAAGCAACTCCGCGTTCTTATTGAGAAATATCGTTTCCAGATCAAACAGTCTCTGGATCGAGCCATCTCTTATTTAGGCGATCTCTGATCTATCATCAATTAGAATGAAAATGAGGTAAACCTGACTAATTTAATTTGGAATTGGCATAATATTCATTTATTACTTGCAGAATGAGACTTTACCCAAAGACAAGCATGCTCTCGATAACTCTGAGTACGTCTCATCTCGTACTGCCTTGTTGAAAGAGAATTATATGTGAGAATATTCAAGGCTCCAAAAGCGAAAATGCCACACGGACCAAACAAATAAAATATATGAAGCGAGAAATTTATAAAGAAAGCATTGAAAATTACTCTGGTAATAAGGCTTTAAATCGAAAACTCATCAAAGTCAGTATGAATAGCTTAAATCAAGATATGACATGATCCTCGACAATATTTTAGAACCTCCGTAGTTCCCTTCCAGAGTACCAAATATTTGATAAAAAGAGCTCTGGTACTGTCCTATGTTGGAACTGGACCATTTGAAAGTTCATCAATATCGAAACTAACTATCCTACTAGGGACTATTAAATTGCAGACTGTCAAATTATGATTTCAGTGTTTGATTTCTCATACCTCAAAACTCAAACACTAGGGAGATTACTTATACTTGAAGATTAGTCAATTTGACCTAACATTATAAGAGGTGATACAAGCAATTGATTGCCTTTGGGGATAGAATTCCTAAGGGTATTCTGACATTAATTACCATCTCAACTCAGTTAGTTGTCTTGCTCATATCAAGCATAAACACTTCAAACAGTATTGAATGACTATAATGACCCGGCCGGTCATTTCATGAGTTACAGCTCCGTTTTCCCCCTTTCTGCTTCTTATTGCCTTGTTCAGCTGTATTATGTATTATCGGGTTGGTTGGTTCGGGTTCAGAGAGATTTTGGTAAGGTATGAGACACTTAGTCTCTTTTGAGTAGGCTTAAGTTGGAAAAGTCAACCGGATGTTGACTTATGTGAAAAAGGGTTCGGATGTGAATTTTGATGGTTCATATAGCTTTGGGAGGTGATTTGGAACTTAGGAGCATGATCGGAATGTGTTTTGGAGGTCCGTAGTAGATTTAGGCTTGAATTGGCGAAATTGGAATTTTGGCGTTTTCTGGTTGATAGGTGAGATTTTGATACAAAGGTCAGAATGAAATTTCAAAAGTTGGAGTAGGTCCGCTATGTCATTTGTGACATGTGTGCAAAATTTCAGGTCATTCGGACGAGGTTTGACAGACTTTTTGATCGAAAGCGGAATTTGAAGGTTTTTGGAATTTTTAGGCTTGAATCCGATGTGATTTTGGTGTTTTGATGTTGTTTTGAGCATTTTCAAGTTTGGAACAAGTTTGAATGAGGTTATGGGATATGTTGGCATGTTTGGTTGAGGTCCCGAGGGCCTCGGGTGAGTTTCAGGTGGTTAAACGGATCAAATTGCATGTTGGGAGTTGCTAATTTTTGCTTCAGTTCTGTTGCAGGTTTTCCTTCTTCGCGATCGCATGAGGAGGCTCGTGATCGTGTAGAGGATTTGTGGGGGTCCATCCAGGTTACTTTTCGCGTTCGTGTAGCTGGGGTTGCGATCGCGTGAATGTGAGCTGCTGTGTATCGCGATCACGTGGATATATTCGAGATCGCGTAGGGTAAATTATAGGCCAGCGGAGGTTGTTCTTTGCAATCGCGATGGAATTTTCATGATCGCGATTAAGTAAATTTAATAGCTGGGCAAAATGTTTAAAAAGGCCATTTTCGCGATTTTTGGCCTAAGTTCACTATTTTTTGACTCGGTTTTGGAGCTTCTTGAGAGAGATTGAAGAGAGAATCAAAAAGAACATCTTGGAGGTAAGAATTATGGACTTAATACTCGATCCTATTGTGATTTCTACCTAATTAAACGTGAAATTTGGGGAATTTGAAGCCTAAAATTGGGGAGTTAGGGTTTGGAAACTTGAGACCTTAATTTAGGGATTTGAGGGGCCATTTGTGGTCGGATTTTGGTATTCTTGGTATGTATGAACTCGTAGGAGGATAAGGATTCCGTTGATATGATTTTTATAGAATTTCGAGATGTGGGCCCGGGGGTCGGGTTGGACCAATTTCGAGATTTTTGGTATAATTTGATTATTTTCGCATGTGGATCGGGCTGTATGTCGCAACGATATATATATTGGATTGGGTTGCGCACCGCAGCGATATGATGCTTGGGCTGTAGGAGCACCTCCGGAGTCTATACACCCCCAGTCACTGTAGTCGACTTTAAACTATGGATTGGGCTGCACGCCGCAACAATTATTATGATTATCACTACTATGAGATATTATTGAGCTGGAGTGCTGAGTGTGAGTACTGTGTGACGAGAGCTGAGTCACGAGTGACTGAGGGGCTTGCCCGTCAGGCTATATTTATGAGTGATACTTTGCCCGATGGGCCCATTTATGACATTTTTGTTGATTTGACTCTTCTTTTATAATGAGCCTCTGTTGAAAACTGCTAAATAAATGATTTCAAAGTATTTCAATTGAAACTGAAGTTTTACGAAGTAATTGGCTTTTAAACTGTTAAGTTTGATTTGATATTCTATTGAATACCCTTATATATATGATTTTTAACTGCTCGTCACTGCACTCAGACCTTATTTACTTTAGTTACTTACTGAGTTGGCGTACTCATGTTACTCCTTGCACATTGTGTGCAGATTCAGGTGCTCGAGCGGCAGAGTGAGAGTCCCTAGCATTCTCAGAGCTTACCGGAGACTGCAAGGTAGCTGCACGGCGTCTGCAGCCCTGCTTTCCTCCTTCCTATCCTAGTTTTTCTGCATATTAGACTTATTATGTATTAGTCAGTCATATTGGGTTGTATTTTGAGGCTCTTGACTTATGACACTGGATTGTTGGGCTGTGTTGGTATATTTTTGTACTATTTTTTTCCGCACATTTCAGTTATTTATAAAATTCTTATGAAAATTCAAGACTTAATAAGTTTTAGAAAATGATTTTATAAGAAGAATTCACTGTGGTTACTTGTTCGGTTGGCTTGCCTAGTATTGTGATAGGCACCATCACGATCGGGGTATTTGGGGTCATGACAAGTTGGTATCAGAGCCTAGGTTACATAGGTCTCGAGAGTCATGAGCCAGTTTAGTAGAGTCATCGGTACAGAGACGTCTGTATTTATCCTCGGGAAGCTGTAGAACCTTTAGGAAAACTTCTCATTCTTGAATTCCTGTCGTGCGAATCTATTGATTCTTGTACTAAAATTTTGTTATTCTATTCTCTCATACATGGTTAGGACACGAGCTACCGATCAGGATGGACGACCACCAGTACCACCAGTCGGGGCCACTAGAGGTCGAGGACGCGGTCGAGGCCGTGGTAGGGGTAGAGGTGTAGCCCGCACAGTAGCCAGGGCAGCACCTACAGATCTACCAACCGCCCCAGTTCAGGATCAGGTCCCTAGTTGTGGACGCTCCAGCAGCACCAGCTCAGGCACCGGCTGTGCCTATTGTGATTCCAGGCCTTCAGGAGGCTCTAGCTCAGATTCTATTAGTGTGCACTAGTTTGGCTCAGGTGGTCTCAATTACTACAACCGCAACTACTTCTAAGGTTGGGGGAGGTACTCAAACTCCTGTTGCTCGCATACCTGATTAGGTTGTGCATGGACTTCAGACACAGAGGGCACCTCTAGCCCAGCCGGATGCACCAGCTCAGGAGTATGTGGTACTAGTTATGCGTGACGACGAGCACCGTTGATTGGAGAGATTTGGTAGACTTCAGCCTCTGGCTTTCAGTGGTACTGAGGGCGAGGATGCCCAGGGTTTCTTGGACAAGTGAGAGGATTCTTTGTACAGCGGGTATTTTGGAGACCAGTGGTGTAGCATTTACTACTTTTCAGTTTTCTTGAGCTGACTTTTTTTGGTAGAAGGCGTATGAGAGGTGTAAGCCTGTTGGTGCAGCACAACTTACCTGGCAGTAGTTCTCCGTTCTCTTTCTGGATTAGTATGTGTCACAGTCTCGCAGAGAGGATGCAGGCAGTTTGAGCAATTGTGTCAGAGAGATATGACTGTGACACAGTATGAGATGCGGTTCTCTAAGTTAGCTCGTCATGCGGTTTGGTTGATTCCCACAGATCTAGAGAGGATCAGGAGGTTCATTGATGGCCTCGCATATTAGCTTCGGATTCTCATAACAAGGGAGAGGATGTCAGGTGCTACTTTTGAGGAGGTTGTTGACATCGCCCGCGAGATTGAGTCAGTTCATCGCTAGGAGTGAGAGGAGAGGGAGGCCAAAAGGCCTCGGGGATCTAGTAGCTTTGGTAGTGCTCCTTCGAGGGGTCAGTTTCAGCACGGCAGAGGCCGTCCATTCAGGCATGCTCAGTCAGCCCGCCTAGGTTATTGTGGGGCATCATCGGGTCATGGTTCTCACAGTTCTCATCACAGCCATTCATCACTCAGTGCCCTTCTAGCCTAGTGTTTGTCCCGTGCTCCATCAGTTCAGGGCTCTTCTATGCCAGGTGCAGCTGCTAGTCATTCCGGTGCTAGGGGTTCCCTTCAGTCCCCTTCTCCAGCGCCGAGAAGTTGTTACGAGTGTAGAGAGTTTGGGCACATGAGGAGGCAATGTCCTCGTCTTCTTGAGGGTCCGTCTCAGCAGAGGGGTCAGCTCTCGACTTCAGCTCCAATTACTTCACCACTCGCTCAGGTAGCTAGGGGTGGGGGTCAGTCAGCTAGGGGTCACCCCAAAGGGGGAGGTCGATCCAGTGGTGGTCAGGCTCATTTCTATGCACTCCCAGCTATATCAGATGTTGTTGCTTTAAATGTTGTGATTACATGTATTGTCTCAGTCTGCCACAGAGACACCTCTGTATTATTTGATCATGGTTCCACTTTTTCATATGTGTCATCATACTTTGCCCGTTATCTGGATACGCCCCGTGAGTCTCTTGTTTCATCTATTCGTGTATCTACTCCGGTAGGCGATACTATAGTTGTGGACCATGTATACCGGTTGTGTGTGGTGACTATTGGGGGTCTGGAGACCCGAATAGACCTATTATTGCTTTATATGGTGGACTTTGATATGATATTGGGCATGGATTGTCTATCTCCTTGTCGTGTTATGTTGGACTGTGCTAAGACAGTGACGTTGGCTATGCCGGGTGTGCCACAGATTGAGTGGCGAGGTTCGACTGATTTTGTTCCCAGTAGGGTGATTTCATTTCTGAAGGCCCAGGGGATGGTTGGGGATGGTTGGGAAGGATTGTCTTTCATACTTAGCCTTTGTGAGGGATGTCGGTGCAGAGATTCCCAGTATTGATTCTATTCCTGTTGTGAGGAATTTTCCCGATATTTTTTCCTGCAGACCTGTCGGGTGTCACACCTCCTTTTTCCACCCCCGCGAAGGGTGAAGGAGTTTTTTCCAATTAAAGGACAATCGAAACAGGATTTGTTTATTTATTTCAGAGTCGCCACTTGGGAGATTTAGGGTGTCCCAAGTCACCAATTTAATCCCGAATCGAGGAAAAGAATGACTCTGTATTATAGTCTGCGAACCAGAAATTCGGATAAGGAATTCTGTTAACCCGGGAGAAGGTGTTAGGCATTCCCGAGTTCCGTGGTTCTAGCACGGTCGCTCAACTGTTATATTCGGCTTGATTATCTGATATAATACATATTTTAAACTTATGTGCAAATTTTATCCCTTAGCCGCTTTTATTATTATATTTCAAAAGAATGTGAACATCGTTTAAAAACATGTCTTTGGATTGCGTGACATGAAATGCACCCGCAATCCGGAACACATTTTTATTCAATATTTTGGGATTTGGATTTGGGTCGCATGAAATGCACACCCGAGTTTAAGAAGGTAAGATTATTAAAATGCGTGCCTAAAGCAATTAGCGTATTATTATTTCTGGGTAAGGCCGTGGAATTTTACTAAACGGCTCATCCCGAAGTCTAAGTAATTTTAATTAAACATTTATCGAGGGCCCCGCAATTTGTGCGTTTTATAGGGCGAGGCTCATCTCATTTATTTTAAAAGGATAATCCTAAAGTGCCTACATTTTTTCTATTAAAATTGACTCTACAAAATGAAAGAGAAAAGGTCTTAATTTATTTACATGCTTGAGTTGTTATAGTTGGGTTTCGAATATGATTCATAAATTCTGAAAATGATGCAAGCAGGACAGTTCGTTGCCAATGCGGGCCCAGGCCCAACGCGTATGGCATAAAACTAGACCCGGGCCGTCTTATTCACATGTTACTACCTAGTTACATTATACTAGGCATGTTCTCAGTTTGTCAAATTAAAAAAAAACTTAGCAATCTAATTTTAATCCTAAACCATTTACATGCTGAAATTAACCAATATTATTTAACTAAACAATATTCCTACAAGTTCCGAAATGGTCTATTCGTTTGATTTTTAACTAGACGGAGTTACTACACCATTTACTTATTTTTAGGCAATTTATATAGATAGTTCATCCGTTAAGCTATCGTCAGATGTTCCACTATATATATTAATTAGCTACATGATTCTAATTTTTGTAAGCTAAATAATTTATATATACAAATAAAATTCAGAATATAATTAAAATAAATTTAGAACTTCAACTCTTCATTTTCGTATTCATGCTTCATGTTTCAGTTTACAATAATCAGCGTGTCAGTTGTGTACCTGATATTGGTAGCAAAAGAAAAGGAAGATCAGCAGAAATTCAGTAGCATACAACAACAGCAACACCCATCAACCAGCAATGAGAAACCAATAACGGATTTTAAAACTCAAGATAAAAATCCAGAAAACACCAACAACAATCAACGGACAGAAGTCAAGGGAATCTTTTCAGATTTGAAAGACTAATTAATGTTCAACCCTTAATTTCTGAATCCGTATATCAGAATACTTAAATTGTATATCAGGTGTATACTATTCTTCTTTGGAATTTCAAGAATGTTTTTATTTTTATTTTTGGAGTCTTAGTATTTTCGGAATTTTCTCTCTCTTTAATATCCAACTCTCTCTTTTTTTCTCTCTTCTTTCTGTCTTGTATTCTGTCTCTCCTCCTCCGTTTTTTTCTCTCCCCCTTCTTTTTTCTTCCTTCAAAATCTGATCAAGTCTCCTCATTTTATTTCCCATCCCAAACCCTTTAATCAATTAATAAAACAACCACTTTCTCCTACCAAACCCACTACTAGTTAAAAAATACAATTATTATTTATTTAAACAAACTTTTCTTGAGCCCCGCAATCCCACTATGTCTTGTTCCCCACTTTTGATTAAACAAGTACATTATTCCCCACCATTATGTCTTGTCCTCCATGCCTACATTATTTTAGTATTATTAACAAATTATTTAATTTTAATGGACAAAACACTCAAAATAAACAATTGTTTAGAATTTTAATTCCAAAAATACCCCTTTGACTTTACTGAAATTTCCAATTTACCCCTGCACGTACTGCAAATTACCAAATCTACCCCCATCAGCTATAACCAATTCACCTAATCAATTCCAACCAAAATACAACAAATACAACCAATTTCTAAACATTTTTCAACAACAACTTCAAACTAAATGATGAACAACAAAGAAACAACTAAAATTATTTGAACAATATTTTTTAACAACAAACAAGACTATTTTCACATTCAACAACAACAATAACAAACAAGTATATTCAGATTTCTAAATTCAATAATTATTTGAACTTAAAATTAAATCCAACAAAATACAACAAAGATACATGATTCAAACTAAATAAAAAAAATTAAAAACCAAAACATAAACTCACATTAAATCACTGAATTAAAAACGAATTTCAAACAAAATGAAACGAATTAAATCTATATTAAACAACAAACAACGGATTCAAGCGATTTAAACTAACACTCTTCTATATTAAAATTAAATCCTTTTAAATTAATAAAATAAACTGAAAAATAATTAATTGAATCTTCAACTTAAATCTAACAACATTATAATTAAACTAACAATTTCTTCATAAAAATAAACAAGAAAAATGAAACAAACTGAAGAAAATAACAAAACGATAAACATGAACTTAATATCGAACATATCTAATTTCAGATCTGAAAATATCAAACAAATTATGGGGAAAAAAAATGAAACTTAAACCAACTAACCGGAAATGAACAACGACGAGCTCGAACGAAAACAAATCTGTCCGGAAATGATTATCGCACCAAATAATTCAACACCGAAGATGACCACGAATGGACGATCGAAGAAGATGGTCGTTTGGCGTCGTTTGAAGTCAAACCAGTGGCAGCGACGATGAAGTGAAGCAATAGCGCAGCAGCACAGCAGCAACGAGCTGGAGCTTGCGTCGCAGCCATGGCAGCGAGGAGGTGGTGAAGCAGTAGCAGCAGTGACGAAGCTGAAGAAGACGTAGCAGCAACACGAGCAGTTAGCAGCAGCATGAACTGGAAGTTCAAGTGGTTGTCCGCCATGGAAGTAGTGGTACGTCGTGAGCAGCAACAGGTGGACGCAGCGGGCAGCAGTGGTACTTCGGATGAAGAAAACGCAGCAGCAGCATGAAGAAGAAGACGACGCAACAGCAGGACGAAGAAGACGCAGCAACGAGAGGGGAAGCCATGGATGACGCAGCAACAAGGTCGTTTGGGACGAAGGCGAAGAAGAAGCAACAACCATGAACGGCTGCTGCGTGCACTGTGTGTGTGAGAGTGTTTGCTGTGTGTGTGAGTGTTGCTGTGTGTGTGTGTGTTGCTGTGGAGGTGTGTGTGTTGTCGATGGGGAGGGGGAGGTCGTGTGAGGGAGAAGGGCAGCAGCCATAGGAGGGGGGCTTGGGGTGGTTTGGTTTTGGAGAAGAAGAAGAGGGAGGGGGACGGGTAGGTTCTTTAGGGTTTGGGGGATACAAAAAATGAAAATGAAGAAAAGGGGTTGGGCGGGTGGTTTAGTTATGGGGCGGACCGGGTCGACCCGGGTTGAAATGGACCGGGTCATGGGGAAGGTTGGGTATCTTTGGGCTTGTGGTTTGAAATTGAAGAAGAGACCCAATTCCGATTTTCTTTTTATATTTTTTGCTCTATTTTCTTTTACTTTCTAATTAATAAAACTAAAATTCTAAATTAAGTTATAAACTAAATTAACTTGTCAAAAATACTAACTAATTCCTAGCAACATTTATCATATATAATTAAACACTCATTAAAACAAAATTGCACAAATTGACATTGAATGCTAAAAATGCAAACGATGCATATTTTTGTAATTTTCATTCTTGTAAAACAAACTTAATTACTCCTAATTGTATAATTAAATCCTAAATGCAAATGTGACATATTTTTGTATTTTTTATTAGTTTTAACAAATAAACACGCACAGACAGAAATACAAATAATTATCAAAAATGCCACAAAAATTCTAAAATTGCACACAAAGGAAAATTGTTTTATTTTGGATTTTTTGGGAGTAATTCTCATATAGGAAAAAAATCACGTGCTTATATCGGGCATACCACCAGACAGAGATATTGATTTTGGTATTGATTTGGTGCCGGACACTCAGCCCATTTCTATTCCACCGCATCGTATGGCACCGACAGAGTTGAAAGAGTTGAAGGAGCAACTTTAAGAACTCCTTGATAAGGGGTTTATTCGGCCTAGTGTGTCACCTGGGGGTGCGCCTGTTCTATTTGTGAAGAAGAAGGATGACACGATAAGGATGTGCATTGATTATAGGCAGTTGAACAAAGTAACAATCAAGAACAAGTACCCTTTGCCTCGTATCGATGATTTGTTTGACCAACTTCGGGAAGCGAGAGTGTTCTCCAAGATTGATCTCCGTTCAGGTTACCACCAGTTGAAGATCATGGACTCGAATATTCTTAAGACAACTTTCAGGACCCGATATGGTTATTATGAGTTCTTGGTGATGTCTTTTAGGCTGACCAATGCCCCAACAACATTTATGCATTTGATGAACAGAGTGTTTTGGCCTTATCTCGACTCATTTGTCATAGTTTTCATTGATGATATTCTAGTGTATTTGCATAGTCAGAAGGAGCACGCGGAGCATTTGAGAGTTGTGTTACAGAGATTGAGGGAGGAGAAGCTGTATGCAAAGTTCTCCAAGTGTGAGTTTTGGCTCAGTTCAGTGCCTTTCTTGGGGCACGTAGTGTCTAGCGAGAGTATTCAGGTTGATCCAAAGAAGATAGAGGCGGTTCAGAGTTGGCCTAGACCGTCCTCAGCCATAGAGATTCGCAGCTTTCTTGGTTTGGCGGGTTACTACCGCCGTTTTGTTCAGGGATTTTCATCTATCGCATCACCCTTGACCAAGTTGACTCAAAAGGGTGCTCCATTCACGTGGTTAGATGAGTGTGAGGAGAGCTTTCAGTTCAACACTGCCTTGACCACAGCTCCAGTGTTAGCTTTGCCATCAGCTTCAAGTTCATATACCGTGTGTTGTGATGCTTCAAGAGTTGGTATTGGGTGTGTGTTGATGTAGGAGGGTAGAGTTATTGCTTATGCTTTCCGTCAGTTGAAGCCCCATGAGAAGAACTACCCCATTCATGATCTAGAGTTAGGCTGCCATTATTCATGCGTTGAAGATTTGGAGGCATTATTTGTATGGTGTGTCTTGTGAGGTGTTTACTGATCATCGTAGCCTCCAACACTTGTTCAAGAAGAAGGATCTCAATTTGAGGCAACGGAGATGGTTGGAGCTGCTAAAGGACTATGATATCACTATCTTGTACCATCCGGGGAAGGCCAATGTGGTGGCCGATGCCATGAGTAGGAAGGTGGTGAGTATGGGGATTTTGGCGTATATTCCTGTTCGGGAGAGACCTCTTGCAGTTGATGTTCAGGCCTTGGCCAATCGGTTCGTGAGGTTGGATATTTTGGAGCCCAGTGGGGTATTGGCTTGTGTGATTTCTCGGTCTTCCTTATTTGAACGCATCAGAGAGCGCCAGTATGATGATCCTCATTTGCTTGTCCTAAAAGACAGAGTTCAGCACGATGATGCCAGAAATGTGACTATTGGTGATGACGGAGTATTGAGGATACATGGCAGGATATGTGTGCCCAATGTTGATGGGCTTGGGGAGTTGATTCTAGAGGAGGCCCATAGCTCGCGATATTCCATTCATCCGGGTGCCACGAAGATGTATCAGGATCTGAGACAACATTATTAGTGGAGGATAATGAAGAAGGACATTGTGTGATTTGTAGCTCGGTATCTCAATTGTCAGTAGGTGAAATATGAGCATTAGAGACCGGGTGGCTTGCTTCAGCAGATGTCTCAATTGTTCATTTTCATGGTGTCCCAGTTTCCATCATTTTGGATAGAGGTACTCAGTTTACTTCACAGTTTTGGAGGTCTATGCAGCGAGAGTTGGGTACTTAGGTTGAGTTGAGCACACCTTTTCACCCTCAGACGGACGGGCAGTCCGAGTGCACTATTCAGATACTGGAGGACATATTGCGCGCTTGTATCATTGATTTTGGAGGGTCGTGGGATCAGTTTCTACCACTCACAAAGTTTTCTTATAACAATAGCTATCAGTCGAGTATTCAGATGGCTCCATATGAGGCTTTGTATGGGAGGCGGTGTAGATCTCCGGTCGGTTGGTTTGAGCCGGGTGAGGCTAGGCTATTGGGTACAGACTTGGTGCAGGATGCTTTAGACAAGGTGAAGGTGATTCAGGAGAAGCTTTGTACAGCGGAGTCGAGACAAAAGAGTTATGCTGACAGAAAGGTTCGGGATGTGTCCTACATGGTTGGTGAGAAGGTTCTGTTGAAGGTGTCACCCATGAAGGGTGTTATGAGATTTGGGAAGAAGGGTAAATTGAATCCTCCGTACATTGGGCCTTTTGAGGTGCTTCAGAGGATTGGGGAGGTGGCTTATGAGCTTGCTTTACCACCCAGCCTATCGAGTGTGCATCTAGTATTTCATGTTTTTATGCTCTGGAAGTATATTGGCGATCCATCTCATGTTTTGGATTTCAGCACAGTTCAGTTGGATGATGATTTGACTTATGATGTGGAGCCAGTGGCTATTTTGGAGCGTCAGGTTCGAAAGTTGAGGTCAAAGGATATAGCTTCTATGAGAGTGCAGTGGAGAGGTCGGCCCGTGGAAGAGGCTACTTGGGAGACCGAGCGGGAGATGTGGAGCAGATATCCTCACCTATTTGAAGCTTCAGGTATGTTTCTTGATTCATTTGAGGACGAACGTTTGTTTAAGAGGGGAGGATGTAATGACCCGGTCGGTCATTTCATGAGTTACCGCTTCGGTTACCCTATTTCTTCTTCTTATTGCCTTGTTCAGCTTTATTATGTGTTATCGGGTTGGTTGGTTCAGGTTCGGAGAGGTTTTGGTAAGGTTTGAACACTTAGTCTCTTTTGAGTAGGCTTAAGTTGGAAAAGTCAACCGAATATTGACTTATGTAAAAAATGGTTCGGATGTGAATTTCGATGGTTCGGATAGCTTCGGGAGGTGATTTGGGACTTAGGAGCGTGATCGGAATGTGTTTTGGAGGTCCGAAGTAGATTTAGGCTTGAATTGGAAAAATTGGAATTTTGGCATTTTCCGATTGATATGTGAGATTTTGATATAGAGGTTGGAATGGAATTCCGGAAGTTGGAGTAGGTCCGTTGTGTCATTTGTGACATGTGTGCAAAATTTCAGGTCATTCGGATGAGGTTTGATAGACTTTTTGATCGAAAGCGGAATTTGGAAGTTTTTGGAATTCTTAGGCTTGAATCCGATGTGATTTTGGTGTTTTGATGTTGTTTTGAGCGTTCTGAAGGTTGTAACAAGTTTAAATGAGGTTATGGGATATGTTGGCATGTTTGGTTGAGGTCCCGAGGGCCTCCGGTGAGTTTCATGTGATTAAACAGGTCAAATTGCATGTTGGGAGTTGCAGATTTTTGCTTCAGTTCTGTTGCAGGTTTTCCTTCTTCGCGATTGCGTGAGGAGGCTCGCGATCACGTAGAGGATTTGTGGGGGGGGCCTCATCAGGTTACTCTTCGCGTTCACGTAGCTGGGGCTGCGACTGCGTGAATACGAGCTGCTGTGTATCACGATCGTGTGGATATATTCGCGATCGTATAGGGTAAATTATAGGCCATCGGAGGTTGTGCTTCACGATCGTGTTGGAATTTCTGCGATCGCAATTAAGTAAATTTAATAGCTGGGCAGAATGTTTAAAAAGGCCATTTTCGTGATTTTAGGTCTAAGTTCACCATTTTTGACTCGGTTTTGGAGTTTCTTGAGAGAGATTGAAGAGAGAATCAAAGAGAACTTCTTGGAGGTAAGAGTTATGGACTTAATACTCGATCCTATTGTGATTTTTACCTAGTTAAACATGAAATTTGAGGGATTTGAAGCCTAAAATTAGGGAGTTAGGGCTTGGAAACTTGACACTTTAATTTAGGGATTTGAGGGGTCATTTATGGTCAGATTTTGGTATTCTTGGTATGTATGAACTCGTGGGAGGATAATAATTCCATTGATGTGATTTTTATCGAATTTCGAGATGTGGGCCCAAGGGTCAGGTTGGACCAATTTCAGAATTTTTGGTATAATTTGATTATTTTCGCCTTAGCTTCGTTCCCTTAGCATATTCTAATATTATGATTCTGATTTTGGGTAGATTCGGCGCGAGTTGATGCTGAGTCGAGAGGCAAAGGTGTCGCGGAGTAGTATTTCATCCGATTTGAGGTAAGTAACCATTGTAAATCTGGACCTGAGGGCATGAAACCCCGATATTTCGAATTGTTTTGATAAATGAGGTGACACACATGCTAGGTGACGAGCGTGTGGGCGTGCACCGGTAGGGATTATGACTTGGTCCATCCCATAGTGACTATTTAGCCGCGTATTTGATTTGAAATCCTATGATATTCCGTATTTTAGAGATTGATACTATATTTTGGGGGTGTATGCCATGTTCGGGGCCTTGTGCCGACCTGTTGAGACCTTTAGGGGCATTTTTACTATTTTTCCTCACTCTATTTGTTTTGAAAGCATATCCTCAGTCATGTTTTACCTGTTTATTGTTTAAATCTGGTTTTTATCACTCTACTTCTTAAAATGTGAAAACTATTTGGGCTGAGTTCCCTGATTCCCACTGCTATGCCCGAGTGGCGGTAAGGTTAATGACCGAGAGAGGTTGAGGACCTAATGGTGAGGATTATATATATAATATGGATTGGGCTGCATGCCACAACTATATTATATTATATATATATATTATGGATCGGGCTGCACGCCGCAGCGATACTTATATGGATCGCGTTGCACGCCGCAACGATATATATATTGGATCGGGCTGTGCACCGCAGCGATATGATGCTTGGGCTGTAGGAGCTCCTCCAGAGTCTGTACACCCTAGTGACTGTAGTTGACTATAAACTATGGATCGGGCTGCACGCCACAACCGTTATTATGATTATCACTATTATGAGATATTATTGAGCCAGAGTGCTGAGTGTGAGTACTGTGTGACGAGAGCTGGGTCACGAGTGACTGAGAGGCTTGCCCGAAAGGCTATATTTATGAGTGATACCTTGCCCGAGGGCCCATTTATGACATTTTTGCTGATTTCACTCTTTTTTTATAATGAGCCTCTGTTGAAAACTGCTAAGTAAATGATTTCAAAGTATTTCAATTGAAACTGAAGTTTTACGAAGTAATTGGCTTTTAAACTGTTGAGTTTGACTTGATATTCTGTTGAATACCCTTATATATATGATTTTTAACTGCTTATCACTGCACTCAAGCCTTATTTACTTTAGTTACTTACTGAGTTGGCGTACTCACGTTACTCCCTAAATCTTGTGTGCAGATCCAGGGGCCCGAGCGGCAGAGTGAGGGTTCCCAACATTCTCAGAGTTTACAGGAGACTGCAAGGTAGCTGCACAGCGTCTGCAGCGCTGCTTTCCTCCTTCCTATCGTAGTTTTTCTGCATTTTAGACTTATTATGTATTAGTCAGTCAGATTGGGTTGTATTTAGAGGCTCTTGACTTGTGACACCGGATTGTTGGGCTGTGTTGGTATATTTTTGTAATGTTTTTTTCGCACATTTAAGTGATTTATAAATTTATTATGAAAATTCGAGACTTAATCAGTTTTAGAAAATGGTTTTATAAGAAGAATTCACTATGGTTACTTATTGGGTTGGCTTGCCTAGTATTGTGATAGACGCCATCACGATCGGGTATTTGTGGTCATGATAATGAGTTCTTCAAAAATACATATACTATACAAAAATGATCAAGAACTCCATGTCAGATTCAAGAATCCCACGATAAAAAACGAGAGTTTTACATCTAAGTCAAGATAAAGGTATGCAAATATGCCACCGGAATAAAGTTTACTTTGAGCAAACACTTGACTTATATTCGGTCCAACAACGACCATCCAAGTTAAATATATAAGTCTTTCTTAATGGCTAATTGTATTATGACTCGGATTGATTATCCCGTATATATAAATAAAAATCTCAAATATTATTTCGGACATGTGTCCTTCTCTACTTGGAAGTATGTTCATATATTCCAATTTGGATTCAAAATCCAATCAGATTAAATGTCTCGCCAGAACTAATCTACTAAGATATATATTTATTTGGGATCAATATTCCCTCAAACTCAAAGTCTTACCGGGATCAATACTCCCGTAAATCTTAACGGGGTCAATAATCTTGTAAATCTTGCCGGGATTAATACTCCCTCAAACTAAAAGTCTACTCGGATTAATCGATCCTATTTTACGCCTGAATGAAAAGGAGACGCCCTCTTCATAACGTTTAAAGTATATAAAAGGGCCCTCTTTTATTTAAAAGTTAGACACCCAACGGTGCAACTTTAAGACATCGCACATGTAACGATGCATCCAAATATATATTTTAAGTCTAAAAGTCTAAGTATGAGTACTCAAATAACTTTCTAAAGTGCCAAAAAAATTAGTACTCGGATAAATTTCCTAAAAATGCCAAATGATAATATTAGACCCGAAAGACACGAGGAACACTGTATTATTCCCGGTCTAGGTTACAACCCTTCTAATGAAATAAAAGGGTTAAGTAGTCATCATCTAAAATATATACCTCCAAGTCCCGTATATTTTTCCTTTTCAGGAAATGGACCACATGGAAGGAATAATCAAATGCTCGAGATTTCATACTTCAAAGCTCTAACACTTGGGAATTTATATATATGGAAAGCAAAGAAGACTAGAAAAATCAGAATTCAAGTCAAGCCTAAGGTCTACCCAACAAATCAAAAATTAAGAGAAATGTCTCGAGCCAAAAATGCAAGCCTGATTCAAAAACCTGTGAAGAATACACTCGTGGATATAAATTTCAAAATCTTACGAATGTTAGGTTAAACGAAATATTTAATCATGGGTTGCAAGATATACCCTATTTTTTCCAAATCTGTTGTAAAGAAAACAATTACGAAAGAGTTATAGATGATACTTAAATACATGTAAAGTATTAGATAAGTCGAAAGATAGAATGATACAAAATATTCCTCAAAGTTGTTCAAAGAACCATGTGTGTTTCTATTTCTTCTTTCGTATGTTTACACCATTATGAAGTTGAGAAGTCTTCTTCATTAAGTGTCGTTCATAAAAGGGTCCTCTTTTATAATTCATGCTTATTCAAAAAAGTCACGAAGCATTGAAGCATTTTTAATGCAAAGCTAAATAACAAAGGGTAAAACAAAAACCCAAATATTAAAATAGGAAGAAAATAAAGCCAAAATTTACATACATAAGGCAAACATTTGTCTTCAAACCCCGAAACAAGACAGGGGTAAACCAACCGATTATTGACGAAAGGAATATAAGCGGTGGAGTTATCATCTGAATCTCTAAGTTCTGCATTTTTTTCTTCATCCGGTTTTTGTCCCTATTAGGGTTTTGGCAAAGTTTTTAATGAGGCAGAGGCAAGGATGAAAAAGATAAAATCTTTCACTTCCCGGTCACATCATAATGAGTAACCGGAAAGTGGGGGGACTATCTGTATTAGTGAAAAATAGACTCTCCATGTGGGTCTATTTAATGGCGACACATGTCAGCAAAGTTTGGAGAAAAGTGAAGAATGACATGTAAAGATGATATGTGAAACACCCCCGGGACCGAACATACTCGTACCGTGCCTGTTAGCCTCGGAACTGATCATCATAAAATAGCTCGGATCAGGTGCAGAAGAATATCTCATAATTACAAATGAGGAAGGAATTAATTAATCCCAGATTATATGGGATTTACCATCATTACACCATCATTTACAAATCAATTATTAATAAATGCAATAAATAATTGTAACGGTCAGAACAAGGCAATCAATTAGAAGATTGACTCAACAGACACGAGTTTGACTCAACAGGCACGTGATTGACTCAACAGGCACGTGATTGACTCATCAGTTATGAAATTAACTCATCAGTTATGGAATTAACTCATCAGTTACGGAATTAACTCATCAGTTATAGAATTCCAGCATTTACATAGCTGTTACAAGTCTTCCAAAAGTAATGGATGGATTGAGTAAATGCTCATAATGGACCCATAATTCAAGGAGAATAGTTACTTAGATTTAGCCCTATAAATAGGCATACTTTTATCATCATCAAGGGAATCTAATTTTCTTCTCTACAGTTCTATACATTGTAATTCATAACATCTTGCTCCCAAGTTAGCCATAGTTTGGCCCTTCAATCTATGTTCGACTCATTATCCTAGCAAGGATCATTCAATAAGAATTCTTTCTTCTATGCTTTATTTTTATTATATTATTTGTCATTAAATTTATTTTTCACTTCTGTATCACGTTGTATTAACGAAATTTTATATCTTTCGAATTGAATCAGTTGCTTGTGGCCCGTCATATAAAATTATTGCTTTGACCTTAAGGACTATTTTTTTGGGTTAGACACTATAAAAACCACAAAATCTGCCTATAAAATCATGACTAAAATGGTAAACTTGAAGTGTGGTAATTCTTTAGATTTTAAATTCATCATCACCGGAAAAATTACCTATGTTTTCTTCCCCATGGTAAAACTATTTTATCTCATTTGTAATTCTCATTAGCGGATTCCATTATACACGTATCCCTCTAATCAAAAAAGAAAAGAAATATCATCAATGACAGTTTCTGTATAATTAAACTTTAATTTCACAAATATAAAACAAGTTGTCACTACTATATGTATGAGGTTGAGAATGCAAACTATATGCAAGCAAAGCACATAGGAAAAAGAAAAGGAAAAAAAGAAAGAGAAAAAAAGTTTTAAAATACAAATTTTGTGCTTTGTTGTTGTTGTAGAGTTTACTAAAGGCTTAAGTTACCGTAGAAATGACACCAGGTAGCCACTCTAAAGGACTGTTATTTAGAAATGAGTCAATGCCTCCTAAATTTTCAACTTTTACTTTGAATTTTCAGGATATTTATGTCCAGAATTATCCCAAAATTAAGATTGTTAATTCATAATTTCAGGACAAAAATAATACCGATTAATCCTTAAATAGCATTTCCAATTTGAACTTCTTGGGCTTTGTTTGCTGTTTCATCGCGAGTGAGCCGGGTTGAATCCGTATTTGGACCATTTGGGCTCGACTAGTTGGGTTGTAGTCCAAATTAAGCAGTGGGTTGTACCAATAAGGCCTACGAATATAGAAGAAGGATTTTTTCTGGTCCATGCACTTCTGGTCTATGAATGTACATGGGTAGTAATAGTGCGGGTTAGCCACTTTTCAGCCCGTGTAATTAAAAAATAGTTATTGTAATAGAATTTCACAAATGTACTAGAGTTTCATTTGTGAAATTTAAAACTCCTCGCTATTTTTTATACACTAGTTTCTGGGCTCGCGCATTGCCAGCGGTGAAGCCAAAAAATTCAATAAGGGTGTTCAAATTCTATTTTTAATCAATAACAAATAATATTTTACCTTATACGTAGTATAATTTTTCGATGAAGGGTCGTCAGTTGACCACCCTTGGGCAAACATAGCTTCGCCCCTACGCATTGCACGTGTACCCAATATCAATGAGTATAAAAATTTAAAAATAACATGAATAATATTTACTTTAGAAGGCAAGACAGAGTACCATTAATGCTGCACTGTGGGCCGATCCCGAACCGGACCGGGCCCGCGGTCTTAACGGGCCTGGTGGGCCTGGTGGGCCGATCCTGGTGGTCTCTTTAAGCCCATGGCGGGCTGGTCTTGTTTGGTAAGCCCACGAGTCCGGGACCGTTTAGCCCGGGACCGGCTGGCGGGCCTGGTCCGGGCCCAGCGGGCCTAACGTCTATAATTTAATTTAATTTTTTTAAAAAACAGCCCAACAGCCATATTTAAAAAGTAGCCGTTTGGGGCTTTTTTTGACCGTTTGGTAGTTTAGAAAACGGCCATTTGGCCCCCAAACTTTATATAATTACACTTTTCCCCATTTCTCAACTATAAATACCCCCTCATTCTTTCATTTTTATTCACCAATTCATCAATATCTCTCAATCTCTCTACTACAATTTCTTAATCTATTGTTGAAATTTCGTGAAAAATTGTGAAGTTGTTGAATTGAAGTTTTCAAGTGTTCAACGATTTTCAATTTTCAAGAAGTTGTTCGGCAATCCGGTAAACTCGTTTCAACTCTTACGTTTTAAGAATATATTTTTGTGTGGTTTAGATTGCATAATTATAATTAATATGACATTTTCTTTGAAAAAAATGTTTGGTAAAGGAAAAAGATAAAACCGGTGAAAGTAGTGGCCAACCAACTACCCTTCCCCCGGCTCCCCGACCTAGAAAAGATAAGCAAGTTGAAAGTAGTCGTCAACCTAGACGTCCTCCTCCTTCTTTAATTCTTGATAGTGATCACCCTTGTTTTCAATTTACCGATAGTGAATTTTACCATAATGTTGCACCAGGTGAAAGATTAGATGATGAAATTATGAATGCTCTTTATCCTAATGAAACCATCTTAGAAAATATTGAGGAAAATGAGGATGATGATGAAACCCAAGCACCGGATTTAGATGATACACCTACTATTCCTCTTAATAACCCAACTGATGCACCGGTCGACCCACCTGTAGAAACTCCTACTTTTAATAGAGAACCTGCTAAACGCCTAGAAACATCATTAGTTTGGAATTTTTTTACTCAAGTAAGAGAACAAAATAAGGCTAAGTGTAAAACTTGTGGGAAATTAATGTCGCATAAATATACTGGAGACCGTAGCGGCACGGTTAGTTTGACTAGGCACATAAAAACACACCCTAGAGATAAGGCTAGATTTTTTCAAATGAAAGCGCAGCTAGAGGGGACAAGTGTAGATTCTGCGGTTAACCCTAGTACAAGTTCAAATCTAGTTCAACCAGGAATTAACACTGTCACCGGAGGTATTTTATATTACGATCCAAATAGAGATCGTGAAGAATTAGCAAAGATGATTACTGTTATGTGCTTACCTTATACTTTTGCTTCTAATCCTAATTGGGTTCATTATATTAGAAGAATTTTTAATCCTACTTATAAAGGTTGGCCTCGCGCAACAGTTAAGAGTGATATTTATAAATTCAAACATGAATATGAACAATATTTGCGGTATTTATTTACTCATATACCTAATCGGATTTCTATTACTATTAATATTGGTAGAAGTGGTAATGATTGTGATTATCTAACTGTTACAAGTCATTGGATAGATGAGGAATGGATAATGCAAAAACGCATAATTGCATATAGAATAATTAATTCGCGTCACACAGGTAAGTTTATAGCTAACACTGTTACAGATATTTGTAGATATTTTTGCTTTAGCGATAAAATAATAGACTTCGCCGGTGCAATGTGTACCGAAGAAGGGTGGCATGATTGTGGTTGCAAATTCGCAAAATAAGTTGATTCCTACTAGGACCATCACCGGTTGGAGGGTATGCATGGACTACCGCAAGTTGAATAAAGTGACCCGCAAGGATCACTTTCCATTGCCTTTTCTTGATCAGATGTTAGATCGACTTGCTGGGCGTGCCTTCTACTGTTTCTTGGATGGGTATTCTGGATACAACCAAATCTTGATTGCTCCAGAAGATCAGGAGAAGACCGCATTCACTTGTCCATATGGCACCTTTGCCTTTCCTAGGATGCCTTTTGGGTTGTGTAATGCACCGGCTATATTTCAGCGGTGTATGATGACCATTTTTACCGATATGGTGGAAGATATTTTAGAGGTGTTCATGGACGACTTTAGTATTGTGGGTGATTTGTTTGAGGAATGTTTGAAAAATCTTGATAGAGTGTTGGCCCGTTGTGAATAAACCAATCTTGTTCTTAATTGGGAGAAATTCCACTTCATGGTAGGGGAGGACATAGTTCATGGGCATAAAATTTCAAAGCATGGTATAAAGGTGGATAAAGCAAAAATTGATGTGATTTCAAGGCTCCCTCCCCTACCTCTGTCAAGGGAGTTAGAAGTTTTCTGGGGCATGCGGGGTTCTACCGGAGATTTATCAAAGACTTTTCAAAGGTAGTGAACCACTTATGCAAGTTATTGGAAAAAGATTCCAAGTTTGTGTATGATGAGAAATGTATGCAAGCCTTGGAACTTCTCAAGCACAAGTTGACCACCACTCCTATTATTACCGCACCAAATTGGATATTGCCTTTTGAGCTCATGTGTGATACTAGCGATGTTGCGGTTGGGGTGGTTTTGGGTCAAAGAGTGAACAAAATATTTCATCCGGTGTACTATACGAGCAAGACAATGAATAATGCTCATGTAAACTACACGGTGACCGAGAAAGAGCTTTTGGCTATTGTGTCCGCGACGGAGAAATTTTGGCTGTATCTCATGGGTGCCAAGGTCATAGTTCATACTGATCATGCTGCACTCTGGTACTTGATGATGAAGAAGGATTCCAAAGCTAGACTGATGCGATGGGTCTTGTTACTTCAAGAGTTTGATTTGGATATTGTGGACCGGAAGGTTAGTGAAAACCAAGTGGCGGACCACTTATCCCGCTTGGAGGAGGAGGAGAGGCCTCGTGATGGCCTAGAGATCAATGATTCATTTCCCAATGAACAACTCCTTTCGGTATCGGTGAATGGTATGCCATAGTTTGCGGACGTTGCTAATTTCCTTGTGACTGGTATAATCCCGTGTGAGCTCTCTTCTAACCAAAGGAAGAAGCTCAAACGGGATAGTTTGGATTTCTATTGGGATGAGCCGTACTTGTTCAAGATTTGCACGGATGGTGTGATCCGAAGATGTGTCCCGAAGGAGAAGCAATTGAGTATCTTAGAGGCTTGTCATTCCTCTCCCTATGGTGGCCATCATGGCGGGGCGAGGACGACTTCAAAAGTTCTTAGTTGTGGGTTTTATTAGCCAACTTTGTACAAAGATGCAAGCGAACTTGTGAAGAGGTGTGACGAATGTCAAAGAGCGGGTGGAATTTCGAAGAAAGATGAGATGCCTCTCAATACCATTCTTGAAGTTGATATTTTTGATACATGGGGCATTGATTTTATGGGCCCGTTTGTTAGCTCGTGTGGGAACACATATATTCTTGTGGCGGTTGACTATGTTTCAAAGTGGGTTGAAGCCGTGGCTCTACCTAACAATGAGGCTCGAAGTGTTATTGCGTTTCTCAAGAAGAGCATTTTTACAAGGTTTGGCACTCCTCGTGCAATCATAAGTGATGTGGGGTCTCATTTTTGTAATAGAGCTTTTGACACTTTGCTTGCAAAGTATGGCGTCAATCACAAAGTTTCTACTCTTTATCATCTTCAAGGGAGTGGCCAAGTTGAAGTTTCAAACATGGAAATCAAGAGTATATTGTCAAAGACGATCAATGCAAATAGGACCGATTGGTCAAAGAAGTTGGATGATGCTCTATGGGCTTATAGGACTGCTTACAAGACTCCGATTGGTATGTCTCTGTATCGGTTGGTGTTTGGGAAAGCTTTCCATCTACCGGTTGAGTTAAAGCACAAGGCCATGTGGGCTTTGAGGAAGTTGAATCTTGAATGGGATGTGGCAGCAAATCTTCGTGTGGAGCAACTTAATGAACTTTATGAATTCTGATTCCATGCCTACTCCAGTTCGTCCTTGTACAAGGACAATATGAAGTAACTTCATGATAAATATGCTCGTGGCAAGGAGTTCAAAGTGGGTGATTTGGTTCTCTTGTTCAACTCTCAGTTACGTCTGTATCCGGGAAAGCTTAAGTCAAAATGGAGTGGACCTTTTGAAGTGGTATTTGTGACTCCGTTTGGTGAACTTGACTTGAAAAACAAAAATGGGGAGGTTTTCAGAGTTAATGAGCACAAGGTCAAGCACTACCTGGGCAAGATTGATGACAGCCACGTGGTGGCACTTCTTCATCTAAAATGATTTGATGGTAACCTGCGTTGTGCCGCGACGTTAAATCAGGCACTTCTTAGAGGCAACCCATGTGTCTTTCTTTTTGTTTTTCTTTGATTCTCTTTTTAGTGTAGGATTTATTTTTAGACTGACTAGTTGTGAGATGTTGTATGATTGTTTTGATGCAGTGCATGACCAAGTTGAAAAATAATCACTCTCTGAAGTTTGCAATGCGGACCGCACTTCATTTTGTGCGGCCGCAATGGCCTTAGTGCGGGGGCAAAAATTTAATGCGGACCGCAGAGTTGATTGGTCAAAAGTGAGGAGTCTCTGAAGTTTTCCATCGCGACCGCAATGCATTTTGTGTGGTCCGAGGTGGACCATTGTGGCTGCATTGCATTTCGTGCGGTCCACAGTGGTCATCTCCCCAATGCTTCATGTTTCTGAGTACCGCGGACCGCGGTGCCATTTTGTGCGGTCCGCGGTGGGTAGGTGAGATGGGTCCTAGGTCCCTTTTCTATAAATAGGACATGAGGCCCGCAATTTGAACTTTTCGACCTTTTACTCTCAAAAGCTTAAAAATAATTGTTCATCACTCATTCTTGCATGAATTTAATTGCTAAGGCTCGTTAATCAAGCTTGCATCTCACTTCTAGTAACTTTGATTCCTTCTTAGTTGTTTAATTTTGTCATTTTCTTGTAACTTTTATTTTTCTTAGTTGTTCTTCTTTTTCTTCCCATTTTTCTTTCGACTCTATAGCATAGGTTTGTTTAATCATGTTTATATTAGGACTAATTAGTTAAAACACTGATTCAACACCTAGGGGATCAATAATAGGTGAAAAATTGGACTAAAAACGTGAAAAACTTAAACCCTAGGTTGGTATTACTGCTGGATACTCACCGCGGAGTGCAGTGGATTTTGTGCGGTCCGCGGTGCTTTTGTGTGGTCTGCAATGCTGTTTTGTGCGGACCACGGTGGTAAAAGTTCTAAAAGCTGACAATTGAGGACCACGACCAATGGATTTTATGCGGTTCGCGGTGCCTCAATGCAGACCACAATTCATTTTGTGCGGTCCGCAATGCCTTTAATCAGAGAGTGGGTAGTCTGAACCCCACCTCAGTGCGGACCACAGTACATTTTGTGCGGTCCGCAGTATCTTCTTTGCGGCCGCACTTCATTTTGTGCGGTTCGCGATCTGCAACTTTTGAATGTCTGCAATTTTTCTACAATGCTTTATTGACTTTTATGATACTAACAAAGTTCAACAATATTCTCTTTGTAGATCACGGTGAAATCACTAGGCAAAGGTGATAAACAATCAAGGAAAGGAGAGTCCTCCTGGGGAAGGGGACGAGGCATGATAAGATTGACCCCGCAAGCCCACCAAAACATCAAAAACTCCAGGAGGCTCATAAAGGCTGCTGATAGAGCTATTGACCAATCCAGGAGTGAATATGAGCCTTTACGGGAGGCATCTGACTCAAACTCTGTGTTAGAGTATGTTCCTGACTGGCCGAAGAGGAGCAGATTGAGGGATACACCTCCGTTCTCTCCCGCTTCCCAAGCATCAGTGCACATATCTTCTGAGTCTTCTGAGGGCTCAGCTGCAGGCAGTGGCAATGAATATTTCACCTCACTTACAGCTTCACTATCTGGGAAGGGTCCCATAGAAAAAGAAGGAGAAGAAGTAGGAGGGGGTGAGCCCCAAGTGGGAGGGGTGGAGAGAACCAGAAATCCGGAGGCATGACAAGACAGATTTGTGAGTGAGGTAGCCTATCACAAGTTCAAAGAGTGGGGCCCGAGAGGAAGCTAATACCTGAGTGAAAATTCATCACCCGGGACCTTTTACCTCACAACCCCAATGTCTTGAGAAAGTTCAGACAGAGAGCAGGCTGGGACATGTGGAGGACGCCAATGAGCACCTAGTCAAGGAGTTCTACACCAATGTTGCCCACATCAAAAAGGTCACTACGGTGACTAAGGTGCGGAACTTAAAAGTGAAATTTGATGGCAAAATAATAAATGATTATTTGGGCTTCTCGGAGGAGGATGAGTCATTGTATTTAGAAAAGGTGGCATTGGGTGAGGCTGCTCGTCCTTGGTTAGCAGAGTACTTGGAAATCCCAGGTACCACCCCAGATTGGTTGATCGCGGGAGTGAAGATTCTGAGGACCCTGAACTTCGAAGTAAAAGGGTAGGAAACATTTGTGTGTAGCAGGCTAGACCCCACCACTCACGAAAACTCACTTCCTATCCCCCGAGCTATATTGGTGGCATCGATCATGGTGGGGTACCCGATCAACATCAGGAATGTGATGTCCCGGGTAATTATACGGGTGGTGAACGAAGGTGAAAGATCCTATCCCTTTTCCAATTTCCTAACCATGTACTTTGAGGACCTAGATGTGGAGAAGCGTAGATTTGATGTGAAAGTGAAAGTAAAGGCACTGTTCTCCTGGTACAACACCAAGGGTCCCGACAACCCCAAGAACCCTAAGGGGAAAGCCACTACTTCAACTGGCCAGTCTGAAGCCAGTAGTAGTAGTGGCTCCTACTCAGCCTCCTTCCACCACAATAGACATAGCCCCAGAACCATCCAGTTCTACAGCTCTAGAGATCCCCACATCCACTGCATATCCCTTGACTACCCACCGCTTGAGCTAGACCCTCGCCAATATCAACAACTGGATGCAGACAGCCACTTCTAAGCTGTCTGTACTATCTACTTCAGTGGTAGCCCAGTCAGCACCTCCTCCGCCACAGGCCCACAGTCCGTAGAGGACACTCTCAAGGAGCTTCTGGACTACAAGAAGAAGTTCCTAGAGAATTAGAAATTGATCATGGATGTTGTTGATTCGCATGGAAAGGCATTAAAGGAGCTTGTTAGAGAGGCAAAGAAAATGAGAAGGACTCGTGCTTCAAAGGAGTCGGTGAAGGAGCTAAGGGTGGAGGTAGATAGGTTGAAGGCAGATCACTTGCCTCTGGATCTGTTGTTGCATGACCCGGCTCCAGCAGTCCAACCCCAGCCAGAGTAGGAGTCAGAGAGGCCACCCAAGAGGAAAAGGGTGTTTTTTCCCGTACTAACGATGTTGTCAAAGAGTTGGAGGACCCGTAGGGAGGTTCCTCTAGCCAGCCCCAGATTCCAGTACAGGCCCAAAACTCAGTCCAGGCCCAGGTCCCAGTGGAGACATAGAGTACAGGGAGTTAGTCACAGGTTCCCGAGCAGATAGAGGACCCAGGGACCCAGACTCAGGATCCTATGTAGACAGAGGGCCAATAAGGAGTTTCCTTTTCCTCTCTTTCTTATTTTGTGCTTATTTTGGGTAGTTAGCATTGAGGACAATGCTAGCTTTCATTTGAGGGGTAGCCCTATTTGGATGACTGTATATATAACAATATTTTTTCTTAGCTAAGGTTGTTGTGGGCCCCCGACTCTGTCTCTTTAGCAATCTCATAGCTTGTGGTGAGAATTTGAATTACAAGTCCAAGTCTCGAGCCACTGGTCTATAACTTGCCCTGAATGTTTGTCTAGGCGAAATCCTAAGTGTAATTTGACTTAAGATGTGATTATAGGCTCTTCTTGATCCGAATGATATCTTGAATACTTCCATAGCCTACCAATGATAATATCCCTAGTCAACCCTTTTGAGCTATAAACCTTTTTTATTTCAAAAACCGCGATACAAGCCTTTACCCGTTCTAAAATACCCTCTCTTGGCACCCGATCTTTCCTTAGCACAAGGCAAAAGCATAAGTTTGTTTGGGGGGGAGACGAGGAATGCAACAAAGTGGTAAAAGGTACAAAATGAAGAAAAGGAAAGGCAATGAAAAAGAAAGTCAAAAAGACAAAAAGAATGTTCAATGTAGAAAAGAATGAAGAGATTCAATATAAAGAGATGAAAGGTGTGGAAAGTGAGAGGAGAAAAAAGTTTGAAATTAACAAGAAAGAGTGACATTTTGTCTCTCTAACCCCTTAGAAAGAAGTTAAAGGACTTAAAAAGTCAAGAGAATGTGTGCCAAAATGAAGCAAAAGAAGTGCTAAAGGGAAGATGGGAACCTACTTAGACCAAACATTTCCTACCCTGAACCAAAAGCCTTCACTATATCTCCATAAAAGCCCTATATAATCTTGAGTTGAATGAAACTTACAATAGTGGTAACTCACATAAGGGGCAAGCTTATGGTACTTAGAGCCGGACTTGTAACTTTTCTTTGAGAGAGATGAGTGTATTTCCATTTTCCTCGTTCTGAGTGCTACAATCCTAAAGGTGAGGTTTGCTTAGGGAGAGTTGAGGATGTGTGAGTTTGGGTTCCATAATGACCAAAGTAATAGAAAGAGTTTCTTTGATGTGTTGAGTCAACTCTTGATGCTCTTGTATCGCACTAAATCCATGGTGTTTAAAAGAGTGAATATTGTTAATGATTCATTTGAATTAAAGGCAATTGTTAGTCCTAATTGATGCTAGATGAGGTCACTTTAGGTCAGCTGAATTTCCTTGGATTTACTCTTTAGGGGTGGGTCTTATTTTGTTTACTTGAGGACAAGCAAAAGCTTAAGTTTGGGGGAGTTGATAACTAGGGATTATGATACATTTTACACTCCTTCTTACTTGAGTTTTGATAAAAAATGTGTACAAAATAGTCCCAAAGGCTTATATGTTGTACTTGTTTGCAGCGTTTGGTCAACAAGGTGACAATTCGTCAAAACCAGCTCAAAAAGGAGTGAAACATGCACAAGTACCAAGAACAAGTCCAAGCACAGTACAACAGGTCCAATGCGGCCGCACTCGATTCTATACGGTCCGCAGTGAGGAAGTTAAGAGAGGTGCTCATTTTAGACACTCAGGCAATACGGCCACAAAGCAGTTTGTACGAACCGCATTGGCTACATCGCGCCGCACTCGATATTGTACGGTCCGCAAAGCTGGAGTTCAGAGAGTAGGGGATTTTGAGGTTGACACCAATGCGGTCTGCGATCCTTTTTGTGCGGACCGCAACAGAAGCCACTGCGGCCGCAGTGCATTTTGTGCGGCCCACGGTGGCCAAGTTCAGAGAGCAGAGCTTTAAGCCAAGAAGCCTCAATGTGGCCGCACTCAATTTTGTGCGATCCGCACTACCCCCCGCCGGGGTATTTTTGTCCAGAAAATTCGGCCTAGTATAAGTAGTTTCTTTTCCCATTTTTAGGTCATCAGTTGTAATTTAATGCTCAGCTGCGCTCGTGAACAATGTTCCTTACCTATTTTGAGTAATTTTATAATATTTTTATCCTTGAATCTTCAAGTTTTAGCTTGTAATTAAATATTATAGATTTTTCTTCATCTATTTATCAGTTTTCTTCCATTATCATGAGTAGCTAGACCCATTAGCTAGGGTTGTGGCTCAACCCTAGTGAGAGTATTTGATGGGTCTTGTATTTTAAGGCTTGAATGTCTATGGGTGTTTGATATTTGGACTAATTTATGATTTTAATGTTGAATTAGTGGTTGCAAACACTAATTTGTGCCTATTTGACTTGGGTTATTCTTGAGAAAGAGAACTTGAGTCTAGGAAAATTAGTCCAATAAGGAATTGGGGCGTATTCAAGATATTGATAGCCCCAATTAAAGGGCTGAACCTAGAGATAGTAATACCCGACTTGAACCTAAATTGCTTGCACAAATTATCATACCCAATTGGTACTGAGAAAGTCAATTAGGGAAATATCACTCAAACAACCGAGAGGTGTAGAGTGAGAAGTTTAGTGCATTGGTTATATCGTAGTCCCCAACATGACAACCTAGCCTTAGACTCGAGAATCGCCAAGTATCCACCTAAGTGAAAGTCACTATCCTAGTGCCTTCTTAACTATTTAGACAACCTTTCAAATATCTTACTCTTAGCATAATTTAGCATCTAAATAGCATAATAATAGAAGTAATCTAAAGACCAACTATGATTAGAAGTGCAATTAAGAGCAATTACGCATCTCCAATTTAGATAGGAACTCAATTCTCATTTATAGCTCCCTGTGAAAATCGATCCCGACCTTCTCGGGTAAAAGTTGCTTCGACCACTCTCGCTACTTTATAGTAGTACTGGGTTGGCTCCGATCAGCGGGCTCGGGAGTTAACTTTTGTTGACTTTTTCAATAATGACCTAAATTGAATCTTTGCAATCGTGGGTGATTCCTAAGGCTTATTTTGAATTATTTGGTTGGTAATTTGCTAGATATGTTGGTTCGGAGGTTGGTTTGAAAGGCAAAGCTGTGATTGAGCTTTGAGTGGTCTTTGAAGCGAGATAAGTGTTGTGTCTAATCTTAATCATCACGTGTCATTAAAACGTGCAACACACGTTCATAGATACTAGTATATATATATAGACACACAAAACAAATAATTGTCTTAATGCTGGCTAATTGAGTCTACGAAAGTTTAACCTTGAACAAAATTCAACCAATATTGATATAGAAATCTAAAAAAATCTCTCTATGAGTCAAGTTAGACATACCGAATAACCTGGATTTTCACATCCTTGGGCGCCTTTGATGGTTGATTTCTCTTAAATATGTTCTTGATCCAATCACCTTACCAATCTTTAACATGATATTTTTAATACTCAAATGTGTTCTCAAATTCCTCCTCGTCTCATCTCCTGATCTCCCTCCAACAGGTAATGCAACAATGTTGTCGTAACCAGTAGATTCTCCATCTCTTTAAGGTCAAGAAAGCATGCATATTTATGCACTCACAACTAAAATTTTCTGGTTTTCCGTGCGACAAGTTTTTTATGATAAAAAAGAATAGCACACACTCAACCCCTGGAAGCCAAACTATATAAGAAATGTAATTAATCTCATCCTGTTATAAATAGAATTTTATTTAAGGTGAATGTCTATATCTTAGAGAGATTTTAGAAATTTTACTTGGTGGCTAAGTCGCTTTTCCCTTAGAAATGAACTTTCTTCATGATTAAATTATAGATTTGAAGTAAGTATTTTTTTTTTATTTTTCTCTTTTAAATTCTTGAAATTCTATAATTTGATTTTAAATACAAGCAAAGATAATAATTTTTTATTATAACTCTAATGGAGTTAGTAAGAAATTAAAACCACTTGAAGTGGTAAAATTTCTATGCCTTGTCATGATCAAATTCATGTATGATTGTGGGCAAAAAATTGAAAACTCGTCCCATTGAATTTGCTCCATTCTCATTCCGTTAAGAGAATGTGATATCAGTATGTGATAAGTCTGAAAGAAGACAAAATTATTACTATAAATGTATCAATGAATATGGACGTGGCAATAGACGAAATTATAATCGTCATCATTGTGGTAATGAGAATAATAAGGATTCTCAAAATAATCCTTCACTTTGTGAAAATAATATTTGTCATCGATTTGACATGAGATTTTGTAAAGCACATATAGATGATTATGGTCCATTCATGATGTGAATGTGACAACATCTGATTTATGAATACATATTCAATTTTGGAAGAATATGAATGTGCTAGTGGTAGTGAATATACCATACTCACCTCTAGAAGGAGGTTTGAAATGATATAAGAAAATAATATCATTATTATGGCATAAATGGTCATTGTTCATGTACTTATTGTACGCAAAATATTTTGGCATTGTGATTATTAAAGACAACGGTAATGCAAGAAACAGATCTTGCATATATTTTGACCATAACCATAATGGTATAACTTCCTTCTTCAAAAAGATATTTACCATATGGATGTTGATGAATATGTGGTATTACAAAATTAATTGAGAACTCTGCGAGAGCCAATTATACTATTTTGGAGAAACACAATTGATTACCAATAAGGTATTGTGTTGTAGTAAGTCTCAAAGAAACTTATTCAGTTTCCAAAGTATACGCGAAGGCGGTTGATTATATTGAAATATAAATAAAGGAAAGATTTAATATCTTCTATTACTACAACTTGTAGTGTGGTAATATGTATGTGAAAAGCTACCCGCTTTATTCTCCAATTTATACTACATAAATAAAAGAATGCAACAATAAAGTAGAAGTCTATTGATAAAAAAACCCATATCATAATAAACTTGAAGTTTATTGATAATTGCACACGTCATGGTGTAAACTTGAAGTTTATCAATTTTGATAGTTTATCCAGTTGGTATAATATATTTAGCCATGATGTGCAAAAATAAAAGAGAATTCATATGGATAAATATTAAAGAACTAGAAAGTTCTTTACGAATTCTCTAATGTTGCTTGTTCTCATTAATTAATAGATCAACTAAAATTAGGATTGAATCCTACTACATGTGCAATTAGTATTAACCCGCAACCTTGTATTTGCGAGGTAACTTGCTCAATAATTTAATTTAGAGCATATTCCAGATTTTCTATTCAAGAAGTTCATCTTGATAAGTTGGTTTACATCACAGTTGGTTTAGCAAAATGATATATTGAGTGCCTCCACTTAATAGCTAAATTATTACTTATAAGAACAAAGTTATCTATATCCATTTAATATACGTTATATACGAAAGTATATTACATTCTCCCCTCACAAGTGGTTCAGAGTCAGGAACCAAATAATTCCATCTTATTATTATTGATGTGCAATGTATATTTTGATTAACATCATAACGCACAAAGATGAGTTCTCAAAGTTGAGGAAATAAGTTAGTTTTTCTAACATGAGAGGAAAACATGATAAATAGTTGAGAAAAAGTTACGCATAATGAATTATCATTTGTACATCTAGATCCTCGTATAAAATAAAAGGATAATTCATTTGCAATATATTGTAAAGTATGCGAGATGCATTTGCTGACCCAAAGAAAGTAACTATATTCTCATTGCAAATGCTCATATTAAATCCTAGAAGGACAAAGTCTATGGTACACTTAAAGCATATAGACAAATAGATTTAAAATAAACTTGTTGATAAAGAAGATGAGCAAATGATCAAAATGATCATAATAAAAGAGGCAAGTGATCTAGAAGATCACATGACATAACACTTCATAAAATCTCATGAGAGATTCAGGTACCTGAATATATGAATGAAGAGATCTCTATGTTATGTTTATATGAAAAATAAGGATGTTGGAACCGATATAAAATATTCGTCGATGACATCTATCATAGAGCTAAGTATAGATGAGGATCTTAAGGTTGTCAAGACATACACAAAAATATTGGCCAAATAGACGATACACAATTCAAATAGAATTGGTTTCATATGAAAGACATGTTTTGGACCTGCAGTTCAAACACTTGAAAGTATAAAGTCAATGGTATGTGCAATCAGTTTTCGATATCTTATATGTCTAGCATGACATGAAAATTTGATATGCATCTAAAGTCTATTATATGGCTTATATGACTTAACTTATATGACAATCCTAGAAGGATTTAAATCACTTGAAGCATATACAATTCTTGGTCCCGTAGTACCATATGATAAGTGTAATTTGTGCATATATGTATCTTGCTATAACTATAAGCATGATAATACGATAGCGGGAATTTTTGCCTCTATGGAGATATTGAAAAGGTTATTCCACGACATTATATGAAGAGATTACATATATACAAGAATGGTGATTTCAAGGTGCAACATATTCATTCAAGTGATAATATGGCTGATTTGTTCCCCAAATCTCTACCGATGTCAATCTTCAAGAAGCTAGTTTACAAGATTGAGATGCGAAAGCTCAAAGATGTGAATTGATGTTCTCATCAGTGGGAGTTAATACGCGTTGTACTCTTTTTTCCTTACAAGGTTTTCTCCCATTGGGTTTTTCTTGTAAGGTTTTTAACGAGGCAACCAAAAGGCATATTGTTAGATATGTGTACTCTTTTTCCTTCTCTAGATTTCTTTCTCACTGGGTATTATTTTAGTTAAGGTTTTAACGAGGCACATTATCTGTTGAATAGACATTCAAGGGGGAGTGTTATAAATAGAATTCTATTTAAGGTAAATATCTATATTTTAGAGAGATTTTAGGGATTTTACTTGGTGGCTAAGTCACTTTTCCCCTATAAATAAATGGGTTCTATTCCATTGTAATTAATCCCAAAATAAATAAGAATTTTCTCTCCCTACCTTTCTCTGCAATATTCTTCTTCTTCTTTTATTGTTTCCTAACACATTCTTAAATTTTCATGATCATTGATCTCAATTGATCAATGATCATGAGACAAATGAAAAGTCACATGAGACAAATGAAAAGTCATATTTTCATGTGCTCATTGATCTCAATTTAAATGACCAAATTCATTTCTCAATTTACACATTTCATATTGTCAGAATGTATCATTTAATAGGAAGCCATTTGAATAGCCAACATTATTTTGTGTAATCTACCAAAACTGACATAGTAATATTTCAAATAAAATATTTAATGGCAAGTAATTTAACTTTTAGGCAGAGGGTAATTTGGTCATTCAACTATTGAAGAATCATACTGTAATGACCCGATAGGTTATCTTATGACTTAAAATCAAATTATGTATTTCGAGGCCTTTAAGACCTCATTTGTCCCTCCTCAATTTGCATGCGCAGTCCGGGCATAATTCTGGAAAGCTTTTGTGTTGAAAGTTGATAAAAATAGGGATTTTTGATTAAAAACTTTATTTGAGTTGACTTCAGTCAACATTTTTGGTAAACATATCTGAATTTGTATTTTGACAGTTCTGGTGAGTCCGTATCAAAATATGGGACCTGGGCGTATGCACGGAATCGGAATCAGAGGTCCCTAGCTCGAGTTATGAATTTTTGATAAAAATTGTAAGTCTGAAAATTTAACGATTTTTAAGAAATTTTTAATGTTTGATCTTGTTGGTATAGGGTCTGTATTTTAGTTCCGTAGACTAGTACAGGTTCATTATAATATTTAAGATATGTTTGTGAAATTTGATGAAAAACGGAATTGGTTTGACGTGATTCGGACGCCCTGTTGTGAAAATAGGAATTTCAAAGTGTTCTTGAGGATTTCATTTGATTTGGTGCTAAATTCGTGGTTTTAAGTGTTATTTTGGCGATTTGATTGCACGAGGAAGTTCGTATGATATTTTAAGACTTGTGTGCATGTTTGGTTTGGAGCCCCGATGGCTCGGCTGAGTTTCGGATAGACTACGGAGTGAAATGAGACTTAGGCATTGCTGATATCTGCAATTTCTGGGAATTGGCTAATGCGAGATCAGAGTTTGAATTTACGAGCATGAGAGCTTTGCATTTGTGAGCTGCTCATTGCAAATGCGAAGAGTAGCTAGACCAGGCAGTCCTCGCATTTGCGAGAAAATATTCTCATTTGCGAAGTTGGTCCGGGGAAGGGGTTCTTCGCATTTGTGAAGAAGTGGGCCGCCATTGCAATCCCAGTTCCGCATTTGTGAACAATATGTTTGCATATGCGACAGAAGCAAAAATGCGGCAAGTTCACATTTGCGATACCTTTCTTGCATTTGCGATCTTTGCAATTGTGAAGCTCAGGTCGCGAATGCGACATTTGCAGCTGTGTAAAACCTAACTTAGACGGGATTTTTCATTCATTCTTCAAATTTTCAAAACCTAAACCACAAGAGGCGATTTTCCAAAGACTTTTTCTTTCCCAAATCATAGGTAAGTGATTCTATACTAGTTTCTTTCAATCTTTCACTTCATTTTACAAGATTTCAACCTAGAATCTAAGATTTTCATGGTGGAATTGGAGATTTTTGGGTAAACAATAGGGATTTGATAAATTGGGGATTTAGACCTCAAATTGAGGTCGGATTCCTAAATCAATTGTATATCCTGGCTCGAGGGTGAATGGGTAATTGAGTTTTAGTCCGAATTTCAAGTTCGGACCAAGCATGCCCGGATGTTGACTTTTGTTGACTTTTTCAATAATGACCTAAATTGAATTCTTATCAATTGTGGGTGATTCCTAAGATTTATTTTAAAATGTTTGGTTTGTAATTTGCTAGATATTGTTGGTTAGGACGCTTGCTTGAAAGGAAAAGTTGTAATTGAGCTTTGAGTGGCCTTTGGAGCGAGGTAAGTGTTGTGTCTAACCTTGACTTGAGGGAATAAGGAACCCTCGAACTTTGCGTTATGTGAATTCCATGTGAGTGGTGTATATGCGAGGTGACGAGTGCTTATACGCCGCCGAATTATCTGTTTTCCCTGATTTATAGTTTTTCCTCCTATCTTAATTGTTATATGCTCTAGATGCTTTCCATGCTTAACTGCTACGTGTTAATCAATGTTTTCTTTTGTTAATCATGTTAGCTCTTTCATAGTTTCCCCTAATCCCTGCTATTTGCTTAATTTGACTTGTCTGTACCTTGTAACCGTAAATTGTTGGTTTGATCTCTCTGTATAGTATTATTTGTGTAGATTCTATATTGAACAAGGTTCCTTTTCTTGGTTCAATTTGGTATTTAATTATCATAAAGGCCTTGTGATTTAGCCTGTTGTTTTGACTATGTACATTGACTGTTTGGTACTGATATGGTGGGATCGGACTACACGCCGCAGTATGTGTAATAAGGGAGGATTGACATGATGGAATAAGCTTGAATATGTATATACGGTAGGAACGGGTTGCACACCGCAAAAGGTGGAATAAGGGTAGATTGATATGATGAAATAAGGGTGAATTGCGATATTGATATTGTTATATGGTGGGACCGGGTTACGCGCCGCAACAAATATATATATTATTTAATATTATTGATATTGTGTTGGTGGAATAAGGGAGGATTATGTGATGTCCGATGGGATCGGGTTGCACGCCGCAACAACCTATATGTTTCATTTTCTTGGGCTGCGTTGTCTTCCGACACATCTATTTGAGCTGGTAGAGATTGGTAATTTTAGACGATACTAGTTTATTTTCTAGGTTGTGGTTATTATTTCCTATTAGCTGTTTAATTCTATATTGTTTTTCAATTATTCTGTCATTATTATAGATTGCTTACAGGTTTTAGCATAGGTGACCCGCCTTAGCCTCGTTACTACTTCGTCGAGGTTAGGCTCGACACTTACCAGTACATGGGGTCGGTTGTACTAATAATGCACTCGGCACTCTGTATAGATTTTTGAGACGGTCCTAGCGGCGGTTATTAGCGAGCTCGGATTTGACCTTCGCGGAGACTTGAGGTACGACTGTTCAGCGCCCGCAGCTCTTGGAGTCCCCTTCCTCTGTCTATTTAGTTGTGCACTTTCATTCGAACAACTTTTTACTTATTTCAGAACCTTATGTGTATTACTCTAGTAGTTCGTGCACTCGTGACACCAGGTTCAGGGAAATTGTAATAGATATTTGGCTAGTTCAACTTCCGCATTGTTACTTTAAATTTATTCAGTTATCTCAGTTCTTCTTTAATATCTAATTTAAATTGTTAAAAGGAGTAGGTTGTTCTAATGTTGGCTTGCCTAGCAAGTATAATGTTAGGAGCCATCACGGTCCCGATAGTAGGAAATTTGGGTCTTGACAAGTTGGTATCAGAGCACTAGGTTACATAGGTTTCATGAGTCATGAGCAAACTTAGTAGAGTCTGGAGGATCGGTACGGAGACGTCTGTATTTATCTTCCAGAGGTTGTGGAGTTAGGAACAGTTTCACTTCTATTCTTCTCTGTCGTGCAGTTTTTATTCTATCATTGATGATTGAACTCTTCTATTATGTTTTCTCGCAGATGGCGAAAACATATACCGCATCTTCAACTGAGCAACAGCCAAAGCCCCCAGCAGCAGCTCCTACGAGGGGCAAAGGTCGAGGTCGAGGTTGTGCTAGAGGCCGAGGTAGGGCAAGAGCTTATCCCCGAGCTCGAGCACCAGCACCAGCGGTGGAGCCTCAGGTAGATTTTGATGAGGAGGTTCTAGCCCAGATCGTGAATGTTGGACTAGCTGAGGTCCCGGAGGGGTTCATCGCCACCCAAGTGCTTCAGGATGCTTTGGTCCGTCTAGTTGACCTTATGGAGAGTGTTGCTCAGACCGACACATTTCTTGTGGCACCAATCATCTCTCAGGACGGGGAGGAGTCCAAACTCCTGCTACTCACACTCCAGAGCAGATGGCTCCCCAGTTTTAGACTCCAGCAGCCCAACCAGTGGGGGCAGTTCCGCTGGGTGTTTCAGCACAAACCGGTAATGGATTATCTATGTCTTCTTAGGCTTTGTGGTGGTTGGATAGGTTTACCAAGCTTTCCCAGTTCACTTCAGCGGTATATCTTTAGAGGATCCCCGGGACTATTTGGATAACTGTCATGAGGTTTTACGGAACATGGGGATAGTGGAGACCAATGGGGTCGACTTTGTTGCATTTTATTTGTCGGGTTTCACCAAGAAATAGTGGAGGGGTTATATGTTAACCAGACCAGCTGGGTCGCTTGTTCTTACTTAGGACCATTTCTCTCAGTTGTTTCTTGAGAAGTTCCTTCCTATCACGCAGAGAGAAGACTATCTGAGGCAGTTCGAGTGTCTGCAAAAGGGTTCTATGACTATCACTAAGTACAAGACTCGATTTGTAGATCTGGCCCGTCATGCTATTCTTCTGCTTCCTACCAAGAGAGAGCGAGAGAGAGAGGGTGAGGAGGTTTATTGAGGGACTTGCTCAGCCTATTAGGTTGCAGATGACTAAGGAGACTGGGAGCGAGATTTCTTTTCAGGCGGCAGCCAATGTTGCCAGGCGAGTTGAGATGGTACTAGCTTAGGGGAGTGGTTAGGGATCTGACAAGAGACCTCGTCATTCAGGTGGTTTTAGTGGTGCCTCTTATGGAGGAAGGGGTAATTTTTGTAGGGGCCATCATCCCAAGCCATATCATTTAGTGCTTCAGACATCCTACAATGCTTCAGGGAGTCGTGGTCATTATGTGCCTCATTCTAGGAAGCCAGCCTATAATGCACCGCTAGCTCCTATCAATGCACCTAGTATTAAGAGTTTTTACCATGGTCAGCCATCCCATTTGGGTCAGTCTCTATTTTAGCAGCCACAGTACAAGGATGGATGTTTTGAGTGTGGTGGTTATGGGCATATTAGGAGGTCTTATCTGAGATTATTGGGCGGCACACCACAACAGAGTTCTCGTGCCATGATTCTAGCATCGGTTGCATCACCGCCCACTCAACCAGCCAGAGGTAGGGGCCAGGGAGCCCAAGGTAGAGGTCAGGCCGCTAGAGGTAGAGGTTATGCCATTAGAGCTGGAGTCCAGGCCGCTAGAGGTGGAGGTTATGCCATTAGAGCTGGAGGCCAGGCTGCTAGAGGTGGAGGCCAGCCAGCAGGAGGCCATCCTAGAGACATGGTTCAGAGTGGTGGGCCCCAACCCTGATGTTATGCTTTTCCAGCCAGGCCAGAGGCTGAGTCATCTGACGCTTTTATCACAGGTATAGTTTCAATTTGCAGTAGAGATGCCTCAGTTCTATTTGATCCGGGTTCTACATATTCATACGTGTCGTCCTATTTTGCTTCATATTTGCTTGTACCTCATGATTCTTTAAGTGCTCCTGTATATGTGTCCACACTGTGGGAGATTCTATTATTGTAGATCGTGTCTATCATTCGTGTGTGGTTACTATTGGAGGTCTTGACACTAGTACAGATCTTCTACTTCTCGATATGGTTGATTTTGATGTCATTTTGGGTATGGATTGGTTGTCACCTTATCATGCTTTATCGGATTGTCATGCCAAGATGGTGACCTTAGCCTTGCCGGGGTTGCCTCGATTAGAGTGATGGGGGAGCCTTGGCCATTCTACCAGCAGGATTATCTCTTATATTAAGGCTTGACACATGGTCGAGAAGGGGTGTCAAGCTTATTTGGCATATGTCCGTGATTCTAGTGTGGAGGTTCCTTCTATGGATTCTATGCCCATTGTTTGTGAGTTTCCTAGGGTGTTTCCTGCAGATCTGCCGGGGATGCCACCCGATGGAGATATTGACTTTTGTATCGATTTGGCTCCGGGCACTCAACCCATTTCTATTCCGCCATACCTCATGGCCCCGCCAGAGTTGAAAAAATAGAAGGAGCAGTTGCAATACTTGCTTGATATGGGCTTTATTAGACCTAGTGTCTCGCCCTGGGGTGCGCCCATGTTGTTTGTAAATAAGAAGGATGGATCGACGAGGTTGTGCATAAATTATCGGTAGTTGAACAAAGTCACCATCAAGAACAAGTATCCATTGCTAAGGATGATGACTTATTTGATCAGCTTCAGGGTGCCAAAGTGTTTTCGAAGATCGATTTAAGGTCTGAATACCATCAGTTGAGGATTAGGGCATCCGATGTCTCTAAGATAACTTTTCGGACTCGGCATGGGCATTATGGTTTCTAGTGATGTCATTTAGGCTGACAAATGCCCTAACAACATTCATGAATTTGATGAACCGGGTGTTCAAGCCCTATCTAGATTCCTTTGTGATTGTGTTTATTGATGATATGTTGATCTACTCCCGCTGTCGAGAAAAGCATGAGCAGCATCTTCGGATCGTTCTTCAGACAATGAAAGACAACCAGTTATATGCTAAGTTTTCAAAATGCAAGTTTTGGTTGAGTTTTGTTGCTCTCTTGGGCCACGTTGTATCAGCAGAGGGTATTCAGGTGGATCCTAAGAAGATTGAGGCAGTCAAGGACTGGCCTAGATGCTATATCTCACATTTTTCGTACGTTAAAGTTTCGTCTTCAGTAAATTGACATAAAATCGGGGATGAGATTATCTTGATATTAGCATATTTATGCTATTTATACCAAGCAATAAGTAAGTGCCATGAAGGAAAGGGTACATGAATTAATGAAAATGAGTTTCGTTGAAGGTTATCGAATTGGGATAAAATAGGTCCGAGCTATAATACCCAATAATTATGGACTAGTACCATAAAAGGTACCATATGACCATGATAGTATGAAGTATACAGTATATTAAAAATAAGTAGAATTTTAAGTAATTTGAGATAATTTTTAATTATGCGAGTAATTGGTTAATTACTAGGTAACGGAACATTACCTAATTACCTAATAAATGGAAAAAGATTAAATCCCTCTCCCCCCAATCCCCACGTGGTAGTAGGCCACACCCTAAAGAAATGACTCTTAGTCATTTCTTATGAGGTTGCATAAGGTGTAGGTTACGCATTCATTTCAACTTTAAGAATTTCCATACAACAATATTATAATAAAAGATGAGGGAAAAACGTTAGTCATTCATATAACACTTTCAAGTTTCATTCTCAAGGACAATGAAATCAGATCCTAAATCTTTCATTAAGTAAGGTTAAGGCCTGTAGCAACGTAAATCTTCAACAGTCTAACAAAAATTTTTAGAAATTGTAGCAACGAAAAAATTGCGATTCTAAAGGAGTAAGGTGCAACCTTTTCCAAGAACTTCTTACGGATTTTTCCCTAGTCCAGGTATATTAAGGATAAACCTTTCCTTCATTTTGGAATGACCCAGTAACTACAGGTATTTGATAACGAGACATAAGAGAAATTCATATTCCAGATTTAAATTTGGTATTTACTCCAACATGTGGTCTCGGCTTAAAAATTCAGATTCAAACAAGCAAGTTCACAGAACATAATGAGCACATAGAGCAGTGTCTACAAAAAGCTAGAAATTCATTTATTAAATGCTTAATATAGTTGTAGTACTACAAACACATATACATATTCTATTACAATCATAGCTATTTAAAGGACAGAGTAAAATATTTAAGATTACAAATATTGTACACTATCAATATTTCCTAATGAAGATAGAATCCTCTCAGAAAATATAATTAAGGGAATTCTTGTTTCAAGTCCTTACACAATCTATACAGAAGACAAATTCAAATGCACGATTTATCCTCCTTATCGGGACTTCATATTTAATGAGTATTTATTTTTTTCTAGTCATGAGAGTAGAGAATCTATATATACATTATTACAGTATTTTTATTACCTTCGAGTTATAATCGAAGGGCAGGCCCCTATTGGGCAACCTTTGATCAGATGGTAAGTTATATCATCTCAGTTTCACCTTTTTGTATACTGCCTTACATATTCGGTAAATTATTTCATACTTACATCCCTTCTGGGGGTGCTGCATTTTATGCGTGCAGGTTTAGACAGATAGACAGACAGACAGGTAGGCCTAGGTGTTGCCCTAGTTTAGCTTTATCGGTAAGCTCCCCATCCTTCGGAGTTGCTGGGTCTAGAAGTTTTGTGTACATCTTGTGCATATATGTAGATAGGTTATGGGTAGGTCGGGGTCCTGTTCGGATCATAGTACATCTATCAGTAGAGGCTTGTAGACATATCCTGTCAGTTAGTGCAATATATTGGGCTTGTAGTCCCTGTACATATATTTTGTTGGCTTGTCATTTGTAGTAATTATGATGGCCTTACCGGCCCAGCTTTATGTTGACATTTAGTCAACGTTAGTCTCTATTCAGTTTTATATTTTGCATCACACATTATCGTGTAATGTGGCCCATGGCCAAAGTATGACACTACATGTTCAGAGTCTCTTAGTCGCAAGTGGTATGCAAGGATAGGTAAAACAATAGGTGTCCGTCTCTCCCCTAGGCTCGGGGCGTGACAAAAGTGGTATCAGAGATGTCTAGGGAATCTACAAGCTGTGTCTAGTTTATATATGTGTGGTGCACCACATTATATAAGTAGAGGACTACAGTGCATTTAGGAGTTGGTTACCATTTTTTCAAATTTAAATTGTGTTGTAGCACTGAGTTATAGGAAATTTGAGTTAAACTTATGTATTGACATTTGTATGCACAGATGACGATAACTAGGAAGACTATGGCTAGCCAGAGGAGAGAAACAACAGTAGGTGAGGGGACTAGCAGGGTACCCCCAGTAGATGGGGCCCAATCGGAGTCTCAGGGAGAGACCCTTACACGGCCATTATTGGCTCCTCCGCCACCTGAGGATATTCTTAGGGAGACCGCACATCCAGTTCCTCCTCCGCTTCTATCAGATCAGGACTTAAGAAGTATGGTGCATTTGTTGGCACAATTGATAGCTACCCAACAAAAAACTAGGGCATCCGCTAGTGCAGGACCTTCTAAGGAATCTGGGAGTTCAAGGGTCCGAGAGTTTATTGCTTTGAGTCCCCCAGAGTTCACGGGGACAGATCAAAGGGAGGACCTGCAGGATTTCATAGATCAGCTTCATAGGATCTTGCGGGTTATGCATGCCAAGTTAGAAAGGGGCAGTTAAGCTAGGGTTTTTGACTCCGAGATATATCCATCCTTTGGTATGAGGGATGGGAAAGGTCCAGGGGACGTGATGCACCTCCTGCTATTAGGGAGGATTTTTTAGATGCCTTCCTTGACCAGTACTTACCCCGAGAGATCCGACAGGCCCGAGTCAATAAGTTTTTAGCCCTCAAAAAGGGCAATATGAGTGTTCGAGATATAGTCTCCGTTTTGACACATTGGCCAGATATGCACCATCCATAGTTGCTACCATGCGGGACAGGATCCATAGGTTTATAGCAAGGTTGGCCCCAGAGTTGACCGAGGCATGTGCCACCGCTGCATTACAGGATAGTATGGATATCTCCCGGATTCAGGCATTTAATATAGAAAGGGGTAGGCGTCGGCAGCAGGGTACAGAGAGGACTAAGTCAGGGTAGCAAAAGAGGATGAGATTTGCTAGATCTCAGGAGCAGTCAACTATGTTTTTAAGCCTAAGACATCCCGGAACCTACCCGAAACTCACCTGAGCCCTCGGAACTCCAAACCAAGTGTGCATACTAACTCATAAACATCATATGGACCTACTCGTGCGATTACATCATCAAAATAACATGTAAAATCATGAATTAAACCTCAAAACTCAACATTTTCATCAAGAACTCTCAAAGTTCATAACTCTTCAACCGGAAGTCCAACTCACGTCAAATAAACTCCGTTTTTTCACAAAATTTCACAGTTATCTTTCAAATAATATAACAAGTTTGTACCGGACTCCGGAACCAAAATACAGACCCGATCACAATGGTTTCAAACATTAATTCTTTTCTTTATTTCTTAGATAATTCAGTAAAATAATTTCTTTCAAAAATTGATTTCTAAGGGTTGGGACCTCGGAATTCATTTTCGGGCATACGCCCAAGTCCCATATTTTACTACGGACCTCCTGGGATTGTCGAAACACGGATCCGGGTCCGTTTGCTAAAAATGTTGACCAAAGTCAACCATAATCAAATTTTTAACTCAAAATTTTCTATATCTCATATTTTCACATAGAAGGCTTTCCGGATATGTCCGGACCATGCACATAAATCAAGGTGGGGTAAAAGGGAGATTTTTAGGCCTCAAAATACCGAATTCACTTGCAACACAAGTGATGACCTTTTGGGTCATCACATTCTCCACCTCTAAAACAACGGTTTGCCCTCGAACAGACATAAGAAGGAGGTACCTGAGTCGGGAAAAAGATGGGGATAACGGTTCCGCATATCGGACTCGGACTCCCAGGTCGATGCCTCAGGAGGCTGACCTCTTCTCTGAATATGAACAGAAGGAGAACTCTTTGATCTCAATTGATGAACCTTCCGGTCTAGAATAGCTACCGGCTCCTCCTCATAAGACAAGTCCTTGTCCAACTGGACAATGCTTAAATCTAACACGTGGGAGGGATCACCGTGATACTTCCGAAGCATGGACACAGGAAACACTGGATGCACGGCTGGTAAGCTCGGCGGCAACGCAAGTCTATAAGCCACCTCTCCCACTCGATCAAGAATCTCAAACGGGCCAATGAACCTAGGGCTAAGCTTTCCCTTCTTCCCAAATCTCATCACGCCCTTCATAGGTGATACTCGAAGCAATACCCGCTCAACGACCATGAATGCCAAATCTCGAACCTTGCGGTCAACATAACTCTTTTGCCTGGACTGAGCTATATGAAGCCTATCCTGAATAATCCTGACCTTGTCCAAGGCATCCTGAACCAGATCAGTACCCAACAACCGAGCCTCTCCCGGCTCAAACCATCCAACCAGAGACCGACACCGCCTACCATATAAAGCTTTATACGGAGCCATCTGAATACTCGACTGGTAGCTGTTGTTGTAGGAAAACTCTACTAAGGGCAAAAATTGATCCCACTAGCCTCCAAAGTCAATGACACAAGCTCGGAGCATATCCTTCAAAATCTAAATAGTTCGCTCGGTCTGCCCGTCCGTCTGAGGATGAAACGATGTGCTCAACTCAACCCTCGTGCCCAACTCTCGCTAAACTGCTCTCCAAAAATGAGAGGTAAACTGCGTACCTCGGTATGAAATGATAGACTCGGGCACACCATAAAGACGAACAATCTCCTAGATATAGATCTCAGCTAACCTCTCAGAAGAATAGGAGACTGCCACAGTAATGAAATGCGCTAACTTGGTCAGCCTATCAATAATGACCCATACTGCATCGAACTTCCTCCGAGTCTGCGGGAGTCCAACAAAGAAATCCATAGTAATCCACTCCCACTTCCACTCGGGAAGCTCAATCCTTTAAAATAAACCACCAGGCCTCTGATGCTCGTACTTAACCTATTGACAATTCAAACACCGAGCCACATATGCAACAATATCCTTCTTCATTCTCCGCCACCAATAATGCTGCTGCAAATCTTGATACATATTCGCGGCACTCAGATGAATAGAGTATCGGGAACTATGGGCCTCCTCTAAAATCAACTCTCGGAGCCCATCCACATTAGGCACACAAACTCGACCCTGCAATCTCAAAACTCCATCATCACCTAAGGTAACCTGCTTGGCACCTCCGTGCTGCACCATGTCTCTAAGGACACACAAATGGGGATCATCATACTGCCGATCACGGATACGCTCAATTAGAGAAGAACAAGTGACTGTGCAAGCTAACACACGACAGTGCTCAGAAACATCCAATCTCACAAACTGATTGGCCAAAGCCTGAACATCCAAGGCAAGCGGTCTCTCACCGACCGGAATATAAGCAAGACTGCCCATACTGGCTGACTTCCTACTCAAAGCATCGGCCACCACATTGACCTTTCATGGATGATATAAGATGGTGATATCATAATCTTTTAACAACTCCAACCACCTTCTCTACCTCAAATTCAACTCCTTTTGTTTGAACAAATACTGAAGACTCTTGTGATCCGTGAACACCTCACATGCCATGCCATACAGATAATGCCTCCAAATTTTCAATGCATGAACAATTGCTGCCAACTCCAAATAATGAACCGGATAATTCTTCTCATGAATCTTCAACTGCCGCAAAGCATAGGCAATGACCTTGCCATCCTACATTAACACTGTACCAAGTCCAATATGAGATACATCACAATAAACTATATAAGACCCTAAACCTGTGGGAAAAACCAATATCGGTGCCGTAGTTAGAGCTGTCTTGAGCTTCTGAAAGCTCGCCTCACACTCATTCAACCATCTGAACTGGGCACCCTTCTAGGTAAACCTGGTTATCAGGGCTGCGATAGATGAAAACTCCTCTACGAACCGACGGCAGTAGCTTGCCAATCCTAAGAAACTCCGAATCTCTGTATCTGATGCTGGTCTATGCCAGTTCTTGACTACCTCAATCTTCTTCGGATCAACCTGAATACCCTCCACTGATACAACATGACCCAGGAATGCAACTGAACTCAACCAGAACTCACACTTCGAGAACTTTGCATATAACTGACTATCCCTCAAGGTCTAAAGAACCACTCTAGAATACTGCTCGTGCTCCTCTTGGCTGCGGGAATATATTAAAATATCATCAATGAATACTATCACGAACGAATCCAAATAAGGCCTGAATACTCGGTTCATCAAATCCATGAAAGCTGCTGGGGCATTTGTCAACCCGAATGACATAACCAAGAACTCATAATGCCCGTACCGAGTGCGAAAAGATGTCTTAGGAACATCGGATGCCCTAATCCTCAACTGATGGTAGCCAGATCTCAAGTCAATCTTCAAAAATACCTTGTCACCCTGAAGCTGATCAAACAAATCATCAATCCTCGGCAATGGATACTTATTCTTGATTGTAACCTTATTCAACTACCGGTAATCAATACACATTCTTATCGATCCGTCCTTCTTCTTAACAAACAACACCGGCGCACCCCAAGGCGAAACACTCTGCCTAATAAAACTCTTCTCAAGCAAGTCTTGCAACTGCTCCTTTAACTCTTTCAACTCAGGCGGGGCCATACGATACGTCGGGATAGAAATGTGTTGAGTGCCCGGAGCCAAATCAATGCAAAAGTCAATATCCATATTAGGCGGCATAACCGACAGGTCTGAAGGGAATACCTCAGGAAACTCACGAATAACGGGCATAAAATCAATAGAAGGAACCTCAGCACTAGAATCACGAACATATGCCAAATAGGCCAAACACCCTTTCTCGACCATGCACCGAGCCTTCACATAAGAGATAACACTACGGGTAGAATGACCAGGAGTCCCTCTCCACTCTAAACGAGGCAAACCTGGTAAAGCTAAGGTCACAGTCTTGGTATGACAGTCCAAGATAGCGTGGTAAAGTGATAACCAGTCCATTCCCAATATAACATCGAAATCAACCATGTCCAGAAGCAACAAATCTACACGAGTCTCAAGACCCCCAATCACAACTATACATGAACGATGGACTCGATCTACCACAATAGAATCACCCACCGGCATAGACACATAAATAGGGTCACTCAAAGAATCACTAGGCATGACTAGATATGGTGCAAAATAAGAGGACACATACGAGTACATAGACCCTGGATCAAATAACACTGAAGCATCTCTATCACAAACCAGAACCGTACCTGTAATAACTGCATCGGAAGCCTCAGCCTCAGGCCTGGCTGGAAGAGCATAACATAGGGGTTGGGCCCCACCACCCTGAACTCCACCTCTAGCACCTCTACCTCTACCTCTAGCGCCTCTAACCCCACCTCTGGCTGGCTGGGCGGCCTGTGGAAACCTGGTGCCTGAACCATAGCACGAGAACCCAGATGCGGAGAATTGCTCGAAGCTCGGGGGCAATACCTAGCAATGTGCCACATGTCACCACAAGTAAAATAAGCCCTCAACTGCTGGGGCTGACGACCTTGGAAACTCTGAAACGGCGGTGCACTAATAGGAGCTGGTGGTGCACTGTAGAACTGCTGATCAGAATACTATATCTGAGAACCACAGCCACCTGAAGCACCGTGAGAAACCTGAAGTGCTGACTGGAAAGGCCTGGAAGGATGGCAACTACCATATGAATCTACCTGAATGACGAGACCTCTTGTCCGATCCATGATCACCTCCCTATGACAGAACCATCTCAACTCTCTGGGCCATATTGGCCGTCTCTTGGAAAGATATCTCACTCCTAGTCTCCCTAGCCATCTGACGAAGAATCGGCTGAATAGGTCCATCAATGAACCTCTTCATCCTCTCTCTCTCTCTCAGTGGGAAGTATGACAAGAGCATGATGAGCTAGGTCGATGAATCTGGTCTCATATTGGGTAACAGTCATAAAACCCTGCTAAAGACGCTCAAACTGCCTCTGATAGGCCTCTCTCTGGGTAATGGGGAGAAACTTCTCCATAAATAGCTAGTAAACTGCTCCCAAGTCAAAGCTGGTGATCCGGCTGGTCTAGCCAAATAGAAATCCCTCCACCAAGTCTTGGCGGATCCAAACAAGAGAAAAGTAGCAAAATCGACTCCATTGGTCTCAACTATCCCCATGTTCCTGAGAACCTTGTGACAGTTGTCTAGATAATCCCGGGGATCCTCAGTAGATGCATCACTGAAAGTAGTAATGAAGAGCTTGGTGAACCTATCCAGCCTCCACAAGGCCCACTAGTTGGACTAGAGCATCCTGAAGAACTGGGGTAGCAATAAACCCCTCTAGGACCTGAGCTGGGCCTACCGGAACTGCTGGGGCTGGAACCTCATCATCAAAATCAACCTGAGGCTCCGCCACTGGTGCTACTGCTCGGGGCTGAGCTCTGCCCCTACCTTGGCCTCTAGCACGGCCTCAGCCTCGCCCTCCGCCCCTCGTGGAAGCTGCTGCTGGGGGCTTGGGCTGCTGGTCAGTGGATGAGGAAGCGCGTGTTCTCTCCATCTGCGAAAGAACAGAGTAGAAATTCAATAAGTATTGAGGAACCAAACCGCACGATAGGAAAGAATAAATGTGAAGTTATTCCTAACTCTATAGCCTCTGGGGATAAATACAAACGTCTCCGTACCGATCCCTCAGACTCTACTAAGCTTGTCTATGAACTGTGAGACCCATGTAACCTAGAGCTTTGATACCAACTTGTCACGACTCGGATTTCCCACCCTCGGGAGTCATGATGGCGCCTACTAATGTGAGCTAGGCAAGCCAAACATATAATATAATTACTTCATTAACCAATTATTTCTTTTTAACAAATATAAGACGATAATATGGTAACAACGGAAATTCAAATTTAAGCGGAAGAAAACAATAAGATTTATGAAAAATGCATCTATTACAAATACTTAAGCCTTAACCACCTAAAACCTGGTGTCACAGAGTCACAGACTGTCTAAGAGATTACTACATACAAAGTTTGAAGAAAATGACAATACACTATTTCTGAATAAAAGGAAAATGAAACATGAAATAGGAATAGAGGAGACGGCCAGGGCCTGCGGACGCCTGCAGGTCTACCTTGGATCTTTGCATGGACTGAAGGTAGCCTCCACACTACGGTCCGAAAGCTGCTCCGAGATCTGCACATAGTGCAGAGTGTAGTATCAGCACAACCGACCCCATGTGCTAGTAAGTGTCTAGCCTAACCTCGGCGAAATAGTGACGAGGCTAGGACCAGACTACCAAATAAATCTGTGCAGTTATATAATATACAGCGGAAAGTAAAGCAGAATAAACAAATAAAGATGGGAAGGGGAAACATGCTTCGGGGAAAACAGGTAAAACAGAATATCAAGAGAACAACAAAGGAATCCAAATCCAACCACTAACAAGAATAAGGAAAACAAAGGCAAATTTCACTTTCTTTTCACATCTTGTTGCAGGCATGCAACCCGATCCCATTTTCTATATCTCGTGGCAGGCATGTCACCCGCTCCCATTTCATTTATCTCGTAGTAGGCATACCACCAGCTCCCATTTCATTTATCTTATGGTAGGCGTACCACCCACTTCCATTTTATTATATCTTGTGGTAGGCATACCACCCGTTCCCATTTTATTATATCTTGTGGTAGGCATACCACCCGCTCCCATTTCATTATATCTTGTGGTATGCGTACCACCCGCTCCTAGTTACAAGCCAACAATAATCACAAGGTATCCCGATAAGGGAACAAGAGTAATATAACAATTTCCCGGCAAGGGAACAATACTATCAAAACAAACATCCCGGCAAGGGATCATTGATATCAAACAAACATCCCGGTAAGGGAACAATGGTGATAATAACATATGAAGCGCAATAAACCACAACAGAGTCATAACAATTATAATACAAAACTCACGGGCATGCTTGACACCAACGTATAGATACTCGTCACCATACCTATACGTCGTACTCCACAATTAACATGTAGCAAATAAGACACAACTTCTAATCCCTCAAGCTAAGGTCAGACCAAAAACTTACCTCGATGCCACGAACACAATCACGATTCAACTATATATTTACCCCTTGATTCCACTACCAATTTGCTCGTATCTAGTCACAAGTTACTTAATTACGTCAATAAATGCCAAATGAATCAACCCCAATGCATGAAAATAAATTTTCTAAAGTTTTACCCAAAAAGTCAAAAATCTCCCCCGGGCCCACATGGTCAAAACCCGAGGTTCGAACCAAAACCCGATTACCCATTCCCCCATGAACCCAAATATATAATTTGTTTGGAAATCGAAACTCAAATCGAGTTTCAAATCCCCAATTTTTGAAAACCCTAGATTCTACCCAAAACACTCAATTTCCTCCATGAAAATCATTGATTTTGAGTTGAAAACCCTAGGTTCTACCCAAAACACCCAATTAAAAGATGTTAATGATTGAAGAAAACGAGTTAGAAATCACTTACCAATGTTTTGGAGAAGAAATGTTATTTGAAAAATCGCCTCTTATGTTTTTGGGATTTGAAAAATGAAAAATAACTGAAAATCCCGTCTTAATATACTACTTTCAGCTACCCTGTGCGGACCGCACAAAATCAACTGCGGTCGCACAGCTCCCATGTGGACTGCAGTGACATGCTTTAGTATTTTGGCCATAACGTTCTCTACAGATGTCCAAATTGTGATTTATTTAGCTTTCTGGAAACTACACACGAAGGGCTACAACTTCTATTTTTTAATAATCTCAAAATTCCTTGTAAATCAAAAGATATAGGCTTCCAAAATCGGACCAGTGAAATGTTCTTCACCGCAGACCACACAGAATCTAGTGCGTCCGCAAAGCCCTCACCGCGGTCCACACAAAATCCAGTGCGGCCGCACAAGCCCCTCTGCGGCAGCATTACTTTTTGTGCGGACCGCACTGGTCTGTTCAGAGGCCTTCCACTTCTCTAAACCTGCAACAACTATGTTTTTAATCCTAAGACATCCCAGAACCTACCCGAAACTCACCCGAGCCCTAGGAACTCCAAACCAAGTGTGCATACTAACTCAAAAACATCATATGGACCTGCTCGTGCGATCACATCATCAAAATAACATGTAAAATCATGAATTAAACCTCAAAACTCAACATTTTCATCAAGAACTCTCAAAGTTCATAACTCTTCAATCGGAAGTCTAACTCATGTCAAATAAACTCCATTTTTCACCAAATTTCACACTTATCTTTCAAATACTATAACAAGTTTGTACCGGGCTTCGAAACCAAAATGCGGGCCCGATAACAATGGTTTCAAATATAATTCTTTTCTTTATTTCTTAGATAATTCGGTAAAACAATTTCTTTCAAAAATTGATTTCTAAGGCTTGGGACCTCAGAATTCATTTTCGGCCATACGCCCAAGTCCCATATTTTGCTGCGGACCTCTTGGGATCGTCAAAACACGGATCCGAGTCCGTTTGCTAAAAATGTTGACCAAAGTCAACCATAATCAAATTTTAACTCTAAAATTTTTATTTCTCATATTTTCACATAGAAGGCTTTTCGGATATTGGTCCAGACCATGCACGTAAATCAAGGTGGGGTAAAAGGGAGGTTTTTTGGCCTCGGAACACTGAATTCACTTGCAACACAAGTGATGACCCAAAAGGTCATCATATATACCGAGCCTACTGTCCTCGAGCGCCAATGAGCGAACCTAGTTGGCCGAGATACAGACCCTAGTATGGCCAAGCACCTATGAGTGAGCCTACTATGGTAGAGAATTTATATATATATATATATATATATACCGAGCCTTATATGGCCGGACAACTATTTTACTTATTATATTGGACTTGGTGCGGTATTGATGCAAGGTGGCAGGGTTATTGCATATGCTTCATGGGACTATCTTTGTGGCCAGTCGTGTGAGGTGTTCACGGATCATCGGAGTTTGAAGTATTTTCAAGCAAAATGAGCACAATTTAAGGTAAAGGACGTGGTTAGAGCTATTGAAAGACTATGATATCACCATCTTGTATCATTCAGGGAAAGACAATGTGGTGGCCGATGCTTTGAGTAGGAAATCATCTAGTATGGGAAGCCTTGCGTACATTCTAGTCGGTACTACTTGCATTTAGATGTTCAGGCTTTGGCCGATCAGTTTTTGAGGTTGGATATTTCTAAGCCCAGTTGTGTTCTAGCTTGTACGATCGCTCGGTCTTTATTGCTTGAGCGCATCAGGGAGTGGCAGTATGATGACCCTCATTTGCTTGTCCTTAGGGACACAGTGCGGCACGGAGATGCCAAGCAGGTTATGGTTGGAGATGATGTAGCTTTGAGGATGCAGGGTCGTATTTATGTGCCTAATGTGGATGGATTTTGTGAGTTGATTCTAGAGGAGGCCCACAGTTTCCGGTATTCTATTCATCCACGCTCCACCAAGATGTATTAGGACTTGCGACAACATTATTGGTGGAGGAGAATGAAGAAAGATATAGTGGCATATGTGGCTCGGTGTCTAAATTGTCAGCAAGTAAAGTACGAGCATCAGAGACCTAGTGGTTCATTTTAGAAGATAGAGATTCCTGAGTGGAAGTGGGAGCGTATCATTATGGATTTCGTTGTTGGACTCCATGAACTCTGAGGAAGTTTGATGCAGTTTGGGTTATTGTGGATAGACTGACCAAGTCAGCGCATTTCATTCTTGTGGTAGTTTCCTATTCTTCAGAGTGGTTGGCAGAGATTTATATCCGTGAGATCGTTTGTATTCACGGTGTGCCCGTTTCCATCATTTCTGATCGAGGTACGCAGTTTACCTCGTATTTCTGGAGGGCAGTACAGTGTGAGTTGGGCATGCAGGTTGAGTTGAGCACAACATTTCATTCTCAGACGGATGGATAGTCCGAGCACACTATTCAGATATTGGAGGCACATGGGATCAGTTCTTGCCGCTTGCGGAGTTCGTCTACAACAACAACTATCAGTCGAGCATCTAGATGGCTCCTTATGAGGCATTATATGGTAGATGGTGTCGATCACTGGTTGGATGGTTTGAGCTGGGGGAGTGTGAGCACGTAATTTTTGCCTTACGAAAAACTACTCCAAAATAAATCAAAAAATAAAATAAATTTCTTTTACTGTGTAATTTCTGAATTTTGCGTGGTGTTAAATATTTGTTTATGTCCGTAAAATGTTTGTTTTGTTATAATTAAACAAAATAAAAATAAAAGTACATGTCTCATGTATATCTAGGATTTAAGTACGCATTTAATTAAGTTAATTTAAATAAAATCACAAAAATATGCATTAATTCTATTTCAAATGTTTCATTGTTTGATTGATGTTTTGTCTATGTGTTAAATAATTATTGTAGATTGATTAATATATTTTTGAGAAGTTAAAATTATATTATAGTTAATATTATTGTAATTTTGATTTTTTTTATTAGGATTTTTTTTAATAAAATCAGAAAATAAAAAAATTGCATACAAGTTATAAGATTTGGACCTGGATTAAAATCCAGGCCCAAATCAATTGAATCCCTTTCACAGCCCAATCCAAAACAGCCCTGTCCGGTCCAATTCAAAGCCAGAACCAAACGACGTCGTTTGGTCATCTCTCATCAAGGGCCGTTGGATTAAATCCAACCAACGGCCAAGATCTCATCACCCGAACCCAAGACCCTTACCCGATCCATTGACCCGGTTCAACCCGTCCCCCAACTTAAACCAAACGACATCGTTTGGTTAAGTGAATAGATCCTAGCCCTCCATTCTAATTGATCCAACGGACGATACTAATCCACCCTACCCCTATATAAATCCCAAACCTTACCCAGCCCCTAACTGAACACCCCCCTCTCCGCTCCTGTTCATCATCGTTCCAAACAGACCCCTAACCCTAGCCGCCCCTATTCCCCTTCGCCTGAAACCCGGCGGCATCAACGCCGCCGGTCACCAACTTAACACCCTAGGACCTCCTGAACCTCCCCTACACTAATCCAACCTTAGTTTCCTTCGAATCAGGCCACAACTCTTCGAATCTTAAATCGAAGGTTGGCCTGAAAACTTGATCTAAACCAATCAGCCCCAAATTAACACCATGGCTTCCCCTAGTCATCCTAAGTATGGATCTGTTGGTTGTTAGGTTCGAATCCGTTCGGAACTTCTCGAATCTTCTTTTGAAGATTCGGACCAAACAAAAAGTTACCCAGATCTGTTTCAAACTCACACCAGTTACCCTCCTGGCCTCCCTCGTGCCTAGAATATCTTTGGTTCTTCTCGAATCTGACCAGAAATGGTTAAATCCCAAATCGAGTTTTTAAGAAACCTAAAAAATACCAAACTTCCGGATTCGGTTCAGATTATGATGAAGATTGAGGTTTAATCGACCTTAGTCGAAGTATTTTCAGTGGAAAATACTTCGACTAAGGTCAGTTTGATTTCAAACAAAAAAAATCCGAAGTCCAAGTTGAGTTCGAGTCAGAATTTAATTAAAGTTCAGAGGTATTTTTCTATTTATTTTTGTGTATTCTACGTGTATTGTTGTCCGTATTAATAGCTTGTTAATTTTTCATCAATTCTGTCATTTCTGTCTATTTGATCCGAATGTAAATTGTTTCTGTTGGTTGCGGTTATTTACAATATGTGTAATCGACTCGATTAAGTTCGTCGATTAGTTATATTACGAATTTTTTCATTTCTGAAAATGTTGAGTAAAACAGTCTGCTTCTATTTTAGACTAGTTATTGACAAATGTTGTAAATAGTCAATTGATTAATGCTCGTCAATTAAATCATGATTGTCTGTGAATCAGTGAATTCAAATGTATGTTGTATATGTTATTGTCTGAACATTAAAAGTTTCAGGGCATTGTCAGCATTGACAATGATCCTGTGTGTGTTTGATTTTGGTTTAATGTTAAGTCCAGTCTGAATGATTTTGATAATTTCAGAAATATGCTGTTATGATGTTAGTTCTGAATTCAGTGTTGTAATGTCCAGTTTGAATTCCAGTTTACAAAAGTTGGTCAAATACAATTGTGTTTAGGAGGTTAATAGGATTGATTTAGCTGTAAATCAGAAAGATAACTGAGTCTGTACAGATTTTAGAATATGTTTTGCTGAAGGTTCTGATTTTTCAGTAATAACATTAGGATTTCAGGGGCACTTATGGGAATGAAACAGTAAAAACAGGGTGTTAGTACTAGTATATTATAATGTAATGTTAGTTGCTATTAGTTAATAATACTAATGGGGAACAAGGGATAATGAGCTGCTGAAAATCAGGGAAAAGGTTTTACATAATGGGATTTTCTGTTTTTTTAAAAAAAGAAGAAGGAGGTCCAAGAAGCACTTAAATTGCCTAGGACCAGCCCTGTATAAATACAGGAGCTGGACAGACAGTTGAAAGGGCAGAATTTTTTTTGAGTGAGAAAAAAGAGAGAATTTTTGAGTGAGAAAGAGAGAATTTTAAAAGAGGAAAAAGAAACAGAAAAGGAACAAAAGAGCATTCACACACACACACAGATATACAACAACAGAAAAACAGAAATCAGAAACAAACTGAATTTGAAACTGAAAAAAAAAACTGAAATCTGAAATGTTGTTCTTTTGTTGAATTTGTTCAACTTTATGTGATTCCACTGTTCAGTTAAAATCTGAAGTGTCTTTCAAAGTATCTTACTGTGAATCTGGGCTCTTCGAATCCTATTCTTGATCAGATTTACTGTGTTATCAGTATATTCTACTGAATTTGTTACTGCTGTAACTGCTGAAACTTACTTCTTCTACCTCCATTTTCAGGTATATGTCTTTTAAATTTTAAGTCGGAAAGAGATTTCAGCATGACCCGTCAATGAAGCTTGAATTGAAATGTTATTTTCCAATTGTCCAAGTTCATTAGTTCTAATTTTATTTTTATGTTAGTTAACTAATAGTGAATTCAATTTGATAGCTATGAGTTAAATTGTCTTATTTTGAAATTCATATAAAGTTTTGTAATAATGTTAGCTATTCCGAAATCTCATTGGTATAGATATACGTGAATTGTCAAAACAGGGAGTGAGGCATAAAAATGGGCCATTGATTACATCCCATAATACCATTAGTTGAATGTAATGATTAAGAAGTTACATTAGTAGAATATTTTGTAACAAATATGATTTTTTGTTTAGGTTGGTATAAGTTATTATATGGTATGATGACAGGTATAATCATATGAGTAAAGTAAGTTGGTATAGCTCATCATGATGTTAAAACGTTATGAATATTTACGCCAAATAGTTAGGTTATATGTAAGGTAACTTTGTTGAATTAACTTGCATAATAACGCCTTTTCTATAAATTTGATGCTTATCTACTTTCCTAAAATAAAGTGACCAAATAATTAGGTCTATTAAGATTAAAACGAGCATGTGAGAATAAGCTGATTTGTATATACACAAATGGCAACTTCTTAAATCAATGGTAATAAAAAATAGAATTTGCATTAAATAATCATGAATATTCCCGGAAAATATTTCCTTCCTTTATGAATCATTTATTTTTGGTTTCAAATGCAATTTATTCTTTGGCATATATATATGTCACATTTGTTTTAAAGTTAGTATTAATCATATTTTTATTCTGTCCTTTGACTTTGAATAATTGGAATGAATATGATTTATATTCGGAAATTATAGTCAATGGTCAATATTTAATAAATTGTGGTTTACTTTCCAAAGTTTAAAGAATATCTTAAAACAAGATTTTTCGTGATATAACAAACATTTTTTTAAAAAATTCCTTAATATCATTGCAAATATTTTTGCGCAATTAGAGATACGTTCGCGTACCCTGATTATATTTTAGAAGCAAAAATTCAGATTATGCGTACGCGCAATTTCGAACAAATATTTAGTAAAAAGATTTTTCTAAAAGCATTAAATCAATTTCATAAAAACCCAATATGTATGGTTCACCATTTAAGAAAAAAAAAATAAATATTCTTGATTCAACACAATTTCGAAAAAATGTGCTTAATAAATATATTATCAAAAAATTATTGTGTACACGTACGCGTGACACAATTCCGCATTTTTAAATTTGTAACACGAATATACGTACGCGTAATTCGATTCGAAGAAGGGTCCTTAATCACGATAAGTATAAGCGGTAGCAAAATCAGATAACATCAATATATTTAATAAAATCAAGATGATTAAGCCAATAATAAAAACAGTTAAGCGACCGTGCTAGAACCACGGAATTCGGAAATGCCTAACACCTTCTTTCGGATTAACAGAATTCCTTACTCAGGATTTTTGGTTCGCAGAAAAATAAACAGAGTCATATTCTCCTCGATTCAGGGATTATAATTGGTGACTTGGGACGCCTCAAAATTCCCAGGTGGCGACTCTGAAACAAATAAACAAATCCCGTTTCGACTGTCCTTTAATTGGAGAAAACTCCCCACGCGCCCCACGGGCGCGGGAAAAAGGGAGGTGCGACAGCTCTGGCGACTCTGCTGGGGAATAACATGTTATTTTAACCCAGAACCATAGGTTCAGGGTTTAAAGAATTCGAGCTTAAAATATCTGTTTTTATTGGCTTTACTTACTATATAATTTTCAACTGTTTATATGCTAATATGCCTAAATATTTTTTTTACCGCTTTAATATTATTTGAATTGTGAATATATACAACTGCTACGAAACCCCCTTCTTTCTGAGTCTTCTGAATTTATGGTGTACACGTGCGCGTGACCCACCTTTCTGTTAAAGTCATACCAAATAAGACGGAGTTGGGACAAGTAACTAGGCCGGGCAGACTTTCGTGCTCCCTGTACGTTACCCCCACTTCGGCTCAAACTGTCCGTTTGGGTAAGCCAGGTTTAGAACAATCAACCTAAGGTTTTACACTTAGAATAACTCAGCCATGTACCGGATCCCTAGTAGGAACGAATATTTGCATCATATGCATTTGCCCTTGGAGACTCAACACAGGGGTTGGGTCTGTCTAGGACAGGTGAACCAAAAAATTAAAAGACCATCATGATGCATCCTACTTGCTACTTGTGCATTCATTTGCCTCGAACATGCTTGTTGACCAGTTTAAATAAAATCATGGTAAGAAGCAAGGAATAAAATGGGTTGCCTTAAAATTTTCGAAAAAATATAGTTTTAATTTTATTTTTTTTAAAAAAATAAAAGAAAAAATTTCGAAAATGATTTTAGTATAAATTTTGACTTTATTAAAATTAAATTTCAGATACAAAATGAGCACTACACAAAGCCCCTCATCCACAAGTACGGAGGAATTTTTATGTCAGCTTCAAATGTGGTGGTATGATTTGGGCGAAGACGGTCAAAAATGGGTCGTCAAGCATTTGGGAAATCTCACGGACATTATGAAAGTTGAGCCTCGGGATGATCTGATTACGGCATTAGTAACTTTCTGGGACCCTGTTCACAATGTGTTCCGTTTCTCTGACTTCGAGCTTACTCCTACATTAGAGGAGGTAGCTGGCTATGTTGGTTTTGACGGAAGTTTAAGAAATCAAAGCTTGATATTCACAAAAGCTCCTTCAATACATCGATTCTTCGGTCTTCTGAACATCAGCAGTCAAATTAGGAAAAGCAATGTCATCAATGGATGTTGTTCCTTCAACTTTTTGTATTCCAGATTTGGAAAGTCAGATGGGTTCGAAATTCATGAGAAAGGCCTTACTAATAAGCAAAACAAAGACACTTGGCAGATACACCGACGATTTGCTTTCATGGTGGCTTTTCTAGGAGTCATGGTCTTCCCAAATAAAGAGCGAACAATTGATATTCGCACCGCAAAAATTGTGCAAATCCTCACCACTAAAGAAAATCACACCCTTGTCCCCATCATTCTGTCAGATATTTATCGGGCTTTGACTTTATGCAAATCAGGGGCGAAGGTTTTCGAAGGATGCAAAATTTTGTTGCAAATGTGGGTGATTGAACATCTCCAACAACAACCCAAGATCATACAGTATGGGTCGAACAGAGCTAATTGCATCGAGAGCTATGAGGAAAGAACAAAAAATTACCAAGCTCCAGAAAGGATAGAAGCATGGGTATCTCATCTAAAGGCTTTAACGGCAAATCAAATTGAATGGACTCTGGGATGGCTCCCGATGAGAGAAGTAATACATATGTCAACCTCAAATAGTTATCTACTACTATTGGGATTGAGAAGCATTCAGCCATATGCACCACTAAGAGTCCTAAGGCAACTAGGGAGATATCAAATAGTTCCTGATGAGGAAGATTTGAGTATGCAAGTAATCGAATTACACCCAGAAGCCACTATTCCCGAAGCTCTACTTCAGCAGATGTGGAATGGGTGCCGATACTTGAAAAGTGATACTCAAGTCCTAGACGCTACCAAGGGTGAGATAAATCCTGGATATGCAAGGTGGTTCGAAAAGCGGTCCCGCGTGGATGATGCACCGGAACCTGAGCTAAAAAGGCCAACAATAAGACCCCATGTTCAAAATTTCAATGATAAAATCCAAGAGCGGTTAATCTGGGGAGAAAAAGAAAAAGGGTACAAAGCCACTATCCATGCCCTAAAAGAAAATCTAAGAAGCCTCAGTTTGGAGAAAGATTTGCAAGAACAAGAAGCCAAAGGCGAGAAAAAGAGTCTAGCTTGTGAGAATGAAAATCTTCATGCTCGATTCCAAAAAATGAAAAGAGTCTCTGAAACGCCAAAGAGAAGCTAGAAAGATCAAAAAACCATCGCCAATCTCTTCGAAAAAATGCAAGATTTTGACTCCATTCTTGCAGAAAACGAAAGGGCATTGAGCAAAGCAAAAGAAAGGATCCAACAATTAAATGAAGAAGCCAGATCTAACAAGGAACGCCAGGATAGGCAATCCGAAAAAGACAAGGCTCAATTCAAGAAGGAAAAAGACTATTGGATGCGATCAGAAGACCAGCTTCGTACACAACTAGAAGAGGCAAGAAGATGCAACAGAGAATACCAACAAGCAGACCTCGACAGGGAAAGATCACAAGCAAGATTAGAGCAGGCCAGACTCCGAGCTCTATTAGAATCAGCTTTAGATCGTGAAAACCGTGTCAGAGACATAGCCACCACTCGTCAGCAGCAATTGCAAGACCAAGACCAACGTCTCCAAGGTTTCAGGGCACAAGTCCACGACTTGGCAGTCTTCACATCTCAAAGTTATGTAAACTGCCAAGGAATGGATTATGAAAGGTTTACAGAGCATGCGCCCACTTTTGCTCGTCATCTAGCAATAGAGTTGGAAAGGATGTATCGTACGCTGGGAGGCCATCCAGGTCAAGCCCCACATTGAGCAGATAGTCCAATATTAGAGAACAAAAGTGGAAAGTGGGGCATTTTGTGAGATGTTATGAATTGTATCTTTTATTCTGATTTAAGTGTGTGTGTTTCAAGCTATTTTCTTAAAGTTTTCGAATGTAATTCCATCTTTGTGTAATAAATAAACATGATTGACTTTGGTCCGAACTACGCAAGGTCTGATTCATGTTTGACATAATACATAGGCAATCTCTAAGAGTCGATCACCACGATAAAGATATCTGTAATAAATAAAAGTGAATAACAATAAAAAATTTCAAAAGCTGGGACGATACAAGCAACCGAGCGAATGCATAATAGAAAGGGATTATTTGTCTAGGAGCATTGCATCTCAACGTGTGATTATATATGTGTTAAACTCTCGAAACTAACAAGTTTGTCCATTTTCAGAATTCAATCAGTTAGTTTCTCTAAAGAGTATACTGGCATATTATCACTATCACACAAGATCAAAAGGACCAATACCCGAAAGTATGTCTATCCCAGATGTTGACACAAGTATGGAGATAGAAGAGATGGATGTCGGGAAAATGAAAGAAGAAATGCTTAAGCTCAAACAACAAATGGCAGAAATGTATCAAGCTTGGTCTACAGGACAGTTGCCCCCATCTTACCCAAATAACCCTGCTCCATCAATAATCCAAACTCAGGATAATATCACCACTGAATTATCCCCAAGTTTCCCCATTTATCAGCACTACCGAGGCACCACCTCTCAGACACCACAGTCTCCACCTCCAAAACCAGTTCCGTACCTTCCTCCACCTATGACTCCTGTTTTTGTAGCACCTCCCCCTGCTACATTCCACAAATCTCCTAGTGAGCCTACATTTCAGGCCCAAGACAACCAATATTACCCCCGGAGCCCACCTTCAAAGCCTCCGAAATCAATTCACCTGCTCCTCAGTTTGATCTCCCTACCGAAATTAACAAGCCAGCCAAAAATGCTGAACAAGAAGAGATGTTCAGGAAGGTCAAAAGTCTAGAACAGTCGTTCCGAGACATGCGAGGATTAGGTAGGCAAGTCAGTGTAGCCTACAAAGATTTATGCTTATTCCCTAATGTACAATTGCCATTTGGCTTCAAGATGCCCAAATTTGACCTATACAGCGGGCACGGCGACCCAGTAGCCCACCTAAGGGGTTTCTGTAGCAAGATGCGAGGAGCTGGGGGAAAGGATGAATTATTGATGGCTTACTTCAGTCAAAGTCTAAGCGGATCAGCTTTGGAGTGGTATACACGCCAAGACCATGGAAGATGGTACACCTGGGATGACCTGGCACAGGCATTCGCATACCATTTCCAATACAATCTGGAAATCATCCCAGATCAATTATCTTTGACCAAATTTGAGAAGAAACACAATGAAAGTTTCAGAGAGTATGGTTTTCGGTGGAGAGAACAGGCGGCAAGAGTGGATCCTCCTATGAAGGAGAGCGAAATGGTAGACTACTTCCTCCAAGCCTTGGAACCAACTTACTACGCCCACTTGGTTTCAGCGGTTGGAAAATCATTCAACGAGGTAGTGAAGATGGGAGGTATGGTAGAAGAAGGCCTCAAGACAAACAAAATCATGAGCTATTCAACAATTAAAGCAACTACTCAAGCTATTCAAGGCGGGATAGGAGGAATCGGAAGAAAGAAGAGGGAGGAAGCAACCGTAGTTGATTCAGGAATTTGGCCAGGACCCAAGGGTTCACCGCTTTACTATAATCATCAACGACCTCGCCAATCAGCTTACCACCATGATTCATCCCAACATTACTATCACCCTTCAGAGCCTCATTTCGCCATTAACCACGCTCAAGCATACAATCAGCCACCTGTTCACACCAATTGGCGTGCTCCTGTCACACCAAATACCTACCCCCGAGCTTATCCCGGACCAGGTTTCAGGCCTAGACCAGCATTCAGGGGAGAAAGGGAACAGAAAAATAAAACTTACACTCCATTGGGAGAGTCTTACACTAGTCTGTTCCACAGGCTAAGACAGTTAGACATGTTGAGACCAATACAATCCAAGCTACCCAATCCTCCACCAAAGAATCTGGATTACACAATTAGCTGTGAATATTGCTCCGGTACACCAGGCCATGATACAGAGAAATGTTGGCATTTGAAAAATGCAATACAAGAGCTGATTGATACTAATAAAATCGAGGTTCAAACCCCCGAAGCTCCAAATATCAATAGAAATCCAATGCCAGCCCATCAAGAGGCTAATATGATAGAAATCATACAAGCTGATGGGGAGACAAAGAAGCCGTCACAAACTGTCATGATGATCAAGTCTCATGAAACCAAGCCAGATAAGCAGTTAATGGAGGAGAAGCCGGTGTCTAAGCATAACAAGAATGGTGGTGAACCGTCTATGATAGTCGATGAGGGATCATCGAACAAAGTTGCCGCAAAACAAGAGAGGACAAAGGTGATAGTACCAGGGGTTGCTAACAAACCCGTCGTAATTGTGGAAGGAGCAAGTACAGATCGGGTTATTATTGCACCTGTAATTCAGCTGCCAATCATCAACAACAAAGCCATCCCATGGAATTATGAACGGGTGACCGTAATGTACAAAGGCAAAGAAATCAAGGAAGAAGTGTGTGAGGTACAAGGTTTGACTCGATCGGGAAGATGTTTTACTCCTGAAGAGTTGAGAAAAACTAAAAACAATCCAATGCCCACGAAGAAAGCTGTGACGGAAGAAGAGGCGGAGGAGTTTTTAAGAAAAATGAAGCTCCATGATTATTCTGTTGTGGATCAATTAAAGAAGACCCCCGCTCAAATTTCATTGTTATCATTACTGATCCATTCAGAGGAACACCGTCTGGCATTGATGAAAATCCTGAATGAAGCTCATGTTCCTGAAAAGATCTCTGTAAATCATTTGGGCAAAATAGCCAACAGAATCTTTGAGACGAACAGGATTACATTTGCTGATGATGAATTACCTGTGGAAGGTACCGAGCACAACAGAGCTCTTTACCTCACCGTGAAATGTGAAAACTCCGTAGTAACCCGAGTATTGGTCGACAATGGGTCCAGTGCAAACATATGCCCTCTCTCCACTTTAAACAAATTAAAAATTAAAGAGGAGAGGATTCAAAAGAACAGTATCTGCGTACGAGGATTTGACGGTGGAAGTAGAGATTCATTTGGCGACATAGTGTTGGAACTAACTATAGGGCCAGTTGAATTCACAATGGAATTCCAAGTTTTGGACATGACTGTTTCTTACAACTTGTTGTTGGGTCGACCATGGATCCATGCTGCTAAAGCAGTCCCGTCAACATTACATCAGGTTGTCAAGTTTGAATGGGACCATCAAGAAATAGTCGTGCATGGAGAAGAAAATTTAAATGCTCACAACAGCACCATTGTACCAGTCGAGGGAGCAGAAATTGACCAAGGACCATGGGTATACCAAGTGTCAGACACAGTGTCGGTAGAGAAAATTCCAGAAGGAAAATACCTTGCGAATCCAAAGGTATCCTCTACATCAGTCATGGTAGCTTATGAAATGCTGAAGAATGGCTTTATACCCGGCAAATGTCTGGGCTTATCTTTGCAAGGAATTGTACAACCAGTATCTCTCCCCGAGAACTGGGGAACATTCGGTTTAGGATTCACACCAACCGCCAATGACGTGATGAGAGCCAGGAAGTTGAAACACCAAGCATGGGTTCTTCCAAAACCAGTACCACAGCTGTTGAAGTCTTTTGTCAAGACCGGTGCTAAAAATCGCCCGATAACAACAATTCCTAAATCCCAGGTCAATCCTGAGGAGGAATTAATTGAAAGGTTCGAGAAATTGTTTAGTGATGTAAATATGCTGGAAAACGGAGAAGGGTGTAGCAACGCAGAAGTTCAATTCGTTGGACCAAAAACAAAGCTCAATAATTGGAAAGCCACTCCTCTCCCAATTCGAAAGGAGTCTTGGTAGTTTATTTTGATTTTTTTTTTCCAGTTTGTTTGGGATATTTCAGGGTTGTAATCCCAAAATTTATCTTACAGTTGGTTTGAAGCGTGCAAAACCTTGTTATTTTTCATTATCCAATAAAAAGCAGTTTCCTTTTTATTATCATTCCTAATAGCTTTCTTTTCTTTTTCTTCTTTTTTGTACAATTCTTTTTATGCTGGCTCTAGTGATATGGCATGCATGAGGAATCTTCAGCCCAGTCTTAAAAATCAATCTGATTCCGAAATATTAATTCAAGAAACATATTGTGATTATGAATCAGAATATGATGAAGATGAGGTTTTTGAAGAGATTAGTAAAGAGTTAATTCACTTTGAGGAAAAAATCAAACCTAACTTGAATGATACCGAGGATGTCAATATAGGGGACACGAGTAATGTCCGAGAAACTAAAATAAGTGTCCATCTCGAGCCAAAAATCCGAGAGGAGTTAATTAAAGCACTCATAGAATTCAAAGATATTTTTGCATGGTCGTATGACGACATGCCGGGCTTGAGCACTGATTTAGTGGTCCACAAATTGCCCACCGATCCAACAGTGCCTCCTGTCAAGCAGAGGTTGAGAAAATTCAAGCCTGATATGAGTGTGAGAATTAAAGAAGAAATCACCAAACAATTGGAAGCAAAGGTCATTCGAGTCACTCGATATCCTGTTTGGTTAGCTAATATCGTTCCTGTGTCAAAGAAAGACGGCAAAATTAGAGTATGCGTCGACTATCGCAATCTCAACAAAGCAAGTCCAAAGGATAATTTCCCATTACCCAATATCCATATCTTGATCGACAATTGTGCCAAGCATGATATAGGATCTTTCGTGGACTGTTATGCCGGATATCATCAAATTCTAATGGATGAAGAAGATGCAGAAAAGACGGCATTCATCACACCATGGGGAACTTATTGCTACAGGGTAATGCCATTCGGTTTGAAGAACGCCGGAGCAACCTATATGAGAGCAATGACCACAGTGTTTCATAATATGATACACAAGGAAATTGAGGTATACGTGGATGATGTAATCATAAAATCAAAGCATCAGACCAACCACGTTGGGGATTTGAGGAAGTTCTTCTTAAGACTTCGCAGGTACAACCTCAAGCTTAACCCTGCCAAGTGCGCATTCGGAGTTCCATCTGGAAAATTGCTGGGATTCATAGTCAGTCGACGAGGCATCGAGCTAGACCCATTAAAGATCAAAGCCATCCAAGAACTGCCACCCCAAGAAACAAAACTGAAGTAATGAGTTTGTTGGGAAGATTAAATTATATCAGTAGGTTTATTGCTCAACTCACAACAACCTGCGAGCCAATTTTCAAATTGTTAAAAAAGGATGCTGCAATCAAATGGACCGATGAGTGTCAGGAAGCGTTCGATAAAATAAAAGGGTACTTATCAAACCCACCCGTGTTGGTCCCGCCAGAGCCAGGAAGACCTTTGATTCTTTACTTGACGGTTTTGGAAAATTCATTTGGTTGTGTATTGGGGCAGCATGACCTCACTGGCAGAAAAGAACAGGCCATCTACTACCTTAGCAAGAAGTTCACAGCTTATGAGGTTAAGTATACTCATCTGGAAAAGACATGTTGAGCCCTAACATGGGTAGCTCAAAAATTAAAACACTATTTGCCATCCTACACTACTTACCTCATTTCTAGGTTGGATCCATTGAAATACATTTTTCAAAAGCTATGCCAACAGGAAGACTTGCAAAGTGGCAGATATTGCTCACAGAATTCGACATCGTCTATGTGACTCGGACTGCAATGAAGGCTCAAGCACTGGCCGATCATTTAGCCGAAAACCCGGTCAATGAGGAATATGAGCCGCTGAAGACTTATTTTCCTGATGAGGAAACAATGCATATCGACGAGGTGGAGCAAATTGAAAAACCTGGCTGGAAACTTTTCTTTGATGGAGCTGCTAACATGAAAGGAGTCGGAATAGGAGCTGTAATCATTTCTGAAACAGGGCATCACTATCCTGTTACGGCTCAACTACGATTTTATTGCACCAATAATATGGCTGAATATGAAGCTTGCATTTTGGGGTTAAGGTTAGCTGCAGACATGGGTAACCGAGAAATCTTAGTCATGGGAGATTCGGATCTTTTGGTACATCAAATTCAAGGAGAATGGGAAACTCGAGATTTGAAGCTCATACCATACCGACAATGTCTACATGATCTTTGTCAGCGGTTTCAATCAGTGGAATTCCAACATATTCCAAGAATCCATAATGAAGTTGCTGATGCATTGGCTACTCTAGCATCAATATTGCACCATCCAGACAAAGCTTATGTGGATCCAATACATATTCAAATCCACAATCAGCACGCTTATTGCAATATGGTTGAAGAAGAATTTGATGGAGAACCATGGTTCCACGACATCAAGGAATATATCAGGATGAGCATATATCCCGCACAAGCCACAGGAGATCAAAAGAGGACCATCAGGCGATTAGCAAATGGATTCTTCTTAAGCGGAGGAGTTTTGTATAAAAGAACACCAGATCTTGGATTATTAAGATGCATAGATGCCAGACAAGCTACAACTGTCATGACTGAAGTACATTCAGAAATTTGCGGACCCCACATGAGTGGATATGTGTTGGCAAAGAAAATCCTCCGAGCTGGTTACTATTGGCTTACCATGGAGATAGATTGTATCAATTTTGTGCGCAAATGTCATCAATGCCAAATACACGGAGATTTGATTCATTCTCCACCATCCGAGTTGCACACAATGTCGGCACCATGGCCTTTCGTCGCTTGGGGCATGGATGTGATTGGACCAATTGAACCGGCAGCATCCAATGGTCACAGATTCATTCTGGTAGCTATTGATTATTTTACCAAATGGGTTGAGGCCAAGACATTCAAATCAGTGACCAAGAAAGCTGTGGTCGATTTTGTCCACTCAAATATCATATGTCGATTCGGAATCCCGAAGGTGATCATCACAGATAACGGTGCTAATCTTAACAGCAACTTAATGAAAGAAGTATGTCAACAGTTTAAGATTACACATCGTAACTCTACCCCATATCGGCCCAAGGCGAATGGAGCAGTAGAAGCAGCCAACAAAAACATAAAGAAGATACTGCGGAAAATGGTAGAAGGTTCAAAACAATGGCATGAAAAATTACCCTTTGCATTATTGGGATACCGCACTACTGTTCGCACTTCAGTAGGAGCAACTCCTTATTTGTTGGTATACGGCACCGAAGCAGTAATTCCTGCAGAAATTGAGATTCCTTCCATCGGATCATTGCCGAAGCAAAGATTGATGATGATGAATGGGTCAAAACCCGTCTAGAACAGTTAAATTTGATTGATGAAAAACGATTGACCGCAGTATGCCATGGTCAATTATATCAAAGAAGAATAGAAAGAGCATACAACAAAAAGGTGCGTCCCCGGAAGTTCGAAGTAGGTCAGCATGTGCTGAAACGCATTCTTCCACATCAGGTTGAAGCAAAAGGCAAATTTGCTCCGAATTGGCAAGGACCATTCATTGTGACCAGAGTATTATCGAATGGTGCACTATGTTTAACAGATATTGAAGGCAAATGCATAGATATGGCAATCAATTCTGACGCGGTAAAGAGATATTATGCATAACTTTTGAATGTTTGTATTTAGCACTATTTCAAAGATTGAAATGACAAAGGCAATTTATTCTGCTGTCCAAACACTATACCATTTGCTTCCCCTTTGAGCCATGCTTGTTTCTTTCCTAACCTCTCTTGGAATCAATAATAATAATAAAAAAAAAGATCAAAATCTTCACTATTATGTAGTGAACTACGTTTGACCTGATTCCTCAAAGAAGGATACGTAGGCGCCTCACGGCTCGGTCATAGGGTGCACAACATGCACAATGTGCACGGAAAAGAAATATCAAGAGACCCCAATCAAGAAACTGGGGCAGGAATTGTATTGGAAATAAGAAAAGATTCCAAGAGTTGTAATTTTAAACCCATACCACAGCTATTTAGCTTTTAATACCTTTTCCATTCCTAACCTTATACCAAAAAGACCTTTCGATCAATCTTAGAAAAATGCTGATGCAAGCAAATGAAGTGGTACAAACAAGGAAAGAAAGTAAAAAGGAGAGAGTCTTATAGGTGAAAACCCGCACGGGCACCATAAGGCGACGGAAGTTGAGAGAAAAGTAAAATGAGAGAGTCTTATTGGTGAAAACCTTCGCAGGCACCATAAGGCGAAAGGGAAGTGGAGAAGTGAAAAATGAGGAAAATTGATCAATGAAAACTCTTTGAGACAATTGAAAGGAGATTGATTAAAAGACTGGGTTGATTAATCCGAAATGCATACCCTGATCATTGGTGCCAGTAATTCCAATCAGATAAGTCTTTTATTCTTTTTCCAACAGTCATCCAAAAATTGGATTTTTCTTTTCATTCTATAATTGTCGAAATCAGCGTATTTCGCTACTAATAATCTTACTTTCTCCAAGCTTTGAGATAAATTTTATTCTAAACAAATAAGAAAGAATGTCAAGGTATACTACCAAGATCCAAGGCTACAAAATACGGCCACGAAAGGTGGGAGATAAAATATGGGTGTAAGAAAGAGGAAATCAAAAGTGGATCAGCAAAGTCAGAAGAGGCATTTGATTACAGTTAAAAGGTTTTAAAGGAAAACATACAGAAGGAAATCCTATAGTCAAGGATCAATTACAAAGACAAAATAGTCTTTTCAATCATTCCAAGGCAATAAAGAAAGACGAAGAGAAACATCACCATCGGCAAGAATACCACAACCAGCCACCCTGCTTTAAACTAACGAAGTTTTCTTTGATTTTAAAACAGGGGCAAATACAATATTTGTGTCTGGAAATAACTGGTAAAGAAGAAGAAGTCAGGCGTCCACCTGGAAAATGAGGATGAGAAAAGAAGAAGTCAGGCGTCCACCTGGAGAATGAGGACAAAGAATTGAAGAATTCAGGCGTCCACATGGAGAATGAGGATGAGAATTGAAAAAATCAGGCGTCCACCTGGAGAATGAGGACAAAGAATTGAAGAAATCAGGCGTCCACCTGGAGAATGAGGATGAGAATTGAAGAAATCAGGCGTCCACCTGGAGAATGAGGATAAGAATTGAAGAAATCAGGCGTCCACCTGAAGAATGAGGATGAGAATTAAAGAAATCAGGCGTCCACCTGGAGAATGAGGACAAAGAATTGAAGAAATCAGGCGTCCACCTGGAGAATAAGGATGAGAATTGAAGAAATCAGGCGTCCACCTGGAGAATGAGGACAAAGAATTGAAGAAATCAGGCGTCCACCTGGAGAATAAGGACAAAGAATTGAAGAAGTCAGGCGTCCACCTGGAGAATGAGGACAAAGAATTGAAGAATTCAGGCGTCCACCTGGAGAATGAGGACAAAGAATTGAAGAAATCAGGCGTCCAACTGGAGAATGAGGATGGAGAATTGAAGAAATCAGGCGTCCACCTGGAGAATGAGGATAAGAATTGAAAAAATCAGGCGTCCACCTGGAGAATGAGGACAAAGAATTGAAGAAATCAGGCGTCTACCTGGAGAATGAGGATGAGAATTGAAGAAATCAGGCGTCCACCTGGAGAATGAGGATAAGAATTGAAGAAATCAGGCGTCCACCTGAAGAATGAGGATGAGAATTAAAGAAATCAAGCGTCCACCTGGAGAATGAGGACAAAGAATTGAAGAAATCAGGCGTCCACCTGGAGAATAAGGATGAGAATCAGGCGTCCACCTGGAGAATGAGGACAAAGAATTGAAGAATTCAGGCGTCCACCTGGAGAATGAGGACAAAGAATTGAAGAAATCAGGCGTCCACCTGGAGAATGAGGATAAAGAAAAAGAAGAAGTCAGGCGTCCACCTGGAGAATGAGGGCAAACAATTAAAGCAGTCAAGACACCCACCTGAAGAACGAGGGAATACAATTGAAGTGTTGAAATCAAAAGCCCGCTCATATGATAAAGGAGCACACCTAGAATCAATAAAGCAGAGAAGTCCAACAGAATCCCCAACAAGAAACAACAAGAGTTCCAAAAGGAATACGGAATAAGCCAAATGCCCAAGAGTCACCAAGATATCAAGACAACAAGAAACACAAGGGCATGATCTAGATAAGATTTTTATAATTCATGTACCATAGTCTGATTTAGCTTTTTGTATTTCCTTTAAAGTAAGGTGTAATAAGGAGGTCAGCAAGCAGTAAAAACAGCACAGAGCAGCAGTAACATCACAGTCCCATGGTAGTCCCAGCTACCAAAAATTCCCGAACTACATTGACCTGATTCCTTTATAGCCAAGGATATGTAGGAAAACCTTTGAAGCAGAGGTTCGGTCAAATCTTTCAAAAAATGTTTCCCACGGAGTATTCGAACGGGCAAGAAATCGCTCGTGTCCGCTCACTTTATCTTTGTACGAAAACTCTTCAAGTTTCCGCACAAAGAGGGGCAGCTGTGAGCACGTAATTTTTGCCTTACGAAAAACTACTCCAAAATAAATCAAAAAATAAAATAAATTTCTTTTACTGTGTAATTTCTGAATTTTGCGTGGTGTTAAATATTTGTTTATGTCCGTAAAATGTTTGTTTTGTTATAATTAAACAAAATAAAAATAAAAGTACATGTCTCATGTATATCTAGGATTTAAGTACGCATTTAATTAAGTTAATTTAAATAAAATCACAAAAATATGCATTAATTCTATTTCAAATGTTTCATTGTTTGATTGATGTTTTGTCTATGTGTTAAATAATTATTGTAGATTGATTAATATATTTTTGAGAAGTTAAAATTATATTATAGTTAATATTATTGTAATTTTGATTTTTTTTATTAGGATTTTTTTTAATAAAATCAGAAAATAAAAAAATTGCATACAAGTTATAAGATTTGGACCTGGATTAAAATCCAGGCCCAAATCAATTGAATCCCTTTCACAGCCCAATCCAAAACAGCCCTGTCCGGTCCAATTCAAAGCCAGAACCAAACGACGTCGTTTGGTCATCTCTCATCAAGGGCCGTTGGATTAAATCCAACCAACGGCCAAGATCTCATCACCCGAACCCAAGACCCTTACCCGATCCATTGACCCGGTTCAACCCGTCCCCCAACTTAAACCAAACGACATCGTTTGGTTAAGTGAATAGATCCTAGCCCTCCATTCTAATTGATCCAACGGACGATACTAATCCACCCTACCCCTATATAAATCCCAAACCTTACCCAGCCCCTAACTGAACACCCCCCCCCTCTCCGCTCCTGTTCATCATCGTTCCAAACAGACCCCTAACCCTAGCCGCCCCTATTCCCCTTCGCCTGAAACCCGGCGGCATCAACGCCGCCGGTCACCAACTTAACACCCTAGGACCTCCTGAACCTCCCCTACACTAATCCAACCTTAGTTTCCTTCGAATCAGGCCACAACTCTTCGAATCTTAAATCGAAGGTTGGCCTGAAAACTTGATCTAAACCAATCAGCCCCAAATTAACACCATGGCTTCCCCTAGTCATCCTAAGTATGGATCTGTTGGTTGTTAGGTTCGAATCCGTTCGGAACTTCTCGAATCTTCTTTTGAAGATTCGGACCAAACAAAAAGTTACCCAGATCTGTTTCAAACTCACACCAGTTACCCTCCTGGCCTCCCTCGTGCCTAGAATATCTTTGGTTCTTCTCGAATCTGACCAGAAATGGTTAAATCCCAAATCGAGTTTTTAAGAAACCTAAAAAATACCAAACTTCCGGATTCGGTTCAGATTATGATGAAGATTGAGGTTTAATCGACCTTAGTCGAAGTATTTTCAGTGGAAAATACTTCGACTAAGGTCAGTTTGATTTCAAACAAAAAAAATCCGAAGTCCAAGTTGAGTTCGAGTCAGAATTTAATTAAAGTTCAGAGGTATTTTTCTATTTATTTTTGTGTATTCTACGTGTATTGTTGTCCGTATTAATAGCTTGTTAATTTTTCATCAATTCTGTCATTTCTGTCTATTTGATCCGAATGTAAATTGTTTCTGTTGGTTGCGGTTATTTACAATATGTGTAATCGACTCGATTAAGTTCGTCGATTAGTTATATTACGAATTTTTTCATTTCTGAAAATGTTGACTAAAACAGTCTGCTTCTATTTTAGACTAGTTATTGACAAATGTTGTAAATAGTCAATTGATTAATGCTCGTCAATTAAATCATGATTGTCTGTGAATCAGTGAATTCAAATGTATGTTGTATATGTTATTGTCTGAACATTAAAAGTTTCAGGGCATTGTCAGCATTGACAATGATCCTGTGTGTGTTTGATTTTGGTTTAATGTTAAGTCCAGTCTGAATGATTTTGATAATTTCAGAAATATGCTGTTATGATGTTAGTTCTGAATTCAGTGTTGTAATGTCCAGTTTGAATTCCAGTTTACAAAAGTTGGTCAAATACAATTGTGTTTAGGAGGTTAATAGGATTGATTTAGCTGTAAATCAGAAAGATAACTGAGTCTGTACAGATTTTAGAATATGTTTTGCTGAAGGTTCTGATTTTTCAGTAATAACATTAGGATTTCAGGGGCACTTATGGGAATGAAACAGTAAAAACAGGGTGTTAGTACTAGTATATTATAATGTAATGTTAGTTGCTATTAGTTAATAATACTAATGGGGAACAAGGGATAATGGGCTGCTGAAAATCAGGGAAAAGGTTTTACATAATGGGATTTTCTGTTTTTTTTAAAAAAGAAGAAGGGGGTCCAAGAAGCACTTAAATTGCCTAGGACCAGCCCTGTATAAATACAGGAGCTGGACAGACAGTTGAAAGGGCAGAATTTTTTTTGAGTGAGAAAAAAGAGAGAATTTTTGAGTGAGAAAGAGAGAATTTTAAAAGAGGAAAAAGAAACAGAAAAGGAACAAAAGAGCATTCACACACACACACACAGATATACAACAACAGAAAAACAGAAATCAGAAACAAACTGAATTTGAAACTGAAAAAAAAACTGAAATCTGAAATGTTGTTCTTTTGTTGAATTTGTTCAACTTTATGTGATTCCACTGTTCAGTTAAAATCTGAAGTGTCTTTCAAAGTATCTTACTGTGAATCTGGGCTCTTCGAATCCTATTCTTGATCAGATTTACTGTGTTATCAGTATATTCTACTGAATTTGTTACTGCTGTAACTGCTGAAACTTACTTCTTCTACCTCCATTTTCAGGTATATGTCTTTTAAATTTTAAGTCGGAAAGAGATTTCAGCATGACCCGTCAATGAAGCTTGAATTGAAATGTTATTTTCCAATTGTCCAAGTTCATTAGTTCTAATTTTATTTTTATGTTAGTTAACTAATAGTGAATTCAATTTGATAGCTATGAGTTAAATTGTCTTATTTTGAAATTCATATAAAGTTTTGTAATAATGTTAGCTATTCCGAAATCTCATTGGTATAGATATACGTGAATTGTCAAAACAGGGAGTGAGGCATAAAAATGGGTCATTGACTACATCCCATAATACCATTAGTTGAATGTAATGATTAAGAAGTTACATTAGTAGAATATTTTGTAACAAATATGATTTTTTGTTTAGGTTGGTATAAGTTATTATATGTTATGATGACAGGTATAATCATATGAGTAAAGTAAGTTGGTATAGCTCATCATGATGTTAAAACGTTATGAATATTTACGCCAAATAGTTAGGTTATATGTAAGGTAACTTTGTTGAATTAACTTGCATAATAACGCCTTTTCTATAAATTTGATGCTTATCTACTTTCCTAAAATAAAGTGACCAAATAATTAGGTCTATTAAGATTAAAACGAGCATGTGAGAATAAGCTGATTTGTATATACACAAATGGCAACTTCTTAAATCAATGGTAATAAAAAATAGAATTTGCATTAAATAATCATGAATATTCCCGGAAAATATTTCCTTCCTTTATGAATCATTTATTTTTGGTTTCAAATGCAATTTATTCTTTGGCATATATATATGTCACATTTGTTTTAAAGTTAGTATTAATCATATTTTTATTCTGTCCTTTGACTTTGAATAATTGGAATGAATATGATTTATATTCGGAAATGGTCAATATTTAATAAATTGTGGTTTACTTTCCAAAGTTTAAAGAATATCTTAAAACAAGATTTTTCGTGATATAACAAACATTTTTTTAAAAAATTCCTTAATATCATTGCAAATATTTTTGCGCAATTAGAGATACGTTCGCGTACCCTGATTATATTTTAGAAGCAAAAATTCGGATTATGCGTACGCGCAATTTCGAACAAATATTTAGTAAAAAGATTTTTCTAAAAGCATTAAATCAATTTCATAAAAACCCAATATGTATGGTTCACCATTTAAGAAAAAAAAATAAATATTCTTGATTCAACACAATTTCGAAAAAATGTGCTTAATAAATATATTATCAAAAAATTATTGTGTACACGTACGCGTGACACAATTCCGCATTTTTAAATTTGTAACACGAATATACGTACGCGTAATTCGATTCGAAGAAGGGTCCTTAATCACGATAAGTATAAGCGGTAGCAAAATCAGATAACATCAATATATTTAATAAAATCAAGATGATTAAGCCAATAATAAAAACAGTTAAGCGACCGTGCTAGAACCACGGAATTCGGAAATGCCTAACACCTTCTTCCGGATTAACAGAATTCCTTACTCAGGATTTTTGGTTCGCAGAAAAATAAACAGAGTCATATTCTCCTCGATTCAGGGATTATAATTGGTGACTTGGGACGCCTCAAAATTCCCAGGTGGCGACTCTGAAACAAATAAACAAATCCCGTTTCGACTGTCCTTTAATTGGAGAAAACTCCCCACGCGCCCTACGGGCGCGGGAATACGGAGGTGCGACAGGGAGGCTTGGTTATTGGGTACAGATCTGGTACAGGATGCCTTGGATAAGGTTAAGATCATTCAGGATAGACTTCTCGCAACTCAGTCCAAGCAAAAGAGTTATGCCGACCGTAAGGTCTGTGATGTTGCATTCATGGTCGGAGAGAGAGTGTTGCTCCGTTTATCACCCATGAAGGTTTTAATGACGTTTGGAAAGAAGGGCAAGTTGAGCCCTAGATACATCAGACCTTTTGAGATTCTTGATCGAGTGGGAGAGGTGGCTTATAGACTTGCGTTGCCACCAGATTTATCAGCGGTCCATCCAGTATTTCATGTGTCCATGCTTTAGAAATATCACGGTGATCCATCTCACGTGTTAAACTTTAGCACTGTCTAGTTGGACAAGGATTTGACTTACAAGGAGGAGGCGATAGCTATTCTAGGCTGGCAGGTTCGTCAATTGAGATCGAAGAGTTATCCTTCAGTTCGAGTGTAGTGGAGAGGTCAGTCTGTCGAGGTAGTTACCTGGGCATCCGAGTCCGATATGCAGAGTAGATATCTCCATCTTTTTCCCAGCTCAGGTACTTTTTTATGTCCGTTCGAGGATGAACGGTTATTTTAGAAGTGGAGAATGTGATGACTCGATAGGTCATCATTTGATATAAAACTGCATCATATGTTCTGAGGCCTTTAAAACCTCATTTTATCCCTCCTCGATTAGCGTGCCCAATTCGAGCGTGATTCCGGAAATCTTTGGTGTTGAAAATTGATAAAAATAGGGATTTTTACTAAAAACTATATTTGTGTTGACTTCGGTCAATATTTTTGGAAAACGGATCCGAATTCATGTTTTGACAGTCCCGGTGGGTCCGTATTAAAATATGGGACCTGGACGTATGCCTGGAATCGGAATCGGAGGTCCCTAGCTCGAGTTATGAATTTTTGATGAAAATTGTAAGTTTGATAATTTAATGGTTTTTAAGAAATTTTTAATGTTTGATCTTGTTGGTATTGGGTCCGTATTTTGGTTCCGGAGCCCCGATACAGGTTCATTATAATATTTAAGACATGTTTGTGAAATTTGATGAAAAACAGAATTGGATTGACATAATTCGGACGTCCAGTTGTGAAAATAGGAATTTCAAAGTGTTCTTGAGGATTTCATTCGATTTGGTGCTAAATTCATTGTTTTAAGTGTTATTTTGGCGATTTGATCACACGAGCAAGTTCGTATAATGTTTTAAGACTTGTGTGCATGTTTGGTTTGGAGCCCCGAGGGCTCGGGTGAGTTTTGGATAGGCTATAGAGTGAAATGAGACTTAGACATTGCTGATATCTGCAATTTCTGGGAATTGGCCCCTGATCTCGCATTTGTGAGATCAGAGTTCGCATTTTCGAGCATGACAGATTCGCATTTGTGAGCTAATCATCGCAAATGCGAAGGGTAGCTGGGCCAGGTAGTCCTCGCATTTGTGAGAAAATATTCGCATTTGCGAAGTTGGTCTGGGGAAGGGGTTCTTCGCATTTGCGAAGAAGGGGGTCGCAATTGCGATCCTAGTTCCGCATTTGCGAACAATATGTTCGCATTTGCGACGGAAGCAGAAATGCGACAAGTTCGCATTTGCGATACCTTTCTCATATTTGCGAGCTTCGCAATTGCGAAGCTCAGGTCACAAATATGACATCTGCAGCTGTGTAAAACCTAACTTAGACGGGATTTTTCATTCATTCTTCAAATTTTCAAAACCTAAACCACAAGAGGCGATTTTCCAAACACTTTTTCTTCCCCAAATCATAGGAAAAATATAGTTTCTTTCAATCTTTCACTTCTTTTTACAAGATTTCAACCTAGAATCTAAGGTTTTCATGGTGGAATTGAGGATTTTTGGGTAGAAATTAGGGATTTGATAAATTGGAGATTTAGACCTCAAATTGAGGCCGGGTTCCAAAACCAATTGTATATCCGGGCTTGGGGGTAAATGGATAATCTGTTTTTGGGTCTGAGTTTTGGGTTTGGACCAAGCAAGCCCGGGTGTTAACTTGTGTTGACTTTTTCAATAATGGCCTCAATTGAATTCTTATTGATTGTGGGTGATTCCTAAGGTTTATTTGAAATGTTTGATTGGTAATTTGCTAGATATTGTTGGTTCGGAGGCGTGTTTGAAAGGCAAAACTGTGATTGAGATTTGAGTGACCTTTGGAGCGAGGTAAGTATTGTGTCTAACCTTGACTTGAGGGAATTAGGAACCCTCGGACTTTGTGTTATGTGAATTCCATATGAGTGGTGTATATGCAAGGTGACGAGTGCTTATACGCCACCGAATTATCTGTTTTCCCTGATTTATAGTTTTTCCTCCTATCTTAATTGTTATATGTTCTAAATGCTTTCCATGCTTAATTGCTACGTGTTAATCAATGTTTTCTTTTGTTAATCATGTTAGCTCTTTCATAGTTTCCCTAATCCCTGCTTTTGCTTAATTTGACTTGTTTGTACCTTTTAACCGTAAATTGTTGGTCTGATTTTGTTGTGTAGTATTTATTTGTGTAGATTCTCTATTGAACAAGGTTCCTTTTCTTGGTTCAGTTTGGTATTTATTTATCGTAAAGGCCTTGTGATTTAGCATGTTGATTTGACTGTGTACATTGATTGTTTGGTACTGATATTGTGGGATCGGGCTGCACATCACAACAGGTGTAATAAGGGAGGATTGATATGGTAGAATAATGGTGATTATGTATATGCGGTAGGATCAGGTTGCACGCCGCAACAGGTAGAATAAGGGTGGATTTATCTGGTGAAATAAGGGTGAATTGCGATATTGATATTGCTATATGGTGGGATCGGGTTACGCACCGCAACAAATATATATATTATTTACTATTATTGATATTGTGTTGGTAGAATAAGGAAGTATTATGTGATGTCCGGTAGGATTGGGTTGTGCGCCCAACAACCTATATGTTTCATTTTCTTGAGTTGCGTTGTCTTCCGGTACTTCTATTTGAGCTGGTAGAGATTGGTAATTTTTGACGACACTGATTTATTTTCGAGGATTTGGTTATCGTTTCTTGTTGGCTGTTTAATTCTGTATTGTATTTCAATTATTCTGTCATTATTATTGACTGCGTACAGGTTTTAGCGTAAGTGACCCGCCTTAGCCTCGTCACTACTTCGTCGAGGTTAGGCTCGGCACTTACCAGTATATGAGATCGATTGTACTGATACTGCACTCTGCAGATTTTGGAGACTATCCCAGCGGCGATTATTAACAAGCTCGGATCAAACGTTCGCGGAGACTTGAGGTACGACTATTCAGCGCCCGCAGCTCCTATAGTCCACTTCCTCTGTCTATTTAGTTGTGTACTTTCATTCGAACAGCTTGTTATATATTTCTGACCCTTATGTGTATTACTCTAGTAGTGTGTGCACTCGTGACACCAGGTTCAGGGTAATTGTAATAGATATTTAGCTAGTTCAACTTCCGCATTGGCTTGCCTAGCAAGTGTCACGACCCATTTCCATAATAGGTCATGATGTCGCCTAGCACCATTGCCGGACAAGACAATGCAGAAATATAAATAAGATCTCATTTTACTTTTACCAAAATAATTGCAGCAATTTCTTAAGTTAAAGTTAAAACAAGTAATAATCAGTAATGTACCAAAATAATTATACAAATTCCCAAAATAACAGTCTACTAATGTGTGTGTCAAGACCTGGTGTCACAAGTTGTAGGCAACTAGTAGAATATGCAAAAGAATAATTCTATCCTACTCTCCGAAATAGAATAGACAACAAAAGAAATAATGAAAGATAGACTCCATCAAGCTGCTGAACGACACAGGAAGGGAGCAACTCACCGTAGAGGTCTCGGAATATGCTCAGGGATGCACACCAGACATATAGCGAGATGTACCTGCCTCAGATCCTGTACAATAAAGTACAAAAGTGTAGTATGAGTACATAAACAATATTTACCCAGTAAGTATCATGTATAATCTCGAAGAAGTAGAGACAAAAGGTCGACTTGACACTTACTAGGGTCAAATAATATAAGAGATGAATTATACTGAGCATGGATAGAACAAATAATTAGCAGTGTATAGCAAGAACTAACAGGTCCTCTCCTAGATAATGTCTCAGCTGGCAACTTCCATTCCAGGACAAATAATAAACTCAAGTCATAGAAAAATACTGAGTAAAGCATGCGCAAGTAGTGTCGAGGTCGTACGGCCCGATCCAACATAAAAGTAAATTTGTGCACTGCCAAGGGTCGAACGGCACGAACCATAAATGCATCTATTACCCCGCTCGCGAATCAACCATGCGACGCGGTTAAATGTAATTAAACACAGCAACAATCAGACAAGAACATATACTGGGGAGCAATTACCCATTGAATTATCAACTCTCTTTAAAAAGGCCAATAATGATCATGCTCCTATTAACTAGTCTCATTTATCATAATCACCATGATTTAAACAATCCAAATTAAACATAGAGTTGGAAGAATACCACATAGAGCATGCTTTTGGGTCCTAAACTGCCCGGACTTAGCATAATAGTAGCTAAGCACTGACTCCCGTCACCTAGTGCGTACGTAGCCCCCGCATTTAATCACAAATTATTAGATTTCGTCACCTATGGGGACAATTCCCTCTTACAAGGTTAGATAGGAGACTCACCTCAATCCAAAGCGTACTTCCAATACCAAGAACGAGCTCAAACTCTCAATTTGGAGCCGAAAAATCCAAAACTAGATAAACGAGGTAGGAACTAGTCAATACAAGCTCCCAAGATCGCATTCTAACTATTTAAGCAATTTCCCACCCTTAAACACAAGTTTCCTAAAATCCGACCCCGGGCCCACATGCCCAGATTCCTAAATTTTTCGAAGAAAGTTGTTCTTTATAACCTAAGGATCAATAATATATGATTGCTACTTCATTTCATAACCAATTCCGTGGCAAAATCTAAGTTTTATCAAAACCCTAGGTTTTGCCCTAATCCCTTGATTTTTCCTAATCTTTATGTGTTAATCTACCCAAAACTCAAGTATTAAACTTAGAAATAAGGGGGATGAACTTACCTCAAGATGCTAGGTGGAAATCTTCTCTCAAGAGCTCCAAAATCGCCCAATATACGAATGCACAATGGGCAAAAATGACTGGAGCCCGTATTAAATGAAGCTCACTGCTTCAGTGATTTCCGCATCTGCGGTCAGGAGACCGCATCTGCGGTCCCGCTTCTGCGAGGAAGAGGCCGCATTTGAGAAATTGGCCAAGCGGGTTGGGACCACTTCTGCGGTCTTGAAGCCGCTTCTGCGCAGCCGCTTCAGCAGTTTTGGGCCTGGCCTGCCTTGGCCGTATCTGCGATAGGACGGCCGCTTCTGCGGTCTCGCACCTGCGGCTGACCAACCACAGATGCGGTTATGACAAAAACCAAAAGCTTATGCTCTTTTCAACCTTTCCAACTTCACTCGAGCCTCGTCCGATTGACGTTTGGGGCTCCCGGTCCCTGCCCGAACATACCGACAAGTCTAAAATCATGAAACGGACCCGCTCGAACCCTCGGAATACCCGAAACAATGCTAAATCTACGAATCACCCCTAAAACCAATTGAATCAAACTTGTGAACTTCAAGTTCTTAAATTCACTTCTAACGTGCCGAAACGTACTTATACTACTCTGATTGACACCAAATTTTGCGGGCAGGTCTTAAATGTCATATTGGACTTGTACCAGGCTCCGAAACCAACATACGAGCCCGATACCAACGTGATCAATCATTATTTAGTTTCTTTAAATCCTTAGAATTTCAGTTTAACAATTTCTAATAAAAATTCATTACTAGGGCTAGGGACCTGGGAATTCGATTCTGGATATACGCCCAGGTCCCACATTTTCACAGACCCTCCGAAAATTATCAAAATACAAATCCGGGTCCGTTTGCTAAAAATATTGACCAAAGTCAAACTTAGGCTTTTAAGAAAATATTAAGGAATCAAATGAGCATATTTCAACACAAATTCTTCCAAATCCCTAACCAACCATCCCCGCAGGTCGTAAATTAGTTAAAGAAAGTGCGATAAGTTTTATTTAGGGGAATGGGGTTCTAAAAAGCAAAACGACCAGTCAGGTCGTTACATTCTCCACCTTTTAAACAGACGTTCGTCCTCAAACGGACATAGAAAAGCACCTGAGGTGCTGAATAAATGTGGGTATCTGCTCCGTATGTCCTCCTCGGACTCCCAGGTCGCCTCCTTGACTAGTTGGCCCCTCCACTGGACCTTCACCACTAAAATCCTCTTAGATATTAAGTGGCGATCCTGTCTATCAATAATGGCAACTAGCTCCTCCTCATAACTCAGACTCTCATCCAGCTGAATAGTGCTGAAGTATAACACATGGGACAAGTTGGCTTGATACCTCCGAAGCATAGACACATGAAAAACTGGGTGAACTCCCGATAAACTAGGGGGTAAAGCAAGCTCGTAAGCAACCTCCCAACTCGCCTCAACACCTCAAATGGGCCAATAAACCTTGGGCTCAGCTTGCCCTTCTTACCGAACCTCATAACACCCTTCATTGGCGAGACTTTCAAGAGGACCTTCTCGCCAACCATGAATGATACATCATGCGTCTTCTGATCCGCGTAACTCTTCTGTCTGGACTGAGCTGTGTGAAGCCTCTCCTGAATCAACTTTACCTTGTCCAAGGCATCTTGCACCAAATCTGTACCGTATAACTTAGCCTCACCGGGCTCAAACCACCCGATAAGAGAACGAAACCGCCGACCATATAAAGCCTCAAATGGAGCCATCTCAATGCTGGACTGATAGTTGTTGTTGTAAGAAAACTCTACCAAAGGCAAGAACTGATCCCACTGTTCTCCAAAGTCAATCATACATGCTCTGAGCATGTCCTCCAAAATCTGAATTGTCCGCTCCGACTGCTCGTCGATCTGAGGATGAAATGTTGTGCTAAGCTCTACGCGGGTCCCTAACTCATTCTGAACAGCTCTCCAGAAATGGGAAGTGAATTGAGGGCCTCTATCTGATACGATGTAAATGGGCACTCCGTGCAACCTGACTATCTCCCGAATGTAAATCTGGGCCAATCCTTCTAAAGTGTAAGTAGTCACAATAGGAATAAAGTGCGCCGATTTGGTCAATCTGTCCACAATGACCCATACTACATCAAACTTCCAAAAGGTCCGAGGCATTCCAACTATGAAGTCCATAGTAATGCGCTCCCACTTCCACTCTAGTATAGGCATCTGCTAAAATAGGCCACCCGGCCTCTGGTGCTCATACTTAACCTGCTGGCAATTCAAACACTTAGCCATATACTCCACTATGTCCTTTTTTATTCTCCGCCACCAATAATGCTGCCTCAAGTCACAATACATCTTCATTGTACCCGGATGAATGGAATACCGCGAACCGTGTGCCTTTTCTAGTATCCCCTCCCTTAGACCATCATCATTAGGAACACATAGGCGACCCTAGAGTTGCAAAATGCCATCCTCTCCAATAGAAACCTCCTTGGCACTGCCCTGAAGCACTGTCTCTCTGAGAACAGCCAAATGTGGATCATCGAACTGTCGGGCCTTGATCTGCCCCAATAATGACGACTGAGCAACCATGCACGCAAGAACTCGACTGGGCTCTGAAATATCCAACCTCACAAGTCTATTAGCCAAGGACTGAATGTCCCAGGCTAGTGGTCTCTCATCTTAGAATGAATGACAAGCTACCCATACTCTTCGCTTTCCTGCTTAAGTCATCTGCGACAACATTTGTTGTGCCCGAATGATATAAAATGGTGATGTCGTAATACTTCAGCAACTCAAGCCATCTACGCTGCCTCAAATTGAGATCCTACTACTTGAACAAGTGATGTAAGCTACGATGATCAGTATAAACCTTACATGATACCCCGTAAAGATAATGCCTCCATATCTTAAGAGCATGAATAATCGTGGCCAACTCTAAATCGTGCACAAGATAATTCTTCTCATGGATCTTCAGCTGATACAAAGCACATGCAATAACTCACCCCCTACATCAATACACATCCCAATCCAATGCGTGAAGCGTTACAATATACTGTATACATCCCTGAACTGGAAGGCAACAAAAGAACTGGTGTTGTAGTTAAGGCTGTCTTGAGCTTTTGAAAGATTGCCTCACAATAATCGGACCAACGGAAAGGAGCAACCTTCTGGGTCAATCTAGTCAGAGGTGATGCAATAGATGAAAAGCCCTGCACGAATCGTCTGTAATAACCTGCTAACCCCAGGAAACTCCTGATCTCGGTCACTGAAATAGGACGTGGTCAACTCTGAACTACCTCAATCTTCTTGGGATCGACCTTAATACCCTCTCCTAACATAATATGTCCCAAGAATTCCACTGACTCTAGCCAAAACTCACACTTGGAGAACTTAGCATATAGTTTTTGCTCTCGCAAGGTATGAAGCACTACTCTCAAATGTTGTTCGTGCTCCCCCAGGCTACGTGAATATATCAAGAAGTCGTCAATAAAGAAGATGACAAAGGAATTAATATAGGTCTGAAAACCCTGTTCATCAAGTCCATAAATATCGCTGGGGCATTAGTCAAGCCAAAGGACATCACCAGGAACTCATAATGGATGTATCTAGTCCGGAATGCAGTCTTCGAAACATCCGAGTCCCGAATCTTCAACTGGTGGTACCCCGACCTCAAGTCGATCTTAGAGAACACCCTAGCACCCTACAACTCGTCAAACAAATCATCAATGCGAGGCAATGGATACTTGTTCTTGATGGTGACTTTGTTCAGCTGGCGGTAATCGATGCACATCCGCATAGTCCCATCCTTCTTCTTCACAAATAACACTGGTGCACCCCAAGGTAATACACTGGGTCTAACAAACCCCTTTGCTAACAAATCCTCAAGCTGCTGCTTCAACACCTTTGAATCCATACGGTACGGTGGGATAGATATAGGCTGGGTGACTGGAGCCAAATCAATACAGAAATCAATGTCACAATCCGGTGGCATGCTAGGAAGATCAGAAGGAAACACATCGGCGAACTCTCAAACTATTAGAACTAAATCAATCATCGAAGACTCTGCGGTGGTATCCCGAACATAAGCCAAATAAGCCAAACACCCCTTCTCGACCATATGCCGAGCCTTAAGGAAAGAGATAATCCGGCTAGACGTATCAACTGTGGAACCCTTCCATTCCAACTTTGGCAACCCTAGCATTGCTAATGTAACAGTCTTGGCATGGAAATCTAGGACGGCGTGATATGGGATAACCAATCCATGCCTAGGATGATCTCAAAGTCGATCATATCAAGCAAGAAGAGATCCGCTCTAGTCTCAAAACCACAGAATGTGACCACACAGGACCGACAGATCCAATCCACAACCACAAAATTGCCCATGGGAGTGGACATATGAATGGAGTGCCAAAAGGCGCAAGAGGAATAACCAGGAAACGAGCAAATAGTGATGATACATATGAATAGGTGGACCCTCAATCAAACAATACCGAAGCATCTCTACCATAGACGGAAATAATACCTGTGATGATGGAATCTGAGGCCAATACATCTGGCCTAGTCGGAAGGGCATATAATCTGGCTGGAGCACCGGATGGCTGACCTCCACCTGATTGAGCAGTAGCTGACTGACCTCTCCCTACCTCGTCTCTACCTCTAGGACGGCCTCTACCCACATATCCCTTGCCTCTGGGAGGTTGAGCAATCAGTGCTGAAATCATAAGCTGCTTGTCCTGCTGTACTGCCTTGCCCCGAAGTTTGGGGCAGGTCCTCTTCATGTGACCCGGATCTTCACACTCGTAGAAACCCCTTAGCACCATGGCCTGCTGCCCTGAAGTCTGAGCCTGCTAACTATAATATCCAACATAAGAACCTTGAATGGCTTATGTGCGATATGAACTCTCTGGCATGGCACTAAAGTAAGCACTCGAAGAACCCTGAAGACCAGAATACCCACCAGAGGAACCTTGAATAGCTAGTGGGCGGTAAGAACTCTCCGACATCGCACTAAAATAAGGTCTCACTAGAGTACCTCGGGGAGGTGGTGGTGGTGCTGAATATGGGGGCCTGCTGGGCTATCCCCTCCCCATGTGCCCCCTACCCCTGGCTGGGGCACCTCTGAACTCTTCAGAAAACTGAGCCCTCTTGTCCTGCTGAAACTTCTTTCTACCCCTCTGGTGATAACCCTCAATCCTGCGAGCGATCTCCACCACTAGCTGATACTCAGTACCCATCTCTACCTCTCGGGCCATGCTAGCTCGAATACCAAGATGCAACCCCGCAACAAATCTCTACACTCTCTCTGCATCCATGGGGAGAATCATGAGTGCATGGCGAGACAACTCAGAGAACCTCGCCTCATAATCGGTCACAGACATCTGACCCTGCTCAAGATGCTCAAAATGATACCGAAACTCTTCCTTCTCAGAGGTTGGAATATACCTATCCAAGAATAACTGCATGAACTGACCCCAAGTGAGGAGAGGAGAACCTGTTGGCCTACCAAGAACATAGGACTGCCACCATCTACGGGCCCTGCCCTCCAACTGAAATGTAGTGAAGTCAACTCCATGCGACTCCAATATCCTCATGTTGTGCAGTCTGTCCCTGCACCTATCAATGAAATCCTGGGCAAACTCATGACGCTCACCCCCGAAGATAGGAGAGTTAATTCTAGTCCATCTATCCAATAACTTTTGTGGGTAACCATCCGTAGTTGGTCTAGGCTCGGGCACCACTGCAGCGATTGGATGAGCCCCATATGTGGGTAGTGCACCTGGATTCTGATACACTATAGTTGCGTGACCAGGAGCCTGAGTAGTAGGGGCCTGTGCTCCCCCTCCTACCTGCGATATAGCTGTATCTGCTAGAAATAAATCAGCCTGAGTCATGATGTCCTTGAACCGCAACATACGACCCATGACCTCTTGAAATCCTGGTGCTGTCATAAAGTATGCCGGGGTAGGCTTGGCTGCGGACACCTCACCCTACTCCTCAACGATAGGATCTCCTGCAGGATCTACTAGCGGCGCTACTGGGATAGCTCTGGGACGCCCTCGTCCCCTACCTCGGGCCAGTGCCCTCCCCTAGCCTCTGCCTCGGCCTCTCGCAACGGGGGGAGCAGCTCCTCCCAGGTCTGGAACATCAGTCGTGCGTGTCCTCACCATCTGTGAGAGAATAGAAGAGGGAAATTTAGTATACCAACCACAACACAATAGGAAATGAATAAAGAGTAGTTTTCTAACACCATATAGCCTCTCGAAGATAAATACAGACGTCTCTGTATCGATCCGCAAGACTCTATTAGGTTTGCCCTTAACTTGTGAGACCTACATGAACCTAGTGCTCTGATACCATAAGTTCTCATTTGACTTTTACCAAAATAATTGCAACAATTTCATAAGTTAAAGTTAAAACAAGTAATAACCAGTAATGTACCAAAATAATTATACAAATTCCCAAAATAACAGTCTACTAATGTGTGTGCCAAGTCCCGGTGTCACAATTTGTGGGCAACTAGTAGAATATACAAAAGAATAATTCTATCCTACTGTCCGAAATAGAATAAACAACAAAAAAAATAAGTAAAGAGAGACTCCATCAAGTTGCTGAACGGCACAGGAAGAGAGCAACTCATCGTAGAGGTCTCAGAATATGATCAGGGATGCGCACCAGACTGATAGCCAGATGTACCTGCCTCAAATCCTGTACAATTAAGTATAAAAGTGTAGTATGAGTACATAAATAATATGTACCCAGTAAGTATCCTATATAATCTCGAAGAAGTAGAGACGAGAAGTCGAGTTGACACTTACTACGGTCAAATAATATAAGAGATAAATTATACTGAGCATGGATAAAACAAATAATTAGCAATGTATAGCAAGAACTAACAGGTCCTCTCCTAGATAATGTCACAACTGGCAACTTCCATTCTAGGACAAATAATAAACTCAAGTCATAGAAAAATACTGAGTAAAGCATGCGCAAGTAGTGTCGAGGTCGTACGGCCCGATCCAATATAAAAGTAAATTTGTGCACTGCCGAGGTCGTACCCCGCTCGCGAATCAACCATGCGACGCGGTCAAATGTAATTAAACATAGCAACAATCAGATAAGAAAATATACTGGGGAGCAATTACTAACTGAATTATCAACTTCTCTTTAAAAAGTCCAATAATGATTATGCTACTCTTAACTAGTCTCATTTATCATAATCACCATGATTTAAAAAATCTAAATTAAATATATAATTGCAAGAATATCACATAAAGCATGCTTTTGGGTCTAAACTACCCGGACTTAGCATAATAGTAGCTACGCACGGACTATCGTCACCTAGTGCATACGTAACCACCATAGTTAATGGCAAATTATTAGATTACGTCACCTATGGGGAAAATTCCCTCTTACAAGGTTATATAGGAGACTCACCTCGATCCAAAGCGTACTTCTATACCAAGAACGAGCTCAAACTCTCAATTTGGAGTCGAACGATCCAAAACTAGTTAAACGAGGTAGGAACTAGTCAATACAAGATCCCAAGATCGCATTCTAACTATTAAAGCAATTTTCCACCCTTAAACACAAGTTTCCTAAAATTTGAAATCGGGCCCACGTGCCCGGAATCCTAAATTTTTCGAAGAAAGTTGTTCTTTGTAACCTAAGGATCAATAATATATGATTTCTACTTCATTTCATAACCAATTCCGTGGCAAAATCTAAGTTTTATCAAAACCCTAGGTTTTTCCCTAATCCCTTGATTTTTCCTAATCTTTATGTGTTAATCTACCCAAAACTCAAGTATTAAACATAGAAATAAGGGTGATGAACTTACCTCAAGATGCTAGGTGGAAATCTTCTCTCAAGAGCTCCAAAATCGCCCAATACATGAGTGCACAGTGGGCAAAAATGTTTGGAACCCGTATTAAATGAAGATAACTGATTTCCGCATCTGCAGTCAGGGGACCGCATCTGTGGTCCCGCTTCTGCGAGGAAGAGGCCACATCTGCGGGATTGGCCAAGCGGGTTGGGACCGCTTTTGCAGTCTTGAAGCCGCTTCTGCGACAGGGGAGTCGCTTCTGCGCAGCCGCTTCTACGACTGGGGAGACGCTTCTACGATTTTGGGCCTGGCCTGCCTTGGCCGCATCTGCGAAAGGACGACCGCTTCTGCGGTCTCGCACCTTCGGCTAACCTACAGCAGGTGCGGTTATGACAGAAACCAGAAGCTTCAGCTCTTCTCAACCTTTCCAACTTCACTCGAGCCTCATCCGATTGACGCTCGGGGCTCCCGCCCCCCTCCCCCCGAGCATACCGACAAGTCTAAAATCATGAAACGGACCCGCTCGAATCCTTGGAACACCCGAAATAAAGCTTAATCTATGAATAACCCCTAAAACCAATTGAATCAAACTTGTGAACTTCAAGTTCTTAAATTCACTTCTAACGTGCCGAAACGTACTTATATTACTCGGATTGACACCAAATTTTGCGAACAGGTCTTAAATGTTATATTGGACCTGTACTGGGCTCCGTAACCAACATACGAGCCTAATACCAACATGATCAATCATTATTTAGTTTCTTTAAATCCTTAGAATTTCAGTTTAACAATTTCTAATAAAAATTCATTACTAGGGCTAGGGACCTGAGAATTCGATTCTGGATATACGCCCATGTCCCACATTTTCTACGGACCCTCCGCAATTGTCAAAATACAAATCCGGGTCCGTTTGCTAAAAATATTGACCAAAATCAAACTTAGCCTTTTAAGAAAATCTTAAGGAATCAAATGAGCATATTTCAACCCAAATTCTTCCAAATTCCGAACCAACCATCCCTGCAGGTCGTAAATTAGTTAAAGAAAGCGCGGTAAGTTTTAGTTAGGGGAACGGGGTTCTAAAAGGCAAAATGATCGGTCGGGTCGTTACAGCAAATGTAATGTTAAGCGCCATCACGGTCCCAATGGTGAGAAATCTGAGTTTTGACACATACTATATTATAAGTATAAAGACCCTACATTAAAGTTCAAAGACTAAAATGGCCATGTAAGCTCTTTAGGTAAAGTTAATTTTCTAAATTATGGGTTACCTTTTGAATTGAACGTATTTTCTGTTGTTTGATGTGAATAATATAATACTTATTTATTGAAACTCTATGTGTTTGGTTCATGGGTTTATGTTTATTTTTTCATTTCGTTTGTTCATTATTTGTTGTTCTTTGTAATTAAAGAGCATGCACTTCTTTTACTTTTCGAAATAGTTGAGATTTTCTTCAAAGTATTATATTTACTCATAAAACTATCTTTATTGGTTGATTTGCTTTACCAAAAGAGCTTACATAGCCAATTAGTCTTTTAACTTTGATATAGGGTTTTCACGCTTATAATATAGTATGATAACTGAAAAGTGGCTATTGTAAATTTTATCCGAGACAGGGACCACACAAGCTTCATATTTGTGTAATTTACATTTTTATGCAACTAGGGGTAGCGAACGAGAAGGTCGTATCGGATATGGGACCGGTCAAAAGCGAGTAATGAAAAATGGATAAATTATCCAACCCGGCCCATATTTAATACGGATAAGAAACGAGTTAACCAACGGATAATAAGGGTAACCATATTATCCATGACTTCATAAATATGATCATTTTTGATAAACTGATCTTACTTGCCCATCATAAGTATTGGATATTTAACTAGTACATTTTGTCCATTTTGTTTGTTTACTATTGCAACAGTAGAACTACTTTTTTTTATTGATAAACTGGACATTTATTTTATAGAAATAGAACTAGGGGTTACAAACAGTCTGATCCTGGGGATCATTACTAGTGGTTGATAAACCATGCATGGCATGTTGATTACCAATTCTTGCTAGATGGCTACAAGTAGCAACTGAGATAGTCTTTACATAAACATGTCTACCCTCAGTCGTCAGCATCCTGGCCATGACAAAGGGTGGAGGAAAATACAAAAGTTCTATATTATTGAAGGTAGTAAGAGATATTGCATGTTTTGTCAAGAGGTGGGCTACTTCATTTCCTTGCCAGAAATTATGCTGCATTACCACCATGCCCATTTGGGATAGAAGCAACCTGCATGAGTAAATAATAGATTCATAAGCTATGCATCCCTCTTAGATAAATTTAATTACCTGTGCCGCATTCGTTTCAATTTTCAAAGGAAATAAGTTCCTTTCATTTGCAATGAGCAGCCCTTGGTGGAGGGCCATGAGTTCCATGTGGATTGGAGCTCTTGAAATTAATTTCATAGTGAATCCTAATGTCCAATCTCCCTTTTAGTTCCTAAAAACACCTCCTAGGCCACCAGTAGAATCATTTCTATTAAAAGCTCTGTCAATATTTAGTTTGTACCAACCTGGGCGAGGAGAAATCCAGTAGAATTTTATTTTAATTTTCCTATCCTGGTTGAATTCACGCTCTGTTTGTAACTTATATTCAATGGTTTGGTTCATGGTCCATTTTAAAGAGATAGTGTTGTAGTTGTTGTTATGTTATTATTATTTCTGTTAACCCATAAATTCCATATAATGAAAGGAAATAAGTTGTACCATGAAAGATGATTATTGGTTAGGGGAGGGTTTTTATCATGAAGGTAAGATAGTCAATTATCCCTGTTTGGATGGAAGTTAGTTGTGCTAATGCCTAATTAGTTCCAAAGGATTTGATCAATAGAGTAGTTAAGAAAAATATTGTCAAATGTTTCCGGCTCTTTGTGACATATTATGCATTGTTCATTGATATTCATACCTATATGAGCTAGGTAGTTTCTACATGGGAATCTATTAGGGAAGCATAGCCATAGAAAGTATTTTATTTTGTTAGGACAATGTAACTTCCATATCCAATTACAATTTACTGATATGGGCAAGTTATTTTCTATAAGATCATAACAAGATTTTGTAAAGAAAGAACCCTATTCATTGATGTCCAATATTAGGGTGTCTTTGTTTCTGTGATGACCCAAAAGGTCATCTCTTATTTTAGAAGTCAAATCTGTATTTCGAGACCTTTAAAACCTATTTTTGTCTCTTCTCGATTTGCATGCGTTGTTCGGGTGTATATCCAAAAAGCCTTTATGTGAAAATTTGAGAAAAATGCTACACTTTGCCTCTAAAAATTGAATTAAGTTGAATTCGGTCAACATTTTAGGTAGACCTGGACCCGTGATTTAATGTCCAATATTAGGGTGTCTTTGTTTCTGTGAAAAATATAGAACATGGGAGTATGCCAGGAATTGAATTTCGAGGTCCCTAGCCCGAGAAATGAATTTTTGAAGAAAATTGTTTAACTGAAAATATAATAGTTTTTGGAAATTTAACGATACTTGATTTCGATGGTATCGGGCCCGTATTTTGGTTTCGGAGCCCGGCATACGTTTAGTATGGTATTTAAGTTATGTTTGTAAAATTTGGTGAGTTTATATGACTTGATTCGGTCCCTCGGTTGTAAAAATAGAAACTTTAAGTATTCTTGAGATTTTCATTGATTTTGATGCTAAATTCGTAGTTCAAGGTGTTATTTTGGCGATTTGATCGTGCGAGCAAGTCCGTATGATGTTTTTAGACTTGTATGTATGTTTGGTTTGGAATCCCGAGGGTTCGAGTGTGTTTTGGATAGGGCACAGAGTGTTTTGGACTTAGAGACTTCTGTTGTTTTGCTATTGCAGGTGCACAGATGTATCCTTCTTCGCATTCGCGAAGGAACTCTTGCGAACGCGAAGAGTAAAATTGTCCGAGGGAAATTTCCTCCTAGGTGAACGCGTGGCACAGGTCGCGAATGCAGAGCGTTGGGGGCGTTACCCTTCGTGAACGCGACTTGGCTATCCCGAATGCGAAACACATTTTGGCAGGGACCTGGGGGAGGGGATCGATACACTACGCGAACGCGGCTAGCAGCTCGCGAACGCGAAGGTTGGGGGGGGAATACCTTCGAAAACGCGTAGTGTGTCTCGCAAACGCGAAGGTTAATAGGACCGCTGCTTCGCAAATGCGACATGCTTCTTGTGAATGTGAAGAAGACCTGTCTAGTGATTTTAAAACAGAACCTAGATCGGGATTAGACCAAAATTTCATATCTTCTTCCATAGAATCCGACCTTTGGCGATTTTTGAAGTGGGGACTCAAAACCAAATTATAGGTTTGTGTTCTTAAACTCATCTCTTTCATTTTCCATCAACAGTCATTAGATTTCTAGGCCTAAATCTTGTTCTTTAAGGCTAGAAATTAAGGATTTTGGGAAATCGGGGATTTTGCAAATTTGGGAATTTAGACCTCAATTTGGGATCGAATTCCGAAACTAATTACATATTTGGGCTCGTGGTTGAATGGGTAATTGGGTTTTGGTTCAAACCTTAAGTTTTGACCAAGCAAGCCCGGGGTCGGGTTTTGACTTTTTGGGAAGAATGTTAGGAAACCTATAATTATGTATTGGAATTGATTTATTTAGCACTAATTGATGTTAACTTATGATTAGATATGAGTGGATTGGTGGTGAAATCTAAAGGGAAAGTGGTATTTGAGGCTTGAGTTTGGCCGTGGAATCGAGGTAAGTGTTCGGTCTAACCTTAGCTTGAGGGAATAAGTGTTGTTGTCTTATTTGCTACGTGTTAGTATTGAGTACGACGTATAGGTGTGGTGACGAGTATCTATACATTGGTGTCGAGCATTCAAGTGAGTCTTATATTGTGATTGTTGTGACTGTTATTATGTATTATTCATGCTTAAATTGATGATTATCCATGTCACGACCCAAAAATCCTCCGAAGGAGTTGTGATGGCACCTAGTCTCTAAACTAGGTAAGCCTAACATAAACTGAAATAACATTGATATTTACTTACTTTTAATTAAATTACTCTGAACAAATTATAATTTCCAGAACCGGTGGTATAAGTCACAAGCCTTTCTAAGAGTAGTTATAAAAAATAAATACAACACTGCTCCGAAACAAAAGGAACAAATGGAAATAAGTACAAATAAAGGTGGCTCCGAGGCCTGTGAACGTTGTAGCAGGTTTACCTTGAGTCTCCACCGCAACGACCCTCAAAACTACTACCAATCAAATACCTAGATCTGTACACAAAAATATATAAAAGTGTAGTATGAGCACACCACGACGGTGCCCAGTAAGTATCAGGACTACCTCGGTGGGTAGTGACGAGGAACAGTCCAGACACGTACTGGTCAAATAAATTGAACAGGATTTGATAATAAACTATCAACCTAGAAATGACATAGTAATATCAACAGCAGGGAAAGAACAAACTACAATCAGTAGAAACAATAAAGAGAACACACGGGTGGAAATGAAGATAATCAAATAATTTAACACCAACATAGCTGGGACACAGACAAGTAAAAATGTACTCAAACAAGGAAGGCGATGTCAGCTCAATAAATCATATCATTTCTGATGCACAATTTCCAATCATCTCAAACTCGATGTCTCACATCATAACCTCAATTACCAAACTTTTAGCACACCTGGCACCTTGTGCCCATATATTTATATCTCTCTTTACACAATAACGTTCTCATATTACTCAGTACATAGGGTCCATAATCAATGCAGTTAAGATGTTCAAGGAGTCTCATTTACATAACATAAAGTAGAGTACAACTTCTAAGCTAATTAGGAACTCAGCAAGAAAAGATGAAATTATTTTTAGAAATTATTTGAATAAAGAAAGTACCATTTTTAATTAAAGTGCAACATCAAAAGAATTATTACCTTTATCATGGGATTTAAGAAATTAACTTAGTAGAAATTACTTTTTAAGTAAAATACAACCTCAAATGGTTTGAGGGAATTTAATTGAGGTAACTGAATAAAAAAATGAAACAATTATTGAAATTTGAAGTATTGAAATATATATATATATATATATATATATAAATACGGCGAAGTATTGAAAACTCTATGGGGTTCAATCACAAGGGTCACGGTAGTAAAGAAATCTGAATAATTAAAACACTTGAGTTGATAACTACAAAGAAACACAACAAACAGAAAGTGCACGGCATCACCCTTCGTACTTTATCACTCTTCCTCACAATATGCATAAATAGAAATGTGCACGGCATCACCCTTCGTGCTTTAAGCTCTTCCTCACAATATCATGCACGACATCACCCTTCGTGATTTACTCTCTCTCACAATATCATGCACGACATCACCCTTCGTGCTTTACACTCTTCCTCATCCAAACAATAGAAACAATAACATCACGGCAAGGAAATCAACAATATGAACAATAATATCCCGGCAAGGGAGTCAACAATAGAAACAATAACATCCCGGCAAGGGAATCAATAATAGAAACAATAACATCCCGGCAAGGGAATCAACAATAGAAATAATAACATCCCGGCTAGGGAATCAATAATAGAAACAATAACATCCCGGCAAGGGAATCAACAATAGAAATAATAACATCCCAGCAAGGGAATTAACAATAGAAACAATAACTACAATTAGAATAGAAGACTAAAATCCTAAGGGGAAGTCCCCCACACAAGGTTGGGCAAGATACTTACCCTAATCCGGCCAATTCAATACTCAATTTAGCTTTTCCTTTACCAATTCATCAATGCTCGACTCAATCTATCCAAAAACGACTTGAATACATCAAACAATGGAAGAGAAAATAATTCTAATTAACAAAACTATGATTCTTATACAATTTACAAAAAGTCAACAATAGTCAACTCCCCGGGCCCGCACCTCGGAACCCGACAAATTATACAAAAATCGAATAAACATTCCGATATGAGTTCACCCATACAAAAATTATCCAATTCCAATACCATTTGGTCCTTCAAATCATCATTTTATATTTTTGAAAAATTTCACAATTTTTTCAAATTACATCCCAAATCACGAATCAAATAATAAATTCAATGATAGATTCATGTATTCTAGCTAAATCCGAGTTAGAATCACTTACCCTGATAAATTTCATGAAAAACCTTCGAAATATCGCCAAGATCTGAGCTATCTAGGTCAAAATATGAAATAAAATCCTAAACCTTGTATTTATAGTGCACCTCCCAGACTTCCATCACTGCTGACTGCAAAAAAAACCATCGCTGACCGCGGAGAATGTTGACTGCAGTGACATGCTTTAGTGTTTTGGTCATAACTTTCTCTACAGATGTCTAAATAGTGATTTCTTTACCTTTATGGAAACTAGACATGAAGGGCTACAACTTTTGTTTTTCAATCATCTCCAAATTCCTTGTAGATCAAAAGATATAAGCTTCTGAATTCGGACTAGCGATCCTGCAGAACATCTTGATGCGCGGCCGCACACGAAATTATGCGGTCCGCACAGAGGTCCGCAAAATTTTAGTGCAGTCCGCACTCTCCTCTGCAGTCCGCATATATTTGGTACGGTCCGCGCTCCCAAAAGTGCCAGAACCATCTCAGAGTACCGAAATGCCCGAACTCGCTCAAAATTCACCACGAAACACACCCGAGGCCCACAGAACTTCAACCAAATGTACCAACACATACCATAACATCATACGAACTTAGACCCACTTTCAAATCACTTCAAACATCGTTAAGACCACGAATCAGATGCCCAAACACATGAAAATCACTATTAACTTCAAGGACCTCTAGAATTACAACCAAGCGTCCGAACCATATCAAATAAACTCCAAACGATACCAAATTTTGCAGGTAAGTCCCAAATGACATAACAAAGTTGTTCCAACTTTTGGAATTGCATTCTGACCTCGATAACATAAAAGCCAACTATGGATCAAATCTCTCCATTTTCCAAACTTCAACTTTTCCAACTGTCACCAAAATGCCTCAAATTACCCTACGGGCCTCCAAACCCAAATCCGAACACACACCCAAGTCCAAAATCACCATATGAAGCTACTGACATTATCCAAAACTCATTCCGAAGCTGTTTACTCAAAAGTCAAATTCCTATCAAATTCTCTCCGCTTAAGCTTCCAGGACTATATTCCTTCTTTCCAATTCGGCCCCGATTCATCCGAAAACTGAATCCAACCCTGCACACAAGTCGATATACATAATATGAAGCTGCTCTTGAACTCTAACTGCCGAACCAGATATTGTTCAAAATAACCAGTCGGGTCGTTATAATCCATGTTGAACAAGACTTATGATATTTTCTGGGTAATTGACCATTGTTGAGTATTGACTCAAGTTGAGACTTATTTTGTGAAGTTAGCTGTTGAAACGAGATTGGTTATAGTTGATTCCCTTATCGGGATGTTATTATTTCTATTGTTTGGGTAAGGAAAGAGTGATAAAGTACGAAGGGTGATGCCACTACAATTAGAATAGAAGACTACATATGGTGAGGAAGAGAGATAAAGCACGAAGGGTGATGTCATGCATATTTCTATTATTCATATGGTGAGGAAGAGTGATAAAGCACGAAGGGTGATGTCATGTACATTTTTATTATTGATTGCATGGAGAGGATTGAGAGTAAAAGCATGAAGGGTGATGTCGTGCATTCATTTTTTGTTTGCTGTGATTATTAGTTGTTGTCAGTTCAAGTGCATTAATTGTTTCATTTCCGTTATTACTGTGATTTCTTATTTTGGTACCCCCATAGCATGTTGCCCCTTCTCATTAATTTCTGTTTAGCTTCTATTATTATTATTCTGTTAGATATTGTTTAACTGCATAGGTTTATGTTAGTTGACGTGCCCTAGCCTTGTCACTACTTCGCCGAGGTTAGGCTCGGCACTTACCAGTACATAGGGTCGGTTGTACTGATACTCCACTCTACACTTTCTATGCATATCCTAGTATTGGACCATACGGACCGCAGTTCGAGGTTGTTGCCTTCAGTCCATCGGAGACCTAAGGTAGTCCTGTAGGCATCTGCAGGCCCTGGCGTACCCTTCTATCCTATTTCTTTTCTGTTTTACCTACTTTCGAGATAGATGTATATTTCTTTGTTCAGAACATTATTTGTAGTAATTGTAGACTGTCCGTGAGTGATGACACCAATTCTGGGTGGAGTTTTATTACGGTTTCATTATTTGTATTAAGATATTTTGTTAAATTTTATTTTTTCCCATTTAATCTGCTGATTTACTTTTGTTAACTTGTAAATTGTTAAAAGATAAAGGAAAAAGGTAAAATAATCGGTAACGTTGGCTTGCCTAGAAGATACAATGTTAAGCGCCATCACGGTCCCGATGGTGGGAAATTCGGGTTGTGATAAGTTGGTATCAGAGCTCTAGGTTGCTTAGGTCTCACAATTCATGGACAAACTTACTAGAGTCTAAAGGATCGGTACGGAGACGTTTGTGTTTATCCCCTAGAGGCTACAGAGTTAGGAACAATTTCACTTCTATTCATCTCTATCATGCGGTTTGATTTCTCAATGCTAATTGAACTTCTACTCTATTTTTTCGCAGATGGCGAGAACACATACCGCTTCATCAGCTGATCAGCAGCCCGAGCCCCAAGAGAAAGCTCCTATAAGGAGCAAAAGACAAGGTCAAGACCGTGCTAGAGGCCGAGGTAGGGGAAGTGCTCAGCCCAGAGCACCAACACTAGCGATGGAGCCTCAGTTAGAGTTTGATGATGAGGTTTCGGCCCAGACCATTCCAGCAGAACCAGCTCAGGTTCTAGAGGGGTTCATCACTTCCCGGTACTCCAGGATGCTCTGGTCCATCTAGTGGGCCTTATGGAGAGTGTCACTCAGGCATGCATATTTCCTGTGGCACCAGCCATCGCTCAGGATGGGGGGGGAGTATAGACTCCCGCTACTCGCACTCCGGAGCAGATGGCTCCCCAGTTTCAGACTCCAACAGCTCAGCCAGTTAGGGTAGTTCCACCAGGTGTTGTAGCTTAGACCGGTGATGGATCAGCTATCTTCAGATGCTTTGTGGAGATTGGACAGGTTCACTACTACCTATGGCAGTACATCTTCAGAAGATCCCTAGGACTATTTTGATAGCTGTCATGAGTTTTACAGAACACGGGGATAGTGAAGACCAATGGGTTCGACTTTGCTACTTTCTGTCTGTCAGGTTCCGCCAAGAAATGGTAGAGAGATTATTGTTTGGCTAGACTAGCTGGATCACCAGCTCTCACTTGGGACCAGTTCTCGCAGCTATTTATCGAGAAGTTACTTCCCGTCACTTTGAGATAGGAGTACCGCAGGCGGTTTGAGCATTTTCAGCAAGGTTCTATGACTGTCACCCAGTACAAGACGAGGTGTATTGATTTGGCTTGTCATGCTCTTCTGATACTCCCCACCGAGAGAGAGGGTGAGGAAGTTTATTGAGGGACTTGCTTAACCTATTAGATTGCAAATGGATAAGGAGTCAGGGAGCAAGATTTCTTTTCAGGATGCGGTCATTATGGCCAGGTAGGTTGAGATAGTTCTAGCTAAGGGGAGTGGCTAGGGGTCTGACAAGAGGCCTCGTCATTCTGGCAGATTTAGTGGTTCCTCATCCGGAGACAAGGATTCTTTTGGTAGAGGACATCCTCTCAGGCCGTTTCATTCAGCACTTCAGGCTTCTCACGGTGCTCCAGGTAGCCGTGGTTCTTATATGTAGTATTCTAATCAGCTACCCTATAGTGCACCACCAGCTCCTATCAGTGCACCTCCACTCCAGAGTTTTTAGGATGGTTACTCAGGCTGTTAGGGTCAGTTTCAAGGTCAACAATCTTAGTAGCTGAAGTCTTGTTATACTTGTGGCGATACGAGACATATTGCTAGATTTTTCCCTCGAGCCTCGAGCAGATCTCAACATCATGGTTCTCGTGCCATGATTCCAGCACTGGGTGTTCCACCGCCCGCTCATCCAGCTAGAGGTTGGGGTCGAGGTATTAGAGGTAGAGGTCAGGCCATTAGAGGTGGAAGTCAGGCCACTAGAGGTGGAGGCCAGCCAGTAGGAGGCCGTCCCAGGGATGTAGTTCAAAGTGGTGGGGCCCATCCCCAATGTTATGCTTTCCCATCTAGGCATGAGGCTGATTCCTCCGATGTAGTTATCACAAGTACTATTCTGGTTTGTAGTAGAGATGTTTTAGTTCTGTTTGATCAGGGGTCTACATACTCCTCTGTATCTTCTTATTTTTCTTCATATTTGGCTATGCCTTGTGATTCTTTGAGTGCTCTCGTATATGTGTCCACATCGATGGGTGATTATATTGTTGTAGATCGTGTCTATCATCCGTGCATGGTTGTTATTAGGGGTCTTGAGACTAATGTAGATCTCTTACTTCTCGATATGGTAGATGTCGATGTTGTTTTGGGGATAGATTGGTTGTCACCTTATCATGCCATTTGGATTGTCACACCAAGATCATGACCTTAGCATTGCCGAGTTTGCCTCGATTAGAGTGGAGAGAGACTCATCGTCATTCTACCAGCAGGGTTATCTCATATATGAAGGCTCGGGTGTATGGTCAAGAAGGGGTGTTTGGCTTGTTTGGCTTATTTGGCTTATGTCCGCGATTCTAGTGTTGAGGTTCCTTCTATGGATTTTGTGCTAGTTGTTCGAGAGTTTCCCGAGGTATTTTCTTCAGACCTATCGGGGATGCTACCCGACAGGATTATTGACTTTTGCATTGATTTGGATCCGGGCACTCAACCTATTTCTATTTCGTCATATCGTATGGCCCTGCCAGAGTTGAAATAATTGAAAGATCAGTTGCAAGACCTGCTTGATAAGGGCTTTATTAGACCTAGTGTCTCGCCTTGGGGTGCGCCGGTGTTGTTTGTTAAGAAGAAGGATGGATCGATGAGGATGTGCATAGATTATTGGTTGTTGAACAAAGTCACCATTAAGAACAAATATCCATTGTCGAGGATGGATGGTTTATTTGATCAGCTTCAGGGTGACACTGTATTTTCAAAGATTGATTTGAGGTCTGTCTACCATCAGTTGAGGATTAGGGCATCCGATGTCCCTAAGACAGTTTTTCGCACTCGGTATGGGAATTATGAGTTCTTAGTAATGTCATTTGGGTTGACAAATGTCCCAGCAGCTTTTATGGATTTGATGAATCAGGTGTCAAACCTTATCTGGATTCCTTTGTGATTGTTTTCATTGATGATATCTTGATCTACTCCCGCAGCCGAAAGGAGCACGAACATCATTTTCGAGTCATTCTCTAAACTCTGAGAGATAGTCAGTCGTATGCTAAATTTTTGAAATGTGAGTTTTGGTTGAGTTCAGTAGCATTCCAGGGTCATGTCGTATCAGCAGAGGGTATTCAGGTGGATCCTAAGAAGATTGAGGCGGTCAAGGACTGGCCTACACCTACACCAACTACAGAGATCCGGAGTTTCTTGGGTTTGGCGGGTTATTACCGTCAGTTTGTGGAGGGTTTTTTATCTATAGTAGCCCCGATAACTAGGTTGACCCAGTAGGGAGCCTAGTTCAGGTGGTCGGATGAGTGTGAGGCATGCTTTCAGAAGCTCAAGTCAGCTTTGACTACAACGTCAGTGTTGGTATTGTCCACAAGTCCAGGGCCATATACAGTATAGTGTGATGCATCTTGTATTAGACTTGGTGCGGTGTTGATGCAGAATGGAAAGGTTAATGCATATGCTTCGCGGCAGTTGAAGATCCACGAGAAAAATTATCCAGTTCATGATTTGGAGCTAGCAGCTATTGTTCACACACTGAAGATTTGGAGGCACTATTTATGTGGCGTGTCGTGTGAGATGTTCACGGATCACAAGAGTTTGCAATACTTGTTCAAGCAGAAGTAGCTAAATTTGAGGTAGAGGAGGTGGTTGGAGCTATTGAAAGACTATAACATCACCATCTTGTATCATCCTGGGAAGGCCAATGTAGTGGGTGATGCTTTGAGTAGGAAGTCAGCCAGTATGGGCAGCCTTGCGTATATTCCAGTCAGTGAGAGACCGTTTGTTTTGGTTGTTCAAGCTTTAGCCAATCAGTTTGTGAGGTTGGATATTGTTGAGCCCAGCCGTGTTCTAGCTTGCACAGTCGCTCGTTCTTCATTATTTGAGCATATCAGAGATCACCAATATGATGATCCTCATTTGCGTGTCCTTAAAGATACAGTGTGGCACGGAGATGCCAAGCAGGTTACAGTTGGAGATAACGAAGTTTTGAGGATACATGTTGAATTTGTGTGCCTAATGTGGATGGACTTCGTGAGTTAATTCTAGAGGAGGCCCATAGTTCCCGGTATTCTATTCATCCGGGCACCGCTAAGATGTATCAAGACTTACGACAGCATTATTGGTGGAGGAGGATGAAAAAGGATATTGTTACGTATGTATTTTGGTGTTTGAATTGTCAGCAAGTAAAGTACGAGCATCTGAGACCTGGTGGTTTGCTTCAGAATATTGAGATTCCTGAGTGGAAATGGGAGCGTATCACTATGGACTTCATTGTTGGACTCCCACGGACTCATAGGAAGTTCGATGCAGTGTGGGTTATTATGGATAGGCTGACTAAGTCAGCACATTTCATTCCTATGGCAGTTTCCTATTCTTCTGAGTGGTTGGCAGAGATTTATATCCTGGTGATCATTCGTCTTCATGGTGTGCCCGTGTCTATCATTTTTGACTGAGGTAGGCAGTTTACCTCGCATTACTGGAGGGCAGTACAACATGAGTTGGGTACGTGGGTCAAATTGAGCACAGCATTTCATCCTCAGACGAACGAACAGTCCGAGCGTACCATTCAGATTTTGGAAGATATGCTTTGAGCATGTGTTATTGACTTCGAAGGTTTTTGGGATCAGTTCTTGCCATTAGCAGAGTTCACCTATAAGAACAGTTATCAGTCGAGCATCTAGATGGCTCCCTATGAGGCATTATATGGTAGGCAGTGTCGGTCGTCGGTTGGGTGGTTTGAGCCGGAAGAGGCTCGGTTGTTGGGTACAGATTTAGTTCAGGATGCCTTAAAGAAAGTTAAGATCATTCAGGATAGGCTTTGTACAACTCAGTCTAGGCAGATGATTTATGCCGACCATAAGGTTTGTTATGTGGCATTCATGGTTGAGGAGCGAGTGTTGCTTCGGGTATCGCCCATGAAGGGCGTGATGAGATTTGGGAAGAAGGGCAAGCTAAGTCCAAGGTTCATCGGACCTTTTGAGATCCTTGATCGAATGGGAGAGGTGGCTTACAGACTTGCGTTGCCACCAGGTTTATCAGCTGTGCATCCAGTGTTTCATGTGTCCATGCTTCGGAAGTATCACGATGATACATCCCACGTGTTAGACTTCAGCACTGTCCAGTTGGACAAGGACTTGACATACGAGTATGAGCCAGTAGCTATTCTAAACCGCCACGTTCGTCAATTGAGATCGAAGAGTTACTCTTTGGTTCGTGTTCAGTGGAGAGGTCAGCCTGTCGAGGTAGCTACCTAGGAGTCCGAGTCCGATATGCGGAGCCGAGATTCCCATCTTTTCACCGACTTAGGTACTTTTCTATGTCTGTTCGAGGACGAACAGTTGTTTTAGAGGTGGAGAACGTGATGACCCAAAAGGTCATCTCTTGTTTTAGAAGTCAAATCTATATTCTGAGGCCTTAAAAACCTCCTTTTGTCTCTCCCCGATTTGTGTGCGCAGTCTGGACGCATATCCGGAAAGCCTTTATGTAAAAATTTGAGAAAAATGCTGAATTTTGCCTCTAAAAATTGAACTAAGTTGACATCGGTCAACATTCTGGGTAAACGAACCCGGACCTGTGATTTGACGATCCTGGAGGGTCCGTAGAAAAATATGGGAGTTGGGCATATGCCCGAAATTAAATTCTGAGGTCCCTAGCCCGAGAAATGAATTTTTGAAGAAAATTATTTAACTAAAAATATAATGGTTTTTAGAAATTAAACGATGCTTGATTCGATGGTATCGGGCCCGTATTTTGGTTCCGATTCCCGCCACAGGTTTAGTATGATATTTAAGTTATGTATGTAAACTTTGGTGAGAAACAGAGTTCAGATGACTTGATTTGGACCCTCGGTTGTAAAATAGAAACTTTAAGTGTTCTTGAGATTTTCATTGATTTTGATGCTAAATTCGTAGCTCTATGTGTTATTTTGGTGATTTGATCGCGTGAGCAAGTCCGTATGATGTTTCTAGACTTGTATGCATGTTTGGATTGGAACCCCGAGGGCTCGAGTGAGTTTTGGATAGGTCAAGGGTGTTTTGGACTTAGAGATTTCTGTTGTTTTGCTGTTGCAGGTGCACAGATGTATCCATCTTCGTATTCGCGAAAGAACTCTCACGAACGTGAAGAGTAAAATTGTCTGAGGGAAAATTCCTCCTACGAGAATGCGAGGCACAGGTCGCAAATGCAGAGTGTTGGTGACGTTACCCTTCGCGAACGCGACCTGGCTATCGCGAACGCGAAGGTTATTTTGGCAGGGACCTGGGGGAGGGAATTGATACACTATACGAACGCGATCAGCGGTTCGTGAACGCGAAGGTCAGGAGGGAAATACCTTCATGAACGCGTAGTGTCTCTTGCGAACGCGTAGTGTGTCTCGTGAACACAAAGGTTAATAGACCTGTCCAGTGATTTTAAAACAGAACCTAGGTCAGAATTAGACCAAAATTTCATATCTTCTTCCATAGAATCCGACCTTGGGCGATTTTTGAAGTTGGGATTCAACACCAAATCATAGGTTTGTGTTCTTAGACTCATCTCTTTCATTTTTCATCAACACCCATTAGATATCTAGGCCTAAATCATGTTCTTTAAGGGTAGAAATTAGGGATTTTGGGAAATTGGGGCTTTTGCAAATTTGGAAATTTAGACCTCGATTTGGGGTCAGATTCCGAAACTAATTACATATTTGGGCTCGTGAGTGAATCGGTAATTAGGTTTTGGTCCGTATCTCGAGTTTTGACCAAGCGGGCCTGGGGTCGGGTTTTGACTTTTTGGGAAGAATGTGAGGAAACCTATAATTATGTATTGGAATTGATTTATTTAGCAATAGTTGATGTTATAAAGTTAATTATGATTAGATACAAGTGGATTGGAGGTAAAATCTAAAGGGAAAGCGGTATTTTAGGCTTGAGTTTGACCGTGAAATCGAGATAAGTATCTGCTCTAACCTTAGCTTGAGGGAATAGGTATTGTTGTCTTATTTGCTATGTGTTAGTGTTGAGTACGATGTATAGGTGTGGTGACGAGTATCTATATGTTGGTGTCAAGCAATTCCTTTTTAAGTAAAATACAACCTCAAATGGTTTGAGGGAATTTAATTGAGTAACTAATTGAATAAAAAAATGAAACAATTATTGAAATTTGAAGTATTAAAATATATATATAAATATGGCGTAGTAAATACGGTGATGTATTGAAAACTCTAAAGTGTTCAATCACAAGGGTCACGATAGTAAAGAAATTTGAACAATTAAAACACTTGAGTTGATAACTACAAAGAAACACAACAAACAGAAAGTGCACAACATCACCCTTCATGTTTTATCGCTCTTCCTCACAATATGCATAAATAGAAATGTGCACGGCATCACCCTTCGTGCTTTACGCTCTTCCTCACAATATCATGCACGACATCACCCTCCGTGATTTATTCTCAATAATATGGCACGGCATCACTTTCGTACTTTTACTCTCAATAATGTAGCACGACATCACCTTTCGTGCTTTAACTCTCTCTCACAATATCATGCATGGCATCACCCTTCGTGCTTTACACTTTTCCTCACCCAAACAATATAAAAAATAACATCATGGCAAGGAAGTCAACAATATGAACAATAACATCCCGGCAAGGGAGTCAACAATAGAAATAATAACATCCCGGCAAGGGAATCAATAATAGAAACAATAACATCCCGGCAAGGGAATCAACAATAGAAACAATAACATCCCAGCAAGGGAATTAACAATAGAAAAAAATAACATCCCGGCAAGGGAATCAACAATAATCAATCTTGTTTTAATAGTTAGCTTCACAATATAGATCTCAACTCGAGTCAATACTCAACAATTGACAATTTCCAAGAGAATGTCATAAGTCTTGTTCAACATGAATAATCATCAATTTAAACAAGAATAGCACATAATAAGGATCACGCAAAAACCAAGAAGCACAATAACCTCAACAAAATAACCAGACAAAATAAGTACGTGATAACTACACCGGTAACCACAACAATTGGACATGTAGCATGTTTACATGAAGTCATAAAAGAAACTCACAATCAAGAAGTATCAAAACAATAAGGAAGGTAATCACTTCAATTAAGGCAATTAAGGGTCAAGTAACACGTACGAATTAGAGGAAAGCTAATAACATCATATGGAGCATATAGAGGCAATTTAAGCAAGTAGAAAACCCAACCATAACGGGATACATTCCACATAATCAACATAAGGACCTAAGAACCCTAAAGGCAAATTTTCCACAAATAAGTCCGAGCACACACTCGTCACCTCGCATGATGGACTACAATTAGCATAGAAGACTCAAATCCTAAGGGGATGTCCCCCACACAAGGTTGGGCAAGATAGTTACCCCAATCCGGCCAATTCAATACTCAATTTAGCTTTTTCTTTACCAATTCATCAATGCTCGGCTCAATCTAGTCAAAAACGACTTGAATACATATAATAATGCAAGAGAAAATAATTCCAATTACCAAAACTATGAATCTTATACAATTTGCAAAAAGTCAACAATAGTCAACTCCCCAGGACCGCACCTTGGAACCCGACAAAATATACAAAAATCGAATAGACATTCCGATACGAGTTCACCCATACAAAAATTATCCAATTCCGATACAGTTTGGTCCTTCAAATTATCATTTTACATTTTTGAAAGATTTCACAATTTTTCCCAAATTACATCCCAAATCACGAATCAAATGATGAATTCAATGATAGATTCATGTATTCTAGCCAAATCCGAGTTAGAATCACTTACCCCGATGAATTTCTTGAAAAACCTTCGAAATATCGCCAAGATCTGAGCTCTCTAGGTCAAAATATAAAATAAAATCCTAAACCTTGTATTTATAGTGCACCTCCCAGACTTCCATCACTGCTGACTGCAAAAAAAACCATCGCTGACCGCGGAGAATGTTGACTGCAGTGACATGCTTTAGTGTTTTGGTCATAACTTTCTCTACAGATGTCTAAATAGTGATTTCTTTACCTTTCTGGAAATTAGACATGAAGGGCTACAACTTTTGTTTTTCAATCATCTCCAAATTCCTTGTAGATCAAAAGATATAAGCTTCTGAATTCGGACTAGCGATCCTGCAGAACATCTTGATGTGCGGCCGCATATGAAATTATGCGGTCCGCAATGAGGTCTGCGAAATTTTAGTGTAGTCCGTACTCTCCTTTGTAGTCCGCATATATTTGGTGCGGTCCGCACTCCCAAAAGTGCCAGAACCAACTCAGAGTACCGAAATGCCCGAACTCGCTCAAAATTCACCACGAAACACACCCGAGGCCCCTGAAACTTCAACCAAATGTACCAATACATCCCATAACATCATACGAACTTAGCCCCACTTTCAAATCACTTCAAACATCATTAAGACCACGAATCAGATGCCCAAACGCATGAAAATCACTATGAACTTCAAGGACCTCTAGAATTGCAACCAAGCGTCCAAACCATATCAAATAAACTCCAAACGACACCAAATTTTGCAGGCAAGTCCCAAATGGCATAACAGAGCTGTTCAAACTTTTGGAATCACATTCCAACCTTGATAACATAAAAGATAACTATGGATCAAACCTTTCCATTTTCCAAACTTCAACATTTACCAAAATGTCTCAAATTACCCTGCGGGCCTCTAAACCCAAATCCAAACACACACCCAAGTCCAAAATCACCATATGAAGCTACTGACATCATCCAAAACTCATTCCGAAGCCGTTTACTCAAAAGTCAAATTCCGATCAAATTCTCTCTGCTTAAGCTTCCAGGACTATATTCATTCTTTCCAATTCGACCCCGATTCATCCGAAAACTGAATCCAACCCTGCACACAAGTCAATATACATAATGTGAAGCTGTTCTTGAACTCAAACTGCCGAACCAGATGCAATTGTTCAAAATAACCAGTCGGGTCGTTATAATCCATGTTGAACAAGACTTATGATATTTTCTGGGTAATTGACCATTGTTGAGTATTGACTCAAGTTGAGACTTATTTTGTGAAGTTAGCTGTTGAAACGAGATTGGTTATAGTTGATTCCCTTATCGGGATGTTATTATTTCTATTGTTTGGGTAAGGAAAGAGTGATAAAGTACGAAGGGTGATGCCACTACAATTAGAATAGAAGACTAAAATCCTAAGGGGAAGTCCCCCACACAAGGTTGGGCAAGATACTTACCCTAATCCGGCCAATTCAATACTCAATTTTGCTTTTCCTTTACCAATTCATCAATGCTCGACTCAATCTATCCAAAAACGACTTGAATACATCAAACAATGGAAGAGAAAATAATTCTAATTAACAAAACTATGATTCTTATACAATTTACAAAAAGTCAACAATAGTCAACTCCCCGGGCCCGCACCTCGGAACCCGACAAATTATACAAAAATCGAATAAACATTCCGATATGAGTTCACCCATACAAAAATTATCCAATTCCAATACCATTTGGTCCTTCAAATCATCATTTTATATTTTTGAAAAATTTCACAATTTTTTCAAATTACATCCCAAATCACGAATCAAATAATAAATTCAATGATAGATTCATGTATTCTAGCTAAATCCGAGTTAGAATCACTTACCCTGATAAATTTCATGAAAAACCTTCGAAATATCGCCAAGATCTGAGCTATCTAGGTCAAAATATGAAATAAAATCCTAAACCTTGTATTTATAGTGCACCTCCCAGACTTCCATCACTGCTGACTGCAAAAAAAACCATCGCTGACCGCGGAGAATGTTGACTGCAGTGACATGCTTTAGTGTTTTGGTCATAACTTTCTCTACAGATGTCTAAATAGTGATTTCTTTACCTTTATGGAAACTAGACATGAAGGGCTACAACTTTTGTTTTTCAATCATCTCCAAATTCCTTGTAGATCAAAAGATATAAGCTTCTGAATTCGGACTAGAGATCCTGCAGAACATCTTGATGCGCGGCCGCACACGAAATTATGCGGTCCGCACAGAGGTCCGCAAAATTTTAGTGCAGTCCGCACTCTCCTCTGCAGTCCGCATATATTTGGTGCGGTCCGCGCTCCCAAAAGTGCCAGAACCATCTCAGAGTACCGAAATGCCCGAACTCGCTCAAAATTCACCACGAAACACACCCGAGGCCCACAGAACTTCAACCAAATGTACCAACACATACCATAACATCATACGAACTTAGCCCCACTTTCAAATCACTTCAAACATCGTTAAGACCACGAATCAGATGCCCAAACACATGAAAATCACTATTAACTTCAAGGACCTCTAGAATTGCAACCAAGCGTCCGAACCATATCAAATAAACTCCAAACGATACCAAATTTTGCAGGTAAGTCCCAAATGACATAACAAAGTTGTTCCAACTTTTGGAATTGCATTCTGACCTCGATAACATAAAAGCCAACTATGGATCAAATCTCTCCATTTTCCAAACTTCAACTTTTCCAACTGTCACCAAAATGCCTCAAATTACCCTACGGGCCTCCAAACCCAAATCCGAACACACACCCAAGTCCAAAATCACCATATGAAGCTACTGACATTATCCAAAACTCATTCCGAAGCTGTTTACTCAAAAGTCAAATTCCTATCAAATTCTCTCCGCTTAAGCTTCCAGGACTATATTCCTTCTTTCCAATTCGGCCCCGATTCATCCGAAAACTGAATCCAACCCTGCACACAAGTCGATATACATAATATGAAGCTGCTCTTGAACTCTAACTGCCGAACCAGATATTGTTCAAAATAACCAGTCGGGTCGTTATAATCCATGTTGAACAAGACTTATGATATTTTCTGGGTAATTGACCATTGTTGAGTATTGACTCAAGTTGAGACTTATTTTTTGAAGTTAATTGTTGAAATGAGATTGGTTATAGTTGATTCCCTTATCGGGATGTTAATTGTTTCTACTGTTTGGGTGAGGAAAGAGTGATAAAGCATGAAGGGTGATGTCGTGCACATTCATATTTATGCATATGGTGAGGAAGACTGATAAAGCACGAAGGGTGATGCCGTGCACATTTACATTTATATTGATTCATATGGTGAGGAAGAGAGATAAAGCACGAAGGGTGATGTCGTGCACATTTCTATTATTCATATGGTGAGGAAGAGTGATAAAGCACGAAGGGTGATGCCGTGCACATTTTTATTATTGATTACATGGTGAGGATTGAGAGTAAAAGCATAAAGGGTGATGTCGTGCATTCATTTTCTGTTTGCTGTGATTATTTGTTGTTGTCGGTTCAAGTGCATTAATTGTTTCATTTTCGTTATTACTATGATTTCTTATTCTGGTGCCCCCATAGCATGTTGCCCCTTCCCATTAATTTCTGTTTAGCTTCTATTATTGTTATTCTGTCAGATATTGTTTAACTACACAGGTTTATGTTGGTTGGCGTGTCCTAGCCTCGTCACTACTTTTCCGAGGTTAGGATCGGCACTAACTAGTACATAGGGTTGGTTGTACTGATACTGCACTCTACACTTTCTATGCAGATCTTGGTACTGGACTATACGGACCATAGTTCAAGGTTGCTGCCTTCAGACCATCGGAGACCCAAGGTAGTCCTGCAGGCATCCGCAGGCCCTGGTGTCCCCTTCTATCCTATGTTTTTCTATTTTACCTACATTTGAGATAGATGTATATTTCTTTGTTCAGACCATGGTTTGTAGTATTTGTAGACTGTCCGTGAGTGATGACACCAGTTCTGGGTGGAGTTTTATTACGGTTTCATTATTTGTATTAAGATAATTTGTTAAATTTTGTTCTTCCACATTTATTCTGCTGATTTACTTTGTTAACTTGTAAATTGTTAAAAGATAAAGGGAAAAGGTAAAATAATCGGTAACATTGGCTTGCCTAGCAGATACAATGTTAGGCGCCATCACGGTCCTGATGGTGGGAAATTCGGGTTGTGATAAGTTGGTATCAGAGCTCTAGGTTGCTTAAGTCTCACAATTCATGGACAAGCTTAGTAGAGTCTAAGGGATCGGTACGAAGACGTCTGTGTTTATCCCCCAGAGGCTACATAGTTAGGAACAATTTCACTTCTATTCATCTCTGTCATGCGGTTTGATTTCTCAATGCTAACTGAACTTTTACTTTGTTTTTTCGCAGATGGCGAGAACGAATACCGCTTCATCAGTTGATCAGCAGCCCGAGCCCCTAGCAAAAGCTCCTATGAGGAGCAGAGGACATGACCAAGACCGTGCTAGAGGCCGAGGTAGGGGAAGAGCTCAGCCCAGAGCAGGAGCACCAGCGATGGAGCTTCAGGTAGAGTTTGATGATGAGGTTTCGGCCCAGACCATTCCAGCGGGGCCAGCTCAGGTTCTAGAGGGGTTCATTGCTACCGCAGTACTCCAGGATGCTCTGGTCCATCTAGTGGACCTTATGGAGAGTGTCACTCAAGCATGCATACTTCCTATGAAACCAGCCATCACTCAGGCTGGGGGAGGAGTACAGACTCCCGCTACTCGCACTCCGGAGCAGATGGCTCTCCAGTTTCAGACTCCAGCAACTCAGCTTGTTAGGGTAGTTCCAGCAGGTGTTGTAGCTCAGACCGGTGATGGATCAGCTATCTTCAGATGATTTGTGGAGATTGGACAGGTTCACCAAGCTTTTCACTAGTACCTATGGCGGTACATCTTCATAGGATCCCCAGGACTATTTGGAAAGCTGTCATGAGGTTCTACGGAACATGGGGATAGTGGAGACCAATAGGTTCGACTTTGCTGCTTTCCGTCTGTCAGGTTTCGCCAAGAAATGGTAGAGAGATTATTGTTTGGCCAGACCAACTGGGTCACCAGCTCTCACTTGGGACCAGTTCTCGCAGCTATTTCTCGAGAAGTGGCTTCCCGTCACCCTGAGAAAGGAGTACCGCAGGCAGTTTGAGCGTCTTCAGTAGGGTTTTATGACTGTCACCCAGTACAAGATGAAGTTTATTGATTTGTCTCGTCATGCTCTTCTGATACTCCCCACCGAGAGAGAAAATGAGGAAGTTTATTGAGGTACTCGCTCAGCCTATGAGATTGCAAATGGCTAAGGAGCTAGGGAGCGAGATTTCTTTTTAGGATGCGGCCAATGTGGCCAGGTAGGTTGAGATGGTTCTAGCTCAGGGGAGTGGTCAGGGGTCTGACAAAATGCCTCGTCATTCTGGCAAATTCAGTGGTGCCTCATCTGGAGACAAGGATTCTTTTGGTAGAGGCCATCCTCCCAGGCCATTTCATTCAGCACTTCAGGCTTCTCGCTGTGCTCCAGGTAGTCATGGTTCTCATATGTAGTATTCTAATCAGCTATCCTATAGTGAACCACCAGCTCCTATCAGTGCACCTCCACTCTAGAGTTTTTAGGATGGTTACTCAGGCTGTTAGGGTCAGTTTCAGGGTCAGTAGTCTGAGTAGCCGAAGTCTTGTTATACTTGTGGCGATAAGAGACATATTGCTAGATTTTGCCCTCGAGGCTCGAGCAGTTCTCAAGCATCAAGGTTCTCCTACCATGATTCCAGCACTGGGTGTTCCATCACCCGCTCAGGCAGCTAGAGGTAGGGGTCGAGGTGTTAGAGGTGGAGGTTAGGCCATTAGAGGTGGAGGTCAGGCCGCTAGAGGTGGAGGCCATCCAGCAACAGGCCGTCCCAGGGATGTAACTCAGAGTGGTGGGGCCTAGCCCCGATGTTATGCTTTCCCATCCAAGCATGAGGTTGATTCCTCCGATGTAGTTATCACATGTACTGTTCTGATTTGTAGAAGAGATGCTTCAGTTTTGTTTGATCTAGGGTCTACACACTCCTATGTGTCTTCTTATTTTGCTTCATATTTGGCTATGCCTTGTGATTCTTTGAGTGCTCTCGTATATGTGTCCACATCGATGGGTGATTATATTATTGTAGATCGTGTCTATCGTCCGTTCATGGTTGTTATTAGGAGTCTTGAGACTAGTGTAGATCTCTTACTTCTCAATATGGTAAACTTCGATGTTATTTTAGGGATGGATTGGTTGTCACCTTATCATGCCATATTGGATTGTCACACCAAGACCGTGACCTTAGCATTACCGAGTTTGCCTCGATTGGAGTGGAGAGAGACTCTTGGTCATTATACCAGTAGGGTTATCTCGTATATGAAGGCTCGGTGTATGGTCAAGAAGGGGTGTTTGTCTTGTTTGGCTTATTTGGCTTATGTCTGCAATTCTAGTGCTGAGGTTCCTTCTATGGATTCTGTACTAGTTGTTTGGGAGTTTCCCGAGCTATTTTTTTCATACCTGCTGGGGATGCTACTCAATAGGGATATTGACTTTTGCATTGATTTGGCTCCGGGCACTCAGCACATTTCTATTTCGTCATATCGTATGGCCCCGCCAGAGTTGAAATAATTGAAAGAAAAGTTGCAATACCTGCTTGATAAGGGCTTTATTAGACCTAGTGTCTCACCTTGGGGTGCGCCGGTGTTGTTTGTTAAGAAGAAGGATGGATCGATGAGGATGTGCATAGATTATTGGTAGTTGAACAAAGTCACCATTAAGAACAAGTATCCCTTGTCGAGGATTGATGATTTATTTGATCAGCTTCAGGGTGACACTGTGTTTTTGAAGATTGATTTGAGGTCTGGCTACCATCAGTTAAGGATTAGGGCATCCGATGTCCCTAAGACAACATTTCGCTCTCGGTATGGGCATTATGAGCTCTTGGTAATGTTATTTAGGTTGACAAATGCCCCAACAGCTTTTATGGATTTGATGAATCGGGTGTCAAGCCTTATCTGGATTCTTTTGTGATTATTTTCATTGATGATATCTTGATCTACTCCCGCAGTCTAAAGGAGCATGAGCAGCATCTTCGAGTCATTCTCCAAACTCTGAGAGATAGTCAGTTGTATGCTAAATTTTTGAAATGTGAGTTTTGGTTGAGTTCAGTAGAATTCCAGGGTCATGTCGTATCAACAGAGAGTATTCAGGTGGATCCTAAGAAGATTAAGGCAGTCAAGGACTGGCCTACACCCGCATCATCTACAGAGATCTGGAGTTTCTTGGGTTTGGCGTGTTATTACTGTCAGTTTATGGAGGGGTTTTTATCTATAGCAGCTCCGATAACTAGGTTGACCCAGTAGGGAGCCTAGTTCAGTTGGTCGGAAGAGTGTGACGCATGCTTTCAGAAGCTCAAGTCAGCTTTGACTACAACGTCGGTGTTGGTATTGTCCACAGGTTCAGGGCCATATACAGTATATTGTGATGCATCTCGTATTGGACTTGGTACGGTGTTGATGTAGAATGGAAAGGTTATTGTATATGTTTCGCAGTAGTTGAAGATCCACGAGAAAAATTATCCAGTTCATGATTTGGAGCTAGCAGCTATTGTTCACGCACTGAAGATTTGGAGGCACTATTTATATGGCGTGTCGTGTGAGATGTTCACGGATCACAAGAGTTTGCAATACTTGTTCAAGCAGAAGGAGCTAAATTTGAGGTGAAGGAGGTGGTTGGAGCTATTGAAAGACTATGAATCACCATCTTGTATCATCCTGGAAGGCCAATGTAGTGGTCGATGCTTTGAGTAGGAAGTCAGCTAATATGGGCAGCCTTGCGTATATTCCAGTCGGTGAGAGACCGTTTGCTTTGGATGTTCAAGCTTTAGCCAATCAGTTCGTGAGGTTGGATATTTCTGAGCCCAGCTGTGTTCTAGCTTGCACAGTCGCTTGTTCTTCATTATTTAAGCGTATTAGAGATCGCCAGTGTGATGATTGTCATTTGCTTGTCCTTAAAGATATAGTGTGGCACGGAGATGCCAAGCAGGTTACAATTGGAGATAACGAAGTTTTAAGGATGTAGGGTTGAGTTTGTGTGCCTAATGTGGATGGACTCCGTGAGTTGATTCTAGAGGAGGCCCATTGTTCCCGGTATTCTATTCATCCAGACGCCGCTAAGATGTATCAGGATTTACGGCAGCATTATTGGTGGATGAGGATGAAGAAGGATATTGTTACATATGTAGTTTGGTGTTTGAATTGTCAGCAGGTAAAGTACGAGCATCAGAGACCTCGTGGTTTGCTTCAGAAGATTTAGATTCCTGAGTAGAAGTGGGAGCGTATCACTATGAACTTGGTTGTTGGACTACCACGGACTCAGAGGAAGTTCGATGCAGTGTGGGTTATTGTGGATAGGCTGACTAAGTCAGCGCATTTCATTCCTATGGTGGTTTCCTATTCTTCTGAGCGGTTGGCAGAGATTTATATTTGGGAGACGTTCGTCTTCATGGTGTTACCGTGTCTATCATTTCTGACTGAGGTATGCAGTTTACCTCGCATTTTTGGAGGGTAGTACAGCGTGAGTTGGGTACGCGGGTCGAGTTGAGCACAACATTTCATCCTCAGACGGACGAACAGTCCGAGCGTACCATTCAGATTTTGGAGGATATGCTTCGAGCATGTGTTATTGACTTTGGAGGTTTTTGGGATCAGTTCTTGCCATTAGCAGAGTTCGCCTACAACAACAGTTATCAGTCGAGCATCCAGATGGCTCCCTATGAGGCATTATATGGTAGGCGGTGTCGGTCGCCGGTTGGGTGGTTTGAGCCGGGAAAGGCTTGGTTGTTGGGTACAGATTTAGTTCAGGATCCCTTAAAGAAGGTTAAGATTTCACGATAGGCTTTGTACAGCTCAGTCTAGGCAGATGATCTATGCCGACCATAAGGTTCCTTATGTAGCATTCATGGTCGGGGAGCGAGTGTTGCTTCGGGTATCGCCCATGAAGGGGGTGATGAGATTTGGAAAGAAGGGCAAGCTAAGTCCTAGGTTCATCAGACCTTTTGAGATCCTTAATCGAGTGGGAGAGGTGGCTTACATACTTGCGTTGCCACCAAGTTTATCAGTTGTTCATCCAGTGTTTCATGTGCCCATGCTTTAGAAGTATCACGGCGATCCATCCCACGTGTTAGACTTCAGCACTGTCCAGTTGGACAAGGACTTGACCTATGAGGAGGAGACGGTAGCTATTCTAGACCGGCAGGTTCGTCAGTTGAGATAGAAGAGTTACCCTTTGGTTCGTGTTCAGTGGAGAGGTCAGCCTGTCGAGGTAGCTACTTGGGAGTCCGAGTCCGATATGCGAAGCCGAGATCCCTATCTTTTCACCGGCTCAGGTACTTTTCTATGTCTTTTCGAGGACAAACGATTGTTTTAGAGGTGGAGAACGTGATGACCCAAAAGGTCATCTCTTATTTTAGAAGTCAGATCTATATTCCAAGGCCTTAAAAACCTCCTTTTGTCTCTCCCCGATTTGTGTGCGCAATTCGGGCGCATATCCGAAAAGCCTTTATGTGAAAATTTTGAGAAAAATGCTGAATTTTTCCTCTAAAAATTGAACTAAGTTGACTTCGGTCAACATTTTAGATAAACGGACCCGGACCCGTGATTTGATGGTCCCGGAGGGTCCATAGAAAAATATGGGACTTGGGCGTATGCCCAGAATTGAATTCCGAGGTCCCTAGCCCGAGAAATAAATTTTTGAAGAATATTGTTTAACTGAAAATATAATGGTTTTTGGAAATTCAATGATGCTTGATTTCTATGGTATCGGGCCCGTATTTTGGTTACGATTGCCGACATAGGTTTAGTATAGTATTTAAGTTATGTATATAAACTTTGGTGAGAAACGGAGTTTATATGACTTGATTCGGACCCTCGGTTGTAAAAAAAGAAACTTTAAGTGTTCTTGAGATTTTCATTGATTTTGATGCTAAATTCGTATAAGGTGTTATTTTGGTGATTTGATCGCGGGAGCAAGTCCGTATGATATTTTTAGACTTGTATGCATGTTTGATTTGGAACCCCGAGGGCTCCAGTGAGTTTTGGATAGGTCAAGGGTGTTTTGGACTTAGAGATTTCTGTTGTTTTGTTGTTGCAGGTGCACAGATGTATCCTTCTTCGTATTCGCAAAAGAACTCTAGCGAACGCGAAGAGTAAAATTGTCTGAGGGAAAATTCCTCCTACGCAAACGCGAGGCACAGGTCGCGAACGCATAGCATTGGGGACGTTACCCTTCGTGAACGCGACCTGGCTATCGCGAACGCGAAGGTCATTTTGGCAGGGACCTGGGGGAGGGGATTGATACACTATGCGAACGCGATCAATGGTTTGTGAACGCGAAGGTCAGGGGGAAATACCTTCACGAACATGTAGTGTCTCTTGCGAACGCATAGTGTGTCTCATGAACACGAAGGTTAATAGGACCGCTGCTTCACGAACGCGACAGGCTTCTCGCGAATGTGAAGAAGACCTGTCCAGTGATTTTAAAACAGAACCTAGGTCGGAATTAGACCAAAACTTCATATCTTCTTCCATAGAATCCGACCTTGGGCGATTTTTGAAGTGGGGATTCATCACCAAATCATAGGTTTGTGTTCTTAAACTCATATCTTTCATTTTTCATCAACACCTGTTAGATTTATAGGCCTAAATCATATTCTTTAAGGGTAGAAATTAGGAATTTTGGGAAATTGGGGCTTTTGCAAATTTGGGAATTTAGACCTCGATTTGGGGTCAGATTCCGAAACTAATTACATATTTGGGCTCGTGGATGAATGGGTAATCAGGTTTTGGTCTGAATCTCGAGTTTTGACCAAGCGGGCCTGGGGTCGGGTTTTGATTTTTTTTGAAGAATGTCAGGAAACCTATAATTATGTATTGGAATTGATTTATTTAGCAATAGTTGATGTTATAAAGTTAATTATGATTAGATACGAGTGGATTGGAGGTAAAATCTAAAGGGAAAGCGGTATTTTAGGCTTGAGTTTGGCCGTGGAATCGAGATAAGTATTTGCTCTAACCTTAGCTTGAGGGAATAGGTGTTGTTGTCTTATTTGCTACGTATTAGTATTGAGTACGACGTATAGGTGTGGCGACGGGTATCTATATGTTGGTGTCGAGCATACAAGTGAGTCTTATATTGTGACTGTTGTGACTCTTATTATATATTGTTCATGCTTAAATTGATGATTATCCATGTTGAACAAGACTTATGACATTCTCTTGGAAATTGTCAATTGTTGAGTATTGATTCAAGTTGAGACTTATTTTGTGAAGTTAACTGTTGAAACGAGATTGGTTATAGCTGATTCCTTTGCCGGGATGTTATTGTTTCTATTATTGATTCCCTTGCCAGGATGTTATTGTTTCTACTGTTTGGGTGAGGAAAGAGTGATAAAGCACGAAGGGTGATGTCGTGCACATTCATACTTATGCATATGGTGAGGAAGAGTGATAAAGCACGAAGGTTGATGTCGTGCACATTTACATTTATATTGATGCATATGGTGGGGAAGAGAGATAAAGCACGAAGGGTGATGCCTTGCATTCATTTTTATTATTGATTACATGGTGAGGATTGAGAGTAAAAGCATGAAAGGTGATGTCGTGCATTCATTTTCTATTGCTGTGATTATTTGCTGTTGTCGGTTCAAGTGCATTAATTGTTTCATTTCCATTATTGTTGTGATTTCTTATTCTAGTACCCCCATAGCATGTTGCTCCTTCCCGTTAATTTCTGTTTAGCTTCTATTATTGTTAGTCTGTTAGATATTGCTTAACTGCACAGGTTTATGTTGGTTGTGGTGTCCTAGCCTCATCACTACTTCGCCGAGGTTAGGCTCGGCACTTACCAGTACATGAGGTCGGTTGTACTGATACTGTACTCTGCACTTTCTGTGCAGATCCCGGTACTGGACCATACGGACCATAGTTCGAGGTTGCTGCCTTCAGTCCATCGGAGACCCAAGGTAGTCCGCAGGCCCTAGCGTCCCCTTCTATCCTATTTCTTTTCTGTTTTACCTAGTTTCGAGACAGATGTATATTTCTTTGTTCAGACCATTGTTTGTAGTATTCGTAGACTGTCCGTGAGTGGTGATACCAGTTCTGGATGGAGTTATTACGGTTTCGTTATTTGTATTAAGATAATTTGTTAAATTCTATTCTTCCGCATTTATTCCGCTGGTTTACTTTTGTTGGCATATAAATTGTTAAAAGATAAAGGAAAAGGTAAAATAATCGGTAATATTGGCTTGCCTAGCGGGTACAATGTTAGGCGCCATCACGGTCCCGATGGTGGAAAATTCGAGCGTGACAATTTCTATCTAGGGATACAACGGTGAAAATAATTTTTTGGTGGATCTTTGGAGGGATATTGAAGGAGATTTCATTGAGGTTCCAATAGTTATTAGTTCTAATATTACTAATTGTGAGGGAGGATTCCTATTTGATCAGGTGACCTATCACATAACTTCTAAGGTTATTTAATTTTGGAATCCACTTATTCTCCCAACTATTAAGAGAAAGAAGAGTTGTGGGTAGACCATGCCATACATTTTTGGCAAATTGTCCATCCTTTGAGAATACTTTTTTCTAAATGAAGGAGGCATTTTGACTTAGTCTAGAGGAATATTTTGTTATTAGATTCTTAGCCCACAAACTCATGGGATTATTTTCTAATCTTCATGCTAGGCTGGCTAGGAGGGCTTCATTTTTTGTTCTAGCTTTCCTTAAACCCAACCCACCTTGATCTTTCTTCCTAGTTACCAAGTCCCAACTAATTAGGTGTAATTTTCTATTTGAGGCATTTGTACCCCACAAAAACTTTCTTTGTATTTGGTCAGACTGATTTAATTGTTTTTTAGGGTAATAGTGTATATTGCATGTAATATACTGGCTGGCTAGACAGTGTTGAGAAAATTAGTATGGCCCTACCAGCTAAATTTAGGCTGTTAGTTTTCCAGCCAGAGAGCTTAGATCGCATATTATCAATAATGTGTTGGTAGTCCTTGTGATTAGGATTATCATCAATTATTGGAAACCTAAATATTTACCAAAAGATTTATAGCTTTTTATGCCTAGGTAAGAGGAGATATTCGTGATGGTGGTGGTATTGCAGTTCTTTGAAATTCTGAACTTTTTATAATTTATAGATTGTCCTGAAATTTCACAGAAATGGGTAAGAGCCAATAGAAAAGTGGAGCTTGTTTTGGTGTTTGCTTTACCAATAAGGACTAGGTCGTCCGCACATAACAAGTGAGACAAGGGAGGACAGTTATAACCAAGGTTGATGGAATCCCATTTCCTAATGTCCATTTGGTGGTTAATATACCTTTATAGCATTTTCATGCATAAAATAAAATTGTAAGGGGACATGGGGTCCCCTTGCCTGATTCCTCTACTTGGAAAAAAGAAATTAGTTTTGGTTCTATTCACTAGTACTGCCGTAGAACTACTAACAGAAAGAGAAGAAGAAACACATGGCATGGAAAGATATATCATAAGTGATCATTTGGCATGATGGATAAGCAAAAATAATTAGGGATAAAAATTTAGTATCTCCGTATCATTTGTTTAATCTTCGTATAAGTTATTCTATGATTAAATATAGTATCGGGATAACTTATATCTATTAGAGGGTGGAATAGGAATTCCAAGATAAGTTATCCCAGGATAAAGCAGTAAAATTGACTACCACAGGATTAATACAACATATCAAATAGTGAATATAAAAAATAATACCAAGATAACTAATTTCAATATAATTAATCCCAACATAACTAATCCTAACATAATTTGTCTTCGTACCAAACGACCCCAAGGAGTTCACATTCTTATACAGTTATGTGACCAGCACATGACTATTTTCCATCTAATTATTTTTTAAATTTGGTTCCAAAAAGAACGAGCAGTCATTTACGCTAACAAAAGTTTAAGAGCAAAAGTGCGAAACTAATATACAATCTAGTTTAATGGAGAAGTTGCTTATCCCATATTAGTTTAAATGCAAGTAATTAACTTTATTTTATATAATAACAAGTAGTATGGCAAATCATTTACTTATCAATATTGATGATGCATCTGGTGATCTAGAATTTTCAACTGTTTCAACTCTAAACGAACTTATTTTAGGTAAAATGCCGGTCATATTCAGTTTTCTACATTCTATTATTTATTTATTGATATACATATGGATAGAAATTTGGCTCTTCTGGAAGTTGAATTGTTGAAAATAGAGTTTTCTGCACAGCTAAATTCATAGGACTAATAGAATAATCATACACATCAAGTTGTAGCTAATAAATCTAAAAATAATAAATTCACTACTTTTTCAAAAATGGCTTTCTGTCAAATTTGTCATTTCTTGGCATAACGCAGCATATTCTGTTGACAATCCAATCCCTTTCTTTACCTCTGTGTCTACTTTATAGCGCTGGTTATTGGGATAATGTGACAGAACAGAACATGTCTTTGTACTAATTTGACTATAGGGGTAAGAGCATCTAGATGCCCAATTAATATGGATTAAAAATAATCTTGTCTTTACAAAGAAATAAAAAATAGAAAGGCATGAGAACAATTGCGATAATTTGGTGGTGTAATTTTAATTAATTTATTTATTTCAAAATCATATTTTATAAATCAACATTGAGGAATATGTAGTACGTAGAAATGACACCAGGTAGCCACTCTAAAGGACTGCTATTTAGGAATTAGCCGGTGCGTCCTGCGTTTCAGTTTTTCAGTTCAATATTTCAGGACAAAAATATCTTGAAATTTCAATTTCAACACAAAATAAATAATGGTTAATCTCTAAATAGCATCCCTGATAATGGTTTGTTTACCTTGAAAATGGTATTAACAATTATATTTGATTTTGTGGTTCTAAAAATATGTGATTTATTTCAATACTAGATGTTAGGCAATAGATACTAAGTGTAAGTAAAGAGAATAAAATATGCAAACCAATGTTGTCGTAGGACTGGGCCTAGAGCTGGCTGGAACAGGGGGCCTCGAGGTCCAGTTAGGGCAGTTAGCAATGAACGATTGATGAAGAAACAATGATATCGAAGGCCTCGAAGATAGCCTTTTGCGGTTAATAATGGACAATAAATGAAGAACAATAAGTGAACAATAAATGAACAAGCAATAGATCTGTAAAGTAATTATTGAGCACGTTTTGGCCAGAAAAGCAGAGAATGTTCAATTGTATTAAATATTTATGTATTACAAAATGACAAGGGTCTCCTTTATATAGGAGGGGGGAATCCCAACATAGTACATGTCTAGTAATGACAAGAAAATGCTATTGGTACAATTGTGTAATGGCCTAGTACGGATTTGTACTATTTCTCGCAGACTCTGTCAATTCTAATCACGTGCTCCCGGGAGTTTCCTGCCTTTCCATGACGGTCGTCGATTTTCATGTTGCCTCGAGGTACGCTGTGATGAGTCTTCGATATAACCTCTCAAGGCGAGTGCTTTGGGGACGAGCCTTAGAATGTGCTTCGAGCCCATCGAGGTCGGGCTTGAAACGCCATAGAAGCCTTAAAATCGGCCTTTCCTGATTTTGACCGTATATAGATAGTCCCCGCGTTTCTTGGAATGAAATAACAATGAACAATTTGAATTCTTCAACTTTTCAATGCCTCCATCATTACGTCAGTTATGCCATGTAGGCGATTGATGTGACAAAAAGGGATGTTCACAAGTCACGTTCGCACGGTTCTTGAAAGGCCTCGAATTGATTATGACGGTTGGCCGTCCTTTGGCTTTCCCTAACGCACACTACTGGCCCCTATAAATACTCCAATCCTTCACTCCTTACTCTTTCAACAACTCTTCTTACTTCTTTCTCGTGTTCGTCTCTCATCTAGTTTTTCTCTTTTCCTCTGAAATCTTTCAGCGAAAAAGGGGAAGACCTCTAGAACCATTCCCCAAGATGATAAAGCTTCTAAATCTTGACGCTCGTCTAAGGGCAAGGCCGTAGTACCCCCTCGTCTTGAGGAGTTCATCCCCGAACCCTGTGAAACATCCTCCGATTTCAAGGTTGATAACCCTTCTTCAAAATCAGGGCGGTGTGAACCCATATCCTGATATATTAGCCTGATAACCGACACTAGGAAGGTGAAAGTTGATTGTCGCTGGGGAGATGCGGTGCAAGTGGAGATTCCTTCTTGGAAGGAAGACATAACAACACATAAAGTTGATTTCCTTAGTGTATACACATATCCTTTTACCCTAGGTCCGGTAGAACCATCCTCGTCGTCGATAGACCCTGTGATACTCGATTTCTGCAAACAATATCGGGTGACACTCGGCCAAATCCATCCATCATTCTGGCGCATTATTTACATGATCAGGCACTTTGCAAACATGGTCGAGGGGATGCCTTTTACCCTTGACCATCTGATTAGGATGTACAGGCCCCGACTTTATCGAGGCGGTCTAATTAAGCTTTAACGTCGGGCCTCAAAGGTTCTCTTTGCTTGCACCGACGAAGACAAGGATAGAGGGTGGATGAGTAGCTTTGTCTGAATTAGGACCTCGGATCTAATTCATGTTGAAAGGATGACATTCCCCGAGGAGTGGAATATGAATCGTAAGCGAATATGTCAATTAAATATTTTCTCTTTCTTTTGGAGCATCTTCCCCTCGAATTAACTTCCTTCGGTGATGTAGCTGTTGTGAGGTACCCTGGCGTGATTAAGGATCTCTCGGGATGGGTTTTCTAGCTCGATTTGACTTGCCCGTATGCTAAGCGTGTGTGGCACAATCTGGCCAAGGCCCGATGGGAAGCAAAAAATCATGGTGAGGTTTCTCTTCTGTCGTACTTGATCTCTTTAAAGGAGATACCCCTTGACTGTATTTTCATTTCTTATACCTACATTTGTGTTTGTGCAGGCCTAGGAGAGGCCTCTTTGATGAGGGAAACCCCTTCGGAGGAGGCAGATACCCCAAAACCTACCAAGGAGAAGAAGAGAAGGAGAAAATCACCGATTGAGTCCCCGAAACCGAAGAAGGCTAAAACTCAAAAGCCCAAGGTTGACTCAGCGGCCTTAATTTCGGAAGTATCAGAGAGCCCCCGAGCTGGGCGAGAAGAGAAAGATGAATCCCCACTAGCACACGAGGGAAAAGGAAGCATGACTGCTTCGGACCTTACTTAGCCGATGGCTGTTGAGCCAAAGGCTTCTAAACCAGAAGTTGCTGATGTTGTCCCACCTCGGGCTGAAGGGCTTTCGAAGGTGGATCAAATAATGTCCCTGAGCCGGTCGGCGGCCAAAACATTTTCCGAGCTGAGGGGCATTCGGTAGATGAGTTAGGGGAGCCCAGTTCTGAGGCTCCCCGGAGACAAGAGAAGGCCCCGATCAATCCAGCCAGAGTTATTGATGTGAGTGATTCCCTGTTGGGTCCGGCATTCTCTCCGAGGGAGATACGGGATGCCCATAATAGAGAGACTTCTAATACGGGGGCGTCCCTCGGGGAGAATGACGTGTTTCAAGGATTCTTCACTGGGGTCGAAGAAAACCCTGATCTTAACGCCTCGCTCATTTTTTAGAAAGCCGAGAGGCTCCGCAAACAGGTAATCATTCGTCGACTATGCTCTGAGCTCCGATCCTCATCTTTTTGATTTTGTTCTTTTATGCTTTTAGGCTATAGTGTTTTACAATCAGGCCTTTGCTAAGTCCCAAGCAGAGTTGACCCACTATGAGGAAGAGTGTAGGAGGCTCTCATAAGAGGCTGACGAGCTTAGAGCTCTTTTTACCAAAAAGAAGGAAGAACTTCGTGACCTTCAGGCTCATTTGGAGACGGTGTCTCGAGAGCGGACCGATCTTGCCAAGCAGGTAATACAGTCTTCGTATGTTTTTATTTTTTTGCTTCTCCGACTTTAGCATTTAACACCTTTGGGTTGATTTTTGCAGCTTGAGAAGAAAGATGTCCTAATGAGGGAGGGGCTAAGAGTCAGGGATATTGAGGTTCTCGGACTCAAGCAAGGTGTGGACGAGATAGCCTCCGAGAGAGATACCCTCCAAGGGAAGTTAACCTCGGTTGAGCATCATCTTCAGGATGCAAGGGCGAATAATAGTAAGTATAAGGATCTTCATGCTGAATCGGTCTCTGTGCTATCTGCAGCCAAGTCCGAAGCCGATGCGCACATATCCTCGTACCGAGAAGATATTGCTGCTGCAAATGCGCGAGCCAAGAAGGTATCTGAAGAGGCCAACATTGAACTGACGCAAGCCCTAGAGCATGCCCGATTAAGATCTATGCGACAGGCTCTCGAGGAAGTACATGCAGGGGGTATCGATTTGTCTATTGAGATCGAGAGGGTGAAGGCCCTAGAGGAAAAACTGGCAGCTCTACTTTCTTCCGATGATAGTTCAGCCAGTTTTTCAGCCGGTGGTTCGGAGGATGATGAAGATGAAGGTGAAGTCCCAGAGGGGGGAGGTCGTTGATGTTCCAGGGGTCGAGGGCCAAGTCGTTGAAGGAACAACTTCTGAGGGAGCTCCGTCTGGTCAAGTGACCCTGGCGGTAGATTAGGTTTTTATTTGGTCCTTTTTTGTGTAAGGTCTCCAGGTGTGAGCCTTGTAAATATGTCTTTGTGAACCTTTATTATATATATATACATATATAAAGATCTTTGCCTTTCGTCATTTCTTGTCTTCCTTTGCCTTTTTGGAATAAACTTCGATGTTTGTCGATAACCAGTTCGATGTGTCGGACTTATAATATAAACCCCTTGGGTTTTCATGCTCGATGAATGAACGATAATAGTTAACCATTCGGGATTCGATCCTTGAGTCAAATTTCGACCCGGGGCTATCTACCCTCAAGTTTTTAACATGTTGGCCCTTAGGCTCTTTCGATCGGCCCTTAGGCTCTTATGCATTAGACCTTAGGCTCTTATGCATTGGACCTTAGGCTCTTTTAGATTGGGTCGATGTGACCTCTAATATGGCTATAGTTTTCCCTCATTTTGGCTAAAGACTTTTGTAGTTTTGATTATGCCTTGTCATGTTTATGTTTGATCGACTCTTCGACGGCTCAAACGAGAACCTCGATTATGAGTCGATATGTGACGATAGCTGAGTACTTTGGGAGGTTTGCTCGAAGGCTGAGTTTTCGAAACTTTTTCATCGAAGGCTGATTGTTTTTGAAGCCTTTTTATTGTTCGGAGCTGATATTATCGAATCTCCTTTGCTTATGCCGAGGGTAGCCTGATTAACTTGTTCTTTTAAAAGTATTTTCAAAGTATATGAAGGCCTTTAGTTTTATGGCGGTAGTCGGATGTCTCCGAGCCGCGTTAATGCGGTCGTAGCCTTTTAGTTTAATCGTAGTCTTATGTTTGGCCGTAGCCTTTAGTCCCCGGGTGTGGTGACCTTGGCGTCTATATCGAGGGTATGTCTTTTTAGGGGTCTTACTAGTTCGAATATATAGTCTTGGCCTTCATATCGGGGTTATGCCTTTTTAAGGTCTTAGAAATTTGAGTACGCCTAGTTGAGGTCTTATAGATCGGTATTGCCTCATTGAGGTCTTATAAGTTTAGGCATGCCTTATTGAGGTATTATAGATTCGATGTTGCCTCACTGAGGGCTTAAAAGCTCGAAGTTGCCTGATCGAGGTCTTACGAATTCAAGTTTTTGATGGCTCGATGAGCTGACTATCGATGACAGTCCCCGAGTGTTCGAAAGTTTTTGGCCCTTGAGCCATCTTATGAGAAAGTAGTGAACTTCTTCTAGGCACAAAATGTTTTGATAAGCAAAGAGGCTTCCTTAATTACTTGATATATGCGTACATGTTTTTTGCATTTGGAGGCTCGATTATTCTACATAGGCACGGTTCATTTGACCGTTTGGACTAATACAACATTCTCCTATCGAGGTCCTCCTAGGCATAGTTCGATTTCCTTGAAGCGTTGACCTCCCGGGGTGATGCCCCCAGTATTTGAGGTTGATCAAAGAGAAGCCTTGAATACTTGATGAGTTCTCCTTATGTAGCATATGGATGTTTCCTCATTAAAAACCTCATCGGTAAAACCCATTTGGGATAAAACCCGATCGAAGGGAAAAAGAGTGCAACGCATGCTTCGGCATCTCCCATCAAACACCTATAAGAAATTAGTATGAGACATATTATACCTTAGCAATAATAGCGTTTGATCATTGATATGTTCCAATTGCTTGGAAGTTGCTCGCCTTCCATGGTGCCAAGTTTGTAGGACCATTTGCCTATTATTCCGAGGACGCAGTACGGTCCTTCCCAGTTGGACCTAGCTTCCCTTCATTTGGGTTTTGAGTGTTGAGGGTGACTTTCCTTCGGACTAAATACCTGACTCCGAAGTATCGTAGGTTTGTTCTCATGTTATAATACCTCTCGATCCTCTATTTTTTGGCAGCCATTCGGACTAGTGCAGCCTCTCGCTTTTCATCTAGTAGCTCGAGGGTTGTAGTTATGGCCTCGTTGTTCGAGTCCTCGAGGGCATGTCAAAAAATCTAGCACTCTTTTCTCCAACCTCGACCGGTATCAAAGCCTCGAACCCGTATACCAAAGAACGGTGTCTCTCCTGTGCTTGACTTTGAAGTTGTTTGGTATACCCATAGTACTTCGGGCAATACCTATCTCCATTGTCCCTTCGCATTTTCTAACCTCTTTTTTAAATTTTGGATGATGGTCTTGTTCATGGACTCGACCTGTCCATTTGTACATGGGTGATAGGGCATTGATAGGATCTTCTTGATTTTATGGTCTTCGAGTAATTTCGTCACCTTGCTACCTATGAACTACTTCCCATTATCACATGTAATCTCGGAGGGGATCCCGAATCAGCATATGATGTGGTCCTAGATGAAGTCAATGACTTCTTTTTCTCTTATCTTCTCAAATGCCTGTGCTTCCACCCATTTCGAAAAATAGTCAGTCATAAATAGAATAAATCTAGCTTTACCTGGCGCCGTTGGTAGGGGGCCGACGATGTCCATCCCTCATTTCATGAACGACCATGGTGATAAGACTAAATGTAGCTGTTCACTGGGTTGGTGAATTACTGGCGCAAACCTTTGGCATTTGTCACACCTTCGAACGAATTCCTTGGTGTCCTTCTCCATGTTGTCCCAATAGTAGCCTGCTCTGATCACCTTTTGAACCAAAGAATTGGCGCCGGAATGATTTCCACAAATCCCCTCGTGGATTTCTCGAAGTACATAATTGGTTCCCTCGGTCCCAAGTATACTACTAGAGGTCTGTCGAAGGTCCTTCTATATAGTGTTCCATTCTCGTCAAGTAAAAATCAAGCTACTTTGGCTCGAAGGGTCCTCGATTCTTTTGGGTCTGTGGGCAGCTTCCCGTTTCTCAAATAGTCGATGTATTTATTCCTCCAATCCCATGTTATACTTGTTGAGTTGATCTTGTCATGGCCTTCTTCAATCACCGACTTGGATAACTGTACGACAACCCCCAGGAGTATGTTATATTCTTCGATGAACGACCCCAGGTTTGCGAGTGCATCGACCTAACTGTTCTGATCTCGAGGAATGTGGACCAGAGTTCAATCTTTGAAGCGATGCAATATGACCTGAAGTTTGTCTAAGTATCTTTGCATTCTATCCTCTCGAAGCTCCCGTTTACTTGGTTGACTACTCGAAGGGAGTCGCATTTTGCTTCGATGACTTCTGCTCCTAGGCTCTTGGCCAACTCGAGATCTGCAATCATAGCCTCATACTCGGCCTCACTGTTAGTAAATTTTGAAGTTTTTATAGATTGCCTAATCATACCGCCATAGGTGATTTCAAAACGATGCTAAGCCCAAACCTTTTCACGCTCGAGGAATTGTCGGTGAATAGGGTCCATACCCCCAATGATGTGCACGTTTTTAGCAAGAGTTCTTTCTCTACCTCGTGCACGACGGTAGGCGTAAAGTCATCCACGAAGTTCGCCAAAATTTGGGACTTAATAGCCGTCTCTAGGTTGGTACATGATATCATACCCTCCGAGCTCGATGGCCTATTTGGCCAATCTGCCCGATAATTCAGGTTTGTGCAAGATGTTTTGAAGAGGGTACGTTGTTAAAACACATAGACAATGGCATTGAAAATAAGGTTTTAATTTCTGAGATGCAGTTATTAATGCAAGAGCTAATTTTTCTAAGTGTGGATACCTGGTTTCAGCATCTCCTAGAGTCCGACTTATGTAATAAATAGGAAATTGCATACCTTGTTCTTCCTGAACCAACACACCACTTACCGCTACTTTGGATATAGCCAGATACAAGTACAACATTTTATCTTCCTTCGGGGTGTGGAGCAAAGGCGGGCTCGAGAGATACCGCTTTAATACCTCTAAAGCATGTTGGCATTCCAGAGTCCACTCAAAGCTGTTTTTCTTCTTGAGCAAGAAGAAGAAATGATGACTCCGATCTGATGATCTCGAGATGAATCGTCCTAAGGCTTCTATCCGCCCGGTTAGCCGTTGTACGGCCTTCACATTATTCACCACTGTGATTTCTTCAATGGCCTTGATTTTTTCGGGGTTGATCTCGATCCCCCTATTCGACACCATGAAGCCTAAATATTTGCACAATCCTACTCCGAAGGCACATTTCTCAGGGTTGAGCTTCATGTTGTAACTTCTAAGGATATTGAATGTTTCCTGCAAATGAGTCAAATGGTCCTCTGCGCGCAAGGACTTAACTAGCATGTCATCAATATAAACTTTCATAGATTGGCCTATTTGATGTTCGAACATCTTATTAACTAGGTGTTGGCACATAGCTCCTCCATTTTTTAGTCCGAAGGGTATTACATTATAACAATATGTACCATACTTCGTGATGAACGAAGTTTTTTCCCTATCCTCTGGGTTCATTTGAATTTGATTATACCCGGAGGCGTCGAGAAAAGTGAGGATCTCGTGGTCGGCCGTGGCATTAATCAAGCGATCGATGTTGGGCAATGGGAATGAGTCTTTGGGGCATGGTTTATTCAAGTTTTTATAATCTACGCACATTCTTAATTTATTTCCTTTTTTGGGAACCACCACTACATTAGCCAACCATTGGGGGTATTTTACCTCCCTAATTGATCCTATTTTGAGGAGTTTTGTTACCTTGTCTTTGATGAATGCATATTTTACCTCATACTGAGGCCTCCTTTTTTATTTTTACTGGTTTTAACCTGGGATCGACACTTAGTCAATGGGTAGTTATTTCCGGCGGGATCCCTGTCATGTCTAAATGGAACCAAGCAAAGCAATCAATGTTGTTAATAAGAAATTGGATGAGCTTTTTTCCTGAGTTCGGGGGTTAATTCCTTTCCTAGGTATACCTTTCGATCTGGAAGATGCTCGATCAAGACGGCCTGTTCGAGTTCTTCGACCTTGATTTTGTTGCATCCGACTCCTCGGGGTAAATGAAGGTCTGAGGAGTGAGGAAGTCTTCTTCGTCATCTTCATTCGAATGCTCACATACCACATATTCCTCGGGGGTCAGCCCGTTTCCTGACTCAATTTGGACGGGGAGAGTCGATGTTGGTGCCATGTCGTTTACCGCGAACATCTCCATTATTGCATGTTGTTCGCGATACACCGTTTTTATACCATCTTTTGTTGGAAACTTCATCATCTGATGAAGAGTTGATGGTACCGCCCTCACGTTGTGTATCCACGGCCTTCCAAGTAAGGCATTGTGTCACCTTCGATGACATGAAACTTGGTGTCTTGAATTGTACCGGACACGTTGACTGCGAGGATGATTTCTCCCTTCGTTGTCTCACTTGCCATGTTGAATCCATTGAGGACTCGAGAGGTGGGCATGATCTGATCGAGCAGTCCGAGCTGCTCCACCACCTTCGACCTGATTATATTGGCTGAGCTACCTGGATCCACGAGCACACGTTTAACTTGAACATTATTCAAAAGAAAAGAAATTACCAATGCACCATTATGTGGTTGGGACAAGGATGCGATGTCTTCTTTTTTAAATGTAAGGGCATCCTAGGGTATATAGCTCCAAGTTTGCCTTTTCGTTGCAATGGACACTTTGGCCCGTTTGAATATGGGTCCTTGTGGGACGTCAGTTCCTCCAACGATCATGTGAATGATGTGCTCAGGTTTTTCTGGTCCATTCTTTCCACTCGCCTCTCTTTCTTGAAAGTGGTTTTGGGCTCGATTGTTGAGGAATTCTCGAAGGTGCCCTTTGTTGATCAGCCGGGCCACCTCCTCTCGGAGCTGCCTACAATCCTCGTTCCTATGACCGTGAATGCCATGGTATTCGCACATCAAGTTGGGGTTCCTTCAGGAAGGATCTGACTTTGCGGGCTTTGGCCATCTGGTATCCCTGGTTCTACCCATGGCTGATACGATGTCTGAGACATCGATGTTGAAGTTGTATTCTGACAATCAAGGTACCTCCATTGGCCTCGAATGCCTGTAAAACCTAGTCTTGCTCATAAGTCCCTAGGAATTTTGGCCTTGATCTACTCTTCGATCATTTCGAGGTATATTCCACCTCGAAGTGTCTCTTCAATCTTTGAAGTATGCCTGATACCTTTCTTTGCCTAATCTCGACTCCCTTTCTATAGACCTTGGTTCCTTTGCTAGGAGCCTACTTGGATATACTGAGCCAGAGGGGGCTCCCAATTGGTCGTCTTCGATCCTGATCTTCGATTGATACCTGTTATGCACATCCACCCAGGTCATGGCAGGATATTCGATCAAATTTTGCTTTAGCTTCTTCGAAGATATCGAGCTTCATTCATTCAAGCCCTAAGTGAAGGCCTGTACTGCCCAGTTATCGAAGACCGGTGGCAATTCCATTCACTCCATCTGGAAGCGAGATACAAATTCCCTCAGCATCTCGTTCTCCTTTTGTTTGATCTTGAAGATGTCGGACTTCCTTGTAGCAACCTTGATGGCACCGACATATGCTTTCACAAAAGAATCTGCCAACATGGCAAATGAATCCATCGAGTTCGGGGGTAGATTATGATACCACATCATGGTCCCCTTCGACAGTGTTTCTCCAAATTTCTTCAGCAAGACGGATTCAATCTCATCATCCTTTAAGTCATTCCCTTTTACAGTACAAGTATAAGCGGTAATGTGCTCATTGGGGTTCGTGGTCGCGTTGTACTTTGGGATATCGGGCATTCTGAATTTCTTCGGGGTGGGCTTCGGAGCCGCACTTGGTGGGAATGGTTTCTGCATGAACTTTTTTGAATCTACAACCTTCAGAATTGGGGGTACGCCTCGGATCTGATCGACCCTCGAGTTATAAGTCTCCACCTTTTTATCGTTAGCCTCTATCTTCTTTTCTCCTAACTCGATTCTTTTAGTCAATTCCTCGAGCATTTTCATGATTGTGGGGTCAGTCCCCAAGCCACTTTCATCGGGTCTTTCTAGCACTGGTTCGTGCTGCATGTTTACTGGTTCGGCGGCGTTAGGGGTTCTGTTCTGACTTTGAAGTTGAGCGATGTCGAATTGCTGATCTTGCAGCATCTCGAATATCACTTGGAGGTTGACTCCTCCTTCTTCCATTCCTCGTGCTTCTTGGCCTCCAGCCTGGGCTTCCTTGCGTCCATTCCTTATGGGGTCTGTGCCTACTTCCGTGTTTAGAGCATTGTGGGAGCCGATATCAACTAGCTCCACATTTGGCACTCCCTCAAGGTTTATAGGTGGTCCACCGAGCCCTATGCCACTGTTTTCTCCAAGTCCTTCACTGTCATGAGCAGGTGCATTTTGTGTGCTAGACATATTTTAGCCTGAAATTAAGAAAAATTGACAAGAAAAAGTATGAAGAATAACATGTGTTATCAGAAAACTAGCACCAAAACAATCACTATTATTTTTAGCCCCACGGTGGGCGCCAAACTGTTTACCTTGAAAATGGTATTAATAATTATATTTTATTTTATGGTTCTAAAAATATGTGATTTATTTCAATACTAGTTGTTAGGCAATAGATGTTAAGTGTAAGTAAAGAAAATAAGATATGCAAACTAATGATGTCGCAGGACTGGGCCTCGAGCTGGCTGGAATAGGGGGCCTCGAGGTCCAGTTAGGGCAGATAGCAATGAACGATTGATGAAGAAACAATGATATCGAAGGCGTCGAAGATAGCCTTTTGCGGTTAATAATGGGAAATAAATGAAGTACAATAAGTGAACAATAAATGAACAATCAATAGATTTGTAGTTAATTATTGAGCACGTTTTGGTAAGAAAAGCAGAGAATGTTCTATTATATTGAATATTCATGTGTTACAAAATGACAAAGGTCCCCTTTATATAGGAGGGCGGAATCCCAACATAGTACATGTCTAATAATGACGAGGAAATGCTATTGGTACAGCTGTGTAACGGCCTAGTACGGATTTGTACTGTTTCTCGCAGACTCTGTCAATTCTAATCATGTGCTCCCGGGAGTTTTCCGCATTTCCATGACGGTCGTCGATTTTCATGTTGCCTCGAGGTATGCTGTGATGAGTCTTCGATATACCCTCTCAAGGCGAGTGCTTCGGGGACGAGCCTTAGAATGTGCTTCGAGCCCATCGAGGCCGGGCTTGAAACACCATAGAAGCCTTAAAATAGGCCTTCACTGATTTTGACCGTATACATGGTTATTTGTGCACTTGCCCCAATATGTACTTTATGTAAAAGAATCGGGTGGTTCCAAAGAAGAATAATAAATTCTTTTGAAAATCATTCACAATAATATGGGTGGTTAACTGTTTTCTTTTAACTATTTTGTCATCACTATTCACAACCTATTTGGACGAATAGCCTGTTTGGTCAAGTTTCTCCAATAAAAAAGTATTTTTTTTTTCAAAGTTGAAGTATTTGCCCTAGATTTTGGAAGAAAAAAAAATACTTTTGAGGAGAAGCAGAAGTAACTTTGGAGAAGCATAAAAAAGTAGATTCTCTCCAAAAAGTACTTTATGGAAAAAGCACTTTTGAGAAAATACACTTAAAAGCAGATTTTAAAAGCTTGGTCAAGCACTAATTGTTGCTCAGAAGTGCTTTCAAATTAATTAGCCAAACACAAACTGTTTCTCAACAAAAGTGCTTTTGAGAAAAATAATTTTGAAAAAAAATACTTTTCAAAATAAGTTGATTTTTGCAGCTTTGGCTTGTTAGCCGTAAGTTCTCTAACACTTTGCTCCAAATTTACATAAGTTTTCCCAAAGTTCCTATCAAAAAACTATTTCACAATACTTAATATTTTAAAATAAGTGATAAAAAAGAAGAGAGATGACATCTCAACTAACTAGTCATGAGGAAAACGAATTTCAATGTATGATCTTAGTTTAATACAAGAACATGACAATGTTGATAGATATGGTCTTGTCATTATTAAGAGTACCGAATTGTCAATAAAAACAGGCACGTAACGTGGACTAAATCGTAGTACTAACATTTTGTCTTGGATTGTGGCACATGTTCATGTTTTTTTTGCTTGTTATTATCTTACGAGACTCATCACATTCACTAGATTCACATCTAGAATCTTCAGTAAATTCAGTACAAATATGATATATATGTATTTAAATAAAATTTTATGCATATATAGTTCGAGCCGTAAATAATAAATTCAGTTAACTCATAATAAATGCCCTAAATCTATCTCTATATCTAACATATCAAAAATCAAATGGTCCGTGTCTGGGACTCATTTGCTAATACTAGGATATTCCCTCCATCTCAATCAATTTATTTGGCAGTGTTTGATTTGACACAAAATTTAATAAAAAAGAAAAAAAAACTTTTAAATTTTGTATTCTAAAACAAGTCATAAATAATTGTGACTGTAAATCATTTTATCAAGGATAAATTAAAAGAAATTGGGACAGAAAACATAGCAAATTTCTGACTTGATTTCTAGCAAAATGCAAAATTAATTCTAAAAAGGGAATTATTCATCTAATGATCCAGCTTACAATAGTAAAACTAATACAGGAATATGGATATTTTTCACTAGTTTTCAGTGATTTGACAATAACCACTCCCCTAACTCGTAAAGAAAACAACATTACATAAACAAGAAATAAAAAAATAAAAAGACAAATATTGTCTATACAAAAAAAAATGCAATTAATAACTAAACATCAAAATTATCATGATTTGCGTGATAATCCAAAGCCATTAGCCAATGCATGAACAGCAGGATTAAAAGCCAATTGTCCCAAAATCCCTTGTTTGTAAGGCAAGAAAGTTCTCTTTTTCAAATCAGAAGAAACTGCTCTATTTACTGTATAATGCAATTCATGAGCTGAAACTTGTCCCTTTTTTCTTCCTCTTGTTGTAACAATAGCTTTAGATGAAGAAATAGGACAATCATTTCCCTTAAAACTTGAACCTTTCCCTTCTTTACAAGCAGCAGTATATTTCTTTAATGGATCTTTATCTGATGCTCTTCCTTCTGATGCACTCCTAAATAAGAAAAAATCTTTAAATCTCCATTTTCTGCTTCCTTTATTAGAAAATGATGATGTCAAAACTGAACATGTAGAATTACTACTTTCCTTTTCTTCTTCTTCCTCCCATTGATATTGAGAAATTCTCATAGGAGAAAGTGATCTTGTTTCTCTTCTACTTGAAGAAGATGACATACTCCCATTTGATGAAACTCTCTGTTTTGCCCTACTTTCCCTTTCTGTTGCACAACTTTTTCTTGTATTTTTTTGAGTAGAAATAACAAAAGGGTGTTCAGTTTCTTGTTTCTTGTTTCTTGTTTGAGTTTCTGAAATAGGGGATGGTTTTAAAGGCTTGATCATACCACCATCAAACAGTTCTTCAGCTGAAACAGAACATTTTTCCAACTCTTGACTAACATCAAAAGCAAAATCATCTCCACTAACATGGCTAGAAATTTCAACATTATTATCAGCTAAGAACAAACTATCGAATTCGCGATAAAATTGGGAGAGATGAGATGGACTAGGAGGAGCACTATAGTAATATTCACCATTAAAGGGTTTTGGTGTAGAAGGTGGAGTAGTAAATGGTGATGATCTTGCACTATTGAACTCGAAATTATCCATTTCATTATAGGGTATTGCTACTTCCATTTTTTTTCTTTTGCTGGTTTCTGTTCAATGAAAGCTAAGCAGAAACAGAAGAAAATGGTGTTTTTAAGATGTTTATATAAGGAAAGGAAGGAGGAGAGCTTAATATTATTGACTTATGTGGGCTATGAGTTTAAATTCTAATTTAAACAAGCCGCCTTTTATTACCTTTCTATAAAAAAAAAATTGTCATGTTTTTTTAGGTACAGATGTCATGTTGATTTTGGACATAATGTATATGATGACCTACAATTATATAAATCTTGGATTGTTCTTCAAGTAAAAGTTAAAGATATTTGGAAAATGACATGAAGAATTACAAGTGTAATGTAATTGAAGAGGTTATAGTCATGCGTAATGAGCTTCATCATCTTAGGCTGATCATTTACCTATATTTTGTAATTGCAAATAAAGTCCCTCTAGTTTCCAGAATTATATTTACATCCTTGTAGATATTTCATAAGGCGTTTGGACATAAATCTTTTCGAAACTTGAAAAAAGGGCAAAAAGACCTCCTGATTTTATTTATAGAAAAAAATAGAAATTTAAAAAATAAAAAAAAAGTTTGAAGTTATGTTGAAAATAATTTTTGAAAGTTGAATTTGTGTTTGGATATGCATTATATTTTGAAAAAAAATTGAAGATTTTTGAATGGAAGAAATTATTTATCATGGTCAGTTTTTGGAACTTGATAATTTTTCTTACTTTTTTTAAAAAAATTAATCAAATTCCAGGAATAAACAATGTTTTTAATAATTTTTTTTAAAAAAAAAATAATAAATAAATCTATGTCAAAAAAGGAAGCTTCATATTGTTTGAAGTATCAATATGAACTCATTGATTTCTGACCAAGTAATCTGTTTCTAGAATAACAAAGAGGTAATGAAATTAAAGGAAATTAAATAGTACTTCTAGAGAACCTAGACATTAATGAAGAACAATCAAGTTTGAGATCGTTTTTAAAGAAACAACAAACCGTTATTTCCAAGAAAAAAAATTTTAGAATTTATTTTTTTGCTAAAGCAACAGATGAAAAGGATAGGAAGGAGTATGATGTTCCACAAAGCAGGGATCGAAATTGTGTATTTTAAGAAATAGAAGGGGAAGTTACGTGAATTTTGCAGATTAGAGGTAGTTATCCTAAAATAAATGGAGTTTAGGTTTCTAGTAATTTAGTCCTCTAGATGTAACATGGTAACATTTCATTTCAAACATTGTAGTAGGTCGGGTGATGTGAAGACAAATCGTAAGTAAGATTATTATTAGAATAATACGAGTAAGAGATAAGATTATCATTATATTTTATATAATAAACGTGGGAAGCAAGATTATTAGTTGTAATAAGAATAGGAAAGAGAGGCTTTAATATTACTGATGCATAGTCATGATTCTCCCTTTTTGACAATCATACTTCTCTTTTGACTATCTGTTATTTTAGTGTTGAAGATTTGCAAACAAATGGAAAGCCATTCGAATCATTAGTCAAATATATTGCTCTTATTGAACCTCTAACAGTGATTATAAAAATTAGCGGGAAATAACTGCGAAACTAATTAGAGAAGTTAATTTCCAAATGTAGGGGTGTGCGTTCGGGCAATTCATATTGGATATAAAAATTTCGGTTCGGATTGAAAAAATAACAATCTTAATCCAATCCAAATAAGCTCAGATTGGATCAAATTTTTAATTCAGTTTCGGATTAATTGGTTTGGAAATTTTCGGTTTTGAGCTTATACGTTGAGATGTTTTTTCTTTTTACAAAAATGAATATCCAAATGAAGTACACATGTTAAATTACCTGAAAAGTTCATCTTGCTCACCACAATCATCCAAATAAAGTATTCAAATAATGAAATTATCAAGGAAATGCAATAGAGACATTAATACGGCCGATACGAAGTAGCAAAAGTAAAACCATGCCCAAATAGAAAGTATTTTGACAGTAACTTAATAATTAATATTGAATATATGATATAATATTTAATGGGTAGGGTATTGAATTTATTACTATTAGCATATGGATAATGGACTGAATATAAAGTATAAAAATTCTGAATTTTCGGATATCCAAAAACTTGAAGTACCAAATTTAATATCCAATACGAAATCCAAAAAAATTAAAAATTAAATCCAAATTCCAATCCGTAATCCGAAAATCCAAACCAAAAATCTAAAAAATTTGGATTTGAGGTTTGCCCAAACTATGCCCACCCTAACCGAATGCCAAACTAATTCTAGATTGGAATTCCTAATTTTCTCTTCTACATGAAATTCCTTACCAACCTACCTACATGAAAAAAATTCCTTCTATTTTGGGCTGATCTAAATTTATTCATCCTCTACTCTTTGAACTATACGACCTCTACAGCTGTTGTTTTACTTTTACATTTAATTAAATGTCCAAAATGTGTGGTTTAATATGAGGTTGTTAATGACTAATTGATAACTTCTAGATATGCTTTATGGTTAGTAGTATGAGATTTGTTGGCTCAAGTCACAATATTGACTAAAAAATAAAAAATAAAAAAGCTATAATATTGACTGGTTTTGAGGCTGGCAAATTATATAGCCCCAGATGGACCCCAAAATATAACCTACTACAATCCGTTTTCATACTTAACGTGTTTGTATGAGTACAATGCTAAAAAGAAAAAAGAAGAAGAGTATTTAACGGGAATTGATATCTTTACTTTGAATAAATAATTCAATTTTAGACCAATTGTATCATTCAGTTTTTTTAGAGTACCACGGCCAACAAATAATATTGTATTAGTTCTAGGAAATGTGTACATAAAATACTTAGTTTGACATAACATCATGGATTCACGTACATCGTAATTTGGGCTTAAATGTCATGATCCAAAATTCATTAAAGATCGTGATGACGCCTAACACCGCTGGCAGACAAGCCAACAATAAATAATTATCCTAATTACTCATATTAGTATTTCAAATCATACTTTTCTTTAATTACGTAGTACAAAATGGGATTTACAAAGTGAATGAAAATGTTTTCGCAACCACATTAATGAATAACCCGTAAGCACCCCCAAAATTCGGTGTCACAAGTGCATGAGCATCAACTAGGAAGTAAAATAAAATATAGCATCTGTCCGGAATACAAATTAGACAGAAAAATTATAATTAACTCTGAAGGAGACTCTGCTGGCTGCGGATTGTAACATGAAATACAGTTCACGGTACAAAAAGGAACCCATGCAACGATAGGAAATCCTTTTTTTAGAGAGCCAATGACTTAAGGCAGACCACCCCGCATCATCCGCGCCTCCGCACCCAAAGGACCACCAGACATAAATGTATCTGCACAAAAATGTGCAGCAAGTATAGTATGAGTACGCAAATCAACATGTACCCAGTAAGTATCTAGCCTAACCCCGGAGGAGTAGTGACGAGGGGTTGACATCGTCACTTACTAGTGGTCTGATAATATCAGTACAGTAAGGAGGTGAACAAATATGAGGCAGAGTAAATAAACGAAATAAACAAGTATAAATATGCGGTACAATTCTCCTCTTTATAATAAACCCAAGCTCTCAATTAGCAAATTCCTCCTCAACCGGAGAGCGTATATATATATATATATATATATATATATATATATATATATATATGTGCGTGTGTGTGTGTGTGTGTGTGTGTGTGTGTGTGTGTATAATGGACCTCACCAAATAGGTTATTACAATTCAAATCAAGAAAAACTCACAGGTACGCTAGCTTCTCGCCAAATATTACGCACGATTTCATGAGGATATTTTACATAAATATCGAGGCGTACGGCCCGATCCCATCATAATCTGTGCACTGGTGAGGGTCGAACGACACGAACCATAGATGCATATCTTACACTGCTGAGGCGAACGGCTCACTCCCATGAGAGTGTGACACATAAATCCTACCGAGGCGAACAACCCGATCCCATTAGAATAAGAAGCTTAAACGGATCTTTGACCCCCATTCACGAATAAACATGTGAGTTATAAATTTTAAGGAAAATCGTTCGAGGAAAACGCAAAGCGCGTGAGAAATCCGTAAGAGGAACACCATTACTCCGTGGCAAATCATGAAACTCGTGAAATCTCTACAATAGCAAGGCTATCACTCTACGCATGTCTAGTCTCAAGTCGTAATGCGAAATAAAACAATTAAACGAGCAAAGATAATACATGTAGTACAAGTATAGCACAATGTGAACTTAAGTCTATCCGGACAATAACATAAATTTAACTACGTACGGACTCTCATCACCTCGTGTGTGCGTAGCCCCCGCAACAAGTTACACATATTAAATATATCTCCTAGGGGTAGTTTCCTCGTCACAAAGTTAGACATGAGACTTACCTCGGTCCGAAGTTTCATAACCGCCAACACCGCTCTAATACCTAAAACTGGTGCCCGTCGCTCTAAAACTAGTCAAACAATGTGCAAACCAATAAAAATATACTCTAATACTCATAACTAATCAATTTAGGTAAATTTTCAACTCCGCTCGAAAAGTCGATAAAGCAACTATCGGGCCCACGTGCCCCGACTGCGAAAATTTTAGAAGATAACCATTACGAACTCAAATATATAATTTATTCTCAATTTCATGCCTAAATTCGTGGTTTAATCTCATTTTTTATCAAAACCCTATGTTTTCCTCAAAACCCCCATAAAATCTCACCACTTTTCATGTTAAATCTACTTATGATTCATATATTTAGCTAAAGAATTGATAGGGATCACTTACCTCTTGATGTTGATGGAACCCCACTCAAAATGCTCTGAAAAATCGCCTAAGCGCAAGTGAGAAATGAGGGAAATGAGCTAAGTCCTGAAATAAAAACTCTTGCACCAGTCACAGATATCGCATTTGCGACATCTTGTTCGCAAATGCTATGAATGAAACAGAGCCACCACTGCCAAGGTCGCATTTGCAACAAAAATCTTCGCAAATGCAAAGAGGGCAGTTTCGCAAAAGCGATAAAATATTTGCAAATGCGAACCCCTCAGAAATTTCCCATCCTCACAAATGCGAACTTCTCCCTCACAAATGCGAGTTCGCAAATACGATTAAACCCTCGCATTTGCGAGATATGCAACCCGGACCAGAAAGCAGCAGAACCAACAACAATTTTTCATCCAAAGTTGATCTGAAACCACCCCGAAACACACTCTAGGCCCCTAGGACCTCATCTAATCACATCAACCTGTCCCAAAACATGACACGAACTTGCTCGAGCCCTCAAATCACGTCAAACAACGTCAAAACCATGAATCGCACCCCAATTCGAGCTTAATGAACTTTAAAACTTCAAACTCTACATTCGATGTCGAAGCTTATTAAATCACGTCCGATTGACCTCAAATTTTGCACACAAGTCATATTTAACATTATGAACCTACTTCAACTTTCGGAATCAGAATCCAACCCCGATATCAAAAAGTCAACTCCTGGTCAAACTTCCCAAAAACCTTCAAATTTCTAACTGTAGCCAAATGACCCCGAAATAACCTACGGACCTCCAAATCCACGTCCGGATGCGCTCCTAAGACCAGAATAACCATACAGAGTTATTCCCAGGCTCGAAATCCCAAACGACCATCGATAACATTGAAATAAACTTCAACCCAAATTCATGAAATCTTCCAAAATGCCAATTTTCCACAATTGGCGTCGAAACGCTCCTGGTAATCCAAAACCCGATCCGGACATACGCCCAACTCCAAAATCATCATACGAACCTATTGGAACTTTCAAATCCCGATTCCGAGGTCGTTTACTCAAAATTCAAACCTTGGTCAACTCTTATAATTTAAAGTTTCCGAAATGAGAATTTCCTTCTAAATTAACTCCGAACTTCCCGAAATTAAATTCTTACCACCCGTACAATTCATAATACATGAAGTGAAGCTACTCAAGGTCTCAAACCGTTGAACAACGCTCTAGGGCTCAAAACGACCGGTCGGATCGTTAAACTAAATACACCCTTATATATAACATACCAATTCTCATACGAGCTCATGACGGTTCATATGTAGTCACACCCCAACCTTGTGAGGTGTGGCTGGCACCCGATGCCCGAAGGCCCGAGCGAACCAACCATGAGATATGATCCGAAATATAATAACCTGCAGGTAGAAGAGCCCAACACGATATATATATATAAACTAGGCCAACAAGGCTGTAACAACAGTATAACAGCTATCCAGAAGGCCGATAGGGCGATACGAAAAATATATATAAGAGCGGCTATATAATGTCATTTTCTCTTTCTTATATGCACTACCAACGGGTATAATGAGATGATTGATAGGATTTCGATCTCTTAACTAGCCTTAATAAGGAAATTTTTAGTTAACTCTACTTTGAGACTGAAATTGCATCTTATCATATTTAACTTTATTTTGCATCGCAAACTATAGGGTTTGATCTTTTATTACAGGGTTCTCTTATAATTTAGTACATATGGAAATAATTTAGTTGTTTGATTGATTTTTATATTATGGTTAGTACTATATGGTATCAGAAAGAAATTTATAACTTTATACTAGCCAGGAATAAAATTGGTGAATAATGTAAATGACAGTTTGGGCACTAGTAACCTAATCTGATTTTGTCCATTTTTTATTCATTTCCTTTCGGTTCTCATTCACCAACTTTCTCCTTTGTTTTTTATGGAATATTTTGGCAAATGAGGATGCAATCAAGTTATTTGATAATGACTTTCTAATTAACATTTTTTATGACCTTTTTTTTTTTTTTTTGAAGTGGGGTATGAACGATTGAATATGTAGTGTTCTAAGAGCAGGTAAAAAATGGATGGTATTTGGTAAAATTAAAACGTTTAACCTAAGTAAAATGTGATGAAATTAAATTGCAAAGTCTTACTACAACAAAGTTGCCTTATTTCTCTTTTTCCGTGTTAGAGTTAAATTGTAGGTTATCATAGTTTGTAGGATAATAAAATAAACGATATGAAAATATGCATTACAGGCATGCATAAGATACTGAATCTAATAAATAATTCTGTATCTGAACATTATACATGCAACTAATTAAAAAATTACCACTCGTGCAAGTGTGGTTGGTCGCGTTATTTGGACCTTTGTTGCTTACATATAATTTCATTAATTTAGGTATGAGGAGAATCTGGATTTATAAAGAAGAAGAAGAAGAAGAAAATATAATTTATGCTAATTAATATTTCAAGCTACAATATAGAAATATTTGTTCAAAGTTTGAGTGTAGATCTAGAAGAATTTAAATTAAATATAGATACATGATTGTATTCAATAATAGATTTAGCAATATGTTTTAATTACCTAGAACAAAATAGAAATAATTGTTTTGATTTATATAGAAAACAACTTTATTTAGTAAGAAGGTTATATCATATACTCTAAGAAGAATATAATTTTTGTACTAAAATTATATTTAGAATACTAATAATTTACTAGAATCTATTTTGGAATTTATTTTTCAGACTTTATTTATTTTAGTAATAATAATTTGACTTTATTTATTTATTCAATTTCTCCTCTTCATTTAAATTTAAAAATAATGAAAGGTTGAGAGTGGGGGTTTAGCTACCAAATTAAATTCCGACTTAAATGGACACAAGCTAATGGGGCATATAGTATACGTGTGTACACTTCCAAATTTTTCAATCAAATCTGTCTGATCTTAATATTCCCTATATTAAATGAAAGTTAGTTCTCGCAATATTTATTTTTTTTGATGAGCAGTTCTCGCAATAATTAGTTGGTGTGTAACTGTGTATCAGTGTATGTGTACAGAAAAAGCTAAAAAAAAATTTGAGCTAGAAACTAACTGCTCTCAAGACGTTGATAATTTTTTAATCAATTATCTAGAAATGTTTAAGCTACAGGAGCTTAATGTGCCAAATTATTCTTTTACATACTCTACATTAAACAATAAATTGGGAAATCCTAGGGGGGAAAGGAAATAGAAAAAAATTAATCCAAATAATTACCCACCTAATCTTTTACATATAAAATACCCGCTAAATATATATAATATATATAATTGGGTATAATCAATATATAATTTGTGTATACTGACTAGAAAAAATAAACATTATATATGGTCGGCTATTTATGTATATAAAATTGCACGGGAACGCTATTTGGTCGCCCCCATTTAACATATACCCATTTTTTTAAAAGCTTTTAACTTGTACCCACTTGTTAAAAAACTTCAGCTCCCTTTCTCCTCCCCTTCTCCTTCTTCATTTTCTTTTTTCTTCTTCACAATCTGATTCTATCGAATCCATACCTGTAACGGTTTTACTTCTTAAACTCATCAAAGCCTCTGTTATTTTATGACCACTTGAATTTACGTGTTGTTTCAACTGCACATCTATGTAAATTATCAATGGATTGACTTAAGCACGGAAATACAGTACATTTTCATACATTAATATAAAGAGTACGTAGCTTATTTTTTCGAAATATGAACTGGGGAGGAACTTTACAGTGTTTGCGTACTAGACTAGATATTGCAGGGCATACGTAAAGGTGAGGGAAAAAGAAAACCCAAAAAAAGGAAGGCAAATCCCTATGTGCAAAAAATTTCAACTCTAGAGCTGAAGTTTTTATTTTATAACTGGCAAGCTTTAGCTCTAGAGTTGAAGTTTTCGGGTGACTAAATAAAAACTTCAGCTCTAGAGCTGAAGTTTTCAGTTACAACACAAAAACTTCAGCTCTAGAGCTGAACTTCAGGGCCGGCTACTAGAATGCTGAAGTTTATTTCAGCCCCGTATGGTGAAGTTATGTGAAAAAGCGGGTACACTTGTTATTTTTTTTGCAAAACGGGGCATAAATTAAAATGTGACATAAAAAGCGGGTATATATGCAAATGCCCCATTTATGTAACAATTTGAGAAATGCCTCACTGGGCCTAAACCAATTCTTCTGGGCTTCTTACTATTAGGATGGCCTTATGGGTAAAATACTGTTGGATCGTAATGAATTGCAACATGGACCAATTAATGACAAACCCAATTATTAAAGGAAAAACTAAATAGTGTAGTCACTCTAAAAAATAATAGCCAGCAAAATATATTTTTTCGTATATTAATATATAATATACAAAAATATACATATTTTATATATAATTAGTGTAGAACTTTTTGGGGAGAAATTCAAAAATAGCCAGATTTATCAGTAGTCATTCAAAAAATAGCCACAATTCAAAAGTAATCGAAATTTAACCACTTTTCATGTAAAGATAAATCTAAACGAAAACATTGTTCAAAATTTGGAAAAATACTCCAGCATAATATACTGGAGTTCCAGTCTAATATACTGGAGCCAGCAAAGTATACCGGTCCAGCATAATATGCTGGAAGTTCATACACAGGTGTACCGAACTCCAGTATATTATGCTGGATCGGTCTTTATTGCAGTAAAATATTGGTTACTTTTCAATGATTTGACAAACGCTGGCTATTTTTGAATGACTAGTCCGAAAACTGGCTAGCCCGTGCTATTTTAACAACTTTTGTATAGTATTAATTAGCGGATATAATTATTTTTAGCGACTGATCAAATGTGTAATTTGCCCATTATTAAACTTAAGGGAGTTTACTCCTACCAACTTTTCTCTAGTAGTAACAGCGCTAGTCATTTTTCAGTCACATAATTGATAAATAATTATTGTTATGGAGTTTCAAATTCCACAATTGAACTTCCATGACAATATCTCGGAGTTTCACCGGTGAAATTTGAAACTCTACAAGAATTGTTAATGTTCAATTGGTTAAATTAGCTATTTGTGAATTTTATCCAGTTTTCTACTCATAATTTATTATATCAAAAAATAAAATTTCCATTTTCTTTCATCTAAAATTTGTAAGTCAACAACGCAGTTGATATTTATGACTTGCACAGAAATTATAGATGGCTTTGTCTAGACGAAAAGAAGAAACAAACAATTTACTTTAGAAGCGTGCAATCAAATGGGCCTTAAATATACGGGCCCCAGGCCCAATTTTGTCTGGACATGGATAGAGTTTTGTGAATGGTTCAGCTTTTTGGTGGATCTAACTGTTATGTCTGCAATTATCCACTTTGGGAAAAGGCATTTTGTTCTTTTCTTCAATATAGAGGTAATTGATGACCCGGCCCACATGAAAAAGACTTCATATTAGGTTTAGGACCACAAAATTTTTCATTATTTGTATTTAAGGACATTACCTTTATGTAGCTAAAGACAAAGTTAGATTCTGGATGAAACTGTGAAGTCCTTTTCTAACCAGTATGTGTGTCAATGGTGACAATTGTTTCAATCATACTCTTGGCTTCCCCAAAAAATTTATTAAAAAAAAAAAAAAAAAAAAGAGAAGGCTCTTGACATTGTTTAGCGGTTCGTGGTTTAGCGGTCAATAAAATGATGAGAATCAAGAATCGAATTTCAGTAAAGATAGATACTCCCTCTGTTCCAGTTTATGTGAACCTATTTCCTTTTTGGTCCGTTCCAAAAAGAATGAACCCTTTCTAAATTTGGTAACAATTTAGCTTAAAGTTACAACTTTACCCTTAATGAGAAGCTTTTATAACCACACAAATACTCTGGGCCCCATTTGAACTTGTTTAGGACCACAAATTCCAAAAGTTTTTATTTTTTACTTAAACTCCATGTCTAGTCAAACATGTTCACATAAATTGGAACGGAGGAAGTATATGACTGGTGATTTCTTTGCATCTTCTTATATATCTTAAGGGTCAGATTACCAAATATAAATCCTGATAAGAAATACTAGCAGAAATGAAATAGTTGAGGTATAAACAAACCTAATCGGACACCACCATCCAATTACGTGCATATTTGTATTCCAACATCTATATATTGATAAAATTGGATTTTTGTCACTGGGTTTTAGAAAGAAATTTTTACTATATTTATATACTGCAAGCTAGCTTATGTTAACTAAAATTTTGACTAGCATTACTACATTAATTGTTCTGTACGATGATAACAAATTATGTAGTAAATAATAATGCCAAATTAAAGAATATGTTGATTTTGAACTAGACACATTTATACTTTTTTTGTTAGTGTGTGTGCGCGTTGGGGGGTGGGGGAGGTTATTGTAGGATTAACTTATTCTCTAATTTTTACCTAAGATTTAAGGGCCTTATACGGTAGGTTTCTCCTTATTAACAACAGTTCACTTCACTTTTATTGAATAATGTAAAGAATGATGTATAAACAAGCAACTTTCAGTCTCAATGATGCAATTAATATAGTGTACCTATACACACTCTGTATTACGCTAAATTGAAAACTAAATAACTTTATATGCCACGGATAGCTAATTTTTTATAACGTTAAGAAGGAAAAATAAAGTAGAAAGAGGGAGCGGATGGTAAATACAGACTTTATAAAAATTACTCCATTGAATATTCGCTTAGAAAAGTCAAAGTAGAATAATTGATGAAACAAATCTTGACCTAGTCACTATCCAATAAAGTTGCACATTATCAACAGCCTAGCATCATTTGCCATGTTACATCCATAACTAGGTGCACAAAATGCCACCCAACTCACCCAAACCCACTGCATCTCCTTAATTTAACCTCTTTTTCTTTCACACTTTCGGGGTAAATCTAAGTCCCTAGTCAATATTTACACCATTCATTTCCATAGGTAAAAACGTTTCATCAATTTAAATTTGGATAAGCAGAGTTATTCGATATTTGTACTAATAGAAGCTCATAAATGATCAATGAAATAATCGAGTTGCGCGCAAGCTAACCCATATATTAGATTATAAAAATTAATTTACTTTTTTCGGTGATTGTTTTATGAGGATTGAGGAGAAATAGTGATACAAGGACATAATTTAATGGCATTTGGAATTTAGTGTACATATTTGTCTCTTTTAGGCATTATGGGAAGATCCAGCTGCATATCTCTTTTAAATAAATATATTGGTAATAAATCCAATAGAATTCAATATTTAACAGAATTGTATAATGGGGTGTCTCCATTTACACCAATGCTTCTTTAATGAATAAATCTGCTAGATGCCCCTTTCTATATTAAACTATCTACAGTTGGCCATCTTTTCAGTCCTTGGACATAAAATCAAAATTGACTAAACCATTCTGATTGTTTAAACTAAACTCTAAAGCTTGCCGTAAGTCCATGTTTTTTTTTTGTGGCTACATTATTTTATAAGGAAAAGGGCAGTCTGGTGCACGAAGCATTCCGTGTTTACGCAGGGTCCGGGGAAGGGACGCACCCTAAGGGGGAGTGATGTAGGCAGCCTACCCTAATGTAAGTATCAATGGCTGATTCCACGGTTCGAACCCGTAATCTATAGGTCACGTGGAGACAACTTTAGTGTTGCAAGTCCGAAGGAATTGAGCCAAGAAATGTGTTTTCATGTAGCAAATTAAATAAAGTAAAAAGTAAAAAGTAAATCCATATTTATAAAGATAAAATAAAAAAATCACCCCACTCCAAGTAAGATCAGAGTATCAGACAACAGAAGGAAAGCCCTATCAAGAATCTCCCCCTCATTGTGTCTTTGATCTAAAAGATGGACCTAAAGCACTCAGCAAGTGAATGCAATAGTGCTGAACTCTACAATGACAATTACTCCTTACAAATGTCAAAATTTACTTACAAGATGTACACTTAAACTTACTATGTATATGTATCCCCCTCTATATATAGATCTATACCACAAAAAACCTTAAGTCTAACAGATTATTAATGAAGCAAAACTTACATGTGTAAAAGGTACCGGAAACTAAATTCATATGGCATAATCTGAAGAACATGAGAAAGAGGCTCGTTATTCCTTCTCTCGAGGCAGCTAATCGCTTCTTTTCCATGTTCGTTTGGCAATTGAAGACATATCCAATCAAGTAGTGATTCCAAATCCTTTGCAAAATCTAGCAGATACCAGTCCAACAGTTTTGGTATTGCGACCAACTTCTTTGATGTTGAAATGCCAACGGCTGCCTGCAAATACTCCCTCTTTGCAACTTGAAGCTCATTTTCAATATTTGCTGCAGTGTATACTCTCACCTGTTTCAAGACAGCTCCTAAATTAGCACTGTTGTGTTTAACAAAGATACTGAAAACTAGATAAATGCACCAATGTACTACGCAGAGAAACAAGGCGCTTATAACTTACAGCAGGAGAGGAAAAACTTCCACAAGAGAGCGCAAATGTCACTAATGTTTCGGAGAACTCCAAACCAAAGATGCTACGTGCAGTCATCTCGTCATTCTTTACACCCTTTGCAAAAGTCTGGTGATAGCAATCAAATAGGATATACTCGTAAGTAATACTTTAGACGCATGAGCTGGACAAAAAGTAAATTCCTTTATATTTGGAAAGCCTCTTACATATTTTGAGTGATAAGGCAACCTCAGAATGAAGTGTTCAATGGTTATGGCATTAAGCAAGTGTCCACTAACATTTATTGTTGCCTGCAAAAGGTGGAACTTCGCCAATTAAAAAGTGAAGAATATGGATCATATCGTTGTCAACTAATTGAATTAGGAGACTGAAACAGTATAATAGATTGCATGGATAGGATAGGACACCGAAGCATTACCTTTTGCATCAGTGCTACAACCATTTCAGGATTCTCAGGTAGGCCGTACTCCAGGAATGCCTGAAATGTTAGACGAATGAATAATAGTAAAAAGAAAATTTGAAAGGTGGCATATTCGTAAATCAGAATGTAAAGCTTACATTCATCATGCAGGAATTGTATATGTTGATCCAGAAAGCAAGCTTTTCTTGGTGGGTGAGGCCCTGTAAGTTGACTAATGCAAGTTTCTCGAGTAGAAGTCTGGAAAAAGGAGCGAGGTATATATGAGAAACCATCCAAGTTTTGAAAATTTTGAAAGATTGTATAATCTCAAGCTATTTTGACCAACTTACTTTAGCCTACGAACTAGGAAAACGGATATTGTTGTTCGATTTGGATTGATCGAAGAAGCTTCGACTGCATATAAATGCTTATACGGACCGATATCTCTCCTTTCAAACTTTGAACATATGCCATAAGGGTCTCCAAACTCTTTCTTCTCACATGAATTATATCCTGTCAATGAAGGCAATGTATCGGCTGTACTCCTGCTCTTCTTAGAGCTCATTCTGAGGAAAATATTTAATAAGCATTTCAAAATATTTTCCGAGATTGTATTTGGACTTTCAGCTGATGATGGTTTTCTATCTTGACTAACAAAGACTCTCTCTTCCAAACTCCCATGGTACATTACTTGGTCCTCAAGCTGAAAATAACAAAAGTATAATATCTGTTATGCTGCACTAGATAACTCATTTCGGGAAAAAAAATGAAGATCACTGAATTACCAACCTGCAATTTCGGAGGATCTACGCGCTTCTCTGCTAATCTATTCTCAGCAGCAGGCTTCTTAGCAGGAGTTCTGACAGTTTTCACTTTCGCATTTAGTGATCGATGCTTGCTTTTCGTGGAAGACCATGACTGATTCTCTTTTAAGCAGCTGTCATCTGAAAATGAAATTGAATTTAACGAGGATAAATCACTCAGTTACCTTGACAAACATGAACGTCATTTTCCAGTTCCAAGCGATTACCAGAGAGAGAAGGCAACTGTCTACCCGAAAATGAAGCTGAATTCGCTTCCATTTGGGGCGACAACTTTGTTTGCTTCTGCTTGGGACTCTTTTCTTGATTTGGTTCAATGGTATCAGTCACATTATCCATATTCCTCTTGGAGGAAGAAATATAGACGGCTTCTTGATACAATCCTTGCCTGAAATGCACAACTTTCTCTTCAAGCCGAACAACTTCCTCCTCCAAAACAGCCACTTCAGCTAGAAGCTCCAGTGTCTGCATATTTCCAATTATAGAATTACACTTATATTGTCAATTCCCAAAAAATAGAGCCAGAAAACAACTATCAAGTAAAAACATCTCCTCTTCAAACTAACGTGACAACGACAAGTTACTCCATATGGTGAATTTTTTGGCACTAGCTCCTTCCACAGTACAGTTCAATCTCAAAATGTACATTACACGAAGGAAATAAGGAACACGAACAATGTTGAAACATAATACAACTAAATAATTAAAAGTGTGTTCTCTCGATCAGTTTAAGCTAATGAGATGGTTACACAAGTCAACAACAGACACCTGCTATAACATCATTGAAGAACAGGAAATACTAACATTTGGAGGGAGATAAGGAGGAAGACGAGGAAGAGCACCGAGGGGTCTGGTAAACGCCCTTTCAAGAGCTCTGTGGACATTTTCCTCATGCCTGAGTTTCTTCTTTAGCTTATCAACCTAAATTTACACATAATTAGTACAAATTATAGACTAATTACAGGTTTTACTGTAAAACTTAAGAATTCAAGAATCACAAATGTTTACATCTTGTAACAATGCCATCTTTCTTTCTCTAGTTGCTTTTCTTCTATTTATGGTTGTTTTCTCAGTACCCATTTTCCTGTTTCCTTGCATTTCCACTTTTTCCTTCAAACAAGAAAAGAAGACATAAACAATTCAGCTTCCACAAGAAAGGAATTAAATGTAACGGAAAAGCATAAAGCAAACACTATATTGACCATAAACATGCAGATAAAAAGGAGGGAAAAAAAAAAGCAAAGATAAGATATGAAACGGATTTGGATAAGGATCAAAACTTACACCTTTCTACTTTTTAAAATTCTTAATTCTGAAATCAAAATCAAAACTCAAAATCTGCTGAAGTTAAGTAGATGATATGATTTAAACCACAGCAAGATTTAGAATATTCAACTAATCAAATAAAGATTCAATTTTTCTTCTCAAAACTACAATTAAATTTCAAAATACTATAGTGAGCTCAAAAAAAATTCTTGAGAATTTCTACTTCTGAGTTCTGAATGCATAATTTCCAAGAAAAAGAAAAACAAACCAGTACCCAGAAATTTTTACACTCCAAAATATACAATGAAAAGAGATTTCAATAGCAGAAAAGCTCTTACCTTTACATTTTTGGATGGAGTTTTCATAGACTGTAGACTAGTCCTGACTCTGGCATTCATCTTTATTGTATTTTTCTTCACTCCCCAGAAAAAAGAATTAAATGAAGGTAGCAATAAAAGAGAAAACAGAGAGAATAAGGCCTTCAGAAGAATGAATTCATTGCATTTGCAGCAGATGCAGAACAGTGCTAATAATATCAAAAACAAAGCGGGAAACTAATGGAGAGACTTGAAATTCAATCCAAGAAACAAAAAATTGAATGAAAAAAAGCAACCCCAATTGGCCAAAAAAGACAAAAACAGAACACAACTCCTGCAAAAAAATGGTTCAGTTAAATCCCTGCATTTTCTTGATCGGCGTGAAGTCAATGTATTTCATCTTCTGCTATAATCTATAGGCCACACTCTCACCATTTTTCAAGAACAAAACACTAGCTAGATAAAATAGGACCTGGATTATATATATTTTTTGTTTGATAAGTATATATATATATATATATATATATATACACAGAGAGAGTGAGATGAAGTAGAGGGGTAAATGAGGAATAGGGAACTGTATTTTGTTTCTGCTTGAGTTTGTGTAAAGACTGTATATTTATTTACTGTCTATATTCCCTTGGTTATTAGAGAATGGACTGATGTGGTTGCATTTACTGTTTCTAAATTTCTACTATACTATATATGTAGTTAAATTGTAACCGTTCGATTTGCACATGCACAATATTTTCTGTTTTAGTCTAATAAACTCTATTTAAATTATTTATTTTCTGCTTTAGTCCAATATTTATTTAAATTATTGCTACGCTCAATAGCGTGTTCCTATCCTTTTTTTAATAATTTTTTTGTAAAAGTAAAATAAAACATGCAAGAACAAATTTTTATATAGTAATTTTTTTGAAATAAAAATAGATGTCTAATTTCTCTTAGTGCTTTTTAATTTATAAAGATTATGATTGGCAAATAAATCTTCGTAAAACACTAACTCGTATTGATTCCATGTAGCTTTATTCTTATGTAAATCTCTCTCTTTAGATATGATATTTTATGCTGCGTGCGGTTAACTTTCTTTGTTAATACTTATTATAAGAAATAATTAATGATGAATTTACCAATATTACATAATAATAATAATAATAATAATAATAATAATAATAATAATAGCCTTGTGGGGGAGTATCACGTGTTCGTGCAAGGTTCGATGAAGGATCACATTCCAAGGGTTGTGATTAGATGCGGAGCTAGAATTTGAACTTTATGGGTTCGATATTATAATCATTTTAAGTTATTGGGTTCTAAATTAATAACTTGCACATATGCATTGAATTTCTTAATACAAATACAGAGTTTGAGTAAAAGCTACTGGGTTCGGCCGAGCCCTAACCAATATTGTGGCTCCATCCCGGTGTCTGATGCAAGTATTAATGGCTAATTTCACCGCTCAAATTCATAAATTACCGGTCACACAAAAATAACTTTAGCATTGCTCCGAGGCTTCTTTTCAATCTACCAATATAGCATATTCATTAATTTAAAATGCTAAATTCATGTTTATATGTTTCGTGGAAGGAAGAGTGAAAGAGCATTGAAAGGTAAATTAGTGTTTGCGTTGTGAAAAAGCAAGCAAAAATACGCATCTAATAAGTGCATCATAGTGCCGTACGCTACCAGACAGCCCATCTTTCTGTATCATTATGAATTAACGTGCGCCATTACCCCTTTTTCTTTACTTTTGGAATTTTGCTTTCTTTTGGTTACTAACATTAATGCTTATTAAGTTTATCTTTTTCTTTTTGTTTCTTCTTTTGAGAAATGTCAATTTTCAGTACCAAAACTCATACAAGGGAATTTCATAAAATCTCACTCATTATTTGCAAACGAATTTCCATAAAAGCTAATGTGTCCATAGAATTTTGTACCACTTAGAATGCTTTCTTTTGGGTAGAAATGCAAAACAAATCATAGCTAGATTCTTTGACTTTTGGAGTGAGAGAGGCCAAAAGAGAAAGGAACAATATAATTGGTGAGAATCCACTAATTAGTTAACACACAAGTTATAACATGTATTAGTTTGGCTTTTTCGCAGTGCCTAATATTATATTTTCTCCTTTTTTAAATTAATAATAGAGATGATTTTACTATGTATTGTGTATTTAATTGTCTTTTTTGGGTATAATCATTGTTCCACATAGAGCTCGTTAAAAGAAAAAAATATATTTTCCTTAGGGATTTCTCCGTTCACAAGATTCGAATGTGAAAACCTTAATTAAGGGGGCAAGGCTCATCTATCTCGCCACATCCCTGGGTGGTGTGTATTTAATTATCGACTAATTAATAATTTAATATTAAACACACACAAAAATACCTATTTTTAAAATTTTAATATCTTAAGATAAATTTCCAAAATTTGCTGCACTTTCTTATCAAGGTAAAAATGAAGAATGTCGACATAAATATTAGTACAAGTAAATCTTCTTCCATTTTTTCTGGCTCCGCCCCCACCCCCCTCTCCGCCCCCCCCCCCCCCCCCCACACACACACACAACCCCCCAAAAAAAACTAAAAAAGAAAAAGAAAAAGAATTGTCCTTTCTTGAAATAAAAAGAAAATAAGATGTGGTAAGAGTGAAGGGGAAAAGGCTGATAAAATCACATGGCTGCCAACTAAAGTGCTTTAAACATGAAAGGGATTTATAAGGCAACCAAATAAATGGGAGTAACGGGCTTTTTGTATACTTGGATTTCACTCATTCGTTTTGTACCTTTAATTAAATAAATAAAAAATTGGTTCACGTTCAAATCACATGTTGATGATCAGGAACCAAAGTTAGAAGAGCAATTAATTTCATGATTTGGTCTCTAAAAGTTGGGTTATTAAAATTAAAAAACTTTATACATTTAGCTAATCAGGTTAGCAACCCAATTAAAAGCTTGTCATGAAAAGTACTTTTCCAATTTGATCAGAAAACATGTTTAAGTTAATTATTTGATACTCAATTTCATCACACTAGAAAAGGAATATGAATTAAATTAGACCCTACATATTTGTGTAAAATGAATTACCTTATTAACTGATTTTTTTGCAAAAATAATGAAAAGCACCTTTGGGTAGCTTTTCAATTTTTGCAAACTGAAAAACTTTTATTTAATGTCGTTTGGTTGTTAATTGGTTTATCTGTTTTCGAAACAATGGCCATTTTTGCAAAAAGGATTAGATTTTGTTGAAAGGTAACTCTATATTTTGTGTTATATTTAAAGTTATTTCGTAAATTCTGTGATATCTACAACAATGAGTTTCTTAATCTCATTCTGGTAAAAAAAAAAATGAGTACCAAAAGAAACACTTATTAAAGAAGGATTTATTTATTTTTTGGTAATTACAGATTGTATATCTACCAAGGAAAAAAGAAGGAATTATTTTTAGTAGGAAAAAGAAGGGAAGGGGATGATAAATACACATGGTGAGGTGGGAAACATTATTAGGGGTGGTGGGATTATGATATGGACATGCCACTCTTTTGCACGTGACTGACTCCAAACAACTACTAATAATATTTCATTAAGCTTTCTACTTTAGTATTATTGCTAATTAACTGGATAATTAGGGCAATTGGCACGGAAATAGACAAGGATCAACACATATAAGACAGATAGAAAATTTGAAACGACAGTTTAATTTCTCGAAGAGTGAAGTTTATCCTAATTTATTACTACTATTTTAATATTACAGTAGAAAGAAATGTTGATTAGCTTGGCAAAGTTATAATCCAAAAAGGAAAATTAACAAGTAATTTAATGCTAAAATTGCTTTTATAGACAAGTATGATTTCATGCATTTGTAGGTAAAATGAATTTGATCCTAATTTATTATTTTTATTTGAAAAGAATACGGTGGAATTATATGTTGATCAGCTTTGCGAAGTTATAATCCAAAAAGGAATATCATTCCTTAAAAAGTGAATTTTAACCTAAAAATGGGTTTATAGAAAATAATGATTTCGTGCATTTACAGGTCGAAGTATTTAATCATTGAATTACTGTAAAACAAATTTCTTTTCCCATACAATGTAATGAATATTTTACTTTTTTGTTGATTTAGTTAGCGTAACTAACCGGAATTAATTGGACTAAATTATTGGATGCCGTAGAAATATTTACAAGAATATAGGTTTAGACTTGACATGACATTTAACTCCAAAATTGTCGCTTTTACATATTTACTATCTTATTTAAATAATGAAGATGAAAAAAAGCAAATGGATTGAATGGAATGTAACGCCAACACTTGTTTTCTAGCAATAAATAAAAATCAACAAGTCAAGACATCATTGTCTACGTGCACGCTAAGTTTTTGGGACACAAAGTACAATTTTTAATTAAAACTACCCCAATAATTAACTATCCTGAATCGGCTGTCTATAATATTCTTTTTTACTTTTACGATATAATAACTTATATATAATTGACAATATATATATAAAAAATTAATTTGACTGATTATAGTAAGTCTATTAACTTATTTTGAAGTAACCAAATTAGTTTTTTTATCATACAAGATCACCTTAATCTGACGGCGTAAAAATTATGCACGATGCATTAACAAAAGTTAAACATACTATTATCTTAACTATGATGTAACTTATTACCACCTATCAATCTTTGATTATTAGCCCATAGAAATGGCTTCGAGCTCTATTAATTGTGTATTGGGAAGACAACTTTTAAAAAGGGGAACTGAATTTTTTTTTATTTTTTTTTAAATTCAAGTTGTGAGAATTGTACTGGTTTCATAAACAAAATTAAATTCTATCAATTACATATAGTACGAGTTTCAGAAAGATAATCATATAATATACACGTTCATTTTTTCCAAATCGAATTTCCAAGAATTCCGGATTTTCTTGTTTTCACTAGCTCTGATATGGCCATACTCAAATGACAAATCTTTCACGATCTTGCTACGTTGTAGTATTAAATTACTATGACATTGTCTCTCGTAATTTTTCGTGGTCCAATCTCTATTGATTATTCAAGATGCATTATTATTTTATTTTTCATTCAGTGATATTATAGTTTTAGGGTTCATATCTTGATCTTGACCTTGATACTTGATAGTTTAGTCTTCTTTAGTTTTCATTATCAAAATATTTTCTCTTGAAAATAAAAGGTTCTTACTTATGCCTGAAAATATTATTGTAGCAATAGAAAGGGAGTCACGAGATCTTATATCACTTACCAATAAGGTCATATCATTAGTATTACAATTCAAAACTAATAATTATAAATTTACAATATCACGAGTTTGAATTCGAATCATTTATGTTCATTGAATATTTTCTACTCTTTTGTCAATTAACTATGTGAAACGACCTTACTTGAATATGATCTGTTCTATAGGCTCGTACCACTCTATCCTTGAGTTCTAAGGAGACCGGAAACTAAATCTGGTAGATGAACCATGTCCCTTAGACCAGAGCGTGATTAACGGCGCCATGGCCTTCATGGCACCGTAGAGGATCGTTCTCAACTCCAACTGTAGTGTGGTGGGATGGTCTGATGGCTGTCTGACAGAATCTTCAAACTTTTAAAAAAAGAAAAAGAAAAAAAAAACTATGTGAAAAAAAAAATAATTTTGATCCTGCTTAATCTCACCATAATTAAATGACCTCTTCAAATCAACAATGTGTTTGTTTACACTCTTCAATAATGTTCTACCTAAATATTTTCTTCTATTTCTTCTCTTAGATCTCAATTTTTGGGGAGCAGATTCATAAATTAACACCTGGATGTATACAAAAATTATAAAGACAGTAGTGAATAGTCAATAACTTGGGGGACATGCAAATATAGAAACATTTAATTAACTCCTAATAATATTCATATATGACAAATCTCATGTTTGACCAAAATAGAGAAATGTTGTATTCATTCACTAACAGACATAGAAACAAATGGATTTCCTAATTTTTTTTCCGACAGTATTGCATATGGATACACTTCTCTTCTCTTTTGTGCATAATGGGAGAAGATGAAATGTCCAATAAAAACAAACTTAATCCTCAGTATTTTAGTGTTTACTTCTTAATTTATGATTATTAATCACTTCTTTAAGGATTAGATTCTGTGCTAGAAACTTGACAAGTTTTAATATTTTATTTTGCACTAGTGATTATGTCTTTAAACTCCTAGCTAGCTAGTCCTCCAACATATGTCCTTTGTATTAGGAACATACCAAATCAAAAATACTAGCTTAGTCTGATTAAACAACGAGATCTTTATATAAATAGCCGACCAGATTCACGGTTTAGATCTTATAGTCGGTATGTAAAAACTATCTTATATATATATTAACTTAAATACCCGCCTACCCTAGCGCTTAAACTTAAAATAACCAATGGATGTATAATATATGTATACTCCATGAATAATATATATATATATATATATATATATATATATATATATATATATATATATATATATATTATTCATGGAGTATACATATATTGTATAATCTATGTGTACTTACTAATAAAAGTAAACTGTGAATTCAATTGGCTATTTGTATAAAGCGGTTGGATGGATAACTATAACCAGCAAAACACAAGCTCAAGCTTATCTGAGAAAGCAAACCAAACATCTTTTGTAATGGTGTGTACCGTAGATTTTAACAAATCAATTACTTGCTTTGACAACTGACCTCTCGTAATTTAACTCCCAAACAAATTTATACCATGATTTATTGAGACTACATGTTACTAACTATGTTTAGTTTTATGCTCTATCATTAATCCCACAAGATTTAACATAAGGACAGCCAGTTGATAAGCAATATGTCCTTCCTTTTCAAGTATTTTCATTTCATATCTGTCCCAATCCTAAACACAGCTCGATTATTTTAACAAATACCAATATTCGAGTTGGCACACACAACTATTGCAGCCCCACACACAAAAATAAAGGTGAAAATGTAAACTCTATGCTAACATTTAACTTCATATACACGTGTCATTGGCTAAGCTATCGCGAGGAGAGGATCGTGATAACCATCTTGAAGTATAATTTTTATCGAGCAACATGTCGACGACTTAAATATATGATGGAGTAGCGAAAGTGGTGAAATAACTTTACTATCACGATCCACTAAGATTCAAACTTTTTATTGTGCCAATTCCCAAAAAGAAAGAAAGAAATTTTATAAGCAATATCATAAAAAAAAAGTCGTACTAGTGAGACTTTTAATTAAAAAAAGTACACTACTACTATTTAAATTGTCCTAGAATTGTAGGCTCACCTGATAGGCTACAGAAATAGCAGGTACAGTTAACAGAATGATAAATTCGTCTTCATGCACTGATTTAATTATAGAATAGTTGTCTAAATTGACATTTCACCAAAATTTCATCATAAGGGATTCTGATTTAATTGGTTTTAGAATTTAATATACCATTTGGTCTAAGTACAAATGCAATGATTTCTCCTTAGATATACGGATAAGCAATAAAGATGACGATAATGTTGTTAGAGGGTTCAGATTTCCACAAAAAGGACCATGCACCCACCAATGTTTTGGCACTAATGAATCGTTGTCTACTACCCTTTTTCTTGAAATAACTATCTTGTATCTGATATTCTTTATTAGGAGTTTGAAGGAGGGTGATAGAGTAACGGTAAATTTGTCTCCTTACGACTTATAGACTACTGGTTGGAGATATTTACATCATATTGTTTGGGGTGCGGTTCTTCACCAGACATTGCATAAGTACGGGATACTTTATACACCAAATTGCTATTTTTATTCATTAATAAGAGTTTACCATTTCGAGGATTCGAATCCAAAACCTTTGATTAAGGTCAAGAATCTCATTCATCCCCCCTAGCTATTTACATTACATCGTTTGAGGTGCAGCCCTTCGTTGGATATTGTGTTAATACGAAATACTTTATGCATCGAATCTACTATTTTCTATTCTTTACTATGAGTTTTACCATTTCGAGGTTTCGAATCCAAAATTTTTGATTAAGGTGAAAAATCTCATCCATCGTCCTCACATGATTTTGTGGTCAAGATGGAGACTTTAGTGTTCTTATTAGTATTAGTACTACTATTTTTTTTTTTTTAATGATTGTGTTCGCTATATATAACCACTAATTGATCATAGTTTCACATCATCCAAAATTATTGTACCCCCCCTGCCATTATATCTTTTTTCACTACTTTGTCAGCCTGTTTTTTTCCTTCAGCCCCTCCATGTCTTTCCTCATTTTAGCAAAGTAATTGATTAGAAAAGAAAAGATAAAGATGTTGGACCAGTGTCAGCATTTATCGTAGCAAATTAGCAATTAGTTATCTTTGTTTACACTAAAATCGGATATCAATTGAATTTATACGCGGTTTTAAGGATACGTGATATGACTTAGTACAACTTAAGAAGAATACATTAATATTGATATTGACTATGAAAGAATAAATGGAGGCCACACAAATTGAACAGTCTTGGCCCTCGAGTTTGTCACCCTTGAACCAAATATGTTTCAACTGGCTTATGAACAGAATAACAAGATAATGAAAGCTAGAAAATGACAGTATATTGCTTTGCATTGAGTGAATATGATGTGTTTTATAAATGATCAGACCCCCATTTATATAGTAGGGGAGTCCTACTCTAAATACAATTCTATATAAGGTAAGAAATCTCATGATTGGCTAATTAATCAGCCTCTTCTTGATACGTGTCGGGATTCGCGCAGTTATCCTTGCCCGATTGCGGATATTTGGACTTCCGTTATTTGGCTCGGTAAGCTTCCTTCGATCTCTATCTTATTCAGTCTCAATCTTGATCGGTCTCAGGGCCACGAGCTCGAAAACCTAACTTTACATCATGGTTCGATATAACTCGAGGCTGAATCTCGGCCCATCATGTTCTGGTCTCGATTAGTCATACAAAAGGGCAAACCCAATTTTGACTGTATACAGACAGTCCTCTCGTTTTTCGGAGAGAAGATGATGAGAAACGATATAAATTTCTGGGTTCCATCTCGATGGGTTGTAACGTAAGTGACGAACGTCACGGATATGCCCAATCCCCTTGAGGATTTTATTCCGGGAGGGTGTCTTATTGTCGCTGATTTTAGGATTGAAAAGACCTCCTCAGTACCTGGTCGATGTGAACCGGTCTCGAGGTATATAAACACGATAACCAATGATCTCTTTCCCAGAGTTAAAGAGGATTGCCATTGGGTTGCTAAACATGTCGTCGTACCTTCGCCCAAGGAGTCGATCACTACTCACGTGGAAGGTTTCCTACGTGTTTACACTTACCCTTTCACATTGGGTCCCTTAGATCCTATCATTGTCGCCTTCTGCAAGAGGTATGACGTGACCCTCGGCCAGATCCATCCCTCTTCATGGAGAATAGTGATTCTCCTCCGGTTCTTCATAAGCAAAATCGAGGGATGTCCTTTCACCCTTAATCATCTCATGCGCCTTTAGAGTCCCTGACTCTATCGAGGAGGGCTGATTAAGCTTGCTCGCCGGGCCATCAAGGCCCCGTTCTCGAGCATAGATGAGGCTCGAGACCGAGATTGGATGGGCCGATTTGTCTGAATAAGGACTTCGGACCTGATCCCTACTGAAGACATGTCGTTTCCTGGAAAATAGAACATGAACCGTAAGCATTACTTCTCCTTGAATGTCCAACTTTGTCGTTTTATTTATTTTCTTCTTTCCTCATCTATGTTTTTAGTGTCAGCTGTGGCTCATATGCCGGAAGTAGACCTCGATCTCAAGTAATGGGTCGAGGGTCTAGTGTCACAGAGACGGAGTTATCGAAGGGTCGATGGGAGGCCCATAATCATGGTAATTTTAGTTCTTAGAATGGTTATCGTTTGGGAATTCTTTTTGAGCTTACTCATCTTTTTTCCTTTGTAGGCCTCGGGAAAGGTGTAGCAATGAGTCCCCCATCTGACGAAGAAGAAGTCCTTCCTCAACCCCCTGCTTTAAAGCAGGCCAAAGATAAGAAGAGAAAAGGGGCTCTGAGTTCTCCGGGTTCGGAAAAGAAAAGACCGACGAGGAGGCCCCGCAAGCCTATGGGGGACACTGGTGCTATGCTTTTGGACTCGAAGAAGAACAAGAAGATAATAGTTCCAAACTGGTGACCCCCGTTTGGGTCGGTGTCACCATACAAAAGTCCTCCGAACTGGAGGAGGCTGATGAGGGAGCCTCGGCCAAAGTTCCTGAACTTGAAAGAGTTGAGGCCACTTCGTTCTAAACTGAGATGTTCGAGAGAGAAACCGGGGGCGAGGTTTCCTGAGTAGCTGAAGATGTCCCAAGGTACGATCCCGAAATGATTGATATTTCTAAATCCCCTCAATTTTTGGACGCCACGATCCGTGAGTCCAATATGTTGGAAGGTCGGTCTTGCGAGGGTCCTCAAGGGTTGGTTGATATCCACAACTTCTTGGATGGTGTAGAGTTTGCCGCTTTGGGAGATGTCATCGGGCTTGGTAACTTACCGGTGCTAAAGAAAGCACCGTCATCGGGCGATACTAGGTCTTCATCGAGCCCAAAACTGGTGGACCGATTTCCAGACCTAAGTGTTAACCCCAATCGTAGGTATAACATAGTGATTTTTTGTCCCCGATGATGCCCAGGTCTTCTCTCCACTCGTGGGGATTGCTAGCTACCTCAGATGCTTGGTGACCGAGGAAGACCAAGTCGTGATGAATACAGTGGAGCCGCTTGCATGTTCAACGAGGCCCAACATGGTCTGAATCGGGTAACTTCGAGGGCCATTCCATTATCTATTTTAAACTTGGAGTTGTAGGTAATTCTAACATCTTCTTTCTTATTTGTAGGCTTTGGTATTGCATCACGAGGCTTTCCTTCGAATTCGGGAAAAGCACGAGGCTGAGGTTTGGGAGCTCAATGAGAAAAATGACACCTACAAGCTTCTCAATGAGAACCTTTAGGCAGATTTAGTGACGGCTCGGGATGAGCATGTTAAGATGGCTGAGCAGGTATTCCGAGCGTTTCACGATAGTGAAGATAAATTGGAGACAACAACTAACGATCCGATTCTACAGGTCCAACAGAGGTTTGAACAAATCGGAGTGTTTCAGAAACAAGTAGAGACAATTCGAGCTGAGGCTGATGAGTTCAAGAAAAATATGGACATCTTAGCCTTGAAAAGGGAGGATGCCCAAACACAACTGGAGTCGGCCGAGATCTAGCTTCGAGCTGCAAAAGAGAAGGCCTCGATGCATGCTAAGAAAATCGAGGAGCTTCAGTCCCAATTAGCAAACTTGGACAATGAGCTCGAGACGGCCAAATCTGAGGTGGCAGCTAACACCAAGGCCCAAGCTAATGTGACCCAATACAAGGTCGACGTCGAGGCCATCCAGGCGCAATCCAAAAGCATGGTGGATCATGCAAAATGGCAAGCTCGAAGGGAAGCCCTCTAGGGAGTCCATGCTCAGGGCTTTGATATACTGGCTGAGCTCGACAATGCCAAGGCAGGGAAGCTAAGGCTCGAAAGTTGGCCTTTCCCTAGGAAGACTCAGATAGTTTAAGTGAGTCTGAAGGTGGGGAAGATCCCCGAGGGCGGAGATGGTGCCTCCGATGAAGATCAAGCCATTTAGGCCTTTGTATTTTTTGCTTTCCCTTTGCATCTTTTTGAGGCCATTTCGGCCATTGTAAATTTTTCCGAATTAAGCCATTTTGGATTTTGTAAAGATCATTGTGTAAATATATACAAGGCTTTTTTCCCTTTTGGCTTTCGAATTTTTCTTTTCTTTATTACTTGAATTCACAAAGGTCGGGATGCCTTAGCATAAAATAGCTTGGGTTGGGTATATTCGAACAACCTTGCATTTACATTAGTTTGTTTTTGAGTTATCTTGGATGTTCGGGGTGATCAGACTTCGATTCTAAGTTAGCACGATCCATTGTTGCCTTATTAAAAACCTTGCCGAAAAACCCAATTAGGAAAAAACGGTTCAAGGGAAAAAGAGTTCAACACGTGCTTTCAGACCTAAAGGCTTCATGTCTCTCCTCGTCGATCACCTACAAGTGTTAGTCAAAAAAAGAAAGAATTGAAATGGGGTCGTACCTTAACAGTAATATCGTTTAAGATGAGTTATGTTCTAATTGTTTGGTAGTTGTTCTCCATCCATCGTTCTGAGCTTATAGGACCTTTTCCCTATGATCTCGAGAATCTTGTGTGGACCTTCCCAGTTCGGACCCAATTTCCCTTCATTTGGATTCCGGGTGTTTAATATGACCTTCCTTAGCACTAACTCCCCGATATTGAAATATCAAAGGTTGGCCCTTCGATTGTAGTACCTTTCAATCCGTTGCTTTTGGGCGGTCAATCGAACAAGGGAAGCTTCACGTCATTCATCCAATAGCTCCAGGCTTGTATTCTTGGGCTCGTCATTCGATACCTTCATTGCATATCGGAATCTGATACTCGGCTCCCTGACTTTGACCGGTATAAAAGCTTCGGCGCCATAAACCAATGAGAATGTGGTGGCCTCAGTACTGGACTTCGAGGTTATGCGATACGCCCAAAGAACTTCGGGCAGGATCTCTCTCAATTTCCCCTTGGTGTTAGTCAACGTTTTTTGAGGTTTTGGATTATGGTTTTATTGGTCGATTCGGATGGTCCATTCCCACTAGGGTGATAAGGTGTTGATAAGATCCTTTTGATCTTGTGGTCTTCAAGAAATTTGGTCACTTTGCTGCTAATAAAATGTTTTCGTTGTCATATGCAATTTCGGATGGTATTCCGAATTGACATATGATGTGGTCCCAAATGAAGTCGATGACTTCCTTCTCCCTGATCTTCTAGTATGCCTGTGCTTCAACCTACTTAGAGAAATAGTCGGTCATAAACAAAACGAATTGAGTGTTACCTGGTGTCGATAGAAGAGGGACGACGATGTCCATCCCTCACTTCTTGAACAGTGATGACGATAAAACCAAATGCAGCAGCTCCGGGTTGATGAATCCCGGAGCATGTCTCTGGCACTTATCACATTTTTGCACAAACTCCTTCGTATCTTTTTCCATATTGACCCAGTAATAGCCGGCCCTGATTACCTTTTGAACCAATGATTCGGAGCCTGAGTGGTTCCCGCATGTGCGTTCGTGGACTTTCCTTAAAACGTAGTCGGTATCCCCGGGTCCCAGACATATTGATAGCTGACCGTCGAACATTCTCCTGAGTAAGGTTCCATCGTCGGACAAGCTAAATCTGGCTACCTTGGTGCGCAAGGCCCTCGATTCCTTTGGATCTGAGGGAGGTTTTCCGGTCTTCAAATACTCTATGTATTTATTTCTCCAATCCCAAGTCAAGCTTGTGGAGTTTATTTCGGGGTGACCTTCTTCTACTACTAGTCTCATGAGTTGTACGGCCGCCCCCGAGTTAAACTTGTCATCTTTGATCGATGATCCTAAGTTCGCGAGGGCATCGACCTCACTATTTTGATCTCGAGGAACATGCTGCAAAGTCCACTCTTTGAACCCTCGTAATGTTACTTGTAGCTTGTCTAGGTATCTTTTCATTCGTTCTTCTTTCACTTCGAACATTCCGTTAACTTGGTTCACTACAATGAGGGAGTCACACTTAGCTTCGATTAGCTCCGCCCCAAGCCTTTGTCCAGTTCAAGTCATGCAATCATGGCTTCATATTTGGCCTCGTTGTTAGTCAATTTTACAATTTTAATAGATTGTCTAACTATATTGCCTGTGGGTGGCTTCAGTAGAATTCCAAGTCCGGTCCCTTATGTTCAAGGCACTGTTCGTAAAGAGGGTCCAAATTCCTGACAACGTTCCCGAACATCAGGAACTCTCTTTCCACTTCTGGTATTAGGGACGGCATAAAGTCGACCATGAAATCTGCCAAAATTTGCGATTTGATGGTTGTTCAGGGTTGTTATTCGATATCGTACCTACTGATTTCTACGGCCCCTTTGTCCAGTCATCCCGAATGTTCGGGTTTATGCATTATAATATGTAAAGGGTATGTTATCACAACACATATAGGAGGGCACCGAAAATATGGTTTCAGTTTCCTAGAGGTACTTAGCAAGGCAAGTGTCAATTTTTCTAGGTGAGGATATCTAGTTTCGGCCTCACCTAAGGTCCTATTAACATAATAAATTAGAATTTGCGTACCTTGTTCTTCTCGAACTAGGACTCCACTTATCGCTATTTCCGATACCGCTAGGTACAAGTATAGTCGTTCGTCCGCCCTAGGCGTGTGAAGCAATGGTGGGCTCGATAAGTATCGCTTAAGTTCCTCTAAAGCTCGTTGGCATTCTGGGGTCCACGTGAAGCTGTTTTTCTTTTTCATCAACGAGAAAAATCGATGACTTTTATCAGACGACCTCGAGATGAATCGCCCCAAGGCTGCAAAGCGCCCGATTAGCCATTGTACAACCTTCACATCCACCACCGTGAATCCTCGATAGACTTGATCTTATCGGGGCTGATCTCAATCCCTCGATTGGATACCATAAATCCGAGAAATTTACCGGACCCGACCCCTAATCACGTTTTTATGGATTCAGCTTCATGTTGTATTTCTTCAATATATTGAAGGTTTCCTGCAAATACTTTAAATGGTCCTCTGCTCGCAGGGACTTAACTAGCATATTGTCAATATAAACTTCCATGGTTTTTCCTATTTTTTCTTCGAACCATCGGTTTACTAGCCATTGGTAAGTGGCATCGACATTTTTTTTAATTCGAATGACATTATGTTATAGCAGTATGTGCCATACTTAGTGATGAAAGAGGTTTTTTCTTGGTCGCCCAGGTTCATCCATATTTGGTTGTACCGGGAATAGGCATCGAAAAAACTGAGAGACTCGTGGTCGGTCGTGGCATCGATCATGCGATCGATGTTAGGCAAAGGGAAAGAATTTTTGGGGCATGCTTTATTTAGATCTTTATAATCTACACACATTCTTAGGTTGTTCCCTTTCTTAGGAACCATTACTACGTTCGCTAACCATTCAGGTTATTTGACCTCCCGGATGTACCCTATTTTAAGAAGTTTAGTTACCTCGTCCTTGATGAAGGTGTGCTTGATCTCGGACTGGGGTCTCCTTTTCTATTTTATCGGGCGAAACTTTGGGTCCAAGCTTAGTTTATGAGTAGTGATCTCCGGGGGGATCCATGTCATATCGAGATAGGACCAAGCAAAACAATCCATATTAGTTGTAAGAAATTGAATGAGTTTTTCCTAAACTCGGGAGTTAACCATGTGCCCAAGTATACCTTTCGATCGGGCAGATATTGATCAACTCGACCTGCTCCAGCTCTTCGACTGTTGACTTAGTAGCATCGGAATCATCGGGGGAGATAAAGGATCGAGGAACTCCGTAGTCATCATCTGCGTCAATCCCTTGCTTGTCCGATTGGGTCGAAGCTGGCTTTCGATGATTGCTATTTGGCTTCTTATTTCTCCTTTGAGCCTGAGTCCTTTGTCGATGAAAGTGTTGATATTGGAATTACTTCATCGATAGGAAACATCTCCTTTACGGCGGGTTGTTCCCCATAAACCATCTTTATCCCCTCTGGCGTTGGAAATTTTAATACCTGGTGAAGGGTCGAAGGCATGACCCTCATGTAGTGGATCCATGGTCTCTCGAACAGAGTGTTGTATCTCATGTACCCCTCGATTACACAAAACTTGGTCTCTTAGGTGGTACCGGAAATATTATTTCTCCCTTAGTAGTTTCACAAGCCATGTTGAATACGTTCAACACTAGGGCTGCAGGTACGATCTGGTCCCGTATGCCGAGTTGTTCTACGACCCTCGAGCGAATGATGTTGACCGAGCTACTTGGATAAATTAGCACACGTTTAACTCTAGTTTTATTCATAAGTACAAAAATTACCAGTGCATTATTATGAGTTTGAATTATTCCTTCTGCATCCTCGTCGTTGAAAGATAGAGTCCTTTTTGAGTCCTTTTTGGCAATAATCCCGAGTCTGTTTCTCCCTTATGATTGACACTTTGGTGCATTTCATCATCAGATCTTAAGGAACATCGACCCCTCCGATGATCATATGGATGACGTGCTGGGGTTCGTCTTGTTCATTTTGTTTATGTGAGTCCCTATTTCTGAATTGATTCTTAGCTCGGTCACTTTAAAAATTCTCGAAGACGACCGTTGTTGAATAACCGGGCTACTTATTCCTTCAATTGTTGACAATTCTCCGTCTTGTGGCCATGTGTGCCATGGTATTTGCGTATTTGGTTGGGGTCCCTTTGTGTTGGATCAACTTACAAAGGTCGAGGCCACTTGGTTTCTTTGATGCGCCTGATAGCAGATACGATGGCAGCCATATAAACATTAAAGTTTTACTCTGACAATCGTGGTGCCTCTTTGGGTCCCACAGATCTATCGAAGCCGTTCTTGCTCATGAGTCCCCGTGAGCTTGAATCTCTATCATTTCTTCTTTCATTTCGTGCATAGTTTCGTCCAAATTCGTTGTTCCTACAGTTTCCACTATATGGTTGATATCGATCTCTATTCGACCTTGGTTCTCGGTCAATATCCTTCTTAATTCTATTAAAGGGTCTGATAGGATAAACGGACCCAGAAGGAGCCCCTAGTTGATCATCCTCGACCCTGATCTTTGACTGATACAGATTGTGCATATCGACCCAAGTGACAGCTAGGTATTTGATCAAATTGTGCTTCAATTGTTGTGAAGCCATTGAACTTCTAACGTTGAGATCTTGATGAAAGCTTGAACATCCCAATCGTCGGTGACCAGTGGCAAGTCCATCCATTCTATTTGGAATCGAGACACGAATTCTCTAAGCATCTCGTTGTCCTTCTGCCTTACCTTGAAAAGGTCCGACTTCCTGGTTTCGACCTTGATGGCCCCGACATGTGCCTTTACGAAAGAATATGCAAGCATAGCAAACGAGTCAATAGAATTAGGTGATAAATTATGGTACCATATCATAGCATCCTTCGATAGAGTCTCCCGAATTTCTTCAGCAAGACGGATTCGATCTCGTCATCTTCTAAGTCATTCCCTTTGATAGCACACGTGTAGGAGGTGACATGTTCGTTTGGATCAGTGGTCCTATTATACTTAGGAATCTCGGGCATGCAGAATTTCTTGGGGATTGGCTTCGGAGCCGCACTCGGGGGAAAGGTTTTTGTACGATCTTTTTGGAATCCAGTCCTTTCAATATTAGTGGTGCCCCCCGAATTTGGTCAACCCTGGAGTTATAGGTTTCCACCTTCTTGTTGTTTTCCTCAATCGTTTTTCCCCTGTCTCGATTCGCTTTGTCAGTTTTTCGAGCATCTTCATGATAGCAGGATTGGTCTCCGATTCCTTCTCGTTCGATTTTCTTGAAACGAATTCGACCCTGCGTACGATTTTCTGGGATGGCTCGTGTTCGACCCTGCTTGGTGTGTGGTTCTGGTTTTGGAGCTAGGCAGTTGCTGCCTGTTGAGCCTGCATTTCTAAAATCACTCGCAGGCTGATTCCGTCATCTTCACTGCCACGTGTACTCTGAGTAGCTGATCAGGCATCCCAGCGGATGGTGCTTTCGGGATCGACAGCCAAATTTTCATTAACATCTACATGTGAATTGACGTCGATTAAATCTACCGCCGAAACTCCATTGAGGCCAACTTATAGTTTTGAAATAGTACTGAAGCCTAATAAGCAATTATGTAGGAGAAAACATTATCAAATTTAAGCTAAAAGGGGGAGGAAAGGAAAAGTAGAAAAAAGTGACCATACTCACTTGGATAAAAGTCAAAATAAGTTGTACTAATTTGTTAGTGTGGTCCTCACTATATTTGGAGGTCCCCTTTGTGTGTTCTAATCTTAACTTTAATTAAAGTAGCAAGAAGCCAGAAAATAGAAAGAGAATTGAAAAACATAAAAATAGAAACAGTGACATTGCATTGGTGCTGTCATCATAAAAGGGCAAATAGCAACCACATGCTAAAAAACTAAACCCTTTTCCATTTATGTGGTACAATCAAAAGCCACTTTTTATCCTACTTGGGAACTTGTAGCTTTAGTTTGATTAAATCTTAGCTGTCTTATTATATAAGATACCCACCCCTAAATAATAATCTTCGTAATAATGTCATAAATCAAAAAGGATAACTCCGATGCACGAAATATATAATAAGGGAAGGGTTGAACCCCAAGGGGTATAACGTTGGCAGTCTAACCTGATACAAATATCAGTGGCTGACTCCACAGAAAAATAACTTTCTTGTTCTAAGGCTCCCTAAATAGTGTCATAAATCTTGTATTGATAAAAACATTCTAAATCTTTTAAGGAATCTAAGACTCATCCAATGAAGAGTTTTTAGACATAATCATAGTTTTCTGATAAGGAAAATGAAGTCTCAACATTCAAGAATAATGCAATGACAAATTGAAACACGTGAATCACTATCATTGTGCTTTTAGAGCACTATTGTGCAACAAGTCAGATATGTACTCCAGCCCTTCACAATACAACCATAATAAAAAATTAAAATTATTAAATGTTGTCCATGGTTATTCTCTTAGTGAAATGGATAAAAATTCATGACATCAGAGATTCAATTCTAAGAAAGACAAAACAAAAAACTAGGTAATTTTTGTCCATTAATTTAAACCTTAATGAACAGAGTTACTTAATATTTATATTGATGGAACTCAATAAATTAATTGTGATGCACATAAGTTAGCTTGAACATTATTGTTATAAAGTAAAATAAATCAAATGGTGGAAAGAAATATATACTCCAATTTACCTTTCTGAAAAGAGGGAAGTGAACTCCAAAGTCAGATGAGAGGAAATTGATTTGATTTATGGGTGACATTTCCACATCTTGCAGAACTAGAAATGTTTGTAAATAACTTTTGGGAGACCACATTTGTGTACGAATTGACTTCTTCTGGCACCTTAATTTTAGAATCTTCCTTTATATTTTCAGTTCATGAATTTGAACGATTGCATTTTACTGCCAATGAAAAAAGTAAAAAAAAAATAAAAGAAGATTGTTGTAGAAAAAAAATTATAGGGGATGTTTAAGTGTAGTATTAAGATTAGATGTTGATCAAATTCTTAAATACTTGTTTTAGTGGTCTAATTGAAAAAAAAAACAGGTAAAAAAAAAAGGAAAAAAATATAAATAAAATATAAAGTAGAAAGGTAACAAAAGGATAGTGGGGATCCATGCCTAATTATAGCGACTGTACTCAAAAGAAATCACGAGGGGATCCATCTTCATACATGTGCTTTTTTATTACTTAGCATATGTGAGAAAATTACGAAGTATGGTGTAAATTTTCTTTTTCTCATGGAGTTTAAGTTGAATGCAATAATGACCAAAATAATACTCATATAATTATGTTAATTAAATATAATTATAGAGAAATATTTATATTACACATTAATTGATACCTTAGGAAAAGTAACATAAGATACTATCACCGGTTAAACTACAATAATTATAGAACTTTTTTTACACTGTCAATATATAACCAAGGAGCCTTTCGTATAACTCAAGCCAATGACTCCAAGTAAAGGGATCTACTCAATGTTTTATAGGAAAAAAAGAAAGAAATGAGACAACAAGATGGACCTAGCTAGAAGAATAAGAGCTCTTTAGCTATATGAATGAGTAGGTGCCACAGGAGGAGGTAGAAGTCGAGCTACGGGTTTGACTGAACCCAATATCTTTTACTTAAACAATGTATTTTTGTTAACACATTCATGAAATATGTATAAACATTACATTCAAAACCAAGTTATTATTCATTAGTACTTGAAGTTATCGTTTTAAAATTCAGAATCCATAAATCTAAAATCTTAGCTCCGACTCTGATAGGTGCTAGCATGCTTTGTGCAAATGATTTTGGATCGCACCAGCTTTCGTAAAAGAATGGTCCCTGTGAAAGTGAAATCAGCCCTTTTTTGCATTATGGTTTTGGATTTATGCCCTAAAAATTACACCAACTCTCAAAGTAATATGTAGAATGTGAACCAATGAACTCCATTTTCTTCTTTATCTTTCGCATTTCTCAATATTCAGAAGAACTACCACAAGCCTACACAAGCAGAAACAAGTGACAGAACGTCACTAATTATTAAATTTGGGTAAGAGAGCTTACAACCATGGCCTATAATTTAAAAGTCCAACAGTCAAGTAGTTGGGCCGGCCCAATGGGTGTTGTCACACTCAAATTAGTAAAAATAGCACGGGCTAGCCAGTTTTTGGACGGGTAACCAAAAATAGCCAGTGTTTGCAACGTCATTAAAATATAGCCATTATTTTATGCGGAGATAAAACCTAGATTAAAATACCCTAGTTAAAATATGAAAAGTTCCAACATGATATGTTGGATTATAGAGCTCCTACGTATAAACTTCCAACATATTATGTTGGAACTCTAGAACATTATGAAATTTCAGCACGTTATACTAGAATCTCATAACTCCAACATATTATATTGAAAATTTTCCGAATTTTAAGAATATTTTTGTTAAGATTTTATCTTTAAAGTGACTAAATTTTGATTACTTTTAAATTTCTGGCTATTTCTTAATTACTAATTGTAAATTGCGCCATTTCTAATTCCCCCAAAGTAGGCCCTTCGCTGGTTCACATTTAATTGTAAATTATTACAATTAAACTATACTTTTTCTTTTAAAAAAGAAAAAATGACAAAAGAAAGCCGACTCTCGATCATTATCTTTTGCTTGTAGCCAATTCTAAGAGCCCGTTTGGACATAAGAATTTTTTTTCCTTTTTTCCAAAAAAGAAAATAAAAAAAAAATTGAAATCAGCGTTTATTCATAAAATTTCCAATTTTCACTTGAAAATGCATTTTGAAACTTTTCAAAAATTTGAAAAAATCCAAAAAGTTGTTTTTCAAAATTTTTACTCAAATCACTCACAAAACTTCAAAAACAACGCAAAATTATATTCATGTTCAAACACAACTCTAAATTTCAAATACCATTTTCATATAAATTTTTTTTCCCCTATCTTGAAATTTTACAATTCTTATGTCCAAACGCTCACTAAATAATTGTTTTTGACCGTACTCTTTCATCTTATTTGCTCTAAGAATTTGTTATCATCCCTCCTTTTCGTCTTTTACTTTTACCTCTTGAACTTTGTATTAATGAGTTAGAAATAATTTTCATGCTAATCATTTCAAGTAAATTTCTAAAAAGGCCAAGTCCTCCATATCCTTGCAAATTTAGGAATGCTTAATGATAGTTGATATAACACCTTCAGCAAAATCCACATCGCCAAAACAAGAAATAGATAATAAGTATATAAGAAAGCAAGTTTTAGGCTATAGTTAGGCATTTTTAAACCGTGCGAATGTGAGTCCAAAGCAGATAATATTACTAGATAGTTAGAATCGATGAGTATATAAGAAAACAAATTTTAGGCCATAATTAGGCACTTCTTTCAAACCGTGGGAATGTGAGTCCAAACCAGATAATATCACTAGACAGTAGAGTCGATGAGTATATAAGAAAGCAAGTTTTAGGCCTTAATTAGGCACTACTTTCAAATTGCAGGAATGTGAGTCCAAATCAGACAATATCACCAGAAGGTAGAGCCGATGCATATATATGAAAGCAAGTTTTAGGCCTTAATTAGGCGCTACTTTGAAACCGTCGTCCGAATGGGAGTCCAAAGCAGACAATATAATTGGACGGTTAGAGTCGATGAGTATATAAGAAAGTAAGTTTTAGACTTACTTCCAAATCGTATGAAATGTAAATCCAAAACAGACAATATCACTGGACAGTTAGAGCTGAGCACTAAAAAAATCTTGCCGTCCGTTGCACCAAATGCCTAGGGGGGAATATTCAACTAACTTAGAGACTTCATGACAAACAAAGTAAACTAACTTGATTGGAAGATAGGTGGCATAAAAAAAATAAGAGTATCAAACAAGGGCTTCAAAGTGTCATCAATCAGCTATATACATATAATTCGGCAACATTTTCTTTAGAGATTTCCAAAAAACAAGAACAAAACAAAACTATGCCGAAATCATGAACTATATTGGCCGAACACAAAACTTAAACCTTAGGCATTTAAATAGCTAGGACAGATCCATAATCATACTTCTTATCATTTCACACAAGAAAAAAAATGGTTAAAACATCATTTTTCCACTTCTTTTTCCTAAGCTTGTTAGCTTTAGTTTTAGTACATAGTTATGAAGCTAAAAGCCTAAAGCCAAATGGTCATTATTTCAGGCAAGACTTGGAAAATACTACTACTACTACTACTACTTATTATCCACAACTTAGTAGGACTTCACCAGTGCATGTTAGGCCTCAAAATTTACTCAAAGAGAATGACAAAATTGAACAATTACCTGGTCAACCTCAAGGTGTAGATTTTAACCAGTACTCAGGGTATGTTACAGTTGATCCAACTGCTGGAAGAAATTTGTTTTATTATTTCGTCGAGTCGCCTCAAGATTCTGGTTCTAAGCCCCTTGTCTTATGGCTCAATGGAGGTTAGCTTCCTATTTTTTTCTTACATGTTTCATTATTCCAAATGATGAAATGAGATCAAATAGTTCTTTCACATCTGCAGAGTTATATATTTACACAATCAAGTATTATACCATGTTTTTCAGAGAATTCTGAATGGCAAATTGTACAACATGAACATACAATTTTCATGTTCATGCTTAAGTTAAATGACATGCTTGTAGCTAAACTTGTTTTAAGAACTCTATAAAAACATATGAAAAGGGTCAAAAAATTACCCCTCTATACTAAATATCTTAATTTATCGCTCATTATACTTTAGGACTAATGATACATTTCCTGTAGCAAACTGTCTCGTATTTGTCCTTGATCACATGGAGCTTCAACCTCGAAGGGTAACTTCTTAAACCATATTAAAAAGTAGAGAGGTAAATATAGACCTTTTTTCTGAAATATTTTGACACGTGAAATCCATTCAGTTCATGTTAGAGGTCCGATAAAGTCAAGGCCAAGTGCCAGACGATTTGTTAAATGCTAACAACAAGAATATAAATGGCCACACAATATAACCATTGGAGAATTAAGATATTTCATGTAGTAGAGGGGCAAGAAGGGGAGTCTTGGAGCAATGGTAAAGTTGTCTCTGTGTGACTTATAGATAAGGGTTCAAACCATGGGAGTAGCTACTAATGTTTGTGTTAGGGTAGGCTGTCTACATCTTACCCCTTAGGGTGCTGCCCTTCCCTAAACCTTGCATGAACGCGGGATGCTTTATCCACCGACTTAACTGATGTAGTAGAGGGATAAATTTGAACCTTTCTCCTTGAAATAAAATACATGCTCATAAATGTTTATTTTATTTTATTTCTTCTTGAACATCTGAAAACATTATGTAACAAACAGGGCCAGGTTGTTCTTCACTTGGAGGGGGAGCATTTGGAGAAGTTGGGCCATTTAGAGTTAGCAAAGATGGCAGTCTACAGAGGAATCAATTTTCATGGATTTCTGGTCAGTTACTCAAGGACTTTGCAGTACTATTATCAACCCTAAGTAAAGGACATTAAGAATATACACTAATGAGTTTTGACATTTTCTTTATCAGAGGCCAACATAATCTTTCTCGAATCGCCTGCTGGTGTTGGATTTTCATATACAAACACAAGCACGGACTACAATTCTAGTGGAGACAGAACAACAGCTATTGATTCTTACACCTTTCTAGTGAATTGGCTCGAACGATTTCCAGAATACAAAACAAGGGACTTTTACCTTACTGGAGAGAGCTACGCCGGGCATTATGTACCTCAACTCGCTCAGCTTATACTTCTGCACAACAATTACACAAATCACACTATTATCAATTTAAAAGGAATCACTGTAAGTTTTTTTTTAATCTGAGTAACATCTCTAGCAGCTCATTTTTACCTCTAATTAGACCATTATTATTGTTTAATGAAATTCATGTCTCAGATTGGCAATGCCTATGTTGACTTTGAAGCCAACATGAAAGGAACAACAGAGTATTACTGGTCTCATGCACTAATATCAGATGAATTATACTACAAAATCACATCAAGTTGTAATTTTTCTACTCCATCTTCTGCATCCAAGAAATGCAAACACCACTTGGACCAAATCGACAAAGAAATTGGAAATATCTTTCTATACAACATTTACGCGCCATTGTGCAACAATACATCACCCTCAAATACTACAGTAAGCAGTGTTATATCATTTGTAGCGTTTTTTGTGTAGAAATAACACCAGGTATCCACTCTAAAGGGCTGCTATTAGGAATTAGTCAGTGCGTCCTGAATTTCAGTTTTTCAGTTCACCTTTTCAGGACAAGAATTTTCTGAGTTGTTCTGAAGTTAAGATTTTTAGTTTAAAATTTCAAGACAAAAATAAGTGGTGGCTAATCTCTAAATAGCATCCCTAGAAATGGCTATCCGTGCACTTGCCCCGTCTATTGTCTTAGAGAAACTAAAGAATGTACAATTAACTAATGCTCTCAAATTGTTTGGTCTTTTTTTTTTTTTTTTTGGAATAGACCTCAGAAGTTGATCCTTGCATGCCAGTTTATATTCAGTCCTATTTTAGCAAACCAGAAGTTCAAAAGGCTATCCATGCAAACGTTACAAGTCTTCCCTATCCATGGCAAAGCTGCAAGTATAACACTCTTGATTTAGTGAAAACACTTTTTTCTTCCTATTATCTATATTTCTAAGCATAGTTCTAACATTATATCAAAAATTTTCTTTTATTGAGAACAGTAACACGCTTAATCTCAGCTGGAAAGATAGACCATTGACAGTTTTGCCACTTGTACGTCAGTTGATGAAGAGTGGCTTAAGAATCTGGCTATATAGGTAAGATTTATGGAAAAAAATCCACAAAATTTCAAGATAACATAATGATATATAAAAGGGAATTTTAACAAGCTCGAACAAATGACAATACTCTTTGCAGTGGTGACATGGATGTTGTAGTGCCAGTGACAGATACGAGGTATGCTATAAAGAAGCTAAAGTTACCAATCAGGACAGCCTGGTACCCTTGGTATTTCCAGGAAGAGGTAGATGCTCATCATTAAAAAGAAAAAAATTTGTTAAATTTGTTTTTTCATTTTCACTTACTTGCATTTGGAGGAAGGGAGCTTTGGTATAATCGGTAAAATTACGCCATGTGACCAGAAGGTCACGTGTTTGAGCTGTGGAACCAGAGGCGGACCCAGAATTTTTACACGACGGGGGCATATTATTCTACTCAACCCCCTAAAGGCTTTTAGTGTTCAGGGTGCCAACTGATTTAAATTAACCATTTTCAAGGTATATACGTATATATATACATGATTTTATCCGAAAGTTTACGGGGTCCGGTGACCCCTCACCCATACACATGGGTCTGTATCTGTGTGGAACAACCTCTTGAAGAAATACAAGGTAGAATTGCATACAATAGACTCTTGTGGTCCGGTCCTTCCTTGGTCCCCCACATAGCGGGAGCTTAATGCACCAACTGTCCTTTTTTTTTTTTTGCATTTTGTGGGATCGGTTGTTAGTGATAGGGTCGGGTGAACAACGAAGGCTCATTTATTAGTAGCTAAACAGTTAGCACAATCAACCATAAACTTTAAATTGTGAATCCGTCTCAGATTATTGTTACATGGTGAAGACGCTAAATGATGGTGTTGATTTTGTGTAGGTTGGTGGATATGTAGAGGAGTATGAAAACTTGACATTGGTGACAATAAGAGGAGCAGGGCATTTTGTTCCAACGTATCAGCCAAGTCGTGCCCTTGCTTTCTTCTACTATTTTCTTAGTGGAAAGCTTCCCCCTAAGGAGGAGTAGGCTACAATAAAGTGTTCATTTCTCCATAACAGAAAATAAAAATGTCTGCATTTAACGTTTTTGTGTTGTCTGTATCATTCAAGTAAAGCTAATTATAATGGAAGACTTCATATTTGCTTTATCTGCATAGCAACAAACAATATTAGATTTACTTCACTTGTTTGGGGAAGTATGGGCATTCTGTTGTCACGTTATCAACCAAACTCCAGCCTCGCGTCCTCTTTTTTTTCACAGTGGAAAGCTTCCTAGAGGTAAAGCATTTACTTCACTTCCTATTTATTCTGGCTTAGATCCTATCTTGAAAAATTTATTATGTATAAAATATTTAATTATGAACCTCGTAAACAAAACGAGCTATCATGAGTTCAGAGACAAATTTAAATTCCCTAAACTTTAAAACCTGACTCAATCTCTTGAGCCTCCCCATATGGAGTATAAGACTTGGGCTACAGTAAGCATCGTTTTTTTAAATATTTTCAGCAAGAGTTCTCACACTAAATAAATTGACAGGTTTATATATATGGCCGCCACGGATACCTAAACTCCCTATTAGCATATGCAAGAGGATTAGAGCTCAGGTGGTTTCCACCTCTCCATATTGTGATTGCTACACCCGTATATACAAGCCGAATTCCTGTACAATGATTGCATGGTAGAAACGGGAGTCGCCTCCACACATCCAAAACAAGAGCGTGAAACAGACAACAGAAATGATTCAATCAATGAATAGACTTTGACAAGACCCCGATATTCTCGTTATTAAGACTCAACTTGTCATGCCAAACACAGGAATAACAGTCTATACCGACCACTATTTTTCACCCTCAATTTTGACTCTATATATACGCAAAAGGGCTTAAACTACCCCTATTATTTATTAGATAGTTTACAAATACCCTTCATCCATCTATTCGTCTGAAGGAGCACAACTTTATTTATATACCTACAACTACCCCTCCTTATAACGGCAAAAGATGTGAGCCCCACTTTTAATGCGTTGGCAACATTTTATTGGGCCACGTGACTCCTGATTTCACTTCACACATATGGGTATAATACACTCGCCCCATTTGTTTGACCCGCCCCATTATTTTCTTTCTTTCTTCTTTACTCTTTTTTCCTTATCACCCAACACACCTAGTCCTCCCCCCCCCCCCCCCCAAACTTTTCTTCTTCTACCTTCCTTAAAAGAAAATCAATAACAATGGCACCTTCCTTCAATCCGCTCTCCTTCCTTACTATTTTCAGTTCACTAATCTCATTTTTCACTTTACAAATCATCTCCACTATTACCGCCGCACAATCCCTCTTATCCTACAGCCTTCATCCTACCCTTTCCTCCTACCCAAAAATCAGCCCAAAAAATAATCCTTTTCTACTCAAAAACAGCCACAATACCACCGAAAAACACCCAAACTGATGGCACGACTAATCAAAATGGGTACGGAGTAGGGGCATTGCTGATTGCACCTGATGAATCGCACACCCCCATTGCCATTAAGCGGAACTTTTAAGGAACTAAGAATACCACAGAAGATGAAGCATGTATCCATGGATTAAAGACTGCCTTGACCCTGGGAATATAAGAAATCGAAGTATTTAGGGATTCGACGCTTATCATCTGCTACTGTGCAACAACTCCAAAACACCACCCCATTTTAGCCATGTAACCATCAATTTTCTCCAGATCTTAGCCTTTTGATACCCAGAAAAAACAGTAATTAAAGCATCTCCATAACCATCACCAAATCCAGCCAGTTTCCTCCAGCGAAACAGCCACAACAACACCCAAAAACGCACAACTGCCAACACCAAACCCTCGACTTTCTTCAAAACAAGATCCGAGAACTCACTTTCTTCATCACTGGTGATTGATTTTTTGAGTTGTTTTTCAAGTAACCAAGTCAAGCGAGGTCTTTGGCGAGTTTTTTGGTTTACGATTTCCGGTCATAAATCCCCGTCCAGTCAAGGTGGTAAGAAAGAAAGAGAAAAATAGTAAAGAGAAAAAGAATAATGGGGCGGGTCAAACAAATGGGATGGGTATATTATACCCATATGTATGAAGTGAAATTAGAAGCCACGTGGCCCAATAAAATATTGCCAACGCATTAAAAGTGGGGCCCACGTCTGCTGCCGTTAAAAGGAGGGATAATTTTAGGTATATAAATAACATCGTGTGCTTTTTTTGGATGAATAGATGGATAGAGGGTATTTGTAAACTAATTAGTAAAAAATAAGGATAGTTTAGCTATAGTACCAACTAATTTAAAATCTTAATTCGCCTCCATCCACTACAAACACAGAGGGTCAGCGAGAGTTATGCTGGTTATTACGTCGCAGCCCGCTTACATCATCTTCCACGACAGTACTGCTCATTTTATCATGAACATTAAAGCTGTCACTGTTGGGTTTAAGGCTTTAATAATGCTGTTATACTTACATCGTATCTCATGTTTCCCGTTAGGCTTCAGTTTTTTTTAGTTCAGTGCCGGTGATCCACATATCAACGTAGAAGGAAGAATGTGAAAGGCTTCTAATTTCGGAAAGAAAAGAAAAAACATACCTTTCTTAGGACGAATGCTAATGTAATGGAATAAAAAGAACAGGAAAAGAACTCACCAAAGATACGTACATCCAACTCAAATTAGTTTGAGATTGAGGCGCAGATTATTTACCTTATGAATTGTTACTGTCATTCATTAGCTGGAAAAGTAAGTAGAATAACTTTAAATTGGAAACTAATAAGAAAATAAAAAGTAGAATTGGATGACCAATACTTAATTAAGAGTTTTATTGTCCATAGATTAAATAACTTATTGTTAATTTTATATATATATTTGGTTTTTATTGTTCATAGATTAAACAATGTTTATCTCCAAGTGACATTTTAATACTAAACCATATATTTGGTTTCCACAGACAAGGCATGCCAATTTCCACTGCCATATGTATCTAAACACATAAGAATGACGCAATGAGGACGTGGAAGAAACAATCACATTGGAGATACAGATGAAAGAGCTTCGGTGACAGCCTCATATCCCATGAACACAATGGCGCCCACGGTATTCTATTGAAGAGGTACCAAGTGATAAGACACTACTGTTAAATTTATATTAGAGCGTGCATTCACCATGATTATAAGGCAGGTTCTCCCTGTCTTCAATGCAGGATAATACAAAATACAAATGGACCCAAAAACATTATTTTATAACAGCAAGTGGATATTTTGGTTGGTTTACTTCTAGACTTCTAGTCCCGCAATACTTTTCCCAATTACCATCTAACTACTGGCGTGAGGAAACTTAATATACTCATGGAAAAAAACATGTCACGCAAAACCATAAAAAGCAGACTGAATAAAAACTACTACGAACGCCAACCTACAAAGCAATCACGAGATATAGGCGGTATTCACCGGAACAAGAGTCTCACACACCTCTAGGTTTGAACCGTAAAGAACTCGGCATCTACAGCATAAGATGGTAATCTCTGCAGATGTTTGGATGAGAGAGCCCTCCATAGAGCTGTTATGTTACCGTACTTTTCAGTTGATTCCTTGGAATAATACACTGAAATATTACAAACTGCCAGAGTAATCCATGCAGATATTTACAAATGGAGCACAAGACTCGAGTACTTGAAGTAAACGATTACAAAAATCAACACATTGTGCATTACGAGGAATGGCTAAAATTGAGATAAATATATCTAGCTCAAGGTTTGATGTTTCTCTTTTGAGGAAATTTAGGTTGGAGTATGAACCAAGAGGGGCTCGCTTTATAGTCAATTCTGAAGACATCAGATATCAAGCCAAATAAATGTTAAAGAGAAAATTAAAGGGATATCTACATATGGAACAATTACAAAAGATCCTACTCACAGAAGACAGCCTTACCTCACAAGAAATGTTGGCTAGACAAGTGGGTAAATACCTCCGCACAACAAAAACTTTACGTCTCCCCAACGTCTCCTCATATGCTGTGTCAATTAGATCCTACACCTCCCTCCACGCTTCTATGCATAAATACTTCAAATATTTCAAAATACAGCACCACGTTGAAGCTGCGAGTATAGAAAGCTTTTAATCAGCTTTGCCATTGCAAAGATGACCGCAGAGTGGAACCAGAGCTCTCTGAGCCCACCATCTGAAGATACAGCAATTTTTTGTAGGTAACCCATAAACTATTTCAGAGCGACATGCACATTAATCATTTTAAACATGTCTGCATGTCTGTATGTTGGTCTATTATGCATTTGTAGTCAGTGATGAATAAATATGAACTTTGGAAAAAGAATTTACCAGAAGCCACATTACACGGCCTTTAGACCTTCTGTACTTGCTCATTTACACTTAACGCTTCCAGAATGCTACTCACCCACCTGCACCATGTGATCATAGCATCAAGTAGATCAAAGTTAAGCAAATCTTACAAACACAGAACGGAAAATGGAAACCAATACATAGTCCCTTGCCTCCTACATCCTTCAGGTAGTTAGAGTTAGCTTTTTTTTAACGCTTACTTCGTAGAGAAGTGTTATCCAGTGAGAAAGGGCGCAGACAGTCTGAGAGAAAAGAAGATAGCAGTTTCGCTTGACTGAATGGCTAAAACTTCATAAGGAAGTTCAACAAAACACTAGAATTTTAGACAATTCTTTCGGACGAGTTGCCAATCTTGACAACAAAACCTGCCACTGTCATAGGGTTAACATACTGGTGACACCATTACACAAGCATACCCTGTTCAAGAAAAGTTACTGAATGAAACAACGGCATTGGGGTTAACCATCCCATGGGCAGGAGCTAAGTTACTCCGACACGGCAGTTTAGGTGCCGCACTCGTGTCGACACGACACTAGTAAGGATGTGCGTATGAGATCCGTACCGAATCTGGTCAAACAATTTTGAGTACTTTGACCACGACGGACGGAAAAATTCGAGACGAGATACAATTTGATTCTTGAAATCAAAACCAAAACTAGGGTAAATTTGAAGAAAATAGCATACCTTGTCTAGGAAATCAAACATTTACTTATCTACAACTTGAGAATAAAAAAGAAATCCACACTTTACAAGCTATACGTAAGTATTCCACAATTTTTTTTATAATTTAGAGATATTTTTATATTTTTATTTTTTTTAGTTATTTTTAGCCAGATCCCCGCACCCGTATCCGTACTAGGATCCGTATTCCCGAATCTTAGAATTTACATCTCGAAGGATCCGACTTATAGATCCGCACCCGTGTCGGACACCCACACCCGTGTCCGAGCAACTTAGGGCAGGAGAGGTAGTCACAACATCACCCAATTTACTCAGCATAAAATGGTCCAGTCAAACGGGAGTTTAGATTGCCAAGATCAGGGGCACCGAAGAAGTGGCTAGATAGCAGCAGCGCCTTACCTTTAAAAAGCTACTTAATAAAATGTACCCCTTCAATAAAAGTTACTTAATAAGATGATAACACTAGAATGTAGGAGTAGTAATTACCCTTAAATTAAGTACTGTGACGTAATATAGAGCAATCGTGAAGACGCAAGAAAAATGTGGTAATAGGTAGGAATAAAAAGGTGGATCATAGAACTATTTAAGTGTTTTGTAGGTGAACTTTTGAAAGAAAGTTCCATAATTTCGAAAAGGTCAAACAAACGATATTCGCTGGTTACAGTAAGGTTAAAATTGCTCAGAGATAGCCCTAATGCACAGTTTTTGATATAATACTAATGGAAATTGAATTCCTGCAAAACTGTTCCCCTCAGGGTTCTAACTGGTTTATCTGTATAATTCAAATAAAAAACAACCCAGGTTAGGAGGGAGAAACAAAAAATATATACACTAGAAATCTTTTGAAGAAAGAAAAAAGCATAACGAAAAAATAAAGACAAGGAACAGAATGCAACATATTCTTTCATTTGACGCTTTATTCTCTTCCCACAGCCAATTCCTAACAGAGACAGGCAGTGAATAGTTACTTCCAAGCGAAAGAGATCATACCAACTACACGGGGAAAACATGGGCACTAAAAATAACAATTGCATATTGGCTTTACAAGATAGAGTCAAAGTATCTTATAAAATTATGGACACAAACAGAAAGGGAGAAAAGATGCAACAAAAGAACACATTAAGATATTAAAATCGATAAGTTACCCTTCAAGACCAGGACTTGTTGGATAGTATATATTTCTCAACCCAAGTCTTTTAGCTGCAGAAGCTGTAGTCTCCCCAATACATGCAACAGCATTGTCCCACTGACTCGATGCTGGAATAAGATTAGTCCATACCCTGTCACATAACTCAGCAAAATGAAAATAAATGAGAAAGGAGAAGGATGAAGAACATCATGGTGCATTTCTATCCCCTGGCTCAATGAACAATATGTGGAAACATTTATGTATAATATTCTCTAGTATGTTGGCGGAATTACAAACATTAGCTATAGATCCTAGTGCTTGCTTATGCCAATATTAGACATCAATAGATGATCCTTTAACTTTTGCTATAAAAAATGAATAATTTTGGAGCGTCCTACCGGATGGCAGAGGGAGATGCTACAGCAACAACAGGAGCAGAGAGTGCCAGCTCAAGAAGATATTGATCAACCTGATTGACTGGTGCCTGCAGGAAATGACATAGATTATACGCAACAAGATGAGATCTAATTAGGTTAGATCAACTTAAGGACCCAAGAGGATAGCTAAAACTTTGACCATTTATCAAAACTAAAGGACAAGTTACCCTCTCTTCAGGGTAAGTACGTGTTAACCAAATTTGCAAGCACACTAGTCTCACGTGAGTAAAAATGAATCTTTCTCCAATGATGCAATGAAGAAATATTGTACCGTTGTGTATGTGTTCAACCGAGTAACCTCGAATCCCCGCTCAGAAAGTCCTTCCTCTGAAATAAAAAGCCGTATGTCGTTTAAGATTACTTCACATAGTTTCATATGCTGAGGAAAGTTTCCATACTAAACACGAAATATCAAAGTGAGACAGTTGCAGTCTTGCAGATATCAGATGAATCCTGATCTGTGTACTAATTACGGCAAGTAAAAGGGAAGGGAAGCCACGATTTTTGTGGTTATTCCTTTCCTTACCTTTTTTTTCCTTTTAACTCTTTCGGATAATGGTTGAAAATAGAAAAAGACACCTCCATAGAAACTAAGAGTTCCATACAGAAAAAGAGATTTCTGTAAAAAATTGGATGAATGGGAGAGTGAGGAGAGACAGAAACATAAAGAGAAGGAGAAATATCATGCACACCAATGTCAGTGCCCGCTTTTGCTGAAGCAGGATAGAGAACAGTGCACTTATCATTCCCATTCTTTGGAAGCTCTGAAGCTAAAACCTTACCAGTTGCTGAAAATGCAATCAAAAAGAAGTTTTCAGTCAGTGACGAAAAAGAAAATATCAGTCAAATTTCATTTGACACTTTCTGCAAATACAAGGGGTCTAAATGAAATGACAAATACAAGTGTCAGCCCCGACGCACATGTTTGTGGCGTATGCAATGTTTTAAATGTCAAAAGAAAAAGTGAAAAATTGACTCGATACCCTTTGATGGTGTAAATGCCACATCAAGATACTGCTTTGAAGACTGAACAGCTTCATCGAATATGCTAGCTGTACCAGGTCCAACGACACCTACTCGGACAGATGGGGTCCCAGCAGCTCTAAGTAGCAAATTAGAAACATGAGGGAACCAGATAGCACAAAAGCAAATATAGATCATTTAGGCAGCTTAAAGAATTTGAGGCTTCTATCAAGAAATTAACTGTAATGGAAAGCATAGATAGTACACAATCATCTTTTCTGGGAACCAAATTTTTGTACCATTTTAGTCAAAAAACTTCACCTGACAACATAAGTGCACATTACGGTAGACACTAATGATTTTTTGCTAATTGTGTCTGCTGACAATCAATCTACTGAGAATCTTTTATACAAGCTTCTATTCTTCTTCAAGGAATACGTCCACAATGGATGGAAGGTTCATACTAAAACTGTGTCACATAAAGCTACATATCAATTAAGGGGATAATCAAGACTTAATATGAGAACAACCAACCATAACATATAGGAAGTATTTGCATCTTAGCTACGGAGTCCAACGAAACATCTTCAACAAGTAGATAAGATTCTAAAACTTTCTGAAAGAATAATTAAAAAAGAGCTGCTCAAAATTTAAAAAAACAAAAAAATAACAACAATTTGTCTACACAAGCAAGCAGCAACATATTCAAACACTTCAATGACTTTAGTTTTACAAACAAGTCAAACACTAAATGACTCAAATTAACATCAGGTCTTGTCAACATTTTTATACTTTTAAAGCAAACTTCACAGAGATTTTACCCAACAGAGGAACGGTATTAAAGACTTGTCAAAAGGATAAATTAGTTATTCAACATCACAAGGTGAAGAACTTAAGACAAGATTAACCCTCCTTAATGGAAAATTTCAACCTAGCCCTTACTTCCAAGCATCAAGAAAAACCTTTCCCGCCTCTGGTGAAGTAATGATAATCCAGTCAAACGTGGCGTCTGCTATCACAAGAAGAAAGGAGAAAGAACATTAGTGCCACTCAAGACGCCAGAGGACATATGTGAAATGAGGACTTCACAGTCATAAAGTTTGCTGATATAGTTCGCTATGAATTATAATCGAACACCAATCAATAGTAATTTATAATGGATGCGCAGAGGTATGCAAGATACCCATGCAAGTGAGAGAAATATTATTCAACGTTTTTGCTACTTTTTTGGGGCCATTTGAGAGATATTAAAGAGCAACATTCCTTTTCACTTGTCTTATATGTTGTTCATGTTTATTGAGATTTCTTTTCTATTAAGCCTAAATATGTCATTTTTCCTGAAGCATAAATGTTCTTCTTATTTATCATCTAGCATAATTTATTTAGTAACTAAAGAGTATAGCTTGTTAATGAGAAGGAAATAAAACCCACCCCAACTTTTAGAAACCTAGGTATAACTGAAAAATTAGAACTTCGTATAGTCTCAAGGAGGGAAAGTAGGTTTCATGCAATGCGTACCGTGGCTGCTGCCGCAATCAAGCTTGTTTTTTGTTTTTTAAATGATCTCACTCAAGCTTGTGTTCATACTCATTTGTTGCATTCGTGAATTTCACAAATGAGAGGAAGTAGTGAACGGTAGTACTAGTTTCAGCAATGGAAATAATAATAAAGTAATTCGTGGAAGTACCAAATGGGCCTAATCTTAAGTGTACAATATCTATAGCCTTGGGTAATATAGCAATGGCAGTTTGATTAGTACTTATAACAGCAATAGCAATAAAGTAATGGAAGTGCAACTTAGCTTGTCTGCTTACAATTGCTATAGCCTACGGTAATATCTTAAATCAATGGCTTCACTTAATTTTGTGTTTGAAGGCGTAATATGTTGTTATTCCAAAAATGTCATCTCAAAACATTGCCCAAGTCCATAAGTCTCGTTTGAAGCCAACATCATCAAGAGGAAGGCCAGATAAGGGGTATTGTCCCCACCCCCACCCCCACCCCCACCCCCACCCCCAAACCCAAAAAAAAAAGACCCGCCGCAATCCATAAAAAAAAATATTAGTTCTTAGAAAGTTTCGGTTTTGCACATTCAATAAAGGATAATCATGCAGGATCCTAAGAAATGTCATTTGACCTTGAGAGCTCTAGAAAATTTATATTCTAAGAAAAGAACATCAATTTACTCTGTTTAACATTATAATTTCAGACTTCTAGGGCACCAATCTAACCTTCAAAACAGATTTCCTGCAGATAGAATATTTTCTAAAACAAATCAAAGCCAATAGTAGATATTAGCTCCAATTTGTGCAATGAAGGGAAATAGAAAATGCCATAGAAAAAAAAAATTACATTGATGCTCAACGCTTAATCTTGGGCAAGTAAGTATGAACAAAGATTTTCAAGCCAATGCACAGATAGCAAGAAACCTACCACTTAATACAGAAGTGAGCCTGCCTAGATCAGGTAAATGCATGTGCTGAATGAGAGGAAGCTCAAGACAATCAATTCCATGTCTGGCCTGTAATCAAGAAAGGAGGGAAAACATAATTATTGAAGACACTACATTTACTACTTCCTAGAGAGACATCCATGCTAAAAAGTCGTTTGCCCCACATATATCAAGTCTAGATCACCATGACCTTTGGTGTTAGAAATTTGGTCTGATTAAAAAGTTGTTTGCCCCACCTTCTCTCGCTCATGACGATTTCTTAAATGCTTTTTATGGATACATTGTTTTTCTACTTCATTTAAATCATTTCTATCAATCTCACGAGGAGATAACCACGTGATTCGAGAAATTCTTTTGAAATTTCTATCACTCATTTGCCTTTTCTTTTTCCCAAATAGAAAGCAAACAAAAAGATATTGCAGGCCATTCATGAACATGTGTGTCTGGTATGGCAGAAAAGCATTTTCCGAAATTAAGTCATTTTCTGGAAAATACTTTCCTGTGTTTGGTAGTGTGGAAAATATCTTCTGCAAAAAATATTTGTAAAGATTGATAATAGTGCTATCAAATTGGATAATGCTTTATGAAATTTCTGAATATTAAAGATTGATAATAATGTCTAAGTAATATTGAAGCATTGATATGAAGTAAGGAGCTGAAATTACGCCTCTTTCTGGCAAGAAAACACCAGAAAATGACTTATTCTTCAAATTCTTTGAAGAATATTTCCTTCATACCAAACACACCAAATTGTAAATCCAGAACGCATCCTTCCGATTCTATGCTCTATGCTCTGCACATGATTCTATGCTCTTCACCACATCCTTCCGATGACTTTGTTGAATCAAGTGTACGAACACACTCTCTTCTAAGCTATGCCTAGTCCCTCATGGAACCGCTAAACCAAACTCCTCTTGATTTTTAGACTAATTTGCAGTTTTTTTCTTTTCGACAGGCTAATTTGCAGTTCACTGTTTCCTTTCACCACTCTATCGTACTCATCCTAGAAATGCAAGTGATCGGCAGCTAAACAGTTTAATTTGTTTAAGCATTTGATCAAACATCTAATGTGTCACTTCCTTTATCCCAATGTAGCTACGGAAAACATACAAAAACATAGTCTACGCAAAAAAATTATATCTCGCAACAATCACTAACCCTAGAACTTCAACATTATTCATGAGAACCAAATTAAAACTAAAAAGGAAAAAAAAAAAAGCATATAACCGGAAAGTTGAAATTCTTATTGAGTACCAGAGAATTCATGAGCTTGCCGTTCTTGCCGCGTTCTCTGGTGACAACAACTTTCGGCTGCTTCGAACACGAAATGGAAACCGAAGAAAGTGAAACACACGCGCCGACTCTGAATGAACGACGGAAGCAACTCCGCCGCTGCTGCGAAGTGGAAGAAGACGACGTCAACGGAGGAGGAGACGAGGATGAGAGAGAAAGCTTCGACATTTTGTGAACGTGTTGCTCTGACGGCTGCCAGCTGTAAGCCTGTAACCGATTTTAAACCGCAACTTTTCCTCAGTAATCAGAAAAGGTTTAATTTAAATTGGAGTATTTGATTAGTACCCAGTACTACTATTGATTAACAAAGTGGTGGTTTTTCTGGACACGTGGCACATGTGGAAGGATAAGAATTGTACTTATGACACGTGTACAACAATTAGGGCCCACTATCTGCTGTGACCTACCGACCATTATAGGCAATGATGGTATTCTACTTTAGTGTTATCATCAGCTGCTCTACGGGATAATGAAAGCTTGAATTTAGACCGTAGATTTTAATGAAGGAACGGGAAACATCTTATCTGACGGTTAATATCAGGATTTGGTTTAGATTAAGGTGTGAGTAAATACTAAATACTGGTGAAAATATTGGTTAGGATCTCAGGTGTGTGCCCCAAGATGCAACAGATCTAAATTTGGCTCCTCCTTGTTCTAAAAGAACACGCAAAGCAAAATTAAAGTAGGGTCTCTTACTAATAATGTGGGGCATTCATTAGTAATAAAGGATTTAAATAAAGTAATTAGAGTATCCTCTTTTCCTCTTTTAGTGAGGCAAAAGTTAAGTTTAGAATTGTATATTCTTGCTTATCATATCACAGAATTACTCCGGATCTGTTTAGTATATTTTTCCGGTCCAACTTTTCTCATAAATATATGTCACTAAAAATTGCATATTTGGCCCTCCAAATTTGGAGTTGATCTTTCTCTGTTCAAATTGCTTTTTCTTATTTCATTATTATTCCTATTTTCTTTTATTGATTTTCCATCTCGATATCCGCATTGGAATAAATTCATAACTAGTCACTTTTAATTTCTGTAATCGTGTTGAGATTAGGAATCCTAATAAGAGAGCAAACGAACCGATACTTACAAAGAACACATATGGAAAAGAAGTATCGGGCATACTTGTTTAACCAAAAATTATGTACTTCGATCAAAAGCTTATTTTTAGAAGTATTCGGACTACTAATTATCAAGAAATTATATATTTTCTTAGTGATAAGAAAGGAAATGAAATAACAAAGTAATCAATAAAAAGCAAAAGAAAATAATTGTATTCCAATAATAATCAGAATGTGTCTGTACAAATCATATTTCTTTCCCTTATATAGGAATTTAAAAGTACAACGTCTTTCCCCTTTTATAACCGGATCATTATGAGCATTAATGATATTAATGAGACGTTATAATTGGTAATCATAACTGTTCATGAGGATTTTGTAACGTTTGAGATCATTCACGCTCATTAATTGATGATTCATGAATCTTTCCTTTTTACTGTCGTGATTAATTCTACCAGTACCTCTTCATGTAACCGTTTAGACTTGAGTGACCATATCTTTTCCTCTCGTGGGTGATTTGCTCGTATCTGTTACGACTCGTGTCTCTTTCAGTGCATCTCTCTAGTTGTCGTTTTTCTAGTAATCCACATGTCTTGCCATATCAGCCACATATTTAATTCCACGTGTAATATTTATTTTTAGCAAGACAGATAGTCCCCCCACTTGCCAATTATTCAACAATTGAATATTTAGGAAGTGGTATGTGTTTACGGCGGGAATTTTTGTTGTTGTTTCCCATGTATCATTATGTCTTCTCCGCATGTCACTTCCATTTAATGCATGTGCCACGTGGCCTTCGTCGATTGGGTTTACGACTCTTCAGTGTTTTTAGGGCTTTTTTACGGTTGCGTCTGTCATGCAGTGACTACTTCATTATGATGTTTCCATCATGATTCACTTTTTATGACAATTGCCTCTTGTTATAAATACCTCCTTATGCCTTTGCTTTCATGAAAACCTTCAATCTACAGTATTCATCTTCCATAATAGTTTTTGTTCATCAGCTTGTATTATTTTCTTACACAACCATGTCTTCTTCAAATCTCGATCCTCGTAGAGTAGTTATATCTTACAAGAAATCAGATCTACGATGACACTTATTTACCGACTCTTGCAAGAAATGACGCTGAATATTAAGTTTCTTGATATTTTTAAATAAATGTAGTAAAAATGAGACTGTTAATAAAGACTGTCATGTTATAAATATATTATATTATGGATGTTCATTTAGCACTCTGTTGTAAATAAGCTTCTTGAAGAAGCTTATCCATATGGGACTCCACCGTAATTATGTTTATCTATTTAGTACTCTATTGGAAATAAGCTTCCTGAAGAAGCTTATCACTTCGGTACCCGGTTATGGATAAATATTACCCCCAGTAGAAGATTATCCATACCGAGTATAATAAGCTTATCCTTTCAGTACCCAATTATGGATAAACATTACCCCCAGTAGAAGATTATCCATACCGAGTATAATAAGCTTATCCTTTTAGTACCCAGTTATGGATAAACATTACCCCCGGTAGAAGATTATCCATATCGGGTATAATAAGCTTATCCTTTCAGTACTCCATTATGGATAAACATTGCTCTCAATAGAAGATTATCCATATCTGGTATAGTAGCAGCTTACACATCAGCTTCCTTTCTTCTATAAATAGAAGAGATTTCAGTTCATTGTGTACATTAGTTTGAATTTGAATAATATAACAATTTCTCTCTATACTTGTCTTTACTTTACAGTCTTTATTTTATAACACGTTATCAGCACGAGACTCTGACATCTCGAGCAAATACTTTGAAAGTATTAGAGGTAAGAACTTTCTTTTCCTAAATAATGTCAAATCTTTCTAAACTTGAATTTGTAGCCCTGGATATATCGGGCAAAAGCTACATGTCTTGGGTGCTTGATGCTGAAATTCATCTTGATGCGATGGGTCTGGCAGACACCATCAAGGATAAAAATCAGGCATCAAACCAAGACCATGCCAAAGCAATAATATTCCTACGCCATCACCTTGATGAGGGTCTGAAAATGGAATATCTCACTATTAAAGATCCAGTCATACTGTGGAATAATTTGAAAGATCGATATGATCACCTGAAGATGGCCGTTCTTCCACATGCACGTTATGATTGGACTCATCTAAGGCTACAAGATTTTAAATCTATCAGTGAGTATAATTCTGCTATGTTCAGAATTATTTCCCAATTGAAATTATGTGGTGATAATATTACTGATCATGATATGTTGAAGAAAACTTTCACCACTTTTCATGCCTCGAATATGCTCCTACAGCAGCAATATCAAGAGATGGGATTTAAAAAGTATTCTGAACTTATCTCACATCTTCTTATAGTAGAGCAACATAATGGGCTATTAATGAAAAATCATGAAAGCCGACCTATTGGTTCTTGTCCATTCCCTGAAGTGAATGAGACGAACTTCCACCAAGTTAAACTTGGAAGAGGTCGTGGCCCCAGTCGTGGTCATGGCCGTGGTCGGGGAAGAAACCCCAATCATGGTAATAATAATGCACCAAAAAAGCCTCCTCACCACCAGCAGTGGAAAAGGAAGGAACAAAAGCATGAAGCGGTGCAAGCGCCAAATGCAGAAAATGCATGCTATAGATGTGGAGGAAAAGGGCACTGGTCACGTACCTGTCGTACGCCAAAACACCTGGTTGAGCTTTATCAAGCCTTCCTGAAGAAGACAGAGAAAAATGCTGAAGCAAATTTTATTTCTGAAGATAATTTAGACTTCATGCATTTGGATGTAGCTGATTACTTTGCACTCCCAGAAGGAGAAACAAGTCATGTAATCGGTAGTGAATCTGTAGAAATGTAAATATTTTAATTTTTATTGTTTGTAATAGATAGTATGGTTATGTAATTGTTGTACATAAATAAAAGTTATGCTTTGATAATGATGTTTACTATAATATATTTTATTTATGTTATTTTGAAGAATATGGATAACCCTCAAATTATGTTTGGATCAAAGACAAATCATGAAGATATTTGTGTTATTGATAGTGGAACAACTCATGCCATATTCAACGATCAGAAATACTTTTCTTATTTGCATAAGGAAAAAGCAAATGTTTCAACAATTTCTGGTAATATAAGTTTGATTGAAGGCTCTGGAAGAGCCATAATATTAATGTCTAAAGGAACAAAACTTATTATAGACAATGCATTATTCTCCTACAAGTCCCGAAGAAACTTGTTGAGTTTTATAGATATCCGCCGAAATGGGTATCATGTTGAGACAATAGATGAAATGAACAGGGAATATCTTTGTATTACAAAGAATATTTCTGGCCAGAAATGCATTGTAGAAAAGTTACCAACTTTATCTTCTGGCTTATACTATTAAAAAATTAGTACAATTGAAGCACACTCTATCGTAAACCAGAAGTTTACAGATTCAAATACTTTTGTGCTTTGGCATGGCCGTTTGGGCCATCCCGGATCAATAATGATGAGATGAATTACTGAAAATTCGAGTGGGCATCCATTAAAGAACTTGAAGATTCTTACAAATGACGAATTTTCTTGTGATGCTTGTTATCAAGGAAAAATGATCACTAGACCATCACCAATGAAGGTTGGTATTGAATCCCCTGCCTTTTTAGAGCGTATACATGGGGATATATATGGACCTATTCACCCACCAAGTGGGTTGTTTAGATATTATGGTCCTAATAGATGCATCTTCAAGATGGTCTCATGTGTGCCTACTATCATCTCGAACCTGGCGTTTGCAAAGCTATTAGCCCAAATAATTCGATTAAGGGCACAATTCCCAGATTATCCTATAAAGGCTATTCGCCTTGATAATGCTGGAGAATTCTCATCTCAAGTTTTTGATGATTATTGTCTATCTGTTGGGATAAAAGTTGAACATCCTATAGCTTATGTTCATACTCAAAATGGCCTTGCAGAGTCATTTATTAAACGCCTGCAATTGATAGCAAGACCACTACTTATGAAAACAAAATTGCCCACTACTGCTTGGGGCCATGCTATCTTGCATGCAACATCACTTATCCGTCTCAGACCGACACATTATAATAAATATTCTCTGTCACAATTAATTTTTGGTCATGAACCAAATATTGCCCAACTACGAATTTTCGGATGTGCTGTATATGTGCCAGTAGCACCACCACAACGTAGTAAGATGAGACCACAAAGAAGGATAGGAATATATGTTGGGTTTGAATCACCCTCTATTATTCGCTATCTTGAACCATTGATAGGAGATTTATTTACTGCTCGATTTGCAGATTGTCGGTTTGATGAAACAAATTTTCCACAATTAGGGGGAGAGAAAAAGGAAATCAAAAGAGAAATTGTGTGGAAAATTTCATCATTATCTCATTTTGATCCCCGTACCCCTATATGTAATCAGGAGGTCCAGAAGATCATCCATTTACAGAATATAGCAAATCAAATGCCAGACGCATTTACTGATTTGAAAAGGATAACTAAGTCACATATCCCAGCAGAGAATGTGCCTATCCGAATTGATGTCCCAGTAGGACCATCTACTAGCATGAGAGATAGTAAACCTAAAGCACGCTTGAAGTGTGGTAGGCCTTTGGGTTTTAAGGATCGAAATCCTCGAAAAAGAAAATCGACAAATGATCAAAACGATACTATGAAGGGATCTCCTGAAGAGACCCAAAATCTGATTAGTTCTGAGATTCCTGAAGAAATCAATGAACCCGAAGCTCATGTGAGTGAGGAACTTTTAATAAGTTCGATCGGTGATGAGATTAATTTAAATCGATCTGAAATAGTGGTAGATAATATTTTTGCATATAATGTTGCACTTAATATTATGCAAGATAGTGAGGATCTTGAACCTCGATCTGTCGAAGAATGTCGACAAAGATCTGATTGGCCAAAATGGAAAGAGGCAATTCAATCGGAATTGAAGTCACTTGCTAAAAGAGAAGTCTTTGGACCAGTAGTCCAAACACCTGCTGGTATAAAACCAGTTGGTTATAAATGGGTTTTTGTGCGAAAAAGGAATGATAAAAATGAAGTTGAAAGATACAAAGCTCGCCTTGTTACACAAGGATTCTCACAACGACCTGGAGTCGATTTTGATGAAACATATTCACCTGTTATGGATACCATAACATTTCGATATCTCATCAGTTTAGCACTGCATGAAAAGCTTGAAATACATCTAATGGATGTAGTTACAGCTTATCTGTACGGTTCACTTCATAATGAAATTTATATGAAAATCCCTAAAGGATTTAAAATGCCTGAAGCAAAATCTCAGGAAATGTATTCAATCAGATTACAAAGATCTTTGTACGGTTTAAAGCAATCTGGGCGCATGTGGTATAATCGCCTTAGTGAATATTTGCTGAAAGAAGGTTACATAAATGATGTTATGTGCAAATGGTCAGTATGAACACAAGTACATAATATCAGTGAAAGTTCGAACTAGGAAAATTCAGTAGAAGCATATTAGGACAAGAAAATTACGAGAAGTTACAAGAACCCAAGACAAGAACACAATCAGATGTACCAATATCCAGAAATCAAACGAAGAACCCCAAAAAATGAGGGTTTTCAATACAAAGGGGCTAGGGTTGTAGCAGGTTCATAAAATCAGCCAAAAAAATGTATGAGAAGCAGGCGTTTAAACACAAAGAATTATCGAACAAATTTTAAAAAGAAATTCCGGAAACCCTAATTTTAAAAAAAGATGAAAATCACTTGAAATCATACGATTCTTGTAAAGAATCTCAAGGCTATAGTAAAACTCACAGGAAACAAACTCAAATCACCTTAGATCTGTACAGATCTAGGAGGTTTTTAGAAAAGAAATTAGGGTTATGAAGAGAACCATACAGAGATGAAGAAACCCGTTTAGAGAACTATAGATCGTGGCTAATATAGGACGATATCACTCAAAATCACATCGGAATGGCCTGGAACAAGCAAGAGATGAACCCTAGATACAAGTCGACATAGCCCTGGTCCCTTGAGGGCCTTTGAGATGGCAAGCATGACATGAGAGAGGCCATTGGAGGCCTAAGAGGTGGTAAGAGGTTACCGGAGATAGCCATAGATGGGGGTCAGTGAGATTGGGGGTTAGGGTTAGGGTGTGAGCGTTTGAGAGCAGAGAGGATTTTAGGGTGGCGGTGTAAGGTGGGAAGTGGTTAGGGTTTGGGGGGTATAAGTTAGTTTATTTTAGGTAATAGGAGATCTAGACCGTTGATCAAAATGATCAACGGCCAGGATCTAACAAGAGTCGGGTCGGGTAGGTTTATTAGGGTCAGACGGGTATTGGACTTAGGTAATTTAATCAAATATTAGGCTGGATATTGGGACTGAAATTGAAATAAAATTAGGCTAGATTTTAAATAGCCATTTTAACATTATATAATTTATAAGAAATAATAAATAATTTTTGAAAAGTAATTTCATGTACTAAAATAATTTAAAATAGTTATTTAACATTTTAAAAATATAAAAGATCATTTTATGCATCAACAATGTAATTATGCATTAATAGGGCTGGTATTGCAAATATATACGTATTAACTTAAAAAATGTAAATGCAATTATAAAAATGCACTAAAAATATTTAAACAATATTTTGGTATAAATATAGAATTTAGATAACTAAATCACCACAAAAATAATTTGAAGGATAATTATTGAAAATTTTATAAGTAAAATGCGAAGAAATAAATCGATTTGAAGCCTTTAAAATTATAGAAAAATTATAAAAATGTTCATGAATGCTTATATATGCATATATGCTATTTTGAAGGTATATATATATGTATTAAAAATATATAAGGAAAAATTGGCTATCAACAGCTGCCCCTCTTTATCCGGGAAGGATAAAAGAGTTTTCGGGTAAAGAAATGATGGCCAATTTTGACCGGATGGGATGTTTTGAAAGACAGAGGCCGGACTTCGATCTTTGAGTTTCCTACATATCCCTGGTCTTACAGGAATTAAGCCATGTGTAGTTCTGGATTCATTAGCGGAATATACCGATGAAGTCATTGCAAGAACGGACACGGGATGCAAAAGTTGCCATGGTGAGCGGTTGAGGTTTGAGACAGTTGAAAGAACTGGAGCGAGGTTTCTCCTGCTAGAATAGCGGTTTCTTACTGGTCACCTGCAGATAAAAGAAGCTACGAACATGTATTTGTACGAAAATTTAAACATGATGCAGGTTCCTTTTGGACCATAAAGGTTGTCTTTGGACGGTTAAAGATGACGTCCTCAAACTATGATGTCCAGGGACATGAACTGTTTAGTGAGGGATTCGCAGGCCATGCAAGTATGGAGGCAGGTATTAGCCTCATGCAAGTATGGAGGCAGAGATTAGCCTCATGCAAGTATGAAGGTAGGGATTAGCCTCATGCAAGTATGGAGGCAATGATTAGCCTCATGCAAATATGAAGGCAGGGATTAGCCTCATGCAAGATGGAGGCAAGGATTTGCCTCATGCAAATATGAAGGCAAGGATTAGCCTCATGCAGGTATGGAGGCAAGGATTAGCCTCATGCAAATATGGAGGCAGGGATTAGCCTCATGCAAATATGCGAGACAAGGCTTGGTCCCATGCAAAGAGCGAGTAGCAAAAAGTAGTATATTTCTTAGCTGGAGATATATTCGGTGTCGGATGGTCGGGTCGATAGTGAATATGCTTTGTGTATACATGTTTGCGAATGCTATCGCTATGTCAAATGTGCCTGTGTTCAAAGAAAAATTATAAGTTTTGTGTGGGGGAGGGGGGGTTCGTGCTTCTGGCCTTGCCTTGCTCCGCTCTGGAAGCCTTTTTGAGTTCCCCTGGGTAACACCGGACTGTTACGGAAATAAAGTTTTCGAAAAATATGCAATCATTGATAAAAATAGAGTCATTTTAGAAACGTATTGATATATCAAGTAATTTTAGATGAACTAGTGGTTGTAACACATTCAAAGGCATTGCAACTTTCTTATATTGGAATTTTGAAGGTCCTCCTCAAAATTCTACCCTAGTTTGGTAGATGATCTTTTGACCGTTTGCAGATACTAGGCCTTGTTGAACCTTCTTCGGAATTTTGAGAATCTTTCTCAAAATTCTGCCCCAGTTTCTTAACCAATTTCTAACTTTCTGGCATGTGATGGTGTTGACTGGACATGCTCCAAAATTTTGAGGGTCCTCCTCAAAATTTTGCCCCAGTTTCTGATCTTGGGGGAAAATAAAAATTTTATTATGATATGACCGAACCCATAAGGCTGCCTACGTATCCCCTCTTAAACGGGAATCAGGTCAAACGTAGTTCAATTACATTAGATGAGGAAATATAGATAATTTAAGCATAGTATCTCTTGACTGCGTCTGAATTGATTGGTTTGGCCAGATTTCTCCATCTATTTTTGCAAGTATGAGTGATCCTCCTGTCAGCACCTTGCGAACCATGTAAGGACCTTTCCAGTTGGGGAAGAATTTCCCTTTGGCTTCATCTTAATGTGGGAAGATCTTCTTCAGCACCAACTGACTTGGTGCAAATTGCCTTAGTTTGACCCTTTTGTTGAAAGCTCAGGACATTCTGCTCTGATAGAGTTGGCCGTGACATACTGCGTTCATCCTCTTTCATCATTAAGGGCCAATTTTTCATAGCGACTTCTTATCCACTCTGCATCGCTGAGTTCAGCTTCATGTATGATTCTAAAGAAGGAATCTCTACCTTGGCTGGGATGACAGCCTCGGTACCGTAGACCAACATGTAGGGAGTTGCCCCAGTTGATGTGCAAACTGTAGTGCAGTATCCCAATAAAGCAAAAGGTAGCTTCTCGTTCCATTATTTGTGGTTCTCTACCATCTTCCTTAGTATCTTCTTGATATTTTTGTTGGTGGCTTCTACGGCTCCATTCATCTGAGGTCTGTAGGCTGTGAAATTTTTGTGCTTGATTTTGAAAGTTTCACACATGGCTTTTATCAGATCACTGTTGAGATTGGCGGCATTATCAGTAACAATGGACTCAGGAACTCCGAATCGGCAAACAATGCAATCTTTGACAAAATCTGCGATGACTTTCTTGGTCACAACTTTGTAAGATGCAGCCTCTACCCATTTTGTGTAGTAATCAATCGCTACCAGTATAAACATGTGTCCGTTTGAAGCAGTGGGCTTAATCGAACCAATAACATCCATTCCCCAAGTGGCGAATGGCCAAGGTGAGCTTGTTGCATTGAGCTCATTTGGAGGCACTTTTACCATATTGGCATGCACCTGGCATTGAAATCCTTTGCGGACATACTGGATGCAATCTGTCTCTATGGTCATCCAAAAGTAATCGACCCTGAGTATCTTCTTATCCAAGATGAAACCATTCATGTGCGGGCCACAGGTCCTAGCATGTACATCCTCAAGTAGCTTAGAAGCTTCCTTTGCATCAACACATCTTAGCAATCCCAAATCGGGAGTTCTTCTATACAGATTTTCTCCACTATGGAAGAAGTGATTGGACAATCTCTGAAGTGTGCGTTTCTAAGTGTGGTTTGCATGCTCCAGATATTCTCCCTTTGACAAATACTCCTTGATGTCATTGAACCAAGGCTTTCCATCTGTTTCATCTTCAACATGAGCACAGTATGCCGGCTGATTATGGATTCTCACCAGAAGGGGATCAATATAATTTTTATCTGGATGTTGTATCATAGATGACAAGGTGGCCAATGCATCGGCAAACTCATTCTGAATTCTGGGCACATGTCGAAATTCTATCTTTATGAACCTCTTTCTCAGTTCCTGCACATGGTGCAGATATGGCAATATCTTGTAATTCTTGGTGGCCCACTCTCCTTGTACCTGGTGCACAAGCAAATCTGAATCACCGATTACCAGAAATGCTTGAATGTTCATGTCGATTGCCATGTTGAGCCCTAGTATGCAGGCTTCATACTCCGCTATATTGTTGGTGCAAGGAAATCTGAGTTTAGAAGATACCGGATAATGTTTACCCGTTTCTAATACCAAAACTGCTCCAATGCCCCCTCCTTTGAAATTTGCAGCTCCGTCAAAGGACATCCTCCAACCATCGTATGCTTAGGTAATATCTTCCCCTATGAATGACACTTCTTCATCAGGAAAATATGTCTTCAAAGGTTCGTATGCTCCTCCCACATGATTTTTAGCAAGATGATCTGCCAATGTTTGTCCTTTGACTGCCTTTTGAGTTACGTAGATGATATCGAACTCACTTAACAGTATCTTCCATTTGGCCAACTTTCTAGTCGGCATGAGTTTCTGGAATATGTACTTTAGAGGGTCCATCCTGAATATGAGGTATGTAGTGTAGGCACAGAAGTAATGCCTCAATTTCTGAGCTGTCCAGGTCAAAGCACAACAAGTGTGTTCCAGCAGAGAGTACCGTGCTTCATAAGGTGTGAACTTCTTACTCAAGTAATATATATGGGTTGCTCCTTTCTTCCTATCTCGTCATGTTATCCCAAAACACATCCGAAGGCTCTATCCAATACAGATAAGTAGAGTAACAAAGGTCGTCCTGGTTCTGGCGGGACCAAAACTGGTGGTGTGGACAGGTACTCCTTGATTTTGTCAAAAGCTTTCTGACAATCCTCAGTCTAGTTTGTTTCGGCATCTTTCCTCAACATCTTGAAGATGGGTTCACATATGACTGTGGACTGTGCTATGAAGCGACTGATATAGTTGAGGCGTTTTAGGAAGCTCATCACGTCCTTTTTGCTCCTAGGTGGTGGCAATTTCTGAATAGATTTGGCTTTAGATGGATCTAACTCGATCCCATGACAGCTGACGATGAATCCCAATAACTTTCTCGCGGGAACCCCGAATGCACACTTTGCGGTGTTCAGATTCAAGTTGTACCTCCTTAACCTATCAAAGAACTTTCTCAAGTCCGCTATGTGGTCTGCGACTCTCTTGGATTTGATAATTACGTCGTCCACATACACCTATATTTCCTTATGTATCATATTATGAAAGATAGTTATCATGGCTCTCATGTAAGTAGCCCCAGCATTCTTCAGACCAAATGACATCATCTTGTAGCAATATACCCCCAAGGTATAATGAAAGTTGTTTTCTCTGCATCTTCTTCGTCCATCCAGACCTGGTAATAACCCGCGAAGCAATCTACAAAGGATTGGAGTTCATGCTTGGCACAAGTATCGATCAGGATGTGTATATTTGGAAGTGGGAAGTCATCCTTAGGACTTACTCTGTTTAAATCCTGATAGTCAACACACACTTTGACTTTCCCATCCTTCTTCGGTACTGGAACACTATTGGCTAACCACGTTGGGTACTCCACAACCATGAGAACTTTGGCTTTGATCTGCTTGGTAACTTCCTCCTTGATCTTCAGGCTCATATCTGGTTTGAACTTTCTTAGTTTCTGCTTTATTGGCGGACATATGGGATTAGTAGGCAACTTGTGAGCCACTATGGACGTGCTTAAACCGGTCATGTCATCATATGACCATGCGAAAATGTCCTCATACTCTTTTAGGAAATGGATGTACACTTCCTTCTTTGTTGGTGACAAGTGAATGTTGATGCGAGTCTCTTTGACGGTCTCGGCATTCCCTAAATTTACTGCTTCGGTTTCGTCCAGATTGGACTTGGGCTTATTCTCAAAGTTTTCCACTTCCCTGACAACTTCCTCGGGTATCTCATCCTCTTTATTTGAATCACCATTCTTATGTTGCGTTGCCTCATTACATGTCACAACTACCGGTTCACCAGGAAAAGTAATAATAACACTGTAGAAAGAAAAAGTGTAGAAAATAGTAGTGAGTAATAAAGAGCAAATGCATTTGACTAAAATTTAGCAACATCCAAATAAGTGCGGCTCGATGAATCGAGCATTTATTTTGAAACAAACAAGTCTTTAAATCAAAATTACAGAAAATCTTAGATGCTTATAATGGCTATAGAAAAATAAAATCTGCCAAGCTACCTAGGGACTCGGGGGCCCCGAGATGGTATGGTGGTCCAGTTCTTGAGAACAGCTCCCTTCTCCATGGTCTGAATGGTAAGTCCTTCTTCCTCCTCCTCCTCCTTAATTATGGCACACCAGTCCATGTCTTCATCCTCCAAGAACAGATTCTTTAACCCAGCTAATGCTTCCTCCTCTACGGTTCCCCATATTGTATTAGTTTGGTGAAAAGCTTGATCTAAATGTGGCACTGGTTGCTTGACAGGGTAGTACGGTCCGCACCATGGAGGCGACCAATCATTGTATTCTTGCCATGTGTATTGATATCCAAGTCCAAAGGTGGTACCATGACTTTTTAGCTGTATTGGTTTAGTGATGCCCTGGAGATTCTTTCCCCAGCCCTTTGCCGGGCTCATACCCAGACCATGCCAATATACTTTCTATTTTACTGCTCCACCATTTATCTTTCTCGACGGTATTGGCCCGTTCAATGTGATGATATGTTTTCCCTCCCAGCCTTCTTCTATGCCCAACAACCGGGATGGTTTGACTAGTGTAAATGGTGTTACTTCCATATCCATGAATGATCACCTTCTGACAATTCCTTTCGAATTTCACAGCTGATGTATTATGGAAGGCACGACTCCAGCAGCATGAATCCATGATCGGCCCAATAGAAGATTATATGAGGCTAGTATGTCGAGCACCTAAAACTCGACATCGAACCAAGTTGGCCCCATCTGCAAACAAAGGTTGATCTCCCTGATTGTGGCCCTTTGGGACCTATAGAAAGCTTTCATGTTCATGCTTCTTACCCGTATTTCATGAAAACTCTTTGTCCAACCTTTTCAGAGTGTCCAATGGACAAATATTGAGGCTTGAACCTCCATCAACCAAGACCCTGGCAATGAATTTGTCTTCAAATTGCACTGTGATATGCAATGCTTGATTATAATTCAACCCCTCAGGCGGTAGCACATCTTCGTGGAAGATAATCTTATGACTTTCCAGTACTTTCCCTATCTTATTAGCCATTTCTCTGCCAGTGATGTTGTTGGGTACATAAGCCTCACTCAACACTTTCATTAAAGCATTCTTATGTGCCTTTAAGTTTTGCAACAGTGATAGGATAGATATCTGAGCAGGAGTTTTGTTCAAATGATCAACAACAAAATACTCCCTTGCTTGTACTTTCCTCCACAGGTCATCTAGCCCTGTCTCAGTGACAGGTTACCTGGTAGTGGCATCCTTACTTGGTCCTCCCAAATATTTAGGTGTATAGACTCTTCCAGTCCTAGTCATCCCTTGTGTAGCATCAGATTCCTCCATTTTTGCCTTTCCCTTTCACCGAGCTTCGACAACGTAATCCCAGGGTATTGCTTTTGAGTTGAAAGGAGGTGTGGTTGATACTATCACTGTAAAAGGCGTGACAACTTCTACTTCAAATGGAGCAGGGGTGGCCGCGGGTGGAGCTACCTCTACCTCAAATGGAACCGGTACAGCTACCTCAACCTCGGTTGGTGACGGAGTCTGTACCATAATCGGAGTAAGTGTGATTGCAACTTTAAAGTCATCGCCTTCTCGAATTACCCAATCGACCCCTCGGGGTCCCATTCTTTGTTCGTCTCTATCACATGCACTCTGCCACCTCTATGATCAGGGAGGCAGTTGTGGCGGACATTAGGTGCGGTTTCTTCACCTGTATGACCTTGTTATCGATTAGCGTCTGGATCTTATGCTTCAATGTTCGGCACTCATCAGTGGTGTGCCCCTTCATACCGGATTGGTACGCAAAATTTTTATTTGGATTGACCCATTGGGATGGATTTTCTACTGCCACAGCAGGAATGAGGCTGACATAACCAACGACTTTCAACCTTTCATACAGTTGGTTGATGGGTTCAGCAATGGCAGTGTATTGTCTGGGTGGCTTGCAGTCGAACTTGGGTCTTGGTCTTGGAAAGTTTTGGCGAGTTGGAGGTGACTGAAAATGGAACGATTTGAGAGTTATAGGTGTGATGGACAGTGGCTGATTGGGAATATCTGGGAGATGGGGGTTGATATGTAGGCGGTGAAGCTTGGTATGTGGGTGGAGGTGTTTGATAGGTAAGTGGAGATTTCGGGCCCTGAGCCACCATTACTGCCCCAACGTCTCTCTTATTTGATATGCCGCCTGATTGTAATGCCTTATTTGTGGCATGTAATGCCTAAAAATTCATTACCATCCCGCTTTTGATTCCTTCTTCGATTCTTTGTCCAAGTTTGATGATTCCTTCTTCGATTCGTTACCATCAACCTTTCATAATATTGCAGATCCTGTGCTCTGACGAAGAACTTGTTCATCTGTTCCTCGTCCAAAGATGGCCTAACCTTGGCCGTCTCCGACCTCCAATGAGTAACATACTCACGAAAAGTTTCAGTAGGTTTCTTCTTAAGATTCTGAATGTAGAAAACATCTGGTGCGTTCTCTGTATTGAACCTGAACCGGTCCATGAAATCTGATGCCATACCTACCCAATTGGACTATTTCTTGGGATCTTGGCTGATGTACCAGGACAAAGCATCCCCAGTAAGACTCCTCATAAAGAGTTTCATTCGAATTTTTTTTGTCATTCCAGACCCCGACAAGCTTGTCGCAATAGGTCCTCAAATGAACCCTGGGATCACCTCTACCGTCGAACATCTCAAACTTAGGAGGTTTGTACCCCTCTGGTAGTTCCATATCTGGCTGTATTCATAGGTCTTCATAGTTCAAACCCTCTATTCCTTTGTTGCCTTCGACACCTTGAACTCAGCTTGTCAACTTCTTGAGTTCTTCAGTTATGTTTTTAATGAGCAAGTCCTTTTCGGAGGATTTCGGTGTATAGGAGATTGATTGGATAGAGTGAGGTATGGTTTATACGTATATAGGGTTGTTTTGATGGGTGCTATGGACTTGGGTGTAATGATGGTCATTGGTTGAGTTTTGAGGATCGGGGATGGGTTGTAGTGTGTTTTGGGGAGTGTGGTAAGTGGTGGTTGGTGGGTAATGAGTTGGTTGATGGTGGTGTTATGGAAGAGTCGGTATTGGTAATGGATTGAGATTTTAGGGTGGAGTTGTGTATTGATTCGGTGCAGGAGGATTTTATGGGTGTTGGTTTTGTGTGTTTAGGGAAGGTGCTGAGTTCTTTGTGTTTTGTTGGTAGATGTCGGGGACATTTAGGGTGAGTGATAAGTTTGCCAAGTTACGGACCTGATCAAGTTCTTCTTTCAATTCAAATATCTTTTGTTCCATTCTCAAGACTAGATCATTTAGGGCCGGAGTACTACGGCCATCTGAAGTTTCTGCATTCTCAATATTCTTTTTTCGGATACCACTTAAGTCATCCATTTTTGTTTTTCCTCTACCTTTTGTATTGCTTGGAGGAGGAGGTGATAGAGGGCCTCTAGATCTGGTGTGATATGCTGATGAGGCCAGTATAAGCGAACCAACCTAAGGGGATGAGAATAATAAAAATAAGGAAAAACAAAAAGGTAGCAAGTCAGTGAGGATTCTGAAATATTTGCAGTATTTAAACACATATTGCTGAAATGTAAATTCGTGTCCTAATTTGGAAGCCTCGTTGTGCCCGAGGTAGGCCTAGCGATAAACAAATTTGGAGAGCTTTAAATGCCAATAAATACTTCATTTTATAATGTAAAAATAGACGAATCCCAAAACGACACTAAGATAATAGAAAAGTAAGTCACTACTAGCACTTGGCCTTATTATATTTGGAAAGCGAGTAAACCTAATCTATTTGGTCTCGGAAGGACCTTCCTCAGGCTGAATGCTCTCGTCGATCAAATCCTCCAATTCGCGAAGGTTCATCAGTAAGAATGTCTTTGCCAAATGTTCTCCTTCGTTTCCCTCATCGTTCTGGCAGTTGGTGACTCTCTTCCTCACTTTTCCTTCCAATTCCAACAGACTGTATTCCAGATATTCTAGCTTTTCACTAGATTTGGCGGCCCTCTCTTTCCATTCATTGATTTGGTCATTTGATGGAAGATTCCTCCACCAGTCTAGCAAGAGTAAGGGTGTGCTAACCATACCGAAGCTAGGGACCTCGTTCCTCATTTTTCTGCAAAATAAAAGGGTTAGGCTCTTCTCCCCCACCAGACTCAACTATTTTTACATTCATGATTAGTATATTGACATTTAGTTCTCCAAATTAATGCACAGAACATGGTTGTGTCCATTGGGATTATGAAAATCCCGGTGGACTTTTGGATAAGGCTCGTCTTAAAGGATTATTATGTGGACAACATATTAATCCGACTAAGTTTGACCATGATCCATGCACAATTATAATCAGAGTAAGGTTACTATAGGGGTCTAGACTGGTACCCTCAAGCGGCCAACTTGGGGGAGAAAGGCACGAAACCGTCGACTGCACCGCTGATTGACTAGTTTTACCGCAAATAAGCCTTTCCGAATTTAAGGATAATAAATAGGAAGAGTGCAACCACTCATCAAGCGTTGCTATAGGATTTAATACACACGAGTGAAGTATGATGTGGAGCATGATATATGTAGCAATAAAGAGTATGTAGTCAAGTATTTGCACGTAGGAAAAATAAATATAGTATTTAAATAATTGAAAGACAGTTACATAAAAAGAAAACAAGGAGACAAGTCAGTTTCAGAAATAAAGAAATCATAAATACTTGAAAATAGACTGTTAAATTCAAATAAGGGGAAAGGGGTACGTGGGATGGAGCATGCTTGGACTAATTCACAAAATATAGGTTCGTTATGGTAAGAGCCTAAAGGTATCCCCAGCAGAGTCGTCATGCAGTCGCGCCCCATTTTTCTCTCTTTTGACGAGGAAGTCTGGGTTTCGACATTCATGGGTAATGACTCATTTCCTTTTGGAAATTGGGTATTTTGAAGAGCCGCCACCTAACGGATTATGGTGCGTTAGGGCACCTAGAGCGATTAACTCTTGGACTGGTTTATGATTACCAGAGATTTAGGGTAGGGCTCGAAATAACCTTGAGGGGAAGGTGTTAGGCACCCCTCTCGGTCCACAACGGTGGGTCCTGGACAAACTTATACTTATTAATTAGTCCTTTTAATAAATAAACGGTTTAAACACATATTTCCAAATAAGAGGGCAGGTTTTGGACATTATATGACTCAAATAATGAGACAAAAGGAAAGACTTGAGAAAATTGCATACATATAGAAAAGTAAAGTTTAAACAATGGGAATTTAGGAAGGAGGGGTCCTAGGTTGGTTAGCCTATAGGATCACCCCACATAATGCCCGGTAAACACTTCTCAATGAGGGGCTACATGTGACATTAGCGCGGAGTCATCATATCCTTATTACTCGATCCCCTCACCTTGGTCATAGCCTAAAGCATTCTAATAACCTTGACATATGTCCTATGCGTGCACTACCCGTCCCTTCCTTATGGCTCTGGAGGTATTTAAGACCTCTGCTTTTAGGCAGTTCTAGACCTTTCTAAGGTTTTAAAGGATAAAAGTCTAGGCATCAATCAAGAACAAGTAGGACTACATTTAAAGAAAACAGGTTATAGGCTCACAGTCACCTCCACAAATAGAACAAGTAAATGCACGTCTTCAAATAACAGTCAGGTATTTAAGAGAAAATCCTAGAACATGATATCTAGGTGAGCAGGGATTATGCAGTATTGGCTTAGGACAAAGTGTAGAAAATCTTATTTAGCTTGCCTACTGATTTAGATCTGTTAAACCTGAATAATTTTTAAAAAACAAAGCACAGTTTTAGAGTTGCAGAATTTAAATCACCCTAGAGGCTTGCCTAAAGGCGTAATAGTGATGTCCTAAGAGCATGATATCTACATTGATTAGGTAAAACATGGAACAGCTTTAAACGGACACTTGAGATCCTTAAACATGCTTTCTAGCAATAGTAAATTAAGGCAGTGTTTAAAAACTCATTAAAAAAGCGGACAGTTGATTAAACCAATTCAAAAGAACTAACATGGATTAAACTGATTTGTTTAACTAAATTGATTTTAAGTTCTATAGGCAGGATTTCTACTTTTAATTCCTATAGGCAAGGTATCTAATTGTTAAGAGCTGATTTTCGAACTTATGGGCATGATTTCTACTGAGAGGAATGTAGATACATGCTGTAGCAGAAACTGAACTTAATCACGTTACACTCTATAGGCATGATATCTAATTATAAAGCTAATTTTAGCCCTATATGCATGGTATCTATTATTGAAGCCATTTAGATCCTATAGGCATGATTTCTAATATTGTGAAAGTATAGCAAACATAGCAATTGCATTAATACAGATCCTATAGGCATGGTATCTACCCTGATTTACCCAACATATATAACTACCTTTGTCGCGCCCCCTTTTTCTCCCTTTTGACGGGGAAGCCCGGGTTTCGACATTCATGGGGGAAATGACTCATTTACTTTTAGGAATTGAGTATTTTGAAGAGTCGCCACCTAACAGATTATGGTGTGTTAGGGCACCTAGAGCGATTAATACTTGTACTGGTTTACGATTACCAGATATTTAGGATAAGGGCTCGAAATAACCTTGAGGGGAAGGTATTAGGCACCCCTCTCAGTCCACAATGGTGGGTCCCGGCCGAACTTATACTTATGAATTAGTCCTTTTAACAAATAAATAGTTTAAACACATATTTGCAAATAAGAGGGCAGGTTTTGGACATTATATGACTCAAATAATGAAACAAAAGGAAAGACTTGAGCAAATTGCATACATATAGAAAAGTAAAGTTTAAACAATGGGAATTTGGGAAGGAGGGGTCCTAGGTTGGTTAGCCTAAAGGATCACCCCACACAATGCCCGATAAACACTCCTCAATGAAGGGCTACACGTGACATTAGCGCGTAGTCATCATATCCTTACTACCCAATCCCCTCCCCTTGGTCATAGCCTAAAGTGTTCTAATAACCTTGACATATGTAATATGCATGCACTACCTGTCCCTTCCTTGTGGCTCTGGAGGTATTTAGGATCTCTGCTTTTGGACAGTTCTAGACCTTTCTAAGGTTTTAAAGGATAAAAGTCTAGGCGTCAATCAAGAACAAGTAGGACCGCATTTAAAGAGAACAAGTTATAGGCTCATAGTCACCTCCACAAATAGAAAAAGTAAATGCACGTTTTCAAACAACAATCAGGTATTTAAGAGAAAATCCTAGAACATGATATCTAGGTGAACAGGGATTATGCAGTATTGGCTTAGGACAAAGTGTATAAAATCCTATTTAGCTTGCCTACTGATTTAGACCTGTTAAACCTGAATAGTTTTAAATAACAAAGCACAGTTTTAGAGTTGCAGAATTTAAATCGCCCTAGAGGCTTGCCTAAATGTATAACAGTGATGTCCTAAGAGTATGATATCTACATTGATTAGGTAAAACAATGAAAAGCTTTAAACGGACACTTGAGATCCTTAGACATGCTTTCTAGCGATAGTAAATTAAGGCAGTGTTTAAAAACACATTAAAGAAGCGGACAGTTGATTAAACCAATTCTAAAGAACTAACATAAATTAAACTGATTTGTTTAACAAAATTGATTTTAAGTTCTATAGGCAGGATTTCTGATTTTAATTCCCATAGGCATGGTATCTAATTGTTAAGAGCTAATTTTCGAACTTATAGGCATGATTTCGAGTGAGACGAATGTAGATACATGCTGTAGCAGAAACTGAACTTAATCACTTTACACTCTATAGGCATGATATCTAATTATAAAGCTGACTTTAACCTTATAGGCATGGTATCTATTATTGAAGCCATTTAGATCCTATAGGCATGATTTCTAATATTGTGAAAGTATAGAAAACATAGCAGTTGCATTAACATGGATCCTATAGGCATGGTATCTACCCTAATTTACCCAACATAGAGTCGCCATGCTGTCGCGCCCCCTTTTTTCTCCCTTTTGACGGGGAAGTCCGGGTTTCGACATTTATGGGGGTAATGACTTATTTCCTTTGGGAATTGGGTATTTTGAAGTGTCGTCACCTAACGGATTATGGTGCGTTAGGGCACCTAAAGCGATTAACTCTTGGACTGGTTTATGGTTACCAGGGATTTAGGGTAAGGGCTTGAAATAACCTTGAGGGGAAGGTGTTAGGCACCTCCACAATGGTGTCCCGGCCGAACTTATACTTATGAATTAGTCCTTTTAATAAATAAATGGTTTAAACACATATTTGCAAATAAGAGGGCAGGTTTTGGAAATTATATGACTCAAATAATGAGACAAAAGGAAAGACTTGAGCAAATTGCATACATATAGAAAAGTAAAGTTTAAACAATGGGATTTTGGGAAGGAGGGATCCTAGGTTGGTTAGCCTATAGGATCACCCCACACAATGCCCGATAAACACTCCTCAATGAGGGATTACACGTGACATTAGCGCATAGTCATCATAACCTTACTACCCAATCCCCTCCCCTTGGTCATAGCCTAAAGCATTTTAATAACCTTGACAGATGTCCTATGCGTGCACTTCCCGTCCCTTCCTTGTGGCCCTGGAGGTATTTAGGGCCTCTACTTTTGGACAAGTCTATACCTTCCTAAGGTTTTAAAGGATAAAAGTCTAGGCGTCAATCAAGAACAAGTAGGACTGCATTTAAATAGAACGGGTCATAGGCTCACAGTCACCTCCACAAATAGAACAAGTAAATTCACGTCTTCAAACAAAAGTCAGGTATTTAAGAGAAAATACTAGGACATGATATCTAGGTGAGCATGGATTATGCAGTATTAGCTTAGGACAAAGTGTAGAAAATCCTATTTAGCTTGCCTACTCATTTAGACCTGTTAAACCTGAACATTTTAAATAACAAAGCACAGTTTCAGAGTTGCAGAATTTAAATCGCCCTCGAGGCTTGCCTAAACGCATAACAGTGATGTCATAAGAGTATGATATCTACGTTGATTAGGTAAAACAATGAACAGCTTTAAACGGACAGTTGAGATCCTTAGACATTCTTTCTAGAGATAGTAAATTAAGACAATGTTTAAAAACTCATTAAAAAAGCGTACAGTTGATTAAACCAATTCAAAAGAACTAACATGGATTAAACTGATTTGTTTAACTAAATTGATTTTAAGTTCTATAGGTAGGATTTCTGGTTTTAATTCCTATAGGTATGGTATCTAATTGTTAAGAGCTGATTTTCAAACTTATAGGCATGATTTCTAGTAAGATGAATGTAGATATATGTTGTAACAGAAACTAAAATTAATCACTTTATACTTTATAGGCATGATATCTAATTATAAAGTTGATTTTAACCTTATAGGGATGGTATCTATTATTGAAGCCATTTAGATCCTATAGGCATGCTTTCTAATATTGTGAAAGTATAGCAAACATAGCAATTGTATTAACACATATCCAATAGGCATGGTATCTACCCTGATTTACCCAACATATATAACTACCCACCCCTTTCACTAATCACCCCAATGTTGTTTACAAATTATTACAGACCGACTGAATAAATTACATAGAAAATGAAGAAGTTAACTATATTGAGCCTAGAGTAGGCCCAAATAACTTCCCCAAGCCTCCAATAACCTCAAATGCCAAAATTCCATTGACAGTACCATGTCTAGGTGTGTCAGAGTTCCCTAAGGACCTCAAGGATCCCGGGCATTGCTCACACCTAGACTTTTTTCAAGCAAGAACTGATTTAAGTACAGTATGGAATGGCCAGCTCTGACATGCCAGAGTTTAGAGAAATCTCAAGGATCTCAAGGCAGTACATATGATAGAGGGGAAGAACCTAATATTCTAGGAGTAGTGTGAGAGTGCCTGACATAGTTTTGTTTTGAAAATAGTACAGAGATGACTTCAGAAGTAGGAATTTTTTTTTTAGAAAACAGGAAATAACTTAGTGATAAAAGACAGTTTGAGAAGAGTATCAAGCAGCAGACAAGCAATTGATCATATTCGGATCACTTCACATGGGAATGAAAGGATAAGAATCACTTCAGGGTACATGGATAGGGATTGTAGAAACATACAGTCACAAACTGCATACACACTTAGGATCTTGGAGACTTAGTAAATAGTTAGAACATAAATAATAGTTAACCTATCTTGAACAGGATTTAAGCATATAGTTTGGACATGCTAAGTAAAGAAGTAAGCAGAGTGTAAAACATGCATTGAATATGACAGAATTTTAGGCATGCTGAGCAAAGAGATAAACAAGAATACAAGTTGAAATCACAATTGATGGACTAATGCAGGAATGAAACACATAAGGGTTAGTTTTCAAAACTTAATTAGGGACATACCAGTTAAGGAGAGCATACACAAAGTATAGAGCAGTGTAGTGCAATAACTAGCCTTCGCTTACAGCCGGCTAGTTCAATAGAAGTAGCAAGTAACAGAAAAGAGCAGAAAGCTTAAGTATAAGAGAGAGTTTTTGAACTAGTGTTCATTGTTATTGTCCTCTGAACTTAAAATAAGAGGAGGTTTATATAATAATCAAAAGCTTGATACATAAGGTAAGAGATCAATTAATTAGTAAATCAGGGAAGTCATACGTAAATTAGCAAGATCCTCCCTTAATTAAGGGACAGTTCAATCAATGGTAAAATATACTAAGTATTTAAGGAAAAGAAAAAAGTAAAGTTTAGGTATAGAATAGGTAATTAGGGGTAAATGCACAACAGTTTAATTAAGGAAACAAATTAATAAATAATCAGCGGAATACAAATATGGTAGGGAAAAACAATTAAGGTAGGCAAATTCAATCAAATTGAGTAAAGAGGTAAGAATCAAACGTTTAAAGGAAAGTGTTCAAATTAAATTAGGAATTAAGGGATTCAGAATAATCAAGGGTTCAGTCGAAGAGAAAGTCATGAAAGAATCAGCATGCTTAGCATATAAGATGAGGTAAAGCATGAGTAGTCAGGAATCAATACATAATTTCAACAAAACAAAAGTTAAACAACACTGATTCAAGGAAAAGTATTCAAGTCTTGCATGAATGGTCAGTATGAACACAAGTACATAATATCAGTGAAAGTTAGAACAAGGAAAATTCAGTAGAAGCATATTAGGACAATAAAATCATGAGAAGTCATAAGAACCCAAGACAAGAACACAATCAGATACCAATATCCAGAAATCAAACAAAGAACCCCAAAAAATTAGGGTTTTTAATACAAACGGGCTAGGGTTGTAGCAGGTTCATAAAATCAACCAAAAAATGTATGAGAAGCAGACATTTAAACACAAAGAATCATCAAACAAATTTTAAAAAGAAATTCCGGAAACACTAATTTTTAGAAAAGATGAAAATCACTTGAAATCATACGATTCTTGTAAAGAATCTCAAGGCTATTGTAAAACTCATAGGAAACAAACTCAAATCACCTTATATCTGTATAGATCTAGGAGGTTTTTAGAAAAGAAATTAGGGTTTCGAAGAGAACCATACAGAGATGAAGAAACCCGTTTAGAAAACCATAGATCGTGGCTAATATAGGATGATCTCACTCAAAATCACACCGAAATGGCCTGGAACAGGCGAGAGATGAACCCTAGATGCAAGTCGACATAGCCCTGGTCCCTTGAGGGCCTTAGAGATGGCAAGCTTGACAGGAGAGAGGCCATTGGAGGCCTGAGAGGTAGTGAGAGGTTACCGGAGATAGCCATAGATGGGGGTCAGTGAGATTGGGGATTAGGGTTAGGGTGAGAGCGTTTGAGAGCAGAGAGGATTTTAGGGCGGCGGTGTAAGGTGGGAAATGGTTAGGGTTTGGGGGGTATAAGTTAGTTTATTTTAGGTAATGGGAGATATGAACTGTTGATCAAAATGATCAACGACCAGGATCTAACAAGAGCCGAGTCGGGTAGGTTTATTAGGGTCAGACGGGTATTGGGCTTGGGTAATTTAATCAAAAATTGGGTTGGGTATTGGGGCTGAAATTGAAATAAAATTAGGCTAGATTTTAAATAGTCATTTTAACACTATATAATTTATAAGAAATAATAAATGATTTCTGAAAAATAATTTCGTGTAAAATAATTTAAAATAGTCATTTAACATTTTAAAAATATAAAACATCATTTCATGCATCAACAATGTAATCATGCATTAATAGAGCTAGTATTGCAAATATATGCAAATTAACTTAAAAAAATGTAAATGCAATTACAAAAATGCAATAAAAATATTTAAACAATATTTTGGCATAAATATAGAATTTAGATGACTAAATCACCACAAAATAATTTGAAGGACAATAATTGGAAATTTTATAAGTAAAAAGGGAAGAAATAAATCGATTTGAAGCCTTTAAAATTATAGAAAAATTATAAAAATGTGCATGCATGCTTATATATGCATATATGCTATTTTGAAGGTATATATATGTATTAAAAATATATAAGGAAAAATTGGCTATCAACATTCTTCACCTAGAATCTAACATATTCCATGATTTTATCTTCATTTTCATCATTTAATTTGTGTTTTGGGTTTGGAGAAATGTTGGTTTTTGAAAGAAATTTCTAAAATGAAAAATATGATTTGAGGGACCAAATGGTATCGGAATTTGATAAATTTTGTATGGTTAAACTCGTATTGGAATGCGTATTCGATTTTTGTAAAAATTATCGGGTTCCGAGGTGCGGGCCCGGGGGTCGACTTTTGGACCGATTTTTAGATTTTATTAAAGATTCAGACTTTATGATTCGGAATAGTTCCTTATGTGTTTTATTTGTGCTTTGAAGTTACCTTGGTTAGATTTGGGCCGTCCAGAGGTCTTTTCACCGGAGAAGTGCATTTTAGAGTATTTGTTTGTCGTATTTGAGGTAAGTATCTTGCCTAACCTTGTGTGGGAGACTTCCCCTTAGAATTTGGGCTTTCTATGCTAATTGTAGTCCGTGCACGCGAGGTGACGAGTGTGTGCTCGGACTTATTTGTGGGAAATTTGCCTTTAGGGTTCTTAGGTCCTTATATTCATTAAGTGAGAAGTTTTTCGATATGATTGGGTTTCCTAGTTGCTTGTTTTACCTCTATATGCTCCATATGATGTTGTTAGCTTTCCTCTAATTCTTACTTGTTACTTGACCCTTATTTGCCTTAATTGAAGTGATTGCCTTCCTTATTGTTTCGATACTTCTTGATTGTGAGTTCCTCTATGACTTCGTGCAAATATGTTACATGTCCAATTATTGTAGTCACCGGTGTAGTTATCACGTGCTTATTATGTCTTATTGTTTTGTTAAGATTATTATGCTTTTTGATTTCTCCGTGATCCTTATTATGTACTATTCATGCTTAAATTGACGAGTATTCATGTGGAACAAGACTTATGATATTCTCTTGGTCATTGACCATTGTTGAGTATTGACTTAAGTTGAGATCTATATTGCGAAGCTAACTGTTGAAATAAGATTGGTTATTGTTGATTCCCTTACTATGATTCCCTTGCTGGGATGTTATTGTTTCTATTGTTGATTCCATTGCTGGGATATTATTATTTATATTGTTGATTCCCTTGCCGGGATGTTATTGTTTCTATTGTTGATTCCCTTGCCGGGATGTTATTGTTTCTATTGTTTGGGTGATGAAGAGTGTAAAGCACGAAGGGTTATGCCGTGCATGATATTGTGAGTGAGTGTTAATACACGAAGAGTGATGTCATGCCGATATTATGAGTGTTAATGCACGAAGGGTGATGTCGTGCCATATTATTGAGAGTAAAAGCACGAAGGGTGATGCTGTGCCACATTATTGAGAGTAAAAGCATGAAGGGTGATGACGTGCCATGTTATGAGAGAGTTAAAGCACGAAGGGTGATGCCGTGCCATTTCTGTTAATTTCTATGGTGAGGACGAGAGTAAAAGCACGAAGGATGATGTCGTGTGTTTGTTACTATTTTTACTATTTCTGTTGGTTCCAAAGTTGATATTTACCTTGCTTCTCTGCTTATTAGTAATATCGTGATTTAAAATAAAGGAATTTATACTACGCTGCTTGTATGATCTTTTCTTTTTATTTGAACTCGCCGTAATTTTATATATATTTCAATACTTCAAATTTCAATAATTGTTACATTTTTAATTCAATTAGTTTCTCAATTAAATCTCCTTAAACCGTCTGAGTTGTATTTCACTTAAAAAGGAATTTCTACTAAGTTGTAATTTATTAAATCTCATATTAAAGGTAATAATTCATTCGATGTTGTAATTTAATTAAAAAGGGAACTTTCTTCATTCAAATGATTTCTGAAAATAACTTCATCTGTTCTTGCTGATTTCCTAATTGGCTTAGAAGCTGTACTCTACTTTATGTTATGTAAATGAGACTTTTTAAACATCTTAGTTGCATTAGTTATGGACCCTATAACCGAGTAACATGAGAATTTTGTTGTGAAAAGGGAGATAGAAACACGTGGGCGCAAGGTGTCGGGTGTGCTAAAGGTTTGGAAGTTGAGGTTATGATATGAGACACCGAGTTCTGAGATGGCTGAAATTGCGCATCAGAAATGATATGATTAATTAAGTTGACATTATTTTTCTTATTTGAGTACATTTTACTTGTCTGCGTCTCAGCTATGTTAGTGCTGAGTTATTTGGTTATCTTTCATTTTCATCCGTGTTTTCCCTTTATTGTTTCTGCTGATTATAGTTTGTTTCCTCCCTGCTATTGATATTAATTTGTTGTCTTTATGTTGATAGTTTATTATCATATCTTGTTCAATTTAATTGACCAGTAGGTGTCTTGACAGTTCCTCGTCACTACTCCACCGAGGTTAGTCTTGATACTTACTGGGAATCGCCGTGGTGTGCTCATACTACAGTTCTGTACATTTTTGTGTACAGATCTAGGTATTTGATCGGTAGTAGTTGTGTGGGTCGTTGCAGTGGAGACTCAAGGTAAACATGCTGCTGCATTCGCAGGCCTCGAAGTTACCTTCATTTGTACTTATTTTCATTTGTTCCTTTGTTTTGGGATAGTGAGTATTTATTTTGTATAACTACTCTTAGAAAAGCTTATGACTTGTACCACCGGTTTTGGGGAATTGTAAATTTTCAGAGTTAATTAACTTAAAGTTGGTAAATGTCAAGGTTATTTCAGCTAATGTTAGGCTTACCTAATTTAGAGACTAGGTGTCATCACGACTCCTTTGGAGGAATTTTGGGTCGTGACAACTGCCTTATCGCCACTACCTACACCATATAGGAATCAATATCGATGTCAACTGCCCTATGTGTCACAAGGGAGAGGAAACTATCGTGCATATCTTTCTCCATTGCCCTAGTCCAATCTCTTGGAGGAATATAGGAATCCAAACACTACCCACCACCTTTATATATCATTGGCTTCTATATTAAGGATCTTAATCCTATGTCTCCATCACCACACATTAACTGGCCAAACCTATTTTCGTTCTTGATCTGGGTAATATGGATTAACAGGAACAAAAATAATATTAATAATACCAACCTTCAACCGTCATTCAACACTATCCTAAATCATGCCTTGGAATTCCACTTTCTGGCCTCCAAAGGCACATTTAGCCTCACCCAGAAGAAAATTCATATTAAATGGCATGCAATATAAAAAGATTAGGCAAACATTAATATCAATGGTGCCTATAAGAAACAACCAGTGAAATGTGGCTTGGGCGGAGTATTCAGAAACCACACAGGCAAATGAATACTAGGATTTCAAAAATATTGTAATGGACTTTTCCCCTTACATGTTGAATTGCAAGCACTTCATGAGGGTTTGAAAATAGCGTCAAGGTTTTACCTATTTCCTTTGGAGGTGGAGATAGACTCGACACTCAACAGAAGTGATCAATGTAATAAATCATGGGCATGTCATTCTTGCTAATCTTATTTACTCTGATGGGTCATTAATGCACCAGGAGAAGAACCTTCTTCTTCGATATAATTTCCGCCAAGGAAATACAGTAGCTCATGCGCTAGCTAAGGATGCCAACAATCAACAAAACAAGCAATATAAATCCGGAAGAACTAAGCTTTTTACTGAACCACCAACTTTTGTGATGCAACAACTAGCTTCGGACAGGAGCGGTGAATGCACTTTTTCGAAATCACTACCGACTATGGTTTGTAATATGCTTAGAACCCTAGGTAATCAGAATATTGTGTGTGATATTCCAGATAGTACTATTTCCTCGTCTATGGAGATACCTAATCTTAATGTCACCGAGTGACACTATGGCTTGTAATATATTAAGTAATATATATATATATATATATATCCCTTTATTACTAAAAAGAAAACTCTTCTATTATTCATACTTCCAACTTTCAATTCAAAACCAAAGGCATATGCAGTAAGGGTGCAGCAGTGTCATGTGACACCGCTTTGTCGTAAATTTTTGTTAAAAGTATATATAAATAATCTGCAAAATACCATATAACTTATAAAATACAGTAAGTGTGACAAAACTTGTCATCAAACTCTTCTTGGCCAGTTGGTACAACGCCTGGTTTCTTTAGGCAAGGTTGCAGGATCGAACACACCTTATGTGGTTCTATATCCTCATTTTTATTTTGAGGATTTTGGCTAAAAAAAGGGAGGGATTTGATCTACTACTCATAGAAGAACACATCTCTTGAGATGGGAGTGCTTCATTCAACGGCTTTAAATGATCGTATTTTTTATTTTCTTTGGGTAAATTAAGTTATTTTGTTACTTTTTCATTCTTTAATTTCCTTACCTTTTTGTTAGAAATTTTTTAAATAGTTTTATTTTATGAGTGTACTCTATAAAAATATTCGAGTTTTCTCAAATAGATATTTAATTTATAATTCAACTTAAATGTCAATAGATTATCCTAAAGCATCTTTCAAACATTCAAAATCAAGTTCAGAATCTCAAAATTCATCTAACTTGAAAGAAATGGCCAATGGTCGGAGCAATATCGACAATGTGAAGGAGTTAATTTAAGTTCCTTAAAGATTGACTCTGAAAAAGATTGGCAACTCAAAAATATTATTCAAATAACCATGATACAATAAGAAGAGCATATCTTCAAAACATGTCTTTTCCAACCTCGAAATTATAATTTTTCTCAGAAAAATATATGATAAATTTGTCGCTTTGATCTTAAATGGTTTGTTAAGTATAATGGGTTGGATTACAGTGCAACCAAATATGTGGCTTTTTGCTTCTATAGTTACTTGACTCAAGACAAATGCATTAATCAAGGGGAAGAAAATGTATTTTCAAGTATAACATATACACCGGGGCGAATGCACCAAGGTTGAAGCGCTGTAGAAAAGATTATATTTTATTAAATATGACACCACTTACGAAAACTTTTGTGTATGTTGTTCAAAACGTATTTTCAACTAAAAATCTCTTTTATTATATATATACTTTTGACTTCAAAATCGAAACATTTAAATTTTAAATTTGTCATCGAAAAATCACCGAAATCCTAAATTCATTGCCGATAAACAAAATTCTATATTCACCGGCAAATTATTTAAATCCTGAATTCGACACCGATTGATGATTGTGAACTAACTCTGCTTCTTAGATTTGGTGGTAGACCATATTGTCGTTATTGGTTTCATCTGCCGAAAAGCTGTGCAAAGGGTTCAATTCGAGCCTATGTGTGGTGAAAGAGATGAAGATGATGCTTTGCTGACTCACATCTCGGAATAGGGACGGAATACATAGACGGCCCCTTAAACTTATCCAAATATTCCACTTATCCTCCTAAATTTAACTTACGATCATTTGAACACCTTATCTATACTAAAAGTGTACCTTTAGGCACCTTTCCCTCAAACAATTAGCAAAGTAATATGCAATGATGTGGCAAAAGCCAGTTAAAAGAAGACATATGGCCTTTAATCCAGAAATATAAAAAGCTTTTAAACCAAAAAGAGAAAAGAAAAACTCTATTTTTATCCCTTTGCATCTCCCGTCTTCTTGCAACTGCTCGCCGCCCACTACTAGTGCTCCACCACTATATCAACCACCACTTCTGTATCTACACCCACCTCGACCACCATAATCGCTACCACTATTTTCATACGATTTCATTGGTATTTTTCACCTATAATCACTTCGTGGATATTTTGGATTTGTGGGATTTAGGAAAGGACTAAGTTGGAGAGAGGGGAGGGGGTCATTTGCACTTTTGCTCCTATTTTGTGCTGGTCTTTAATTTTTACCCCTCAAGCGAACAATTTTGTCGCGGGGCATAAGTTCATATTTTCGCATCATAATATCCCACAAGTTATGCCCCGCACCCTTAAAGAACTTATGCCTTGCTAGGCATCAGTTTGATTGTTAAGGGCAAAATAAAAGACCAGCCCATTCGAAGTAAAGGTTGAGAGGTGGAAAATTAAATGCCCTTATTTAGAATCAATCTAGATGTACACACATTTTTAAGAGAAACAATAGACAAGCGCCCTAAGTGCAAACACATTGGAAGTTTCTTTTCTTGTTTTCTTTGGTAAGCCTGTAGGTGTAGTTGTTTTGTACGCGTCATTTCACGCTGAGGAATATCTTTTACACTTACAAGGACTGAGTTTTCAGCCAACTTTAGGAATAATTAATTAGCTCCAAGAAACTAACTTTCGTTAACCTCTTATCATTTTTTTTGTCAACGAGATAATATATATTAACTAGTTAAATAAAAAGGGTTACACTGCCTTGGGAGTTACTGGGGTACCTTAAGTCCCCCATAGATGCAAAGTTTTGCAATTGTACTTATATTACAACCCACAAAGGTTCTAGGTAGTTCAATTCCTAGGGTGTGTGCTCAAAATACATCATTGGCAAACACCGAAGGAACTGCTAGAGATATTGATTTGTTCAAAAATATTTCCTTGGCTGCTTCCTTCGCCAGTGCATCAGCTACCCTGTTTTGCTCCCTGTATGAGTGCCTCACTACCACGCTGCCTATCCTTTGAATCAGTAATCTGCATTCACAAATTAGGGGGTCAAATATTAGATTTCCATTCAACAACATATTGATTACTTCTGCTGAATCAGTGTCTACTTGTAGCGGAACTAAGTTGTTTAGTTCTGCTAGTTGTAGGCCTCTGATGAGGGCTCTAAATTCAGCCCCTGTGTTAGTTGTTTGGGGTAAGTTTTCCATGAAGCCCAACATCCAACTTCCGTTATGGTTTCTGAAGATGCCCCCAGCTCCACCCATTCCTGAGTTGCCCTTTGTTGCACCATCAGTGTTTAATTTGTAGGAGCCTCTTGGTGGTGGAGTCCATTTAAGCATGATTTGGTGGGTGCATTGTTGTGAAATGTTATTATTAAGGACATGATACTCAGTAGCTTTAGCAATGGTGTTATTAGCATTGATGGATTCTTTTTTGTTATTGAACACATTATTATTCCTTGCCAGTCGAATATGCCAGAGGCAGTAGGGAATGAGATTTTCCCAGTTAAGGTAGTCATTGTACTTTACACCTTTAAGAGTTGTCAGAACTGTTTGCCAAATGTGACTACAACTGAGAGGATTGGAGGGTAATGAGGCTGAAGATTTTGACCGAATGACACTCCAAAAGTGGACAACATTGTAGCATAGGAAGAATATGTGGTCAATATCTTCATGTTCAAAACCACAGAAATGGCACTGGGTGGGGCAGTTTATTCCAATAGAGTGTAAAAGGTTCCTGGTGGATAGTCTTTTGTATGTTAGGAGCCAGGTAAAGTACTTTATCTTGTTTGGGGTTTGGAGTTTCCAGATCCACTTGAAGTGGTCCTCTTCTCCGGGAGAATGAGCTTGTATACTTTTGCTTATGATGGAGTATGCAGAGCTGTTGGAGAATTGCCCATTGGTTGTGATGCCCCATATTAGATTATCTTCCTTAGTGGCTACCCTTGGAATAAACACATCCTTAAGGAGGTTTTAGAGAGAGGTCAAATGACAGGGTTGATGCGTCCCAAGTGCCCATATTGGGGATTCTTTCCACTTTAATTTGAAGGTCATTCTAGGTTAGGGGTCCCTCTCAAATGCGGCAGGCTGATTAGGAATCTAGGTGTCATTGAAGAAGCTGACCCTATCTCCTCTATTAACTACCCATCTACTGGCTTTACTACATGTCTCCCAGCCTTTTAGTAAGCTCTTCTAGATAGGTGATTTATTGTTCCCATGGTGTCTCACAGCCTGAGCAGGTTTGGACATGTTGCAATTTTTGTGGATAAGGACTCTAGCCCAAAGGCTGTTGGTATTATTGTAAGTTCTACATGCCAGGTTTGCTAAAGAAGCTTTGTTTTTAAAACTAGTTTTTTGCAGCCCTTTCCCGCCCTCAACTTTTGTTCTAGTAACTACATCCCACTTAATCAAATGAAGTTTTTTTCTTTTTAGGGGTGGTACCCCAGAGGAAGTTCCTCTGAATTCTATCAATTTGATTTGTTATTTTGGTTAGCAGTGTAATGTATTACATTACATGGCTTGGGATGGTGCCTAGGGTGATTTTTGCCAGGACAGTTCTCCCAGCCATGTTGAGGAATCTAGTTTTCTAGCTAGCCAACTTGTGTTGCATATTATCAATGATGAACTGGAAATTTGATGCTGATTGTTTTTTGTGAAAGATTGGAACACAAAAATACATTCCAAAGGAGGTGGTGTGTTTGATGGATAGGAGGTTGGAGAGTTGTTGGGAGGTATATTGGGTAGTGTTTGAGGGGAACAGGACTCTAGATTTGGCTAGGTTTATTTTTTGTCCTGGCTGGTTGTTGAAGCTATGTAATATAGAAAGGATTGTATTACAGTTCTTGATGTTACCTTTAGCAAAGAGGGTGAGGTCATCTGCAAAGAAAAGGTGGGAGATTTTTGGTCCAAACCTACTTATGTTGATGGGGTGCCATTGGTTTTGCATGACTGCCTTGTCAATGGATCTGGATAGCCTTTCCATACACAAAATGAACAGGTAGGGTGACATAGGGTCCCCTTGTCTGATGCTTCTTGAAGGGTTGAAAGGATTAGTTTTCCCCCCATTGACAAAGATTGAGATGAAGGAAGTACTTATGTGGGACATGATGAGTTTGGACAGACCCTTAGGGAAATTGAAGGCATCTAAGGTGTCTCTGATAAAAGACCATTCCAGCTTGTCAAAGGCTTTCTCAAGGTCTATTTTTAAGATCATATTGGCACTCCTTCCCTTCATTTTCCTGAAGTGGTTGATGTATTCTTGGACAATGATGGCATTGTTACAGGCTCTTCTGTTGGTTAAGAAACTAGCTTGGCTTGGTCCTATGATGAGGTGCAGCATAGGTTTGATCCTATTGACTATTATTTTTGTGACAGTTTTGTAGATTGTGTTGCAAAAGCCAATGGGTCTGAAGTTTTTTAATGTTGAAGCTTGTGGACATTTAGGGATTAGGCACAAGAGGGTTTGGTGGAGGCCATCAGGTCCTGGTGATTTGAAGGATTTGCTGGAGAAGACAACCCTTTTTATTTCGTTCATATGAAGGGGCATGTCCATGAAAGCCTTGTGGCTTTGCTACAAGGTAGGTTCCATTGTAGAGTGGTGAGTGGTTGTCCGAGAGACTTCAGAGTGGGAGGTTGAGTAGAGCTCATTAAAGAAGGTGATAATGGTTGACTGGATCTCTTTTTTATCATTGATCCAGTTGCCATTGTCATCCTTGAGGTAGAGGATTCTATTTCTCCTCCTTATATTAAGGGTAGAAGTGTGGAAAAATCTGGTACTGGCATCACCCTCATTGAGCCAGTTGATCCCGGACTTCTGCTTCTAGAAGTTTTCCTCATTCCTGAGGATACTATTTAGCTCCTCATTAAGGTCTGTTTCATGCTTTTGGAGGAAGCTACTGAATTGGTAGCTGGGGGACTTTTGAATGCCATAGATTCTGGCCAGGAATCTGTTCTTTTTGTGGAAAATATTTCCAAAGACTTTTTGGTTCCATTCTGTTGCCAGATCCTTGAATTTGGTAGTGGATTGGAGTAGGGGGTCTGGCGAGAGAAGTCTTGATTGATGATGCTGGGGAAGAAAGGGTGGCTAGCCCACATTGTTTCAAATCTGAAGGGCCTAGAGGCTTTGTTGCTTGGGGGCCCTTCCATTTGAATCTTTAAAGGACAGTGGTCTGAGTGGGTCTTAGGTAGGTGCCGAACACTTGCCTTAGGGTACTGTTCAATCCAACCCTAATTGGCAAAACACATATCAATTCTTTCTAGGGTTAGGGAAGTTCTGCTAGAATACCTTTTGTTAGTCCATGTGAATTTACTTCCCTTATACCCTAGGTCGATTAAATGAAACCTATATATACAGTTCCAAAATAGGTTACTGCGGCTCAGGTTGATAGGGTTACCCCCAAACTTGTCCCTGGCCTTCAAGACTTCATTGAAGTCTCCACCTATGAACCAGTTATTTCCTAATGTATTAGAAATGGTGATAAGTTGCTCCCATAGGAGTTTTCTTTCTGCTAAGATGTTGCTATCATAGATAGCTAAAAAAAGCCAAGGTGGGTGATTAGGTCTTACCTTCACCATTACGTGAATACTTTGGGGGGTGGTGGCCACCTCTTCCAAAGCTACAAGATCTTCCTTCCACATGAACACGATTCCTCCAGAAAGACCAACCACAGGGGATTGAATGATCATACCAAAGTCTAGTGTCCAGGACAAGGTTTGATGGTCAACCATCTTAGTTTAAAGAAGGACTAATATCGTCGGCTTGTGCATCCTCACCATCTCTGTGCAGCGCCTTTTGAATTCGGCACTATTACCACCTCTAACATTCCATATGATGTAGTTCATCATTGGGAATGTAGGTGATTGGTGAGCTCCCTTTTGAGGGCTCGATTTGTTTGGCAGACTTGGCACTTGCAATGGAGGGGATTTCCTCTTCAAGCTCAGAATTGGTGTTAGATTTAGTCGTGGTTTCAGTTGTCCATGTGTTTGGGCTGAGACTAGGCTCATTCCACACTTAGACATGGACTTGAGGCTTAGGACTACTACTATTTTGCTCACTTTCGTGCTGAATTCGATCGATCTTACCGAGTCTAGCAGAATCGACTCCATTCTTGGTGTCGAGTATGTCTGCTCCAGCTCTTCGGTAACATCCTTCTTCCGTAAATACAGTGCTTTGGAGACTCCTTGTCGAATATTTTGAAGTGTAGGTGGTTTGTTCATTCTCTTTGGTGTAGATAATGAGGGTGTTGTTGATAGATCAATTTGGGTGAACACTGGCTCTGCCGTTGGGGCTTCCTTCATCAGATCTGGGAAGAATGGGAGAGATTGGAAACTTTGAAGAATGTGGTTGTTGAGAGCTTGTGAGTCTGTGATCGGTGATGGGCTCTCGGAGCTGGCCATCGATTGCCATAGGAGAGGGCTAAATGCCACTAATGCCTTGTTCAGGGATTCTACTATCACTCTGGCTAGGTGTGCCAAACTTTGGACTATTAGCGTCACCTTGTTGTCGTCCAAAGTGAAGTTGTAAGAGATCCCCTGCCCTTGCAAGGCAACCTACAACCAGGAGGCTGGTTGGTGGTCCGGTGGTAGTAGGTGGGTGGAGATGATGGTCGGAAGTGTGTTTTTTGCCATTTTTGTGTTTCTTTGATTTCCTATTTTGGGTAAAGATGGGAGCGGTGTTTAAGGACCGATTTCCTATTGTAAAGCCTTTTGGTGTCACATCTTGGACATTGGAAAGGTTTCCAGGTGTTGGGGGTTAGGGGTGTTACTTGTTCATTAATTGGGGATGTAATAGAGGTGACGGTTGTGGTCTTTTCGACTGAAGTGGGAGAGGAGTGAAAATAAGGTACTCGATTACCGTTTCTATCTCTTGGGTTTTCTCCATTATCGTGTGTTTCAGTAGCTTTGGCATGGGAGGTATAGGCTTTGGGGTTTGGGTGGGTAGATTGGTTGTCAGTGGTACCAATGGATGAGTATCCGTTTGAGTTTAAGGAAAAAGCCACATTGGCTATTCCGCCCAATGTGATGATTGAATCATTAGGGTTTGGGCTAGCCCCATTGGCATTCCTTCTCTTCTGGTGAGAGTGGGATGGAGTCTTTAATGTGTTTCCCTTTAGCCAATACTGATGTTGGGTGGTTTTCCATTTCGTAGTAGTTGGTTGGTTACCCGTTTGTTTGTCTAGGAGCATTTCCTTGTAGGAGTGTTGTGGTGTTTCCACCTCCATTTGGACTTGTTTATCTGGGGGCTCCGGTGGGAGAGGTGGTTTGATCAAAAAGGGATCCATTCGGTGGGAGAGGTGGTTTGGTTTAGGATAGTGGTGTGATAGTTGGGAAGTTCAACCTCTTATCATCTAGAGTGGCTCAAGGGGGACGGCTAATAAAGCCTTTGTTTTAGGTCCCAAAATTTTTAATAACATATTTTATTATTTTTTCGCTTAGATAATAATGAAGTCTATAGATTAAAAAAAATATGAAATCTTTATTAAAAAGGAAAGATTTTCTTCCTTTTCACGGTAAGAACAACAACAAACCCAGTGTATCCCACAAATCGAAAGTCTAGGGAGGATATTATGTACACAGCCTTACCCCTATCTTATGCGGGTAGAGAGGCTATTTCCGATAAACCCTCGGCTCCAATATATTTGCAATGTGGAATCTTTTTCACATTAGAAATATTTTAAAATTTTATATTAAATTACTCAAATTTCATATTAGTAAATAAGACTTTTTGCAACAATATCCAATGTAATATATTGCAAATATATGGCTAATATATTATTAGCATGAATGAACCTTTACTATAATAATAATAATAATAATAATAATAATAATAATAATAATAATAATAATAATAATAATAATAATAATAATATGTATGATTGAAAGGCTTAATGCCTTTAAGACTACTATCATATAACCAAAAACAAAAGCATTAAATTTTTGTATATTTGTATTCAATTAAAAAGTTTATGGATTTTTACATTCCTATACATTATTTGAAACTTTATTACTAAAAATATCCACGTTTAGTTAATTATCCAGCATAAATAAATTAGTTTAACAAAATATATACATTTCACCTTAAAATGCTCTCATTCCATTATTAGTGCCTTCAATCAAGGGATTTAGTTACACCCTTTTCCTTTTTTTTTCTCCTCTTCTCTTTCCTTATTTTTCTTCCGCCTTAATTAATGAATGGCGGAGAACAAATATATACTCATTGATAAGTTAAGATGTGCATATTCATCTGACTTTCAATGGTATCAATATCTTATTCTCCTAAAATGGGCTTTTATACTGTGGTATCCCTATAATCGTTTGAAACACTTTCTCTGCTCTCAATTTCAGTGACCACCATAATTAAAGAAAAGATGATGTATTTAAAGTGGCAGCAACAGCGATTGCGGAGAGTTTCAAATTTGCCTATTCACCCGCTATTAAAATCAAAGTTTAAAAAGGAAGTAAAAAAGGTAAGCAAAAGAAGAAGATCCAAAAATTAATATTATACAAGCTAATTATCTGAAAAAGGTTCTAATTGACTAGAATCTGAAATTTTGATTTTGTCTTTTAATGTGTGTGGGCAGTGAGTCCCACATATTTTATACAAATTTTATACAACGTGTCTTTTATATATTTTATAATTGATGTATACATAGTAAAAACAAATTTCATACAACTAATTAAATATTATACAACTTATCTACAACTTTCATACATTATTTGTAACGACCCGACCGGTTGTTTTAAGAATTAACGGCCCAATCCCCTATTAACTGTTTTTCTCGTGTTTGTTTCTACTATTGTGAGTTGCCGGGAGGATTTATTTGGAGTTTCGGAGAGTTTTGAGACACTCAGTCCCTAAATGAGAGTTTAAGTTGTGGAATTTGGGCAGTAGTCGGAATAGTGTGAAGACGGCCTCGGAATGAAATTCCGTTGGTTCCGTTATTTCCGTTTGGTGATTGTGTCTTAGAGGTCCGTAGCTAATTTAGGCCTGAAATGACGAAAGTTGAATTTTTGAAGTTTCTGGTTCGATAGTGAGATTTTGATCCGAGGGTCGGAATGGAATTCCGGAAGTTGGAGTAGCTCCGTAGTGTTAAAGGTAATGTGTGTGCAAAATTTCAGGTCATTCGGACGAGATTTGATAGACTTATTGATCAAAAGCGTATTTTGAGAGTTTTGAAGTTCTTAGGCTTGAATCCGATGCGAATTGGTTGATCCGATGTTGTTTGAGGTGTTGCGGAGATTTGTATAAGTTTGGACAGTGGTATATGACTTGTTTGTGGTTTTGGTTGAGGTCCCGGGGGCCTCGGGATGATTTCGGGTAGTTAACAGGGAATTGGAAAGTTAGAGTTTGTAGCTGAAATCAATGGGCTACTGTCATAACTGCATCTGCGGTTGAGAGGCCGCAGATGCGAAGACAAGCCGTAGAAGCGGCCAAGAGGAGAGTGAGCAGGAACCGCAAAAGCGGATGTGATACCGCACATGTGTGATCGTAGATGCGGCATATGGGTCACATGTGCAGAGAGGGAATTTTAAGCCAGAACCACAGAAGCGGTATCGCATATGCGAAAATTGAGCCGCAGATGCGACTTTGCTGAGCAGAAAAATCAGAATTCGAAGGTTTAGTTTCAAAAAGTTAGAAATTGGTTTGGAGCTCGGGAGAGGGCGATTTTGGGAGGAATTTGAATAGGAAATCAGTGGGTAACAATTCCTTAACCCTCTCTAGTCTTGTTCCATTAATCTATTTTTAGTTTTGTCATTTAATTTCGGATTGGAGATGAAAATTGGAGAAAAATTGGAAGAAAGTTCTTAGACCTAGAATTCGAATTTTGATTGAGAATTTGACCTTGGATTTGGATAATTTGGTATGCATGAACTCGTGAGAGTATGAGAATTCTGAAAATATAAATTTTACCCGATTCCGAGACGTGGGCCCGAGGGGCGTTTTGGTCATTTTACATAATTTCACGTATTAGCGTAGAATTTATTTGTGGAATCAGTTACTTGAAGTGTTATTTACATTATGCAATTGAATTGAATAGATTTGGATCATTTGGAGTTGAGTACTCGTGTCAAGAACCTGGTTTCGGATTGACTTTGAGCCGGTTCGAGGTAAGTGGCTTGCCTAACCTTGTGGGTGGGAAACTCCCCTTAGGATTGGTATTGTTGATATTTGAAATGCCTTATACGTGAGGTGACAAGTGCGTACTTTTGCTAATTGTTGAAAAAATTTGTTTTCATTAAGTAACTTAAGTTGTGTTTTCCCTTCCTGTTTATTCTACTTGTAATTAAGCCTGTTGTTAGCTTAGAATATCATGTCTAATTGATTTTATTGCTTTATTTGCTCAAGCTATCTTATTTGAATTATGTGAAGTGTGCTAGGTTAGAAATACCTATTTTATCTTGGAGTGAAATTGAACTTAATTGAGTATTCTTCGTGTTGTTGCTGCGTGTTTACTTTGGGACTACGGGACGGTATCCCCGGAAGTCCCTGCACATATATATATTGATTTGGACTGTAGTGCGGGATACTAAGAGATCTACGGCACGTATTGAGGATACTAAGAGATCCTTGGGATACCGAGAGATCCTCAGCATAGATATTGAGGATACTAAGAGATCCTCGGGATACCAAGAGATTCCCGGCACACCTATTGAGGATACTAAGAGATCCTCGAGATACCAAGAGATCCCCGGCATACATATTGAGGATACTAAGAGATCCTTGGGATACTGAGAGATCCCTGGTTGTTAACTTGGTATTGAGCTGTATTTCTCTCTTTGTTTACTTTACCTTTGTAGTAGTTGTAGTTGTTCTTTCTATCATGTGTTACTTTTACTGTTATACTTATTTATACCATTTTGTTCTACACTGTTAAACCTCATATTTTATTTAACCTCAGTAGGGCCTTGACCTTCCTCATCACTACCCGACCGAGGTTAGGCTTGGCACTTACTGAGTACCGCTGTGGTGTACTCATGCCCTTTCTGCGCATGTTTTTCGTGTGCAGATCCAGGTACTTCAACTCAATTTTTCCACCCTTGAGGCGAGGCGACTTTCCCAGAGATTTCGAGGTATATCTGCGCGTCCGCAGACCGAGGAGTCCCTTTCTATTCTCTCTTTAAGTATTAGCCTTTTGTATTCTCTTTGACATTCTGGAGTTAGATACTTGTAGACATTCAAAGGCTTGTGGTTTCATGAGATTTCAGGCTTTGGGAAATGTTGTTAGTTTTCGAGAGTTTGTATTGTAAATGCCGAGCAGCATCTTAAATACTATTTCATTTTTGTTATTTTGATTTTTACTTATTTCTTCCGCAAATTGTTTATTTTCACATTTGTTAGGCTTACCTAGTCGTAGAGATTAGGTGTCATCACGATAGTTCACGGAGGGCGAACTGGGGTCGTGACAAGTTGGTATCAGAGATCTAGGTTCATAGGAGTCATGAATCACAAGTTGGTTTATTAGAGTTTTACGGATCGGTACGAAGACGTCTGTACTTATCTGCGAGAGGCTATGTAACTGTTAGTAAAATTCCACTTCATTTGATTTCCTTGTCGTGCGAGATTTTGACATCACAATTCTAAACTTTTGTCTTCTATTCTCTCACAGATGGTGAGAACACGTGTTACCCGAGATGATCAGTCACCCGCGCCCCCTACTGCAGCCGTCAGAGGCCGGGGTCGGGGTAGAGGCCGAGGACGCGCACGTGGTGCAGCTAGAGCACCCACGTGAGCTGTCACCGAGGTACCACCAGCAATTCCAGTCGAAGTCCAGGAACATGATATGACTACTGCTACTACTACTCCAGCTCTCTAGGAGACTCTTGCACAGTTCATGAGCATGTACACCACTCTAGCTCAGGCAGGGTTGCTCCCCCTTGCTGCAGCCACATCTCAGGCCAAGGGAGGAGCACAGACTCCCTGCACCCACACTCCTGAGCAGCGAGTGCATGTTGATCAGGTCCCATAGATTATTCCTGTACCGCCTGCAGTCCCAGATCAGCCCGGGGACAGGGCAGCGACTTCAGAGGATGAGCAGCGAAGGCTTGAAAGGTTCAAGAAGTATGATCCTCATGTATTTAGTGGGTTAGGATCAGATGATGCCTTGGGATTTCTGGAGGAGTGTCACTGTATCCTTCGCACTATGGGTATATCAGGATCGAGTGGAGTTTCTTTCATTGGCTTCCAGCTTCGAGGAGTCGCCTATAAGTGGTGGCGTACCTATGAGTTAGACAGTCTGGATGAGGCAGCTTCACTGACTTGGACTCAGTTTTTGGATATGTTCTTGAGAGAGTTTGTTCCTCAGAGCCTCAGGGATGCATGGTGCGTGAAGTTTGAGCATTTGCGCCAGGGTACTATGACTGTCTCGGAGTATGTTGTCCGTTACACTAGCTTGGCTAGACATAACCCAGCCTTGGTTTCTACTGTTCGCGAGAGGGTTCACTGGTTTATTGAGGGCTTATTCCTAACATCAAGTCTAGCATGGCTCGTGAGTTGGAGATGGATATTTTTTATCAGCAGGTGGTGAGCATTTCTAGGAGGATAGAGGGTATGCATGCTAGGAAGAGAGAGGATAGGGAGGCCAAGAGGTCTCGAGAGTCGGGGCATTATTATGGTGTCCGTGCCCTAGCTGCAGGTCGTCATGGTAGGGGTCATATGAGTCGCCCTATTCATTCAGCTCTTCCAGTAGCCAGTGGTATTCCAGCTCCTAGGCCTCAGGAGCCTTATTATGTACCTCTAGTATCTAGTGTGCCTCCTATGTGGGGTGCTTTCAAAGGTTAGTCTAGCAGATCTGGCCCGAGCCAGTCACAGCCTCCACAACCTCCCAGAGCTTGTTTTGAATATGGTGACACACGCCATGTGATGAGGGATTGCCCTAGACTTGGGAGGAGTGCACGTCCACAGACTTCTCAGGCACAACGTGCCCCATAGAGTTCTCAGGCTATGATTACAGCACCAGCTGCTACCCCACCTGCCCAGTCAGCTAGAGGTGGAGGTCGGGGAGGTAGAGGTCACCCTAGAGGGGGAGGCCAGGCCTGATACTATGCCCTTCCTTCCCGTACCGAGGTTGTTGCCTCCGATTCTGTCATCACAGGTATTATATTGATTTGTCACAGAGATGCATCAGTTCTATTCGATCCAAGTTCCACTTATTCTTATGTGTCTTCTTATTTTGCTCTGCATTTGGGTGTATCTCGGGATTCCTTGAGTTTCCCCGTTTATGTTTCTACTCATGTGGGAGATTCTCTTGTTATGGATCGCGTTTATCGGTCGTGTTTGGTTGCTCTTAGTGGTTTTGAAACTAGGGCTGATTTATTGTTTCTCAACATGGTTGATTTTGATATTATCTTGGGCATGGACTGGTTTTCACCCTATTATGCTATTCTTGATTGTCACCCAAAACTGTGACACTGGCTATGCCACGTGTACCGCGTGTTGAGTGGAGGGGTGCTTTAGATCACACTCCCAATAGAGTTATTTCCTTCCTCAAGGCTCAGCATATGGTTGAGAAGGGGTGTGACACGTATCTAGCTTATGTGAGAAATGTCAGTATTGATACCCCTTCAGTTGATTCAATCCCAATAATACGGGATTTTCCTGACGTGTTTCCAGCTTATCTTCCGGGCATGCCGCCTGATAGAGATATTGATTTTGGCATTGATTTGTTGTCGGGCACTCAGCCCATTTCTATTCCTCCGTATCGTATGGCTCCTCTTGAGTTGAAGGAGTTGAAGGATCAGTTACAAGAATTGCTTGATAATGGTTTTATTAGGCCCAGTGTATCACCTTGGGGTGCTCCTATCTTGTTTGTGAAGAAGAAGGATGGTTCTATGCATATGTGCATTTATTATCGCCAGTTGAACAAAGTTATAGTGAAGAACCGTTATCCTTTGCCCCGTATTGATGATCTGTTTGACCAACTTCAGGGTGCACGAGTGTTTTCTAAGATTGACTTGTGCTCAAGTTACCATCAGTTGATGATTCGGGAGCCAGATATCTCGAAGATTGCCTTCAGGACTCAGTATGGTCATTATGAGTTCCTTGTTATGTCATTTGGGCTGACCAATGCCCCAGCAGCCTTTATGCATTTGATGCATAGTGTGTTCCATCCATATCTTGACTCGTTTGTCATTGTCCTTATTGATGATATTCTTGTATACTCTCAGAATTAGGAAGATCATGAGCAGCACCTGAGGATAATGCTCAGACTTTGAAGGAAAAGGAAGTTATATGCAAAGTTCTTGAAATGTGAGTTTTGGTATCGAGTAAGGGTATACGAGTGGATCCGAAAGAAGTGAAAGCAATGCAGAGTTGGCCTAGACCATCCTCAGCTACAGAGATTCGTAATTTTCTTGGCTTGGCGGGTTATTGTCGTCGATTTATTGAGGGGTTTTTATCTATTACAGCACCTATGACCAGGCTGACCCAGAAGGGTGATCCATTCCAGTGGACGGAAGAGTGTGAGGCGAGCTTTCAGAAGCTCAAGACAGCTTTGACTACAACCCCAGTTTTGATATTACCTACAGGTTTGGGGTCTTACACTGTCTATTGTGATGCCTCGAGGATTATCCTTGTAGCAGTATTGATGCAGGACAGTAGGGTGATTGCCTATGCGTCCAGACAGTTAAAGGTACATGAGAAGAATTATCATGTCCATGACCTCAAGTTAGCTGCTATTGTTCACGCCTTGAAAATCTGGCATCATTATTTGTACGGTGTTCCTTGTGAGATATATACTGATCATCAGAGCTTGCAACACCTGTTCAAGCAAAAGGACCTTAATTTGTGCTAGAGGAGGTGGTTAGAGCTGCTAAAGGACTATGATATCACTATTTTGTATCACCCGGGCAAGGCCAATGTGGTGGCCAATGCTTTGAGTCGCCGGACAGAGAGTTTGGGGATTTTGGCTTATTTACCAGCAGTGGAGAGGCCTATGGCGATGGATGTTCAGGCCTTAGCCAACCAGTTTGTGAGATTGGATATTTCGGAGCTCAGTCGGGTTCTAGCTTGCGTGGTTTCTCGGTCTTCATTATTTAATCGTATTAGGGAGCATCAGTTTGATGACCCTTATTTGCTTGTCCTCAAGGACAAGGTTCTGCACGGTGATGCTAGAGATGTGACTATTGGAGATGACAGGGTATTGAGGATGCAGGGGCGGGTCTGTGTACCCAATGTTTATGAGCTTCGGGAGTTGATTCTAGAGGAGGCCCATAGTTTGCGGTATTCCATTCATCCGGGTGCCGTGAAGATGTATCAGGATTTGAGGCAACACTATTGGTGGAGGCAGATAAATAAAGATATAGTTGGATTTGTAGCTCGGTGCCTCAATTGTCAGCAGGTAAAGTATGAGCACTAAATACCGGGTGGGTTGCTTCAGTAGATAGAGATTCCTGAGTAGAAGTGGGAGAGGATCACCATGGACTTTGTAGTTGGTATCCCATGGACTTTGAAGAAGTTCGATGCCATTTGGGTGATTGTGGATCGGCTGACCATGTCTGCCCACTTCATTCCTATGTGTACTACTTATTCTTCAGAGCGGTTGGTAGAGATTTATATCCGGGAGATTGTCCGTCTGCATGGTATTCCAGTTTCCATCATTTCAGACAAAGGTACTTAGTTCACATCACGGTTCTGGAGGACCTTACAGCATGAGTTGGGTACTCGGGTGGAGTTGAGCACGACATGTCACTCTCAGACGGACGGACAGTCCGAGCGCACTATTCAGATTCTTGAGGATATGCTCCGTGCATGTATGATTGAGTTTGGAGGGTCATGGGATCAGTTCTTGCCATTGGTGGAGTTTGCTTACAACAACAGTTATCAGTCAAGCATTCAGATGGCACCGTATGAGGCTTTGTATGGTAGGCAATGTAGATCCCCGATAGGTTGGTTTGAGCCGGGTGAGGCTAGATTATTGGACACAGACTTGGTTCAGGATGCTTTAGAGAAGGTTAAGGTTATTCAAGATAGGCTCCGTAGAGCCCAGTCCAGACAGAAGAGTTACGCGGATCAGAAGGTTCATGATGTTTCCTACATGGTTGGAGAGCGGGTCCTGCTTCGGGTTTTGCCTATGAAGGGCGTTATAAGATTTGGGAAGAAAGGGAAGTTGAGTCCGAGGTTTATTGGTCCTTTTGAGATATTGCGGCGTGTTGGAGAGGTTTCTTATGAGCTTGCCTTACCTCCCAGCTTGGTAGGAGTTCATCCGGTATTTCATGTTTCGATGCTCTAGAAGTATCACGGTGATCCGTCGCACGTGTTAGATTTCAGTTCAGTCTAGTTGGACAAGGATCTATCTTATGTTGAGGAGCCAGGGGCGATATTGGACAAGCAAGTTCGAAAGTTGAGGTCAAAGAATATTGCATCAGTAAAGGTTATCAGTCGGTCGAAGAGGCGACCTGGGAGACCGAGCAGGATATGCGCAATCGTTACCCTCATCTTTTCACTACTTCAGGTATGTCTCTATGCTCGTTCGAGGACGAACGAATGTTTAAGTGTGGGAGGATGTAACGACCCGGCCAGTCATTTTAAGAATTAACGCCCCGATCCCCTATTAACTATTTTTCCCGTGTTTGTTTCTACTATTGTGAGTTGCCGGGAGGGTTTACTTGGGGTTTCAGAGAGTTTTGGGACAGTTAGTCCCTAAATGAGAGTTTAAATTGTGGAATTTGGACCATATTCAGAATAGTGTTAAGACGGTCTCAGAATGGAATTATGTTGGTTCTGTTAGCTCCGTTGGGTGATTTCGGGTTTAGGATTGTGTTCGGATTATGTCTTGGAGGTCCGTAGCTTATTTAGGCTTGAAATGCCAAAAGTTGAATTTTTGAAGTTTTCGGTTCAATAGTGAGATTTTGATCCGAGCATCGGAATGAAATTCTGGAAGTTGGAATAGCTCCGTAGTGTTGAAGATGACATGTGTGCAAAATTTCAGGTCATTCGGACGAGGTTTGATAGACTTTTTGATCGAAAGCGTATTTTGAGAGTTTTTGAAGTTCATAGGCTTGAATCAGATGCTAATTGGTTGATCCGATGTTGTTTGAGGTGTTGTGGAGATTTGTATAAGTTTGGATAGTGGTATATGACGGGGGCCTCGGGATGATTTCGGGTGGTAATGGGAAGTTAGAAAGTTAGAGTTTGCAGCTGAAGTCTTTGGACTGTTGTCATAGCCGCATCTGCGGTTGAGAGGCCGCAGATGTGACTCCCGCAGATGTGGAGACAAATCGCAGAAGCGGCCAAGAGGAGAGTGAGCAGGAACCGCAGAAGCGGATGTGTTACCGCACCTGCGTGACCGTAGATGCGGCACATGGGTCGCAGGTGCGGAGAGGGAATTTTAAGTGAGAACCATAGAAGTGGTTACCTTGATTGCAGAAGCGGTATTGTAGATGCGAAAATTGAGCCGTAGATGCGACTTTGCTGGGCAGAAAAATCACAATTCGAGGGTTTAGTTTCAAAAAGTTAGAAATTGATTTGTAGCTCAGAAGAGGGAGATTTTGGGAGGAATTTGAAGAGGAAATCAGTGGGTAACAATTCCTTAACCCTTTCTAGTCGTGTTCCATTAATCTATTGTTAGTTTTGTCATTTAATTTCGTATTGAAGATGAAAATTGGAAAAAACATTGGAAGAAAGTTCTTAGACCTAGAATTCAAATTTTGATTGGGAATTTGACCTTGGATTTGGATAATTTTTCTATGCATGAACTCGTGAGAGTATGAGGATTCTGAATATATAAATTTCACCTGATTCCGAGATGTGGGCCCAAGGGGCATTTTGGTCATTTTACCTAATTTCACGTATTAACTTAGAATTTATTTGTGGAACCAGTTGCTTGAAGTGTTATTTACATTATGCAATTGAATTGAATAGATTTGGGCCATTTGGAGTCGAGTACTCGTGGCAAGAGCGTGGTTTCGGATTCTTTGAGTCGGTTTGAGGTAAGTGGCTTACATAACCTTGTGTGGGGGAAACTCCCATTAGTATTGGTATTGTTGATATTTGAAATGCCATGTAAATGAGGTGACGAGTGCGTACTTAGGCTAATTGTTGAAATTTTTTGTTTTCATTAAGTAACTTAAGTTGTGTTTTCCTTTCCGGTTTATTCTACTTGTAATTAAGCCTGCTGTTAGCTTAGGAAATCATGTCTAATTCCTTTATTTGCTCAAACTGTCTTATTTGAATTATGTGAAGCATGCTAGGTTAGAAATACCTGTTTTATCTTGGAGTGAAATTGAACTTAATTGAGTATTCTTCGTGTTGTTGCTGCGTGTTTACTTTGGGACTACGGGACGGTATCACGAGAGATCCCCTGCACATATATATATTGATTCGGACTGTAGTGTGGGATACCAAGAGATCCCCGGCACGTATTGAGGATACTAAGAGATCCCCAGCTTAGATATTGAGGATACTAAGAGATCCTCGGGATACCAAGAGATCCCTGACACACCTATTGAGGATACTAAGAGATCCTTGGGATACCAAGAGATCCCCGACATTCATATTGAGGATACTAAGAGATCTTGGGATGCTGATAGATCCCCAGTTGTTAACTTGGTGTTGAGCTGTATTTCTCTCTTTGTTTACTTTGCCTTTGTAGTAGTTGTAGCTGTTCTTTCTATCCTGTGTTACTTTTACTGTTGTACTTTTTATACCATTTTGTTCTACACTGTTAAACCTCATATTTTATTTAACCTCAGTAGGGTCCTGACCTTCCTCGTCACTACCTGACTTTTCCAAAGACTTCGAGGTATATCTGCCCCGTCCGTAGACCGAGGAGTCCCTTTCTTTTCTCTCTTTAAGTATTAGCCCTTCTGTACTCTCTTTTGTCAGACATTCTGGAGTTAGATACTTGTAGACATTCAAAGGCTTGTGGTTTCATAAGATTCCGGGTTTTGGGAAATGTTGTTAGTTTTCGAGAGTTTGTATTGGAAATGTCGAGCGGCATCTTAAATACTATTTCATTATTTTGATTTTTACTTATTTCTTCCGCAAAATGTTTATTTCCGCATTTGTTAGGCCTACCTAGTCGTAGAGACTAGGTGCCGTCACGATAGTTCACGGAGGGCGAACTGGGGTCGTGACATTATTTCTACATAGCTAAATTCAAGTACAATATCATACAACTTGAATATAATTTTTATACAAGTTTTATACAATATGTGTTTTATATATTTTGTATCTAATTTATACATAGTAAAAATAAATTTCATACAACTAATTATATATTATACAACTTATCAATAATTTTCATACATTATTTCCATCCAGTTATATACAACTACAATATCATACAACTTAAATACAATTTTTATACAATATTGTTCAACTTTTATACAATATTTAAATAAAAAATATATATAAACAATAGAATACAATTTTTCTACAATCTTACTACAACTTTACTACAATTTTGTAAATATAACGTATGTCATGTCTTCTTCTTCTTCTTCTCCGAGTTTCAATCTGAAATTCAGCCAAAATCAAGTTTAATCTTCACCAAAACACCCTTAAAATTGAGATATAAACTCCAAACAATATTCTCAATTGTTTGCAACAACACCAAATCCAAACAAATAATGGTTTTTGAAAATCTAAATTCGAATTTAAAGCTTCAAAGCTTTTAGTGGCTGTCAATGGTGGATTTGATGCTCTCTTTTCCTCTGCTTTACATTACTGACATTAGGAATTGAGAAATAAACAGAAACATAGAGAGAATTCCCAATTGTTTGCAACAACACCCAATTCAAACAAATAATGTTTTTTGAAAACCTAAATTCGAATTCAAAGCTTCAAAGCTTTTTAGTGGCTGTCAATGGTGGAATTGCTGCTCTCTTTTTCTTTGCTTTACATTACTAGAATTAGGGATTGAGAAATAGAGAGAAACATAGAGAGAATTCCCAATTGTTTGCAACAACACCCAATTCAAAAAATAGTATTTTTTGAAAACCCAAATTCGAATTCAAAGTGTCACGACCCAATTTCCTTATAGGTCGTGATGGCGCCCATCACCATTGTCAGGAAAGCCAACGCGGAAATAGTAATAAGTTCTCATTTTACTTTGCCAAAATAAGTACAGCAATTTCTTAAGTTAAATTTAAAACAAGTGATAATCAGTAATGTACCAAAATAATTATACAATTCCCAAAAGAAAAGTCTACTAATGTGTGTTCCAAGACCTGGTGTCACAAGTTGTGGGAAACTAGTAGAATATACAAAAGAATAAATCTATCCTACTGTCCGAAATAGAATAGACAGCCAAAAATAAAGAGAGACTCCATCAAGCTGCTGAACGACACAGGAAGGGAACAGCTCACCGTGGAAGTCTCGGACTATGATCAGGGATGCGCACCAGACTTATAGCCAGATGTACTTGCCTTAGATCCTTTACAATTAAGTACAGAAGTATAGTATGAGTACATAAATAATATGTACCCAGTAAGTATCCCGTCTAATCTCGAAGAAATAGAGAAGAGAGGTCAACTTGATACTTACTAGGGTCAAATAATATAATAAAGTGTTATGCTAAGCATGAAAGTCACAAGTAAATAACAGTTTGAAGCAAGAGGTAATAAGTCATGTCCTTAATAATATCACAGTTAGCCATTTACATTTCAAAACATTTAACAAAGTAAGTCATGAATAATATTTCACATAAATATCATGCGCACATTATGCCGAGGTCGACGGCCCGATCCAACAGAAAAGAAACTGTGCACTACCAAAGGGTCGAATGGCGCTAACCATAGATGCATCTATTTCTACCGAGGCGATCGGCCTGATCCGCAAATATCAATTATCATCAAGAAAAATACATAAAGGCCCATTTATATTCAAATAAATTCACACAAGTGTTCCAAAAATACATACGTTCACATATGTTCATTTCCAATTTCCTAGCATGTCCTAGGTGATCACGTTAGCAAGAAAGTATATAAACATTCCAAATTATGGCATGATACGGGTCCTAAACTACCCGGACAATTAATATAATAGCAGCTACGCACGGACTCTCGTCACCTAGTACATACGTAGGCCCCGCATTTATTAGCAAATTATTCGATTATATCACCTATGGGGACAATTCCCTCTTACAAGGTTAAAAAGGAGACTTACCTCGCTCCAAAACGTACTTCCAATACCAAGAACGTGCTTAAACCCTCAATTTGGAGCCAAACGATCCAAAACTAATTAAACGAAGTAGGAACTAGTCAATACAAGCTCACAAGATCGCATTCTAACTATTAAAGTAATTTTCCAACCTTAAACACAAGTTTCCTAAAATTCGACCCCAGGCCCACATGCCCGGATTCTGAAATTTTTCGAAGAGAGTTGTTCTTTATAACCTAAGGATCAATAATATATGATTTCTACTTCTTTTCATAACACGTTTCGTGATTAAATCTAACTTTTATCAAAACCCTAGGTTTTGCTCTAACCCCATGATTTTTTCTTAATCTTACTGTGTTAATCTACCCAAGACATAAGTATTAAACTAGAAATAGGTAGGATAACTTACCTTAAGATGCTAGGTGAAAGTCCTCTCTCAAGAGCTTCAAAATCGCCCAATGGGTGAGTGAAAAATAGGCAAAATGGCCTAGAGCCCGTAATAAATGAAGCTCACTGCTTCAGTGATTTCCACATCTGTAGTCATGGACCGCATCTGCGGTCCGGCTTCTGCGATAGAAAAGCCGCATCTGCAGAATTGGTCAAGCGAGTTGGCACCGGTTCTGCGGTCTTAAAGCCGCTTCTGTGGCTAAGGAGCCGCTTCTGCGGCTCTGGCTTGGCCGCATCTGCGAGAGGACGACCGCTTCTACGGTCTCGCACCTGCGGCCGACCAACCGCCGGTGCGGTTATGACAGCAACCTGAAGCTTCAGCTTTGCCCAAGTTTTCCAACTTCACTCGAGCCTCCCCCAATTGACTCTCAGGGTCCCCAGGCCCCGCCCGAATATACCGACAAGTTTGAAATCATAAAATGGATTCGCTCGAACCCTCGGAATGCCCGAAACAATGTTAAATCTAAGAATCACCCCCTAAAACCAATTGAATCCAACTAATGAACTTCAAGGTCTTCAATTCACTTCTAATGCGCCGAAACGTACTTATACTACTCGGATTGACACCAAATTTTGGTGGCAAGTCTTAAATGTTATATCAGACCTGTACCAGGCTCCGAAACCAGCATACGGGCCCTATACCAACATGATCAAGCATTATTTAGTTTCTTTAAATCCTTAGAATTTTAGTTTAACAATTTCTAACAAAAATTCATTTCTCGGGCTAGGGACCTCGGAATTCAATTCCGGGCATATGCCCAGGTCTCATATTTTCCTACGGACCCTCCGGTACTATCAAAACACAAGTCCGGGTCCGTTTGCTAAAAATATTGACCAAAGTCAAACTTAGCTTTTTTAGAAAATTTTAGGGAATCAAGTGAGCCTATTTCAACCCAAACTCTTCCAGATCCCGAACCAACCATCCCCACAGGTCGTAAATTAGTTAAAGCAAGCGTGGGAAGTTTTATTTAGGGGGACGAGGTTCTAAAAAGCAAAACGACCAGTCAGGTCGTTACACAAAGCTTCAAAGCTTTTTAATGGCTGTCAATGATGGAATTGCTGCTCTCTTTTCCGTTGCTCTACATTACTGAAATTAGGGATTAAGTGAGAGAGAGAGAGAGAGAGAGAGAGAGAGAGAGAGAGAGAGAGAGAGAGAGAGAATAAGGATGAGAAATATTTGATTCCTAATATAAAGGAATACTTATTTAATTCCTTAGGTGTGTATAATTGGTAAATTTGTATATAGGATGTAATTAAATTGAAACTTGAGTAGTGAGGGTAATAAAGTTTCAAATAATATATAGGAATATAAAAATCCCAAAAGTTTAAGGTCTTTTATTAAATTTGGCTTTGGACCACTAGTTTTATTGGGCCTTGCTTGTGATGTTACTTCTAGAAACAGATGAAGCAAGAAACAAGATGAATCATATATCTTGCTCTTTTGTTTATGTTTTACGCAAAGATGCATGTTAGGATAAATATTTTACTAGGCAGATATATGTTCTGCTTTTTCAATTATTGAGTTATTGATTTCCAATTTATAAGCTTATGTAATTACCTATGTTTTGTCAATTTATTAATTTTTTAGATAGCTTAAATAATCTGAAGTCGTAAATCCTTGAAATACATACTATGTTTTAATCATTCGAGGAGGATCTACGAATAATGACTGACTTGCTACTGAAAAAATTGGCCGAGAAGACTGATAGATATTTTGAAAAGAAGGGATGATGATCTGCAAGGTTTACTTGAATATATTTATGATAGCATCGATGTGGAGGTTTACTTGTTTCCATTACTAAAATTCTGAGCTATTCCTTCATCAAGTGTGAAGTATTTTCTCATCTTGATATTCATTGAAATTTCTCTCTTGTACTACGTTTCTGATAGGCCTTATGTCTAAGATAATAATCAGATGCATCTTGATATTGCTATGTGATTTAAATTCTAATCTGTCATTTGATCTCTGTAATGGACTCGAACTCGAAATCTGTTGTTAATCGTGCATAAATTTTATTCAGCTCGCTACACCTTTTAATGGCCCTTATTTTTCCTACAACTTTTTAGTGTGAATGGATATAGTGCAGACGGAAATAATATTAATAGAGAGAGTACAACAACAACATACCCAGTATAATCCCACAAGAGGGGTCTGGAGAGAATAATGTGTACGCAAACCTTACCCCTACCTGGCGAGGTAGAGAGACTGTTCCAATAGACCCTCGACTCAAAAAAAGGTGAAAAGAGAGAAAGGATGAAGACGAAGGAGAAAGAGGAAGAAAAAAGAAAAAAATAGAGGGACGAAGGACGATAAGGAAAAGGGGAGAAAGACAACTATAACAACTATAACAACAACAACAACAACAACAACAACAACAACAACAGAGAATAGCATCAAACAATAGCAAACTGGAACATACAATATACAGAGCGAGTGAAAAAAGGGAGCTACTAAACTACTAAAAAGAATGAGGAACTCTCGACTACCTACTAGCCACCTGTTAGCCCCTAATAATGAGACTTGACGACTGCTGGGCAGAATTCGTGTCAAGGGCTTGTACATTGCCCCTTGACATGGGTTTGTGGAAATATTGGCAAGCAATGTGCAAAGCTGGGTGTGTGTCTAAGTTGGTGATGGACTTAGACAAGTCAGCTAGGCAAGGCACCTTGAGTGTTGGCAAGGCAGCCTTGGTTCGTGGGCATCGGCAAAGGCAACGAAGGCACATGGCACTTGACAAAGGCATGCGTGGATCAGTGGGACGACTAAGTTTGTGGCAAGGCGTGGCTATGAACTATGGGCGAGGCATGGTCCAAAATAGTGCAAGGCAGAAGTCTAAGTATGGGCAAAAGCTGGAAGACAAGTGTGCAAAAGCATGTGACGGAAGAGGTGTGCAAGGCATGTGCTTTGAAAGTTAAAGACATGTGCAAAGCACATGTGCAGCTGACTCAAATACTGAAGACAAGTCCAATTTCGTGGGAAGAGTTTGAATTTGAATTCAAACAGATTGGTTATGCTTGTTTGTAGGAATGTCATGTGCATGGCACATTGTTTTAACTGCCCCAACTGCCCCTTTGTAAAACTACCATAGGCAGGCCCCTTTTTGTATGTGTATTTCATTTTGGGAAGAAGGCAAGTAGCATATTGTGAGCCTTTCCTAACGTGAGTCCTTTTTGTATTCTGCGATAATAATAAAGGTTGGGTGATTTTACCCGTAATACTATGTGTTGTTAAGATTGGCTAAGTCTGAATAATTCTAAGCGTCAGGCTGTGTGTGTGTGCGAAAAAGTAAGGCTGAATGGCTGTGTGATTGGCTACTGCTGTGTAGTGTCAATAGTATGAAAAATTGGCCCTGTAACAACTGGTATCAGAGCTTTGGTTGTGACTTGTGGCCATGGCTGGTGGATCAATGTCTGATTTGCGTGATCGAGTGCAAAGGCTAGAGGCGCTGATCGGTGTTACTGATGATCCTTTGGACTTAGCAGATCTTATTACTGAGATTTACCGTTTAAAGGATGACATGGACCAGTTTCGTGATGGTATCCAGCAAACCTGCGAGGCTACGAATGTTAAAGTTGAAGATCTGAAGAAGGAGATCGAAAATTTGAACACTGAAATTACTGTTCTTCGAAGGGCGTTGGCTGCTCCAGGCCAAGGCAATGAAGAACGTTCAAAGTTAAGATCCCTGACCCAAAAGCGTTTGGTGGAGCGCGCAGTGCTAAGGAATTGGAAAACTTTCTGTGGGATATGGAGCAATACTTTATTGCTGCCAAAGTTCCGGACGGAGAGAAAGTCACAATTACAAGCATGTACCTAACGGGAGATGCTAAATTGTGGTGGAGAACTCGCATGGCTGATGATGAAAGTACGGGCAGACCCAAGATAGATACATGGTTAAAACTCCGAAAGGAAATGAAAGACCAGTTCTTGCCTAGCAACGCATCTTGGCTTGCTAGGGATCGCTTGAAACACTTGCGGCAAACAGGATCAATTCGTGACTATATTAAGGAATTTCCTTCCTTAATGCTGGATATTCAGAATATGTCAGAGGATGATAAATTGCATAACTTTATTTCTGGAATGCAAGCATGGGCGCAGAACGAACTTAGGAGACAGAACGTGAAAGATCTCCCAAGTGCGATTGCTGCAGCGGATTCTTTGGTGGATTATCGCAGTACCCGTAGTCTTTCTGAAATTCCTTCTATTTCGAAACCTAAGAAAAGGGTGGAGAAGAAAGGGGAATGGAGGAAGGAAGTTCGAAAAGAAGTTATGGAAAAGGGCAAGGCTGTTGAAGGACCTGCTAGAAACAAAGGCATCGCAAACAAAAAGAGCGATGGTTGCTGGACATGTGGAGGACCTCATCTTGCCAAAAACTATCCGAATCGAGAAAGGGTCAATGCATTGCTTGCTACAGAAAATAATCGGGATGGAGAAGGTCAAGAAGTTGCTGCTGCCTTAGTAAATCCTTTGCAATTGTTGAATGTTATCTTGTTGGTGAATGCCACAAGCAACGAGACTAATCCTCATTCCTTGTGATTCACATCGAAATGAGAATTGGCGACAAAAGTGTGATAGCTATGGTAGATACGGGCGCTACTCACACCTTTGTTTCAGCCAATTTGGTGCATAAGTACGGATTGAAGGTGACTAAATGCCCCTCTTACATGAAGATTGTGAATGCCAAAGCACAAGCCATTGTAGGTATGACTTACGATATTCCTATGTCTGTTGGGAACTGGAAAGGGAAAGTTAATCTGATGGTGATTCCTCTCGAAGAATTTGAGATGATTCTTGGGATTGACTTTATGCGGAAACATCGCTTCTTTCCAATGCCTCACTTGGACGGGGTGATGATCATGAATGAAATGTCTCCTGGTTTTGTGAAGGCTGTTCATCCTTATGGAAGAGAAGAAACTCAACAGAAGGCTTCATTGATTTCTGCCATGATGGTCGAAAAAGGGTTGAAAAGGGGAGATGATACTTTCTTGCTGCTATGGTTGAGGTGAAGCCAGATGTGAAGGTTGAAATGTCGGACTGCGTTGCTCAAATTTTGAGTGACTTTGCTGATGTGATGCCATCGGAGTTGCCTAAAAATCTGCCACCACGGAGAAATATTGATCACAAGATAGAGCTGATGTCGGGTTCGATGCCTCCTGCTCAACCTCCTTATCGTATGGCGCCAAAAGAGTTAGCCGAATTACGGAAACAATTGAACGAGTTACTTGATGCGGGACTGATTCAGCCATCAAAAGCTCCATTTGGTGCACCTGTTTTATTTCAAAAGAAACAGGATGAGACGCTTAAGATGTGTGTTGATTATCGGGCATTGAACAAGGTGACTGTGAAGAACAAATATCCGGTTCCGTTGGTGCAAGACTTGATGGACAGATTGAGCAAGGCTTGTTGGTTCACAAAGCTTGATTTACGGTCTGGTTATTGGCAGTACGGATAGCTGAAGGTGATGAGTCTAAAACTACTTGTGTTACGAGGTATGGCTCATATGAATTCCTGTTATGCCGTTCGGATTGACAAATGCCCCTGCTACGTTCTGCAACCTGATGAATGATGTGTTGTATGAATACTTGGATGACTTTGTCATTGTCTATTTAGACGACATTGTTATCTATAGTCGGACATTGGATGAACACATGTTTCACTTGATAAAGGTACTGTCTCGTTTAAAGGAGTACAAGCTGTATGTGAAGATGGAAAAATGCGAATTTGCTAAACAGGAGATCAAATTTCTTGGGCACTTGGTCAGCAAAAATCAAGTGCGAATGGACCCGAACAAGGTGCAGGTCATTGTGGAGTGGCAAGCACCTAATTCTGTGAAAGAATTGAGATCTTTCCTCGGGTTGGCTAACTATTACATGAAATTCATTGCTGGTTACTCAAAGAAAGCTGCTCCTTTGACGGATTTGTTGAAGAAGAATGTTAGGTGGGATTGGTCAGAAAATGCAGTGTTGCGTTTGATGTATTGAAAGAAGCCATTGCCTCAGAACCTATCTTGCAGCTTGCTGATTTTGAGTTGCCCTTTGAAGTTCATACTGATGCATCAGACAAGGCTGTCGGAGGCGTGTTGGTTCAAGAAGGTCATCCTGTGGCCTTTGAAAGCAGAAAGTTGAATGAAGTGGAGTAGAGATATTCGACTCATGAAAAGGAGATGGTTGATGTTGTTCATTGCTTGCAAATCTAGCGTGTTTACTTGCTGGGAACAAAATTTGTCGTGAGGACGGACAATGTGGCTAATAATTTCTTCAAAACACAGAAAAAGTTGAGTCCAAAGCAAGCACGTTGGCAGGAATTTCTAGCAGAATATGATTTTGTGTGGGAGCATTAGCCAGGAAAGCACAACCAGGTTGCAGATGCATTAAGTCGAAAGGAAGTCTTTGCTGCTGTTTATTCCATTACACGACTTGAGTCTGATTTTCTTGATAAGATCAAGTCAGCTACTGTGAATGATCCATTGTACATAAAAACAATGAATCATGTGAAAGAAGGTACTGTGAGGAGGTACTGGATCGAGAACGATCTCCTGTATTTCAAAGGGGGGAGAATCGTTGTACCACTTGGTGATGGGCTGCGTCGTGAATTACTACAGGAGACGCACGATACGCTTTGGGCTGGTCATCCAGGCATTGAGAGGATGATGGCGCTGTTGTCGCGATATTATTTCTGGCCAAAGATGGAACAAGATGTAGAAGCTTATGTGAAAAACTGTCTTATATGTCAACTTGATAAAACCGAACGGAAGAAAGAGGCAGGTTTGTTGCAACCTCTGCCGATTCCTGAAGAAATATGGCAATCTGTTTCAATGGATTTTATCAGTGGAATCCCTAAAGTCAATGGGTTGGCTTCAGTTATGGTAGTGGTTGACAGATTCTCCAAATATGTTGTTTTTATTGCTGCTCCAACGGAATGTCCCTCTAAAGTCGCTGTAGAATTATTCTTCAAAAATATGGTGAAGCATTTTGGGATGCCAGAAGATGTTGTTAGTGATAGGGATGCACGGTTCACAGGCAAATTCTGGACTTACTTGTTCAATTTGCTGGGCACAAACTTGAAGTTTTCAACGGCGAACCATCCCCAAACTGATGGCCAAACCGAAAGAATCAACAACCTGCTAGAAGAGTACTTGAGGCATTTTGTGACTGCGAGTCAACGTAATTGGACTGATTTGTTAGACTGTGCACAATTCTCTTACAATTTGCACAAGTCTTCGGCTACAGAGAAGAGTCCATTTGAGATCGTTTTGGGTAAGCAGCCAAGGCTACCAACGAAGATGGTGCAACAGAAGACTGGTGGGAAATGTCCAGCTGCATACTGTTATGGGTTTGATAGGTAGACTATGATGGATGAAGCAGCAGACAGTTTGAAAGTGGCTCAGAAACGCATGAAAAATATGCTGATCGGAACAGGCGTCCATTGGAGTTCAAAGTGGGCGACAAAGTGTTGTTGAAGCTTACTCCTAAAATCTGGAAGAAGATTGATAGCAGGGTAAGGCATAGAGCATTGGTTTTAATATATGATGGTCCCTTTGAAGTTATTGAAAAGGTGGGTGAAGTTGCTTACCGTTTGAAGCTGCCGGAAAGAATGAAAATACACCCAACTTTCCATGTGAGTTATTTGAGGCCTTACGTGGAAGATCCTGAAGATCCAGATAGGCATAAAGTCAAAAAAGCTCCTCCTGAAGTGCGCAATCAGATTGAGGATAAGATTGAAAAGATTCTAGACCACCGGGTATTTGGGATGCACAAAAAGAATAGGCGAACAGAATTTTTAATTCAATAAAAAGGCAAGCCCGAGGCTGATGCAACTTGGGAGAAGGGTAATTCATTATGGCAATTCCAAGATCAAATTGAGGACTATTTGAAATCAACCTCGACTAGGGCGTCGAGTTCAACAAGTGGGGGTGGTTTGTTAGCCCCTAATAATGAGACTTGACGACTGCTGGGCAGAATTCGTGTCAAGGGCTTGTACATTGCCCCTTGACATGGGTTTATGGAAATATTGGCAAGCAATGTGCAAAGCTGGGTGTGTGTCTAAGTTGGTTATGGACTTAGACAAGTCAGCTAGGCAAGACACCTTGAGTGTTGGCAAGGCAACCTTGGTTCGTGGGCATCGGCAAATGCAACGAAGGCACATGGCACTTGACAAAGGCATGCATGGATCAGTGGGACGACTAAGTTTGTGGCAAGGCGTGGCTATGAACTATGGGCGAGGCATGGTCCAAAATAGTGCAAGGCAGAAGTCTAAGTATGGGCAAAAGCTGGAAGACAAGTGTGCAAAAGCATGTGACGGAAGAGGTGTGCAAGGCATATGCTTTGAAAGTTAAAGACATGTGCAAAGCACATGTGCAACTGACTCAAATACTGAAGACAAGTCCAATTTCGTGGGAAGAGTTTGAATTTGAATTCAAACAGATTGGTTATGCTTGTTTGTAGGAATGCATGTGCATGGCACATTGTTTTAACTGCCCCAACTGCCCCTTTGTAAAACTGCCATAGGCAGGCCCCTTTTTGTATGTGTATTTCGTTTTGGGAAGAAGGCAAGTAGCATATTGTGAGCCTTTCCTAACGTGAGTCCTTTTTGTATTCTGCGAGAATAATAAAGGTTGGGTGATTTTACCCGTAATACTGTGTGTTGTTAAGATTGGCTAAGTCTGAATAATTCTAAGTGTCAGGCTGTGTGCGTGTGCGAAAAAGTAAGGCTGAGTGGCTGTGTGATTGGCTACTGCCGTGCAGTGTCAATAGTGTGAAAAATTGGCCCTGTAACAACACCTACCCTAATCTTCGACCGCCACAACCTTCTATCCTGGATCATGTCCTCAGTGAGGTGAAATAGCGCCATATCTTGCCTAATCACCTCTCCCTAGTACTTCTTCGGACGTCCTCTACCCCTTCTCATACCAGCCACAACCAGCCTCTCATACCTCCTAACAGGGGCATCCGTACTCCCCCTCTGCACGTGCCCGAACCATCTAAACCTCAACTCCTTCATCTTGTCCTCTACGGGAGCCACTCCCTCTTTGTCCCGAATAACTTCGTTCCTAATCTTATCTCTCCTGATATGCCCACTCATCCATCTCAGCATCCTCATTTCTGCTACTTTCATCCTCCGAACATGGGAGTTTTTGACTGGCCAACACTCAGCCCCATACAACATAGTAGGTCTAACCAACACTCTGTAAAACTTACCCTTGAGTCTTGGTGGCACCTTCTTATCACACAAAACACCAGATGCGAGCCTCCATTTCATCCACCCCGTACCGATATGGTGGGAGACCTCATCATCAATCTCCCCGTTACCCTGGATTATAGACCCAAAATACTTGAAACTACCCCTTATCGGGATGACTTGGGTATCAAGCTTCACATCCACATCCGCTTTACGAGTCTCATAACTGAACTTACACTCCAAATATTCTGTTTTGGTCCTGCTCAACTTGAAACCCTTAGACTCTAGGGTCTGCCTCCAGACCTCTAGTCTCGCATTGACCCTGCTCCTCGTCTCATCAATCAACACTATGTCATCGGCAAATAACATGCACCATGAAACCTCCCCTTGAATGTGTCGCGTTAGCACATCTATCGCTAGAGCAAATAAGAACGGGCTGAGAGCTGATCCCTAGTGCAACCCCATCACTACCGGGAAGTGATCTGAGTCTCCTCCCATTGTCCTTACCCGAGTCTTAGCACCATCATACATGTCCTTGATTACCCTAGTGTAAGCTACCTAAACGCCGCTAACCTCCAAACATCTCCACAGAACCTCCCTCGGAACTTTATCGTACGCCTTTTCTAGGTCTATAAACACCATGTGTAAGTCCTTCTTTCTCTCCCTATACTTCTCTACCAATCTCCTCACCAGATGAATAGCTTCCGTAGTCGATCGCCCCGGCATAAATCCAAACTGATTCTCGGAAATAGACACACTCTTCCTCACCCTGACTTCCACCACCCTCTTCCAAATCTTCATAGTATGACTCAGCAACTTGATACCCCTATAGTTATTGCAGTTTTGGATGTCACCCTTGTTCTTGTACAAAGGAATCATCGTACTCCACCTCCATTCTTCGGGCATCTTCTTCGTCTTAAAAATAACATTAAACAACCCAGTAAGCCACTCAGCGCTTGCACGGCCCACACTTTTCCAGAATTCTACCGGGATCTCGTCTTGACCAGTCGCTCTTTCCGTGCTCATCTTACACATCGCTCCCATAACCTCTTCGACCTTAATACGCCTACAATAACCGAAATCAAGGACTCTCGGAGTATATGATAAAATGAAATTCAACACTCATGTGATGTAATATAAAGCTTATAACCTTTTTATTTCTTCTTTTTCATTTGACTCATAATTGTGACAATTGTTTCTCATTTACTTTACGTACTACTATACGACTCAAACCTCCAACTTGTGATGGAATTAGAGCAATCTAATTTGCTAAGCAATAAACTATATAAATTGTTATCACTGAAAAAATAGTTTTGTTTTCTTCGTTCTTAGAATATAAACTATATAAATTTTTAACAATAAGAAAATAACTGTAAAAACTTATAGCCCAACCATGGTGGATGGGCACTTCGGGTGTTCCTCCAAGACTTCATTGTCAAATCCTCAATTGAAATGCAAACGCACCCATGGCCATGGTGGGTGTGCATATTTTTATCACCAGAATTCATGGCAAACACACCCTTGTCGGGTGTTGTCTAATGATACCACATTGTGGTGACAGTTCGAGCGCTGCGTCTGCTACAATATAGAGCAGTTAATTTATAATTAACCGGTGTGGTATATTTTTCAGCAATTTTTACTTTTTGGTAAACATTTAGTACTGGTTTTGATTTTATTCACTGTTTCCTTTATTCGTTGCATTGCACCAATTCCTTGAAATAATATATAGGACAATTCACCGTTTCCTTACGTATTTTTTTAAACTTAAAATAATATGTCATTGGTTTGGTATCAAAACAAAGTAAATTGAATCGATATCTAATCGAATTGAGAATACAGTTGTCACTTTCTCATTTTCTTTTATGTATATTATGTTTGCCATTACAGATACTTTTAATCACGTAAGGATGTTATTGAACTGGATATTCCTAATTTTATTTAATAAAAGAACAATTAAACCCATTGAAGTACTTAATTGTTAAACATGTTATTTTCTTAAAAATGAATCACTATGGATAAAAATGATTTTAATTAATAATAGGTAAAATACATCACAATCTTTTAAACTTGTCACTAAATTTCAGTTAGACTTTCAAACTACGACTTGGTTCGATTGAGTACCTGAACACATGATACAATATTTTTATTAGTGGATAATTAAAAGAGGCGATATATTTTAAATTATTACCTTATATACATAATGGTCACTTGAGAGCACTAGCAAAAACTTTTCCAAAATATAAGCTGAAAACATCTAATATGAATACTTTATCATGTGTTTAGGTGCTCAATTGAAATAGATAATTCAAGTATCTAAGTTCACCATGGTGTATGGACACTTTATTCTGAGGCGCAAAAACTTTTTCAAAATATAAGGTAGAAATGTCTAATATAAACATTTTATCATGTGTTCAAATACTTAATTGAAACAGGTCATTTTTCGAGTATGTAAGTTTAGATTAAAAAATATAAAAACAATCATCTCAACCATGGTGGATGGGCACTTTAGGTGTGCCACCACTAATTCATCAAATTCAGGATTCCTCAATTGAAATGCTAATGCACCCATAGTGGGGTGCATATATCTTCGTTGATGATAGGCTATAATTACGTATTTTAGTCGATTATTACACTCTAATTTACTGCACTTTAGTTGAGTTTGCGCTTTAATCGCTAGTGTTTTGCACTAAAGGTGTGTTTTATGCCTTGTAGGAGTGATTCCGAGTTATATAGATATTATAGAATGAAATTAAGTAATTTGAAGCTTTGAAGTCTGAGTAAGAGCTCAAGGAATTAAGCCAGGATCGCGTTCGAAGGTCAAATTTGATAATTAAGTACGAACGAAGACTCGAAGAGGCATATTGCGCACTGTCTAGTAGAATAGACATAACGTTTTGCTCAGAACTCTATTTGGGCTTCATAATATATAGTTGGAAAGATAACTCAAAGGACTACAACTTTCATGTTTTACGTTTTTCCAAATTCCAAACGGAACAGGGTGAAAAACCGCGGTTACGGTAGGACCGCGGCAGAGTAGAGCTGCAGATTCAGAGGGCCTATTTGGCCGCGGTCCCGGCGTAACCGCGGTGAGACCACGGCAGGACGCGTAAATTTCAGGGACCAAAGTGCAAAACACGGGATTTTAAGCCCTAAACCTATATTAAACCAAGGAAGCCGGCCAAGAAAGAGAAGAGGATAGATTTGAGACACAGATTCGACCTAAGGAGGCAGGAACGCATTGGGAGCAAGGCGGAGAATTCTTCCACGAGTTTTTCCTTCCTCTTCCTATTTTTCATTGTTGGTTATGACTTTTAGTATTGTAGTTTTACATACTATTATGAATAACTAAATTGTTATCTAGAGTTTTAATAGAACCTTTTGTAAGATAAATTCTTGTTATGTTTTTATATAATTGAGCCATAACTTTTCTCTATTTGTTCAACTACATTTATATTCTGGTTGATTGAAGGGCTTTCAATTAGCTGTGCCTATTTAGTATGCATAAATCGGGAGAAAGTGCATATTTAGGTAAGTATTGAACAACATCACTCCCAAAGTATAAGAGGGATCTATAACTGCGGGTTTAAAGGTGGGATTAGGAATAACGAAGCCTTGGGTGCGATCTGAAGTGAGCTGTATTAAAAGTCAGCTAGCGTAGCTCGGGAGAGTGTGTCTAGTAAATTGTCGTAATTACTCGGGAGATATTTACGGTAGTAAGAGTGCTCATGATCGGTAGAGAATACTGAAGCGAAATTATAGAAGACATAGCGGGAACGATTCCGACAATTGGGGAAATCATAACTCTAGACCTCCTTAATCTTGTCTCTAACCCTTAGTATATTTAGTTGTTAATTTAGTATTTTAATTTGTTAGTTAATTAGTTAAACACAAGAATCTAAATATCTATAAGTTAGGAATTGTTCAAACTTGTCTTCTTGGTGATAGTGAACAACTGTAGCTAAACCTTAGTTCTCTGTGGGATTCGACTCCGGACTTGTAAACCGGATTATATTTGCAACGAACGCATTGTCCTTTTTATAAGGCATAGTTGTGCGTGATCAAATTTTGGCGTCGTTGCCGGGTGCGATCTGAAGTGAGCTGTATTAAAAGCCAGCTAGCGTAGCTCGGGAGAGTGTGTCTAGTAAATTGTCGTAATTACTCGGGAGATATTTACGGTAGTAAGAGTGCTCATGATCGGTAGAGAATACTTAGGCGAAATTATAAAAGACATAGCGGGAATGATTCCGACAATTGAGGAAATCATAACTCTAGACCTCCTTAATCTTGTCTCTAACCCTTAGTATATTTAGTTGTTAATTTAGTATTTTAATTTGTTAGTTAATTAGTTAAACACAAGAATCTAAATATCTATAAGTTAGGAATTGTTCAAGCTTGTCTTCTTGTTGATAGTGAACAGTTGTAGCTAAACCTTAGTTCTCTGTGGGATTCGACTCCGGACTTGTAAACCAGATTATATTTTCAACGACCGCATTGTCCTTTTTATAAGGCATGGTTGGGCGTGATTAAATTTTGGCGCCGTTGCCGGGGAACTAACGGTGTAGCTGTGGGTGTACATATTGCTAGGTTTCAAGTTTGAACTTTTATTTTTATTTTTTGTATTTGATTTTTTTCTTTTATTTTTTGTTTTACTTGTTGATTTTTTTTAAAAATAAAGCATGGAATCATGGAATTATGAAAGTTTTGATGTTGGTAATTCTACTTTTAATCATCCTTATGCATATTGTGATGAAAACCACCTTTGGCAAAATTATCAAAATATTTCCGAGAGCGAGTTTTGTGCACCAACTCAATCTTATGTGTGAAATGTGTAGTGGTCGAGATGGTCACTTTCACGGTTGTGCTTATATTTCTTACCTTCCCCCAACCCCTTACTTTGATGGTTCTTCTTTTTCTGGTGAAGTTAATAGGAACAAAGAACTCAGGTATGAGGACCTGAAAGAGATCGAGGATATGCTAAAGTGCCTTACGAAATAATATGATGAGATACAACTGCGGGTACAAAGGCAAGGGGCAACTATTCACAACTTGGAGGCTCAAGCGAATAAATTAATTGAACCTGGTAAAGCGCAACAAGTTGACATTGTGGAAAGTAGCCAATATGAGCAAGAAAGGGCTGTAGAAATTGCCATATTACTGGAGGATTTAAAAAAATACGAGGATGAGCTGGAGGAGGAGGCTAGAGTAGAACACCAACAATCAATCGCATTAGATTTTGAAGATGTCGATGTTATAGAAGAGATACTAGAGTCAACCAAGGATATTGAGGATACATATTTAGTCGACTCTATTGTCATTAGTGTTGAGAATGTAGACAGTCCCAATGTTCATGTAGTTGAGCGCATTGGTCCTCACTCCAAGCATTTTTACACATTGTGTTTAGATGATGATATGGAAATAGAGTCGTCCGAGCCATTTGAAGAGTCAAGGAATGAGGAACAAAGTGCTTACATTCTGAAATTTTTCTTTCCAGAAAGTCGGGATTACATACCTCATACAAAGGCCAAGGAGTGCAGAATACTACTTTATTTCCTTGGGCCAGTTAGATTCATTCCACCGCCCCATGACCATAATCATAAGCTTGAATCAAAACTAGGGTCCAATTCATATGTTCAAAGTGGAGACAAAAAGTGATTTGTGTCGTGCCGCGACGTTAAATCAAGCGCTTGTTAGGAGGCAACCCAGCTTTACTGCTTTATTTTTTATATTTTTATATTTTTAATTGTATTATGTTTGTAGTGTCGATTTTTAATTTTCTAGGAGTATGGAAAACAAAGCTATTGGAAGAATGCAACAACAAACCAAATGGTTGGAACTAAGTGTGAGGTACCCGCACGAAGGACCAAGCTTGGGAGAAGTCTGAGTTACCCATGAGCTGCTAATGCTTCGGCCTTTGGCCTATCAGGGAGTCTCTTTTACCCTTTTATTAGTTATGGTGTGCATTGGGGACAATACATAATTTTAAGTGTGGGGTGAGGAGATTGTCTGAGTGACTTTCTATGCTATTTTAGTTGTGTTAGTAATTGAATAATTATTTTTTAAAAAATAGAAAAGAATGGACTTTTCCCGACGATGGATCTATTAGACAATTTTCTTGAGGGATTTAAGTCTAAAGAAAAAGTACAAAAAGATTTTCTTTTGTTAGGTAGTGTAATAATTACCCCTTAGTTTTTCTTTAAACCACGGTTCTTTTCCAAGGGTTTTATTTGAACCGGGTGTAGTTAGTTTTTTTTTGGGAGTAGGAGCCATTGTGTTGTGTTTTGAAGTGAAGCAATATCTCTTGACTTTGTTATGCCTTGAGAATAGTGAGTACTTTGGTTGTGACGCTTAAGCTCAGTTTTTGACTCTTGTATAAGTACCTTAAATTGAGGTTCAATGGTATTGCTACACTTCAAAACACAACACAATGGCTATTGACTTTGTTATGCCTTGAGAATAGTGAGTACTGAGGTTCAATTTAAGGTACTTATACAAGAGTCAAAAACTGAGCTTAATCGTCACAACCAAAGTACTCACTATTCTCAAGGCATAACAAAGTCAAGAGATATTGATTCACTTCAAAACACCACACAATGGCTCCTACTCCTAAAAAAAACTAACTACACCCGGTTCAAATAAAACCCTTGGAAAAGAACCGTGATTTAAAGAAAAACCAAGGGGTAATTATTACACTACCTAACAAAAGAAAATCTTTTTGTACTTTTTCTTTAGACTTAAATCCCTCAAGAAAATTGTCTAATAGATCCATCGTCGGGAAAAGTCCATTCTTTTCTATTTTAAAAAAAATAATTATTCAATTACTAACACAACTAAAATAGTATAAAAAGTCACTCAGACAATCTCCTCACCCCACACTTAAAATTATGCATTGTCCCCAACGCACACCATAACTAATAAAAGGGTAAAAGAGACTCCCTGATAGGCCAAAGGCCGAAGCATTAGCAGCTCATGGGTAACTCAGACTTCTCCCAAGCTTGGTCCTTCGTGCGGGTACCTCACACTTAGTTCCAACCATTTGGTTTGATGTTGCATTCTTCCAATAGCTTTGCTTTTCATGCTCCTAGAAAATTAAAAATCGACACAACAAACATAATACAATTAAAAAAAAAACAAAGCAGTAAAGCTGGGTTGCCTCCTAACAAGCGCTTGATTTAACGTCCGGCACGACACGAATCACTTTTTGCCTCCACTTTGAATATATGAATTGGACCCCTAGTTTTGATTCAAGCTTATGATTATGGTCATGAGGCGGTGGAATGAATCTAACTGGCCCAAGGAAATAATGTAGTATTCTGCACTCCTTGGCCTTTGTATGAGGTATGTAATCCCGACTTTTTGGCAAGAAGAATTCTAGAATGTAAGCACTTTGTTCCTCATTCCTTGACTCCTCAAATGGCTCGGACGACTCTATTTCCATATCATCATCTAAACACAATGTGGAAAAATGCTTGGAGTGAGGACCAATGCGCTTAACTACATGAACATTGGGACTGTCTACATTCTCAACACTAATGACAATAGAGTCGACTAAATATGTATCCTCAATATCCTTGGTTGACTCTAGTATCTCTTCTACAACATCGACATCTTCAAAATCTAACGCGATTAATTGTTGGTGTTCTACTCTAGCCTCCTCCTCTAGCTCATCCTCGTATTTTTTTAAATCCTCCAGTAATATGGCAATTTCTACAGCCCTTTCTTGCTCATATTGGCTACTATCCACAATGTCAACTTGTTGCGCTTTACCAGGTTCAATTAATTTATTCGCTTGAGCCTCCAAGTTGTGAATAGTTGCCCCTTGCCTTTGTACCCCCAATTCTATCTCATCATATTGTTCCGTAAGGCACTTTAGCATATCCTCGATCTCTTTCAGGTCCTCATACCTGGGTTCTTTGTTCCTATTAACTTCACCAGAAAAAGAAGAACCATCAAAGTAAGGGGTTGGGGCAAGGTAAGAAATATAAGCACAACCATGAAAGTGACCATCTTGACCACCACACATATCACACACATTCCACACATAAGATTGAGTTGGTGCACAAAACTCGCTCTCGAAAATATTTTGATAATTTTGCCAAGGGTGGTTTTCATCACAATATGCATAAGGAGGATTAAAAGTAGAATTACCAACATCAAAACTTTCATAATTCCATGATGCCATGCTTTTTTTTAAAAATCAACAAGTAAAACAAAAAATCAAATACAAAAAATAAAAATAAAAGTTCAAACTGGAAACCTAGCAATATGTACACCCACAGCTACACCGTTAGTTCCCCGGCAATGGTGCCAAAATTTGATCACGCCCAACTATACCTTATAAAAGGACAATGCGGTCGTTGCAAATATAATCTGGTTTACAAGTCCGGAGTCGAATCCCACAGAGAACTAAGGCTTAGCTACAACTGTTCAATATTGCTAAGAAGACAAACTCTAACAATTCTTAAGTTATAAATATTAAGATTCTTATATCTAATTAATTAAATAATTAAATTAGTAGATTAACAACTAAAGATACTACGGGTTGGAGAGAAGATTAAGGAGGTCTAGAGTTAAGATTTCCCCAATTGTAGGAATCCTTCCCTCTATGTCTTCTATAATTTCGCCTAAGTATTCTCTACCGATCATGAGCACTTTGCATATTGTAATTCTCTCCCGAGTAATCACAACAATTTACTAGACGCACTCTCCCGAGCTACGCTAGCTGGGTTTTAATATAGCTCACTTCAGATCGCACCCAAGGCTTCGTTATCCCTAATCCCGCCTTTAAACCCTCGGTTATAGATCCCTCTTATACTTTGGGAGTGGTGTTGTTCAACAATCACCTAAATATGCACTCTCTCCCGAGTTATGCACACTAAATAGGCACAACTAATTGAGGATCCTGTCAATTAACTACAACAAACACGTAGTTGAACAAATAGAGATTAAACTGGCAAACTATATTAACATAATCAAGAAGTTCATCCTTCAATAGGTTCCATCAAAACCCTAGACAAAGGATTTAGCTACTCATGACAATGGGTAAATAAACTATGAAAATATTCACGATCAAAATTGCAAGAAAAATAAAGAGAAGAAGAAAATATGATGTTTTGGGTGATCTCTCACACTTGTTTTTCTTGCCAAAGTACTCTCTAAAACATTACATGCCTCCCTTGGGCGAGTTCTATTGTTTAATATAGGGTTTTGGGCTAAAAATCCTGTGTTTTGCACTTTGGTCCCTGAAATTTACGCGTCCTGCCGTGGTCCTACCGTGGTTACTCCAGGACCGCGGCCAGAGTGGCCTTCAGAATCTGCAACAGTGTTCTGCCTCGGTCCTACCGCGATTACGGTTTCGACCGCATTTTTTCACCATGTTCCGTTTAGAATTTGGAAAAACGTATGAGAATTTATGGAAACACACCCATGTTGGGTGTTATTCCATGATACCACATTAGTATTTATTTTACAAAACGTTCGATATTATAAAAGGTTTTTATCGTCGGATGAAGTTCATAGCATTGCATCAGTTCCTCCATCCCCATCATATTTCTTTCAGCTTTTCATCACATGTCCATTTTAAGGCACGACTAATTTGTATTCGCACCGAAAAGTTTCACTTTAGGATAAAGCACGCCCTACTAATTGCGACTTTATTTTTAAGGAAATCCGAAAACTCTAGTTAAAAATGGAAGCACCAACTTAGATGGTCCATATGCTTCCTTGTAGCCTGTTTGGCCAAGCTGCAAAAATCAGCTTATTCTGAGAAGTGTTTTTTCTCAAAAGTGCTTTTCTCAAAAGTTTGTTTGGTGAGAAGCAGTTTGTGTTTGGCTAATTAGTTTGAAAAGCACTTCTGAGCAGCAATTAGTGTTTGACCAAGCTTTTAAAAACTGCTTCTAATAGCCTGTTTAGCCAAGCTTCTTTTGAGGCAAAAGCGCTTTTTTTCTAAAATTAAGGTGTTTGGCCAAGCTTTTGAAAGGAAAAAAAAGTGCTTTTGAGGAGAAGTAGAAGCAGTTTTAGAGAAGCATAAAAAAGTAGTTTCTCTCCAAAAGCATTTTTTTGAAAAGCACTTTTGAGAAAAATACACTTAGAAGTAATTTTTTAAAGCTTGGCCAAACACCAATTGTTGCTCAGAAGTGTTTTTCAAATTAATTAGCCAAACACAAATTGTTTGTCACCAAAAGTACTTTTGAGAAAAAACACTTTTCAAAATAAGCTGATTTTGTAGTTTGGCCAAACGAGCTATAAGTGTATTTTCTCAAAAGTGTTTTTGGAGAGAAGCTATTTTTTTCTGCTTCTCCAAAACTGATTCTGCTTCTGAAAAGCATTTTTTCTTCCAAAAGCTTGGCCAAACACTTCAACTTTGAAAAAAATACTTTTTTTGAAAGAAAAAGGGCTTCTAGAATTGGAGAAGCTTCGCCAAACAAGCTCATGCTAAGGAGAAGCAACATACGTTGATTTACCGTCCATCCATAGAATACTTGTTGTCCATCTTAGAAATCTTCTGTGACATGATCTTAGACTGGTTTGCAATGAACCAGTATTTTGAACTAACAAAAATTTCGGACCCAAAGCTAGGGCTGTGCATAATTTGGTAAATACTGAATTACCGTACCGAAACCGAAAATTTTGGTATTCGGTATTCGATATTTTGGTATTTGGTTTACGTTTTAAAAACGAATTGGTATTAGGTATGTTATTTGGTATTTTAAAATGAAATATTGATATCGTACCGAAATATATATTATATTACACAATACACAATTATTAATTATAACATAAATATAAGAAATCTAAAATTTTACTTTCCTTTATTCTCTAAGTTCATCAATTAACTCTCTAATTGTTTTCTCTCTGTAGGTTGGTATTTGTTGGTAATGGACAAAACTTTTGTCAACAAGCGTATTTAGTTTTGTACTTTTGAGTACTTTAATTAAGAATATTACCGTCGACGACTCTATACACTAGTTAGTATTCACACCGAATAAACCAAAGTAACCGAACCGAATAAACCAAAATCGAACCATACCGAATTTAATTAGGTACGGTATTGGTATAGCATTTTACAAAACCGAATACCGAACCGAAATGTCTAAATACCGTACTGTACCGACCGACGAACACCCCTACCCAGAGCAGGTACATCTCATTACCACAATGTTCATTGTGTTTATTCTAATTTGTTTTGAGTTCGCTATTCTATTTCTATTTTGTTTTTAAAGTAGATCACTGAAAAAAATAAAAATGATACTGCATAGCCGTTCTTAAAAGAATAGCAAGAAAAAAATATGTTTTTGTAGTTAGAGGTGTACATATTGCCTACGTTAGGGTGATTAAGGACATGTATGATGGAGCAAAAACCCGAGTGAGGACGGTGGATGGGAGCTCGGACCATTTTCCGATTATGATGGGGTTGCATCAGGAGGTGGCACTCAGCCTTTTTTTGTTTACCCTGGCGATGGACGTACTGACGCGCCACATCCAAGGGGAGGTGTTGTCGTGCATGCTATTTGCAGATGATTTTGTATTGATTGACGAGACGCGAGGCGATGTGAACGCGCAGTTAGAGGTATGGAGGCAGACCCCGGAATCTAAATGTTTCAAATTGAGCAGGACCAAGACAGAATACTTCGAGTGTCAGTTCAGTGGTGAGACTCAAGGAGAAGAAGGGGAGATGAGGCTAGACTCGCATGTCATCCCCAGGAGAGGAAGCTTTAAGTACCTTGGGTCTATTATTCAGGGAGATGGGGAGATTGATGAATATGTCACACATCGTATTGGGGCAGGATGAATGAAATGGAGACTCGCTTCCGGTATTTTGTGTGACAAAAAGATGCCACCAAAACTTAAAGGTAAGTTTTACAAAATGGTGGTTAGACTGATGATGTTGTATGGGGCTGAGTGTTAGCCCTTCAAGTTCGCTTATGTCTAGAAGATGAAGGTAGCAGATATGAGGATGTTGAGATGGATGTGCGGGCACACCAGGTTAGATAAGATTAGAAATGAGGTTATTTGCGATAAGGTGGTTGTGACCCCTATTGAGGACAAGATGGGGAAGAGCCGCTTAGGTGGTTTGGTCATATGAGGAGGAGGAGCACAGACACCCTGGTGAGAAGGTGTGAGAGGTTAACATTGGAGGGCCTACGAAGAGGTAGAGGTAGGCTAAAGAAGAGGTGGGGAGAGGTGATTAGGCAAGACATGGAGCAGCTTCAGCTGACCGAGGACATGACCCTTGATAGGAAGGTATGAAGGTCGAGGATTAGGGTAGTAGCGTAGATAGACTAGAGTGTTCTTAACAGTAGTACCGGCACACATTCTCGCTTTCTATTGGTAGTATGTTTTTATTGACTAATCGTTATTTTCTTTCTTTGTGATCACTTTACTATCTTGTTGTCTTTAATCTGCTTTTTATATGGCTTTTTGGGTCGCCCTTCTTATCTATATTTTCATTAATATGGTGCTTATGCTTTCCTGAGCCGATGGTCTATTGGAAACAGCCTCTCTATCCTCACAAGGTAGGAGGTAAGGTCTGTGTACACACTATCCTCCCCAGACCCCACAATGTGGGATAATACTGGGTATGTTGTTGTTGTATATAAAAAAATAAACAAATTTTATACACTTTTGTGTGATGTAAATAGTTTCGGCCGCAGGCTAAAAGTGATCTTTGCCCCATTAATAAATACTGTATTCACCGACACCGTCCACTATTGCCACATGATAATAAAGCAATAATAGGACTAAAAATGTTTTTCCTTGTCTATTTTTTTCCCTGACTAATTAGGTTCATTCAACAACAACATACCCAGTGAAATCCAACGTACCGATTAGGTTTATTCATTGATAAATAAACATATGTTCTGCTGTTCCATTTTACTATCACATACTGGCAGAGTAATAAACAGAGAATCCCAAAGCTCACAGAGCAATAATTTTTTCAAAAAAATATTGAAAAAATAAGTCAAAAATGGAACTGAAACTATAGCATCACCAGTTTAGCCCCTGGTGGCAACCTCTGTTCAAGCTGCTTGCTCTGCTTTTCCATTAATGTTGCAGCCATTTCCTTAACCTTGTAGTGATGCCTTTCATTAGTAGGCTGTAGGATCATCTCCTTAAGAGACTCTCCAATTCCCAGTAAATGCAAGGCAAGGTTAAAATCACTTCTACATCCTGTAAGTCCAATTATCTTCACCACCTTTAAATGGTTGTGAACAAAATGGGTAGCTCGCCAAGCTGTCCGTTCAACGTGACGATGAATATCCATACGCCACGACCCAAAAAAACAAAACAATCAGGACCAAATACAATGGTTATACTCTCCAATTTAAAACTTAGAGCTTCCATAGAAGTAGCATTAAAAAATTACATTACCTCCTCAGCTAAGACACCGGTGTATTGTATCTGCCTCAATAGAAACAACAAAAGAAGAAAAGAATGAGTAAGAGCACTGCTGATAGGGCCAGGAGGGAATGCAGAAAACAGTCATCTCAAATAGGGAAGGCAAGTCTAATAATGCATAATACTAGAAAAAACGCCAAAAAGAATTAGTGAAGACTCTATGTTTTAAAGGAAATTGCGAAATAGAGAAAAGTAGCTCATTAAAGATAGATGCGAATTCAGGATTTGAAGTTTATGGATTCCTACAACAAATCTCAAGTAAATATACAATAAATAACTGGATTCACAGTCAAATAATTATGGATATTTAGGAGTAGATTTTTTAATACATATGTGTGCAAAAGCTACGGGGTTCACAAGAACCGACACCTACTAAGCTGAATCTGCCCTTGCTCCCGGCCCAAGCGCTATGGTATCAGCTCATGATTATAACTTGCCATAAGCAAACACAAAGATAATGGTGAGTCAGTAAAGATGATATACTTACTCGAGCTGTAAAATTAGACAGCAAAGGAGATGCATTGACCAAAAAGGTGAAGAAGAGTAGGCTTTCACAAGCTTTCAACATAAGGTCCAATTCCAACACCTTTAAATTGTCCAATCTAGGGAAATTATCAGGGTAACTGGATGTGAGCCTACTCCACAAAGCCTGTTGCAAGAAATTTATAAGACTTGCATCAATATCACAAAACTGAAATGGTTCTTCAAGGGAAATTAAGAAGAAACAAAGGGTGTGTGTGTGTGTCAAAGCGACGTTACAACCTGAGGAGGCACTATTAGTCTAAGCTTTCTCAGCTTAGAGGAATAGCGTGTGTGCTTGTCCGCATCAAAGATAAAAGAATGACAATACTGATGTCCGATTGATAGCTCAGATAACTTGGGTAAATTCTCAAAAGGCACAAGTATATAAGGTCCAATATATGTAAACGACTCTAGATTTGAAGCATCAACCTCCAGACTCTCGACATTGTAACACCACGATAGTTCCACGAACTTCAGACTTGGAAGTGGACCCGTAACTTTCAAATTCTGTAGACATTTAGAACCTGAAACACGTACTTTCTCGAGGCATGGACAATTCGATAGAAAAAAATGAACGACTTCCTCCTTAACACCGATATTGACAAGGTTAAGTGACTTTAGATTACAACAAAATCTGGAAATCTTTAGCTTGGACGACAATTTCTCAATGTCAGGAAAATGATAATATCGCAATCCAACAACAAATCCCCCGCCAGTCGCTAAGTTCAATTCAAATACTTTGACTTCCTTTTCAATGGCAAATTTAATTCAGTGATCAAAAGTGAAAATACTACCACCAAAGCAAAAACCAACTCGGAATTGATCTAAAGTTGGACCTTGGTGCAATTTCAAAACTTGATTTACCAACTTCACAAACTCATGTTCTACATTCGGGTCTCTAGTTCTTTTATCCCTATCATAAATCTCAAGACAGCCAGAGGTATACTGCCATAGATATCTCCATCTACGAGAGACAAGACAGGTTGTTGCTGCTTTCTTTACTGATAAATATGAAAGAATTGCCACAAGCAACTCATCGGACAATGCATCAATCTTATACTCCACCGGATCCACTTCAATATTATGTAAATCTCCTTGATTTTGATGGATTTGATTTTCAGGGTTTCCCAAAGTGTTTTCATTGTTATTGTTGGTGTTGTTGTTTGACATGGTGATAACAATGGACAAGATGTAGCTTAAAAGAAAAGATTATCAGATTCCCGGTAACGGAACCAATTTGTTTAACCAAAAATCTGAGTCTTTGGTCAAAGCTAGAAAGAAATTCGGGTTACTGATAATCAGGAGACGAAAATAAAATATTTTTGAGAATGAAGGTAAAGCAGTAAATAGTTTTGTATTTCAGTAAGATCTCAATAGTATTTCGTGTCCTTACAGATGTTGAGTCTCCCCCCTTTTATAGTTGATTCTAGGAGAAGATATAATGTCTTTGTCTTAATGAGGCAATTATGAGCAATAAATGATATTTAAAAGAAACGTTACACAATCATTTCTATTTAATTCAGATTCTCTAACGTATTTGACATTTAATGTTGTATTTAAACTCTTTTACGTCATCAGATTTGTATCTTCAACTTCTTCTGATCTTTGATCTTTAAATGACTCGAATAGGTACGAGACTCGTACCTACTTTAGTAACGGTCCACACCTATGTCAGATTCGTTCTGGGGCGTCGTAATCCCTTATCTGCATCACATACAGGAATTGAGAAAGAGGTTCAGGAAGACGGAATTCCAGCATATTCCCAGGGTACAAAATGAGTTCGCCGATGCACTAGCCACTTTGTCATCTATGATTCAGCATCTAGATACAAACTTTATTGACCCCATCCAGGCCAAGATTCACGACCAACCAGCTTATTGTGCTCACGTCGAAGAAGAAGTCGACGGGAAACCTTGGTTCCACGATATCAGAAAATACCTGACAACAAGAGAGTACCCAGAGCTTGCCAATGCTACTCAGAAACGGACACTTCGGAGATTATCCAACAACTTCTTTCACAGCGGGGGAATCCTGTATAGGAGGACTCCCGATATGGGATTATTAAGATGTGTCGAGGCAAGAGAAGCAACCAAACTATTGGAGGAAGTGCACGCAGGGACTTGTGGACCGCATATGAATGGTTTCGTCTTGGCAAAGAAGATACTCCGAGCAGGATATTTTTGGATGACTATGGAAGCAGACTGCATCCAGTATGTCCGGAGATGCCACCATTGTCAAATACATGCAGATATGATAAAGGTACCTCCAAACGAGCTTACTGCAACAAGCTCACCATGGTCGTTCGCCGCTTGGGGAATGGATGTCATTGGACCAATTGAACCAGCCGCGTCAAATGGGCACAGGTTCATCCTAGTGACAATTGATTACTTTACTAAATGGGTTGAAGCAACATCATACAAGGAAGTCACCAAGAAAGTAGTAGCAGATTTTGTTAGAGATCGTATGGTTTGTCGGTTCGAGGTTCCGGAATCAATCATCACCGACAACGGTTCTAATCTTAACAGCGACCTGATGAAGGCAATGTGCGAAACATCCAAGATTAAACACAAGAACTCTACGGCTTACAGACATCAAATGAATGGAGCTGTAGAAGCAGCCAATAAGAACATCAAGAAAATACTAAGGAAGATGATCGAAAAGCACAAACAGTGGCATGAGAAGTTGTCATTCGCCTTACTGGGTTATCGTACCTCAGTCCGAACATCAACTGGGGCCACTCCCTACATGCTGGTTTATGGTACTAAGGCGGTCATCCCCATCGAGGTAGAAATTCCTTCCTTAAGGGTCATACAAGAAGCAGAATTAGATGATGCAGAATGGGTCAAGAGTCGCTACGAGCAGTTAGCCCTCATAGACGGAAAAAGAATGAACGTTGTTTGTCACGGTCAATTATATCAGAACAGAATGTCCAGAGCCTTCAACAAGAGAGTCAAGCCAAGGAAGTTTACACCAGGACAGCTGGTGTTGAAAAAGATATTTCCATATCAAGATGAAGCCAAAGGGAAATTCTCTCCTAATTGGCAGGGTCCGTATATGGTGCATCGGGTTCTAACCGGAGGAGACCTTATTCTCGCGGAAATGGACGGAGAAGTGTGGCTGAAGCCTATCAACGCAGACGCAGTGAAGCGATACCATATTTGATCGTATGCTTTTCCTTCATAATGTATTTTGAACTACGCCTGACCTGATTCTCGTTTAAGAGGGGATACGTAGGCAGCCCTATGGGTTAGATCACACTTTAATAAAAATCCCATTTTTCCCCGCTATGGGAACTGGGGCAGAATTTTGAGGAGGACCCTCAAAATTCCGAAGTCAGTTTGTCAGCTTTTGCATCAGCACCAACCCAGTAAACTGGGGCAGAATTTTGAGGAGGACCCTTAAAATTCTGGAGCCAATCCGCGTTCAGTCATCCAGCACAGCCGTCAGCAGCGCCAGCCCAGTAAATTGGGGCAGAATTTTGAGGAGGACCGTCAAAATTCCGGAGCAAGCGAGGTTGCCGTGTTTACAGGGACGGGATGGGACTTATAGGATGGGACGGGTAATAGCACACAATAAGCACTCGTGACCAATCCACATGTTTAATTAACCTTTACGGGGCGGGAAGGGTAGAATATAGAGATGATAACGGTGCGCTAATATCTCGTGCGAGAATGATTGCTGGGTATTGCACCAAACTAATTCATATTATATTTAAACCTAGGACCCCTTTTCTCCTTCTTTAGTTATCAATGTTTTCTTAAATTAGTGTTTTCTTCAACTAAGCTTTTCTCTTTTCAAAATCACTTGTGTCTCTCTTCTTTCAAAAATTTTTCAACTTGTTTACACTTCCTATATGCCAATTTTGCTTGTTTATTCATATTCTTAAAGTCATAATTAAGCACGGTCGGGAACCACACTAGTGGATCTTGAGGGGTGCCTAACACCTTCCCTCGAGATAATCTCAAGCCCTTACCCGAACTCTGGTTTTCTTTTTCAAAAATCCTTTTTTTTAAAAAGTGTCCTAATACACTATAATCATTAGGAGGCGACTCTTCAAATTTCATGTCCTGATTCCTCGAAAGGGGAATAAGAGTTGTTTTGCCCATAATGTCGTAAACCCGATTTCGCCTTCTTTTAGGAGGGAAAAAGGGGGCGTCGACAGCATGGCGACTCTGCTGGGGAGATGCTTTAAGGCTTTTACCATTACGTTCTTTTTATGACTTTATTGCTTCCTTTATTACCTTTATTTCCTGCTTTTAATCATTTCTCCGTGAATACTAACTTGACTCTTCGTGTTTTCTTTTCCTTTAATTGCTTTCCCTTTACTGCTTTACCATTATCTCAATTCCGTTTTCATTTCCGAGCATTTATTGTAATCTTTACTTTATGAACGTGAAAATACATGTAATTTGTTTCATTATTGTAATTGCATCTCTCAACATTATATCCCACTCGTGCTAAAACAAATCCTATAGCAACGCTTATAATGAGTGGTTGCGCCCTTCTGATATCATAACCCCTAAATGTGGCAAAGGCATATTTGCGGTAAAACCAATCGATCAACGGTGTAGTCGACGGTTCCGCGCCTTTCCCTCTTGAGTTGTCCGCTCAAGGGTACCTTGTCTAGCACTTCAAAGTAGAAACCTTACTCTATTAAACTGTTCATGCATCATGGTCAAGCCTAGCCGAGTCAGTTATGTTGTCCGCATAATGACTCATTAAGACAGCCTAAACCAAAGTCCATCGGGTTTCCTGAAACCCAAACGGACACCTTCACGCTATGTGCATTTATTTGGAGAACTAAACGCCTTATGCTAATTATTGGTATTAAATAGTCGAGTCCGGTGGGGGTGAGGTCTTAACCCTTTGTTTTGCAGGAAATGAATGACAAAGTTCCCGACTTCGGTATGGTAAACATATCCTCAATCTTGCTGACCTGGTGTAGGAACCTCCCATCAAGTAACCAAATTAACGAATGGAAAGAGAGAGTCACCAAGGCTAGTGAGAAGCTAGAATACCTGGAGTACAACTTGTTGGAATTGGAAGGGAAAGTGAGGAAAAGAGTCACCGACTGTCAAAACATTGAGGGAAGCGAAGGAGAACGCCTGGCAAAGGCATTTTTACTGGAAAATCTGCGCGAGCTGGAGGATATGATCAACGAGAACATTCAACCTGAGGAAAGTCTTTCGGGGACCAAGTAGTTAGGATTTTTACTCTTCTGCTTTCTTAAATGTAATAAGGCCGCTGGCCATTAGTGACATCTTTTATTATTCAGTTGTTTTTGATTAGTTTTATCAATAAAATGAGGCATTTAGCATTATAAGTTCTCCAAATTTCATTTGTCGCTAGGCTTACCTCGGGCACAACGAGGCACCCAAATTAGGAAGCGATTTATATTCCAGCACAATGTGTTTAAATATTGCAATATTATTTATCAGAATCCGCGCTAACTTTTTACCTTTTTGTTTTTTATCTTTTATTATTTTTATTCCCCTCCCCAAAGGTTAGTTCGTGCATTCTGGCACCATCAGCGTACTCAACAAGATCCAAGGGTCCTCCACCTCCTCCTCCTCCAAGTCCTACTAGAAACATGAACAAAGGCAAAATGGGAGATACAAGTGCTAGAAAGGAAATCGAGGAAACCTCTCAGAACGCTTCAATCACTAAGGAAACTGCTGCTCATCTTGAGCAAACTTTGCTGAGATTTCGAGAAGAATTGGAACAAGTTTGAAACTTGGCAAGTCTGTCAATCACTCTTGCCACTGCTGATGCCAACAACCAGAACCATACTACACCACCAGTACAACCCGCTCATGCCCAAGCCTGAAACACCTGCAACAACACTCCACTGCACGTTCCTGAAACACAAAATACCACAAAAGACCATAACACTCCAATCTTTGTGGACACCATGCCACATTACAGTCAACTAATCGCCAGTGCAATCGAGACAGATGACAAGAGCTCCCTCATTCAGAATTTGGCCGCTGAGATCAAGAAGTTGACTAGCCGGGTCCAAGATTTCGAAGGTAACAAAAGTGTTGAAGGGTTAAATTACTAAGATCTCTGTGTTCAGCCAGATGTTGAGCTCCCGGAAGGGTACAAACCTCCCAAGTTCGAACTATTCGACGGTACAGGTGATCCCAGGGTCCACCTCAGAATGTATTATGATAAGCTGGTAGGAGTCGGAAGGGACGAGAAGATTCGCATGAAGTTGTTCATGAGGAGTTTGAAGGGTGATGCTTTATCATGATATATTAGCCAGGATGCAAAGAAATGGACTAGTTGGGTGAACATGGCGTCTGACTTTATGGATCGGTTTAGGTTCAACACGGAGAACGCACCAGACGTGTTCTATATCCAGAATCTCAAGAAAAAGCCCACAGAGACCTTTCGCGAGTATGCTACGCGTTGGAGGTCAGAAGCTGCTAAGGTCATCCCAGCCCTAATAGAAACTTAGAGCATGGAACTCGGATTAACCAGAAAATCACACAAACAAGCTCATAACACAAACATAAACAAATAATACACGCATAAGCACATAATACTCAAAAAGAAGCAGAAGATATAGTGATTTTTGAAAGGGGTTCGGAAACCCTAGCTTTTGAGAAAAGAACAAAACGTTTAAAATTTGAGAATCAGGCAGAAGGTAGTGTAAAACACAAAAGGATAAGTTAAAAATGCTTTAAAAAGATAGAGATCGAGAGACTTAGGCAGAAATTAGGGTTTTTTGCAATAAATCGGTGAGGTAAGGAACCTGGCTGTGAAACTCATTAATAATGGCGTTCATAGTGCCATCGGACTGAAAACCATCGGAGAAAAGGTCGGAGATAAGCCAAGCAAGGCTTCCAGTGACCATCTTGCATGGTGGAAGTCTCTGGAGCCTCAAAACTTAGAGAAGATCAGCGAGACACAGCTCCATGGTGACTGGTGGTCGAGAGAAGTGAGGACGGAGCATGGCCGGAGAGGCGATGAAGCTCGTCGGAGAAGGAGGAGGGAACCAGAGGGTTCTAGAGAGAAGGAGGAGACGAAGAGACCAAGAGAGAGACCGGTCTCTATGAGAAATGAGGGGTCAAAGGGGGGGTCGTTTGATTTAATTTGGGAAATAGAATCTGGGCCGTTGATCTCATTTGATCAACGGCTCAGATCAGATCAAGGCTGGATCGGGTAAATTAATTGGGTATGGGTCGGGTAATCTAGGAATACGGGTTGGGGTTTAAATTGAGGGTGCAATTTGGGCTACAATTGAAATAAAAAAAGGGACTGCAATTTAAATAGCCAGTTTTCCTCGTTTTGATTTTATAAAAATAGTAAATAGTGTTTAAAATCAAATTAAAAATACTGAGTTAATAAGCAATGCATAAGTATTAATTTAAAAATATTAGAAATGATTTTTTGATTACGAATGCTATTAAATTGAGAAATAGGCTAAAATTGCAATTTCATGCAATTTTAGTTTAAAAATACCAAATGGACTTGTAAAATTATGCAAAAATCATGTAAATTATATTTTGTGTAAATGCGAGAATAAAATAAATTATTCGCCAAAATGACCAGTTTTTTGCGAATAATTATTGCTTTTTTTTATAGTGCAAAATAGGCCATAAATTGGTTTTAAAAATCTTTAAAAATTTGGGAAAATACCAAAGCCTTTGGGCGTGCTTGTATATGCATACATATACTATTTTGAAAGTATTTTGAGTATAAAAATACATAGGGAAAAATTGGGTATCAACAGTCGCCCGTGCCTCTTGGCTATTTATTGCGTTTTGACCTTTTGACCAGTCCACGTGCCATGACATGTCATTTTCAATATTCAAACTCAGTTTTTTCCTAATACAGATAGTCCCCCCACTTTCCATTTATTTATCCATTAAATATCTGGGAAGTGGACCTTCACAAAAGGGAATTTTTTGCTGTAATCAATGCTATGACAGTACTAACGCCCCAGTTGTCTTTTTTATTTAATGCTCTGCACACGTGTCACCTTCCGATTGGTTTCGTAATTCTGCAGCCTTTTTCCAAGGTTTATTCATCCCTTATATTTACGAAGCGATAGTTGCCTTTATTATAGGCTTTTCATCATTACACTTCTTTGCTTGACGGTTGCTATTATATACATATATATCCTTTTTCCCTTTGTCCTTTTCTTCATAAACTTAACAGATCCTTTACTCTTTATTTTTACTCCTTTCTCCTTGAGTTCATCCTTTTCTCTGCAATGGCATCTCCCAATCCTAACCCTAAAAGAATACCAATTCTTGATAGCTTTCCCAATGCCCCTGTAAGACATAGAAGAGGAAGAGGAGGCAGGCTTCGTAGCCTAGAATCCATTCGTGGTGGTGCCTCTAGTTCTGTCATGCCTTCTTCTAGCTCCGGTACTCTTTCCAGAGGTTCTATCACTAAGAAATCTTCCTCTAAAGGTAAAGAACTTCCTGAGCCTCGTCAAGAGCCGTTAGTTGAGGAAATAGTACCCAACGACCTATCTTTTGAGAATGATAGGAAATCTCTTCGTGAGCAAGTTGTCAATTTAGAGAAAGCTGACACTTTTCCTTCTTTAATCACTGAACCTTTGGTTTCTATTGTTCGAAAAGATTGCAACTGGAGAAGTGATTTTCGTATAGTAATCCCTAATCCAAATCAAAGAATATCTTCTTTTAGGATTGAATTTTCTTTTGTTTATACTTACCCCTTCACTTTGGGATTTATTCCTGCTATTGACCCAGTCATACTTGATTTCTGTCGTTTTTTCAAAATTTGTTTGGGACAAATTGGTCCCCTTGTATGGAGAACAGTGGCTTGTTTGAGGTATTTATCTGTTAAAGCCGATGTTGATTTTTCCTTTCCCCAACTTATTCATCTTTACCACCCCAAGTTATTTTGCAATGGAGTTTTTACTCTAACTGCAAGAAGTAAAAGGGTCTTAGTAAGCCCTGAAGATGACAAGGACCGCGTGTGGTACACTCGTTATGTTGCGGTACGCACAGTTGATTTGGTGGGTGAAACAAATATCCCCTTCCCTGAGAAGTGGAAATTTGCACGTAAGTTTTTTTTTTACTTACCGTTCTTACCTCTTAAGAATTTCAACTTCTTTTCTAATTTCATCCTTTTTTGCTTTTCTATAGCAACCATGGGAGATGTGGAACCCGTTCCTAATTTTTGTGGTTGGGTAGATTTAATCATGAAAGTCGTGCCTATGGAGGCGAGAACGTGGAAATCCATTTCCAATTTACATGGTTGGAAAGTGAAAACTCACGGTATGCATCTCTTTATCATTTTTCGTATGACAAGTCCTTTATTTTTCCTAACTTTTTTTTAAAATCCTTCTTTTTGTCAGGATTTGTTATCCGAGGAATGACAACCGAAGTGGCTACTGCCCTTCGAGCCTCTTCTGGTACTTCTCTTTCTGTGGAGAGAAATCAAGCTAGGCTGTCAAAGAGGAAAGTTGTAGAAGAAGATTCTGACGACGATGAAGACGAAGACACCTCTTTGATAGCTAGACCAAGAGCCAGGAGACGCATAGTTTCCGAGAATGAAGTTGAAGTTACACCTATTTGTGCCTCTTTTACTGAACCAGTTCACATTCCCTCTGAAGATGAAACCACTCCGAGGGACACCAACGAATCTATTCATCGTCTCTTCGTTGGTGGTTTTGAAAGTGGAGAACTAGGTCCAGTTTTAGATGAAGTTCCTCTTTCTTCCTCTGTTCCCATTCCTTTTTTCCTGCTTCTTTACCCACTTCTGCTCCATTACCTGTTTCGAGTCCTATGACTCCTGTTATTTTCACTTCTTCTACCACTCTTCCTTCTATAGTTCCCCCTTCCTCTGTTCAATATGCAGATGAGGGTTCTAGTAGCAGATGCTTGGCTATGAGGAGCGCTACGTTTGAAGTTCCTGCTAACAACAACCTTTTAAGGAAGTCTGGTGGAGCAGATGGCTGGCTTAGGCCTTTGATTGGAGATATTGAGAAGAAGAAGATGGACAGCCATAGCTGCTTAACTTTGATGAATGACATTGTTCATTCTACTTTGAAGGTATTCTTCCTTCACTTACTAACAAGTTTTTTTTTAAAAAAAAATTCTTATTTCTTTGAATTGTCACTGCAGGCTAACCTCATTGGTACAGAATTGATGGGAAGAATTTCCCTTCTGGAAAAGAAAGCCCGTGAGTCTGAAAAGCCTATCCACGAGGCTGATGAAATAGCCAGGGGAGCACAGCTAGAAGCAGCCAATTGGAAAGAGCAGTTTGAGTATGCTCAGGGAACTATAGAAGAATTGCTAGAGAGTAGAAATCTCCTGGAGCAACAAAAGCGAGGTTTGACTTCTGAGCTAGCAGTTGCCAAGGCTTCTTCAAGCCAATTTGAGAAAGATAAGGAGCGCCTTGAGTGGTCATTTTCAGAACAACTGCCAAATTGTAGTGAAGAGATCAGAGAACTTAAGGTACTCTTGGCCAAGAAAGAAGAGTATGCAGGGGAGTTAGTGCAAAGCTTGACTCAAGCTCAAGCTGATTTAAAAATCTCTTCTGATAAGGTACGTACCTTAGAGAGTTCTCATGCCTCCCTTGAAGCATCCCTTGAATCCTCTTTAGCTAAAAATCAAGTGTTAAAGAATGATCTTGCTATGTGGGAAAGGGAGTATGAACTTCTTGAGGAGAATTTTAACATAAAGGTGAGTTGGGCTTTTCTAAACTCTCGTTGTGATGCTTTAATGGAGGCCAGTAAAGAAAACTTTGATTTAAACTCAGAGTTGGCCAAAGTTTTAGAGACCATTGAGAGAACCCAACGACCACTTGACTTTCCTTCTCCGTCAATTGAAGCTCCCGTGGCTGAAGAACCTTTAAATGAAGAAGCCGTTGCTATGGCAGTTGAAGTTGAAAATGTTGTAATTCCAGCTTCAGAGGGTGAAACTTCTATGACTCAGTCTGTGGAAGTTGAAGCTTCCGTGACTCTTGCTTCCCTCGATGATTCTAACATTTCAAGCTCAATTGAAACCGTTCCTGTTGCTGCTTCTTCAGAAGTTGCCACCGTGCCTGTGGCTGAAAGTGAAACTAATATTGCAACTTCTGATGTGCTAACCCCTTCAATTGGATGATAGTTTTATCCTTTAGCTTTTAAGGGACTTTTTGGTGAAAGTCCCCGGTTATCATAATGGGGCACTTGTATAAACTTTTATTGACTAAGTTTCTACTTAGTCTTTTTAATTATATTAAGAAGTTTTGTTAGTACTTCAATGTGTTCTATTCTTGCCTTTTCCTTACTTATTTAGGACTAATAAAATAGTTCAGCATTTTTATCCTTTGAAAATACTTTATGATTCTTCTCATGACTTGTTAACATGAGGTTTATAAAAGAGGGCCCTTTTATTTTATCGACACTTAATGAAGAAGACGTCTCAACTTCACAATGGTGTTATAATACGATGAAAGAAATAGGAATACACATGTTTTGTATGAAACAACTGTGACAAGTTTTATTCAAGAACTTTAACAAGTTTTTTTGACTATTACATGTATTAAAATCCATCTATGACTTTCTCATAATTGTTTTTCTTGTAACAGATTTTTACAGCGGTGAAATAAACAAGGTTTTTCTTCATAACCTGTTTTAGTACATAGATTTTATGAGTTTGAGAGATGAATCTGTTGTTCTCATGGGAAAAACATTATGATGAATGTCTTGTGTTTGTTAAACACGATGATGAATGCTGAAGACTTCGTAACGTTTTCTCAACACTTGTCTCTTTGTGGCCGACTTTTGTTCGATATTCGTATCTGTTTATCTACACATATATGTGTATAATATGTAGTCCCCCAAGTGTTTGAGCGGTGAAGTATGAAGCCTCTAGCACTTGTTTATTTCTTTCTATTTGATCCTTTTCCTGAAACAGAAAAAGATACGGGACTCGGAGGTGTGATATAGATGAAGACTGCCTAACTCGTGTGTATTTCCATCAGATTAATTGTAACCCTGGGCTGGGAATTTTAGAACACTCCATTTTACCTTGCAGGTCATGACTCATCATTTGGAACGAGTTAGGGTTATTGCCTAGCATCTAAAATCGTTAGTAAAACTTTAATAATTCAAAAGAAAAAATTTTAACATGGCGATACCTGACCGTGGGTACTTTTTCAGAAGTAATACCTCTTTAAATGGACGGCATTCCAATGTGAGGGTAAAACTTTGTCGTCCATTGTTTCCAACTCGTATGCTCTTTTTCCCGCAATGTCACGAACTTTGTATGGTCCTTCCCACGTTGGACTTAACTTTCCTGAATTAGCAGCCTTTGCAGATTGGAACACCTTTTTAAGTACGAAGTCCCCAATTTTGAAAAATCTGAGGCATGCTTTCCTATTGTAATATCGTTCAATTACTTGCTTTTGTGCTACCATTCTTATCAATGCAGCTTCTCTTCTTCCTTCAAGCAAATCAAGGTTGACCCGCATCTCTTCATCATTAGATTCCTCCGTTGTTCGAACATACCGTGTGCTTGGTTCACCTATTTCAACTGGAATTAAGGCTTCCGCACCATAAACCATTGAAAATGGTGTTTCTCCATTGCTTGTTTTTGTCGTTGTACGATAAGCCCATAATACTCCAGGTAATACCTCAGGCCAATTACCTTTTGAATCCTGTAACCTCTTCTTCAAGTTGTTGATAATGACTTTGTTAGTGGATTCCGATTGTCCATTACCCACTAGATGGTATGGCGTAGACGTTATCCTTTTAATCTGCCAACTTTCAAGAAATTCTGTGATTTGAGCTCTTATGAATTGAGGTCCATTGTCACACACGATCTCCTTTGGTGCTCCAAAGCGGCATATTATATTTCGCCATATAAAGTCTTTAACTTCCTTCTCTCGTACCTGTTTAAATTCTCCTGCTTCTACCCATTTAGTGAAATAATCTGTGAGTACAAGTAGAAACTTTACCTGACCATTTGCTTGTGGAAGTGGACCTACAATATCCATTCCCCATTTCATAAAGGGCCACGGGGCTATAACAGGGTGTAGTAACTCAGCTGGTCTGTGCATATTGTTGTCGTATCTTTGACATTTATCACACTTGGACACGAAACTGTTTGCCTCTTCTTCCATCTTAGGCCAATAATATCCTGCTCGAATCAATGTTCTTACCAGCGACCTTCCCCCTGCGTGATTTCCACAATGTCCTTCGTGCACTTCCCTCATCACATATTCTGTTTGAGAGGGTCCGAGACACCGTGCTAGTGGTCCACCGAACATCTTTCGATAAAGATTTCCGTGATAAAAAACAATATCGAGCGGCTTTTTTGCGAAGCGCGTGAGCCTTCCCTTTGTCAATAGGAACGGTTCTGTGCTGTAAAAAAGCAATAATTTCGTTTCTCCAATCCCATGTTAGATGATTAAAATTTACCTCATTCTTATCAGGTTCGAGAACGGAATGAAATAAATGTATGACTGAAGCATTTGCGTCATTTGCTACGTCAGCTGCAGATGCGAGATTAGCTAAAACATCTGCCTCCACATTCTCATATCTTGGGATTTGCATTACCTTCCAAGTTTGGAATTGCTTAATTAGTTCCCGTACCTTTTCGAGATATTCTTGCATTCGAGTTTCCCTGGCTGTATAAGTCCCCAACATTTGATTGACCACGAGTTGAGAATCACTCTTGATTATAATTTGTGTTATGCCGAGTTCTCTTGCCAATTCCAAACCTGCAATTACAACTTCGTACTCTGCTTCATTGTTAGTTATAGAATGATATTTTATAGCTTGCCTAATAATTTCATCCGTAGGTGGTATGAGAACTATACCCAGACCTACTCCTTTTATATTAGATGATCCATCAGTGAATAAAACCCAAGTCCCCGGGTTTGCACCATTAAAAACTTGTAATTCTCTTTCTTCTTCTAAATGCATCCCCTGACTAAAATCAGCCACGAAATCAGCTAGTACTTGAGATTTTATAGCGGTCCTGGGTTGATAAATGATTTCGTATTCACTTAGTTCTATAGCTCATTTTGCTAATCTTTCTGACAGTTCGTGTTTATGCAAAATATTTCGAAGCGGAAAAGCAGTAACTACAATAATGGGATGACATTGAGAATAGGGTCTTAATTTTCTAGATGCCATGATCAAAGCTAATGCTAACTTTTCTAGTTGCGGGTATCGTGTCTCAGCATCTAATAAGGACTTACTTACATAATAAATAGGATATTGTTTACCTTGGTCCTCACGGACTAAAACAACACTTACCGCAACTTCAGATACAGCCAGATAGATGAGAAGCTTTTATCCCACCTTTGGTTTTGCCAATAACGGTGGTTTTGACAAATAAGCTTTCAAATTTCTAAGGGCTTGTTGACAATCTTCATTCCATTCAAAATGATCTTGCTTTTTGAGTGTAGAGAAAAACTTAAAACACTTTTCTGAGGATTTGGAAATAAAACTCCCCAAAGCTACAATTCTTCCCGTTAATCTTTGAACTTCCTTTTTATTAGTAAGGATATCAGGGATTTCTTCTATTGCTTTGATCTGAGAAGGATTTACCTCAATACCACGGTTAGAAACAAGAAAACCCAAAAACTTACCTGACGCAACTCCAAATGCACATTTTTCTGGGTTGAGTTTCATATTAAATTTTCGCAAAATTTCAAATGTAACAGATAGATGAGAAATATGATCATGAGACTGCTGGGTTTTGACGAGCATATCGTCTATATATACCTCCATTGTCTTTCCTAAATGTTCTTGGAACATTTTGGTGACCAACCTTTGATAGGTTGCCCCAGCATTTTTGAGACCAAAGGGCATTACTTTATAATAGTAAGTCCCCCTGTCTGTGATGCAAGAAGTTTTTTCTTTATCACTAGGTCCATTTTAATTTGGTTATACCCTGAATATGCATCTAAAAAACTTAAAAGTTCATGTCCTGCAGTTGCATCAATTAATTGATCTATATGTGGTAAAGGAAAAGAATCTTTTGGACAAGCTTTATTAAGATCTGTATAATCTACACAGACTCGCCACTTACCATTTTTCTTAGGTACAACAACTGTGTTGGCTAACCAATTAGGGTATTTTACCTCGCGGATTGACCCAATTTTTAATAGCTTTTGGACCTTATCTTGAATCACCTAGTTTTTGAAAGCCCCTTGCTTTCTTTTCTTTTGCTTTATTGGTGTAAAGGATGGGTCTTCGTTTAATTTGTGAGTCATCACATCCGGTGGTATCCCTGTCATATCAGCATGGGACCAAGCAAAACAGTCCACGTTAGATTTTAGAAATTCAATTAACATACCTCGCATGTTTGAGTTTAAATTAGCTCCAACATAAACTTTCCGTTCATGCCATTGCTCAAATAATATCACAGCCTCGAGTTCTTCGATGGTTGTTTTGATATTTTCATTCTCCTCAGGTTCTTGAATTGTATTAGGTCTCGAGTCTAAATCTGTTTTCTCTCGCTCAGTTGAGGTTTGATTGCTGACACCTTCAACTGTTTCCTGTAATTGCTATTTTTCTTTGTTTACGGTGCTCGTATCTGTTACATTGTTGATAATCCTCGATGTTTGCTGATCCCCTTGAATTTGACAAATCCCCCACGGTGATGGAAATTTAATAACTTGATGTAGAGTTGACGGAAACAGCCTCTCTGCCCCTCGGGGTAGAGGTAAGGTCTGCGTACATATTACTCTCCCCAGACCCCACTTGTGGGATTACACTGGGTTGTTGTTGTTGTTGTTGTTGTATGTAGAGTTGACGGAACAACATCCATATCATGGATCCAAGGCCTCCCCATGATCATATTGTAGGCCATTTCCATATCAACTACCTGAAATTAGTTTCTTTAACAACACCTACAACAAAACTTGTTAGAATTACCTCTACTTTTGTTACCACACTTGAATTGTCGAAGCCTGACAAAGTAAGCGCCTTGGGTATCATTTTGTCTTCAGCTTGCATTTCACGTAATACCCTTAGTAGTATAATATTTACGGAACTCCCTAGATCAATCAAAACTCGTTTTACATTAGTATCATGTAGAAGTAAAGATATTACCAGTGCGTCATTATGTGGGGTGATCACTCCTTCGGTATCTGCATCATCGAATGAAATACTTTCATTTTCTAAAACCTGCCGTACCCATTTCCCGTGTGTAATTGTTACTTTAGAAACCTTGTTAGGAGCTGTGTAGGTTATGCCGTGAATATCTTCTCCCCCACTTATCACATTCACTGTTCTCTTGGGTGAAGGAGGCTTTGGTGGCTCTTGCCTATTTTTCATATAGGCTTGTTTACCTTTTTCACTAAATAACTCAGTGAGGTACCCTTGCTTCAATAGATGATCCACTTCACTCTGCAAGAATCTACATTCTGAAGTTTTGTGCCCGTGATCATTGTGGAATTCGCACTAATGATCTGGATTGCATCTATTTGGATTTGACCGCATATATTTTGGCCACCGCACCTTATCTCCCATACTTCTCAAAACAGCCACGAGCTCGAAGGTAGTGACATTAAAGTTATATCCGTCGAACCGTGACTTTAACCTTCTGTCATCATCTCGCGACTCTTGTCTGTTCCGATCATTTTTGAATTTCGATGAAGAACCAGAGTCCCTATTCCTCGATTTTTGATCATATTGCTGGCTATCTTGTTTTGACCGTGGGTCTTTTCCTACAGGTCCCATATATGGATCGTATCTATTTTTACCTGATCTTTTTTCAGTTTCTGATCTTTTGGAACCACCCCTTTCTTCATGATGAAACTTAGGTACGGTATCTTCTTCAATTCGCAGCTTCGTACTATACCTGTTGTAAACATCATTCCACGTGGTTGCAGGGAATTCTCGAAGGCTTTCTTTGAGTCTTCTCGTGGCTTCAGAACTTTTGTCATTTAAATTACTTGCAAAAGCTATTGCAGCCCAGTTGTCAGGCACACGGGGTAAAGTCATTCTTTCACGCTGGAATCTATCAACAAAGTCTTTGAGCAACTCTGAACCTCCTTGTTTGATTTTGAAAATATCTTCCATTCTTTTCTCAACCTTTTGTGCACCCGAATGTGCTTTAATAAAAGAATCTGCAAGCTCAGCAAAAGAATTTATAGAATTTTAAAATAAAAGAGAATATTAGGTTAATGCACCCTTGGTGAGTGTTTCTCCAAATTTCTTGACCAGTACTGATTCAATTTCTTGTTTGGTCAAGTCGTTGCCTTTTACGCCTGTTGTAAATGTAGTCACGTAGGTCTGTAGAACCATCATATTTCGGGATGTCAGGCATTTTGAACTTTTTCGGAATTGGAAGGGGAGCAGCACTTGGCTTCCAAGGTTGTTGTGAGTATTTGCCCATGTCAACTCCTTTTATTACAGGCGAAACTCCAGGGATTTGCTCAATACGTTCATTTTGTTCCTTAATCTGTTTCTGCAAGGTTAGTACTAAATTTTGCAAATAGGAATTATTTGAATTACCTGGTTCCCCTTCCTGTGGTTCACTGGTGATTCCTCCATTTCCAGAATTAACAAGACCAGAATGGGTATTCTCCAATGTATTATTATTATTAGGAGTTGGTGTGGGTGGTGCAGCAGGCAATCAACAAACTAGAGCCTGAAGAGCTTTGCCGACCTGTGCATCAATTAGCTTTTGTAAAGCTTCATTTGTACCACCTTCAAAGTGTTCAGATTGTTCTTGTTGATCAGCACGAGATTCAGGAGTGCCTTCACGAGATTGACGTGGTGAATTTTGAGGGGAGGGAACCACTTCAATGTTATGTAAATCTCCTTGATTTTGATGGATTTGATTTTCAGGGTTTCCCAAAGTGTTTTCATTGTTATTGTTGGTGTTGTTGTTTGACATGGTGATAACAATGGACAAGATGTAGCTTAAAAGAAAAGATTATCAGATTCCCGGTAACGGAACCAATTTGTTTAACCAAAAATCTGAGTCTTTGGTCAAAGCTAGAAAGAAATTCGGGTTACTGATAATCAGGAGACGAAAATAAAATATTTTTGAGAATGAAGGTAAAGCAGTAAATAGTTTTGTATTTCAGTAAGATCTCAATAGTATTTCGTGTCCTTACAGATGTTGAGTCTCCCCCCTTTTATAGTTGATTCTAGGAGAAGATATAATGCCTTTGTCTTAATGAGGCAATTATGAGCAATAAATGATATTTAAAAGAAACGTTACACAATCATTTCTATTTAATTCAGATTCTCTAACGTATTTGACATTTAATGTTGTATTTAAACTCTTTTACGTCATCAGATTCGTATCTTCAACTTCTTCTGATCTTTGATCTTTAAACGACTCGAATAGGTACGAGACTCGTACCTACTTTAGTAACGGTCCACACCTATGTTACTTTCTTTTCCCCCTATCTGTTGTCGCCCGTGCCTCTTGGCTATTTATTGCGTTTTGATCTTTTGACCAGTCCATGTGCCATGACACGTCATTTTCAATATTCAAACTCAGTTTTTTCCCAATACCGATAGTCCCTCCACTTTCCATTTATTTATCCATTAAATATTTGGGAAGTGGACCTTCACAAAAAGGGAATTTTTTGATGTAATCAATGCTATGACAGTACTGACACCCCAATTGTCTTTTCTATTTAATGCTCTGCACACGTGTCACCTTCCGATTGGTTTTGTAATTCTGCAGCCTTGTTCCAAGGTTTATTCATCCCTTATATTCACGAAGCGATAGTTGCCTTTATTATAGGCTTTTCATCATTACACTTCTTTGCTTGACGGTTTCTATTATATACATATATATCATTTTTCCCTTTGTCCTTTTCTTCATAAACCTTTAACAGATCATTTACTCTTTATTTCTACTCTTTTCTCCTTGAATTCATCCTTTTCTCTACAATGGCATCTCCGAATCCTAACCCTAAAAGAATCCCAATTCTTGATAGCTTCCCCAATGCCCCTGTAAGACATAGAAGAGGAAGAGGAGGCAGGCTTCATAGCCTAGGATCCATTCGTGATGGTGCCTCTGGTTCTGTCATGCCTTCTTCTAGCTCCGGTACTATTTCTAGAGGTTCTATCACTAAGAAATCTTCCTCTAAAGGTAAAGATTTTCCTGAGCCTCTTCAAGAGCCTTTAGTTGAGGAAATAGTACCCAACGACCTATCTTTTGAGAATGATAGGAAATCTCTTCGTGAGCAAGTTGTCAATTTAGAGAAAGCTGACACTTTTCCTTCTTTAATCATTGAACCTTTGGTTTCTATTGTTCGAAAAGATTGCAACCGGAGAAGTGATTTTCGTATAGTAATCCCTAATCCAAATCAAACAATATCTTCTTTTAGGATTGGATTTTCTTTTGTTTATACTTACCCCTTCACTTTGGGATTTATTCCTGCTATTGACCCAGTCATACTTGACTTCTGTCGTTTTTTCAAAATTTGTTTGGGACAAATTGGTCCCCTTGTATGGAGAACAGTGGCTTGTTTGAGGTATTTATCTGTTAAAGCCGGTGTTGATTTTTCCTTTCCCCACCTTATTCATCTTTACCACCCCAAGTTATTTCGCAATGGAGTTTTTACTCTAACTGCAAGAAGTAAAAGGGTCTTAGTAAGCCCTGAAGATGACAAGGACCGCGGGTGGTACACTCGTTATGTTGCAGTACGCATAGTTGATTTGGTGGGTGAAACAAATATCCCCTTCCCTGAGAAGTGGAACTTTGCACGTAAGTTTTTTTTTACTTACCGTTCTTACCTCTTAAGAATTTCAACTTCTTTTCTAATTTCATCCTTTTTTGCTTTTCTATAGCAACCATGGGAGATGTGGAACCCGTTCCTAATTTCCGTGGTTGGGTAGATTTAATCATGAAAGACGTGCCTATGGAGGCGAGAACGTGAAAATCCATTTCCAATTTACATGGTTGGAAAGTGAAAACTCACGGTATGCATCTCTTTATCATTTTTCGTATGACAACTCCTTTATTTTTCCTAACTTTTTTTTTTTTTAAAATCCTTCTTTTTGTCAGGATTTGCTATTCGAGGAATGACAACCGAAGTGGCTACTGCCCTTCGAGCCTCTTCTGGTACTTCTCTTTCTGTGGAGAGAACTCAAGCTAGGCTGTCAATGAGGAAAGTTGTAGAAGAAGATTCTGAGGACGATGAAGACAAAGACACCTCTTTGATAGCTAGACCAAGAGCCAGGAGACGCATAGTTTCCGAGAATGAAGTTGAAGTTACCCCTGTCTGTGCCTCTTTTACTGAACCAGTTCACATTCCCTCTAAAGATGAAACCACTCCGAGGGACACCAACAAATCTATTCATCGTCTCTTCGTTGGTGGTTTTGAAAGTGGAGAACTAGGTCCAGTTTTAGATGAAGTTCCTCTTTCTTCCTCTATTCCCATTCCTTCTTTTCCTGCTTCTTTATCTACTTCTGCTCCCTTACCTTCTTCGAGTCCTATGACTCCTGTTATTTTCACTTCTTCTACCACTCTTCCTTCTATAGTTCCCCCTTCCTCTGTTCAATATGCAGAGGAGGGTTCTAGTGCAGATGTTTGGCTATGAGGAGCGTTACGTTTGAAGTTCCTGCTAACAACAGCCTTTTAAGGAAGTCTGGTGGAGCAGATGACTGGCTTAGGACTTTGATTGGAGATATTGAGAAGAAGAAGATGGACAGCCATAGCTGCTTAACTTTGATGAATGACATTATTCTTTCTACTTTGAAGGTATTCTTCCTTCACTTACTAACAAGTTTTTTTAAAAAAAAATTCTTATTTCTATGAATTGTCACTGCAGGCTAACCTCATTGGTACAGAATTGATGGGAAGAATTTCCCTTCTGGAAAAGAAAGCCCGTGAGTCTGAAAAGTCTATCCATGAGGCTAATGAAATAGCCAGGGGAGCACAGCTAGAAGCAGCCAATTAGAAAGAGCAGTTTGAGAATGCTCAGGGAACTATAGAAGAATTGCTAGAGAGTAGAAATCTCCTAGAGCAACAAAAGCGAGGTTTGACTTCTGAGCTAGCAGTTTCCAAGGCTTCTTCAAGCCAATTTGAGAAAGATAAGGAGCGCCTTGAGTGGTCATTTTCAGAACAACTATCAAATTGTAGTGAAGAGATCAGAGAACTTAAGGTACTCTTGGCCAAGAAAGAAGAGTATGCAGGGGAGTTAGTGCAAAGCTTGACTCAAGCTCAAGCTGATTTAAAAATCTCTTCTGATAAGGTACGTACCTTAGAGAGTTCTCATGCCTCCCTTGAAGAATCCCTTGAATCCTCTTTAGCTGAAAATCAAGTGTTAAAGAATGATCTTGCTATGTGGGAAAGGGAGTATGAACTTCTTGAGGAGAATTTTAACATAGAGGTGAGTTGGGCTTTTCTAAACTCTCGTTGTGATGCTTTAATAGAGTCCAGTCAAGAAAACTTTGATTTAAACTCAGAGTTGGCCAAAGTTTTAGAGACCATTGAGAGAACCCAACGACCACTTGACTTTCCTTCTCCGTCAATTGAAGCTCCCGTGGCTGAAAAACCTTTAAATGAAGAAGCCGTTGCTATGGCAGTTGAAGTTGAATATGTTGCAATTCCAGCTTCAGAGGGTGAAACTTCTATGACTCAGTCTGTGGAAGTTGAAGCTTCTGTGACTCTTGCTTCCCTCGTTAATTCTAACATTTCAAGCTCAGCTGAAACCGTTCCTGTTGCTGCTACTTCAGAAGTTGCCACCGTGCCTGTGGCTGAAAGTGAAATTAATATTGCAACTTCTGATGTGCTAACCCCTTCAATTGGATGATGGTTTTATCCCTTAGCTTTTAAGGGACTTTTTGGTGAAAGTCCCCAGTTATCATAATGGGGCACTTGTATAAACTTTTATTGACTAGGTTTCTACTTAGTCTTTTTAATTATATTAAGAAGTTTTGTTAGTACTTCAATGTGTTCTATTCTTGCCTTTTCTTTACTTTTAGGACTTATAGAATAGTTTAGCATTTTTATCCTTTGAAAATGCTTTATGATTCTTCTCATGACTTATTAACATGAGGTTTATAAAAGAGGGCCCTTTTATTTTATCGACACTTAATGAAGAAGACGTCTCAACTTCACAATGGTGTTATAATACGATGAAAGAAATAGGAATACACATGTTTTGTATGAAACAACTGTGACAAGTTTTATTCATGAACTTTAACAAGTTTTTTTTGACTATTACATGTATTAAAATCCATCTATGACTTTCTCATAATTGTTTTTCTTGTAACAGATTTTTACAGCGGTGAAATAAACAAGGTTTTTCTTCATAACCTGTTTTAGTACATAGCCTTTATGAGTTTGAGAGATGACTCTATTGTTCTCATGGGAAAAACATTATGATGAATGTCTTGTGTTTGTTGAACACGATGATGAATGTTGAAGACTTCGTAACCTTTTTCTCAGCACTTGTCTCTTTGTGGCTGACTTTTGTTCGATATTCGTATCTGTTTATCTACACATATCTGTGTATAATATGTAGTCCCCCAAGTGTTTGAGCGGTGAAGTATAAAGCCTCGAGCACTTGTTTATTTCTTTCTATTTGATCCTTTTCCTGAAACAGAAAAAGATACAGGACTCGGAGGTGTGATTATAGATGAAGACTGCCTAACTCGTGTGTATTTCCATCAGATTAATTGTAACCCTGGGCTGGGAATTTTAGAACACTCCATTTTACCTTGCAGGTCGTGACTCATCATTTGGCACGAGTTAGGGTTTTTGCCTAGCAGCTAAAATCGTTAGTAAAACTTTAATAATTCAAAAGAAAAAATTTTAACATGGCGATACCTGACCGTGGGTACTTTTTCAGAAGTAATACCTCTTTAAATGGACGACATTCCAATGTGAGGGTAAAACTTTGCCGTCCATTGTTTCCAACTCGTATGCTCCTTTTCCCGCAATGTCACGAACTTTGTATGGTCCTTCCCACGTTGGACTTAGCTTTCCTGAATTAGCAGCCTTTGCAGATTGGAACACCTTTTTAAGTACGAAGTCCCCAATTTTGAAAAATCTGAGGCGTGCTTTCCTATTGTAATATCGTTCAATTACTTGATTTTGTGCTGCCATTATTATCAATGCAGCTTCTCTTCTTCCTTCAAGCAAATCAAGGTTGACCCGCATCTATTCATCATTAGATTCCTCCGTTGTCCGAATGTACCGTGTGCTTGGTTCACCTATTTCAACTGGAATTAAGTCTTCCGCACCATAAACCATCGAAAATGGTGTTTATCCAGTGCTTGTTTTTGTCGTTGTACGATAAGCCCATAATACTCCAGATAATACCTCAGGACAATTACCTTTTGAATCCTGTAACCTCTTCTTCAAGTTGTTGATAATGACTTTTTTAGTGGATTCCGTTTGTCCATTACCCACTGGATGGTATGGCGTAGACGTTATCCTTTTAATCTGCCAACTTTGAAGAAATTCTGTGATTTGAGCTCCTATGAATTGTGGTCCATTGTCACACACGATCTCCTTTGGTGCTCCAAAGCGGCATATTATATTTCGCCATATGAAGTCTTTAACTTCCTTCTCTCGTACCTGTTTAAATGCTCCTGCTTCTACCCATTTAGTGAAATAATCTGTGAGTACAAGTAGAAACTTTACCTGACCTTTTGCTTGTGGAAGTGGACCTACGATATCCATTCCCCATTTCATAAAGGGCCACGGGGCTATAACAGGGTGTAGTAACTCAGCTGGTCTGTGCATATTGTTGCCGTATCTTTGACATTTACCACATTTGGATACGAAATTGTTTGCCTCTTCTTCCATCTTAGGCCAATAATATCCTGCTCGAATCAATGTTCTTACCAGCGACCTTCCCCCTGCGTGATTTCCACAATGTCCTTCGTGCACTTCCCTCATCACATATTCTGTTTGAGAGGGTCCGAGACACCGTGCTAGTGGTCCACCGAACATCTTTCGATAAAGATTTCCTTAATAAAAACAATATCGAGCGGCTTTTTTGCGAAGCGCGTGAGCCTTCCCTTTGTTAATAGGCACGGTTCCGTGCTGTAAAAAAGCAATAATTTCGTTTCTCCAATCCCATGTTAGATGATTAAAATTTACCTCATTCTTATCAGGTTCGAGAACGCAATGAAATAAATGTATGACTGAAGCATTTGCGTCATTGCTACGTCAGCTGCAGATTTGAGATTAGCTAAAGCATCTGCCTCCACATTCTCATTTCTTGGGATCTGCATTACCTTCCAAGTTTGGAATTGCTTAATTAGTTTCTGTACCTTTTCGAGATATTCTTGCATTCGAGTTTCCCTGGCTGTATAAGTCCCCAGCATTTGATTGACCACGAGTTGAGAATCACTCTTAATTATAATTTGTGTTATGCCGAGTTCTCTTGCCAATTCCAAACCTGCAATTACAACTTCGTACTCTGCTTCATTGTTAGTTATAGAATGACATTTTATAGCTTGCCTAATAATTTCACTCGTAGGTGGTATGAGAACTATACCCAGACCTGCTCCTTTTATATTAGATGATCCATCAGTGAATAAAACCCAAGTCCCCGGGTTTGCACCATTAAAAACTTGTAATTCTTTTTCTTCTAAATGTATCCCCTAACTAAAATCAGCCACGAAATCAGCTAGTACTTGAGATTTTATAGCGGTCCTGTGTTGATAAATGATTTCGTATTCACTTAGTTCTATAGCCCATTTTGCTAATCTTCCTGACAGTTCATGTTTATGCAAAATATTTCGAAGCGGAAAAGCAGTAACTACAATAATGGGATGACATTGAAAATAAGGTCTTAATTTTCTAGATGCCATGATCAAAGCTAATGCTAACTTTTCTAGCTGTGGGTATCGTGTCTCAGCATCTAATAAGGACTTACTTACATAATAAATAGGAGATTGTTTACCTTGGTCCTCTCGGACTAAAACAGCACTGACCACAACTTCAGATACAGCCAGATAGATGAGAAGCTTTTCTCCCACCTTTGGTTTTGCCAATTACGGTGGTTTTAACAAATAAGCTTTCAAATTTCTAAAGGCTTGTTGACAATCTTCATTCCATTCAAAATGATCTTGCTTTTTGAGTGCAGAGAAAAACTTAAAACACTTTTCTGAGGATTTGGAAATAAATCTCCCCAAAGCTGCAATTGTCACACCTCCTTTTTCACTACACCTGCAAGGGCATAAAGGAGTTTATCCAATTAAAGGACAATCGGAACGGGATTTAATTATTGATTATTCAGAGTCGCCACTTGGGATATTAATGGTGTCCCAAGTCACCGGTTGAATACCGAACCGAGGAAATTTATGACTCTGTTAATAGTCCGCGAACCAGAAATCCGAGTAAGGAATTCTGTTAACCCGGGAGAAGGGGTTAGGCATTCCCGGGCTCCGTGGTTCTAGCACGGTCGCTTAACTGTTGTATTTGATGTTATCTGATTTCAATACATGCTAGCTTATGTGCCTTTTATTTAATTTTGAACCGCTTTTATTATAATTATTTTAAAAGAATTACAACGTCGTGAAAATGTGTCTCGAACCATGTGGCAAACAACGCGCCCATGGTTGTCAACACACTTCGACTCCGTTGAGATTTGGATTTGGGTCGCATCGATGCGCACCCTAGTTTGAGAGAATAATTTAATTAAATCGCGCCTAAAGAGTCTAACGTATTATTATTTCGGGAAGGCCGTGAAATTCGCTAAACGGCCCATCCCGAATTTCTAAAATATTTTGGTAAGCATTGAATGAGGGCCCCGCAATTTGTACATTTTATTCGGCGAGGCTCGTCTCAACGTTTTTTATTTGAAGGTCAATCCTAAAGTGACTATGATTTTCTATTTTTGTTTTGTCTCTAAAAGATAAAAAAATCCTACTTACTTAATATTGTGGAGATCGGGCTTCAAATTCAAGTTCGGGTCCAAACAAAAGGGAGTACCTTTTAGCTTGGACCCGCTACCTAACTCAAAGCCCACAGCTAGCCATTTAATTACTAATGAATCAATTGCCATTTCACCTTTGGGCCTGAATGCCTTTAATTGGCCAACACTGGCCCAGTCCTTTAGTTCCAATTTACGTGAATCAAAATCCAATCAGTGTTAACAATGCAACGAAGATAGAGAAGCTGATGATTATTTTAAACTTGAGTGACGACATACTTTAAACAATTGTGCAATTTGATAAACGATTTACTACTCAACACTGGTCGTGAACCTAATTTCGTAATCATTCCCACATTAGCTAAAAATTCACACTATTCTAGTTACCTACTGATTTCAATATTATTTACACGAAACTAAACTGCTTCATGAAATGACTAGGATCATTTTTGACTTAAAAAAAAATCCCAACACTGCAGGTTAAAATGCAAGCAATCACTAATTACCAATTCCTGTTAATTACAGATCCATGAAGGTCTCATCACAAGAAATCAACTCCAATTTACATGAATTATCCGATCACCCTGACAGGAAGCTAAATTCACTCAGTACTCTACAGCTAAAGCTTCACATGAAGAAAATTTATAGTCCCTAGCAGAGTCGCCAGAGCTGTCACACCTCCTTTTTCACTACACCTGCAAGGGCATAAAGGAGTTTTTCCAATTAAAGGACAATCGGAACGGGATTTAATTATTGATTATTCAGAGTCGCCACTTGGGATATTAATGGTGTCCTAAGTCACCAGTTGAATCTCGAACCGAGGAAATTTATGACTCTGTTAACAGTCCGCGAACCAGAAATCCGAGTAAGGAATTCTGTTAACCCGGGAGAAGGGGTTAGGCATTCCCGGGCTCCGTGGTTCTAGCACGGTCGCTTAACTGTTGTATTTGATGTTATCTGATTTCAATACATGCTAGCTTATGTGCCTTTTATTTAATTTTGAACCGCTTTTATTATAATTATTTTTAAAAGAATTACAACGTCGTGAAAATGTGTCTCGAACCATGTCGCAAACAACGCGCCCATGGTTGTCAACACACTTCGACTCCGTTGAGATTTGGATTTGGGTCGCATCGATGCGCACCCTAGTTTGAGAGAATAATTTAATTAAATCGCGCCTAAAGAGTCTAACGTATTATTATTTCGGGAAGGCCGTGAAATTCGCTAAACGACCCATCCCGAATTTCTAAAATATTTTGGTAAGCATTGAATGAGGGCCCCGCATTTTGTACATTTTATTCGGCGAGGCTCGTCTCAACGTTTTTTATTTGAAGGTCAATCCTAAAGTGACTATGATTTTCTATTTTTGTTTTGTCTCTAAAAGATAAAAAAAATCCTACTTACTTAATATTGTGGAGATCGGGCTTCAAATTCAAGTTCGGGTCCAAACAAAAGGGAGTATCTTTTAGCTTGGACCCGCTACCTAACTCAAAGCCCACAGCTAGCCATTTAATTACTAATGAATCAATTGCCATTTCACCTTTGGGCCTGAATGCCTTTAATTGGCCAACACTGGCCCAGTCCTTTAGTTCCAATTTACGTGAATCAAAATCCAATCAGTGTTAACAATGCAACAAAGATAGAGAAGCTGATGATTATTTTAAACTTGAGTGACAGCATACTTTAAACAATCGTGCAATTTGATAAACGATTTACTACTCAACACTGGTCGTGAACCTAATTTCGTAATCATTCCCACATTAGCTAAAAATTCATACTATTCTAGTTACCTACTGATTTCAATATTATTTACACGAAACTAAACTGCTTCATGAAATGACTAGGATCATTTTTGACTTAATAACAAAATCCCAACACTGCAGGTTAAAATGCAAGCAATCACTAATTACCAATTCCTGTTAATTACAGATCCATGAAGGTCTCATCACAAGAAATCAACTCCAATTTACATGAATTATCCTATCACCCTGACAGGAAGCTAAATTCACTCAGTACTCTACAGCTAAAGCTTCACATGAAGAAAATTTACAGTCTATAAGCTACCGTTAATATCATATAACACAGTCCAATTCCAATCCCGTTTAACTACACTAAGCAATTAACTAAATCATATTAAATCATACACAGGAATACTTAAACATAACAGAAGAAGACTTATAACAGAAACTGCAGCTTCATTTCCCATCAGGAGAATTACATTGAGACAGAATTGAGGTGTATACCTAGATTTGAGATTATAATGAAGGAAAAGAGTCAGTCGAAACAGGAGGGCTAACAGCAGCAGCTTGAATTCAACAACCCAAAATTATACTAAGCTTGAACCCAGAATAAGTACAGAATCCAGAGATGTGTTGAAATCAAGCAAAACTACTCAAATTAACCCAGAATCGCTTGAATATCAACCAATGAACCTCAAAACTTCAGTAAGCAAATAGTAAACCAGGAAATGCAACTCAATATCCGGAAAGCTGGAATTATCCAATGGAACAATGATACCTTTTTGATTTTTTGAAAGTTTAAATTTTAAATTTCTACTTCAGATCTGGAAATTTTAATGGAGAGAATTGTTTGGGGAGCTAGATGGCTGAAGAGAAGCCCCCTTCTCTAAGGCATGAGAGTGCCAATTTATAGGCAACCCAAGAGTGAATAATCAAATTTTTGGTTTTTCTTTTTAGTCCTTCTTTATTTCAATTTTTACCCTTATTTTCTAACTTGACACACAAGTAAACCCCTAAGCTTACTGAATTATTCACTACAGTCCTATTCTAGAAGGCCCTAGGGTGTTCTTCTACCCCCCAAAATAACTACACTACCCTTACCCCTACCTTGAAATTACTATTCCTAAAGAAACTACCCTTTTCCATCCCTAAAATGCCCTTCAAATAGTCTGAAAATTGCAGACTGGAATCGATTGATCCCAATCCCTTACCCTGGATAGAATTTAATTAAAGTTAGCCAAAACAAAAGATTTTGTTCAGCTATAACCAACCAGGTTCACCTCTAATGCAAAATATTCAAGCTGAATCATACTACCAATTAATCCTAATGCACACTCTACCAAGCCAATAATCACACGAAAGTAATCATCAACATGAGAATAGACTAACCTAACAACTAATCACGGAATCATCAATCCATAAGCAAGAAACAGACAAAAGAGAAGAATAGAACAAAGGCCTGGAAAAATCAGAACAAGAATCCATACATGCATTGAATTAACATTAATACCATTGCATTCAACTAATAAATCCTATTATTCATGAATGACAGTAAAGTACGATCAATAAACTACTAATCCAACTGACTAATTAAACTAACGATGATTCAGAGCCTAGGTCCTACTGTTAATTGAAACGGCTAAACTGATAAAGCATAGAAACACGAACTAATTTAACCTAATAAAATTAGACTAAAACAAGTAAAAATCAGAATTAACCATGGACAATTTCCACAATCGATCAAATCAAATAGAGAAGAAGAAGAGACTGTTAGGCTACACTGATGGAAATCGAGCTTAGAAAGTTGGAGAGAAACTCACCGATGGAGAGAAAACTCCGGTCAACCACTGCCGTTCGAATCTTTCCAGATTTTTGACACGCAACATCCCTAACCATGTGTTTTTACAAGAGAACACATGGTTAAGGATATTACGGTCCAAAATCACAAAGATTTGGGGTTAAGGTTTTTGGTCGGAAACTCTTAGATTTGAAATTCGAGCCGCTTCACCTAGATTCGAAGGAAGATGGTCATGGATTTGGGTTGAGGGAAGTCTGGGGATGGTGTGGTGTGATTTTGAGCCAGTTTGGACCAAGTTGTTATTTGGCCAAAAACTTTCAACGAAGATTCGACGAGTTCCGGCCGGATTCGAGGGAAAGCAATGGCAGGAATGGAAAGAGGGGAAAGAGAGGAGTTGATGGCGTTAATTGGGTGGCCGTTGGCATAGTTAACGTTTACCGCCGGTGAGGATTCCGGCGGAGTGACAGGAGAGGTACGAGGAAGGCAACCCTGTCGTTAGGGTTATACATATATTTGGACATTTATATTATAACGGGGAAGGGGATTCTTGGCCGTTGGATAGAAAAAATTGATGGTTGTGATTGATTCTAGAAACGACGTTGTTTGGACTTGTTAGGAACCGGACCGGGTTGGGGAATTTGGGCTGTGTTAGTTGAACGGTGTATGGCTTGGGATTGGGCCAATCTGAGACCACAAAATTGGCCCAATTTCGGGCAGCCTTCTTTGTTTTATCATTTTTCTTTTTCTTTTATTTTCTTATTATTTCCTTTTGTTCTCCATTTTATACTATTTTTTATATTTTTTTTCCTAATTTTATAAACGTGCAAAAATTAAAATAGAGTCCTAATATTCCAAAGCTAAACTAATTAAATTCTAAAACTATCTAAACCTATTTTATGCCAAATTCACGACTAAAACAATTAAAATGCAAAAGTGAACTATTTTGTAATTTTTCATGTTTGGTTCTAAAACAAACCAACCCCTAATTGATCCTAAAAGTATGAAATTATATCCTAAATGCAAATGCATATTTTTGTATGAATTAACATGCACAAATAAAACGCAACCAATATCAGAAAATGATACCAAAATGCACAAAAAATTGTAAAAATAAAGAAAAATTATTTTGTTTGAATTTTTGGGAATTATTTATATATAGGGCAAAAATCACGTGCTCACAGCTGCCCCTCTTTGCTCGGAAACACGAAGAGTTTTCGTGCAAAGATAAGTGAGCAAATACGAGCGATTTTTGCCCATTCAAATGTTCCGTTGTGAAGCATTTTGAAATGTTTTTGACCGCACCCTGCTTCAGATGTTGCCTACATATCTTGGGCTAAACATGAATCAGGTCAGTGTAGTTCGGGAGTGTCTGGTAGCTGGGACTACCAGGAGCTGTGATTTCACTGCGCTTGCTGTTGTTACTGCTTGCTGACCTCCCTTATTACACCACGTCAAAGATAAAAAGAAGCTAAACTAGCTATGCTCTATGAACTACAAAAGTCCTATCTAGATTCTTCAAACTTGCTCTTGTACTTCCTTGTTGCCTTGTTGTCTTGTGTTCTCCAGGTGAAATTCCTTGTTGTCATTTCAAACTGCTAACTGAGATGTTGTTCCCTCTCTTCCAAATTTCTGAACTTGAACAATCTTGGACTTGAATGTATTCCTCTGTCATCCAGGAGGGCTCCTGACTGCTGAACTTGAACTTGAATGCATTCCTCTCTGTTATACAGGCGGACTCCTGATTTCCGAAACTTGAACTGTATGTCTCTATTCTCCAGGCGGACTCCTGATTTCAAATTAGACAAGAGATTGATTGAAAACTAAAATTCGAATTGTATCACTTCTGTTCTTCAAGCGGGCTCCTGATTGCTTAAAATTTGAATTGTATGTCTTTGTTCTCCAGGCGGACTCCTGACTTCTAAATTTTGAATTCTGTACCTCTGTTCTCCAGGCGGGTTCCTGACTTCAAAATAAACAAAGAGATTGATGGGAAACTAAAACTTGAATTGTATCACCTCCATTCTTCAGGCGGGTTCCTGATTGCTTAAAATTTGAATTGTATTTCTCTATTCTCCAGGCGGACTCCTGACTTCTGAACTTTGAAATTGAATGTCTCTGTTCTCCAGGCGGACTCCTGATTTCAAATTAGACAAGAAATTGATTGATAACAAAAATTTGAATTGTATTACCTCTGTTCTTCAGGCGGGCTCCTGATTGCTTAAAATTTGAATTGTATGTCTCTTTTCTTCAGGCGGACTCCTGATTTCTGAATTTGAAATTGAATGTCTCTATTCTCCAGGCGGACTCCTGACTTTTGAGCTTGAAATGTATTCCTCTATTATCCAGGCGGGTTTCTGATTTCACAAAAATAAACGAACCAAGAAAACTTTCTGCCCCAGTTTGGGGAAACTGGGGCTTGTTACCACCTACTAACAAGGGTTAAAAACTAAAACTTACATGCTTTTAAAAGTTACATACTGAGATGTATTCCTCTGTTATAGGGGCGGGCTCCCCACCTCAACACTGTGCAATTTGCTCTAAAATGCAGACCTGAAACAACTTACATCTCTCTATGCTACTCTTCATTTTCTTGTATTTTAACCATGCCTCACTTGCGATTAACTGGGTTAATACCTGCTCTTCCCTCACGGAGAATTCCTCCTCGACCACTAATTTTTCTGCCCCTGTTTCAATCAAAGAAAACTTCATTAGTTTAAAACGGTGGTTAGTTGATGGCATTCTTGCTGAAAAATCCTTCCACTGCCTTGCTTTGCGTTGACTGACTTCCTTGAACTGACCCTGAACTGCCTGACTTTCTGACTGACTTTCGAATTCCCCAACCTCTGACAAACCGAATGTTTTGTACCCGTGCTGTCGTTCCATACCCTCGACCCCTTTGTCTAAACCTTTACATTTCCCGAAATATTTCCCAATTTTTCCACTGATGAAACTTCCTGCGACTTCCCGTATTCCATTTTACATCATGTTGATGTTGCCATGCTCTAACAACATTAAGCTTTACCATTTTCAGAAGATGGTAGTGAGCTTTGAAGTCTTTTTTGCTTGCATTGAACAAAACTGGCACTGAAACATCTTGGCTAGATAAAACCCTTAAAAGAGAATGAGATGCAATGATTTTTGAGTTAAGGATAAGAAGAATCCAAAACCAGATGATTGTTTAAAAAGAGAAGGAAAAAAAACTTATCTGAGCGGAACAGCCGGTACCAATGGTCATGACATGCATTTTGGATTAATCGGCCCAATCTGTCCAACTAACCATCTTTCAATTGCCATACTTTGTTGCCCCAGAATTTCCATCACTTGATTACTTTACCCAAACCTTAACTTTTTTCATCCTGCGGTGCCTCGAAGCAGTTTTCCACCCACAGACCTTTTGCCAATTAACCATTGTTCAACTTACTTTCGCCTTAAGGTGCCCGCGAGGGTTTTCACCAATAAGACTCTCTCATTTTATTCTCTCTCAGCTCTCGTCGCCTTACGGTGCCCGTGAGGGTTTTCACCCATAATACTCTCTCATTTTTATCCTTTGTTCCTCTTGCTTGAACCAGAGTGTTGCCATTGCCACGAATTACGTCTACCTGCTCGACTTGGCATTTCTCAAAAATTGATCATAAGGTCTTTCTTTGGACTGTAATGTAGGCTTTTGGATTGGGTTAGAAAGAAAGGTATAAAAGGCTCAAAACAATTCAAATGGGTTCAAATTACAACTTTCAGAATCCAACTTTTCACAACAGTCACAACTTCTGCCCCAGTTTCTTGCTTGGGGATTTTTTTTGGATTTTTATTTTGGTATGACTGAACCTCGGAGTAAGGCTACCTACGTACTCTTTCGGGATCAAGTCAAATGTAGTTCACTGTATCATAATTACCATTGTTGTTGTGTGTTTTTGTTTTCCTTCCTTTTCTTTCTTTTCTTCTTCTTTTCCTTTCTTTTCTCCTCTTTTCCTCCTTTTCTTTTCTTCTTTTTCTTTTCTTTTTTTTCTCTTTTCCTTCACTTTTCATTTTTTCTTTTCTCTTCTTTTTTCTTCTTTTTTTTTCCTTTTCTTTCCTTTTCCCCTTGCTCCTCTTTTCTTTCTTTTATGTTCGGCACCTGTGTTCCTTGATAGTGCCATTGATTCCGAAAGAGGGGTATGAAAAATAAGTAAGGCTCAAAGGGGATGACAAGGGATAAGAGTGTTTGGATAGCAGGACAAAAAGCCTTCATCATTTCAATATTTAAGATATGCCAAATACAAACAGATACATTCAGAAATAAAGAAATCATACATAATATCTCTTGACCGCATCGGAATTGATGGCCATTTCTATACATTTTCCTTCTACATCTGTCAAATACAGTGCGCCGTTAGACAACACTCTGGTTACTACAAATGGTCCCTGCTAGTTTGGGGCAAATTTTCCTTTCGCTTCAGCCCAATGAGGCAGAATACGTCTCAGCACTAACTGTCCGACTTCAAACTTCTTCGGACGCACTTTCTTGTTGTACGCTCTTGCCATTCTTTGCCGATACAGTTGACCATGACACACTAATGCCAATCTCTTCTCGTCAATCAAACTCAACTGCTCGAGGCGGCTTTTCACCCATTCATCATCATCGATCTCAGCCTCTGCAACGATTCGCAGAGATGGGATTTCCACTTCTGCGGGTATTACTGCCTCAGTACCATATACCAATGAGTAAGGAGTCGCCCCCACCGAGGTACGAACGGTGGTGCGATATCCTAACAATGCAAAAGGTAATTTCTCATGCCACTGTCTAGATCCTTCAACCATCTTCCGGAGTATTTTCTTTATATTCTTATTGGCTGCTTCAATCGCACCATTTGCCTTGGGACGGTATGGAGTAGAATGCCTATGGGTAATCTTAAACTGCTCATATGTCTCCTTCATCAAATGACTATTAAGATTAGCCCCATTATCCGTGATGATTACCTTCGGAATCCCAAACCGACAGATGATATTTGAGTGCACAAAGTCGACCACAATTTTCTTAGTCACGGACTTGAACGTCTTAGCTTCCACCCATTTGGTAAAATAGTCTATAGCTACCAGAATAAACTTGTGCCCATTTGACGCTGCTGGATCAATTAGCCCAATAACATCCATGCCCCATGCAACAAAAGGCCATGGTGCGGACATCGTATGTAGTTCTGATGGTGGAGAATGAATCAAATCTCCATGCATTTGGCACTGATGACATTTACGCACAAAACTGATACAATCCCACTCCATAGTGAGCCAATAATAACCTATTCGGAGAATCTTTTTTGCCAGAACGTACCCACTCATATGCGGTCCACAAACTCCGGAATGTACCTCAGTCATGATAGATGTGGCATGTCTTGCGTCCATGCATCTCAACAACCCGAGGTCTAGAGTTCTTTTGTACAACACTCCTCCACTAAAGAAAAACCCGCTTGCCAATCGCCGAATCATTTTTTTCTGATCACCGGTGGCCTGTACCGGATATACTCCCATCCTGATGTACTCTTTGATATCATGGAACCACGACTCGCCATCGAGTTCCTCTTCTATCACATTACAGTAAGCATGCTGATCACGGACCTGAATCTGCAGCAGGTCAACATAAGCCTTATCTGGATGATGTAACATCGACGCCAAAGTAGCCAAAGCGTCGGCAACCTCATTATGAATCCTTGGAATGTGCCTGAACTCTATAGCCTAAAACCGCTGACAAAGCTCATGCAGACATTGCCGGTACGGTATAAGTTTTAAATCCCGTGTTTCCCATTCTCCTTGAATTTGGTGTACCAGTTGGTCCGAGTCACCCATGACCAAGACTTCCCGTACACCCATATCTACAGCTAATCTCAATCCCAATATACACGCCTCATATTCTGCCATGTTGTTCGTACAGTAGAAACGAAGCCGAGCTGTAACAGGGTAATGCTGACCTGTTTCAGAAATAAGTACTGCTCCTACTCCCACGCCTTTCATATTTGCAGCCCCATCAAAGAAAAGTTTCCATCCCGACTTCTCAGCTTGTTCCAATTCATCAATGTGCATCACCTCTTCATCAGGGAAATAGGTTTTCAAAGGCTCATAATCTTCATCGACGGGGTTCTCAGCCAAATGATCGGCTAATGCCTGTGCTTTCATGGCAGTCCATGTCACATAGATAATGTCAAACTCTGTAAGCAGGATCTGCCACTTTGCAAGCCTCCCTATGGGCATAGGCTTCTGAAAAATATACTTCAGTGGGTCTAAGCGAGATATGAGGTAAGTGCTATAGGATGACAAATAATGTTTCAACTTCTGTGCTACCCAAGTTAGGGCGCAACATGTCCTCTCCAGATGAGTATACTTAACCTCGTAAGATGTGAACTTCTTTCTGAGATAGTAGATAGCCTGCTCCTTTCTACCCGTAACATCATGTTGCCCCAGTACACAGCCGAATGAGTTATCCAAAACTGTCAGATATAGAATCAAAGGCCTCCCTAGTTCTGGCGGGACCAACACGGGTGGGTTCGACAAATACCCCTTCATCTTATCAAAAGCCTCTTGATATTCATCAGTCCACTTGACTGCAACATCTTTCTTTAACAGCTTGAAAATCGGCTCACAAGTTGTCGTGAGCTGAGCAATGAACCTACTGATATAATTTAGTCTTCCTAACAAACTCATCACCTCAATTTTGTTTCTTGGAGGTGGCAATTCCTGAATAGCTTTGATCTTCGACGGATCTAGTTCAATACCCCGCCGACTGACTATAAATCCCAACAACTTTCCAAATGGCACCCCGAAAGTACATTTTGCAGGATTGAGCTTAAGATTGTACCTGCGAAGCCTTTGAAAGAACTTCCTCAAATCCTTGACATGGTCAAACTGCTGTCTAGACTTCACGATCACATCATCCACATATACCTCGATTTCCTTGTGTATCATATCATGGAATATTGTTGTCATTGCCCTCATATAAGTTGCCCCAGCATTTTTCAAACCAAACGGTATGACCCGATAACAGTACGTTCCCCACGGCGTGATGAATGCCGTTTTTTCTGCATCTTCTTCGTCCATTAAAATCTGATGATAACCTACATAACAATCCACAAAAGAACCAATCTCATGCTTGGCACAATTATCGATCAAAATATGGATGTTCAGCAATGGGAAATTATCTTTTGGGCTTGCCTTGTTGAGATCTCGATAGTCAACACACACCCTGGTCTTGCCATCTTTCTTCGGCACAGGCACAACATTGGCTAACCAAGTGGGATACCGAGTGACCGGAATGACTTTTGCATCAAACTGCTTGGTAACCTCTTCTGTAATCTTTACACTCATCTCTGTTTTGAACTTTCTTAGTTTCTGTTTGACAGGAGGGAATGTCGGGTCAGTGGGCAATTTGTGAACCACCAAATCAGTGCTTAGACCTGGCATATCATCATACGACCATGCAAAAACATCTTTGTACTCATGCAATACTTTAATTATCTCCTCCTTGAGTTGTGGCTCCAGATGAACACTTGCTTTAGTTTCCCGCACATTGTCTTGGTCCCCTAGATTAACTGCTTCTGTGTCATTTAGGTTAGGTTTGGGTTTTTCTTCAAAGTGACTTAATTCTTTACTAATTTCCTCATAAGCCTCGTCGTCGTTACAATCCACCCCATCATCACACTCGATTTCTTGTATTATTATTCCTGAGCTAGATTGGCTTTTAAAACTGGGCCGAAGATTCCTCGTGCATGTCATATCATTGATATCAGCATAAAAAGAATTGTACAAAAAGAAAAGAAAAAATGGAAACAAAATTAGGAATGAAGAAAGAAGAAAATTGCATTTAATTGAATGTAAAGATAACAGGGTTTTAACTCATCCAAACGGATGGAACATAGCAACTGAATTACAAACTCTGGAATAATCCAAGTGACAAAAGGAAAACAAAACCCACTACCAAGACTCCCTCCGAATTGGAAGAGAAGTAGCTTCCTAATTGTTGATGTTAGCATGTGGTCCGATGTACTGTATATCTGCTTTGCTTGACCCTTCCCCGGCCTCAACCATGTTCACTTCAGAAAATACCCTCTCGAACACCTTATCCAAGTTCCCCTCTGCACCAATCAGTGGACCCAACACCTTTGCCAATGACTGCTTCTTGCCACCCGGCCTGACGAAGGACCTGGACAAGCGTGGAATCGGTTTGGGAAGAACCCAAGCTTTCTTTTTCAATTTACGAGCCCTTCTAACATCTGCCGCTGTTGGTTTGAACCCCAGTCCGAAGGTGTCCAGGTTTTTGGGCAGAGAAACAGGTTGAATAATGCACTGAAGCTTAGCCCCCAGACCTTTTCCTGGCACGAACCCATTACTCAGCATTTCTGATACTACCATGACAGTCGCAGCTGCCACCCTGGGACATGGAATGCTTTTACCCTCAGGCACTCTATTCACTGGGACCGTGTCGAAGACCTGATAAACCCATGGTCCCTTATCATCTTCAGTTTTTATAAAGGGCACAATGGCATCATTCATGGCGCATGTGGGATCTTCCCCATATAACACGATTTCTTGTCTGTCCCACTCGAACTTGACCATTTGGTGTAGTGTGGAAGGTACTGCTTTGGCCGCGTGGATCCATGGTCGACCCAACAAAAGATTGTAGGACACTGCAGCATCCAACACCTGAAATTCCATAGTGAACTCGACTGGGCCAATAGTCAATTCGAGTATAATATCCCCCACTGTGTTTGTTCCCCCTCCGTCGAACCCTCGAACACAAATACTATTTTTGCGGATTCTATCATCATCAATCTTCAACTTGTTCAATGTGGACAACGTACAAATATTAGCACTTGACCCGTTATCGATCAACACCCGAGTAACCATTGAATCTTCACACTTGACCGTCAAGTAGAGAGATTTATTGTGTTCTGTGCCTTCCACAGGCAATTCATCATCAGAAAATGTTATCCTGTTTACCTCAAAGATCTTGTTGGCAATTGTCTCCAGATGGTTTACTAAAATTTTGTCGGGCACATGAGCTTCATTCAATATTTTCATCAAAGCTCGGCAATGCTCGTCAGAATGGATCAATAATGATAACAACGAGATCTGGGCCGGTGTTTTTCTCAATTGTTCAACAATGGAATAATCTTGCACTTTCATCTTTTTCAGAAATTCTTCTGCCTCTTCTTCTGTCACCGCCTTCTTGACTAGCATTGGATTGTCTTTAGCGCCCCTAGCCTTTCTCAACTCTTCGGGAGCAAAACAACGTCCCGACCGAGTTAATCCTTGTGCTTCATAACTCTCTTCCTCAATTTCCTTTCCTTTGTATGTCACCACTACCTTGTCATATTTCCACGGCACGGCTTTGCTATCAGCCACGGGTAATTGGACTACCGGCTTTATGACAACTGGTTCTATGTAGGCCCCTTTCACAATAACCACGGGCGCAGATGATGCCCCTGTTACCACTAACTTGGTTGGCTCTGGCTTTTTTGCATCAACAAATGGCCCTTTCCCCATTACTACCACAGGCTCCTCTTTTATATCTTCCGGCTGAATTGCTGGCTTTACCTCAACTGCCTTTCCCTTGGCTTCAATAGAACTTATCATCATGACCGTCTGCGAGGGCTTTTTAGGTTCTGCTCCCTTATGTATCAGTTCAATCATTTTAGTCTCATGACGTGCTGGCAACGGGTTTTGGTTAATGTTTGGCGCCTCCGGAGCCTGTACCTCAATACGACGATTATCAATAAGTTCCTACACCGCATTCTTCAATTTCCAACACTTCTCAGAATCATGCCCCGGCATCCCTGAGCAATACTCACAGCTAACAGAACGGTCCAGGTTTCTGGGAGGGGGATTTGGTACGTTGGGCTCAATTGGGGTCAACATTCCCAACTGTTTCAATCTGTGGAAAAGAGAGGTGTAAGATTCTCCAAACGGAGTAAATGTTTTTTGTTTCGGGGCCTTCTCATTTCTAAAAGCTTGGTTTGGACGAAAGCCAGTTCCTGGTCTACTAGCCTGGGAGGTGGATAGGTGTTTTGTGGAGGTGGATATGTGTTTTGGAGAACCGGTACACGCCATTGCGGGTGCGTCGGGGATTGAGTATACGTCTGGGCATGGTGAACAGAAAAGTGTGGTTCTGGTGGCGGGTAGTAATGTTGTGGTGGGCCATACGGGGTATATAGATAATTTAGATGGTGGGGTCTGGGTTGGTTGTAGTAGGGTGGAGGGTTATTGGGCCTGGACCAAGTACTAGTTTCAACCGTAGCAACTTCTTCCTTCTTCTTCTTTCCGAGCACACCACTAGTACCGCTTTGGATGGCCTGGGTGGTTGCTTTCAATGCCGAGTAGCTCAAGATTTTGTTAGACTTCAATCCCTCTTCAATCATGGCTCCCATCTTTACCACTTCATTAAATGACTTTCCGACAGATGTCACTAGATGACCAAAATAGGTAGGCTCCAATGTTTGCAAGAAGTAATCTACCATCTCACTCTCCCTCATCGGAGGATCAACCCTTGTTGCTTGTTCCCTCCAGCGGAAACCAAACTCTCTAAAACTTTCCCCGGGCTTCTTTTCCAGCTTCAACAATGACAGACGATCGGGGACTATCTCAAGGTTATACTGAAAATGGCCAATAAATGCTTGTGCCAAATCATCCCATGTATACCATCGGTCGGGGTCCTGTCTCGTGTACCATTCCAGCGCGGACCCGCTCAAGCTTTGACCGAAATATGCTATCAACAATTCGTCCTTCCCCCCAGCACCTCTCATCTTGCTACAAAAGCCATGCAGATGGGCTACTGGGTCACCGTGCCCCTCATACAAAACAAACTTCAGCATTTTAAACCCCGCAGGCAACTGAACATCAGGGAAAGGGCACAAATCTTTGTATGCAATGCTGACTTGGTTGCCTAAACCATGCATGTTCCTGAAGGATTGCTCCAGGCTTTTGACTTTACGAATCACTTCCTCTTGTTCTGCATTCTTAACCGGTTTCTCAACTTCTTCCGGGATTTCAAAATGGGGAGTATAGGTATATGGTTCAGGCATTTTAAAAGTGGGTTCAGGAGGGTAAATTTGGGTGTCGTGAGCTTGGAATAGCGACTGACTGGACGATCTATGTAACGTGGCTGGGGGAGGTGCCACGAAGACTGATCCCATGGGTGGGGGAGGGTTCTGTTTGGGTGGTGGAGCTGGCGGGGCGTATGAAGTGGTACCATAGCCCTGGGTGTGATAGGGGAAGGCTGAAGATGCGTGGGGAGTGGTGGGCTCCTGAGCCTGAGCCAGAGGTGGGATGTAAGATGGATTAGCGGGGTATAGTGTTGCCGGATGTCCCTGAGACCATGCCCCATGCATTTTGGCCATTTACGCTTTTAGTTTCCTCATCTCTTCTTTCATAGCACCTACATCTGTTACCTCAACTTCATTTGAAGGGTCCACGAGACTGATATCTGAGTCCTGTCCTATCATGTTTACTTTATCTTTCAACCGTGTGTTGTACGGGTGAGTTGCCAGAATTGCCAATCAGCTAACCACCTGCCTGGACTCACACATTTAGACAACCACTTTGTTAGCGATTAAGTTTTAACAGATTTGACAACCGCACGTTGGCATGAATGCACTTATACAGTTAATCATTTCTATTATGCGCTTGCTCGATTGCATGCGTCATCCCGGCATTTCGTTCTTTGTTTCTTTTTACCTTTCTTTCAATTTTCTCACTCTATCCCTTTCTATTGTCCTTTTCTTTCTTCTCTTTGTTTCCCACTCTTCTCTTCTTTTCTCTTTCTCTTTTTGTTTTTCCGCTCTTTTCTTTCTTTCTCTTTATTTTCGCTCCCTTCTTTGTCTCTCTCTCTCTTTCTTTGTTTCTTTTTTTTTTCCTTTTCCCGTTTTACGATTACGGTCGAATCCTATGGAGATTGCCTACATATCGTGACCCCGCACAAATCAGACCAAGCGTAGTTCGTGAAAATAAATGCAAAAATAAAGGGTGGAAATAAGATTTTTTTTTTTGAAATTTTCAATTTTCATTACTAAAACAAGCTATTACAAACTAAACACTTTTCGGAATGAAACTAACAGATGCAAATTAAAAGAAAACACAGATTCTAAGACTGTAAACATACTTGACCTGAAAAGACAACGGACAGACAAAATACAGACTCAAAAGGTAGAAAGCTACAGACACGGATTATGCATACTCTAGTGCTTCAAACTTAGGTGTCTGCGGGGCGTCGTTCGGCCTCGCCGCGGGCCTAGGATCCAAATCCCTTTCAAGCTGCTCTAATTCATTCATGGTTCTCTTCACATAGATCATTACTGCTGAGACAAAAGTAGTATAGGTCATGTCTTCACAAACCCGGCATCTCCTGAAAATGGCATGAGCAATGGCTCTAATCCTGTCTTTTGTTTGCTTCTTTTCTATAAGCAAGTGTCGTATCTGATCGTTGCACGTCTTTAAAGCTCGAGAGTCCTGCAGGTGTTGATCTTGCAACTGCTGCACTTCTACCTCCATTTGGCCCAACAAGTCGTAACAATGTCCACTTTCAATTCCAAAATCTCTAGCCTGCCTAACCGATTTACCCTCAAGGGCAAACACTTTTCTCTTTAAATTGGCAACAATTTTCTCATGGTCCCTTTTCAACTCATTCAAGTACTGGCGACGCTCCTCTGTTCTTGTAGCCCTCTGCACTTTGAGCTCTGCCATGATATTCCCAGATTTTTCTAACTCATCCCGATATTCCCCGACTTCATTTTCCAGCCTTTTTATCAATTGCTCATCTGATCGGCTCCTTGGTTGCTTATCGACGGTTATTCTTAATTGCCGGATTTGGGCCCTAAGCGTCTCGTTTTCTCGAGCCAGTCTGTTCTTCTCACCCTGATCCGCGGCAACCTATACACTGTTCTCGAATTTCAGACTCTCAACTTGCTGCTTCAGCTTACCAATCTCAGGCCTTCTTCCTTTGCTAACCAGTCCCACTGCTCTTGGGACGACTCGGCAAAATCTTCGAGATGAGGTCTTTTAGACGGTCTCCCGCATGCCACGTCACCTCTAAACCAATCATGATAGCCCGGGGCAACTTCCCCTTTAGCCCTATCTGACACACAAGTGTTCGCCATCAAATGTTGACACTCACTCCAGATTTGGCGAACTTCTTCTTCGGGGAACCGACCGTCAGGACTAATTTCGACCACTTGGGTACTTAGATCTTCATCTCTCGGTACTACTTGATACCTCCCGAGTTGCCTCAGAACCTGATATGGCGCATAGGGCTGGATGCTTTTGAGTCCCATCAACAGAAAATACGGCCTGGCTGCTGGCATATATATGACTTCTTCGACAGGCAACCATCCGAGCACCCACTGTATCTGGCTGGCAGTGAGGGTCCGAAATAATGATGTCCAAGCAGTGACTCCTTCAGGTAGACTAGCCCATTTGATTCTTTTGTAAAATTCTCCTATACAAGTTTTCTCAAACGAACCATAACTCACGAGCTGAGAGCGGTGGCATAAATGCTCAGTCATCCACATTTGTAACAACAAGTTACATCCCTCAAAAAAATTGCCCTCAGCTTTGCAAGCAGTGAGAGCCCGGAAGATGTCAGCCACGATCATAGGTGCTAAAGTGCTTTTTCCCATGGTTTGAAAGGTACTGACGACCCCAGCTACTAAATCAATATTTCCATCTTTCCTTGGGAATACTATGAGGCCCAAAAAGGCTATCATAAAAGCCACCCGTCTGTGTTCCTCCCATTTTTGTCGGTTACTTCTACTGTATAGCTTAAAGTCTGGATTATTGAACCCGCCCACGTGGCCATATCTATCATATATGAAGCGGAAACTGCAGAAACCCTTTGCAAAATCTGGATGATGAACAGTTCGAGGTATTTTCAAGGAATCCAAAAACCGGTGTACGGCAACGGCCCTGGGAGCAATTAAGTATTTGAACATCAACAGAGCTTGATCACTTCCGATGTACCCCACTATTTCTTCCAATGTCGGGGTGAGCTCAAAGTCCGAGAAATGAAATACATTATATGCTGAATCCCAATAAGTGACCAATGCCCTGATAATATCCCCCCGAGGCTGAATGTCTAATAAATCCGGGAGATCTTTCAAATATTTTTTCACTTCGTCTTGCCCTTCTTTGCCTAAATCATTCCACCATAATCGCAACTCAAAAGGGATTTTGGTCATTATTGAAAAGGGCTCATTTAGCATCGTGCTCATCCTGCACATTTATTAAGGCGATTAAGCAAAAGAAAAACTGTTATTCGACTCAAGAGAAAAAAAACTATCTATATTTTCGACTCAAAATAAAATTACCTATCTATTTTCAGATTTTAAAAATGAAGAACTCGATTCTCAAACGCGGCCTTTCAGCACTTCAGGAACAAAGATTTTAAGGCTATGAAAGTCAACACGGTCAAAAATCAAAAATTGACCAAGACGGCCGTTTTGCAAAGTCAGCCTTCTAGCATTCCTTTTAGGGACACTCGGCTGTTTATGACAAGACGGCCCTACTTGACTTATTTACAACTCTTTACTTATTTTTTTTCAAATTAAGATAAAAGACCCGGTATTGCAACACGGCCTTTCAACGCCTCGAGGACGAAAACTTAAGGCTGTGAGGGTCAAAAAATGAAAACATGACCAAAGGTGGCTATTTATGCAAGGTCAGCCTTCCGGCGTTCCGTTTGGGAACATTTGACTATTTTTGACAAAACGGCATCACCCAACTTATTTACGACGAAAATAGAAATTTTGACATTTTTTGGCTAATTTTTGCAAAGGAAAGGTTGGACCCGATGAGGGTTGCCTACGTATCCCACAACCTGTGAGAATCAAACCGGCGTAGTTCGGACGAATTAACCGAACCATTTTAAAACAAGACTCTTTTTGATTTTCATTTTTCATGGCAAGACAAACTATTTTTCTTTTCTATTTTTTTTTTTTGAAATCAAGACGAAATAATGACTCTTTTTTTTTCATTTTCGACAAACAATAAAACAACCTACTTTTCCAAACTAAAATAAAGACTCTTTTCCATTTTCTTTTTCAACAACAACTGTCCGAAAATAAAAGACTCTTTTTTCCTATTTTCCTCTTTTTTCCGTTTTCTCAAAATTTCGGCAGAGTTTCGCCAGTACTTGGTGTTTCTGTTATTTCTCTCTTTTTTCTTTTTTTTTCTCGATTTTTCAATATTCCCGAGATTCAGAAACCGGTCAACATGCAGGTTCGAAACAAATATATGTACAGAGCAAGTAGGATGCATCAGGATGGTCCTTTCATTTCGGGTTGCTAGCCCTAGACGGACCCAACCCCTATGTTGAGCCCCCTAAGTCAAATGCAGCATGATGCAAATAACCGTTCCTACTACGGATCCGGCATAAAGTCATGTTATTCTATGTTCAAATCCTGAGTCGGTGTTCTAGACTGTGTACCCGAGCGGACAACTCAAGTCGAGGAGGGGGCAACTTACCGGGAACCAAAAGGCCATCCGGCTTCGTAACTTGTCCGGCCTCTTTTGTATTTCAAGGTATGACACTAACAGAATAGGGAGTCTCAACCAGTAAGCACATCCCCGGAGGTGAAGAGAAAAGGGTGTCGGCACAGTTTATATACAGTTCAGATAATATCAAAGCGGTAACATTTAGCACATTCAGCACAAAACATGTAGGAAAATCAGATACAACCAAATACAACAATTTATCTAAGCTCGAATTCTAAACCCTGAACCAGAGATTCTGGGTTCGATCCCCAGCAGAGTCGCCAGAGCTGTCACACCTCCTTTTTCACTACACCTACAAGGGCATAAAGGAGTTTTTCCAATTAAAGGACAATCGGAACGGGATTTAATTATTGATTATTCAGAGTCGCCACTTGGGATATTAATGGTGTCCCAAGTCACCGGTTGAATCCCGAACCTAGGAAATTTATGACTTTGTTAACAGTCCGCGAACCAGAAATCCGAGTAAGCAATTCTGTTAACCCGGGAGAAGGGGTTAGGCATTCCCGGGCTCCGTGGTTCTAGTACGGTCGCTTAACTATTGTATTTGATGTTATCTGATTTCAATACATGCTAGCTTATGTGCCTTTTATTTAATTTTGAACCGCTTTTATTATAATTATTTTTAAAAGAATTACAACGTCCTAAAAATGTGTCTCGAACCATGTCGCAATCAATGCGCCCATGGTTGTCAACACACTTCGACTCCGTTGAGATTTGGATTTGGGTCGCATCGATGTGCACCCTAGTTTGAGAGAATAATTTAATTAAATCGCGCCTAAAGAGTCTAACATATTATTATTTCGGGAAGGCCGTGAAATTCGCTAAACGGCCCATCCCGAATTTCTAAAATATTTTGGTAAGCATTGAATGAGGGCCCCGCAATTTGTACATTTTATTCGGCGAGGCTCGTCTCAACGTTTTTTATTTGAAGGTCAATCCTAAAGTGACTATGATTTTCTATTTTTGTTTTGTCTCTAAAAGATAAAAAAATCCTACTTACTTAATATTGTGGAGATCGGGCTTCAAATTCATGTTCGGGTCCAAACAAAAGAAAGTACCTTTTAGCTTGGACCCGCTACCTAACTCAAAGCCCACAGCTAGCCATTTAATTACTAATGAATCAATTGCCATTTCACCTTTGGGCTTGAATGCCTTTAATTGACCAACACTGGCCCAGTCCTTTAGTTCCAATTTACGTGAATCAAAATCCAATCAGTGTTAACAATGCAACGAAGATAGAGAAGCTGATGATTATTTTAAACTTGAGTGACGGCATACTTTAAACAATCGTGCAATTTGATAAATGATTTACTACTCTACACTGGTCGTGAACCTAATTTCGTAATCATTCCCACATTAGCTAAAAATTCACACTATTCTAGTTACCTACTGATTTCAATATTATTTACACGAAACTAAACTGCTTCATGAAATGACTAGGATCATTTTTGACTTAAAAAAAAATCCCAACACTGCAGGTTAAAATGCAAGCAATCACTAATTACCAATTCCTGTTAATTACAGATCCATGAAGGTCTCATCACAAGAAATCAACTCCAATTTACATGAATTATCCTATCACCCTAACAGGAAGCTAAATTCACTCAGTACTCTACAGCTAAAGTTTCACATGAAGAAAATTTACAGTCTATAAGCTACCGTTAATATCATACAACACAGTCCAATTCCAATCACGTTTAACTACACTAAGCAATTAACTAAATCATATTAAATCATACACAGGAATACTTAAACATAACAGAAGAAGACTTATAACAGAAACTGCAGCTTCATTTCCCATCAGGAGAATTACATTGAGACGGAATTGAGGTGTATACCTGGATTTGAGATTATAATGAAGGAAAAGAGTCAGTCGAAACAGGAGGGCTAACAGCAACAGTTTGAATTCAACAACCCAAAATTATACTAAGCTTGAACCCAGAATAAGTACAGAATCCAGAGATGTGTTGAAATCAAGAAAAACTACTCAAATTAACCCAGAATCGCTTGAATATCAACCAATTAACCTCAAAACTTCAGTAAGCAAATAGTAAACCAGGAAATGCAACTCAATATCCAGAAAGCTGGAATTATCCAATGGAACATTGATACCTTTTTGATTTTTTGAAAGTTCAAATTTTAAATTTCTACTTCAGATCTAGAAATTTTAATGGAGAGAATTTTTTGGGGAGCTAGATGGCTGAAGAGAAGCCCCCTTCTCTAAGGCATGAGAGTGCCAATTTATAGGCAACCCAAGAGTGAATAATCAGATTTTTGGTTTTTCTTTTTAGTCCTTCTTTATTTCAATTTTTACCCTTATTTTCTAACTTGACACACAAGTAAACCCCTAAGCTTACTGAATTATTCACTACAGTCCTATTCTAGAAGGCCCTAGGGTGTTCTTCTACCCCCCAAAATACCTTTACTACCCTTACCCCTGTTTTGAAATTACTATTCCTAAAGAAACTACCCTTTTCCATCCCTAAAATGCCCTTCCAATAGTCTGAAAATTGCAGACTGGAATCGATTGATCCCAATCCCTTACCCTGGCTAGAATTTAATTAAAGTTAGCCAAAACAAAAGATTTTGTTCAGCTATAACCAACCAGGTTCACCTCTAATGCAAAATATTCAAGCTGAATCATACTACCAATTAATCCTAATGCGCACTCTACCAAGCCAATAATCACACGAAAGTAATCATCAACATGAGAATAGACTAAGCTAACAACTAATCACGGAATCATCAATCCATAAGAAAGAAATAGACAAAAGAGAAGAACATAACAAAGGCCTGGAAAAATCAGAAAAAGAATCCATACATGCATTGAATTAACATTAATACCACTGCATTCAACTAATAAATCCTATTATTCATGAATGACACTAAAGTACGATCAATAAACTACTAATCCAACTGACTAATTAAACTAACGATGATTCAGAGCCTAGGTCCTACTGTTAATTGAAACGGCTAAACTGATAAAGCATAGAAACACGAACTAATTTAACCTAATAAAATTAGACTAATACAAGTAAAAATCAGAATTAACCATGGACAATTTCCACAATCGATCAAATCAAATAGAGAAGAAGAAGAGACTGTTAGGCTACACTGATGGAAATCGAGCTTAGAAAGTTGGAGAGAAACTCACCGATGGAGAGAAAACTCCGGTCAACCACTGCCGTTCGAATCTTTCCAGATTTTTGACACGCAACATCCCTAACCATGTGTTTTTACAAGAGAACATATGGTTAAGGATATTACGGTCCAAAATCACAAAGATTTGGGGTTAAGGTTTTTGGCCGGAAACTCTTAGATTTGAAATTCGAGCCGCTTCACCGAGATTCGAAGGAAGATGGTCATGGATTTGGGTTGAGGGAAGTCTGGGGATGGTGTGGTGTGATTTTGAGCCGGTTTGGACCAAGTTGTTATTTGGCCGGAAAACTTTCAACGGAGATTCGATGAGTTCTGGCCGGATTCGAGGGAAAGCAATGACAGGAATGGAAACAGGGGAAAGAGAGGAGTTGATGGCGTTAATTGGGTGGCCGTTGGCGTAGTTAACATTTACCGCCGGCGAGGATTCCGGCGGAGTGACAGGAGAGCTACGAGGAAGTCAACCCTGTCGTTAGGGTTATACGTATATTTGGACATTTATATTATAACAGGGAAGGGGATTCTTGGCCGTTGGATAGAAAAAATTGATGGTTGTGATTGATTCTAGAAACGACGTCGTTTGGACTTGTTAGGAACCGGACCGGGTTGGGGAATTTGGGTTGTGTTAGTTGAACGGTGTATGGCTTGGGATTGGGCCAATTTGAGACCACAAAATTGGCCCAATTTCGGGCAGCCTTCTTTGTTTTATCATTTTTCTTTTTCTTTTATTTTCTTATTATTTCCTTTTGTTCTCCATTTTATACTATTTTTTTTATTTTTTTCCTAATTTTATAAACGTGCAAAAATTAAAATAGAGTCCTAATATTCTAAAGCTAAACTAATTAAATTCTAAAACTATCTAAACCTATTTTACGCCAAATTCACGACTAAAACAATTAAAATGCAAAAGTGAACTATTTTGTAATTTTTCATGTTTGGTTCTAAAACAAACCAACCCCTAATTGATCCTAAAAGTATGAAATTATATCCTAAATGCAAATGCATATTTTTGTATGAATTAACATGCACAAATAAAACGCAACAAATATCAGAAAATGATACCAAAATGCACAAAAAATTGTAAAAATAAAGAAAAATTATTTTGTTTGAATTTTTGGGAATTATTCATATATAGGGCAAAAATCACGTGCTCACAGCAATTCTTCCCGTTAATCTTTGAACTTCCTTTTTATTAGTAAGGATATCAGGGATTTCTTCTATTGCTTTGATCTAAGAAGGATTTACCTCAATACCACGGTTAGAAACAAGAAAACCTAAAAACTTACCTGACGCAACTCCAAATGCACATTTTTCTGGGTCTCATATTAAATTTTTGCAAAATTTCAAATGTAACAGATAGATGAGAAATATGATCATGAGACTGCTGGGTTTTGACGAGCATATCGTCTATATATATCTCCATTGTCTTTCCTAAATATTCTTGGAACATTTTGGTGACCAACCTTTGATAGGTTTCCCCAGCATTTTTGAGACCAAAAGGCATTACTTTATAACAGTAAGTCCCCCTGTCTGTGATGAAAGAAGTTTTTTCTTCATCACTAGGGTCCATTTTAATTTGGTTGTACCCTGAATATGAATCTAAAAAACTTAAAAGTTCATGTCCTGCAGTTGCATCAATTAATTGATATATATGTGGTAAAGGAAAAGATTTGGACAAGCTTTATTAAGATCTGTATAATCTACACAGACTCGCCACTTATCATTTTTATTAGGTACAACAACTGTGTTGGCTAACCAATTAGGGTACTTTACCTCGCGGATTGACCCAATTTTTAATAGCTTTTGGACCTCATCTTGAATCACCTGGTTTTTGAAAGCCCCTTGCTTTCTTTTCTTTTGCTTTATTGGTGTAAAGGATGGGTCTTCGTTTAATTTGTGAGTCATCACATCCGGTGGTATCCCTGTCATGTCAGCATGGGACCAAGCAAAACAGTCCACGTTAGATTTTAGAAATTCAATTAACATACCTCGCATGTTTGAGTTTAAATTAGCTCCAACATAAACTTTCCGTTCAGGCCATTGTTCAAAATAATATTACAGCCTCGAGTTCTTCGATGGTTGTTTTGATATTTTCATTCTCCTCAGGTTCTTGAATTGTATCAGGTCTCGAGTCTAAATCTGTTTTCTCTCGCTCAGTTGAGGTTTGATTGCTGACACCTTCAACTGTTTCCTGTAATTGCTATTTTTCTTTGTTTACGGTGCTCGTATCTGTTACAGCGTTGATACTCCTCGCTGTTTGCTGATCCCCTCGAATTTGACAAATCCCCCACGGTGATGGAAATTTAATAACTTGATGTAGAGTTGATGGAACAACATCCATATCATGGATCCAAGGCCTCCCCATGATCATATTGTAGGCCATTTCCATATCAACTACCTGAAATTTAGTTTCTTTAACAACACCTGCAGCAAAAGTTGTTAGAATTACCTCTCCTTTTGTTACCACACTTGAATTGTCGAAGCCTGACAAGGTATGCGCCTTGGGTATCATTTTGTCTTCAGCTTGCATTTCACGTAATACCCTTAGTAGTATAATATTTACGGAACTCCCTGGATCAATCAAAACTCGTTTTACATTAGTATCATGTAGAAGTAAAGATATTACCAGTGTGTCATTATGTGGGGTGATCACTCCTTCGGTATCTGCATCATCGAATGAAATACTTTCATTTTCTAAAACCTGCCGTACTCGTTTCCCGTGTGTAATTGTTACTTTAGAAACCTTGTTAAAAGCTGTGTAGGTTATGCCGTGAATATCTTCTCCCCCACTTATCACATTCACTGTTCTTTTGGGTGAAGGAGGCTTTGGTGGCTCTTGCCTATTTTTCATATAGGCTTGTTTACCTTTTTCACTAAATAACTCAATGAGGTACCCTTGCTTCAATAGATGATCTACTTCACTCTGCAAGAATCTACATTCTGAAGTTTTGTGCCCGTGATCCTTATAGAATTCGCACCAATGATCTGGATTGCGTCTATTTGGATTTGACCGCATCTCTTTTGGCCACCGCACCTTTTCTCCCATACTTCTCAAAACAGCCACGAGCTCGGAGGTAGTGACATTAAAGTTATATCCGTCGAACCGTGCCTTTAACCTTCTGTCATCATCTCGCGACTCTTGTCTGTTCCGATCATTTCTGAATTTCGATGAAGAACCAGAGTCCCTATTCCTCGATTTTTGATCATACTGCTGGCTATCTTGTTTTGACCGTGGCTCTTTTCCTACAGGTCCCATATATGGATCGTACCGGTTTTTACCTGATTTTTTTTCGGTTTCTGATCTTCTGGAACCACCCCTTTCTTAATGATGAAACTTAGGTACGATATCTTCTTCAATTCGCAGCTTCGTACTATACCTGTTGTAAACATCATTCCACGTGGTTGCAGGGAATTCTCGAAGGCTTTCTTTGAGTCTTCTCGTGGCTTCAGAACTTTTGTCATTTAAATTACTTGCAAAAGCTATTGCAGCCCAATTGTCAGGCACACGGGGTAAAGTCATTCTTTCACGCTGGAATCTATCAACAAAGTCTCTGAGCAACTCTGAACCTCCTTGTTTGATTTTGAAAATATCTTCCATTCTTATCTCAACCTTTTGTGCTCCCAAATGTGCTTTAATAAAAGAATCTGCAAGCTCAGCAAAAGAATTTATAGAATTTTCAGATAAAAGAGAATACAAGGTTAATGCACCCTTGGTGAGTGTTTCTCCAAATTTCTTGACCAGTACTGATTCAATTTCTTGTTTAGTCAAGTCGTTACCTTTTACGCCTGTTGTAAATGCAGTCACGTGGTCACGTGGGTCTGTAGTACCATCATATTTCGGGATGTCAGGCATTTTGAACTTTTTTGGAATTGGAAGGGGAGCAGCACTTGGCTTCCAAGGTTGTTGTGAGTATTTGTCCATGTCAACTCCTTTTATTACAGGCGGAACTTCAGGGATTTGCTCAATACGTTCATTTTGTTCCTTAATCTGTTTCTACAAGGTTAGTACTAAATTTTGCAAATAGGAATTATTTGAATTACCTGGTTCCCCTTCCTGTGGTTCACTGGTGATTCCTCCATTTCCAGAATTAACAAGACCAGAACGGGGATTCTCCAATGTATTATTATTAGGAGTTGGTGTGGGTGGTGCAGCAGGCAATCGACTAACTAGAGCCTGAAGAGCTTTGTCAACTTGTGCATCAATTAGCTTTTGTAAAGCTTCATTTGTACCACCTTCAAAGTGTTCAGATTGTTCTTGTTGATCAGCAGGAGATTCAGGAGTGCCTTCACGAGATTGACGTGGTGAATTTTGAGGGGAGGGAACCACTTTAATGTTATGTAAATCTCCTTGATTTTGATGGATTTGATTTTCAGGGTTTCCCAAAGTGTTTTCATTGTTATTGTTGGTGTTAGTGTTTGACATGGTGATAACAATGGATAAGATGTAGCTTAAAAGAAAAGATTATCAGATTCCCGGTAACGGAACCAATTTGTTTAACCAAAAATCTGAGTCTTTGGTCAAAGCTAGAAAGAAATTCGGGTTACTGATAATCAGGAGACGAAAATAAAATATTTTTGAGAATGAAGGTAAAGCAGTAAATAGTTTTGTATTTCAGTAAGATCTCAATAGTATTTCGTGTCCTTACAGATTTTGAGTCTCCCCCCTTTTATAGTTGATTCTAGGAGAAGATATAATGCCTTTGTCTTAATGAGGCAATTATGAGCAATAAATGATATTTAAAAGAAACGTTACACAATCATTTCTATTTAATTCAGATTCTCTAACGTATTTGACATTTAATGTTGTATTTAAACTCTTTTACGTCATCAGATTCGTATCTTCAACTTCTTCTGATCTTTGATCTTTAAACGACTCGAATAGGTACGAGACTCGTACCTACTTTAGTAACGGTCCACACCTATGTTGCTTTCTTTTCCCCCTATCTGTTGTCGCCCGTGCCTCTTGGCTATTTATTGCGTTTTGACCTTTTGACCAGTCCACGTGTCATGACACGTCATTTTCAATATTCAGACTCAGTTTTTTCCCAATACAGATACCCCCCCCCCCAAAAAAAATGAAGGTGGAAACCAGAATTACCTGTTGGAGCCGAACATGAGAGGTGCAATATTGTCCATCTCTCATTCTTCTGTGTTATTGTTTCGATTTGTAGGGTTTGATTAGCTCGGGAAATTTTCTTCTGTTTAAGTTTTAACTCCCCTTAAAAGGTTTTGCAATAATAAATTTGTTTACCCTTAAAATTTGATAATAATTAAACTTATAATGTGGTTTTAAAGACACGTGATTTCACCTAATACCAATTGAGAAATGCAAAGAGTAACAATAGAAATTAACAGTAATATAAAGCAAACCAGTGTTTGAATGTAATTCGCCCCTCGAGCTTGAATACCCTCGAGCTAATTTATGCAAGAACAGTTAAAATATAATAAGCTTATGAACATTAATGAATGTGAACTATAGAAAAGGTGTTATATTGCTTTGATATCTTAGAGTGTAAGGTGCTTACAAAATAATGAGGAATCCAATCTATGGTACAATTCTAGTTACGGAAGTAAATCATATGATTAGCCTAGACAACTGTCTTTGATTTGATTTGTTCCGAGCTTCCCACCATGAACTTCGACCGGTCACGGATATCTCTCTTTCCTGTTATTGTGCTTTGCTCAAAGTCTGTCCTATTTGATCTCGATCGCTGCCAGCCTCGATCTCGGTAGGCACTTCGATTCTCGAACTCGATACCTTTTCTTCTTCACTTTGATCTGCTCCACTACGAGGCTGACCCTCGATGCAACTCTCTGGTCTCGGTCAAATAGTAAAATTGAGTAGGCCCGATTTTAACCGTATACAGATAGTCCCCTCGTTTCTTAGAATGTAATGAGAAGAAATGAATTGAGCCTTCGGTTTTGTACTTCGACCTGTCATGACGTCACCCTCGTGACGTAAGCGGCGGAAGTGATTGAAACGTCCCGTCGGTACAGTTCCCTAAGTCATTAATGGGCGTCAGTTGATGGTCGGCCAACAGTGCCATTGAACCATCTTCTTCATCCTATAGATGTACTTTCCTTCTTTTTGCTAAACTTTACTCTTGATCTCTGCTCTAATCTTCAAGCTTTTTAAATTCTTTAAGCTTTTCCGTTCTACATAATTTCTAGGTTTTATTATCAACCTTCCCCCAAAACACCAAGTCTTATTCTCTTCTTCTTTCTTTATACTTATAAAAAATGGCAAAAACGTCAAAAATGTTACTCAAAAAGAAAAAAGCTTCTTCATCGCGGCCGATCGATGGTAGAACACCGGTGGCACTGATAACTAGGGATTATGGTGCATTTTACACTCCTTCTTGCTTAAATTTTAATTAGAAATGTTGTACAAAATAGTCCCAAAGGCTCACAAGTTGTACTTGATTGCAGGTTTTATCAACAAGGTAACAAGGTGTTAAAAACCAGCTCAAAAATAAGTGAAACTTGCACAAGTACCAAGACCAAGACCAAGCTCAGTCAAACAAGGCCAATGCGGCCGCACACCATTTTGTGTGATCCGCAAAGATGAAGATCAGAGAGTATGCCTCTCAGTTAGCTAGGCAATGCGGCCGCAAAGGACTTTGTGCCAATGCGGACGCAATCGATTTCGTGCAATCCGCAGAGCCAAAGTTCACGGAGGTGACATTTTTATAAACCTGGTCAATGCGGTCTTCGGTCCATTCTGTGCGGACCACAGTAGAAGCCACCACGGCCGCGGTGCATTTTGTGTGGTCCACGGTGGCCAACTTCAGAGAGCAGAATAGTCAAGCTAAGAGCCTTAGTGCGACCGCACTCGATTTTGTGCGGGCCGCACTAGACCCGCAGGGGTATTTTTGTCCAGAATTTTCAGCCTAGTATAAATAGTTTCTTTTCCCAGGTCATCAGATAGATTTTGGACAGAGCTGCGCTCGTGACTTCTTCTCTTTTACCATTTTGAGTAATTTTAGCTTAGTTTCAACATTAAATCTTCAAGTTTTATTTAGTAATTAATTATTATGGGCTTTTCTTCATCTATTTTTTTTGTTTTCTTCGATAATTATGAGTAGCTAGACCCATTAGCTAGGGTTGTGGCTCAACCCTAGAGTGGGTAATTGATGGGTCTTGTGTTTTGATGCTTGATTGTCTATGGGTGTTTGATAGTTGAACTAATTTAGGGTTTTAATATTGATTTAGTAGTTGCAAACACTAGTTTATGCCTAGTAGACTTTGGCTCTTCTTGAGAAAGAGAGCCCAAGTCCATGAAATTGGTCCAACAAGGAATTGGGGCGTATTCAAGAGGTTGATAGCCCCAATTAAAGGGTTAAACCTAGAAATAGTAATACCCGACTTGAACCTCAATTGCTTGCACAAATTTGCATACCCAATTGGTCTTGAGAAAGTTAATTCGGGCAAAATCACTCGAACTACCAAGAGGTATAGAATGAGTAAAATCGTGCAATAGTTAAATCATATTCCCCAAATGTGACAATCTAGCCTTAGACTCAAGAATCCATCAATTAACTACCAGGAGAAAGTCACTACCCTAGTGCCTTTTATCTATTTGATTAACTCTCAATAGTTTAATCTTATCTTTACTTAGCTTAATTTAACATCGTAGTAATATAAAATTAGAAGTAAAACCAAAACAAACAATGTTTAGAAGTGCAATTAGGAACAATTATACAACTCCCATTTAGATAGAAACTCAACTCCAATATCTAGCTCCCTGTGAAGATCGATCCCGACCTTCTCGGGTAAAATCTGCTTCGACCTCTCTTGCTACTTCATAGTAGTACAGGGTTGGCCTCGATCACTTTTTGGCACCGTTGTCGGGGAGCTAACGGTTTTGGCTATCTATCTAAATAGTTTTGTGTATTGCTCTTCTTTCCTTCCGTGTTACTAATTTGTGTATGTCACAACTTCAGGTACAAAATGGTAGCAAACTTAAACAACGCACCTCTTGGAGATCTTCCGCCGGGGGAGGAAGTAGATGACAATGTTGAAGATGAGGTCCCTATTGTGCCTCAAGGACAAAGGAGAGGCCGCCAAGCCAATGATAATATTCCAGACCCTCCCCCGCCACCTCCAAGAGTGGCTTCTCGAGTGCTTCCAAACCAAGTTTATGCAAGTGCAATTGTCTTAACCCGGATTCGGGCGAGCAATTTTTAAATTACCAATGTGATGTTGACATTGCTAGAGCAGCGTGGGTATTTCACGGGCGCTGCCAATCAAAATGCTTACAAACATCTCAAGGGGTTTGTGGATACCTGTTAGGGGAGCAAGCAAACAAATATGTCTGAGGATGCACTTCGGTTGAGACTCTTCCCATTTTCACTTAGAAGTAAGGAATTGGATTGGCTTGATCGACTTCCCAACCATTCCATCACTACTTGGGATGAGTTGGCGGACATTTCATTGCAAAAAATTTCTCACCTGGGCATATGGCAGCATTGAGAGATGAGATCTTGGCTTTCAAGCAGTAGCCCACTGAACCTTTGCATGAGATTTGGGAGCGCTATAGAACAATGGTAAAGGAATGCCCCAACAACGATATGACTGAGGCGCTGATCTAACAGACTTTCTACTGGGGCATTAACACAACAAACCAATACATAGTGAACCAACTTGCTAGGGACAACTTCATGAAGTTATCTTATGATGAGGCTTGTGACATTCTTGATGAGATGGCTGACACTTCTTCTGCTTGGCAAAGTAAAGCCAATGTGCCCCAGGGTGACCCCACGGTCACTCATTTACACAAGGAGTTACGTGATCATGGGCAGGCTATAGCTGAGTTGACAACTACAATGAACCAACTAGCAAAGGCACAGTTGCAACAAGTTCAAAAATATTCGCCAAGTGAATGCCATGGAGGGTGTCAACATGCTAGTCAACAAAAGAAGACAAAGAGGTCAACAGAACCAAGGGAATTCAGAGCAATTTGACAATGATTGTGGTGGATTCCAAGATGATAGTTATGATGGGCAGAATGAAAAGGTGTAATACGTGAACAATTATCAAGGCCAAAGGGGCAATTCTTCCAACCAACAACAATGGAGAACCCAAGGCAATTGGGGAAATCAACAACAACAAGGCAATGGTAATTGGGGAAACAACAACCCAAACTCCAACTGGGGCAATCAGAACAATCAGGGTAACTGGAATGGGAACAACAACAACTGGGGTGGTAACAACAATCAAGGTGGGTGGAATAATGACAATCAAAGAAACAGGGGGCAAGGCTTTCAAAGGCCCCCAATGTATCAACAACCAAACAATCCACCCCCATTTCCATCCCAAGGTTCTAGTTCTTCTAACCCTGACATGGGGAGAATTGAAATGATGTTCGAACAGATGATGAAGAAGAGTGCAGATTCCGATGCTCAGTTGTCTTCCCACAATACTTCAATTAGAAATTTGGAGGTTCAGTTAGGCCAAATCTCACAGTCCTTGAATACTCGCCCTAAGGGTGCTCTACCAAGTGATACGGTAGTAAATCCGAAGGGTGGGAACAATCATGTTATGGAGGTAACTACAAGGAGTGGACGCGGCAGTGATGTGAATGCCTCCAAACAAAAGCAAATTTTGAGTAATGAATTTGAGTTGCAAGAAGATGAAGTTCCTTTGGTGGTTGAAAATATGATTGATGAGAATGTGAATGAAGAAATGAGGATTGTTATTCAAGATACCGAGGTGGAAACTCAAAATGACGTGAACCCGTCTAGGGAACACGTAATAGACATGCCGGAGCCAGTTGTGCCGAAAGCCAAGGCTCCCTTGCCAAGGCCACCTCCACCTTATCCTCAAAGGCTCGCGAAGCAGAAAAATGAGAATCAGTTTAAAAAGTTCATTGACATGATGAAGAGCTTATCCATCAATGTGCCTTTGGTGGAGGCTCTTGAACAAATGTCGGGATATGCTATATTCATGAAGGACTTGGTGACAAAGAAACGATCCAAGGATTATGAAACTATAAAGATGTCCCACTAAGTTAGTGCAATAGTGCATTCAATAGCCCCGAAGCTTGAAGATCCCGGTGCTTTCACCATTCCTTGCACCATTGGGAGTGCGGACTTTGCCAAGGCTCTATGTGATTTGGGGCAAGTATCAACTTGATGCCCTACTCAGTTTTTAAGACTTTGGGTATTGGGAAACCGAGGCCGACTTCCATGATATTGCAAATGGCGGATAGAACGATGAAGAGACCATTGGGTATTATTGATGATATCCTTGTCCGGGTGGACAAATTTATCTTGCCAGCTAACTTTGTGATCTTGGATTGTGAGGTGGATTATGAAGTTTCAATCATATTGGGGAGACCTTTCCTTGCTCCTGGGAAGGCCTTAGTTGATGTGGAAGCAGGGGAACTCACATTCCGATTAGGTGATGAAAAAGTGGTCTTTCATGTGTGCAAGTCAATGAAGAAGCCCAATAGTTTCGAGGTGTGCTCTTTTGTGGACCTTGTCATGGCAGTGATAGTTGATGATACCAGTGCAATGATCAATGTGAAGGACCCTCTTGAGGCTATTTTGTTGAATCCTGATGTTAATGATGATGAGGGCCGAGTGGAGTATGTGAATGCTTTACATGGGATGGGCTCTTGCTCTTATGAGCCTAGAAAACTATCTTTAGACCTTGAGAATCAGAAGACTCCACCAACAAAACCTTCAATTGAGGAGCCTCCGGTGTTGGAGTTGAAGCCATTGCCTCCATACCTCAGGTATGAGTTCTTAGGCCCTAGTTATACTTTGCTAGTTATTCTTTCCTCTTGTCTTACTAACATGCAGGTTGATGCCACATTAGCGGTGCTTCAAAAGCAGAAAAAGGCAATTGGATAGACTTTAGCTGATATCCGGGGGATAAGCCCCAAATTCTGTATGCACAAGATTATTATGGAAGATGATGCAAAGCCCTCCTTGGAACATCAAAGGAGGTTGAACGAAGCAATGCAAGAATTTGTGAAAAAGGAGGTGATCAAGTGGTTGGATGTCGGGGTTGTGTACCCCATCTCTTATAGCTCTTGGACTTCGCCAATATAATGTGTACCGAAGAAGGGTGGCATGACTATTGTTGCAAATTCACAAAATGAGTTTATTCCTACCAGAACTGTCACCGGTTGGAGGGTATGCATGGACTACCGCAAGTTGAATAAAGTGACCCGCAAGGATCACTTTCCATTGCCTTTTCTTGACCAGATGTTAGACCGACTTGCTGGGCGTGACTTCTACTGTTTCTTGGATGGGTATTCTGGGTACAACCAAATCTTGATTGCTCTGGAAGATCAGGAGAAGACCACATTCTTGTCCATATGGCACCTTTGCCTTTTCTCGGATGCCTTTTGGGTTGTGTAATGCACCGGCTACATTTTAGTAGTGTATGATGGCCATTTTCTTCGATATGGAGGAAGATATTTTGGAGGTGTTCATGGAAGACTTCAGTGTTGTGGGCGATTCATTTGATGAATGTTTGAAAAATCTTGATAGAGTTTTGGCACATTGTGAAGAAACCAATCTTGTTCTTAACTGGGAGAAATGCCACTTCATGGTGTAAGAGGGCATAGTTCTTGGGCATAAAATTTCAAAGCATGGTATTGAGGTAGACAAAGCAAAAATTGATATGATTTCAAGGCTCCCTCCCCTGACCTCTGTTAAGGGAGTTAGAAGTTTTCTTGAACATGCGGGGTTCTACCGGAGATTTATCAAAGACTTTTCGAAGGTAGTGAACCCCTTATGCAAGCTATTGGAAAAAGGATGCCAAGTTTGTGTTCGATGAGAGATGTATTCAAGCCTTTGAACTTCTCAAGCATAAGTTGACCACCACTCCTATCATCACCGCACCTAATTGGAGTTTGCCTTTTGAGCTCAAGTATGATGCGAGCGATGTTGCTGTTGAGGTGGTTTTGGGTCAAAGAGTGAACAAAATGTTTCATCCGGTGTACTATGTGAGCAAGACAATGAATGATGCTCAAGTGAACTACACAGTGACCGAGAAAGAACTTTTGGCTATTGTGTTCGCAATGGAGAAATTTCAGCCGTATCTTATGGGGGCCAAGGTCATAATCCATACCGATCATGCCGCACTCCGGTACTTGATGACGAAGAAGGATTCTAAAGCTAGACTGATACGATGGGTCTTGTTACTTCAAGAGTTTGATTTGGAGATTGTGGATCGGAAGGTAGTGAAAACAAAGTGGCGGACCACTAGTCCCGCTTGGAGGAGGAGGGGAGGCCTCGTGATGGCCTAGAGATCAATGATTCATTTCCCGACGAACAACTCCTTTCGGTGTCAGTGAATGGTATGCCATGGTTTGCGGACGTTGCTAATTTCCTTGTGACTGGTATAATCCCGTGTGAACTCTCTTCTAACTAAAGGAAGAAGCTCAAACGGGATAGTTTGGATTTTTATTGGGATGAGCCGTACTTGTTCAAGATTTGCACGGATGGTGTGATCTGAAGGTGTGTCTTGGAGGAGGAGCAATTGAGTATCTTGGAGGCTTGTCATTCCTCTCCCTATGGTGGCCATTATGGCGGAGCGAGGACGACTTCCAAAATTCTTAGTTGTGGGTTTTATTGGCCAACTTTGTACAAAGATGCAAGTGAACTTGTGAAGAGGTGTGACGAATGTCAAAGAGCGGGTGGAATTTCGAAGAAAGATAAGATGTCTCTCTATACCATTCTTAATGTTGATATTTTTGATGTGTGGGGCATTGATTTTATGGCCCGTTTGTTAGCTCATGTAGGAACACATACATTCTTGTGGCAGTTGACTATGTTTCAAAGTGGGTTAAGGCCATGGCTTTACCCAACAATGAGGCCTGGAGTGTTATATTTCTCAAGAAGAGCATTATTACAAGGTTTGGCACTCCTCGTACAATCATAAGTGATGGGGGGTCTCATTTTTGTAATAGAGCTTTTGACACTTTACTTGCAAAGTATGGTGTCAACCACAAAGTTTCTACTCCTTATCATCCTCAAGCGAGTGGCCAAGTTGAAGTCTCAAACGGGGAAATCAAGAGTATATTGTCAAAGACGGTCAATGCAAATAGGACTGATTGGTCAAAGAAGTTGGACGATGCTCTATAGGCTTATAGGACTGCTTACAAGACTCCGATTGGTATGTATCTGTATCGGTTGGTGTTTGGGAAAACTTGCCATCTACCGGTTGAGTTAGGGAACAAGGCCATGTGGGCTTTGAGGAAGCTGAATCTTGAATGGGATGTAGCAGCAAATCTTTGTGTGGAGAAGCTTAATGAACTTGATGAATTCTGATTCCATGCCTACTCCAGTTCGTCCTTGTACAAGGACAAGATGAAGTACCTTCATGATAAATATGCTTGTAGCAAGGAGTTCAAAGTGGGTGATTTGGTTCTCTTGTTTAACTCTCGGTTACGTTTGTTTCCGGGAAAGCTTAAGTCAAAATGGAGTGGACCTTTTGAAGTGGTATCTGTGACCCCGTTTGGTGCACTTGACTTGAAGAACAAAAATGGGGAAGTTTTCAGAGTGAATGGGCACAAGGTCAAGCATTACTTGGGAACGATTGATGACAACCACGTAGTGACACTTCTTCATCTCAAAATGATTTGATGGTAACCTGCGTCTTACCGCAACGTTAAATCAGGCGCTTCTTGGGAGGCAACCCATGTGTTTTTCTTTTTGTTTTTATTTTATTTTCATTTTAGTGTAGGATTTATTGTTAGACTGACTGCTTGTGAGATGCTGTAGGATTGTGTTGATGCAGTGCAGGAAAAAGTTGGAAACTCACCACTCTCTGAAGTTGTCAATGCGGACCGCACTCATTTTGTGCGGCCGCAAAGACCTTTGTGCGGGGGCAAGAAATCAATGCGGACCGCACTGATGATTTGACAAAAATGGGGGTTCTCTGAAGTTACCACCGCGGTCGCATTGCATTTTGTGCAGACCGCGGTGGTCCACTGCGGCCGCATTACATTTTGTGCGGTCCGCAGTAGCCAATTTGTCAGTGCCCTTTGGTTTCGAGCATTGCGGACCGCGGTGCCATTTTTTGCGGTCCGCGGTGGGTAGGTAAGCTGGGCCCCAGGACCTTTTCCTATAAATAGGACATGAGGCACTACATTCGAACTTTTCGGCCCCTTTACTCTTAGAACATAAAAGTTATTGTTCCTCTTGTTAATCTGCACGAAATTAATTGCTCAAGTTCATTACTCAGTATTTCATCTTATCTCTGGTAACATTAACTTCTTCTTAGTTGTTTAATTTATTTATTTTCTTCGAATTTTTATTTTCCTTACTTCTTCTTCTTTCCCTGTCCGTATTTCTTTCAAGTTTGTAGCTTAGGTTAGTTAATTTTTTATTTTAAATTAGGATTAGGTAGTTAAAACACTGAACCAATACTTAGGGACTCATCAATAGGTGTAAAATTGAACTAAAATTGATCAAAACATGAACCCTAGGTTGGTATTTGTTGTTGGGGGTTCAGTGCGGACTGCGGTGGATTTTGTATAGTCCGCTATGATATTTTGTGCGGACCGCAATGACAAAGTCCTGCAGGCTAAACATTTGAGGACCGCGGCAGCATTGGATTTTGTGCGGTCTGCAGTGCCTCAATGCGGACCGCAATAGCATTTTGTGCGGTTCGCGGTGCATAGATTCAGAGAGTGGGTAGTCTGAACCCCACCTCTGTGCGGACCACAATGGATTTTGGGCGGTCCGCAATGGCCTCTTTGTGGCCGCACTGCATTTTGTGCGGTCCGCACTCTGCAATTTTCATACTGTCTGCAACATTTTTTTCTGCAACTGTGAACTTCATTGTTTTGCTGGATACTAACAAAGTCTGGATGAATGTTGTTTGCAGACAATGGTGAGATCAAGAGGAAAAGGTGGTAAACAAGCAGGAAGAGGAGAGTCCTCCCGGGGTAGGAATCAAGCAATGATAAAATTAACCCACAAGACCGACAAAACATTAAAAACACAAGGAAAATCATTAAAGCTGCGGACAGAGCAATTGATCAGTTGGGGAGTGAGTATGAGCCCTCCCGGGAGGCATCTTCATACTTTGTCCCAGAGTATATTCCTGACTGGCCGGAGAGGAACCAATTAAGAGATACACCTCCAGCATCCCCCACTGCCCAAGCCTCAGTTCATATATTTTCTGAGTCATCTAAGGGCTCAGTTGAAGGCAGTGGGGATGAGTACTCCACCTCTCCTACAGCTTCATTATCTGAAGAGGGTGCAGTAGCATAAGAAGGGGAAGAAGCAGAAGGGGGTGAGCCTCAAGTTGGTGAGGTGGAGCGGACTAGGAATCCGGAGGCATGGGAGGACCGGTTCGTCAGTGAGATTGCCTACCACAAATTCAGAGAGTGGTAGCCAGAAAAGAGGTTAATACTTGAGAGAAAAATTATCACTCGGGATCTTTTGCCTTACAATCCCAATGTGCTGAGGCAATTCAGAGAAAGAGCTGGATGGGAATACTTCATAGGGCAGGTGGATGACGCCAATGAGCACTTGGTGAAAGAATTCTACACCAACGTGGCACACATCACAAAGGGTACCATTGTCACCAAAGTGCGGAATCTAAAAGTGAAGTTTGATGGCAAGACCATCAATGACTATTTGGGCTTCACGGAGGAGGATGAGTCTTTATACTTGGACAAAATGAAGTTGGGTGAAGAAGCTCGTCCGTGGTTGGCAGAGTACTTGGCAATCCTAAGTACCACCCCCGAGTGGTTGACTGCGGGGGTGAAGATATTGAGTAGGATATTTAACTTCGAGGCGAAGGGATGTGAGACATTTGTATGCAGCAGGCTAGATCCTACCACCCATGACAACTCACTCCCAATTCACCGGGCAATCTTAGTGGCATCCATCATGGCGGGGTACCCGATCAATGTCGGGAATGTGATGTCCTGGGTCATTACACGGGTAGTGAATGAGGGTGATAGGTCTTACCATTCCCAACTTCCTAACCATGTACCTGAAAGACCAAAATTTGGAGAAGCGCAGATTTGACGTGAAAGTGAAGGCAAAGGCACATTTCTTGTGGTATAGCCTACAGGGTGATGACAAACCTAAGGGCAAGCACTTCAAGGGAAAATCCACTACTTCAACTGGCCAGTCTGAAGAGCCAGTAGTGATAGTGACTACTCCACAGCCCCCTTCACTTCAGCAGACATGGCCTCAGGCCTATCCACTTCAGCAGATCCAGAAATACCCCCCACCATCTGAGCCAGGCCCTCACTAGCATCAACAACTGGATGCAGACAGCTACTTCTAAGTTGTCTGTATTATCTACTACTATGGTAGCTCAGTCAGCACCTCCTCCTCCACAGGTCCCACAGTCCATTGAGGACACTCTCAAGGATCTTCTGGACAACCAGAAGAAGATCCTTGAGAACCAGAAATTGCTCACGAACACTGTTGATTCACACGGAAAGGCTCTCAAGGAGCTTGCTAGGAAGGCAAAGAAGTTGAGGAAGACTCGGGCTTCTAAAGAGTCAGTGAAGGAGTTACGGGTTGAGGTTGAGAGATTGAAGGCGGATCGCCTGCTGTTGGATTTGCTACTCCATGATCCAGCACCAGCAACCCATCCCCAGCCAAAGCAGTCCGAGAGGCCTCCTAAAAGGAAGAGGGTGATCCCTTAGTTCGATGATGCAGTCATTCAGTTGGCAGACCCACCGGAGACTTCCTCTGGTCAGCCTCAGGATGCAGCCCAGGTCCTAGCAGCAGAACCACAGATAATAGGAACTAGTCTCAGGTTCTCGAGCATAGAGAGGACCTAGGGGCCCAGAGAGAGGACCCCAATGCAGACGGACGGCCCATAGGGAGTTCCTTTTTCCTCTTTCCTCTATTTTTGTTCTTATTTTGCTTAGTTGGCATTGAGGACAATGCCAGCTTTCATTTAGGGTGTAGGCCCTATTTGAATTTGGATGAGTGTATATATATGACAGATTTTATGATTTCTTTCTTTCCTTTTTATCTTTGGTATGTATATAATTTCAGCATTTCATTACATTTTTCATACTTTTTACCTTGGGTCTGTATATAAAAGTTACGTTTCATTGTATATATTCATCTCCCCTATTGTATATTCGATACCCCTCTTATACATATTCATTTTATTTTCTGCATTTTTTCCTTTGCTTAGCTTCTTATTTTATACTCATAGCTTCTTATTTTGAGTTTTTGTAATAAGCCTTTGGTTTTTGTAATGCCACGGTTCTTTCCAAAAGTGGAATTTGTGTGAACCAGGTGGCTCTTCCCGATGATGGATGGCATGACAACCTTCTTAAGGGTTTGAGTCTGTTTTTCTTATCTTTTTGCTTTTTAGTGGTTACTGGTAAAGGTGCCTCAAGCAAAGCTTCAGTTGGGCCTAACATATTTTCCTTTGATCCTATGGTCAAAAAAAAATCGTTGTTTATAGGATGATGAAAGTTGTGACCTTGAGACTCTTGTGTTGGCCGATAATCATCAAGTGGTTTTTCGGGACCATTGTGTGCTCAAATCTTATCTAAGGTTGATGTGGGCCCCCGACTCTGTGTCTTTAGCGATCCCATAGCTTGTGTGGTGAGAAAATACATTGCAAACCCAAGTCCCGAGCCATTGGTCTAGAACTTGCCCTGAATGTTGTCTAGGCGAAATCCTAAGTGTAATTTGACTTGAGATATGATTATAGGCTCTCCTTGATCCAAATAATATCTTGAACACTTCTATAGCCTACCAATGATAAAATCCCTAGTCAACCCTTTTCAGCCTTAGACCTTTTTCCTTCAAGAACCATGATACAAGCTTTTACCCGTTCTAAAGATACCTTCTCTTGGCACTGATCTTTCCTTAGCACATGGCAAAAGTATAAATTTGGGGGGAGAGACGAGGATTGCAACAAAGTGGTAAAAAGGTACAAAAGGAAGAAAAAAGGCAATGAAAAATAAAGAAAAGCAAAAGGACAAAATGAATGATCAATGTAGAAATGAATAAAGGGATTCAATAAAAGCAAAGAATGAAAGGTGTGGAAAGTTGAGAAAGGAGAAAAGATTTGAAATGAACAAAAAGAAAGAGTGACAGTGTGTCTCTCTAACCCCTTGGAAAGAAGTGAAATGACTTAAAAGTCAAGTGAAGTGTGTGCCTAATGAAGCAAAAGAAGTTCTAAAGGGAAGATGAAACCTACTTAGACCAAAAAATTCCTACCCTTAACCAAAAGCCTTCACTACGTCTCCACAAAAGCTCTATATGATCTTGAGTTGGGTGAAACTTTCATTAGTGCTGACTTACATAAGGGGCAAGCATATGGTACTTAGAGTCGGACTTGTGACTTTTACTTGAGAGAGATGAGTGTATTTCCATTAACCTCGTTCTGAGTGTCACTATCATAAAGGTGAGGTTTGCTTAGGGAGAGTTGAGGATGTGTGAGTTTGGGTTCCACAACGACCAAAGTAATAGAAAGAGTTTCTTTGATGTGTTGAGTCAACTCTTGATGCTCTTGTGTCACACTAAATCCATGGTGTTTAAAAGAGTGAATGTTGTTGATGATTCATTTGAATTGAGGGCAATTGTTAGTCCTAATTGATGCTAGATGAGGTCACTTTAGGTCGGCTAAATTTTCTTGGATTGACTCTTAAAGGGTGGGTCTTATTTTGTTTGCTTGAGGACAAGCAAAAGCTTAAGTTCGGGGGAGTTGAAAACTAGGTATTATGATGCATTTTACACTCCTTCTTGCTTAAATTTTGATTAGAAATGTGTACAAAATAGTCTCAAAGGCTCACAAGTTGTACTTGATTGCAGGTTTTATCAACAATGTGTCAAAAACCAGCTCAAAAAGGAGTGAAACTTGCACAAGTATCAAGACCAAGACCAAGCTTAGTCAAACAGGGCCAATGCGGCCACACACCATTTTGTGTGGTTCGCAAAGATGAAGGTCAGAGAGTATGCCTCTCAGTTAGCCAGGCAATGCAGCCGCAAAGGACTTTGTGCAGTCCGCATTGATTCCACTGCGGCCGCACTCGATTTCGTGTGGTCCGTAGAGCCAAAGTTCAGGGAGGTAACACTTTTATAAACCTAGTCAATGCGGTCCGCGGTCCATTCTGTGCGGACCGCAGTAGAAGCCACCGCGGCCGCGGTGCATTTTGTGCGGTCCACGGTGGCCAACTTCAGAGAGCACAATAGTCAAGCCAAAACCCTTAGTGCAGCCACACTCGATTTTATGCGGTCCGCACTAGACCCACAGGGGTATTTTTGTCCAGAATTTTTAGCCTAGTATAAATAGTTTCTTTTCCCATTTTTAGGTCATCAAATAGATTTTGGACAGAGTTGAGCTCGTGACTTCTTCTCTTTTACCATTTTGAGTAATTTTAGCTTAGTTTCAACATTGAATCTTCAAGTTTTATTTAATAATTAATTATTATGGGCTTTTCTTCATCTATTTCTTTGTTTTTTTCGATAATTATGAGTAGCTAGACCCATTAGCTAGGGTTGTGCTCAACCCTAGTATGGGTAATTGATGGGTCTTGTGTTTTGATGCTTGATTGTCTATGGGTGTTTGATATTTGGACTAATTTAGGGTTTTAATGTTGACTTAGTGGTTGCAAACACTAGTTTATGCCTAGTAGACTTTGGTTCTTCTTGAGAAAGAGAGCCTAAGTCCATGAAATTGGTCCAATAAGGAATTGAGGTGTATTCAAGAAATTGATAGCCTCAATTAAAGGGCTAAACCTAGAGATAGTAATACCCGACTTGAACCTCAATTGATTGCACAAATTTGCATACCCAATTTTGAGAAAGTCAATTCGGGCAAAATCACTCGAACTCCCGAGAGGTATAGAGTGAGTAAAATCGTTCAATGGTTTCATAATCCCCAAATGTGACAATCTAGCCTTAGACTCAAGAATCCGTCAATTAACCACCTAGGAGAAAGTCACTACCCTAGTGCCTTTTATCTATTTGATCAACTCTCAATAGTTTAATCTTAGTTTTACTTAGCTTAATTTAGCATCGTAGTAATATAAAATTAGAAGTAAAACCAAAACAAACAATGTTTAGAAGTGCAATTAGGAACAATTACACAACGCCTATTTATATAGAAACTCAACTCCAATATCTAGCTCCCTGTGGAAATCGATCATGTCCTTCTCGGGTAAAAGCTACTTCGACCTCTCTTGATACTTCATAGTAGTACAGGGTTGACCTCGATCAGGCACCGCACCTTGAGGAGTGCGTTCCTGGGGGATGTGTCCTTACTTCCAACTTCAATGTCGAGAAAACTTCATCTCCCTGGTCGATGCAAGTCAATGTCGAGATATATATGCTCGATAACCGAGAGCAACCTTAAGCAGGTAAAGGAAGACAAAGAGGTGGTGATCTTGACCCCCGAAGAAGACATCACTACCCATGTGGAAGGGTTTCTAAGTGTTTACACTTACCCTTTCATATTGGGCCCTATTGATCCCGTTATCATCGACTTTTTCCGTCAATATAAAATAACTCTAGGTCAGATCCATCCCTCGTTTTGGCAAATTGTCATTCTGCTCCAGTTCTTCGCGAGCAAAGTTGAAGGGCTGTCTTTCACCCTCGACCATCTCATCAGGTTGTACAACCCTCGTCTCTATCCAGGCAGGTTAATAAATCTTCAGTGTCGGGCTACCAAGGTATTGTTTTTGAGCATAGACGAGGACAAGGATCGAGGGTGGATGGGCCGGTTTGTTCGAGTGAAGACTTTCGACCTAATCTCGACCAAGAAGATGCCATTTCTCAAGAAATGAAATATGAAGCGTAAGTATAATCCTGACTACAGCTTCCATTCATTGTTTTGTTTCCTTTGATTTTTTTCATCGATATTCTTTCCTATGATATAGCGGTATCTTGGATGCCCGGTGAAATTCCTAACCTCGCGAGCTAGGTTCAGGACCTGGCCTCAACCTCTTCGTATGCCGAACACTCATAGCGTGATTTGGCAAAGGGTCGATGGAGGCCAAAAATCATGGTAAGCCCCTTTTTACATATTTGATGATCTTCGCTAAAATATTTCTTTTCATACTCACTTGGTTTCCTTTTATGCAGGCCTCGGAGAAAATGTTGTCATGAGGGCCCTGTCTGGGGAGGAAGAGGTGTCTCCCCCGGCTCCGAAACCGGTGAAGAATAAGAAGAGGAAAAGGGTCTCGACCTCCGAGGACCCAAAGCCCAAGAAAAGTAAGGCTCGTAAGCTAAAGAATGATATTGTCTCTATGCCTGCTGATGTAGCTCAACGATTAAGAGAGGAAGAAGAAGTAGATGAAGATGATGGCTCCGAGCTAGTTCATCGAGTGAAGAAAAACATCGAGGTCCCAAAGGCCGCTGAGTCTGTGAGGGTTGAAGAGAGTCAGCCTCGAACAAAAGAGATCTCAGAAGAGGGCCTGAGCAAAGTCCCCGAGTCATTGGAGGTTGAAGACGTCTCCCACAGAAATGAGCAATCGGTGGGTATGCCTGAAGGGGCTAGCTCAAAGGCCCTTCGAAATGAAGAGAACGCCCCAAGTGACTTGCTTGGGGCAATAGAAATTGGTGATTCGCCGCCCCTCCCTACATTTTCTAGAGTGACAATTCATGAAGCCCAGGGCATGGGGACCCTCGATGTGGAAGGAGCCCACGGAGGGGAGTACCTTTTCCATGGTTGTTTTAAAGGAGTTGAAGATGCTACTGACCTAAGTGAGTCATCGAGTATATTTGATGAGGCCCAGCGACTCCTGAGTCGGGTAAATCTCAAATCTCCTCATTGATATCTCACTTGTATTTATTTCTTCTTATCTAATTTTCTTTCTTCTTTCTACATAGGCCTTGACACTCTATCAGGACGCATTTTCCAAATCTCGAGCAGATCTGAGCCGATGCGAGGCCGATCTTCGAAGGCTCACGGAGGAGAGAAATGCCTTCAAACTTCTTAGAGGCAAAAGGAAGAGGAGATCAAGGACCTCCGAGCCGAATTAGCCACGACTCATAAAAGGCAGGCTGACCTGATTGAGTAGGTAATGAAAATCTTAGAAGCTCAATGTATCAGTTCGGGGATGATGACTAACACTTTGATTTTATAGGTTCAGCAGAAGGCCGAAAAAATTGAACAGCTCCGTGAAGAGGTCAACATGATGAGGGCGGAGACCTTGGGGTGGAAACAAAATATGGACCGCCTTGCTTCAGAGAAAGATACTGCTCAAGCCCAACTATCATCGGTCCAAAGTCAACTTCAAGGCATGAAAGAGGAAAGCTCAGCCCAGGCTAAGAAAATATAGGAGCTCGAGGCTCGGTTGGACGCCGAACTTGCAATGTCTAAATCTAGGGCAGAAAAAGTATAGGCCGAAGCGGAGGCGATCGTGGCCGTCTACCAATCTGACATTGAAGCTGCTCAAGCCCAAGCAAGAGAATCTATTGAGGTCACACAAAATCGAGGCTTTTGGGTCACCGAGCATGTCAAGTGCCAGTCTCGAAGAGAGACTCTTGAGGAGATTCAAGCTCGTGGATTTAACCTTGTTGTCGAGATCGAAAATGCAAAAGAGCTTAAGGTTGAAGCCAAAGTGTTGCTCTCTTCTGACGATGATGATTCTAGGAGTGTGAGTGGATCCAAGAGCGAAGGAGATCCCGATGGCGAGGATGTAGCTCTCGAGGAAAATTAGGCACTTAGAATTTTCTTTTTTTTGAATTATTGTGTAGGACCCTGATCGGTCCTTGTAAATATTTTCATATGTATAAAAGATCTCTTTTCTTTCTAACTTGTCTTTATTTCAATTTCTGCATCATGCAAATTCTGTTTTGTCTATGCCTTGTGAAAATTTTGTTCATGAGTACAAGGCTTAGTCAATTTGATCGAAGTCGGACTAATGTAGTCTTTGTAATCGAGTGAGTATTTACTCGGACTCGAAGTAGGGTGACCCTTAGGTTTTAGTTGACTGAGGATGACTTCTCGAACTCAAAAAATAAAATGGCCCTTAGGCTCTTGAATTAGGCCAATATGGCCTTAAAAGAATGGTTTTTCCCCTTTTCGGCTTAAAAAGGTAATCATATAAGAATTTGTTGTGCCTTAACATGAGATAAATTTGTACCCATTAGGGTTTTCGAGGGTTAGTGTTATCGAAACCCTTTGCTTCGTTACGCCTTAGCATGAATAAACTTGTTCGGTAGTTCGAACAATTCGATACCCCTTAGGGTTTTCGAGGATTGATATGATCGAAACCCTTTATAAATTTGCCGAGGGTAGACTTTTAACCCGGTTTTATGAAAAAGAAGGCCTATTTTATTACGGAATTCGGACGTCTCCGAACCGTGTTAGTTTGGCCGTAGTCTTTAATTTGAGATTTGTCTCTAGGGCTTGTTTCTCAATTACATTCCGAACTTGTTCGAAATGTTAGTCCCCGAGTGGGTATAAAATCGAGCGTTGCCTTTTTAAGGTCTTACGATCTCGAGAGCTTAGTAGTTCGATTACATCGATTTTTCGGACGATAGTCCCCGAGTACAGGGTAATTTGTTTGAACTTCAGTTGTGATCGGCCTTTAAGCCTATTTCCACAATAGACCAAAAGTAAGAAATTGTAAAGTAAAATTTTCTCTAATGAATGAAATATTTGGCAAAGAAAAAATACTTCTCTCAATAGATTATACATGCGTACATATTTGTCTTTAGGGCTCGAGTAATCTACATGGGCACGGTTTGTTTGACCATTTGGCCCTTACAAAGTTATACCTATCGAGACCCTGTTGACACGAAGTACCTTCCTTGTAACAAAGTTAACATCCAAGGGTGATGCCTCCCAGTATTCGAGGTTGATTGTAAAAAAGCCTTGGATACTTTTGAATTGCCTCAAGATAGTACAAATAATGGTTGTTTCATTTAAAACCTCACCGAAAAACCCCACTTGGGACTAAAACCGGTCCAAGGGAAAAAGAGTGCAACACATGCTTTAAAACCTAAGGATTTTGTGTTGAATAATTCCTCGATGTCTTTGATCGGACACCTGCAACTGGTTAGTATAAAATACAAATGAAAATGGAGAAGGTCGTACCTTAGCAGTAATATAGTTTGAGGAGTGATATGTTCCAATTATTTGGTAATTTCTCGTTGTCAATCATTCCAAGTTTATAGGATCCTTTTCCGACGATATCAAGGACCTGATACGGTCCTTCCCAGTTCAGGCCAAGTTTTCCTTCATTTAGGTCCCGAGTATTAATGATGACATTTCTTAAAACTATGTCCCCCAGTTTAAAGTGTCGAAGATTGGCTTTTCAGTTGTAATACCTCTTGATTCACTATTTCTGTGCGACCATACAAACGAGGGTGGCTTCTCGCTTTTCATCTAGCAGTTTGAGACTCGTATTCATAGCCTCGTGGTTTGACTCTTCCGTTGCATACCGAAACCTGAAGCTACGTTCCCCGACTTCGACCGGGATCAGAGCTTCGGCACCGTACACTAAAGAGAATGGTATTGCCCCCGTACTGGATTTCGACGTTGTTCGATATGCCCAAAGGACCTCGGGCAATACTTCTCCCCATTTTTCTTTAGCTTCGTTCAATCTTTTCTTTAGATTTTGGATGACGGACTTGTTTACCGATTCGGCCTATCCATTCCCACTAGGATGACACGGTGTTGATAGGATCGTTTTTATTTTGTGATCTTCAAAAAACTTTGTCACTTTGCTGTCGACGAATTGCTTTCCATTGTTGCATACGATCTCGACATGCATTCTGAACCGGCATATGATATGGTCCCAGATGAAGACTATGACTTCTTTTTCTTTGACTTTCTCGAAGGCCTGTGCTTCAACCCACTTAGAAAAATAATCCGTCATAAACAAAATGAATTTAGCTTTACCTAAGGTCGATGGTAGGGGGACGACGATATCCATCCCCCATTTCATGAACGGCCGTGGGGATATGACTGAGAGGAGTTGCTCTCCGGGCTGGTGGATCATTGGCGCATACCTTTGACATTTGTCGCATTTTCGAACAAATTCTTTAGTGTCTTTTTCCATATCCGCCTAATAGTATCATGCTCTGATGATTTTATGAACCAATGACTTGGCACCAGAATGGTTTTCGCAAGTGCACTCGTGAATTTCTCGTAGAACGTAGTCAGTGTCTCCTGGTCCCAAACATTTTGCTAACGGTCCATCGAACGTTCTCCTACATAGTGTTCCATCTTCGGCCAAAGTGAACCATGGAGCCTTAGTGCGTAGAGTCCTTGATTCTTTAGGATGCGATGGAAGCTTACCGTTCTTTAGGTATTCGATGTACTTATTCCTCTAATCCCAAGTTAGACTTTTGGAGTTTATCTCGGCGTTTCCTTCTTCGATTACTGACCTCAAAAGTTGTACGACAGTCCCCAAGCTAAGCTCATCATCTTTAATCGATGACCCCAAATTTGCAAGGGCATCGGCCTCGCTATTTTATTCTCGAGGTACGTGTTGTAGTGTCCATTCTTTAAATCAATGTGGAGACACTTGCAATTTGTCCAAGTATCTTTGCATTTGATCTTCTCGAACCTCAAAAGTTTTGTTGACTTGATTTACCACAAGTTGGGAGTCGCACTTGGCCTCGATGACCTCTGCTCCCAAGCTCTTAGCTAGCTCGAGACCTGCAATCATGGCCTTATATTCGGTCTTATTGTTAGTCAATTTTGAAGTTTTGATAGACTATCTAATTGTATTACATGTGGGTGGTTTCAAAATAATGCCTAGCCTGGACCCTTTCACGTTTGAAGTGTCGTTAGTGAAAAGGTTCCACACCCCCGATGATGTCCACGATTTTAATAATAGTTCCTTTTCGACCTCGGGTACGAGGGCTGGCGTGAAGTCAGCCAAGAAGTCTGCCAAGATTTGAGACTTGATGGTCATTCAAGGTTGACAGTTGTTATCGTATCCGCTGATCTCGATGGCCCATTTGGCCAATCGGCCCGAGAGCTCGGGCTTGTACAAAATGTTGCAAAGGGGGTAGGTGGTTACAACACAAATTGGGTGACGTTGAAAATATGGTTTTAATTTCCTAGAGGCTCTTATTAAAGCAAGCGGTAATTTTTCTAAGTGTTAGTACCGGGTCTCGGCTTCACCTAAGGTCCGACTAACATAATAGATAGGAAATTGCGTACCTTGATCTTCTCGAACTAAGAGCTCACTTACCGCTATCTCCGAGACCGCTAAGTACAAGTAAAGTTGCTCGTCCATCTTTGGGGTGCGAAACAATGGTGGGCTCGACGGGTATCGTTTGAGTTCCTCTAAAGCCTATTGACATTCTGGGCCCATGCAAAATTGCTCTTTATCTTAAGTAGTAAGAAGAACCAATGGCTCCTATCTGAGGACCTTGAAATAAATCGACCCAGGGCGGCTATGCATCATGTTAACCTTTGTATAGCCTTGACATTGTCAACAAATGTGATGTCTTTAATTGCCTTGATTTTATCGGGGTTGATTTTGATCCCCCAATTTGATACCATAAAGCCGAGGAACTTGCCCGAGTCGACCCTGAATGCATATTTCTCTGGGTTAAGCTTCATGTTATACTTTCTTAGTATGTCGAAGGTCTCCTGCAAATGTTTCAAATGGTCCTTTGTTTGCAGGGACATAACAAGCAGATCATCAATATAAACCTCCATTGATTTACTTATTTGTTCTTCGAACATTCGATTTACTAGGCATTGATAAGTAGCACCAGCATTTTTTAATCCAAACGACATTATATTATAGTAATAGGTGTCGTACTTAGTGATGAACGAAGTCTTTTCCTAATCCTCTGGGTTCATCTGTATTTGATTTTACCCAGAGTAGGCATCGAGAAAACTAAGAATCTCGTGGTCGGCCGTGTATCGATCATGCGTCCATATTCGACAAAGGAAAGGAATCTTTAGGGCATGCCTTGGTTAGATCCTTATAGTCTACACACATTCTAAGTTTGTTTCCATTTTTAGGGACTACAACTACATTTGCTAACCATTCAGGATATTTTACCTCCTGAATGGACCCTATATTGAGAAGTTTCATTACCTCGCCCTAAATGAATGCATGTTTTACCTTGGACTGAGGTCTTCTCTTTTGTTTCACCGGGCGGAACGTCGGATCCAAGCTTAGTCGATGCGTAGTGATCTCCTGTCATATCTAGGTGGGACCAAGCAAAATAATTCATGTTATTTAAAAGGAATTGAACAAGTTTTTTCCTAAGCTCGAGAGTTAACCTCGTGCCCAAGTATACCTTTTGATCGGGCAAATGCTCGATCGATGTGATTTGTTCCAACTCTTCGACCGTTGACTTCGTTGCATTGGAATCATTGGGGATTACGAAGGTTTGAGGTATCATATAATCATCATCCTCGAAAGCTTCATACTCCTCCGATCGGGCCGAGGCTAGCAACTGTGGTTGCTATTTGACTTCTTATTTCCCATTCAATTCCAATATCTTTGTCGATGACAGCACTAATACTGGTATTACCTCATCGATTACAAACATTTCCTTGGTGGCGGGTTGTTCACCATACATCGTTTTGATTCCTCCTGATGTTGGGAATTTCAAGACTTGGTGAAGCGTCGAGGGCACTGCTCTTATATTTGAATCCAAGGCCTTCCGAGCAGCGCGTTGTACTCATGTCACCTTCGATCACATGGAACTTTGTTTCCTGGATAGTCCCAGCCACGTTCACTATTAGAATGATTTCCCCTTTGGTGGTTTCACTTGCCATGTTGAAGTCGTTAAGTACCCGAGCTACGGGCATGATCTGATCTTGGAGGCCTAGTTGCTCTAAAACCCTTGATCGAACAACATTTGCCGAGCTACCTGGATCAATCAACACATGCTTAATTTGAATTTCATTCATAAGGATAGATATTACTAGTGCGTCATTGTGAGGTTATTCGATCTCTTCTACATCCTCGTTGTTGAAAGACAAGATTTCTTCTGGTAAGTAGTCCCGAGTTCATTTTTTCCCTCGTGATTGTCGCTTTGGTGCATTTGAATACCGGTCCTTGAGGGATATCGACCCCACCAACGATCATATGAACTATGTGTTGTGGCTCTTCTTGCTCGTTCTGCCTATTCACATCTCTTTTTTTGAAGTGATTCTTGGCTCGATCACTTAGTAATTCTCCAAGGTGACCCTCGTTGAATAGACGGGCTACCTCCTCTCTCAACTGTCTGCAGTCTTCGGTTCTATGACCATGGGTACCATGGTATTTGCACATTTGATTAGGCTTTCTTTGAGCTAGATCGTTCTATAAGGGTCTGGGCCATCTAGTATCCTTAATCCGACAAATGGCTGATACAATACCTGATGCATCGATGCTGAAGTTGTATTCTGATAGTCGAGGTGCACCTTTGGACCCAGCATCTCTATCAAAACCACTTTTTCTCATAAGCCCCCGGGAACACTGTCCTCGATCATTCCTTCTATCATTCCGTGTAGGGTTGCGTCCAAACCTGTTATTTCTTCGATCTCCACTGTATGGCTGGTATCTATCTCTATTCGACCGTGGTTCCCGATAGACATCCCATTTAATTCTGTCCACGGGCATGTTGGGATAAATCGAACCAATTGGAGTTCCCAATTGATCATCTTCGACCGTAATCTTTGACTAATACCGATTATGTACATCGGCCCAAGTGACAGCTGGATATTCAATCAAATTTTGCTTCAACTGTTGTGAAGCAATGGAGCTTTGAGTGTTGATACCTTACATAAAGGCTTGAACAGCCCAGTCATCGGTGACTGGAGGCAAATCCATTCTTTCCGTTTGGAACCGAGATACAAATTCCCTGAGAATTTTGTTATCCTTATGTCTTACCTGGAAGAGGTCTGATTTCCTTGTTGCAACTTTAATGGCTCTGACGTGGGCTTTCAAAAAAGAATCTGCGATCATAGCAAACGAATCAATAGAGTTGGATGGTAAGTTATGATACCATATCATGGCACCTTTAGATAATGTCTCCCCAAATTTCTTCAATAGAACAGATTCAATTTCATCATCTTCTAAGTCATTCCCATTTATTACGCATGTGTAAGAAGTGACGTGCTCATTTGGGTCGGTGGTCCCATTGTATTTGGGGATTTCTGGAATATGGAATTTCTTAGGAATAGGCTTCAGAGCCGCACTTGGAGGGAAAGGCTTCTGCACGAACTTCTTCAAATCCAAACCCTTTATAACTGGGGGTGCCCCCGGTATTTGGTCAACTCATGAGTTGTACGTTTCTACCTTTTTGTCACTAGCTCCAATTTGCTTTTCACCTGATTCGATCCGCTTAGTGAGCTCCTCGAGCATATTCATAATGGCGTTCGATTTCTCCGGTACATGTTCGATTCTATAAACAACTTCTTGTGATGTTTCGAGCTCTATTCTGCTTGGTGCTCGATTTTGATTTTGGAGTTGCGCTATCGCAGCTTGTTGAGTTTGCAACATTTTGAATATAATTGGAAGGCTAAGTCCACCTTCTTCTCCGCTTTGTGCGTTCTGATCGGCTGCTCGGGCATCTCTGCGGACACTATTTCTAGTGTCGACGCCCAGATTTGCATTTAAGGCAATGTGTAAACTGACATTGACGGGGTCTGTGATTGGTACTCCCTCGTGGCCTGCTTGAGGCAATTCGATCCCTAGGACGGCTACATTATCATTTTCTCCATGAAAATCGAGGTCGTTATCGGTGTGAGTGGGTACTGCCCGCGAGTTAGACATGTTGATCATGAAATCAAAAACACTCACGAGAACAAGCATAAAGTAGTGTGTGTTACTAGAATTAATACTAGGCAATCACTATTATCCTTAGCCCTATGGTGGGCGTCAAACTGTTTACCCTTAAAATTGGATAACAATTAAACTTATAATGTGGTTTTAAGGACACGTGATTTCACCGAATATCAATTGATAAATGCAAAGAGTAATAATAGAAATTAACAGTAATATAATGCAAACCAGTGTTTGAACATAATTCAGCCCTCGAGCTTGAATACCCTCGAGCTAATTTGTGCAAGAATAGTTAAAATATAACAAACTGATGAACAATGAATGTGAACTATAGAAAAGGTGTTATATTGCTTTGATATCTCAGAGTGTAAGGTGCTTACAAAATGATTAGGACCCTCTTTATATAGTAGAGGAATCCTATCTATGGTACAATTCTAACTACATAAGTAAATCTTATAATTAGCCTAAACAACTGCCTTTGATTTGATCTGTTCTGAGATTCCTGCCATGATCTTTGACGGGTCGCGGATATCTCGCTTTTCTGTTATTGTGCTTTGCTCGAAGTTTACCCTATTTGGTCTCGATCGTTGCCGGCCTCGATCTCGGCAGGCACTTCAATTCTCGAACTCGGTACCTTGTCTTCATCACTTTGGTCTACTCCACTATGAGGCTGACCCTCGATGCAAGTCTGTGGTCTCGATCAGATAGTAAAATCGGGTATGCCCGATTTTAACCATATACAAAACTCCTTACTAGAAATTTGGAGGCACTTCCTTGTGGATCGACAAAACTTTTAGTAAAAAAAGGTTGAAAATTTTACCTAATATTACAAAACAACAATTCTTTTTACCAAATAACTTTACTCCTAACTGCAATAGGTGATAAAATAAAAACATGTTTGAAATAATATTTCATTGATTTGGTATTAACAAAATAAATTGAATCAATCTCTAATCGAATTGACAGAGCTTTTGTCGCTTTGTAATTTTCTATCATGTATAATGTCATGGGCGGCTTTCCAGCCATGCCCCATAACCCCTTGGATGCGCCCTATGGCGTCCTAGCAAGCCTCCCAACGCCTAGCGCCACGGACGGCCCTGTGGTCTTGCTCGCGCCAAGTGACAAGTGCATTTGTGCCTCTGTCGTCCCACCAATATCCCTCGCCAGCGCCCAGCCGCAGGCAGATGCCAATAATGTCGCGTGCGCAGATAATGCCGCATGCACAGACCGTGATGCTAAATACAAGGTTGCTGACAACGGGCTTGTTTCTACAAGGGAGAAAACTAAGTCCTTTTCATTGTAAATATAATGCAGTTTTATTTCATGTACTTCCATTATATTCCTCTAGCTTAGTTAGGTTTAGTCTTGTAACTTTGATTTATTCTTTTTAAGCACAATTAGGGGGGATCAAGCAATCAAACTTTCTAGCAAGCAAGCAATTCTCTGTACAGGTGTCTCTCCTCCTCGACACCGCGTTGCATTTCTGTAATAGCTTTCATTAATGCAATCAAGTTTTCTTTCATTCTCAATTTTATTTTTGTTCTCTCAATTTCTCTTGACATTGGTTTTCCCGTACGGAACTTACTATCTCGTCTAGCATATGGAGGGGACCTCAATTGACGGATAGTAGCTATACTGACATCAGTTGCTTAGACTTACGACGCCCTTTCAAGGAATCTCAAGAAGGCACCGCGTAGCAGTTGGTATGAGAGCCTAAGCTCAACATCGGACGAGGGAACACATTGCTATTACCACCATTTCTGACCATGGTGAATCATGGATATGGTGTCTAAACTAAGAACTAGCCTAGTGCAAAGGTTGGACGACCTAGATCGCAGAGTACTCCAGGCCGAAGTTTACAGAGAAAGCATCAGTTGCGATTTTGAGGGAGACCAACAAATGGCAGCCATAGAGGCAGCCAAAAATTTTGGAAAATTCGAGGGACTCCAACAGGAGCGTGCTGAGGATTTAGCCTACAGGGCATAAGAGGCAAAAAGGGTGACTGCCATGTAACAAACGATAGACAACTTGACAGGCCAGCTCAATGTTGCCAATGTTGGTTTACAAGGCTTGCTTCGAGGAGGCGAAAACCAAATCGGGGGGTGTTATGAACCTCGCTCCCGCGACACAAAAATGGAAAATTCTTAAGCCAAAGCCATACAGTGAAGCTCGGAATGCCAAAGAAGTGGAAAACTTCATCTTTAACATCGGACAGTACTTCGATGCCGTGGGTGGCCTAGAAGAAGCTAAGAAGGTAGCAACTGCTGCCATGTATCTTCAGGGTGATGCTAAACTTTGGTGGCAGGTGAAGTACGAAGCCATCAGGGCCGGTGAAGATGCTCTCGAGACATGGGCAGAACTGAAGGCAGCCATACACCTACAGTTCTTCCCTAAAAATGTTGAATACAATGCAAGGAGAAATCTACGGGAGCTCCGCCAGACTAAATCAGTGCGGTTTGCGGGAATTCTCCGTGCTCATGCTGAACATACGTGACATGGGGGACAAAGACAAACTCTTCACTTTCTTGGAAGGGTTGAAACCTAATGCCCATATGGAGCTGCAAAGACAAAAGGTAGATACCCTACCCAAGGCGATCCAAGTAGCTGAATGCCTTGGAGACTATCAAGTGGAAGCTCGGAAGGATAGGCCTCAACCGCCTGCCTGAGCGGGATACAAAGGGGGCCAACCTAGAATTGGTGGCCCTAGCAGAAGTAGGGGAGATCGGAGTGCAACCAAATATAAGGCTCCCTCCTTAGGTAGCAATAGTGTTACGCCAAACAACAATGATCGGGGAAGAAAGCCCCTTTTAGGATGTCATCATTGCAGCGGACCACATTGGAATAGTGAATGCCCATATTCACAGATGAACACCCATCAAGCTTTTGATGATGGGACAGATGATGACATAGATGATGCGGACCAGACTGAACCAGTAGGTACCTTCAATGCAATTGTTGGCTCTATTTTTGAGGCCTTAGCGGAAACCAATGCTGGTATTCGTAAGAAGAAAGACCCCTGTCCAATCACCAAGAAAGGGAAAAATAAGGCAGATGAGAGGACTCCTCTTAAACAAGAGAGGACTCTAATATTCGTCGAGATGAAGGTAAATGGCAAGCCCATTCGTGCGATGATAGACATCGGTGCTACCAAGAACTACTTAGCCTCGACTCAGGTGGAGCACCTTGGTCTAGTTGTAGGAAAGGGTAGAGGTCATGTCAAGGCTATCAACTCACATCCTCAGCCAGTGGGTAGAATAGCCAAAGAGGTGTAATAACCTAATTTTTTTATTTATACTTATTAATTGTGCAATTAGAAAACAATTTAATTTGTAGCTATTGGATCAAATACTAAGCTACTGAAAAAGAATTTACTATAATATATTAGTGTATTAGAAATTAAATTTGCTAATGGTCTAAATTGTATATTATATATTATTGGTGGTAAATTAGATAACTAGGTTGAGTGTTTCAAAAAAAAAAATCTAATGGGCCTAGCTCCACCTTTTAAACCACACTTGCCATATACTTGGGAATTAAGTACTATGGTCTTATTTATTGAAAAAAAAAAAAAAAAAAAAAAAGAAGAAGAAGAAGAAGAAGAAGAAGGAGAGGGCTTTGGGATGACGGCGGCATGCAACAAACGACATAGAAGCTATTGAATTGTTTTCATTGATAATCAAATTATTTTGGAGCAAAGTATTATTGTAATCATTCTATCTTTAGCTAGCAAAGTTAAGAAAAGAAGGTCTCAGATATTGTTAAATTTTCATATACCTTTTTAATTGATTTTGGTCAATTAGTAATGAAGAAAATTTGGAATAGTTAATGATTGAGCTTTTTAGAAATTTAATATAAGGTGGGGAATCTATTTGATCAAGCCACTACCATGGAAAAAATTAATAATACTTTTATGGATGTAGTTCCTATTTCTACAACTTTTAATGTGGAGATATAATAATCATATATATCATGATTTGGTAACGATTAGGTATGTATAATAATATAAATGGTGAAAGTAAGGATTTTTACAGAATGGAGACTTGAGCCATCATTTTTAGAGTTACTGTTTTGGCTATTATATTTTCTTACACTATGTTTCTCTAATCAACCTTAATTTTCTTACACAGAATTGATTATCTTTGGGATATTAGTACCAATAATTTAATATAATATTGACTAATTAATAATGGATGGTGATACTAATTGGAATATGTATTTACCTTTAAGAATATATTATTTGAGGGTAAAATATTAAGACTTAGCTCTAAGCTTGAAAGTTAGGGACATTAAGATTGACCCTAACTAGCATAATTAACATTGTCTATCAATATTTTGTATAGAGTGAGGCTATTGAAGACTGTTTGGTTGGTATTCTTGATGTTGCAAGGTTGGGAAACATGTTATTAGCAAGATAAGTAAGACTTTAAGCTTTGATACTTGCTTTTCTAAAACCCGTTTTGAAAGTGTGTTTTCTCTGCCTGATCCATGTGTTAGGACAAGCGTGCGCTTGGTAGAGTCGGTGGTCTTAGACTAGCCGAAAATATATTATTTTATGAAAAAAATATTATTTTATAAGTTGTTTGATAGTGTGATACGGCTGTGCGCCATGAGGTTGAGTCTTATAGTTTGATTCGGTTGTGGCCATGGTGTTGAGTTTGATACGGCTGTGCGCCATGATATTGAGCTTGATATGGCTGTGCGCCATGATATTGAGTTTCATACGGTTGTGCGCCATGATGTTGAGTTTGATACGGTTGTGCGCCATGATGTTGAGTTTGATGCGGTTGTGCGCCATGATGTTGAGTTCGATATGGTTGTGCGCCATGATATTGAGTTTGATACGGCTGTGTACCATGATGTTGGGGCATTGTGCATGCCTTTGTACGTCACCCGAGAATTGTGTATGCTTCTTGATATATTTGGGGCATTGTGTATGCTTCAGTGAGCATTGTGTATGCTCTGTTACATATTTGAGGCATTGTGGTATCGTTATGGACTCGTAGGTGTGTTGCTAAATTTCTTTCACTGCAATTATGATAAGTTCCTAGTGGGTACTCTTGTTAGTTAATTCTTAACAACTCCGCTGATAGACATATATTGAGTTATTGTATAATTATCATATTTACTATATCATTCGTGTTGTGGTGTATTTGTATTTTCCAACACTTATTCTAGAGGTATTTAAAGTGGCAGGTCGAGGATCTTACTGGGTTATATTTACATATAAATCACTCCTTACCTACATCTCTATGTAGATACTGTTGCGGGAGATAGAGCTAGTGGTTGACGAGTTTGTTCGAGTGAATCCTATTGCTGAGGTGAGTCACCGCATTGTTCGTGGAGGCTTTCGTTTCAGACTTACCTAGCTCGTGTTAGTTATTTTCTTTTTCTTTGGGGTTTGCATACCCGTCAATAAACTCATGTTACTCTGTTAGATGCTCCATAATCTTAGTGTGAGATTTGGGCTAGAGTTTTATTATTTGAGTGATTGTTGGTTTTTCTATCGATTGACTAAGATATTTGGGCGATAATCATTTCCTCTTTAATTATTAATAATACTATTAGGCCTGCATTTTCTTCTCTCAGTATTTGTGTAAATGATTAACCGTTAGAGAAAGTGGTTCGCCTGGAAAGTAGTGTTAGCTGGGTGTCAGTCATGTCTAGGGGGTAGTTTGGGACATGACAAAGTTGGTATCAGAGCTTAGGCTTTAAGTCCCGGGCCATGGAGCAATATTTGGTAGAGTCTTGTTCATGGGTATGTAGACATCCATACTTATGACCTTGAGGCTATTGAACATCTAGGATGTTTTCCCTTCTTTCATTCCTTATTCGTGTCTTGAGATGAATCAAATCAAATCGTGAGATATCCTTTTCGCAGATGTTAGGATACGCATATCCTCATCTGTTGAATAACACTAGAAGTTTGAAAGTATGTATGCAATTACGAGTTGCCTTAGGTACATGGGATAATATGTGCATATGCTATTTCCGGGAATGGAAAGGTTATAAAATTTTGGGATAGTTTTATTTCGAAAGAGACCTATGTCAAATTATTTAAGAAGTTTGGGAGTTAGTAAAATTTTGTTTTGTAAACATTGAGAATCCGTGTGAAAGGTAATGTGGCATAAGGATATAGTTTTTCCTAAGAGTGACTTATCAACATTTGAGGTTATAAATTCAAATTGAAGAGGAAAAAAAAGGTTAAGCTGGAAAGTAAGAAGTATAATAGCTTAGCCATATTTAGGTTGTTGGGCTTGGTAGTGAAGATACTTTGAGAAAAGTGTTTATACAGTTCTTATTTTAATTTCTCTTGATTTAATTCCTTATTATTAGTAATATTATGTTGTGCATATTATAGGAGTGATTGAGGCATGATTGTACATAGTTCAAAGGCATTGAGTATGAACATGAAAGTGGCAGTATATGATACATAATGTAATCATGATGGATATCTGTGGGTGAATTTCAGTTTGTGAGAGAGAATAAGACTCAAGTATGAGGCTTAATACACCAACAGAGAAAGAGGTCGAATAAACTCAATACACACGAGCATGATTAACTATTAAGGTAAGGGTAAAATGTATAGTGCTGAGATTGCCATATACCATGGTTAGAATAGATGAACCATAAATGAAGTTTGAGGTATGATTGGTGTGATTCAAATTTAGCTTTTAGCTTGAATAAGAATCTTGTTGTAATAATATTATTTATGTAAGAAAATCAAATGTGGATGTTTGGGTAAATGAATGAAAAGAAATTGGCAAAACTATGGTTAGTAATTATAATATGCATAATAATGCAATTTTATTGATGAACACTTTGTGTATTCCTCAGGGCATCCATTTATAGAGATGGTATAATTTATATCTCTGGATCAAGTTGGACTCATTTTGTGGAATTCAGCCTTTTACCTTAATAATCTTGGAACATGAGTTAAAGACGTATAAGGTGATCATAATCCAAGTGAAAACGTCTTCATATTAAATTCCATTATTATCGTATTGTTTTCATTATTGGGGATAGAGATAAAACAAATTTGGTATATTTGTATGCTTTTATTACTCTGGTTCTCCATCCTAGTTTAGGTGATAACTTACAAAAAAATGAATTTTACTATGAAAAATAATTAGTTGAACGATTTTGTCAACATACATTGTGTTCGATAAAATATATGTTTGAAGAAGATGAGCAATATGTTATAAGATGATATAGTATATGAGGATAAAGAAAGGATTTGAGTACTTAGATGTACCATCTGTGATTTCAACCCAAGTGGGGGAGTCTACTATTTTTGACTGATCTATCTACCATGTCTAGACACAGTTCAGAGTCGAAATACACTTAGCATAGTTGAGTTTGAGGTTGTCTTGAGATTCAATTGGGCAGTGTCGTGTTGCTTTATGTTGTATTTCCATGATTTTTATTTATTTATTTTTATAGAACCCTCTATTTTGTTTGGACCCGTTATTGAATATAAAAGATTCACTTAGTGTGCTTATAGCAAAGCTATCTCGCCACCAAAAGTTTTATATATGAGAAAGTAAAGAGTATGTGTTGCGTTTAACCTTTTAATTGGGCCAGTAGAGTTGAGTAACCGACTATTGAGTCAACCTTAATGGTTAAAGAGTTTCTAAATGTGAGTTCAGAGGACTTATCGAGTATACGACTTATTCAGGATATAGACTAAATAAAAACTTGGTGTATTTTTATTCTATATTATAGAATAACTCTATAGGATCAAAGGAATTAAAAGAAAAAGTTGTGAGACTTCGAGGTTAGTGATTGGCTTTTAGAAAAAAAAACTCACCAGAGTCAAATGTGTGTAAACCTGTGGTAAGTGACTTGTGAAGATTGATACTCGATAATCTATACAAAAAAAAAAAAAAAAAAAAAAGGGAACTTCAGTCACTCGAACAAAGGTACCTAGATAGGGAGTTATTTTTGGAGGTTGACAATTTTAAATTCAATGATCTTGTATAGTCATGCCTGCACATTATTATAGAGGCAGCCCATTAAGGTAAACATGGATTAGATTAAGTCGTTAATAATTGAATGGTTAAAGGGTAGCTCATTTGTATTTTAGGTTGGACTAAAGTGTAGTGCTAAAGCAATATTCCTTTGAATTTATACTGGAAATGGGTTACAGAAATTTATATAAAAAACTATCCTGATTACGAATTAAGTTGCACCAAAAAACTGACCGGCTATAGGACATACGAATTGTTTCTTATGTGTAATTAGTTGCAAGACTTCATTGTATATATAGTTGAAGACGTCACTGGTTTCTCTTTGTTGGAAGGGCAACTGTATATCGGAGCATATATTTCTAAATAATAACTTGAAAATAGTATACCTTTATAATTACTTTAATGTTCAAAGTGTTCTTTGACCATGGTAACTACTCTATATGAAACAGGCGGAGACCTTACTTAAGAGATTTAAGTGTGAATTTGCTTATTACTAGTACAATTAGGACTGTATATGAAAAGAAAATATTTAACTGAACTGATCATTCATCTCGATAGGGTTGAAGTGAAAAACAATTAGAATGTATAAGAATTTGAGGGCAAGATTGATAGAAAATTTGATGCGACAATTAGACCCTATGTGTTGATGCCCACAGGTTGTAATAGTGTTGATGTGCATGTTCACACCTTACCTTTGTGCTATGTTATTGTTTATGTTCTAGTTTTGTAACTGTTGCAAGATGGTATGGGATCGCTTGGTACCCCATCGGTATGTGAAGGTACGGAGTCGCCTGGAACTCCATAGTATGTAACTATGACTATGGGGTGGTGTTGTTAGCTGTTAATAGACATGTATAAAAATAGCATTAGTTCTGGTTACATGAGAGATAAGGTGGGGAATCTATTTGATCAAGCTACTGCCATGGAAAAAAATAATAATAATTGTATGGATGCAGTTCCTATTTCTACAACTTTTAATGTGGAGATATAATAATCATATATGTCATGATTTGGTAAGGATTAGGTATGTATAATAATATAAATGGTGAAAGTAAGGATTTCTACAGAATGGAGACTTGAGCCATCGTTTTTAGAGTTACTGTTTTGGCTATTATATTTTCTTACACTATGTTTCTCTAATCAACCTTAATTTCCTTACACAGAATTGGATTATCTTTGGGATATTAGTACCAATAATTTAATATAATATTGACTAATTAATTATGGGTGGTGATACTAATTGGAATATGTATATACCTTTAAGAATATATTATTTGAGGTAAAATATTAAGACTTAGCTATGAGCTTGAAAGTTAGGGACATTGAGATTGACCCTGACTAGCATAATTAATATTGTCTATCAATAATTTGCATAGAGTGAGGCTATTGAAGACCATTTGGTTGGTGTTTTAGATGTTGCAAGGTTGGGAAACATGTCATTAGTAAGGTAAGTGAGACTTTAAGCTTTGATACTTGCTTTTTAAAAACCCGTTTTGAAAGTGTGTTTTCTCTGTCCGATCCATATGTTGGGACAAGCATGCGCTTGGCAGAGTCGGTGGTCTTAGACTAGCCGCAAATATATTATTTTATAAAAAAAATATTATTTTATAAGTTGTTTGATAATGTGATACGGCTGTGTGCCATGAGGTTGAGTCTTATAGTTTGATTCGGTTGTGGCCATGGTGTTGAGTTTGATACGGCTGTGCGCCATGATATTGAGTTTGATACTGCTGTGTGTCATGATATTAAGTTTGATACGACTGTGCACCATGATATTGAGTTTGATACGGCTGTGCGCCATGATGTTGAGTTTGATGCGGCTGTGCGCCATGATGTTGAGTTTGATGCGGTTGTGCGCCATGATGTTGAGTTTGATGCGGCTGTGCGCCATGATGTTGAGTTTGATGCGGCTGTGCGCCATGATGTTGAGTTCGATACGGCTGTGCGCCATGATGTTGAGTTCGATACGGTTGTGCTCCATGATGTTGGGGCATTGTGCATGCTTTTGTACGTCACCCGAGCATTGTGTATGCTTTTTGATATATTTGGGGCATTATGTATGTTTCAGTGAGCATTGTGTATGCTCTGTTACATATTTGAGGCATTGTGGTATTGTTGTGGACTCGTAGGTGTGTTGGTAAATTTCTTTCACTGCAATTATGATAAGTCCCTAGTGGGTACTCTTGTTGGTTAATTCTTAATAACTCCGCTGATAGACATATATTGAGTTATTGTATAATTATCATATTTACTATATCATTCGTGTTGTGGTGTGTTTGTATTTTCCAACACTTATCCCAGAGGTATTTAAAGTGGCGGGTCGAGGATCTTACCGGGTTATATTTACGTATAAACCACTCCTTACCTACATCTCTATGCATATACTGTTGCGGGAGATAGAGCTAGTGGCTGACGAGTTTATTTGAGTGAATCCTATTGCTAAGGTGAGCCCTGCATTGTTTGTGGAAGCTTTCGTTTCAGACTTGCCTAGCTCGTGTTAGTTATTTTCTTTTTCTTTGGGGTTTGCATACCCGTCAATAAACTCATGTTACTCTGTTAGATGCTCCATAATCTTAGTGTGAGATTTGGGCTAGAGTTTTATTATTTGAGTGATTGTTGGTTTTTCTATCGATTGACTAAGATATTTGGGCGATAATCATTTCCTCTTTAATTATTAATAATACTATTAGGCCTGCATTTTCTTCTCTCAGTATTCGTGTAAATAATTAAACGTTAGAGAAAGTGGTTCGCTTGGAAAGTGGTGTTAACTGGGTGTCAGTCATGTCTAAGAGGTAGTTTGGGATGTGACAAAAGGTACCAATGAAGCTTGGCCCTTACGAAGGAAAATTCAACCAGCGAGTGGTGATCATAGATGACTTCGAGTTGATAGTGAAATTCTTAAGGCAAACCAACACCATGCTTGTACCGTATGCAGACATGCTACTGATGCTGGGAACAAACAGGGTCAACCCCTGCATTATCCCATGCATGCCCATGAAGATGGCCGTTGAGAATATCCCAGTCTTGCAGTTGAAGAAGGGGGTCAAAAGACATGAACCTACATTCCTGGCAACCCTATGCATTGAAGATATAGAACGCTCATCCGGTCCCATTCATGCACCCATGAAGGAGCTTCTACTGGAGTTTGAAGATGTTATGCCACAGGACATGCCAAAGTGACTCCCCCTAGGCGCATTGTAGACCATGAAATTGAGTTGATGTCGGGCGCAAAGCCACCTGCTCGGGCGCCTTATAGAATGTCACAACCCGAACTCGCCGAGCTTTAGAGGCAGTTGGCGGAAATACTAGACACGGGGATCATTGTGCCCTCCAAGTCCCCATACGGGTCCCTGTGCTATTCAAAAATAAACATGATGGTAGCATGCGACTCTGTGTGGATTATCGGGCTCTAAACAAAATCACCGTGAAGAACAAGTACCATATTCCGCTAATGGCAGACTTGTTCAATAGACTGGGTGGTGCAACGGGGTTCACCAAGATAGACCTGAAGACAGGTTATTGGCAAGTTCGGACTGCAGAGGGTGATGAGCACAAGATGACCTGTGTGACAAGATATGGGTCGTACAACTTCCTGGTTATGTCGTTCGGCTTAACTAACGCTCCAGCCACATTTTGCACCCTGATGAACCAAGTCTTCCGAGAGTACATTGACGAATTTGTGGTGGTCTACTTGGATGACATTGAGGTATACAGCCAAACACTTGAAGAACACCTGGAGCACTTGCTGAAGGTCCTAGCCTGATTGCGGGAGCACGAACTATATGCGAAGCTGTCCAAGTGCTCCTTTGCTCAAAAATAGATTTGACTTCCTCGGACATGTAATCGAGGAAAGGCGAATCAAGATAGACCAACAAAAGATCCAGGCTATCACAGATTGGCCGCCGCCTAAGGATATCTACGCCTTGAGGGTGTTTCTTGGTATGCAACTTCTATCGAAAAACTACTCCCTCATTGCAGTGCCATTGACAAAACTCCTCAAGAAGGTCACGCCTTGAGATTGGGGACCCAGGCGAGCAAAGGCCTTCAATGCATTGAAAGCGGCTATGTCTAGTAGCCCCGTCTTGGCCCTCCCTGATTTGGCCAAGCCGTTCGAGGTACAAACGGATGGCTCTGACTATGCCCTTGGCAGAGTCTTTCTACAAGAAGGGCATCATGTAACGTACGAGAGCCGGAAGCTGAAGGATGCAGAGTGGCGCTATACTGCCCACGAAAAAGAATTATTGGTTGTCGTCCATTACTTATGTCTTTGGAGGCACTATCTGCTGTTAACCCCATTCGTGGTCAAGACAGACAACACAGTTGTTAGCCATTTCATGACCCAGCCAAAGCTGAATGGTCGACAAGCTAGGTTGCGGGAACTCATAGCGGAATTCCACTTCAACTTGGAGTACTAAAGTGGGAAGACCAATCATGTTGCTGATGCGCTCAGTCGGAGAGCTGATCTAGCATCAGTGTGCCCACTGGCCACCCTAATAGGGAGCAAAGTAGCCACAAACATCAAAGGCTAGATACAGGATCTACTCATGAAAGATCCTACTGCACAGTATTTGGTCGATTTGGTAGGACAAGGCAAGACTTTCCAGTTCTATATAGAAAATGGTTTCCTGAAAGTGAAATCAGACCGACTTTATGTTCCTAAAGGAGGAGATCTGTAAAGACTCTTCTGGTGGAATGTCACGATACTTTGTGGGTCGGCCATCCTAGTGAAGACCGCACCATGGCATTACTTCGTCGTGCATATTATTGGCCTCAAATGGCCGATGACGTTGCTCAGTATGTGAAGACTTGTCTAGTATGCCAGAAGGACAAGTCAAATTGTCTGACACAAGAAAAAATCTTGGAACCACTAGCTGTCCCAAAGAGACCTTGGGAAAATGTTTCCCTGGATTTCATCACCGAATTGCCCAAGGACAGAGATCTCACAACTATCTTGGTTGTGGTGGATCGGTTTTTCAAGTATGCTACCTTTATTGCAGCCCCACAATACATCTCAGCAGAGGATACAGCTCGACTCTTCTTCTCTCATGTTTTCAAATATTGGGGCCTGCCTAAAGACATTATTAGTGATCGCGACTCGCGCTTCACTAGCAACTTTTGGACCCAACTCTTTAAGTGCCTCGGGTCAAAACTGAGGATAACTCAAGTTTTCATCCACAATCTGATGGCCAGACGGAGTGGTTCAATGGCACACAGGAGGAATATCTTCGCCACTTTGTAACCGGATCGCAGAAGAACTGGATGCTCAATTGTGTTTCAATTCACAAAAGAGCTCTAGCACAAACAAAAGCGCTTTTGAAATTGTTACCGGACAGCAACCGCTACTCCCATACCGTGAATGCACCAAACATGTCAAAATCTCCTCGAGCTACTAGTTTCTCAAAATAATGGAAGAAAAATTTGGAGATAGTGGGGAGCTGTCTTATCAAAGCCCAAAAGTGGATGAAGAGGCATGCTGATCAAAATCGTCGCTTTGTTGAATTCCAAGTAGGAGACAAAGTGATGGTCAAAATTCCAAAGCGATACTTGTTTGCGGGGGTCCATCGCCAATTACAAAAATACATTGGACCCTTGTCCATTGAAAGGCGCATTGGGAAAGTTGCATACCAGGTGGATACCCTAGCATGGTCGAAAATCCATCCTGTCTTCCATGTCAGTCTTCTGAAACCTTTTCAGGAATACATGGAGGATCCTTCACGGAACCAACTCACAATACCAAGTATTCAAGGCCCTAATTCAACGAGGAAAGCTATTCTTGATAATAGAGTGATTCACGCCTCAAGGAAAGATCACCAATAGTTTTTGGTGAAATGGCAGGGCTTTGATGCAGAGGAGAATACTTGGGAGAGGGGAACAAACCTCAAAGCCTTCAAGAGCCTAATTGATGATTATCTTGCAAGTAAGGCGTCGAGGACGTCGCCAACTCAGGTAGGGCAGAATGTTGGGCGGCTTTCCAGCCATGCCTCATGACCCCTTGGACGCGCCCCGTGACGTCCTAGTAAGCCTCCCAACGCCTAGCGCCACGGGCGGCCCCGTAGTCTTGGTCGCGCCACGTGACAAGCGCGCATGTGCCTCTGTCGCCCCTCTGATATTCCTCGCCAGCGCCCAGCCGCAAGCAGATGCCAACAGCGCCGCGCGCGCAAATTGTGATACCAAAGATAAGGTTGCTGACAACGGACCTGTTTCTACCTTGGAGAAAACTAAGTCCTTTTCATTGTAAATATAGAGTAGTTTTATTTCATGTACTTCCATTATGTTCCTCTAGCTCAGTTAGGTCCAATATTGTAACTTTGGTTTATTTTTTTTATGCACTATTAGGGGGGATCAAATAATCAAACTTTATAGCAAGCAAGCAATTCTCTGTACTGGTGTCTCTACCCCTCGGCACCATGTTGTTTTTCTGTAATAGCTTTCACTAATGCAATCAAGCTTTCTTTCATTCTCAATTCTCATTTATGTTCTCTCAATTGCTCTTGACATTGGTTTTCCGTACGCCGGCACTGACAATTTTGTCTAGCGTACGGAGGGGACCTCAGTTGACGGATAGTAAATGCACTGACATCAGTTGCTTAGCCTTACGTCGTCATTCCAAAGAATTTCGGGAAGGCGCCACAATAATTATGTTTGTTATTAGATACGTCTAATCACGTGACGATGTTGTTGAAATGAAGATTCATAATAAAATTGAATAAATGAACAATTAAACCCATTGTAGTAGTTATTGTTTTCTTCGTTTTGAGAGTATAAACTATATAAATTGTTCTTATTTTAAAAATAAAAAAATTATACGAATAGCTTGCCGTCGCTGTTTATTTTCTATTCTTCGTTCTTAGAATATAAACTATATAAATTTTTAACAATAAGAAAATAACTGTAAAAACTTATAGCCCAACCATGGTGGATGGGCACTTCGGGTGTTCCTCCAAGACTTCATTGTCAAATCCTCAATTGAAATGCAAACGCACCCATGGCCATGGTGGGTGTGCATATTTTTATCACCAGAATTCATGGCAAACACACTCTTAACGGGTGTTGTTTCATGATACCACATTGTGATGACAATTAGTGCGTTATGTGTGGTAAAATATAGAGCAATTGATTTATAATTAACCGGTGTGGTAATTCTTTTTTCCCTGTTGCCGGATGAAGGTCATTGCATTGCACCAATTATTCCTCCATTCGCATTCTTTTCTTTTGTTTTTTTAATTTTCAGTTTGATGTCCGATACCTATTTTACGACTAGACTAGTATGGATTCGCATCAGAAAGCTCTACTTTGGGGGTAAGGATGTACAAACCGAATCGAAAAACCGTACCAAACCGAAAAATCAAATCAAACGGATTAGAAAAATCGACTAGGTTTGGTTTGATTTAGTTTAGTATTGAGTAAAAAATACAAACCAAACCGACATATAAATATATAATTATTTATATGCGTTTAAGATTTTATATAGAATTTTCTTTAAAAAATATCAAGAAATATTTGGGATTATCTTATGGGATATAATATTTAATAGAATATGAAGTGCTCCATATTTACTAATCTTAAATAATAGGTTGTATGATCACTTTCTTTTCAAATGTTACGTACTGAAATGCATCAATCTCTTTGTTCTTCCATATTTATATGTCAATATCTATTAAATTTTTATATCTTTTTCGAATTTGAAATGGTTATTATTATTTAGGTATCATATTGATTTTTATGTTTAATTACTAAATTCGATTAAACTTGAAAGTATACATCAATGAAAAATTATTGTCGACTAAAAAAATAATTATTACATATTACTAAGAAAATTCTCCCATAAGAATATTTTAACAAATAATATGTTTTTCTTTTTAAAATTTTTACCAAATATATGTTTACTTATAAAAAATTTAATGAAGTAATTGAAGTAATACTTAAGTAATAAAAAATCCGAAAAAATCCTAAAAATCCGACAAAATCGAACCAGTCCAAACCGATAAGTTGATTTGGTTTGATTTTGATAATAATCAAACCAACCAGATTCATATACATCCCTTCTTTGGGGTAAAACACTCCCTAGTTAAGCGACTCCATTCCTAGAAAAATTTGAAATCAAATCTGAAATCTATAATTAAGAATGAATGAATACTTACACTCCACCAAAAGCGACTTAGGTGGTCATCCGCACAGTATATTGTGCTAATTCTACTTCTGTTCTGAGTTCATTTTTTTCATTTTTATTTATTTACTAACGTAAATCACTGGAAAAATGAAAAAAGAGGAGCTCATCCGTGAAATTTGAGTTCTGAAACTATGTGATGCATATCGCTGAGTGAAATTATATCCTTACAGCAAATAGGTTGAAGACAATAAGATGTCCTCTCTTGTTAACAGGTGCGCAAAACCAAGCATTTAATAAGTGATGTTGGTTGAAGACAGTATAATAATATTATATACTTCCCCATCAGTTGTTATCCTTAGAACCTGCGACGTTTGGCTCAAATTACTATACATAGACGTAAGACGTGTGTATAGAGTTGATATACACTTTAGTGTCCGTACATTCAACTAACTACTCTTTTATTATCCATACTTTCAACTCCGAACTCAAAATTCTATCAAGTAGAATGGTCTTCCCTGTACGATGCAAGCACCATTTTGCTTTTTGAGTACAGAACATGCCACTGTAAGATCATTTATTCCATTCAAGAAGTTTCATGTCTAAGTCCAAACTTCTAAATTAATGTTTAATAGAATCCCTAGGAGACTAACACATCAAGTCAAAATTCAGTTCCACTCCTCATTTGGAGGGAATCATTAAATTCCACATTCCTTGCTTGAAACAAAGAGATTGAGCACATTCACCATTCAAGCAGAGGAACTCAGGTGCAGACTTTCAGCTTACTTGTTGCTGGTGAGTCCCGTATATTGGATAAGCCCCATAGGCAGCAGCAGCTGCAGCGTACATCCCTGGGTCATGCTGTGGTGGGAATGCATACCCATAACCATCATAAAAATGTCCCCCATAGTATGGCCCAGTCCACTGGTTTCCAAAATCACCTCTCGACTGCAATATTCCATAGGTGGAGATTGAGTAATACAATCAAAGATCGAGACATGTTAAAGAATCTGGTGCATAACATCTTAATAGGTGCAATTTGTCTGAGATTACATATCAATAACCTCCCACCACCCTCAGAAGAAGGGGGGGAGGGGGGAGCAAGAAAATTGATAATATATAATATTATCAACAATATATTATTTCAACACCCTAGTGCTTTCTCAATACCGTATGCAATATATAATAGATAGTCCCACTTCTACCAACAAGGATAACTTAAAGTTTCTGTAAGTCGAGCAAATGTTGGACACTAGAATAACTATGAGAGATACAGATGCTAGCCACGGGTAACAAGAAGTTCTAAGCATTAGTTCATCTGTCCTGGAGATTTTTTTCTCCAGACATAAAATTCAAAGAAGCAACAGAGGTCATGCAACAAAAAGAATCCAGTGCAAAGCAGCTTATTTGGTTGCAGACGATTTATCATAGGTTACACATATCAAAAGCCTCTCAGAAGACGGGGAGGGAACAGTAATTAAAATTTTGATAACCTTACTGAATAATAGATATTCCTACTTCTACCGACAAGCATAACTAGGAGTTCAAGTCAAGCAAATACTGGATAATAGAGTAACTATGAGACGTGACTGGTGCTAGTCACTGCATTCATGACTTGTCCTAGGCATTTGCTCGGCTGTCTTGGAGATTCTACTTTATCCAAAGACAAAAACTTCAAAGAAGCAACAGAGAAGAGATAAAGAGGTGATGAAAGAAAGAATACCTGTTTATTTGCGGGGTTTCTTCCCCAAGAAAGACGCACTGTTTGCTTGCCAATAGAAGTTCCGTTCAGCTTCTGTAAGGCTTCCTCTGCATCATTCCTGGCATAACAAATTATGGAGATTTGTTACTGAACATTTACTCTCTAATAAGATACCTAACAAAGAGAAAACTCAAAACCAACAAGCTACCTGTTCGCGAATTGCACAAACCCACACCCTTTCCCAACTGGTATTTTTACAGAAACTATTTCACCGTACTGCACGAAAGGCTGTCTAAGATCTTCATCACTGACATTGGGGTCTAGACCTCCAACAAAAATCTATGATAATATTGATTAGCCAAAGGGACTAGAAAATTAAAAAAGAAGAAAGAAAAAAGAATGGACTAGTTAACAAACTGTTGTATTTGTAGAATCTGCATCAGGTTGTGATCCTTGAGCTGGTCCACCGTTGGAGTATCCACCTATCAAATGCAGTTAGACGCAAGTATTAAATACCATAAGAACCATCAACATGACTACCACAACATCCACAGTCATTGTTTGAAGTAACGAACCATGATCTGAAAGTTGACACTATAATTACGACAAAACAGCAAAAGAAAAACAACCAACAACCTGCAACTTATGGAAAACTGCAGATGAAGTGAAATTGGAAACACAACCTAATGTATTAATAAGGAAGGGAGCACATTAATTTACTTTCCTGCTCTAGAAAACACAAATGACTTATCAAGTTACAAGAAATCTCATTCATGCTTTCACTTTTACATGCCAAATAACAACCTGATACATACTGCCACCAACTAAAGCAATCACTTTTATCGTGAAAATTTCACCTAAAGATGACCGTTACAAACAAAGATGACAGTTGCAAACACAACCTCAAGAAAGAAGCGTGTGTTTCTTGCTAATTGGAGTGAGAAAGGAGTTCATCTCTTTTATCTCTTCTTCAAGAATTAATTTTGTCAGCTAAACCATGTAGAATGAAGAAAAACATGCATGCTTCAAGGTTGACTTTGAAGCACGATATTGCTAGGCACTTTTATGTCCAAATCATCACTCTGAAAGAGTAAACAAATATCAAAGACAAAGGGGGAAGTTGATTAGAGGAACCAAATTCAGTGACACTCTTTAGAAGTTACTAAATTAGAAAATTAAAAGAAGAAAGAACCAACTTTTGACTTCACAGCATTCGTGAAAGGAAAATGTGTAAGAACAAAGTTCCTTATCACCCTTTTTACGGTTAAAACAGCTGTAAGATGTAACTAGGCAACTCGTTTTTCTTTCCTTCACAACGGTGTGACTGTTTATTGTTCAGAAATAAAAGAAACTTGAGAGAATATCAACAACTTATGCCAGCAAAGATTTCTAAAACTACATCGGTCATTACCTTGAGAAGAATATTGTTGTTGGTATCCTGATGATTTCCGTGGTGTGGCTGCACCAATTCGCATGGGCCTGCTTGAACAATACACACCATTCATTTCAGTCATAGCTTGAGACCTCTCATTATCATCTCCAAACCTTACAAAACCATATCCTTTTGAACGACCAGTGTTGGCATCGAAGACAACTTTAGCAGCTTTAACAGAAGGATATTTTGTCGCAAAAGTTTCATGCAGTAAGGTATCAGTAACATCTGCAGCTAAATCTCCTACAAAGATGGAAAGATCAGAACCGTTGTTAGCTCGCTTGTCACCCATGCTGAATGTAGCCCAATTCAGACGGAAAGGTTGATCCACATTAGGCATTGTCATGCAAGAATATGTCTGCAGAACTTTCTCTGCAGCTGCGTGTGTGAAGAATTCCACAAAACCATATCCTTCGGAGAAACCAGTCTGTTTATTGCGAATTACCTTGATAGAGGCAACCTGCACAAACAAGAGCCATATCAGTTGACAAGAAAATCATGTGATTAAAGACTTTCAGTTCGTTCCTTTTTTTCCCCGATACGGCAGAGTCAAGTTTGGCTTGAGCCAGGCATCAATACTTGATCTCCAAATACATTATAAAATTAAAAATGGTTTTCATCTTCATGCAAGAGTTGCTGATGCTGTTTCAGGTATAAATATATCGTAAACTGCTACCAGGAATCTATGTGCTGTTATTACTTAATAGTATCTTCTTGATATTCAATTTTAACACCAGAGTGGATCAATGTTCACTAACTTGGATGCATGATTTGTCCTGTTCTTTACATGGACAAAAACCTTTATTGTGTGCTGTGTTCTCAGTATAGAGTAGCCTAATGAGCAAAAGAATGACAGGTGGAAGTGCTTTCTCAGAAGGTTCTCAATAGCATCATAGTTACATACAATTAGCATTTTTCATGGTTGTCATCCAAATTTTGCTAAACATATCGAAAAGGCAACAACGAAGAAAAAAATGACATTTCAACAAAAAAATTCTTGTGCTTTTATTTATCTCCTCACTAAACTTGCTTATTGAAGAGACATTAACAGCTGAACTTGGAAATTTAATACGTAATACATAGTTAAGATTATTATACTCCAGCAAGACCGAGTTTCTGAAAACAACCCAATTGTTCAAGGAAGATTATATTATAATCTTCTCATAACTCCATGTATTTTTAAGAAAATTCCAGCTTACATAAATAGAGAGTTTAGAGAAGCTTTGACACACCAAAGTTCGAAACTTCAAAAATGAAAATAAAATTTTATAACATGAAATTTCCAACTAACTTACCTAGAAACCTTAGACATTACAATGTTAAACTTGTACTTTTTGGCTATCTGCATTATTGTCTAGCCCTCTCAAACAACATTAATGTTAACCAGATCAGAGAGGTTATATAGAGATTTACACGATGAATCCATATGGACCAAAAAATTATGTGTATATCCTGTAGTATCTACACGAAAATTATCAGAGAGGTTATGTGTATTTACACGAAAGCATGTTTCAATTTTCAACAAGAGGAAATTTAGAATGCTGACAGCTTTCTGGATCCTAAAATTTGGATTCAGTAGCAAAAATTTCAACCTTGAACACAAGCTTTTTATAATAATCCCAAAACTAACCTCCTGCAGTCATAGAGAAGCTGCCAACTTTGAGTTCTTGACTCAAATCAAGATGCATTGTCTCCTTTATTGGAGACAACAACAACAACAACATACCCAATGATTAAACCTTACCTCTACCTGGGAACCAGGCATAGAGACTGTTTCTGGTAGGCTCCTTTATTAGGAATGATATGCTAAAATTAGAATTACTAGTAAAAATAATATAATTACCTTAATTACCCCATTTTTTAATGCAACCTGTAATTTAGCCTTAAATATGTTCTCTAGATAACATGCAGGCAAGACTATATGAACTTCGATAAATCTGCAATTTATGCCCTAATTAATAAGGAAGATAACATAGCCTAAAGCGTGGACTAAGCATGCAAACAATCTACTCCAAAATATCAACACGTCTGCCACTAATTTAAAACATGTACAATTAATTAACAAAAGGCGCAAATTTTACATTAAAACCGAGTGACGGCGGCTAGCTAGCTAGCTAAATATTCAATATATTCATTAATTAAATAAGTCTAGATTCACATTTGGCAACTGTAATTAATCAACGAAAAAACATAACACCCAAGATACATTTAGAAAAAACATGAATTACGTGTTGAAAAAAACAGAGTACCATATAAATAAGCATCTTTATGAAATGAGAAAAAATAAAAAAGAACAACCTCGTTAGTGGAAGCAAAGCAGTTACGTAGATAATCCTCATCCATCCAATTAAGAAGGTCACCGACCCAGATCGTTCGGTTCTCATTGTTGTTATTATTATTAGATCCTCCTCCACCTTGCTGCTGGTGTGGCGACGGCGAGTGAGGCGGCGGCGGGTGATGGTGGAGGAGATGGTGGTGGTGGTGTGGATGATACGGCATGTAGTGTGGCGGATAATGTGGGGCCGGCATCATTGGATGCTGCATTACCATCGCCGCCGCCGGGTACTGCATCGCTACCCAAGGCTGCTGTTGCGCCGCCACCACTGGTACAACCGTTCCCCCACTCACCCCCTGCTGTTGTGGCTGTGAAGCCGTAGGTTGTGACGGCTGCGGCGGCGGTTGTTGTTTATTTTCTTGAGATTCAGTACCGTTATTCTTCTGCATCTTTACCTCAAACAAACCCTAGAGTAAACAAAACACACGTAAAAATACACACTTTTTATTTATATAATAATAATAATCCTATAAAAATATAGAGATATAGAGTGTGTAAGTATAGGTGAATCTGAGAGAGAGAAAAAGAGGATGGAGGCTAAAAGAAAGAGAGGATTTATGGGGGAGGATGACGGGTTCAGTGAAGCCCTGTATGAATTATCAGCCGTTGGATTAAACGGTGGTCATTTAATATCTACCGTTGATTTCAGAATGTTTTGGATATATACGAACTGAATGTTGCTTACTAAATCTTTACCCAGTTCGTATAAATTTGGTCGGCCACCAGTTTTGGGTTATCATCTTTTTTGTCTTTTTTAACCTCCTTAGGATTTTACAGTTACTGATTTTACCTCTGATAGATTTTACAGTGATAGATATGACAGAAAATTATGAGTGCCATTTATAGTACTTGTAGGAATATTGTTGGATTTGACAGTCTTTTGGTAAGTAGTGACACACTACTACTATTTCACTTTTTAATTTTGTCATATAAATAAATAACACATTTCTTTTACAATTGTTTAAATTACAGATTAGTTTTACACATATTGTGCGTGGGCCTATTACAAACAATCTCTCTATCTTAAGAGAATAGGAATAAGGCATGTATTCACACTACTTTCTTTATACCTCACTCGTGAAATGACAATAAATTTTTTGTTGTTGGTATTGTTGTTTGTTTTACAGTCAATAATGAAATGTTTATTATCTATATAGTTGATAATAATAATACTCCCTCCTGTCCAAAATAAATAATTTTTTGACTTTTTCTTGTGGTCTAAAATAAGTAATTTTTCCAGATTTCAAGAATGAATTAATTATTTTTTTTCCTACATTGTCTTTGGAGCAATTAATATTGGAGTATGTGTTAGAAGTGTGTATGTGAAGAGATAATAAAGGTTAATATGGTCAATTTCATTGCTAATTAATGTTAAAAGGTGAATTTCTTAATATATGTGAAAACAACCAAAAAATCATTTATTTTGGACCAGATGAAGTAATGATTTATGCATCATTTTATCTAACATAAAATACTGCATTAATTAAATGGGTCCTTGGATTGATCATTGAATTTCAATCCATGTCTTCTGTGAGCATTAATTATTATTGATTTCTTGATAAAATCTAAAGAGATAAATCAATAGATTTGAATGATTTTAGTCAACTGAATTTTATAAGATATGCTTAGAATACTCTTACTCCTAAAAAGGTATAGAAGAATTATTAATGATATAATGCACATTCACATGCAATAGCTCTCTTTAATGACTAACACTCCAAATAGAAAAATCTATAAGTTTTTTTCTTTCCCATATTGAAAAATGCTTACTTACACTTGGTGCGTGAACCACACAAAGTAATTTAATCTCAAGAGTTATAAAGTAAATTAAGAATATGTGTTGACTTTTCTGATTTTAAAATTTTACTAACTACAATTAGAAATGGCCAACCAATGGTGATTTTCTAATCTAACGGATAAGAAATTATCAATTAGCTTTTGTGGTCTTTGATGGATGATAATATAGTTCTTTTTTTTGTTCTTTGTTTTCGTTTTAGAGGGTGTTTGGCTAAGCTTATAAGCTGGTCAAACTAGCTTATAAGTACTTTTCGGCTTATCGTATTTGATAAAGTTAAAAGTGCTTATAAGTCAAAAATAAGTCATAAGCTGTTGTGACACAGCTTATGAATTTTTAGCTTATAAGCACTTTAAGTTTGACCAAGATTTTTACTATTTTATTCTTAAAATATTCCTTTTTAAAACAAAACTCCTACATCGATACTCGCTGCCTCAAATGTTCAACCTAAATCGCCCTCCCCCACCTCTTTAAGTCTGCAATTCTCATTGACTATTTAAGATAAGCAAATTCTCTATTCCTTAGCATATTTATATTTATGTGATTGTGTATTAATCTTTGAACTGTATGTAATAAATGAGGACATATCAAATTTTTGTTGTATTGCTTTCTAAGTGTTGTGGTGATAAAAACAATGTTTGTTTCTCTTCAAATAATTTGTCCTATTTTGATTTATTTTTTACTGAGAATTTTGTCAATTTATTAATTATTATAACTAATGATTATATATTTATCATAAAATAAATTATATTTATCATAAACATTATCTTATGTAAGCACAGTTGTATTTAAAATAAAATGATAAATAGAATATTTTGTATTTGAATCGATCTGGAATCTAAAATTTTGAAGAAATTATGCCCTTATAAGTGTAAACAGTTCTAAGGTTATTTAAGCCATTTTAACATAAAAGGAGCTTATCAGCACTTTTTTATCAAATACTGCAGCAACTTAGAGCCCGTTTGGCTTAGCTGATTTATAGTAGCTAATAAGCATTAGCTGCTAAAAAATATCTTTAAGTGTTGAAACTGATTTAAAAAATAAGCAGTTACGTGTTTGGATAAAAGTGCTGAAATTAATAATAAACAGCTAAAGAATTGGGTATACGAAGAGTTTTGTTGTAAAAAGAAGTATTTTAGGGATAGAATAGTAAATATTTTGGTCAAACATAAAGTGCTTATAAGCTGAAATTTGATAAGTTGGGTTTTTGGCTTATTTTTGGCTTATAAACACTTAACTTATAAGCACTTTTAATTTTACCAAACGCGTAGATAAGCCAGTTTGACCAGCTTATAAGCTTAGCCAAACACCCTCTTATTATCAATTTCAGTATTTGTACCTAAACATGTAATTGCTTATTTATTAAATCAGTTTCAGCATTTAAAATATTTTTCAGCACCTAATGCTTATCAACTACTTCAAATCAGCTAATCCAAACGGGCTCTTAGACATGAACATATATTTCATCCTATTTTTCTCATTCATTAATAAGAGTCAGTTTGAAGCTTAAACAGTTAAATGAAAACTTTAAGGCATACTAAAATTTACACTTTACAAACCAATAAATTAAAGTAAGATAAAAACTATTTAAAGACAATTTACAAACTGATGATTTGAATCACAACAGAGATATTCTAACGACAAATATTAATTTATCTACAATCTAAGCTAAACTAGGTTACAGAAAGGAGAATAATACTACTATATCCAACTTCCAAGCCAATAAATTCAAGCACAATTACGTAAATGGATTAATTATACACATTAACTGTATAAAGATTTTCTACACAATTTGGTAATGGATTATCAGTGGCGGACCTACATTAACGTTACTCGTGCTTGAGCACCATTTTTTTTACCCACACACTAAACAAGGGCAGCTCGATGCATTAAGATTCCGCTATGCGGAGTTCAGGGAAGGGTCGGACCACAAGCTCTATTGTACGCAGTCTTAATCTGCATTTCTGCGAGAAGTTGTTTCCATGGCATTTTAAATTGAAGACTAGTAATAATATAGAAAGCTATTGATTAAACACCCAACCTTAGCAAGTAATTTTAGATTACAGGCAGTTGAGCACCCACGACGTTAAAATTCCAGACTATTCTTTTATGTAGGTCCATCTGCATGACCAACACCAGGGCTGTGGCCTGGACCTCCTTCTGAAACATTATTGACATGAATATTGTTATGATCATGAACAAAGTTGAGGTTCTCCACTTTTCTTTGGCTATTTTCTCCATTGCTTATTGTGAAGCTTTTCTTCTTCTCTGTTTTCAAGGCTCTTCCCTCACTCAATAAAATCTCATAGGAGATGATTATTAATGCTAGGAAGAGAACACAAGCACACACCCCTTTTGCTTCAGCCATTTCCCTAAAGAAACTCCTAACTCTCTCTCTCTCAATATTCTTGCTTTGGTGGGTAGGATACTTGTAGATGATTCTCCTTTCCTTTGAGGTATATATAGAGGGAGGCCACACAGGTGAATCCAGGATTTAAACTCTATGGGTTCATTTTTTAAGTTTTTTAGCATTGAACTTATTATATTTTTAGAGTTATGTGTTCTATTTTTATAATTTTAATAAATTTTTAGAAGAAATCTAAATAGCCGCCCAGTTAACCACTTAAACTAAAAATAGTCGATAGAATTATAATATATGCATAATTTATGTATTATATATGCATAATTATATATAATCAATATATAATCTATGTATATAGCTAGAAAAAATAAACAATTAATATGGTCAACTATTTCTGTAAAGATTCAAAAAATTTATATATAAATTTTAACTTTGTGTCGAAACTTATTGGTTCAAATTGAATCTGTCATTAATACAGTACATGCGCCTCTGGGCAAGGGGCTATAGTCTTAAGAGCCAAGGAGCTTTTGGAAAATATTGAAAAGAAAGAATGGATGAATTGAGGTGGCAAAGGGACGAGTTTGGTCAAATTTGAGCTAGTTAAAACGGGTCAAATTAAGGAATGGGTCATGGCTCAATCCGTGCAACATGACCCAACCTCCTCTCTCTTTTTTGTGTTAAGTTCTTTCGGTTTTACATAATTCTCCATCTCCATACATTTGATTTTGTATGTTTCGATTTGGATTACATTTTGATCTGTCGTGAGTAATACTATTTTGATGCGTTCTGACCCGATATAATCCAATAGGTATATTCGAGTTCAACCAATTAATTAGTCAAGTCAACAAATAACGAGTCATAACCTAACTCGTTATATAAACTTTACAATTTGAGCGGATTATTGAATACTGATCAGTTGATTTTGCCACTCTACCCATGATTTTATATATATTTTTGTAGTGGTTCGCAGATTCTATGAAATGGATCTCTAAAAGTTTCAGGGGAAACAGAGAGTATTCGAAATGGAACTTTGCCACCACATATGAAATAACCACTGATAAGGCAAAAGGTGTCAATTGAATATATAATCTAACTTTATCTCCTTTTTCTCTTGTTCCAATAGATATTTTTTAGATACATTATATTATTATATTGTCACCCTTCCTTGTACTAATTTTACATGTGCAAGTTACCCTAGCTAGTCCATATGCCGTGGCGCGGAGGCATGATTTCTGCTAAAGGGTTCGAAAAAGAAAAGAGTTAGAAAAATTAAAAGAAAATTGTGACTAATGGGAATTGAACTAGCAATCTTACAAAGATTTTGAACCTTCTTAACCAATGAACTATGCTTTTCAATTATATTAAAGAGATTCAAAATATAATATATACAGATACAAAACATATTTTGCCTTAATTGAGATTGCTTTATGTTTAACTAGAAATCTTGTGTTTAAGCTTTGAGAATGAATAACTTCCTGAAACATAGGGAGTGTTTTACCTCCTTAATTAGTGGATCTACCCGACGCAAAACCATATTAGTTGCGCCAGTCAGTGATGGATACTGGATGAAAACCCAACAAAATTTTTTAAAGAAAGTTTCTATTATTAGTAACTGGGTTCAATAATTCAGATCATATTGGCTGTTTGTTAACGGAGCCAACGGCCGCAATGTCAAGTTGTGGGAGTGCAAATAATTTAGAGCAAAAGTACATAGGATAGAAAAGAGGTACAAGTAAAGGAGTATGTTGTTGGTGTTTTGATCAAGTTTTAGACGTTAGTGTTGAGCTTACTAATACTAGAAACCCCCACTAACTTGCATTGAGAGAGACATTTCTGGTACAAGTCCAATATATAGGGACTGTTTCGTGAAATTTTTGCCTCCACAAATAGTATGTCCACCATACTAGTACAATAATTTTCCATGTGCTCATATAGTCAAGTTGGCTCCTCTTTTTTCTTCTTTTCATCCCATATTTTATATCCGTATTAAGTAATATTGAATTCAGCTTCACATCGTAAAGTTTCATATTGGGGATAAAGTTTTCCGAACAAAAATAGCGTCATACATAGAGTTCGAAAACCTGAGATTTCTTATTAAGGATGAACGAGTATTTATCAGTCGACCACAATCTTTGTTGGTTGTCAAGTTGGTTCATGCACCCACGAGTCAAAGGTCCTTTAAATGTGATTTCACAAGGTGTATTATTTTTAAGTCTAATTTTTATGTGATAATCATTCCTAATTCGGAAAAAATATAGCTAGTAACTCACAAAGAAGAAAACAAAAAGTATATATATATATATACCCAAATGTCTTTCTTGATTTTCGCCGTATATACCCAAAATTTTGATCTGTCTTATTGGTCAACATGTAAACGTACAACTGGTGTTAGATAATTATTGATTTAAAAAAAAATAGAACTTCTTGATACTACAACAACAAATATGCATCGAAGCAAGATAGGGTCCGATCGACGTACTCTATAGTACAAGCCGAGGTTGACCCAGGATTCCGCGGTTGCGGAATACTATCACATTCAATATAAATTTATCATTGCTCATAAAGATTAGTACGATGACATATACTAATATTTAACCATTTTTTAAAGATATTTACTAGTATACATAGAGTTTTTATCGAAGTTTCCGGATGCCGATGACCCCTCAATCTTTAGTGTGCGTCCGACTCTGAGTACGAGTAGTGGCGGAGCCACTCATTTGTAGGGGAGTCAATTGACACTACTTCGTCGAAAAATCACACTACGTAGATAGGTTAAATTTTAACTTTTATGTATATGTGTTATATGTCGAGTCTCCTTGATTTCTTCACGTGCTTACTTATTTATATCTTGACTTGTCTTAATAAAAATTTTGGCTCTACCAGTGAGTACGAGGATTCATCATAAATTAATTAGTTTTGTGATACATTTTAATTTATGTACGTCGATTCTTTATCTAAGTGTGGAACTAGCACTATGAACAAGCTCACACGCATAAAACGTTGAAAAACACAAATTAAAGTGGGAGCAACAACTTCGAAATGGGCTTTGCTTAGTGGAGTAATTCTATCATATAGAGTGGGGACTAAAAGATAACAAACTGGTCATTTATCTTTAAACAGGAGGCTATAATTTCCTAGTTTAGTCAAATAATTTCTCAAAGATTCCTACTTGTTTCAAACTTTATAATTTTTGTATTAATTTATTTCCACTTAAAGGAAGATTCTTCAATAGTGAATTAAATGGATCTTGCCTGGTTGGCTCCCAAAGTTGGGGAAGTTGAATCCAACTCAACTGTAGAATCCCATAAACAACGGACACTTTTTCTCTATTATTCCTTTGGGTATTTGACATTCATTCATTTTTTTCTGTTTTACATCATGATTTTGTCTGATAAGGATATGCACTTTCCTAGGTAGTAGTAGCTCGTGTAGTACCGTGAACGGTAAAATTGTCTTCGTGTGACTAGGTTACGGGTTTGAATCATGAAAGTAAGTTACTAATTGTTTGAATTAGGTTAGGCTTACATTACACCACTTAGGTTGCGGTTCTTCCGCGGATCCTGTGTGAATGCAAGTTGTTTTTTCGTACCGGATTGTCCCTTTTTTTTCTTAAGGCTGGCATATTAGTACTCATTTAGTCAAATGTTACACATTTCCAAGTTGCCTTCTGCTTTCTTTTATCTTTTTCTGGGAGGGCAATTGGATATGTAGTAATGAAGTTGAGGGAATTAGGTTAAAGTTGTTTTTTTCTGAAAAAAATTTCATGTACAAGCACTTTGGACGTTGCGTACCAGAGTACATATTACCTTTCGGTTTCAAGACTTTTTTCTGATCTTGATATTCATTCGAGTCTAATAATTTCATCAAACATAAGGAATATTGAGATCGAATTAATATCAGTAGCCTCCCTTGGACTAGGAAAAATGACACTGTATAGTCACTTTGATCAAAATAATAACCGAAAAATATGTATTTTATGTATATTTTTTGTATATATATACATTCTGTATATTATATACAAAAATTATACAAATTTTATATATTTTTTCGTCTAGCAAATGTAAATAGTTTCGGGGGAGCTAAAAGTGAAAAAAAACCGTTGGACTAGTGATGAAGAAGGAGTCTTTAGCGTAAAAATAGCACGAGCTAGTCAAATTTTGGACTGGTCATTCAAAAATAGCCAGCATTTGCAAAGTCATTGAAAAACAGCCACTATTTTGCTGCAACACGGAAAGTTCCAGCTTAATATACTGGAGATCGGTGCACCTGGAACTCCAACACGAGGAAAGTTTCAGCATAATATACTGGAAATTGGAGCACTTGTGTATGAACTTCCAGCATATTATGTTGGACCGGTGTATTATATTGAAACTCCAGTATATTATGTTGGAAGTCTAGTATATTATACTAGAATTCCGGTATATTATGCTGGAGTATTTTTGGATTTTGAACAGTATTTTCGTTCAGATTTATCTTTGTTTCAATTACTTTTGAAACAGTGGCTATTTTTGACCGACAAACTTGTAGATCTTACTATATTTGAATTTCTCCCGTCTTTAGCGAATCATATCAATCATGACATAGTGGACTCATTCCATAAGCCCAATTACCAAAAGGGCCAATGGGTTTTATGCGCACATGTAGAAATTACATAAGGTAGCCACTTAAAAGGCTTCTATTTAGAAATTAGCCTGAATTTTAATTTACAGGATGAAAATGTCTTGAATTGCCCTTAAATTAAGATTTTTAATTTAAAATTTCTGAAAAAAAATAAATAATGGCTATTTGTGCACTTGCCCCTGCGTGCATCTTTAATCGGCCCAGGCCCAAAACTTCTGCTTTGCAAAATGTTTGGTTAACATCCTGAAGAAGTGTTTTTAACCTTAATCACATAAACTTCTTAATAATCACACGTTGGCTTGTTTGGAGACTTCAGACTTCCCAAAGGCCAAATATACATTCAGCAGGAACAGATTGTAATCAAAACTCAGAAGATTCTTCTTTTTGCCATATCAAGCTTTATAATTTGATTTGGCAAAAAGTTGAGATTTTATTTTATCTTTATCAGCTTTAATCCAGAAATGATCAATTGGAGCAAATTAACTCAATATAATAGCTTTACTTATATACACGCATGCACAGAGGCGGAACCAGGATTTAAAATTTATGAGTTCTAAATTTACCACAAAATCATAACTCGTATTAGTTACTGGGTTCGTAATTAAATATTTAAATATATTTAATGAATTTTCTAGTACAAATACAATGCTTAAGCAAAAGTGACTGGGTTCGACCGAACCCACGCCTCAAAGGCTAGCTCCGCCTCTGCGCATGCATATGTAACATTGTTTGCACATAACAATTTTTCAATAAAGTATTCACCTGCTGATTCTGAAAAACGGATATTGATCCGGAAATTACTAAAAATTATTCGAGGAAACTCTTCATTAATACACAATTTTCACAAAAGATATATTGTATGCGAAAAATGGGATCAATTATTGAAAAAATCTCTCATATTTGGCGCTTTATTTAGCTTTGCCCTTAAACCAATTCCAACCAAGTTGTAATTGCTATTGCAAACGAATTAACTTTAAATATTCATCAATGTGTTTATCTAAGAAATTGAATACACATCTTTAGAAAAGGCAAAGATAAGAAAAACGGAATCTTGAACCGCTTAACGCTCATGCATGTCATGTTAATATAGCCAACTTTGTCATCAATGATTAAGATTTGTAACAATGTCTTAGTATCATTAAGATGTTATACATTTAATAATTTATGCAAAGATGGCATTTCAATACTACTCCATACATTTTCATGGCTAACCATCACCATCATGTAGTGTCGTTGTTGTCCACCATTATCAATTACCGCAGCCTCCCACAATTATAGACTGCCACTACCCATCGCCACCACTCAAAACCACCATCTTCAGTCACGACCATCACTGTTGGCAATCATCATAGTAGGTGTAATTGTCACTAGTCACTATTTACTACCATCTTCACCAACTACCATTACCACAACAACCGTCAATTACTACTGACCATTACCACATTCAGCCACCACTATATATCACTAATCACTCTTACTAGGCACCACCTACATCAACCACTATTGTTAACAACTACTTCTATCTGTCGTCACCACTAACTACTATCTACAACTACCATCATCAGCCAACACTACCACCATTCACTACCCCAGTTGGCACTCACAACCGCCACGGTTAGCCATCATCACCACCAATCACCATTTATATTTTAAAAGTATTTTATTAATATAGCATTAGATTAATTAGTATTTTATATTGAATCTATAATATTAATTACAAAAAAAAAATTATACATTCAGATACTGAGGAAATAAATAGTATTAATTAGTATTCAGTTCTTAATATAACATCTTAATATTCAAATGTCTATTTAGATTCAAACGTTTAAATTTTAATGCACATCTTAATATTCAGATGCGTATCCAAATTAAGACGTCTTAATCTTAATAAAAACAAATGAGACCCTAGTGTATAACCGCCGCATCGATCATTCGGAGGGAGGCGAGACACTGTGAGGTGGGTAGTTTATCTGGGACGGATGCCTCCTAAAAAGTAACGAAAGTGTGATGATTAAACTTAGATTAAATATATAAAAACAGCAAACTGAAAAGAAAAAAGAACTCTTCTCTTTCCTTTTTTTTTTTTTATTAAATGAAACATTCAATAAATTTTGAGCTATAACAGCATCGCTATCCATATTTATGAACTTTGACTTTCCATAATTATGTCAACTATGGACAGCCTAGTGATCTATTGGTCATGATTTGAATGACGGTGCCAAAAACTCAAATTCAATTGCTTCTTTCTTGCTATCACATTAATTAGGCTATAATATTAAATGCATGGCTACTTTAGATTTACTCCTCGGTTCACTTTTACTGGGTATATTTTGACTTTTAACGTCCATTAAGAAATAATAAATGAAGTGTATAATTTATCATGATATCTATATTAATTAATTCATATTTTATTGGATTTGAGAAAATGATTTGAAATGAGTAATAAATACTGTGGGTATAACAAGAAAAAAAGTTTATCTTCTCTTGATATGCGTAAAGTGATAAGTAAAAATGAAAATCTATTTTTAATATACATACCAAATAAAAGTGAACGGAGGGAGTAAGATTTTACGTTGGGAACGCGAGTAGTTAGGTCTTGAACTTATATAGTCCTGAATGCCGTATCTAATTCATTTATGCTATGTCAACTGCATCATACATCACTAAAATTTCTATGCGATATGTTAATGTGAATAACAAACGTTTACTAGATACTTATGTTAAGTCGTACCAATTAAAACAAAGGAGTAGTGGTCATTTGAATTTGTATTTGGTCTGATTTCAAAATTTTAAGGTAACACGTAAAAATATCGTACATGAGAATTTTCTTGTAACGACCCGGCCGGTCGTTTCATGAATTACCGCTTCGCTTCCCCCATTTTTATTTCTTATTGCTTTGTTTATCGGTTATATGTGTGATCGGATTGGTTCGGGTTCGGGTTCGGGTTCGGAGAGGATTTGGTAAGGTTTGAGACACTTAATCTCTTTTGAGGAAGCTTAAGTTGGAAAAGTCAACCGGATGTTGACTTATGTGTTAAATGGCTCGGATGTGAGTTCCGATGGTTCGGATAGCTTCGGGAGGTGATTTGGGACTTAGGAGCGTGATCGGAATGTGTTTTGGAGGTCCGGAGTAGATTTAGGCTTGAATTGACAAAATTGAAATTTTGGCGTTTTCCGGTTGATAGATGAGATTTTGATATAGGGGTCAGAATTGAATTTCGGGAGTCGCAGTAGGTTCGTTATGTTGTTTGGGACGTGTGTGCAAAATTTCAGGTTATTCGGACGTGGTTTGATAGACTTTTTGATCAAAAGCGTAATTTAGAAGATTTGGGAATTCTTAGGCTTGAATCCGATGCGAATTTGGTGTTTTAATGTTGTTTTGAGCGTTCCAAAGATTGGAAAAAGTTTGAATGATGTTATGGGATATGTTGGCATGTTTGGTTGAGGTCCCGGGGGCCTCAGATGTGTTTCGGGTAGTCAATCGGATCATTTCAACTTGTTGAAAGTTGTAGAAACTCCTGTTGAGTGTTGCAGAAAATTGGCCTTCACCTTCGCGAGTGGACCCACGTGTTCGCGAAGGGTTAGCAGATGACGCTGAAGATTTGACCTTCGTGTTCGCGAGGGAGCTCCCACTTTCACGAAGGGTTGCGCCATTGAGCATCGCGTTCGCAAGAAGGGGAGATGCGTTCGCGAAGGATTGGAGTCTGGAAGCATCACGTTTGCGAGAGGTCAGACGCGTTCGCGAAGGAGGAAATTTTGGTCAACGTCAGTTTGTGTTTCGCGAACGCGAGGCTTTGACCGCGAATGCGAAGAAGGAGGCAGAATGTTTAAATAGTTGTTGTCCGCGATTTTGTGGCTAACTTCCACCATTTTTGAGTGATTTTGGAGCTTTTTTGAAGAGGATTGAAGAGGGATTCAAGGGAGAACACTTGGAGGTAAGATTTATGGACTTAATACTCGATCCTAATGTGAATTCTACCTAATTAATCATGGAATTTAAGCCTAATATTGAAGAACTAGGGCTTGTAATTGGAGACCTAGAATTTGGGATTTGAGGGCTCGTTTGTGGTTGGATTTTGATGTTTTTGATATGAATGAGCTCGGGGAGTGATAAGGAGTCTATTGTTGTAATGTTTATCGGAATCCAAGACGTGGGCCCGGGAGTCGGGTTTGGCCGATTTTGGGATTTGTGTTATAATTTGATTTCTTTCTAGTGGGCTTTGTTCCCTTAGCATATTTTGATAGTTTTGCACTGATTTTGGTTAGATTTGGAGCATCCGAAGGCTAATTTGAGAGGCAAAGACATTGTGAGTTAGAGATTTGGACTGGATAGAGGTGAGTAATGATTGTAAATATTATCCTGAGGGTATGAAACCCTGAATTTCATATCGTTGTGTTATATTGAGGTGACACACATGCTAGAAAACGAGCGTGGGGTCGTGCACCATTGGGGATTGTGACTTAGTCCATCCCGAACGACTGTTTTACCGCATATTTAATTGAGAACTAGTTGTTATCATCCTTGTCACACCTCCTTTTTGCGCGCCCGCCTCGGAGGGTTAGATGCGCGAGGGGAGTTTTTCCAATTTAAGTGACAATATTCGAAATGAGATTATTTATTTAATTCAGAGTCGCCACTTGGGAAAGGTTTGGCTTTTGGTGTCCCAAGTCACCGGTTTTATCTTGAATCCCAAATCGAGGAAATTTTCGACTTTTCCAAATGAAGTCTGCGAACCAGAAATTCTAAGTAAGGAATTCTGTTGACCCGAGGGAAGGTGTTAGGCACCCTCGAATCCCGTGGTTCTAGCACGGTCGCTTAAATTGTTATAATGGCTAAATATCTGATTTAAATACATGTTGCGACTTATGTGCTTTTATTAAGTTTAAACCGCTTTTATTATTATCATTTATTTTTATAGAATTGCAACGTCGTGAAAATGCATCTCGAACCACGTCGCAATCAATGCGCCCGTAGTTGTTGACCATTTCGACTCCGTTGAGATTTGGATTCGGGTCACATCAATGTGCACCCAAGTTTAAGAATGTAATTTAATTAAGTTGCGCCTAAAGAGCCTAGCGCGTTATTATTTTTGTAGAAGGCCACGAAATTCACTAAACGGCCTATCCTGAATTCTAAATATTTATTATGGTTATTTATTGAGGGCCCCGCAATTTTGCATTTTTATTTGGCGAGGCTCGTCTCTATTTTAGAAAGGATATCCTAAAGTGGCTACATTTCTAATGCATTTGTCTCTAAAACTAGAAGAAAAAGGTACATGCTAATTTAATTATATGCTTTGGCCTAATCCGGATTCTTATCAATTTTTGATTAATTATTTACAAAGTGGAGAGACGTCATACCTTGTGAAACATGCGAGATTGACCAAATGCTATACTTGCATCCAAACATTTCTTGAATTGAATTAAACTAGACTTATTTAGGCTAGATTAAGGGAATTAACCACTAGGCATTATTACTAATGGGGATTCGAACGTGCTCCTATATACCGCCTAGCGGGTCCTGATAAAAGAACTAAAATAAAACAGAACATCATTGCGTAAGGTGGAAATATTCTATCCTATGCATGTCATTATAGTTAAACAGGAATCCGGTCAGTCGCTATGTTAATTATCCGTACATTCTACGTACTGTACCATTACACGCCTCGTACCAACAAACCACTATAAACTAAGATGCAAGAGGCTAAACTTAGTTAAGTATTAACTAACTAATCTTTTGCTACTGAATTACGCACTAATCAATTTATACAAAATAAGTCAATATACCATGAGCATTACAAACAGACATTTAAACTTCTTCAAACTCCTTTCATTTCATGCTTTCGAACTGTTACAGTTAACACCAAAATGGGACTCGAAATGTGTACCTGAATACTGAAATGCAAAGAAGAAGTGGAAGCAAAAGGGTCAGCAGCAGCAGAAAGCAAAATAGCAGCAGCAGCAACAAGCGAAGCAAGTAGAATCAAGAACCCAACTAGACCAAGTTCCAGAGTAAACCAAACAGACAACCAGCGGACTCAATTGGATTTAGAAAAATCAGTATTGAACAAACAGGTCAAGACCAGTGAAATCAAGACAGCAGAGAAGAATGCAATTTCTAGTTTTGTCTGTCTGTGTTATCAAACAAAATTCTTTTCCAGTTTTCTGTTTTTCAGCACTTCAACTCTCAATCTCCAAACTAAATTTTCTGTGTGTATTCTCTTTTTCTGTCTGTGTGTGTGTATCTATCTCTATCTTCAGGTCTGTGTGCCTATCTATGTATATATGTGTATATCTCCTCCCTCTCCTCAGATCTCTTAATCCCTCTCTAATCTCAGGTGTCTCTGTTTTTTTTAACTGATGGAAGTCCTTCCCTTTTATAATCCTCAAATCACCCCTTTAACAGCCTGTTTAGACCATCGGAACACCCTCCCATGTGCTACCCCTTTTCAGTTTCCACTCACTATTTAAATAAGAACACAACCCCATGATATTCCCTTGACAGGCTTACCTTTTGAGTAATGCTTATTATTTCTGAAACTAAAGCAGAATATGGGCAGCAGAATGTATTCTGACAGCACATGCTGTCCATTACTTTGTAATGCACATGTTGCCCAAAGCTGAGAGATGAGTAAACAATGTTATCAACTAAATTAAAATCTGAAACCTAGCTAATAAATCAATCCTTTAAATGTCTTTCTGATTTGGCTAAACAAATTAATACCGAGTGGCAACAACATTAATCTGATTCAACAATGCTTCAGTAAATTACAAAATCCTGAGTCAAATTGCTACCATTCTAACATGAAACCAATTGACGACGTATATCGATTCGACTATACTAGTTAAAACACATACAATCGAAGCCAAAATCAGACATTTAACAGTATCGAACACATGATTTGAATTGTACTGACTAAGCAAAATTGTACTCGAGGAATCAGTTGATCAGTCAAAATTTGAAGTTCAATTGTTCGCATAGCACATACACATATACACATTATCAGTAACAAGTAGAGGAAAGACTCGATCAAACACAGAGGTTTAGGCAAGGTGGACAGGACACAGTTGGTAAAATTCAAAAACACGAATTAAAACAAAAACATGAACAGACCTTTAATCAGCATATGGAATAAAGAAAAGAAAAGAAAACAAAACTCACCTTAAATCCCAAAAAATCAAAGAGCCTTAGCTTGGATTCGAACAGGCCTTTCTTAAGGCTGAACGGACTTTAATCGAAGTGTTTCTCAGATGAGAAACACTTCGATTAAGGTCCATTAGACCTTAATCTCTTGTGGCTTAAACAGATACGGAACAGGCACGAGGTTTAAGCCTAATCTCTTGGTTTAAACAGGCACGGAACAAACATGAGGTTATCCCTAATCTCTTGGTTTAAAACAGGCACGGAACAGGCACGAGGACAGGCACGGAACAGGCACGGAACAAGCAAGGAACAGACACGATGACCCTAGGGTTCAAAACATCAGATCTGGGATTTGTGTTTCCCTGGTCAGATTCGGACCAAACCAAGCATGGTTTGGTCACGAGGGGGTCCGGGGACTATCTGGTATGAAACTGGGGTTAATCGGTGTAGGTTAGGTTCCGACTCGAATCTTCAAATGAAGATTCGAGAAGGTGGGAGGGGATTCGAGCTAAGTGGTTAACAGATCCATGTTCAAGGTGGCAAGGGGGTTCTATGGTGTTAAGGATGGGGTCACCGGCGTCCATGCCGCCGTCTTTCATGGTGAAAGTAGATAGGGGCGGCTCTAGGGTTCCGGGGTTCTTGTGAAGATGATGAAAGCTGGGGTATTGGATAGGGGGGGCAGGGTACGAGTGGGAGCTTATATATGGAGTGGATGAATGGATCTTGGCCGTCGGATGAGACACGATGAATGGCCAGGATCCTTCAACTAATAGGAACGGTGTCGTTTCAAAACTAGAGGGATTTGGGTTGGTCCGGGTAGAATGGGTCGGGTTTTGTTTATGGGTTATGGGGAAGTGATCTTGGCCATTGATCAATCTGAGATCAACGGCCCAGATCAGACCAGGTTAAAACGGTGTCGTTTGGAAGCTTTGGGTGTAGGCTGTTGTGGACCGGGTTACACAGGGGTTTTGGGTTTGAGTTTTGGGCCTCGAATTTAAAATGAAAATAAGCCCAACTGATTTTCAACCCAATTCTGCACTCTCTTTTATTATTATTATTTTTTATTTTTATTTTTAAAACAAAACCCTAGTAAATCAAATTAAAATTACATAAACACTTAATACAATTATTTGCACACACGGATTAAAATATTTGAAGCAGGTAAAATCAAACAAAACAAAAATCACGAACAAAGATGCTTATTTATGATTTTCTGTTTAACAAACGGATTGCGATTCAAATTACGCATGACACATACATTTTTGTATTTTGTTTTAATAAAATAAAATGGGCAAAAATCATAAATAATTAACATAGTGCCATGTAAAATCCAAAAATTGTACAGCAGAACCATTTGTTATTATTTTTATTTCTTTTGGAGCGATTGTCGCGTAAAACAAAAATCACGTGCTCACAATCTTGTTTTGTGCTGAATGCCATATTTGGGCCTCGTGCCAATTATTTAGACCCTATGGGATTTTTAGTGATATTTACTCATTGTTTTGACTTTATACTTGTACTCAGTCATGCTATATTCTACTGTTTTCATAACTCAGCCATGTTTACTCTGTTTTAACACATTAAATGATATTTTGGGCTGAGCATCATATTTTACAGTTACCCGAGTGGCTTATGAGATTCTGACTGAGTAAGGCCAAGGGCTTGTGTTGTGAGGTTATTGAGTTGATTCATGATTATGTGATCAAGGGCCTGAGATTGTACGCCACAAGGTGACTTGTTGATATGAGGTCGAATCCTATTGATTATGCCACGAGATGACTTAATATTGCGTTTGGGCCGTAAGGGTCCCCTCTCAGAGTCTGTACACCCCTAGTGAGCGCGGGTACCCATTGTGATATAAGATATAGCCCGAGGGGCTAGTGTTGTTCCATGATATTGCCCGAGGGGCGGATTCTGTTAACATTGTGCCCGAGGGGCGGATTTTTATGTGTTTATCTATTCTAGCTACTTCTCATTTAATTGTTTAACTGTTAAAAAGGTGTTTTAAAGAAGCTTCTTCTTAACTAAGTGTTTTTACATGTTTTCACCGTTCTATTGTTTTTACTGGTTTTATACTGCTTCTTTATAGTATATTGATGTGCTTTTACGTGATTTCTTATCGCTCAGTCTTCATTTATTATTATTATTCACTGAGTTGGAGTACTCACTTTACTCCCTGCATCTCGTGTGCAGATTTAGGCGTTTCAGGTCCTACTTGCAAAGGTTGAGAGTTTCAAGCAGATTCCGGAGATTCACTAGGTAACTGCTCGACGTTCGCAACCCAGTGCTTCTTCCTCTATCTTATTTTTCCTTGTTTAGTTCTGTAGTAGACTATGTAGACTTTTCCTGTCTTTATTCGGATAGTAGATGTTCATGATTGGTGACACCCCGATGTCGGGCTATGTCTATTCTGCAATTGTACTATTTCACCTTATTTTGGGATTATTATCATGTTAAAGACTTATTTTGTACTATTTAATTGCTTAAAATGAATTGGGAGTGTGTCGGCTGGCCTTGTCTTCACGAGAGACGCCAACACGACCGGGTCTGGGTTTAGGGTCATGACAAGTTGGTATCAGAGCCTAGGTTACATAGGTCTCACGAGTCATGAGCAAGTTTAATAGAGTCTCGAGGATCAGTACAGAGACATCTATATTTATCCTCGAGAGGTTGCAGAACCTTTAGGAAAAACTTCATATTCTTGAAATTCTTGTCGTGCGAATCTGTTAATGCGAGTACTAAACTTCTATTGTTTTATTCTCTCACAGATGATGAGGACACGCACTACCGGTTAGGATGGACGACCACTAGTACCACCAGCTTTGGCCACTAGAGGCCGAGGACGCGGTCGTGGTCACGGTAGGGGCAGAGGTGTGGCCCGCACAGCAGCTAGGGCAGCACCTGCAGATCCACCAACCGTCCAGTTCAGGATCAGATCCTAGTTGTGGACGCTTTAGCAGCACCAGCTGTACCCATTATGATTTCAGGTCTTCAGGAGGCCTTGGCTCAGATTCTATCAGTATCCACTGGCCTAGCTCAAGCGGTCTCAGTTACTACAACCGCAACTACTTCTCAGGTTGGGGGAAGCACTCAGACTCTCGCCGCTCGCACACCTGAGCAGGTCGTGCAGGGACTTCAGACACCGAGGGCGCATCTAGCCCAGACGGTTGCAGCTTCTCAGGACTATGTAGCTCCTGCCATGCCAGAAGACGAGTTGAGCAGGTTGGAGAGGTTTGGTAGACTTCAGTCTCCGACTTTCAGTGGTGCAGAGGGCGGGGATGCCCAGGGTTTCTTGGATAAGTGTCAGAGGATGCTTTGTACAATGGGTATTCTAGAGACCAGCGGGGTCGCTTTCACTACTTATCAGTTTTCTGGAGCTACATTCACTTGGTGGGAGGCTTTTGAGAGGCGTAGGCTTGTTGGTGCAGCACCCCTTACCTGGTAGTAGTTTTCCGTCCTCTTTTTGGAGAAATATGTGCTGCAGTCTCGCAGAAAGGAGCTGCGCAGATAGTTCGAGTGGTTGCGTCAGGGAGAGATGACTGTGACGCAGTATGAGATGAGGTTCTCTAAGTTAGCTCATCATGCGATTTGGTTGGTTCCGACAGATAGAGAGAGAATTAGGAGGTTTATTGATGGCCTCACTTATCAGCTTCGTATTCTCATGACTAGAGAGAGGGTGACTGTTCGTCGCCAGGAGCGAGAGGAAAGGGAGGCCAAGGGGCCTCGAAGATCTAGTAGTTATGGTGGTGCTCCTTCGAGAGGTCAGTTTCAGCACGACAGAGGCCTTCCATTCATGTATGCTCAGCCAGCTCCCCCAGGTTATCGTGGGGCGTCATCAGGTCATGGTTCTCACAGTTCTCATCAGGGCCAGTCATCACTTAGTGCCCTTCCATCTCAGAGTTTGTCTCGTGCTCTATCAATTCAGGGCTCTTCTATGCAGGTGCATCTGCTAGTCATTCCAGTGCTAGAGGTTCTCTTTAGTCTCCGTCTCTAGCACCCGGGAGTTGCTTTGAGTGTAGAGAGATGGGTCATATGTGGAGGCAGTGTCCTTGTCGTCTTGCGGGTTCATCTCAGCAGAGAAGTCAGCCATCGGCTTCAGCACCAGTTACTTCACCACCACCCGCCCAACCAGCTAGGGGTGGAGGTCAGTCAGCTAGGGGTTGCCCTAAAGGGGGAGGTCGGTTAAGTGGCGGTCAGACCCATTTCTATGCACTTCTAGCTAAACCCGATGTTATTGCTTCTGATGCTATAATTACATGTATTGTCTCAGTCTACCACAGAGATGCTTCTATATTATTTGATCCCGGTTCCACCTTTTCTTATGTGTTATCATACTTTGCTCGTTATTTGGATACGCCCCGTGAGTCTCTTATTTCACCTGTTCATGTATCTACTCCGGTGGGCGATACTATTATTGTAGACTGTGTGTACCGGTCATGTGTGATGACTATTGGGGGTCTGGAGACCCGAGTGGATCTTTTATTATTATGTATAGTGGATTTTGATGTTATTTTGGGCATGGATTGGCTATCTCCGTGTCGTGCTATTCTGGACTGTCATGCTAAGACAATGACATTGGCTATACCGGGTGTGCCATGGATTGAGTGGTGAGGTTTGACTGATTATGTTCCCAGTAGAATAATCTCATTCTTGATGGTTGGGAAGGATTGTCTTTCGTATCTAGCCTTTGTGAGGGATGTCAGTGCAGAGACTCCCAGTATTGATTCTGTTCCAGTCGTGAGGGAGTTTCCCAATGTGTTTCCTGCAGACCTGCCGAGCATGCCATCGGATAGGGATATTGATTTTGGTATTGACCTGTTGCCGGGCACTCATCCCATCTCTATTCTGCCGTATCATATGGCACCAGCGGAGTTGAAGGAGTTAAAGGAGCAGCTTCAGGAACTCCTTAATAAGGGGTTCATTCGACCTAGTGTATTGCCTTGGGGTGCGCCAGTTCTATTTGTGAAGAAGAAGGATGACACAATGAGGATGTGCATTGATTATAAGTAGTTGAATAAAGTAACAATTAAGAACAAGTATCCTTTGTCTCGCATTGATGATTTATTCGACCAGCTTCAGGGAGCGAGGGTTTCTCCAAGATTGATCTCCGTTCAGGTTATCACCAGTTGAAGATCAGAGATTCGGATATTCTTAAGATGGTTTTCATGACCCGATATGGTCATTATGAGTTCTTGGTGATGTCTTTTGGGTTGACCAATGCCCCAGCGGCATTCATGCATTTGATGAACAGCGTATTTCGGCTTTATCTCGACTCGTTTGTCATAGTTTTCATTGATGATATTCTGGTATATTCCGAGCACATAGAGCATTTGAGAGTTGTGTTGCAGAGATTGAGGGAGGATAAACTTTATGCGAAGTTCTCCAAGTATGAGTTTTGGCTCAGTTCAGTGGCTTTCTTGGGGCACGCGGTGTCCAGTGAGGGTATTCAGGTTGATCCGAAGAAGATAAAGGCAGTTCAGAGTTGGCCCAGACTATCCTCAGCCATAGAGATTCACAGTTTTCTTGGTTTGGCGGGTTATTACCGCTAATTTGTTCAGGAATTCTCATCTATCACATCGCCCTTGACCAAGTTGACTCAGAAGGGTGCTTTATTTGTATGGTCAGATGAGCGTGAGGAGAGTTTTTAGAAGCTCAAGATAGCCTTGACCACAACTCTAGTGTTAGTTTTGCCATCAGCTTCAGGTTCATATACTGTATATTGTGATACTTCGAGAGTTGGTATTAGGTGTGTATTGATACAGGAGGGTAGAGTTATTGCTTATGTTTCTCGTTAGTTGAAGCCCCATGGGAAGAACTACCCCGTTTATGATTTGGAGTTGGCTGCCATTGTTCATGCATTGAAAATTTGGAGGCATTACTTGTATGGTGTGTCTTGTGAGGTGTTTACTGATCATCGTAGTCTCCGGCACTTATTCAAGTAGAAGGATCTCAATTTGAGGCAGCGGAGATGCTAAAGGATTACGATATTACTATATTGTACCATCCGGGGAAGGCCAATATGGTGGCCGATGCTTTGAGCCGAAAGGCGATGAGTATGGGGAGTTTGGCATATATTCCAGTTGGGGAGAGACCTCTTGCAGTTGATGTTCAGGCCTTGGCCAATCGGTTCGTAAGGTTAGATATCTCAGAGCCCAGTCGGGTATTGGCTTGTGTGATTTCTCAGTCTTCCTTATATGATCGCATCAGAGAGCGCCAGTATGATGATCCTCATTTGCTTGTCCTTAAGGACATAGTTCAGCACGATGATGCCAAAGATGTGACTATTGGTGATGATGGGGTGTTGAGGATGCAGGGCCGGATATGTGTGCCTAATATAGATGGGCTTCGGGAGTTGATTCTGGAGGAGGCCCATAGCTCGCGGTATTCCATTCATCCGGTGCCGCGAAGATGTATCAGGATTTGAGACAGCATTATTGGTGGAGGAGAATGAAGAAGGACATTGTGGGATTTGTAGCTCGATGTCTCAATTGTCAGTAGGTGAAGTACGAGCATCAAAGATCAGGTGGCTTGCTTCAGCAGATGGATATTTCAGAGTGGAAGTGGGAGATGATCACCATGGACTTTGTAGTTAGGCTCCCACGAACTTTGAAGAAGTTCGATGTTATTTGGGTGATTATGGATCGGCTGACCAAGTCCGCATACTTCATTCCTGTGTGTACTACCTATTCTTCAGAGCGGTTGGCAGAGATCTATCTCCAGGAGATTGTTCATTTGCATGGTGTCCCAGTTTCCATCATTTCAGATAGGGGCACTCAGTTTACTTCACAGTTTTGGAGGTATGTGCAGCGAGAGTTGGTACTCAGCTTGAGTTGAGCACAACTTTTCACCCTCAGACGGATGGACAATCCGAGCGCACTATTCAGATATTGGAGGACATGTTGCGGGCTTGTGTCATTGATTTTGGAGGGTCATGGGATCAGTTTCTACCGCTTGTAGAGTTTGCTTATAACAACAGCTACCAGTCGAGTATTCAGATGGCTCCATATTAGGCTTTATATGGGAGGTGATGTAGATCTCCAGTTGGTTGGTTTGAGCCGGGTGAGGCTAGGATATTGGGACAGACTTGGTGCATGATGCTTTAGAAAAGGTTAATGTGATTCAGGAGAGGCTTCGTACAATGCAGTCGAGACAAAAGAGTTATGCTGATAGGAAGGTTCAGGATGTGTCCTTCATGGTTGGTGAGAAGGTTCTGTTGAAGGTTTCGCCAAGAAGGGTGTTATGAGATTTGGGAAGAAAGGTAAATTGAGTCCTCGATTCATTGGGCCTTTTGAGGTGCTTCAGAGGATTGGGGAGGTGGCTTATGAGCTTGCTTTGCCACCCAGCTTGTCGAGTGTGCATCCGGTATTTCATGTTTCCATGCTTCGGAAGTATATTGGTGATCCGTCTCATGTTTTGGATTTCAGCACGGTTCAGTTAGATGATGATTTAACTTATGATGTGGAGCCAACAACTATTTTGGAGAGTCAGGTTCAAAAGTTGAGATCAAAAGATATAGCCTTAGTGAAAGTGCAGTGGAGAGGTCGGACCGTGGAGGAGGCTACCTCGGAGACCGAGCGGGAGATGAGGAGTATATATCCTCACCTGTTTGAGACTTCAGGTATGTTTTTTGACTCGTTCGAGGATGAACGTTTGTTTAAAAGGGGGAGGATGTAACGATCCGGCCAGTCGTTTCATGAGTTACCGCTCCGTTTATCCCATTTCTGCTTCTTATTACTTTGTTTATCGGTTATATGTGTGATCGGGTTGGTTGGTTCGGGTTCAGAGAGGATTTGGTAATGTTTGAGACACATAGTCTCTTTTGAGAAAGTTTAAGTTGGAAAAGTCAACTGGATATTGACTTATGTGTTAAAGGTCTCGGATGTGAGTTCCTATGGTTTGGATAGCTTCGGGAGGTGATTTGGGACTTAGGAGCGTGATCGGAATGTGTTTTGGAGGTCCGGAGTAGATTTAGGCTTGAATTGGCAAAATTGAAATTTTGGCGTTTTCTGGTTGATAGGTGAGATTTTGATATAGGGGTCGGAATGGAATTCCGGGAGTTGCAGTAGGCCCCTTATGTCGTTTGGGACGTGTGTACAAAATTTTAGGTCATTCGGACGTGATTTGGTAGAGTTTTTGATCAAAAGCGTAATTTAGAAGATTTGGGAATTCTTAGGCTTGAATCCGATGCGAATTTGGTGTTTTAATGTTGTTTTGAGCGTTCTGAAGATTGGAACAAGTTTGAATGATGTCATGGGATATGTTGGCATATTTTGTTGAGGTCCTGGAGGCCTCGGATGAGTTTCGGGTGGTCAATCGGACCATTTCAAGTTGTTGAAAGTTGCAGAAAACTGTCGTTGAGTGTTGTAGACAATTGGCCTTCGCGTTCACGAGTGGACCCTCGCGTTCGCGAGTGGACCCTCGCGTTCGCGAAGGGTTAGCAGATGAGGCTGAATATTTGGCCTTCGCGTTCCCGAGGGAGGTCCCACGTTCGCGAAAGGCTTGGCCATTGAGCATCGCGTTCGCGAGAAGGGGAGACGCGTTCGCGAGAAGGGGAGACGCGTTCGGCAAAGGATTGGAGTCTGGAAGCATCGCGTTCGCGAGAGGTCAGGCGCGTTCGCGAAGGAGGAAATTTTGGTCAACGTCAGTTTGTGCTTTACGAACGCGAGGCTTTGACCGCGTTCACGAAGAAGGAGGTAGAATGTTTAAATAGCCATTGTCCGCGATTTTGGGGCTAACTTCCACCATTTTTGAGCGATTTTGGAGCTTTTTGAAGAGGATTGAAGAGGGATTCAAGGAGGAACACTTGGAGGTAAGATTTATGGATTTAATACTCGATCCTAATGTGAATTCTACCTAATTAATCATAGAATTTAAGCGTAATATTGAAGAACTAGGGCTTGTAATTGGAGACCTAGAATTTGGGATTTGAGGGGTCGTTTGTGGTTGGATTTTGATGCTTTTGATATGAATGAACTCGGGGAGTGATAAGGAGTCTATTGATGTAATTTTTATCGAAATCCGAGGGCCTGGGGGTCGGGTTTGTCCAATTTCGGGATTTGTGTTGTAATTTGATTTTTTCTGAGTGAGCTTTGTTCCCTTAGCATATTTTGATGGTTTTGCACTGGTTTTGGTTAGATTTGGAGTATTCGGAGGCCGATTCGAGAGGCAAAGGCATCACAGATTAGAGATTTTGACCGGATAGAGGTGAGTAATGATTGTAAATGTTGTCCTGAGGATATGGAACCTCGGATTTCACATCGTTGTGCTATATTGAGGTGACGCACACGCCAGATGACGAGCGTAGGGTCGTGCACCGTTGGGGATTATGACTTAGTCCATCCCGAATGACTATTTTACCGCGTATTTGATTGAAAACTAGTTGCTATCATCCTGTTTTGGGCTGAATGCCATATTTGGGTCTCGTGCTAACTATTTGGATCCATATGGGATTTTTACTGATATTTTCTCACCGTTTTGACTTTATACTTGTACTTAATCATGCTATATTTTACTATTTTCATAACTCAACCATGTTTACTCTTTTTAACACATTAAATAATATTTTAAATGATATTTTTGGCTAAGCATCATGTTTTACTGTTGCCCAAGTGGCTTATGAGATTCTGACTGAGTAAGGCCGGGGGCCTGTATTGTGAGGTTATTGAGCTGATTCATGATTATGAGGCCGAGGGCCTGAGATTGTACGCCATAAGGTGGCTTGTTGATATGAGGCCGAGAGCCTATTGATTATGCCACGAGATGACTTGATATAGCGCTTGGGCCGTATGGGGCCCCTCCTGGAGTCTGTACACTCCGAGTGAGCGCGGGTACCCATTGTGATATGAGATATAGCCCGAGGGGCTGGTGTTGTTCCATGATATTGCCCGAGGGGCGGATTTTTATGTGTTTATCTGTTCTAGCTACTTCTCATTTAATTGTTTTAACTATTAAAAAGGTGTTTTAAAGAAGCTTCTTCTGAACTATGTGTTTTTACATGTTTACACTGTTCCATTGCTTTTACTGGTTTTATACTGCTTCTTTATAGTATGTTTTTGTGTTTTTACGTGATTTCTTATCGCTCAATCTTCATTTATTATTATTATTCACTGAGTTAGAGTAATCACTTTACTCCTTGTACCCTGTATGCAGATTCAGGCGCTTCAGGTCCTGCTTGCGAGGGTTGAGAGCTTTCAGCAGATTCCGGAGATTCACTAGGTAGATGCTCGGCGTTCGCAGCCTAGTGCTTCTTCCCCTATCTTATTTTTCCTTGTTTAGTTTTGTAATAGACTATGCAAACTTTTCCTGTCTTTATTCGGATAGTAGATGCTCATGACTGGTGACATCCCGATGTCAGGCTATGTCTATTCCGCAATTGTACTGTTTCACCTTATTTTGGAATTATTATCATGTTAAAGACTTAATTTGTATTATTTAATTGTTTAAAATGAATTGGGAGTGTGTCGGCTGGTCTTGCCTTCACGAGAGACACCATCACAACCGAGTCTGGGTTTAGGGTCGTGACATTTCTATAGATTATTTTTGTTTCTCGCAAAATATTCTATCTTAAAATATGAGTTTTTGGATTAGTATTATAGTGTTTGGTTGATGAGTAGAACTGTAAATACATACATTAACGATAAATGTGAAAGATAAATTAATAGTGTAGAATTTTTGCGTATTAAAACTTGACAATAACGCATAAATAATCAAAGTTTGATTAGAAAATGCAACAAAATTTGTCAAGTGTAGAATTTCTACTTATGGTCTTTTTATATTGAGATATTTGTCATGTTGTCCCTGTATCTTTGGCGAAAGATGCATTTGCTTATCAATGATTTAAAACTAATTAAATAAACAACATCCTTTATATTAAACAAATGCAAGCAAATGTTTTAAAAGCGTACCAACCATGTTGAGGAAATCTTTAACTCTTAAAATAGTTGTCTCTTTGACATCACCACTTCCTTTTTTTCTTAGCTCCATTATTGCTATATCCACCACCATCATTTTTTTCTCTTTTGGCCACCTTAAAAGGGATCTATATTGGGCTTGTGACATTTATGATAGTAAAAAATCTAGGAGAAGTATTGAGGTTTATTGTGATATACAAGAAAATAATATAAGTATATGGCTTTAAATCTAAAATAGAAAAGGGTTAAATTTATTGCTTTACTGTTAAAAATAAGTTATATTTATCCTTCGTTTTACTTTTGTATTATTCGTACATCTGTCATTGTATTTTGATACTCAAATCACCTCGTTAGTTTAATATTCAGAAACTAAAAATTACACGTGGCACCCTCTAATTGCTCTAAAAAACACTCGCCCCACTTCAATGCTCAACAATTTGTGTTTAGAACCAAATAAAGGTACTTTAATTTTATAAATATTCTCAAAATCTCAGACTTAAAACTATACTAATACATATAATCATTAATTAAATGAAAAAGATTCATGTTAAATAAGATAAGTACCTCTGAGGAAAAGAAAGACAGGTATCAATTCCGACTGAACTTTAATTCCATTTAGTTGGCATACTAAATTAAATAATTACTAACCAAATTATATTGCTTGGAACCTGTATACTATAGGTTGAATTGTGATCTCTTAGCAATTGAATATCAACTTAGGACTTTTGTTAATCAAAAGTAAAGTTTGAGGTGTAGTTTTGGGAGGAATAAAAATGAGATTGTTATACAAATAGCCGGCCAAATTTAATATTTTTTTCTTGCCGATGTATAAATTATATTATATATATATATATATATGTATATATATTATTCGTCGGCTATTTTTAGACTTAAGATATTGGATGTACAGTTATTTAAAAAATTACTGAGGGACTAGACCGGAAATATACAAAAATAAGTCAACAAAAAACAGCAGCAAACACACGTGTCAAGTATTCTACTGGTCTTAGAAATACGCGCTGAACTACGTGGCGAGCTAAAATCCAACGGGTCTGAAAAAGCACAATTCTGAAAAGAAAAGCAAATAAATTGGCAACCTTAAAATTAAAAAAACAAAAACAAATCACTGTTGGATTTTTGGCTGCTCAAGTTGCCAATCACAAGCAATCTTTGTTTTATTAGTCACATCAACAATACTCGTTAATTTTGCAGTTCTAAAATTATCTACCAAAAAGTCGTTAAAGAGAATATGCTGATTCTTTGCAAGAAAATGGTTCCTTGCACTTGCAGATATCCTCAGATAATATGCTGATGTCGGTTTTCTAATCTCAGAATTATAATTTTGTACTACTGAATTTTGTCCATTACATATATAAAAACAGACCCATAATTTTTTCGTTCGCTCTCTTCTCACTATATCTTCATTCAGGTAACTTTTTCTCCCTTTTTTTTGTGTTAATATAATTGTGGGGTTTTCTCAGTTCTTGAAAATAGTATGAACTTGCTGTTGACAGTTATTTTGGTGATTTTATTGTTTGATTGTTCCTTCTGTTTCACAACTTTGAACTTTGATGTGAGAGTTTATATTATTATATACCCATCTGCCATTTTAAAGAATGTCTTTTTAATTTTCAGCATGTCATAAGTTTTTGTGCCTTTCCTGAAAATAGGAGTCAGTTTTTCATTGATTTATTGTCCCATTTTACTAAATTTTGAATCTTTATTATTGGGACTACTTCAAAATCAATACTTCATTGAGTAGTTTCCTTCTTACTTACATTGAGTTGTTAAATTTGGTTCATTTGGGATAATATTGTGCATCTGCAAAGCTTGACTTTCTGATATAGTTTTCAGTGTCAAATTTTGATTAAAATTGGGGGTTTGATTACAGGGGTGGAGCTAGAGCGCCGGGAACGGGTTAACTTTGGTTCGAACCTTGTATTTGTCTAAAAAAATCTATTGAAATTGTTAATTTAGAATCCAACAACTTAATATGATTAGAATTTCGAACCCATAAGTTTGAAATTTTGACTCCGCCTCTAGTTGATTACATGTTTTAGTAATGGTTATTGGAGCTAAAAATTTAAGATGTATTCTTTTTTCTCTTCTTTGCAGTTGGTTCCTGTGAAGTAGAATTCATTGCGGAGAACTTTTATGCAGAGAAGTGTGTTGGGATCTAATCTAATACTGCTTTCTTAATGGGGTCCGATAAGCAGTCCAGTGGTCTGCTTGATACTCTAAAAATGGAGACAGTTAGGACAATCTTAACTCACTCTTATCCTTATCCACATGAGCATTCGCGGCATTTGGTCATCGCAGTGTTTGTGGGATGCTTATTTTTTATATCATCAGATAACATGCATACACTTATTCAGAAGTTAGATAGCAATGTCAAATGGTGGTCAATGTACGCCTGTTTGCTCGGATTCTTTTACTTCTTTTCATCTCCATTTATAGGGAAAACATTCAAACCGAGTTATTCAAATTTTAGTCGTTGGTAAGTCTTTTCTTTCTATATCTGGCTTAATAATCACTAATTCTTTAGTAAATAAACTGATTAAACTGGTAATGAGAGATTCGCTTTTTTGCAGGTATATAGTTTGGATACTTGTGGCTGCTCTCTATCATCTTCCCAGTTTTCAATCTATGGGAGTAGATCTCAGAATGAACCTGTCTTTGTTTCTGACCTTATTTGTCTCATCCATTTTGTTTCTTCTCGTTTTCCATGTTATATTTCTCGGGCTTTGGTATCTTGGCCTTGTTGCTCGCGTGGCTGGAAAGAGGCCCGAGATCCTGACAATTGTTCAAAACTGTGCTGTAAGTTTTCGGAACACTTCCTAAGATGACGTAAAATAATTGGGGCCTTTGTCTTATTGCTTCATTATCTGTGTAGGTTTTAAGCATAGCGTGCTGCGTGTTTTATAGTCACTGTGGTAACCTTGCTGTGGTAAGGGAAAAGACATTTGACCGGAGGAATTCTTGGTTTTCGTTGTGGAAAAAGGAAGAGCGGAACACTTGGCTTGCGAAATTCGTAGGCATGACTAAGTTGAAAGACCAAGTCTGCAAATCTTGGTTTGCTCCAGTTGGCTCAGCCAGTGATTATCCCTTTTTGTCCAAGTGGGTCATTTATGGAGAGGTATTGTCTCTCACAATTCCTGTTTCTCATATTTTCTAGTTACTTGATATAATGGAGGATCTTATGCTGCTGATACTTTTTCTCTTTTCTTTTTTTTTTTCTTTCTGAATTTTTACCTTTCAGTTAACTTGCAACGGCTCATGTGCAGAATCGTCAAATGAAATTTCTCCGCTATATTCTTTGTGGGCCACTTTTATAGGCCTCTACATTGCAAATTACGTTGTGGAAAGGTCATCAGGGTGAGTAGTTCGAATATTTGTTCGTATAATAAAGTCCTTTTCCGGTGGCATCTTTCCCTGTGAAACAGCTGTTGGAGATGCAGATTTTTAGATATCATTTTGGCATTTGATGTAGAAGGTCCAATGTGAATATGTGCTCGCCGTGTAAGAACTTTCCGAGTGAACAATTTCTTACAGGATTAACTTCTCCAAGAAAAACAAAAAAAAAAAATCTTACTGGATTGATTATATGATGTTAGAAAATCTGTTTATTTTGTTATTTAGCTTTGGCCCTGCAGATTCCACAATGGATCTAGGGGTTAAGCTTGTCATCGCCATGGCATTAGCTGCTTGCCCCTTGTTCGTCTATGAGAGAAATATATTTTTTTTTTATTTGCACCGGGTGTCCGAGTCTCTTCGAGCCCTGACTAATCCCGGGGTGCACAGGCCCTCGACAAGGAGTTTCCCGCAAGTGCACCACGGTTAATTCAGGTTTTACTCAGCCCGATGGCCCTCAGAAATTGTTTGCACCCAGTGGGTTTCGAACTTGAGACCTTGAAAGGGAGCAAACCCCAAGGCTCAAGTCAATTGCCACCAGGCCAACCCCTGAGGGTTTCGTCTATGAGAGAAATATTATTTTGAAGATGAAAGAGCTTCTATGCTTTTCTTATGATGGCAAATGTATTGTAGTGTCATTATAGAAAAGCAAGTCACCATATTCTGGTTGCTAGTATGATTAATGCTTTAAATGCTACCTGGTTGGTTCGATAAGGCACAGCAGCCTATTCAAAATTAGAAAGGCTTTAATATAAAAGCAACTCTTTTGAGTAATTTTTTTGGAAGAAAGTAACTCTTGAGTAAATTATGATCGTAATTTTGTTCCCAGACTTTATTCTGGGATTTTGCCTGCTTGGAGTGAATTGTAAGCACCATTCTGCTAGAGTTTCTTGTCCTCTTACAGTTCAATCTATAATGATCAACAGATGGGCTCTCTCTCGTCCTTTATCACTCAAAGAGTTTGACAAATTGAAGAAAAAGCAAACGAAACCTGAGTTCTTGGATATGGTTCCTTGGTATTCAGGGTATGTACTTTCGTTATACCTCTTACGTCTCCTCTCGCTCCCGTGGGGCCAGTATTCTATAGTGAAAAGAGCTCTATTAATCTTCTTAATATAACATGCTGGGTGCTGGGGTTGCAGGACATCTGCTGATTTATTCAAGACAATGTTTGACCTGCTGGTCTCCGTAACTTTGTTTGTTGGACGCTTTGATATGCGAATGATGCAGGTAACATATATGATGTTCTAAATTCCTTAAAAATGTATTCAACTTTCAGAGTAAATTTCCTGTTACAAGGCCCACAACTTACGAGATGCTTGATAAGTAGATTAATTATTCCATGAATTTTATTAATCTCAATAATTTCTCCTGCTTATAATGGATATAGTGGCTGACCTTAAATTGTCCTAAAATTCTTCGATTGTTAGGCGGCTATGAGCAGGGTTGAAGACGGGGCTAAGCAGGAGGATATTTTGTATGATCAATTCAGTGAAAAGGATGGTCTGTGGTTTGACTTCATGGCTGATACAGGCGATGGTGGAAATTCGTCCTACACTGTGGCTCGGCTTCTTGCTCAGCCTTCACTCCGGCTCCAAGTCAAGGGTTCAATGCTTACACTGCCACGTGGAGACATGCTTCTTATTGGGGGTGACCTTGCGTAAGATCATAGTTCTCTTTATACCATTAGTTGGTCTTTGCATAATCCTGTGACATCCCGTATAGCTTCATCTTATGTCTTAAAACAGACAATTAGTTACACTGACCAAGTTTACTCCCTTGTCATTTACCTGGAGTAATAACGTGTTTGGCACTATGTATGTTCTGCTAGTATTAAGATCTTGTTGTACCATTTGTTTGGTTCTGCTCATAATTTCCACTTAGTCTTCCTCAAATTGATACTTCCTGGAGTGGCTTTTGTTATTTACTTATTCTGTCAATTTGCCAAGTTACACTACGAAGTTTCTTTTTTTGGGAATGTTACTCGAAGAAGTTTCTCATTTTGGACAAAGCTATATATACATTATGATTATTTTGTGAGGTTGGTAATGAAAACTAGCTTTTCTATCTATTTCATGCAGCTTTTGGTCCATCTAATGGTAGCATGTAGTGATTACACAATACATGCTTTCCTTTTATCCTCTGAGGAAATCTTTATAGAATATGGTATTTTTGTGTGGTTTGTCTAGTCAGATTGATTATCATAAATGGTAGTAATAAATAATGAAAAAATACTCTTCTAAAATAAATGAAGAACTAAGTAATGACAAAAGACCTAGTTTTACGATAGGTAAAAGTAAGAATATGTGCGCTGCAAGTTTAGCCAGCATAAGAAGAGTGAAATTGAAGTGAGATTAGATGGGATTTCAGACAGACTATTCAGAAACCTAGGTTCTATCAGAGGTGCTAAGAGGAAGTGCTACTGACAGTCATTCAAACCAGCTCATTATAATTTCAAAACAAGCACATTAGGGGACAATTATTGTATGTGCTACACAGTACTGTATTAATTATAAGTTATAATGGGAAGGCAACAAAAGGGAATGAAAATATTTGATTATTAAGAACCATTTTTACAAACTTTCTGAAGATTGGATTGGCATCTTCAATGTAGATACTCTAGTACTGGTCATTATATCAAAAAAATTGGTATAGAAGTAATTTCATTTATTCAGCAGTTAGATGCATAAATGTGTGATCCACTCAGTTTTGGGGCATATTACCACAATACCTAGCAACCTTTCTGTGACGCCGATACATATACTTTTTTCTCTTTTTTTTGCCAGAGAACTCTATATGTTTTGCCTCTTTATTCATAAAAAAGAAACTTGTTCTGGCTCTTTACTTTTCATATTAGAACTTACTAGAGTACGACAGTGTGCTGTTGAATCTGTTAAACTAATTATTATTTATATTTTTTTCTGTTGTATAGGTATCCTAATCCATCATCGTTTACATACGAGAAGCGCCTTTTTCGTCCCTTTGAATATGCTCTTCAGCCTCCTACGTGGTATAAGGAAGAGCATATTGCTGTAAGTAAGCCTGAATTACCTCCTGAGGTGGATGAACTTAGGAAGTACGATGGACCTCAGTGTTTTGTCATCCCTGGAAACCACGGTCAGTGTAGTTTCTTAGCTTGTACCTCCTTAACTTTTTTTCCCATTATTTCTTTTAGTTTCAATAAAGCAGTATGGCTTGTTTAATCTTGATGTTCTTTATCATGATCAAAGTCCTTTCGCGAATTGCAGACTGGTTTGATGGACTTCAGACGTATATGAGGTACATTTGTCACAAGAGCTGGTTGGGTGGTTGGTTTATGCCTCAAAAGAAAAGCTATTTCGCATTGCAGCTCCCTAAAAGGTGGTGGGTATTTGGTCTTGATCTTGCTCTCCATTGTGATATTGACATATACCAATTCAAGTTCTTCTCAGAATTAGTGAGGGATAAGGTATCTCCTCTCTGCTATGAGCGTAGTCGTCATGTTGCTTTTCCTTTCTATCCATATATTGCTGAATATGCTGGAATATTGTCCTAGTTGTTCAAATATATTGCTATTAATTAAATAAGGTGAATGTTTTATGCAGATTGGTGTTAATTGTTTCTAGAGTTCCTAACGAAGAAACTATAATCTTTATTATCTATTGTAAAGAATGACTGTAACATTAGTAGGATTAGTAATGACTGATGGTTATCTTTCTCACGTGCACAACTGAGCATGATATTTGTCCAGATTTCTCCAAAATTTTCCACTTATGGGAGCCAATGCATATATCATTCTTTTGTGTATGCTTTATACAATTTCAAAATGTTAACTTAAGCACTCCTTATTGGTTCTTTCACGCTTATTTATCTTATAAATAAGTAAAGGATTTGGTTACAGAAGCTTTTAATCCTTGTTTAATGGATACTCTTGTTCAGGTTGGGGAGAATGATTCCGTGATCATTATGACACATGAGCCTAATTGGCTTCTTGATTGGTACTTTAATCAAGTGACTGGAAAGAATGTTACCTACTTGATACGCGACCATTTAAAGGGAAGGTGTAGACTTCGGATTGCTGGAGATGTGCATCACTATATGCGTCATTCATATGTTCCATCGGATAAGCCCGTTTATGTCCAACATTTACTTGTTAATGGTTGTGGCGGTGCTTTTTTGCACCCTACGCATGTCTTCAGGAATTTCAACGAAATATATGGAACATCGTATGAGAGCAAAGCTTCTTACCCAACTTTTGAAGATTCAAGCAGGGTATGTAATCTGAATTTTCCATTTTAGTTTTTCTGTCAGATCTTGTGCTTCGGTTATCTTATTATCTTGTTAAGATAACCTTGTTGTTGTTCCGTTCTTCTTTTCACTGCTTTTCGTGTTTCTTTTCATCACTGTTGTGATTATGTTGTCTTGAGCCGAGGGTCTATCGGAAATAGCCTCTTTATCTTTACTAGGCAGGGGTAAGGTCTGCGTATACACTACCCTCCCAAGACCCCCCTTGTGGGATAACACTGGGTTTGTTGTTGTTAAGTTTTTCTGTCAGATACTTGTCAGAAAGAAGTTTCCCGTGAGATATAATATTCGGGTGCTTACATGCTTATTAACATTTGCAGATTGCTTTGGGAAATATATTGAAATTTAGGAAGAAAAACTGGCAATTTGATGTTATTGGCGGCATGATATATTTCATATTGGTGTTCTCTATGTTTCCCCAGGTAACTTTTTTTTTCTTATTAGGGGATTTTTTGTCAGTTCTTTTAGATTTGTTCTAAGCATAATTTCCTTCAGGAACGGAGCATGTATTGTATAATATTTTACTTTTCTAATGAACCTAAAGATGTGCTGCTGGGCAAGGATGACTAATCATTTCCTATCTGTTTCTAGTGTCAGCTAGATCACATTTTAAAGGACGACACATTCTCGGGTCACATGGGAACCTTCTTTGGCACAGTGTGGGATTCTTTTATGTATATGGTGGGATGCTCATATGTATCGGTAGCTGGTGCTATGTTACTTTTAGTAATCGCAATAGCCTTTGTGCCTCCGAAGATGTCTTGGAAAAAGAGACTATTTATTGGGATTCTTCATGTGTCCGCACACTTGGCTGCTGCCTTAATTCTCATGCTCTTGATGGAATTAGGTGTTGAGACATGTATTCGGCATAAGTTACTTGCAACTTCAGGTGAGGTTTCGTATATCATCTTCAATATGTGATTCTATTGATTTGTCTACTCTTTAGACTCATGCATGCAATTTCTTTTGACAAGGCATTAACGTGGGAGCTAAGAATTATTTTTTTTCAATTTCGGCATGATAGTAGCCTTTTAATCGTTTGATTGTTCTTTGATAGATAGATTCTCCGGGTAACTCGTTAAAAGGAATTACTGAACTCACCTTGATTTCTTGTTCCTGCCCTTCCAGGGTAGGGCTAAGACTGCGTACATCCTACCCTACCCTCCCCAGACCCCACTTGTGAGAATACACTGGGTTGTTGTTTTTATACCCTGATTTCTTGTTTCATGTTTCTTTGATTCATACTGCTTTTTGTTAAACTTCTAACCTTTGTAATCCAGGTCATCACACTTTATATGAATGGTACCGGTCTGTGGAGAGTGAGCATTTTCCGGACCCAACTGGCCTTAGGCCACGTATAGAACAATGGACGTTTGGCCTTTATCCAGCATGTATCAAGTATCTCATGTCCGGTTTTGACGTTCCTGAGGTAAGAAATCATAAGACAAGGGATGTTGCTGCGTGAGGATTCAGTTGGTCTGTGATATTCTGTCTTTTTCTGATCTCATGCATGCAATTTTCAGGTAATGGCGGTTACCAGAAGTAATATTTGCAAAAATGGGATGGATTCTCTATCCCGAGGGAGTGCTGTAATATATTATGCATCTGTCTTCCTTTATTTTTGGGTATTATCAACTCCGGTGGTTTCTTTGATTCTTGGAAGCTACCTTTACATTTGCATCAATTGGCTTCACATACATTTCGATGAAGCATTTTCATCACTCCGCATTGCAAACTACAAGGCATTTACACGGTTCCATATCAATATTAAAGGCGATCTTGAAGTTTTTACCCTTGCAGTTGATAAGGTGAGATATCTTTATATCCCAAAGATAATATGGACGGACAAGATCTCACTGCCACTACCTCACTCTACTGGAGGAATTTGTGGGCGCAGTTGAGCATTTAGACAATTGCCAATATTTCCTATTTATTTTCTAATAATAATAGAGCAAAGTGAAGGAGAGCCTTGGCGTAACTGGTAAAGTTGCTACCATGTGACTGGAGGTCACAGGTTCGAGCCGTTGAAACAGCCGCTTGCAGAAATGCAAGGGTAAGGCTGCGTATAACAGAGCGGAGTGACTTTACAAGGATTAGTTTTTGCGAGGTGGCAGCAATGCTAGTATCTAAACATTTTTATACAGCCGATCCCAACTAGTTGGGATTGTGGCGTTGTTTACTTTTGATTGATTTTTTAAGCTTTCTGGAAGAGAACAACTAGTTTTAGGAGAATTGAAGATGAGCTATTTACACTTAATGCATGATTTTGCAGGTTCCAAAAGAGTGGAAATTGGATCCAAAATGGGATGGAGAGTCGAAACAGCCACAAGAACCGAGTTACCTCCAGAAGTTTCCTAGCAAATGGAGAGCTAAGACCCTTCAGCAGGACCCTGTAAATACGGTGCGAATTATTGATCACTTTGTCATTGAACAGAAAGAAAAACCAGATTCAGAACTATCGAACGGGTCACTTAACTAATGCCTTGTTTGATAACTAAATCATTTTCTGTACAGATTTAGGTTTTAAGTATTTGGATAGGAAGTTGGCTGGATAGTTTTTAAAAGGTAAATTAAAGATCCATTAGGATCATAATTGGGAAAATGAAAAAGAAGAGGGGAAATCCTGGCCAGTCATAAGCTTTCTTTTTAAATGTACCACCATTCTCTTTTAGACAAATTTGTCTATTTTTCACGTTGAGAGATATTAGTAGTAATTGCTTGTGGCTAGTGAATTCCTATTGAGTCGTCTGTTCATAGTTTCACTATTGAGGGAAAGCAAGGGCAGGAAATTCCTAACTAACTAGCCAGCCAGCTTGATTTCTTTCGGGAATTGGCCCAAAAAGCACCAAATTTGATGACTTATTAAGGGCTAGTCTGGAGTCCAGCGGCTCGAACTCGAAGCTTCTTCATATTGCACTTGAGTTGTTGCGCAAAGATATTGATGTGTTAGCACTTTGTCATGACTTTAAAGATCCTTAGAGGAATCATTTTTTAAGGGAAAATTTCTCCATGGGAAAAGTTTTTTCCCATTGAGAAAAAGACTATCAGGAGAAGAAATATATTTACATGTGACGAAATAAAACAAATAAAAAGTGAATAGTTTTTTATGAAAAAACAGGGAATTCCAACAGAAACAAGAGAAACTGTTAAAGTTGACTTGTATTCATATTACTCCAATAATATTTCAATCATCTATCACCTTAATATTTCTTAGATGAAACCACTTGAAAAGAGAAGCTTGAATGTCCCAAGCCTACACATATATTATTTTTGACATGAAAGGATAAATATCTTTTAAGATTCTTTGAATATCAATGTCATTTAAATGAGCATACTTGTTAGTGTGTGAAGTATGAAATTTAACGACTTTGCAAAGTGAATATTAGTCAGTGAAGCCACAACTGTCTTGAACTGCTCTTTGGCTTGACATGCTTTTTCTTCCCCTAACTCGATACACTTAATATGTGAAATTGTTGTGAAGAATGTGAGGTTTGTTTCAAAAAGGGAGATAAAATAAATGCGCAATTTACTTAAGAGTTGTTATGAAAGACTATCTTTATAGTAAATACAATAGAATTTTATATACATGCACCATAATAAATCTTTTGATACATCTGAGAATAGTTTTAAAATTTCAAGACAAAAATTTTCAATTTACTCCCTCTTATTCGTTATGGTACTCTATATAAAGAGCTTAGACAGACAACTAAAGACGCCATTATAAATTCATGAATAGCGGGGGAAAAAAAAAATAAACAAAAGAATTGGTTTATAAAAAAAATCATAGAAGGGGCCACCTTAACTTTCTGAGTGCCTAAGAGAAAGATTGGGAGAAATTCAAAAATAGTTAGATTTACAAGTGATCATTTAAAAATAGCCACAGTTTCAAAAGTAATCGATATTTAGCCATTTTTTATGTAAAGATAAATCTGAACGAAAACACTGTTCAAAATTCGGAAAAATACTCCAGGATAATATACTGGAGATCCGGTATATTATACTGGAACTCCAATACATTAGACTAGAGTTCCAGTATAATATACCGGTCCAGCATAATATACTGGAGTTTGGAGCACCGGTGCTCTAGTCTCCAGTATATTATACTGGAGCCAGCAAAGTATACCGGTCCAGCACAATATGCTGGAGGTTCATACATAGGTGCACCGGACTCCAGTATATTATACTGGACCGGTCTCTATTGCAGCAACATAGTGACTATTTTTTATTGACTTGGTAAACGCTGGCTATTTTTGAATGACCAGTATGAAAACTGACTAAACCGTGCTATTTTAACAGAAAGATGTGAATCTAAGGAATCAGCTATTTCTGAGTTCAAACAAAGTATACATATTTTTCACTTATGACTTCAAGGAAGTTTAAAGGAGAAACAACTAAACTAACAAATTTACAGTGACATTTATGCACTTTATTGATATCCAAAAAAGATATAATAGTAGTATAATATGATAAAACCTAAATACGTACACATTGGACAACACAAATAAAAAAAAACTCAAATTTTATTGCACACCATTAAAATTTCCTTATTAGATTTGTCCTAATTCCTCTACAACTCTTCATGCTAATAACTTATAGAAATTAACTTGTTTGGATAAAAGGAATAAAAATTCATCAACACTACATTTTTTTCGTCTATCGGAATTTCATCTCTAATATTTTACGTATGAGCAGTGGAGAGAGAAGAGAGAATGTGGTAATGCTCGACTCCAAACTTCTGTCCATTGCTACATGTGAGTATTTGAGGAATTGCAATGCATATCTCATTATAGACCAAATTCATTCGATATGTTAATGCAAAACCAGATTATTGATCTGAAATGTTGCAAATTATATCTGACGATGGTCATTCAGCATAGACCAAGTTTAGCACAACAGTGATAGAGTTGGTTCCCTACTTCTGCTATCTACATGCATTTCTTCAACTTTATGACTTGCCATCTAATCTTTGTTTGAATCATTATATCAGCTTAGCACTGAAGCAACTTCTTTTTATGAGTTCGAGTGATTTTTTTACTGCTCCATATCCATCTTTCATAGAAATATATGGAGAGATTAATTATTGATAGTATATAGCAAGATTTATATGGGACTATAGAAACACATCAAAACTCTCCACTTTTATCTCCATGCCCCTATCCGCTGCCATTGTTGAGATATTTCAGGTTTAATGGAACAATGTGTATCAAACCTAACTGTTACAATTTCATGTGGAACATTCCCATAAAGCAAACATTTCAATGAATCTAGTTTGGAATTCCAAAGGAGCATTAAGCAGTGTACTAATTAATTAAGAGTAGTGGAAAAGACATAGCAACATTGTCAAGCGATTAATATTCATTATGGGAGTGCACCGTCTGTTTATTGTAGTAGTTTCAAATAGGTGATAATTTTCAATAGCAGAATAATGACAAGAAATTGAAGAGACAAAACGCCCTTATCATGATTTAGGCTATTTATTATGAGTCTGTTTACCTTTTTATACATTTGTGTTTATATTGGAAGAATAGTTATACTAAAGAGTATAATAAGAAATTATTTATTTATTTATTTGCTAAGGGTATTAAAGTCCAATATTTTTGTGTGGATATTTTAGTAATTTAACGTTTAACTTGAGGGCTTCCCACTTTTAATATAATACTAGTTTCTAATTACGTGCGTTGCATGTATATCCCATATAAATTAGTATAAACTTTTAAAATAATATTACATGTATTAGGTATAAATACACGCGAATGTAGCCTTTCAGCGACGGATTTAACTGAACACATAACTTTCAACACGGAGTATAAATTGATATTTAAAACTCAGTAAAATCCCAGCAAGTATTAGATTGGAACCCATAATTTTAATAGTACAATAGATATCCTCTAATTAACATGAAGTATCAAGAGCAAAATTAAAGTTGACCAAAAACTTTCATGATATCGTTCTCGGAAAATTTATGATAAATTCTCCTGAATGAACATCTTTACATAAGACTATCAACTTCTAATAAATAAAATATTAGGAAATAATAATATTTTCTCCTAAAGCACATCAAAAGCTCACTCCTCTCCATAAACTGATAAGATATAAAGGATAATTTTTCCAAAGTTAGTTGCTGCATAACCTGGAATACCATATACACCAAGTCTTTCTTGTCCCAAAATGATGATAATCGACACTAAAAACAAATATAAAAATATTACATTAAAAATTAATATTACTTTGTATATCGGGATTACCTTGTCAAGAAGTCAGAGTATTGTAGGCAATCAAGCTAAGAGTATCCTCGCGCTGCTTCATCACCACATGAAAGGAGAATTCTGCTAAAGCGTCGCGTCTCTTTTATTTTAAAGACTAACAGCTTGTTTGGATGATTGTTATCCATTGTATTGTATCGTATTGTTACTTTAAATACAATGTTTTTTTTGATTGTTACTTAAATTTTATTGTATCGTATCGTTAAATCCGTCGTTACATAACGACGAAATATGCCATTTTATGTAACGATCGATTTGGTGTGGTCGTATCGTTACCTTGTCTTTTTCTTTCAGTCTCACCCTTTATTATTATTAAATAATATTTTTTATCATTTACCTTACCTTTTTATATAGTAATTTAATCCTGTATCATAATTTTTCTTTATAATATTACGAGTTTATTCTTCATATTGTTAGTGCATGATATCATAAAACGATGGCAAACGACACAATCTATCCAAACATTGTATCTATCAAACGATACAGTACAATACAATATAGTACAATACGATACATTATGAAATGATGAGTAACAACCATCCAAACAAGCTGTAAATAAATTGCAACCCTTTAAATTCTCCATGTTTCGAAAGAGATAATGCAAAGGTCGGACAATAACTTTTTAAGATAAGAACATTTTCGAGTGTTAAATTATACATGTAGAATTTCAAGAGATATCACAATAAGTGTTGGAAGATGAAAGGAAATAAGATATTGAATATACTAAAGGAGCACAACTTTGGACTTCCAGGAAGGATCAGAAACGTATAAGTAATTATAGTTTTAGGGCTTAATGAATCGACTCTTGTGGTCCCAAATAGTCATAATTAAGATTTAACGCCATAAAAACAAATAAGGACGTTTTAAAAGGCGGGGGCGTGAGGCGAGGCGTTTTACCTCTGACGAGGCGACGTGTAAGCCCAGAGATATGGGGCGTAAGTCCCTCGGATCTTAAAATTTTACTAATTTCAAAAATTTTAAGATAGTATAAAATAAAAAATAATTATAAAAATTACATTAAAATCACAAAATAATTACATGTCACGATCCAGTTTAGGATCATGACCGGCGCTTAGGAGCAAGTGCTCCCAAGTAAGCCTCATCGATAATTTACAGAAAATCGGACAGAGTTTTCCTTATTTTAGGACTATCCAAAAATAAACCTGTCTTAGAAATCAACAACACAACCAACCTATATCGACCAAACAAGTTATAATCCTCATTCATGAAGTATTTCCAACACAATAATACTAACTTCATCTCCAAGTATATGATAGGAAAGTCTAATAAGAATCATAAGTCTATATCAATAAATGAATACTTATGACACTCATAAAAATGACTATAGAGTGACTCTAAGAGTTTCAAGAAAGAGACTATAACAAATAAATAACAATCTTTGCCCACACGAATAAATGTGGGGCTCACCAGGAACTGCCAACTCGTGTACTCTAATTAACGGAATCCTTGCCTGCGTCTACTGCTGTCTCTGTAAAAATAATAGCGGGGAGTGAGTTGCTAGCTTAGTGAGTAATAATACTTTACCACAACCATTTTACTAGGGGACAAGTCAGAAAACATGCTTGTATAATAATCACAAAAGAAAATGCCCTTTTAAAAAACGGTAACAATAATCAGTCTCATCATGCGTTTCCTGTAACAAAAATCAATTTAATAATTCAGTAATAAACTCGGTAAATATTGTGTCATAGCAAATCTTTATATTTGGTAGGTTTCCAGAAAAGGATCATGTAATCTGTATCAATGTGTGGACCCTTCATAAAAGGAGTCAAATATAACTGTATGTCCCTTCTCGAGGGAAAACTGTAACTGTATGATAGTTCTACCTTCCCACTAGAGAGGGCTCTAACTGTACTCGGTAATCAGTAAATACAAGGTGCACCAGGTCTAACGAACCCGCCGTTAGCTACGGGATCCTTCAAAGTCTCCTCTCATTCATACTTTTCTTTGTAAACAGTAAATCTTCACATGGAAGCATTTTCAAAACAGTACAGGGCATTCAATTTTTATCAAATCATGTAATCTAATTTTGGTGACGGTAATCATGTCACTAGTAACAGTAAAAGATGTCTAGTAACAGTGAGAACATTTTAAATAACTGTAAACATCTCAAGTAAACTATTCAGTACCATATCAAGTAAAAGACTTGTTCCGCATGCAATTTCAAATATTCGGTAATACATTTTATTTTCAAAATAATGTCTAAAACATGCAGGTTATGAAAACACAAATTGCGGTAAGATTACTACTCACAGAACTCGTGTCGAAATATCAAACTCATCATTTTGAGCAATCTGTATGGCTTCATTCGATCAATCTATAATCACATCATATAGCTCTGGTGTTAATTTTCATGTTTAGACTAATTTATAATTAATTTAGAATACCCAATCCTCGGGGTTATATATTTGACTCTCAATTTGTCAAATTATTATTCTTATTTTACCCAAGCTACGAGTAATTCTACTTCTTCATAATCTATCATAAATTTGCTTTTTCAAATATCAAACCTTTTTTTCAACTTCTTTTCCAAATATATTAAAAATTTACAAGGAATAAAAATTAATAGTTTACATCATATATCCTCTTGATGGTTTTACAGAAGCACAACAGGTTAAGTAAGCATTTTGACTACATACTTAAATTATCATAAATTTGATATGGTTCACCTTGTTTGCTACTTAGCCTATTTCAGAATAAAGATTCTAATTATTCATGGTATACTCATATCTATATAAGTTGAATCAAACTACTTTTGAGTTGCAAATATTACTGTTTAGCTCACCTATGAAAATTTATATCTACTCATGCTACAATTAACTCAAACCAATACATTATCTTCTAATTAAAGCGCATTCGTATTGTCTATTCACTATACCCTTCAATCTCATTAACCATGTGAAATAGAAGGAACTTGACTAATATCGTTGCTTATAATATTTCTTGCCGGTATTAAACTTTCAGTATCCAATTTACTCTCATAAACAACATGATCAAAATTAAAAGAAATCGCTAGAAACCCAAGTAGAATCAAAGGAAGGGGAAAATTTGACCTTTAAGTCGAAGAGTGCTTTCACGGGTAGCAATTATGAGGTGAAATTTTCCGTCTTCAGTTGCTTTGTCTTGGAAGCCTTATCGAGAGAACTCTATTCTTTTTGTTCTTTTGAAACTTTGATTGACAGCTGCTACTATTTGTTTTCTTTTTTCTTGAGCTTTTGGCTTCATTCCCCTAAACCCTTTTGAATGTTTCCAGATTGTTTCTGGTGGGCTTCGGCCCTTTTTGTTCCTTTCTTTCTTTTTTTTGGCCAATTACTTAACTACCCTTTTGTTAAATATGAGGTATTATATTTTTCCCACCTTATGAAATTCGGTCCCCTAATTTAACTCAAGTACGTACCTGTAGATTGAAATAAATGAGGAGACTTGACTCTCATAGCATCTTCCGCTTCCCTAGCAGTTTCTTAAACTGTATGATTTCTCCATAAAACTTTCAGGAACACAATTTATTTGACCGTAACTTTCTTACTTGTCTATCAATAATAGCTACCAACTTTTTCTTGTATAATAAGTTCTCATTTAACTCTATAATAGATGCTTCCATCACATGAGAGGATTTTAATATGTATTTTCTTAGCATAGAAACATAAAATACTTGATTTATGAAGGAGAATTCGGGAGGAAGTACCAACCAATACACCACAACTCACACTTGGTCGAGTATCACGCACGACCTTATAACCCTCGGGCTAAACTTACTTTTTTTATCCAAATTATATCAAGCCTTTTATAGGACAGAGTCGAAGGAACACCTTGTCCCCCAATTGCGAAAACTAAGTTCCTTCTCCTCGTATCCCCATAAAACTTTTATCTGCTTTTAGTTGTGAGCAATTCGCCTAATCAACTCGACCTTGTCAATAGCTTCTTGTACTAGGTCATGTCCCCATAAATTAGTCTCACCAGCTTCAAATCATCTGATAGGAGAACAACATCTTTTACCATATAATGCTTCGTAATATTACCATTTGAATGCTGGATTTGAAAGTTATTATTGTAGGAAAATTCAGCTAAAGATAGAGAGGCATCCCAATAACCTCCGGACTCAAGAATCTAATTTTTAATATATCCTCCAAGATCTATATAGTACATTCAGACTTTGCGTTTGTCTGAGATAAAAGTTAGTACTAAGATCTACTCGTGTACCGAATATTTCCTGAAAAGATTTTCACATCGTGAAGTGAATTGTGATCCTCTATCAGAGATGATGGACATTAAAGCTCTATTGAGTAAGAAATCTTTTATGTTCATGTATATTTGTGCATATTTCACCTTACTATAAGAAGTTTTGACTAGTAAGAAATATGCCTACTTTATAAGCCAATTTACAACTTTTCCACATATAATCATACTTCTAATGGTTTGGTAATCTAGTCATATAATGTATTGTAATTTTATTGTATTTCTACTTCAGAATCTTGAGTTGTTGTAGTAGATCTGTGAATCGCAAGTGTTTGCCTTAACATGCTGACATGTCAAATAGTTAGAAACAAAGTTAACGAATTTTTCTTTTCCTTCTTTCTTTTCCAACCAATCGATTTTTTTAATAGTCATGGTGCATCTTATAGACCTGAGATATACAGTGTATCTAGAGTTGTGAGCTCCATCACGAGTAGCTTGTCTCAACCCATATATGTTTGCTACACACCATTAATTACCTAGTCGGAGAATACCCTCACTATTAACAGCTATATCTTTGCTTTTACCAGCTAGAAACTAATCTCGGTAATTAAACAATCGTTCATCCTCGTATTGGCTAGCCTTTATATACTCTACATCGGGCTTGACCAATAGCCAATAATGTTTTTGAATTTATTTTTTTCACATTGAATCTAATATGTGTACCCTCTAGTCTATGCATATCTTCGTCCAGGAGTATCTTTACAGGAGCTATATGCGCCAAATCACCCATAATTTTTTTTGGTATAAGCTATAACATTTATCTTTCCCGAACAATACAAAACAATACAATTATATCTTCAGTAGTTCCCTTCACCAGCATTGCTAAATATTTATATCTTTGTTGGTTTTAAATGTACTTCAGGCTCTTGTGCTAGGTATAAATCTCATAGGTTTCTTTGTACAAATAGTGTCTCTAAATCTTAAAAGGAAATACCACTATGACCATCTTCAAATCATGAATGCCATAATACGACTTGAGTTTTTTCAATTTCCTTGGAGCATAGGCCATTTATGAACTACTTTTATCTTCTTAGAATCTACCATTTTTTTCATTCTTAGATATCATATGTCCTATGAATACCATTGAGTCCAGCTAATTTGAAGAACTTTTAAAAAAAATTGATTTTGCTGTAGCGTCTTTGACATATTTTTCAAGTAATTCTCGTGCTCTTTCTGAGTACGAGAATATACCAGAATATGGTAAGTAAAAACTATGAATTATTTTTTCAAAAACAACATTGAACACCATATTCATTGTATTTAACAATGCATTGGAGCATTGGCCAATCTAAAGGACATCACAGGTAACTCATAATATTTTTACCGAGTACTAGAAGCAGACATCGAAATATCTTCCTTTCTTATTCTAAGCAGATGATAACCAGACTAAAGATCAATGGCTCATTGTAATTGATCAAACAAGTTATCTATATAAGACTAGGGATATTTGTTATGTATTATTATCTTATTTAATTATTTGTAGTTGGCCTACATTCTTAAAGATTCATCCATTTTTTGTCCAAACAATATTGGTGTACCCCATGGCGCAACACTCGATATGATAAAATCCGTATCCAGTAGGTCTCACAATTGTTCATTAGCTCTATCAACTTCATTGGTGCCATATGATATGGTTTACGCGTCAGGTATCAAATCAATACCGAAGTTTATTTCTCATATTGGAGGTAGTCCTTGTAAATCCTCAGATATATTAGAAAATCTCTCATTATAATACTTTTATTTTTTTCAACCTAAGTTTCACATCTCTTAGACCTCTTTATGAAAGTTACGAGACCCTAACCACTCTCATTCAAGAATTGTAGAGCCTGCATAAATGATATAATCTCGACTATCACTAATATGATTCTTTTTTTTTTACAATTACGTTTGCTAGATATGTCAATCTAACTACCGTCACATGGTAATAAAAGGTAATGTAATAAGATAATAACCAATCATACCTATAAGCAAGTCAAAATTAACAAGGTCAAGTACAATTTGGCTAGATAGGGTATCATTTCTCTCAACTTAAATCTGATAAGCTTAATACAAAGTTTCAACTGTACGAGATTCTTACATAAAAGTGGCAACTATTAAAGGATCTCATAATATCTCAAGTTGTTATTTATCCAACTCTCCGTCCCATATAAGAAAAATAAATTCATACTCTAAGATTTTCTAGTCTTTACCTTCTTAAATGAATTCTTAGTTGCATGACAATCATATCCAGTTCTAAAATTATTATTTTTTCTAGCAAGTTCAACTTCCACATAATAGGTCGGAGTCTTCGTATGTGAGAGTATTGCCTTGTATAAACGGTTAACCAACCATTAGACAAGCCTCTAAACCTAAGGCATCACGTACCTAGCCAATTGATAAAGCCTGGAGTTATATATCAGTACATCCATCGTCTGAATTAATTTCTTAAGTACCTATCAGGTTTGCGCTTTTGACTATCGAGAAGGAAACAATTCATAAAAAGTTTACCAAACATATTTCTAAGTCATTTTTGTCACTCCTAACCACGTGCCTAACAATATTGTTTCATTCCATATATTTGTCATATACTCTAGTCGATAAGTTGCTAGATCACGAAGCCTCTCACTGAAATATTATAGAGCTTATAATGCTTTAAGTATTTCGTCAAGAACCTCTGAAGAATCTCTACATTAATAGAAAATGATAAACTTAGTGGCTTCAATTTTAGAAACTCTATTAGAGAAATATCTTGGTTCCTGACTTAGTCTAAATGCATGAGGCTTCTAGAGCCCTTTATTGTTGAAATTCTTCTCTTGTCTATCTAATATATCCATCGAGACCTCAATTTACCTGGAATGAAGGTAAGTACTTCTGTAGTGGCACTCTCCTGGTGCTATAGGGGTCAACTCGTACTAATTTCAAGAATAGACTCTCTGACATATCTTAGTGGTAAGACTCTCATTGAGAAAAAATAGGCCTTTCATTCGCCTTGTCTACTATTGTCAATTTTCTTTTTTAGGAGACGATTGCCTATCTAATGGCAACATTTGATGTCCTTGAACCTATAGTCAAATTCTATTATGGGGTGATTGATCTGAGTAACACAAGAAAAAGATAATGATGACAGATTCAGCTATTTAACCCTAATCGCCACACATGTACGGAAGAATAAGAAAGAAAGACAAGACACATCCTATCATGCCCTTGTAGAATCACGATTATGGGAATAGCCGGCTATATAACCATAATTGATATTCTACTACAGACGTGTGCTACATTAGTCACAAGAATAAACCTGGCTCTGATACCAACTTGTCACGACCCAATTTAGGATCATGACTGGCGCTTAGGAACAAGTGCTCCCAAGTAAGCCTCATCGATAATTTACAGAAAATCGGAAAGAGTTTTCCTTATTTTAGGACTATCCAAAAATAAACTTGTCTTAGAAATAACAACACAACCAACCTATATCGACCAAACAAGTTATAATCCTCATTCACAAAGTATTTCTAAAACAATAATACTAACTTCATCTCCAAGTATAAGATAGGAAAGTCTAATATGAATCATAAGTCTATATCAATAAATGAATACTTATGACACTCATAAAAATGACTATAGAGTGACTCTAAGAGTTTCAAGAAAGAGACTATAACAAATAAATAACAATCTTTGCCCACACGAATAAATGTGGGGCTCACCAGGAACTGCCAACTCGTGTACTCTAATTAACGGAATCCTTGCCTGCGTCTACTGCTGTCTCTGTAAAAATAATAGCGGGGAGTGAGTTGCTAGCTTAGTGAGTAATAATACTTTACCACAACCATTTTACTAGGGGACAAGTCAGAAAACATGCTTGTATAATAATCACAAAAGAAAATGCCCTTTTAAAAAACGGTAACAATAATCAGTCTCACCATGCGTTTCTTGTAACAAAAATCAATTTAATAATTCCGTAATAAACTCGGTAAATATTGTGTCATAGCAAATCTTTATATTTGGTAGGTTTCCAGAAAAGGATCATGTAATCTGTATCAATGTGTGGACCCTTCATAAAAGGAGTCAAATATAACTGTATGTCCCTTCTCGAGGGAAAACTGTAACTGTATGATAGTTCTACCTTCCCACTAGAGAGGGCTCTAACTGTACTCGGTAATCAGTAAATACAAGGTGCACCAGGTCTAACGAACCCGCCGTTAGCTACGAGATCCTTCAAAGTCTCCTTCCATTCATACTTTTCTTTGTAAACAGTAAATTTTTACATGGAAGCATTTTCAAAACAGTACAGGGCATTCAATTTTTATCAAATCATGTAATCTAATTTTGGTGACGGTAATCATGTCACTAGTAACAGTAAAAGATGTCTAGTAACAGTGAGAACATTTTAAATAACTGTAAACATCTCAAGTAAACTATTCAGTACCATATCAAGTAAAAGACTTGTCCCGCATGCAATTTCAAATATTCGGTAACACATTTTATTTTCAAAATAATGTCTAAAACATGCAGGTTATGAAAACACAAATTGCGGTAAGATTACTACTCACAGAACTCGTGTCGAAATATCAAACTCGTCACTTCGAGCAATCTGTATGGCTTCATTCGATCAATCTATAATCACATCATATAGCTCTAGTGTTAATTTTCATGTTTAGACTAATCTATAATTAATTTAGAATACTCAATCCTCGGGTTATATATTTGACTCTCAATTTGTCAAATTATTATTCTTATTTTACCCAAGCTATGAGTAATTCTACTTCTTCATAATCTATCACAAATTTGCCTTTTCAAATCTCAAACCTTTTTTTTCAACTTCTTTTCTAAATATATTGAAAATTTGCAAGGAATAAAAATTAATAGTTTACATTGTAAGCACGTGATTTTTGCCCTATAAAAGAATTACTCCCAAAAATTCAAAATAAAAAGATTTTCCTTGGTGTACAATTTTGAGAATTTTTGTGACGTTTTGGATAATTATTTGTATTTGTCTGTGCATGTTTATTTGTTAAATTAATAAAAAAAATACAAAAATATGTCGCATTTGCATTTAGGATTTAATTCTACAACTAGGAATAATTAGGTTTGTTTTACAAGAATGAAAATTACAAAAATATGCATCGTTTGCATTTTTAGCATTTAATGTCCAATTGTACAATTTTATGCTTAATTATTACTTAATTGTGTGTTAATTATTATTGGGAGTTAATTTGCGCTTTTATAACCTAATTTAGTTCTATATAATAATTTAAGGATTTTTAGAATTTAGTTTTAGAAAAATAAAAGAAGAAAAGAGAGCAAAAATATAAAGAAAAATCGGAATTGGGCTCTTCTTCAAATTCAAGCCACAAGCCAAAAAAAATACCCAACCTTCCCCATGACCCGGTCCACTTCAAACCGGGTCGACCCAGTCCATAACCCAAATACCCAACACCCCTATCTTCCTACCTTACACTTCACAAAACAAAACAAAAAAAAAAGAAAATAACCCTAAACCGAACACTAATCCATCCGCCCCCTTTCTTTCTCTCTTCTCCTTCACCATCCCAAACACCCCAAGGACCCTAGCCAACCATGGTTGCCTCACCTTCACACATACGCACAACCCCTCCATCGACCACCCTTCACTAGTCGTCGAACCTCCATAGCCACACCAAACGACCCCGCTGCCATTGCTTCATCTTCTTCGTCAAGTTCGAGCTCCGTCTCGACGTCCATGGCAGAAAACGACCAACGTCCATGGTTGTTTCACCATTGTTTCTTCGTCGCTAAACTCAAGCTCGAGCTCCCATGGAGACTTTCTTTCTCGACGACCAGCGTCGTCTTCACCACTGACTGCTTCTGCTACGTTCAAACAAAACCCCCATGACTGTCTCCTTCACCTCCCCAGCTGCCTCGTCGACCTCCGGCAAAACCAAGCTGCTTCTGCTGCTCCTGCTGCCTCCAGCCTCGTCAAGCAGCTGGTTCGAAACCAAACCCCATCGCCACTGCTTCATCTTCTTCAGTCGAAAACCAGCGACCCCAGCAAATGCAGCTGCTGTCTCGCCGTTTCTTCAGCTTTTCCAGCAGCTCCCTCACATCCAAACGACTGCCTGCAATGTCCAGCGCTTGCTTCTGCTGCGTTGTTGCTGCCACGACGAGCAGCTGTTTTAAAACCAAAACGAGACCTCACCATTTCGTTTATTCGAGCTTTGGTCGAGGTCGTCGTTCGTTGTTTTGAGTTCGTCAAGGTTAAAAGGAAGGTGAGTTTGTCGTTGAATTCAAGATCCGTTAGGTCGTTGGCAGTCTTGGTGCGATAATCGTTCCCGGACAGATTTGTTTTCATCCAAGTTCTTCGTAGTTTCGATCCGGTTAGTGGGTTTGAGTTTCACTTTTATTTGTATTTTGTTTTGATATTCTCGAATCTAAAAGCGGTAAATGTTTGATTCTTGTTTTGTTCGTATTTATCGTTCTGTTAATTTTTCAGTTTGTTTCATGTGTTTTATGTATTTTTCAGAAATTGTTAATGTTGTTAGATTCAAGTTGAAATTCATAATTGTTTCTTCTTCGGTTTGTTTTTATTTGTTTAAAAGAATTTAGTTGTAATATAGAAATATGTTGGTTTAATCATTTGGATCCGTCATGTTTGTTGTTTAATATAGATTTAATGCATGTTCATTCTTTGTTTGAAGTTCGTTTTTAATCCAGTAATTTAATGTGAGTTTGTTTTGGTTTTTGATTTGTTGATTTAGTTTGAATCATGTATTTTTGTTGTTGATATTGTTGTCTCTTTGCTCATTCATTTTGGTCTAAGTTAACCAGGATTGGTTCCCAATATGGTTAACTTATTCCCATTAATTTGAAGTTGTATGATTCAATCTGTGTTCATGAGATTTGTTGTTGAATTTATTTAGAAATTGGTCATATTTGCTGTATTTTGGTTGAAATTGATTAAGTGAATTGGTTATAGCTGATGGGGGTAGTTTGGTAAATTGCAGTACGTTCAGGGGGTAAAATGGTAATTTCAGTAAGGTCGGAGGGGTATTTTTGGAATTGAACACTTGAACAATTATTTAAGTTAAGCATGGGGGACAAGACATAATGTAGTGAGGGAATAATGTAATTATTTATGTTAAGCATGAGGGACAAGATATAATGGGGTGGGGTTGATATATTAGTTTAATATAGTGGGGGACAAAACATGTATGCATGAGGGACAAGGGTTTAAAATAAAGAAAACATTAAGTAGTGGGGACAAAGCATGCAATTGGGGGAATATTTCGGGTTGGGGATTCAAGACAAGAGTCTTGTTATAAATAGAGTCATTTGACACATTTTAAGGGGAGGACTTGAACTTGAAAGACTTACTTAGAGAGAGATTTTTGGAGAGAGATTTTAGGAAGACATTCTGAAAATCTCAAGAGTGTTAGAGATTTTAAAAAAAGAAAACAAAAACAAAGTGAGAAATAAGTTTAGTTTCGGGTTTATACACGTGGGTTTGAGTATGTTTGTGGTGATGTGGTTTGTTGTTGTTTAAGTGTTTTACAAACTTTTTGGTTTGTTCTATCGAGCTTGCTTGATTTTCTTCAAATTTTCCTGGGTTTTAATTATGGTTCAAATTGCTGGTGTGTTGTTGTTGCGTTGTTGTGTTACTACTGCTGCTGACTCCTCCTTCTTTTCTTCTTGTACTACCATTTCCAGGTACACATTTGTACACTCTCGGCTTGAAGCGAAAAATGAAATATTAATCAGGCTTTATTCCTGTTGAATTCCTCTTGTTTAGATTTGTGTTTGAATAGAATTTTTCTTTCTTTGTATAAAAATGTATTTGACTGATTAATGAGTAATGGGGTTGCATATGTATAACTTCTTCATCTAATAATGTTAGTTTAAATTAATCAAAGACTAGTTAATTTGTTTTGATATTATGGTGTGTCAATCTCATGTTCTAGTATTATTAAATAATAGAATATAGAACGGAAGCAACCTTTCTTTGTACAAACTCGATTGCAATTTTCCATTCGCATTAGCCATAAACTAATAACTAATAAGTTGCGTCTTTTTTAGCATGTAATTAATCGGGAGATTTTCTTTTATTTTAGAGACGAACTTAATAGAAAAAATGTAGTCACTGTAGGTTTATCCTTTTAAATAAAAATGAGACGAGCCTCGCCAAATAAAACGCACAGATTGCGGGGCCCTCACAAAATGTATGTGTTAATTACTTAGAACTCGGGATAGGCCGCTTAGCGAACTCCACGGCCTTACCCAAAAATAACAACATGCTAATTTCTTTAGGACGCGTCTTAATTAATCTTACTTTCTTAAACTCGGGTGCACATTTATGTGACCCAAATCCAAATCTCAGCGGAGTCGAAATGTGTCTTTAATCACGGGTACATTGATTGTGACGTGGTTCGAGATACGTGTCCATGACGTTGCAAATTCCTTTTTAAAAAAAACAAGAATGAGATGAGCCTCGCCGAATAAAAATACAAAATTGCGGGGCCCTCAGTAAATATTTGCTTTAAAATTGCTTAGACTTCGGGATGGACCGTTTAGCAAAATTTCACGGCCCTACCCAAAGTAAATGATACGCTAGTCGCTTTAGGCGCGCCTTTAATAATTTAATTCTCTTAAACTCGGGTGCACATTTATGTGACCCAAATCCAAATCTCAACGGAGTCAAAGTGTGTCGATAACCACGGGTACATTGATTGTGACGCAGTTCGAAATACATTTTCACAACGTTGCAATTCCCTGTAAAAATAATAACAATAATTATGAAAGCGGTAAAAAGTTAAAACTTGCACATAAGTTCATATTTGTATAAAATCAGATAATCAAGCCGAATACGACAGTTGAGCGACCGTGCTAGAACCACGGAACTCGGGAATGCCTAACACCTTCTCCCGGGTTAACAGAATTCCTTATCCGGATTTCTGGTGCGCAGACTGTTAAATAGAGTCATTCTTTTCCTCGATTCGGGATTCAACCGGTGACTTGGGACACCATAAATCTCCCAAGTGGCGACTCTGAAATAAACAAACAAATCCCGTTTCGATTGTCCTTTGATTGGAAAAACTCTTTCACCCCTCGCGGGGCGGAAAAAGGAGGTGTGACATACATCATATATCCTCTTGATGGTTTTACAGAAGCACAACAGGTTAAGTAAGCATTTTGACTACATACTTAAATTATCATAAATTTGATACGGTTCGCCTTGTTTGCTACTTAGCCTATTTCAGAATAAAGATTCTAATTATTCATGGGTATTCTCATATCTATATAAGTTGAATCAAACTACTTTTGAGTTGCAAATATTACTGTTTAACTCAATCTATGAAAATTTATATCTACTCATGCTACAATTAACTCAAACAAGTAATTTATCTTCTAATTAAAGCACATTCGTATTGTCAATTCACTATACCCTTCAATCTCATTAACCATGTGAAATAGAAGGAACTTGACTAATATTATTGCTTATAATATTTCTTGTCGGTATTAAACTTTCAGTATCCAATTTAATCTCATAAACAGCGTGATCAAAATTAAAAGAAATCGCTAGAAACCCAAGTAGAATCAAAGGAAGGGGAAAATTTGACCTTTAAGTCGAAGAGTGCTTTCACGGGTAGCAATTATGAGGTGAAATTTTCCTTCTTCAGTTGCTTTGTCTTGGAAGCCTTATTGAGAGAACTCTATTCTTTTCGTTCTTTTGAAACTTTGATTGACGGTTGCTACTGTTTGTTTTCTTTTTCTTGAAGCTTTTGGCTTCATTCCCCTAAACCCTTTTGAATGTTGCCAGATTGTTTCTGGTGGGCTTCGGCCCTTTTTGTTCCATTCTGTCTTTCTTCTTTTTTTGGCCAATTACTTAACTATCCTTTTGTTAAATGTGAGGTATTACATTACAAATAATCTATTTAAAATATTTGTAAATTATAATTCAACTATGAATAATACAAAAAGTATGACATTATCATAATATGCAAATTAGTTGCAACCTTGTTACAACTCAAACATCAAAAGTAATAAATTCGATGAGAAATGTTATATGTATCTCTTAAGGAGTAATGAATCTATCTTGAGAGAATTTCGATATTATAATTGGATATTTTGTTTAAAAAAATACTTATTTTATTTAATATGCTATCTATTTGAAAGTGAATTTATATAAAAACATAATTCACAAATTAAATATGATTCTCTTGAATCACTTATTTTTAAGTTTCAACAAGTTAATAAAGTGACACATAATTCATCAACTATACCTTGTTAACTAATTATTTGTAAAAAGTTACTAATTAATATTGAGTTATTAAATTTATAAGTATTGTATCTCGTAAACGTGAAAAACAATATTTAGGAAAATAATTGTAAAAAAAATTATGGACTATTATATCATAATGATATAATAAAAGTTAATAAATAAATACTTTTAAATGAAAGATATACTTAAAATTTACTATTATAGCAGTCTTAGTAGATAACGTGCAATAATTATTATTTTAATTATGACATAAAATACTCTCAACTTATTGATTTATGATTAAGAAAAAAGTAATTTTGAGTAGTTAACGATTTATTAAGAAAATTTAAGGATTTACAAGGTTAGTTACACACAATTGCATAAAGTTCTATTAGGCGAGCCCAGTATGTCGGTCGTCGGGCGTGTTCGGAGCGTAAGCCCCGTCGTCCAAGGCGTAAGTCTCACGGAACTAAGCCCCACACATAAGTCCAGGGGCATTTTATGAGTGCTCCGCCCCAGGGCGAGCCCCGGGCGAGTCCCAGTTCTGCCTTTTAAAACAAAGATAAGGAGTATCACTCATTTACCATTTAACTAATTTATCGTATTTACAAATTTATTTATCTTTATTACAATGTATATTTACCTCTTTGTACACCAATCTTGTTAGAATAGAGTGTGATTGAAAGGGCAAAAATGTCACTCAACTTGTGATGAGTAAATTTGTAAATTAACTTTCAACTTAAAATGTTCCTACTTTTAGTATAGTATGACATGATATGATATGATGATATGATGATATGATGATGATGATGATGATATGATAATAATAATAATAATAATAATAATAATAATAATAATAATAATAATAATAATGATAATATAAATTATATATATATATATATATATATATATATATATATGTAAATATATGATATATGATTAATGTTGTGAATTTTTAAAAGGGCATTAAGTACAAAATATCATTTAATGGTAGGAAAGAGGATAATTTGATCATTCAATTTTTGAAGGTTATTATGGTAAATTAACTTTACCTAAAAGTCTTCATGCTTATAATATAGTATGATGATGATATGATGATGATGATAATACGATATAATTGATAATATATATATATATATATATATATATATATATATATGATATATGATTAATGTTGTGAATTTTTAAAAGGGCATTAAGTACAAAATATCATTTAATGGTAGGAAATTTTAATTTTAGATAGAGGATACTTTGTTCATTTAATTTTTGAAGATTATTATGGTAAATTAACTTTACCTAAAAGTCTTCGTACTTATAATATAGTATGATGATGATATGATGATGATGATAATACGTATAATTGACGCGCAATTGTTAAGTGTTATTTTGAAAGTGTCTCTACAACTTGATGTTGAGTTAATGGGTGTAATAATTGTAAATAACGAGATAATGTATATCCAATTATAGTGTTTTTAGAATGTGTATTTATATTTTAATACATAATTTTTGTAGAATGCCAAAATCAAAATTATATAGCTTGAGTTTTATACCCTTTTGTTGACATGGAACCCTTTACTGTTTTAATAGTTACCTTTTTCATCCTAAACCTAAAACTTAATAGCCGAAAGTGATGGAAATTTCATTTACACAAAAGAAAATATCCTAAATAAAAAAATAGTATAAAATGGTTGAAACTTTCCTAATATAAATTGGAAATACTTGAAATTTAGTACTCGTAAATTTAAATGGAGTTGAAAACAAGGACTTCTCAAACTAAAAGGAATAGAAAATAATTAAATGACTAATCCTAAATATTCAATAAATAACTATTTTGTCACTGTGAACTGTATATTTAAAGGGTAAAAAAGACAAACAATATTTCGTTAATGGCCTTCGTGCTTTTAATATAGCATATATAATATTGACTCTTAGATTTTTGAATAAGTAAAAAAAAAAGTACAAATGACACTAGTAAAGATGGTAAGTTTTATTTTAAAAAAATTAAAACATAAAATGGGAGTACAAAATTATTGATATATTTGTTTTTATTCTGTTAATTTTTTCTTCATTTTTATGTGATATATTTATAAAGCATTTTGAATGATTATATAAATGCGGAATGCCTGCATCAAACAATTAAACTTAAAATAAGACAAGTTAGTTTTATTACACAAATTAACTTATAAGGGATGAAATTTTCTATTTTTAGGTTACAAGATTTTTTTTGTTACACTTAACTGTCCAATAAGGGAGACGTGCTAGTCAAAATCTCACCGAAAGGTTTGTGAAATTTTCCTTTATAAATTGGGTTGACGGAAAGAAATAGTTATTAAAGCAGAAAAGAAGGGAAGCTGATAAGCTTCTTTTTTTTTTTCCTCCCCAAATTTGGTTGTAGAAAATAGAATTGTCAGATTATTTCCCCGCGTAGAATGAATAATTTCTCCTTTTATATTTTTGGAAAATTTCTATATTTCTATGTCGAGACCTTTTCCTAGGGGTGAGCATATATCGGGTAAAACCGATAATCCGAACCGTTAATTATTTATTGGGTTATCGGTATTGGGTTATTGGGTTAACAGTTCGGTAACAGGTTAATTTTTTTTTTATATTGGGTTATCAGTTCGGGCTCGGTTTGACAATTCTGTTATTGGGTAAAACCGATAACCCAATAAAAATTAACTAATTTACTAGTTTACCCTTAAGTATATACATACTAGGTTTCATAATTTATAGTTCACTATTTGATTTCCCTATTCTTTCTTAGTTTCTCCGCCTCACGCCCTCACCAGTCAGCTCGTCAAGACTCAGGCCGACGTCAGTCGCATTTCTCAGCTTCTTTCTTTCACTCTTCAGTCGCATCTTCACTTCATTTCTCAGATCCATCAGATTTTTCAGTCACATTTCTCAGCCGCATTCTTCAGCTTCATCTTGATTCTTCGTGTAAGTTTTTAGTTGCTTCATCTTCATTTTTTTCTTAGTTTGTTTGAAAGCATTTTGACTCTGGATTTTTCTTAGTTTGTTTAAAAGTTGAAGTGAGAATTGTCATGTGCTTTAATTGTTGAGTTGTTACAAAGTTATCTTGTGTCAGTTGTTATAAAATTTGTATTTCATAACTAATAAACTTTTTAATCTATATACAATATGCTGTACTAGAGTAAAAAAGTAGATATCAATGTACAAAGAGTTACTGCTAGTCGTTTGAACAAAGAAGATCTTAAAACACTGATTTTACCTAAACTGTTTTATACATTGTGAAACTGTTTTAGTTATTTTATCTTATCGGATAAACCGATAACCGAACTGATAATGATCGATAACCGATTAACCGATAACCGATAATCAATATCTTATCGGTTTGGTTATCGGGTTATGATATTTGTAAACCGATAACCGATAGGCAAAACAAATAAGATTCATAACCGAACCGAACCGATGCCCACCCCTACCTTTTCCCGTTGAGAACAGACTTCCAAAAAAAAAACAAATCTATTTCCTGAACGGAGAAGGGTTAGAACTTAAAAGCTTCCAATCCTTTATTCAACAGGAGAAGGAAACACAGACAACTATTTATATTGCACTGGACAGCAAACACACACACACAAACACACACAAACACACACACTCTTGCAAACACAAATCAATACGATACTCCACCAAAAACTGGAGAATGAAAAATCAAAGATTCAGCCGGCCTCAAAACCGGAAAGTTTCGCCAATAGGCGGCGACGCCTCTGCTGCTACGAAGGAGAAACAGGGTTCTATACAAATTCCAAAGAAGAAACTCTATCCTTATTTACAAGAATTATACAAAAAGAAAAGTTCCAGGAGAGAAAACGCGCTAAAGACATTGGTAGAGGAATTCGAGACCAATGTTCGTTATGAATTTGCCCAGAATAATTTTGTCACTTTAGTACATCGATGCCAAAATTGCATGAAACTTGGTTCTGCACTGGAGATTGATCTAGCTTTACAACTTATAGGATTAGTTGTACTGACTCTAGGTGCAGGAGATAATGCACATGAGATTTATGAAGAATCACTGGTTTTTCTTCCTAAACTCCTCAATTCCAAATTATCTCAGTCGGTCAAAGTGTTAGAGTGTTTGTCAATACTCTTGTTGCTGCTAGAGATTTTGTAGACACAGAAAGATCAATGGAAATTATATGGCAATTCATGAATCAAGAAACCAAACATTCAACGTACGTGACTGCTGCAGCAATATCAGCTTGGGCTCTGCTCCTTTCGGATATAAATACATGGAGAATTGGTCACAAAAAGTGGAAAGAATTGATCCCTTATCTTCTAAAACAACTAGAGGAAGGTGATGAAGATGTTACTGCTGCTAGTATCAACGCGCTTGCTTTAATATTTGAAAAAGGTAATCTTGAGAAATTCTCAAATCAAACACAAGAATATTCAAGCACAAAGGACATGAAAGATGACATGATGAAGCATGTAAAGAGAGCAAAACAAGATGCTTCGAAAATTCTGGAGGATGATTACAATAAGACAGCTACTATTACTTTATGTGGTAGAAGACTTACCTTTAGTACCTGGACACAATTGAAGCAGATGAATTACATAAGAAGATTTTTGGGCTACGGTTTTACAAATCACATGATGGAAAACAAGTATCTTCATGAACTCTTTCACTTTGTACCTGCAGCAATGAGATATAGTGGCTTAGAACTATATAAATCTGAATATGAAAGGTAGCCGTTCGGATTTTCTTACCTGATGTAAGAAGAAAATGTTGCAGAAAGAGAATTTATATGTCTCCTAATTCTCTGCTGAACAAGGGAAAGACTCAGTTGATGAACAAGTACAGGAGTATTGCAAAAGAGGCCAAGGCTGGACATTACAATGCTGAGGGAGAGCTCGACTGAAATAGTGTTTCTAAATGTTGTCTTATTTTCTTTTTTTGAGTTGTGTTAAAATATTGACAACTTTTGACATGTTCTCGACAAGTACTACCTTAATCAACTTATATTATCAACTCTTCAATCAGTAATCCTATGAAGTAAAAGCTGACAAGTAACTGGAGAAAATATGCCTAATTATAGCGATTCTTATAACCTTATTCCAAGACCTTGTAATATTGCCTTCTCAGAGACAATGTAAACACTTACACGTGCAAAAAAGAATAACACAATTATCATTAGTCTTTCCTCCACATCAAAATCCCAAATGTTACATTTGCCAAATAAATGGCTCTAAAATGGTTATGTCAAAGGAACTTGATTTCCAGCTCCTCGAATGCACAAACCACTCTGGCTCTCTTCTGTTTATGCATCGAAATGCTTCCATGGCTGGATTCTGCACATTACAGCTCTTCTTCAAGTTTAGAATGCTCCCGGAGAGTCTGCAAGTTAAAACCAGAAAACCAGGGAAAGAAAAGAGTACAGCCACCTGCCTCTAGATGCAGAGTTATATTCACCCGTCTGCATCTTGATGAACGTGACCAACGACAATCCTCTCAGTTGTCAATCTATCCAGTTTGATGCAAAATATGCACAAGTTGTTCGCGACCACAACACTTGTGAGCCAGCTGTTTGACATGAAAGGAGATGCGCCCATTAGGAACAGAGTAAGTTGAGAAATGCAATTATAGTAGCTTAGTAAGAGGATCAGCCAACTAAAGCACATGATTTCCAGCAGTTATGAAGATATGCACAAGGATTATAGGGCCAAAACATTTTAGAGTACTTGAGACCGAGTAGCAGAAGGGAATTGCATCGCAAGTTCAAAGCGATCTACATTCCTTGAAGGACATGCTGTAGCTCTCAATGAAATCACTGCTCCTTCTAATTTGGCAATAGTAAGTACAGTTATGAGAGTTAAAACGACCAAAATTGACTCCAACAAGAGAGAATGATTCCCATAGATAACATGTTCATTCCACAAGAGAAGACATCAGGACGTATAATCTCTATTACAAGATAATCGAACCAAACATAGAGCCCAGTAGAACTGAACAAGAAGAAATAATGAATAGTAGATTACTTTCTAGACACACCAATCAGCTCTTATTGATAGAACAGAGTCACATGACATGTGGAATGAAATAGATATATTAGAAACCGGTTAGTTTAGGATTGAAGTGACCTCACCATTGAGAAACCAAGTTTGACCTTTGGATTGGAACGGCTTTTACAGGATAATCAGCCGAACAATCTGACCCATAAACCGGAATACCTTGGTTACTTCTCTCAGACACTTATTCTTGTCATCTCTAGACCAATGCTGCAATAAAGATGCAATTGATAGGAGAAGCAGTGAGTGGTGCTTTGAAGCACTGAAACAAAGTCCATGACACAAAAATCTTAGGCATTTACCTTTGCCAGCATGTTGAATTTTTCACGCACACCTCGCAACAACTCTTCTGCATCCCCCTCCCACTTGTGGAATTCCAACTCCTTTTCCTCTAAGAGTTTCTCAAAGGCCTAATAAGATCAATTTAGCAAATATACTGAGTTAAAGGAGCTAACTTGCACATTGGAAGTCTCAAAGCCACCATATGACGACATAAATTGACAAAATGCACTAAAATGGTAATTCAAAGTAGCTCAATTTCAAGCATTTCTTCCTAGTTAACTTTATCTTCAATGGAAAGTGGTCAATCATCACAGAACAAGCAAAAACTTACCAAAAAATAATTATTGAACAAGCCAAAGTTTCTTTTCTTTTTAGTGTTATATTTTTTTGGATAAGTCATGTGAAAACCAAAAAGATTAGAGATGGTAAGCAAAACAAGAAATTTACCTAAATTTTAAGCTAGAAAAATAACAACACAGATGTTATTTAGTTCCTCATACAAAAAAATAGATGTTATTTAGTTCCTTATAAAAAAAGAACATAGATGTTATTTAGCATTTGCTCAAAAAATGACCAGCTATTCCAAAATCTGCACCATAGCGATGTACAGTTGCAAATTGGTTCATTCAACTTAAGTAGGAGTTATTTGATTGATTTTTCTAAACCTAGCTTAAGAGACAATCTGGACCAAATTCCATCTTACTTTGAGTCATTTCTAGATAAGAGCTAATTGAAGGAGATGAGAATAAACATAGAATTTGCATTTGCCAGCCTAGACTGTTCTGATTTTCAATTTGCATCGTTATATTTATAGAGTCCTACCTAAGTCATAAACTAGTACTATTTCAGCTTCAGCAGTTGCTAGACAAGATGAGAAATTACAGCCACATAATAATTACTAAAGCCTGAACTGACTAACATTAGAAGTCACTTCACCGCCTGCCCCAAAGAGAAAAAAGAAATAGTCCAAGGTCCATCCAATGACAACAAGGAGTATATATCCCTGAGTAACCTTCAAACATGTCAAAGACACCATGTTTTCTTCAAAAGAAATAGTTATCATGACGAAAAGTTATAGGCTCAAGCTGGAATTTAATGAGTTAAACTCTAAAGATGGAAAAAGGATGCTTTCAGTTGTGCTCCTTCCCAAATTTTCTTAACTCATAAATTGTTTGTTTCAATTGTTAATTTCTAAGCAAGGTCTTCATGTCTGTGACACTACTCCTATTCGAAGCTATCTCAGGGTTGCACATCAATATGTTGAAGAGCATGACTTACCCAGTGAATGAAGTTCCAAATCTGGAGGAGCTGGCTAATCTAATGGGCTGCAGTATTGGCTCCCTTCCCACAACCTACTTAGGCCTCCCTCTAGGAGCTAAGTACAAGGCAACAGAGATATGGAATGGAGTAATTGAGAGTGGAGAAAAAATTGGCAACATGGAAAATGCAGTATCTTTCTATGGGTGGTCGACTGACTCTAATCAGCAGTGTTATAGATAGTATCCCCACCTACATTATGTCCCTTTTCCCCATGCCAAACAAGGTGCAGAAGCAATTGGACAAAATTAGGAGATCATTCCTATGGAAAGGAAATAGTGAAGGCCACAAATTCCATCTAGTGAAGTGGCCAAAATTGATCATGCCAAAAAATCAAGGTGGTCTGGGAATCAGAGATTTGGCCAAGCATAACAAGAGTCTGCTCATGAAGTGGTGGTGGAGATATGCTCAAGAATCAACAAGCATATGAAAAGAGGTAGTTAATGCAAAATATGGGGTGCAAAACAAGTGGTGCACCAAGCAAAATAGAGCACCACATGGAGTTGGCCCGTGGAAGCATATCAACAACCTACAAGAAGCATTCTTTCAAGAAGTGTCCTATAAGGCTGGGAATGGCAACAACATTAAATTCTGGAAGGATAGATGGCTCAACAACCAAGCTTTAAAAGACTCTCATCCCGACCTATACCAGATTGCTTCAGACACCAACTCTTCTATAGCCCAAAATAGAGCAGGGAACACCTGGGATCTTCACTTCAGAAGAAAATATGCAGGATTGGGAACTAAACCAGCTACTTGATCTTTACAGAACTCTTGAAGAAGCCAAAGGGGACTCTCAAGTCCCAGACAACTTAAGGTGGGGTAACTCTGTAAGAGGTAACTACACTGTAAAGGCCGGTTATAGCAAACTAAGTGCATCTAATGACATGATTGAGCTTTGGCCATGGAAGCTGATTTGAAGACAAGACTGCCCACAAAAGTCAAGTGTTTCTCCTGGACAGCCCTCTATGAAGCTATTTTGACCCAGGACAACCTTAGCAGAAGGAATTTTCAGTTGGCAAATAGGTGCTACATGTGCAAGCTCAACTCTGAGTCGGTTAATCACTTGTTTCTACACTGTGTTGTGGCATCAGACCTTTGGAACATGTTCTTAGCACTTTTTGGCATCAACTGGGCAGTGCCACAGAACATGAGGGGCGCAGTTCTTAGCTGGAGCCTATGGGAAGTTGATAGATCCATCAAAAAGATCTGGCAAATGATCCCATTCTGTATTTTTTTGTGTCTATGGACAGAGAGGAATCGTAGATGTTTTGATGGCATTTCAACTTCCAACGAACACTTGAAGTCTAAATGTTTAATTAATCTTTTTAGTTGGAGTAATCTCTCCCCCATAAATGATATCATCCCCCTCTTAGACTTCATTAGCTCTCTCTCAATGGTTTAGTAACCACTGATTTTGCCCTTGGTTAACTTAAGGCTCTAGAATAGTTTTTTTGTCCTAACGAGTTAACCAAGCTCTCTATTGTAATCTTTTGCATCCTCTTGATGCCTTTAATACAATACATTACTTCATCAAAAAAACAATGGGAACATATGTTATCTAAAGAATCTCAACACGAGGCAACATGATTTGACAATAAAATAAAGCTCACGACAGAGGAAAAAATTTCAGCTCAGAAATGAGTTCAATATGTAATTAAACCCTTAACTGGAGATTTTTCACAAAGAGAATATATGAAGAAAGACATTTGAAGACCAAGCTTAATTTACTTCGTTTCGCCATTTCCAGACAAATGAAAACTCCACAAAAACACTCAGGGGATAATGACTAACACAAGGAAGTTGTACCTTTTTGCCTATGACTTGACCTCCTGCTATGTGCGAGAAATATATGTTGTAGAAGTGGCTGAGAAATAAAGGAGGAGTCTTTTCTGCCAGTTCCTCCAGATAACTGGCGTAACTGACTCCAGGATTGCTCGGTTCAGGAATCTCATAGCCATGTTGGCTAAACCAATCTAGGTCTTTCGATATACATTCTGCTCGCTCCAATCCAGTCCTTCTGAAGTAGGCATCTAGGTTAAACAGCAAAATAGTATAGCATCATTTGAAATCCAACAAGCAATATGTCCTCTAATAGCTTCAACAGTGTTATCTTTTTTTTTTCCTTTACACAAATAAATTCAGCCCCCCAAACATATTACACTGTTTCTTTTTTCTTCTATCATGAAAATGAGAACCAACAATTCTAAACAAGTTTGTACATAGTGCAAAGAACCTAAAAAAAACAATACAACACAAACTAAAAAAAGGCAGCCCGGTACACTAAGCTCCCGCTATGCGCGGGGTTCGGGGAAGGGCCGGACCATAAGGGTCTATTGTACCCAGTCTTACCCTGCATTTCTGCAAGAGGCTGTTTCCACGGCTCGAACCCGTGACCCCCAGCAAATTTACCAGTTACACCCCCTACTCTACTACCATCATTCCGAAGGTTTTTTTATTCAGAAGGATGGATAATAAATAGCTTATTCATAATCTTATAGGCCCCGCACCGCTTCATTCAATTGCTCTGTCAAAAAGAAAGGGAAGAAAATCTTTTTTTTGATCAATCGCCTGAACCTGCCTTTCTTTCTTTGCCAGGAGGGGGTGGCTGGTCACATGGCAGCAAATTTACCAGTTACACCAAGGCTCCCCTTCAGTACAACACAAACTAAGCATTTAGTTAATCTTTCTTGGTCTTATTTTAGGGCAGGGGAGGGAATAAATTGAAAGTTCAAGACTTTTTTCATCAGCACACAGGTTGAAACTTGGTGGATAATGGACCCACCTCTATCCTCTCCACTTAAATACTAGGCTTTTGTAACATGTGACATGTGCCTAACCCACACATAATGTGTCGCGCCCTTACCACTAGACCAAATAACTGGAGCTGAAAGTTGAAGGCTTTTTGGTGAATGTAACATAATGAACAAAGAAATAATAGCACTTACAAGAAACATCACTGGAGTCATCAACAATGCGCTCAATAGTAGTAAAAACAAGCTTGCTATCAACAAGATACTTGAGAAACCCTTCTATACTTGGCTTCCAAGTCTCCTCACTACCCCCATCGCCACCTATATTATTATTATCCTCTCCTGAGGAAGCTGATTCATACCCATTCTCACTCTCGGATGAACTGTCTTTGGCCTTGAAGTTACGAAGTTTCATAGCAACAAACCTCATTTCTTCAGTAATACCCTTTTTCTCACCTGGGTATTGCTTTCTGTACCTTCTCCTCTTCCTCTTCACTGGTGGCTTCTTGGCTAATGATGTAATTCCATCATCTCCTTCTTCTTCTTCTTCTTCTTCTTCTTCTTCTTCAGTTTCAGTCTCAGTTTCAGTTTCTAATTCTGATTCTGAAAGTGTAAATGAGGAGGTTGTGTTGAAGTTTGAACATTGAAGAGCAATGGAAGCTCGGTGCGTCCACTTTTGGTTTGAGGAAATAGATAGGAAAGAAGAAGAATATTTAGTAAAAAGTTGGGGATTGGGGATTTTAGGGAACGACGAGGAAAGGGAAGATTTTGGTACTGGCGTTGAAGAATAAGAGCAGTAGCATGTCAATGTCGCCATTTGTTTTCTCTCTCTCGAGGGTTTCGCTTTCTTGCTGCCATTCTCCTGCTGTTGCCGTTATTTATCAAAGCGGGCGATAAGTCACATTCTTAAGTCGCTGTTGGTAATTGCGATTTATAGGTTGACAACGGTATACTTAAAATGTTTTATAAGTCGCAATAGACGTTTGCGATTTATAATTCCCTTTTAATCTATTTACTAGCTCGCTATGTTGGTTCCTCAATTTTCCCCATTCTTGATTCTCATTAGTTTATTTCTTTCTAAATTTTACTATTTATAATTTTTCAATAAAAAATAATTTGTTCACAAAGTAGGTGTGGGCATATATCGGGTAAAACCGATAATCCGAACCGTTAATTCTTTATTGGGTTATCGGTATTGGGTTATTGGGTTAACGGCTTGGTAACGGGTTAAATTATTTTTTTATTAGGTTATCGGTTCGGGCTCGGTTTGTATTTTTGTTATTGGGTAAAAACCGATAACCCAATAAGAATGATGTAATTTACTAATTTGCCCTTAAGTATATACTAGGGTTATTTATTTTCCTAATTCCCTCTTCACTCTTCAGTCTTCAGTCGTTTGTCTCTCAGTTCTCATTCTTGTTTCCGTCGCAGCCCCCAAGAGTCAAGACGCAAGACTCACCACCAGTTCTCCGCCAGACATCAGTAGATACTACACAGAAGTGGGAGCGTGCTTTTGTTAAGAAACAACAAAAGTTGGCAGTTTACACGTTCTGGTAGTTTGATTTCTTTGTTTTATATATTGCAAAATTTTTTAGTTGTTTTATGTTATCGGGTAAACCGATAACCGAACCGATAACGATATATAACCGATTAACCGATAACCGATAACCAATATCTTATCGGTTTGGTTATTGGGTTATGATATTTGTAAACCGATAACCGATAGGCAAAACCGATAATGTTCAAAATCGAACCGAACCGACCGATGCCCACCCCTATCACAAAGAGAAAAGAGATTTCTTCGATACAAAGTAACTTTTTCTAATGTGGCTTGCCACATATTTAAAAAGATTCAACTGATAAAGCACTATTACGTATATAAATGCATCAACGAATTTCTACGGGTAACAGACGTGATTTGGTTGAGATTTGAAGAAAAAGAAGGTTTTGGAGTTAAATTGAAATTTTTAAAAAAAGTATTTGAAAATATCATGTTATCGAAGAAATTGATAATCGTTAATTATATTGGGATTGTGAGAATCGGAGGGAGTATGACAGCTGGACAAGTTAGTGGACAGTTTGTTAGCTAGTTGTCACCAATTAGTTAGAGTAGTTAAAGTAGTTAGCATTAGTTAATTGAGGATTAAGTTAGTAGGGTGATTGTATATATATATGTGATGTATATCAGATTTTGTATTAACTTTTCAATATACTAGAAAGTTCTTTACTTACCATTCTCTCTCTGATGTTCATCTTCTCCTCTCAAACTCAACTTACTCGTTTAGGCCTCCATTAATGGAGAACGAGTTGTGACTGAGATCAGCTCAACTCATATGGTATCAGAGCAGTCGATATTAATTGTCTCTTAGTTGAGTATTTTCGTGTTTGTGTGATATAAATTATCGCTCAAGTTCAGTAATGGCAGATGAGAAAATTGACCTCACTCATCCTCTGTTTCTGCACCCTTCTCATACACCAAGCTCAGTTTTCATTCCAATTCAACTTACTGAGTTTGAGAACTATGGATTATGGCGTAGGACGATGCGAATTGCTCTTGAAGCTAAGCGAAAGCTGGGGTTTGTAACTGGTACATGTAAGAAGGAGACCTTTAAGAAGGAATCACATGAGGAATGAGAGACATGCAATGCGATTGTACTCTCATGGATCATGAACACTGTATCAACAAACCTCGTTAGTGGAATAGCTTATGCATCAGATGCGCACCTAGTTTGGGAAGACCTGAAGGAGAGATTTGATAAGGTCAATCGAGTTTGAATTTTTCAATTGCATAGAAATTGCAACCATTTCTCAAGGAACTGATTATGTTGATTCCTATTTCACGAGACTGAAGGAAATGTAGTCGAAGTATGATGTATTAGTTCCCATGCCAGGTTGTGATTGTGCTAAATCAAAAGACTACATTGAACACCTTTATCGTCAAAGGCTGCTTCAGTTTCTCAGTGGTTTGAATGAGACCTATAAGCAGGCAAGGAGGCAGATTCTGATGAAAACCTTTAAACCAAGCTTATGTGTTGATAATTGAGGATGAAAGTCAAAGATCAAGTCCATATCCAGCCTTAGGAGATAGAAGAGATCCTATTGCTATGCAAGCTGGATGAGGACAAGGGTACAAAGGGAAAAAGGCATTCATGAAAGTGACTACTGTAAGATAACTGGACACTTGAAAGAAAATTGCTATAAGTTGATAGGCTATCCTACAGATTTCAATGCTAAAAGGAAGGTTGTGTCCAATTGTGCAACTGGTAATGCTGAGCATGAGGAACAAGCACACATGGTTGGAGGAAGAACACACAATAATGGTCCTGCAGGAGGGCACTTCTTCATTGAGAATCAATATAGACAAATTCTGGATATGCTGAATAAAGACACCACATTTCCACAAGTCAACATGGCAGGTATTGCTACTGCACTAATGACTAATAATCCTAGTAAAGAATGGATAGTTGATTCTGGTGCTCATCACATAGCTACTTCCCTAGATATACTACACTCTAAGACTGAGTTGAAAACTGGTAGAGATCAAGTTCACTTACCTATTGGTGAGAAGACAAATATATCTCACATTGGCAGTGCAACATTTCTTAAGGACATGGAGATTAAGAATGTTTTATATGTTCCTAACTTCAAATTCAATTTGTTGTCTCTGTTAAAGCTCACAAAAGAACTCAGTTGCTCCGTTCACCTCTATCCTGACTTTTGTGTATTTCAGGACCTTTGGAGTGGCAGGATGAAGGGGATTGGTAAGGAAAGGGGAGGCCTGCATATGGTGAAAGATGAGCACATTGCTAGAAGTTTGAGGCAAGCATCAGTTGCAGCAGTCCAGAAACCAGAAGTAAATGGCATTCTTTGACATAAAAGATTAGGTCACACCTCTGTTAGTACAATGAAATACATAGACTCCTTACAGCTTAAAGATCTTGATGTGAATAAAGATTGTTCTGTATATCCTTTAGCTAAGCAAAGCAGACTAGTTTTTTCTAGAAGTGTTACAAGAAGTAGTAGTCCTTTAATACTTTTACACATGGATGTTTGGGAACCATACAAGATTCCCATACATGATAGAAAATACAACTTTCTAACAGTTGTGGATGATCATTCTAGGTATACTTGGGTACATTTACTACAGATGAAAAGTGATGTAATTGTTATGTTACAAAGGTTTCTCTCTATGCTAAGAACACAATTTTATGTAGCCATTAATTAAGACTATTAGAACTGATAATGGAGGAGAGTTTTTTAGTAAAAAATGTGTTGAATTACTTGAACACTATGGTATTATACATCAAAGTAGTTGTGCTTATACTCCCCAACAAAATGAGGTAGTTGAGAGAAAACATAGACATATACTAGATACAGCAAGGGCCCTAAAATTTCAGGTAAATGTACCAACTAAGTACTGGGGAGAATGTATTACTACTGCTGTTTACATTATAAACATGTTGTCTTCCATCATTCTGCAAGGCAAATCATCATATGAACTCCTACGTCATCAGAAGCCTTCTCTTGAGCACTTAAGAGTTTTTGGTTGCTTGTGCTATGCCACCACTATGATATATGACAACAAATTTTCAGCAAAAGCCAAACCTGTTGTGCACCTGGTCTATTCAGGCACACAAAAGGGCTACAAGCTCTTGGACCTTGCAACTAATCATTTTTTTGTGTGCAGGGATATTGTATTCAAAGAGCATATGTTCCCATTTGCTAAGTCTTCCTCATTGCGTCCTGTTAATGTTCCTTCTAAGGGGACTGTATCATTTGAGCATGAACCAAGGGAAAGAACACAATTGGATCAAAATGGGTGTATAAAATAAAATACAAAGCTAATGGAGATGTTGAAAGATTCAAGGCCAGGCTAGTAGCAAAAGGATACACCCAAAAAAGAGGGGTTGGACTACCATGAGATCTTTTCACCAGTTGCCAAAATGGTAACTGTGAGGTCAGTCATTACAGTAGCACCATAAAATGGTGGACTATGTATCAAATGGAAGTGTATAATGTAATTTTGCAGGGAGACTTATACAAGAAGTATATATGGAAATGCATCAAGGTTTTAGAAAACAGGGGGAGACCAAGGTATGCAAGCTAGTGAAGTCCTTATATGGACTAAAGCAAGCTTCAAGACAAATGGAATATCAATCTTACAGAGGCACTTCTTGAAGCAGGGTATAAGCAAGGTATATATGACTATTCACTGTTTACCAAGAAGAAAAGAACAGATTTTGTGGTTGTTCTTGTGTATGTGGATGATTTGCTCATCACAGGAAACAATGAGCAGTTCATTCATGAAACTAAAGATGTTTTAAATCACAAATTCAAAGTAAAGGATTTGGGAGAATTGAAGTTATGAGATCCAACAAAGGGTCTTACTAAATCAAAGGAAGTATGTCTTGAAATTGATTTTTGATCTGCGGTTCAGAGCTACTAAACATGTGGCCACTCCAATAGATATGAATCAAAAGTTCACTTTAGCAGAATTTAATGCACATGTTGGAGTATCTAAGAAGAATTGATGAAGGATGTTGCAAGTTATCAGAGATTGATTGGAAGATTAATATATCTGACGATCACAAAGCCAGATATAATATTTGCTGTCCAAACACTCAGTCAGTTTATACAGTCACCCAAGCAATCTCACTGGGAAGCAACAATAAGAGTTGTAAGATTTATCAAATTGAATCTAGGAATGGGCATTCTACTGAGCAGTAAAAGTGCAAACAGTCTGACTTGCTTTTATGATGCAGACTGGGCTGCATGTCCTAATACTAGAAGATTAGCAACTGGTTTCTTTGTGAAGTTTAGGGAATCATTGGTGTCATGAAAATCTAAGAAGCATCAGACAGTGTCTAGAAGCTCAGCAAAAGCAAAATATAGAAGTCTTGCAACAGCTACTGCAGAAGTAGTTTGGCTACTTGGGTTGTTTACAGAGCTTGGCATTTCAATTGTACAACATGTGAGTGTGTTTTGTGACAATAAGGCAGCCCTATAGATTGCAGCCAATTCTATATTTCACGAAAGGACTAAGCACATAGAGATTGATAATCACTTTGTGAGAGATAAGATCAAAGATGGTAAGATTAAGACTCATCACATAGGGACAAAATAGCACCAGGCAGATCTATTGACTAAAGGACTTGGGAGAGTATAACATGAATATTTGTTGTGCAAGCTTGGAGTGCTTAATATTCTATACCCTCCCGCTTGAGGGGATTGTGAGAATATGAGGGAGTATGACAGCTGGACAAGTTAATGGACAGTTAGCCACCTGTCACCAGTTAGATAGAGTAGTTAAAGTAGTTAGCATTAGTTAATTGGGAATTAAGTTAGTAGGGTGATCATGTATATATATATATATGATGTATATCAGATTTTGTACTAACTTTTCAATATACTAGAAAGTTATTTACTTACCATTCTCTCTATGATGTTCATCTTCTCCTCTCAAACTCAATTTACTCGTTTGGGCCTCCATTAATGGAAGACAAGTTGTGACTGAGATCAGCTCAACTCACAGGGATTACCAATTACCATCAGAGAATAAAATATCAGAAAACAATGGAGAAATATTTTTAGAGCTTATTAAACAAGTACCCGTAAAGAGGGGGAACAAACAGTCAAACACCCTCAAAGAAAGGATAGTAATCTTTTAGCTTTTGGTAAATGCACATACAACAAGTGGATGATACAACATTTACAGAACAAAGTGTTTACAACATTCTCTCAAGAATGATCAATCTGTTAGCAAAGAAATCAATGGTTAGCATTCTGTAGTTTACTCTCCTCTAACGTACAGCCCAGTAGAAATTCTCGCTGTACAAGTAATCTGTAAACTCTTAACCTATGAATTTGGTACTTCCAGTGAGCTCTACCTAACTAATCTAAGCGCCAATTACTTCCAGTCCCTACTACTACTTACACTATTTGCATGTGGAGAGTGGAGAAAAGGAATGTCAAAACTCCATTATGTCGGTTCTTGTTTATGTACAGCTATCTTCATCTACTAAGAGCTTTCAATTTATGCAAAAATTCTAGTGTCTCTTTATAAGAAGGATCACTTCGGCTCAAAGGCTTGCAGGAATTAATATGATCAGTTGACTCCAAAACCTGCACCAAAATGTGGGCAAAGATGAAAAACTCCACAGGTATAGAAGATAAAGGTCAATGATGGTTAATCAAAACATTGTCTAACACAACTCCATAAGTCAAGATGAATAAAATTGTGCAATAGCCTGCAGGATACATGCTTTCAAACGACTGGCTCATTAGAACAATCTTGCCATCCATTTTCACTATTAAGGACAAGCATCCGACTGTGCCACAGAGATCAGAATCAACTTCCCAATCTCCAAAATTCAGGTTTTATTTTTTTGCTCAAGCACGATTCAAGTTTTATTTTCGCTACTTACAGTAAAACCTTTTCAAAGAGCTTTACTCCCTTTCACCTACTAAAATTTTAGTTACTTCCAAAATAACATAAGTGACAACCACTTCAATGAGTGTGTCAAATTATCTCTATGAAAGATGAGATAGGAAGTTCCATGTTTTCTTTATCATATTTATTTCTATACTAAACTGCCAAAAAATCGTTAGGCCCCAATAATTGAGAAAAGAATGCTCTAACTAATATGATCGCGTTACCAAAAAAAAATCTAGAAAAGAATAAGAAAAATAACAGCCCCACTGATGTGATCTGTATGCTCAACCACAAAGTGCAAGCAATCGAAATGATAACTGCAAACTATTGCAACAAATATATGTGCCTGGTAATCATCAATTTGAGCAACTTACAACTAATTTTCCAAATCCGGGATATGCCGACTCCAATGGTACAATTTCCATTCGAAAAGCCCAGCCTCCATAGCCTTCAACAATTGGAGTTACCTTGGTCTACGAAAGGATCATCAGTCAATTTTTAGAACGGCAACCACAGAAGTGAATTTTTTCAAAGGCAACTCAAGGGTGGAAAAATATTACCTCACAGAAACTGAGGACCTCAAGCATCCCTTTTTTGTGAAGCTGCCGCATAAAATCATTTAGCTCAACCAATCTTGGAGATCCACTTCTCAGCTCCCCAATCTAGCAATGGCAGGAAGTAGTATTTATCAAATTTCACACCCAAGTGCACCCGCAACAAAAATCTCAAGTCTCATGTGCATATTTCTAAATAAGAATAAGAAACTTAAGTACTCTTGGGAAAAACATAAGTAGAAAAGCGAAATAAGATAACAAGGTAAATAAAGGAAGCAGGAAAATTCTACTAACAGTGGGGGCAGGGCGGAAAACAAGACCCATTCTCCAAGGCATGTCTGCAAGTTTGCTGCCAAAATGAGGACAGCTGTAGAATACCTGACCCAATCATTTTAAGAAAACTAATGAATAAGTGAATTTAAAAAGTATAAAAATAGGTCAAATGTCTTGTAATTCATCATCTGATGGGAAGCAGCACACATACGACTCCAATTGTATTCTTGACAAGGTCATCCTTCTTTGCTGCTTTCGCTTGATACAACATCTGCTTGACAACCAGGCCGCCCATGCTGCCAAATTGCAACCAAAAGTGTGGTTTCGTGTCAGTAAACATGTATAGCTATGGGGTATCATCTTGAATAGATGCTTAAACTAAATTTAAGAACTGATGCAAAAGGGTTCTGGTGCCATTACTAATAGGAAGATAAAATAGTTATGACACCATTACTAAGATAATAGTTAACACCTAAGTTGCTCCGACATGGTAGTTTAGGTGCCGTACCCGTGTCGCCATGACACTAGTATGGGTGTGGGTATGGGATTCATATCGGATTTGGTCAAACAATTTTGGATACTTTGACCACATCAGACAGAAAAGTTCAAGGCAAGATACAATTTGATTCCCGAAATCAAAACTAAAACTAGGGTAAATCTAAAGAAAATAGCATACCTTATCTAGAAAATTTATCCTTTACTTATCTACAACTTGACAATAAAGAAATTCATACTTTACAAGCTAAGTATTCCACAAAATTTCTCATAATTTAGAGATTTTTTTATTTTTTTGAATTACTTTTAGCCGGATCCTCCCACCCGTATCCATACGAGGATCCATATCCCCGAATCTTAGAATTTACATCTCGAAGGATCCGACCTCTAGATCCACACCCGTGTCCGTGTCCGAGCAACTTAGGTTAACAATGTATCATATGAGCTAGAGCGAAAATGTGCAGCGCCAAACAAAATAATTTTTGCAATCCTAGGTGCAGGATACAAAAAGAGTTTCTTGAAAAGAGCAACAGAGGATGCTACATAACATGAACTAAAACTTCCTCCCAATGGGAAGTGGTTAATTTTAGAACCACCCAAGAATGGAAAGTATAATGAAGGGAGTTCCAATTAATGGACCAGATAATCACAAGCTCCAAGTAATCTAACAGCAGAGAATATGCGGTTTGATTCGGACCAACCTATGGGAAATGAATACAACTGGTCGATCGCCAATGCCTGCAGCAACAAGCTTCTCCAACAGCATGGCACTTACTTCCTGCGGGTTTAAAACAATGAAATGAATAATACATCTAATGCCACTGAATTGCATGCACACCAAGTTATTTTTATAAGGAAATGCAGAACAGATTAAAGGACCAAGAGCAACAAAACACGCCCAGGTTCTGCACAATAGAACTCTTCAAGATGAAGAAACCTGTTCTAACTATAAACAGCTGTAATCATCCCATTAGTTAGGATCTTAGTTTTGGAGAAGTTTGGTTTTGAGAGGCTTAGCCTAATTTTAAAGCTTCTATGTGGGGATTGATCTCATCTTCATCTTCTTGAACTTCAACTTCAACTTGAATTTTTAGGGTAAGATCTTTTGTATGAGTTCATCTCTTCTCCATCATGTTTCTTTTCTTTCTCTTGATTGATATTACATCTCTTCCTTTGTGTTGAGCCTAATTGGATTATTAATTAGTGGGCTCTTGCATATTTATTTGAAATTGACAAATAATATTCTTTATCTAATTCCATTTCAAATAGTATATATATTCTTTATCTAATTCTTTCTTTGATTCTACTACTATTGTCTTTGAGTTGAATCATTGTTAGTGATAACAAGGATTTAAGTTACATTAAATACTTGAGTTTGAGTTATTATATTTCATATAATTCTACCCTATCCTGTATTCTTTCTAATTATTCATTGGCAAATTTGTTTGCTTCCAATATTGCAACGCTATCACCATTCCTTTGCTCCTTTTTTTGGATAATGGTGGGATCCGCGCCATCGTGCATACACCTCGACTAATCCACCGTGTACCTACTGCCTTCCACCAGCACAATATAGGGTAACTTCTCACCGTTAAAAGCTTAGACAAATGAGAAGAAACTACCTAGCCTTTTCTTGTATAATAAGTTCTCATTTAACTCTATAATAGATGCTTCCATCACATGAGAGGATTTTAATATGTATTTTCTTAGCATAGAAACATAAAATACTTGATTTATGAAGGAGAATTCGGGAGGAAGTACCAACCAATACACCACAACTCACACTTGGTCGAGTATCACGCACGACCTTATAACCCTCGGGCTAAACTTACTTTTTTTATCCAAATTATATCAAGCCTTTTATAGGACAGAGTCGAAGGAACACCTTGTCCCCCAATTGCGAAAACTAAGTTCCTTCTCCTCGTATCCCCATAAAACTTTTATCTGCTTTTAGTTGTGAGCAATTCGCCTAATCAACTCGACCTTGTCAATAGCTTCTTGTACTAGGTCATGTCCCCATAAATTAGTCTCACCAGCTTCAAATCATCTGATAGGAGAACAACATCTTTTACCATATAATGCTTCGTAATATTACCATTTGAATGCTGGATTTGAAAGTTATTATTGTAGGAAAATTCAGCTAAAGATAGAGAGGCATCCCAATAACCTCCGGACTCAAGAATCTAATTTTTAATATATCCTCCAAGATCTATATAGTACATTCAGACTTTGCGTTTGTCTGAGATAAAAGTTAGTACTAAGATCTACTCGTGTACCGAATATTTCCTGAAAAGATTTTCACATCGTGAAGTGAATTGTGATCCTCTATCAGAGATGATGGACATTAAAGCTCTATTGAGTAAGAAATCTTTTATGTTCATGTATATTTGTGCATATTTCACCTTACTATAAGAAGTTTTGACTAGTAAGAAATATGCCTACTTTATAAGCCAATTTACAACTTTTCCACATATAATCATACTTCTAATGGTTTGGTAATCTAGTCATATAATGTATTGTAATTTTATTGTATTTCTACTTCAGAATCTTGAGTTGTTGTAGTAGATCTGTGAATCGCAAGTGTTTGCCTTAACATGCTGACATGTCAAATAGTTAGAAACAAAGTTAACGAATTTTTCTTTTCCTTCTTTCTTTTCCAACCAATCGATTTTTTTAATAGTCATGGTGCATCTTATAGACCTGAGATATACAGTGTATCTAGAGTTGTGAGCTCCATCACGAGTAGCTTGTCTCAACCCATATATGTTTGCTACACACCATTAATTACCTAGTCGGAGAATACCCTCACTATTAACAGCTATATCTTTGCTTTTACCAGCTAGAAACTAATCTCGGTAATTAAACAATCGTTCATCCTCGTATTGGCTAGCCTTTATATACTCTACATCGGGCTTGACCAATAGCCAATAATGTTTTTGAATTTATTTTTTTCACATTGAATCTAATATGTGTACCCTCTAGTCTATGCATATCTTCGTCCAGGAGTATCTTTACAGGAGCTATATGCGCCAAATCACCCATAATTTTTTTTGGTATAAGCTATAACATTTATCTTTCCCGAACAATACAAAACAATACAATTATATCTTCAGTAGTTCCCTTCACCAGCATTGCTAAATATTTATATCTTTGTTGGTTTTAAATGTACTTCAGGCTCTTGTGCTAGGTATAAATCTCATAGGTTTCTTTGTACAAATAGTGTCTCTAAATCTTAAAAGGAAATACCACTATGACCATCTTCAAATCATGAATGCCATAATACGACTTGAGTTTTTTCAATTTCCTTGGAGCATAGGCCATTTATGAACTACTTTTATCTTCTTAGAATCTACCATTTTTTTCATTCTTAGATATCATATGTCCTATGAATACCATTGAGTCCAGCTAATTTGAAGAACTTTTAAAAAAAATTGATTTTGCTGTAGCGTCTTTGACATATTTTTCAAGTAATTCTCGTGCTCTTTCTGAGTACGAGAATATACCAGAATATGGTAAGTAAAAACTATGAATTATTTTTTCAAAAACAACATTGAACACCATATTCATTGTATTTAACAATGCATTGGAGCATTGGCCAATCTAAAGGACATCACAGGTAACTCATAATATTTTTACCGAGTACTAGAAGCAGACATCGAAATATCTTCCTTTCTTATTCTAAGCAGATGATAACCAGACTAAAGATCAATGGCTCATTGTAATTGATCAAACAAGTTATCTATATAAGACTAGGGATATTTGTTATGTATTATTATCTTATTTAATTATTTGTAGTTGGCCTACATTCTTAAAGATTCATCCATTTTTTGTCCAAACAATATTGGTGTACCCCATGGCGCAACACTCGATATGATAAAATCCGTATCCAGTAGGTCTCACAATTGTTCATTAGCTCTATCAACTTCATTGGTGCCATATGATATGGTTTACGCGTCAGGTATCAAATCAATACCGAAGTTTATTTCTCATATTGGAGGTAGTCCTTGTAAATCCTCAGATATATTAGAAAATCTCTCATTATAATACTTTTATTTTTTTCAACCTAAGTTTCACATCTCTTAGACCTCTTTATGAAAGTTACGAGACCCTAACCACTCTCATTCAAGAATTGTAGAGCCTGCATAAATGATATAATCTCGACTATCACTAATATGATTCTTTTTTTTTTACAATTACGTTTGCTAGATATGTCAATCTAACTACCGTCACATGGTAATAAAAGGTAATGTAATAAGATAATAACCAATCATACCTATAAGCAAGTCAAAATTAACAAGGTCAAGTACAATTTGGCTAGATAGGGTATCATTTCTCTCAACTTAAATCTGATAAGCTTAATACAAAGTTTCAACTGTACGAGATTCTTACATAAAAGTGGCAACTATTAAAGGATCTCATAATATCTCAAGTTGTTATTTATCCAACTCTCCGTCCCATATAAGAAAAATAAATTCATACTCTAAGATTTTCTAGTCTTTACCTTCTTAAATGAATTCTTAGTTGCATGACAATCATATCCAGTTCTAAAATTATTATTTTTTCTAGCAAGTTCAACTTCCACATAATAGGTCGGAGTCTTCGTATGTGAGAGTATTGCCTTGTATAAACGGTTAACCAACCATTAGACAAGCCTCTAAACCTAAGGCATCACGTACCTAGCCAATTGATAAAGCCTGGAGTTATATATCAGTACATCCATCGTCTGAATTAATTTCTTAAGTACCTATCAGGTTTGCGCTTTTGACTATCGAGAAGGAAACAATTCATAAAAAGTTTACCAAACATATTTCTAAGTCATTTTTGTCACTCCTAACCACGTGCCTAACAATATTGTTTCATTCCATATATTTGTCATATACTCTAGTCGATAAGTTGCTAGATCACGAAGCCTCTCACTGAAATATTATAGAGCTTATAATGCTTTAAGTATTTCGTCAAGAACCTCTGAAGAATCTCTACATTAATAGAAAATGATAAACTTAGTGGCTTCAATTTTAGAAACTCTATTAGAGAAATATCTTGGTTCCTGACTTAGTCTAAATGCATGAGGCTTCTAGAGCCCTTTATTGTTGAAATTCTTCTCTTGTCTATCTAATATATCCATCGAGACCTCAATTTACCTGGAATGAAGGTAAGTACTTCTGTAGTGGCACTCTCCTGGTGCTATAGGGGTCAACTCGTACTAATTTCAAGAATAGACTCTCTGACATATCTTAGTGGTAAGACTCTCATTGAGAAAAAATAGGCCTTTCATTCGCCTTGTCTACTATTGTCAATTTTCTTTTTTAGGAGACGATTGCCTATCTAATGGCAACATTTGATGTCCTTGAACCTATAGTCAAATTCTATTATGGGGTGATTGATCTGAGTAACACAAGAAAAAGATAATGATGACAGATTCAGCTATTTAACCCTAATCGCCACACATGTACGGAAGAATAAGAAAGAAAGACAAGACACATCCTATCATGCCCTTGTAGAATCACGATTATGGGAATAGCCGGCTATATAACCATAATTGATATTCTACTACAGACGTGTGCTACATTAGTCACAAGAATAAACCTGGCTCTGATACCAACTTGTCACGACCCAATTTAGGATCATGACTGGCGCTTAGGAACAAGTGCTCCCAAGTAAGCCTCATCGATAATTTACAGAAAATCGGAAAGAGTTTTCCTTATTTTAGGACTATCCAAAAATAAACTTGTCTTAGAAATAACAACACAACCAACCTATATCGACCAAACAAGTTATAATCCTCATTCACAAAGTATTTCTAAAACAATAATACTAACTTCATCTCCAAGTATACGATAGGAAAGTCTAATATGAATCATAAGTCTATATCAATAAATGAATACTTATGACACTCATAAAAATGACTATAGAGTGACTCTAAGAGTTTCAAGAAAGAGACTATAACAAATAAATAACAATCTTTGCCCACACGAATAAATGTGGGGCTCACCAGGAACTGCCAACTCGTGTACTCTAATTAACGGAATCCTTGCCTGCGTCTACTGCTGTCTCTGTAAAAATAATAGCGGGGAGTGAGTTGCTAGCTTAGTGAGTAATAATACTTTACCACAACCATTTTACTAGGGGACAAGTCAGAAAACATGCTTGTATAATAATCACAAAAGAAAATGCCCTTTTAAAAAACGGTAACAATAATCAGTCTCACCATGCGTTTCTTGTAACAAAAATCAATTTAATAATTCCGTAATAAACTCGGTAAATATTGTGTCATAGCAAATCTTTATATTTGGTAGGTTTCCAGAAAAGGATCATGTAATCTGTATCAATGTGTGGACCCTTCATAAAAGGAGTCAAATATAACTGTATGTCCCTTCTCGAGGGAAAACTGTAACTGTATGATAGTTCTACCTTCCCACTAGAGAGGGCTCTAACTGTACTCGGTAATCAGTAAATACAAGGTGCACCAGGTCTAACGAACCCGCCGTTAGCTACGAGATCCTTCAAAGTCTCCTTCCATTCATACTTTTCTTTGTAAACAGTAAATTTTTACATGGAAGCATTTTCAAAACAGTACAGGGCATTCAATTTTTATCAAATCATGTAATCTAATTTTGGTGACGGTAATCATGTCACTAGTAACAGTAAAAGATGTCTAGTAACAGTGAGAACATTTTAAATAACTGTAAACATCTCAAGTAAACTATTCAGTACCATATCAAGTAAAAGACTTGTCCCGCATGCAATTTCAAATATTCGGTAACACATTTTATTTTCAAAATAATGTCTAAAACATGCAGGTTATGAAAACACAAATTGCGGTAAGATTACTACTCACAGAACTCGTGTCGAAATATCAAACTCGTCACTTCGAGCAATCTGTATGGCTTCATTCGATCAATCTATAATCACATCATATAGCTCTAGTGTTAATTTTCATGTTTAGACTAATCTATAATTAATTTAGAATACTCAATCCTCGGGTTATATATTTGACTCTCAATTTGTCAAATTATTATTCTTATTTTACCCAAGCTATGAGTAATTCTACTTCTTCATAATCTATCACAAATTTGCCTTTTCAAATCTCAAACCTTTTTTTTCAACTTCTTTTCTAAATATATTGAAAATTTGCAAGGAATAAAAATTAATAGTTTACATTGTAAGCACGTGATTTTTGCCCTATAAAAGAATTACTCCCAAAAATTCAAAATAAAAAGATTTTCCTTGGTGTACAATTTTGAGAATTTTTGTGACGTTTTGGATAATTATTTGTATTTGTCTGTGCATGTTTATTTGTTAAATTAATAAAAAAAATACAAAAATATGTCGCATTTGCATTTAGGATTTAATTCTACAACTAGGAATAATTAGGTTTGTTTTACAAGAATGAAAATTACAAAAATATGCATCGTTTGCATTTTTAGCATTTAATGTCCAATTGTACAATTTTATGCTTAATTATTACTTAATTGTGTGTTAATTATTATTGGGAGTTAATTTGCGCTTTTATAACCTAATTTAGTTCTATATAATAATTTAAGGATTTTTAGAATTTAGTTTTAGAAAAATAAAAGAAGAAAAGAGAGCAAAAATATAAAGAAAAATCGGAATTGGGCTCTTCTTCAAATTCAAGCCACAAGCCAAAAAAAATACCCAACCTTCCCCATGACCCGGTCCACTTCAAACCGGGTCGACCCAGTCCATAACCCAAATACCCAACACCCCTATCTTCCTACCTTACACTTCACAAAACAAAACAAAAAAAAAAGAAAATAACCCTAAACCGAACACTAATCCATCCGCCCCCTTTCTTTCTCTCTTCTCCTTCACCATCCCAAACACCCCAAGGACCCTAGCCAACCATGGTTGCCTCACCTTCACACATACGCACAACCCCTCCATCGACCACCCTTCACTAGTCGTCGAACCTCCATAGCCACACCAAACGACCCCGCTGCCATTGCTTCATCTTCTTCGTCAAGTTCGAGCTCCGTCTCGACGTCCATGGCAGAAAACGACCAACGTCCATGGTTGTTTCACCATTGTTTCTTCGTCGCTAAACTCAAGCTCGAGCTCCCATGGAGACTTTCTTTCTCGACGACCAGCGTCGTCTTCACCACTGACTGCTTCTGCTACGTTCAAACAAAACCCCCATGACTGTCTCCTTCACCTCCCCAGCTGCCTCGTCGACCTCCGGCAAAACCAAGCTGCTTCTGCTGCTCCTGCTGCCTCCAGCCTCGTCAAGCAGCTGGTTCGAAACCAAACCCCATCGCCACTGCTTCATCTTCTTCAGTCGAAAACCAGCGACCCCAGCAAATGCAGCTGCTGTCTCGCCGTTTCTTCAGCTTTTCCAGCAGCTCCCTCACATCCAAACGACTGCCTGCAATGTCCAGCGCTTGCTTCTGCTGCGTTGTTGCTGCCACGACGAGCAGCTGTTTTAAAACCAAAACGAGACCTCACCATTTCGTTTATTCGAGCTTTGGTCGAGGTCGTCGTTCGTTGTTTTGAGTTCGTCAAGGTTAAAAGGAAGGTGAGTTTGTCGTTGAATTCAAGATCCGTTAGGTCGTTGGCAGTCTTGGTGCGATAATCGTTCCCGGACAGATTTGTTTTCATCCAAGTTCTTCGTAGTTTCGATCCGGTTAGTGGGTTTGAGTTTCACTTTTATTTGTATTTTGTTTTGATATTCTCGAATCTAAAAGCGGTAAATGTTTGATTCTTGTTTTGTTCGTATTTATCGTTCTGTTAATTTTTCAGTTTGTTTCATGTGTTTTATGTATTTTTCAGAAATTGTTAATGTTGTTAGATTCAAGTTGAAATTCATAATTGTTTCTTCTTCGGTTTGTTTTTATTTGTTTAAAAGAATTTAGTTGTAATATAGAAATATGTTGGTTTAATCATTTGGATCCGTCATGTTTGTTGTTTAATATAGATTTAATGCATGTTCATTCTTTGTTTGAAGTTCGTTTTTAATCCAGTAATTTAATGTGAGTTTGTTTTGGTTTTTGATTTGTTGATTTAGTTTGAATCATGTATTTTTGTTGTTGATATTGTTGTCTCTTTGCTCATTCATTTTGGTCTAAGTTAACCAGGATTGGTTCCCAATATGGTTAACTTATTCCCATTAATTTGAAGTTGTATGATTCAATCTGTGTTCATGAGATTTGTTGTTGAATTTATTTAGAAATTGGTCATATTTGCTGTATTTTGGTTGAAATTGATTAAGTGAATTGGTTATAGCTGATGGGGGTAGTTTGGTAAATTGCAGTACGTTCAGGGGGTAAAATGGTAATTTCAGTAAGGTCGGAGGGGTATTTTTGGAATTGAACACTTGAACAATTATTTAAGTTAAGCATGGGGGACAAGACATAATGTAGTGAGGGAATAATGTAATTATTTATGTTAAGCATGGGGGACAAGATATAATGGGGTGGGGTTGATATATTAGTTTAATATAGTGGGGGACAAAACATGTATGCATGAGGGACAAGGGTTTAAAATAAAGAAAACATTAAGTAGTGGGGACAAAGCATGCAATTGGGGGAATATTTCGGGTTGGGGATTCAAGACAAGAGTCTTGTTATAAATAGAGTCATTTGACACATTTTAAGGGGAGGACTTGAACTTGAAAGACTTACTTAGAGAGAGATTTTTGGAGAGAGATTTTAGGAAGACATTCTGAAAATCTCAAGAGTGTTAGAGATTTTAAAAAAAGAAAACAAAAACAAAGTGAGAAATAAGTTTAGTTTCGGGTTTAATACACGTGGGTTTGAGTATGTTTGTGGTGATGTGGTTTGTTGTTGTTTAAGTGTTTTACAAACTTTTTGGTTTGTTCTATCGAGCTTGCTTGATTTTCTTCAAATTTTCCTGGGTTTTAATTATGGTTCAAATTGCTGGTGTGTTGTTGTTGCGTTGTTGTGTTACTACTGCTGCTGACTCCTCCTTCTTTTCTTCTTGTACTACCATTTCCAGGTACACATTTGTACACTCTCGGCTTGAAGCGAAAAATGAAATATTAATCAGGCTTTATTCCTGTTGAATTCCTCTTGTTTAGATTTGTGTTTGAATAGAATTTTTCTTTCTTTGTATAAAAATGTATTTGACTGATTAATGAGTAATGGGGTTGCATATGTATAACTTCTTCATCTAATAATGTTAGTTTAAATTAATCAAAGACTAGTTAATTTGTTTTGATATTATGGTGTGTCAATCTCATGTTCTAGTATTATTAAATAATAGAATATAGAACGGAAGCAACCTTTCTTTGTACAAACTCGATTGCAATTTTCCATTCGCATTAGCCATAAACTAATAACTAATAAGTTGCGTCTTTTTTAGCATGTAATTAATCGGGAGATTTTCTTTTATTTTAGAGACGAACTTAATAGAAAAAATGTAGTCACTGTAGGTTTATCCTTTTAAATAAAAATGAGACGAGCCTCGCCAAATAAAACGCACAGATTGCGGGGCCCTCACAAAATGTATGTGTTAATTACTTAGAACACGGGATAGGCCGCTTAGCGAACTCCACGGCCTTACCCAAAAATAACAACATGCTAATTTCTTTAGGACGCGTCTTAATTAATCTTACTTTCTTAAACTCGGGTGCACATTTATGTGACCCAAATCCAAATCTCAGCGGAGTCGAAATGTGTCTTTAATCACGGGTACATTGATTGTGACGTGGTTCGAGATACGTGTCCATGACGTTGCAAATTCCTTTTTAAAAAAAACAAGAATGAGATGAGCCTCGCTGAATAAAAATACAAAATTGCGGGGCCCTCAGTAAATATTTGCTTTAAAATTGCTTAGACTTCGGGATGGACCGTTTAGCAAAATTTCACGGCCCTACCCAAAGTAAATGATACGCTAGTCGTTTTAGGCGCGCCTTTAATAATTTAATTCTCTTAAACTCGGGTGCACATTTATGTGACCCAAATCCAAATCTCAACGGAGTCAAAGTGTGTCGATAACCACGGGTACATTGATTGTGACGCAGTTCGAAATACATTTTCACAACGTTGCAATTCCCTGTAAAAATAATAACAATAATTATGAAAGCGGTAAAAAGTTAAAACTTGCACATAAGTTCATATTTGTATAAAATCAGATAATCAAGCCGAATACGACAGTTGAGCGACCGTGCTAGAACCACGGAACTCGGGAATGCCTAACACCTTCTCCCGGGTTAATAGAATTCCTTATCCGGATTTCTGGTGCGCAGACTGTTAAATAGAGTCATTCTTTTCCTCGATTCGGGATTCAACCGGTGACTTGGGACACCATAAATCTCCCAAGTGGCGACTCTGAAATAAACAAACAAATCTCGTTTCGATTGTCCTTTGATTGGAAAAACTCTTTCACCCCTCGCGGGGCGGAAAAAGGAGGTGTGACATACATCATATATCCTCTTGATGGTTTTACAGAAGCACAACAGGTTAAGTAAGCATTTTGACTACATACTTAAATTATCATAAATTTGATACGGTTCGCCTTGTTTGCTACTTAGCCTATTTCAGAATAAAGATTCTAATTATTCATGGGTATTCTCATATCTATATAAGTTGAATCAAACTACTTTTGAGTTGCAAATATTACTGTTTAACTCAATCTATGAAAATTTATATCTACTCATGCTACAATTAACTCAAACAAGTAATTTATCTTCTAATTAAAGCACATTCGTATTGTCAATTCACTATACCCTTCAATCTCATTAACCATGTGAAATAGAAGGAACTTGACTAATATTATTGCTTATAATATTTCTTGTCGGTATTAAACTTTCAGTATCCAATTTAATCTCATAAACAGCGTGATCAAAATTAAAAGAAATCGCTAGAAACCCAAGTAGAATCAAAGGAAGGGGAAAATTTGACCTTTAAGTCGAAGAGTGCTTTCACGGGTAGCAATTATGAGGTGAAATTTTCCTTCTTCAGTTGCTTTGTCTTGGAAGCCTTATTGAGAGAACTCTATTCTTTTCGTTCTTTTGAAACTTTGATTGACGGTTGCTACTGTTTGTTTTCTTTTTCTTGAAGCTTTTGGCTTCATTCCCCTAAACCCTTTTGAATGTTGCCAGATTGTTTCTGGTGGGCTTCGGCCCTTTTTGTTCCATTCTGTCTTTCTTCTTTTTTTGGCCAATTACTTAACTATCCTTTTGTTAAATGTGAGGTATTACATTACAAATAATCTATTTAAAATATTTGTAAATTATAATTCAACTATGAATAATACAAAAAGTATGACATTATCATAATATGCAAATTAGTTGCAACCTTGTTACAACTCAAACATCAAAAGTAATAAATTCGATGAGAAATGTTATATGTATCTCTTAAGGAGTAATGAATCTATCTTGAGAGAATTTCGATATTATAATTGGATATTTTGTTTAAAAAAATACTTATTTTATTTAATATGCTATCTATTTGAAAGTGAATTTATATAAAAACATAATTCACAAATTAAATATGATTCTCTTGAATCACTTATTTTTAAGTTTCAACAAGTTAATAAAGTGACACATAATTCATCAACTATACCTTGTTAACTAATTATTTGTAAAAAGTTACTAATTAATATTGAGTTATTAAATTTATAAGTATTGTATCTCGTAAACGTGAAAAACAATATTTAGGAAAATAATTGTAAAAAAAATTATGGACTATTATATCATAATGATATAATAAAAGTTAATAAATAAATACTTTTAAATGAAAGATATACTTAAAATTTACTATTATAGCAGTCTTAGTAGATAACGTGCAATAATTATTATTTTAATTATGACATAAAATACTCTCAACTTATTGATTTATGATTAAGAAAAAAGTAATTTTGAGTAGTTAACGATTTATTAAGAAAATTTAAGGATTTACAAGGTTAGTTACACACAATTGCATAAAGTTCTATTAGGCGAGCCCATATGTCGGTCGTCGGGCGTGTTCGGAGCGTAAGCCCCGTCGTCCAAGGCGTAAGTCTCACGGAACTAAGCCCCACACATAAGTCCAGGGGCATTTTATGAGTGCTCCGCCCCAGGGCGAGCCCCGGGCGAGTCCCAGTTCTGCCTTTTAAAACAAAGATAAGGAGTATCACTCATTTACCATTTAACTAATTTATCGTATTTACAAATTTATTTATCTTTATTACAATGTATATTTACCTCTTTGTACACCAATCTTGTTAGAATAGAGTGTGATTGAAAGGGCAAAAATGTCACTCAACTTGTGATGAGTAAATTTGTAAATTAACTTTCAACTTAAAATGTTCCTACTTTTAGTATAGTATGACATGATATGATATGATGATATGATGATATGATGATGATGATGATGATATGATAATAATAATAATAATAATAATAATAATAATAATAATAATAATAATAATAATAATAATGATAATATAAATTTTATATATATATATATATATATATATATATATGTAAATATATGATATATGATTAATGTTGTGAATTTTTAAAAGGGCATTAAGTACAAAATATCATTTAATGGTAGGAAAGAGGATAATTTGATCATTCAATTTTTGAAGGTTATTATGGTAAATTAACTTTACCTAAAAGTCTTCATGCTTATAATATAGTATGATGATGATATGATGATGATGATAATACGATATAATTGATAATATATATATATATATATATATATATATATATATATATATATATATATATATATATATGATATATGATTAATGTTGTGAATTTTTAAAAGGGCATTAAGTACAAAATATCATTTAATGGTAGGAAATTTTAATTTTAGATAGAGGATACTTTGTTCATTTAATTTTTGAAGATTATTATGGTAAATTAACTTTACCTAAAAGTCTTCGTACTTATAATATAGTATGATGATGATATGATGATGATGATAATACGTATAATTGACGCGCAATTGTTAAGTGTTATTTTGAAAGTGTCTCTACAACTTGATGTTGAGTTAATGGGTGTAATAATTGTAAATAACGAGATAATGTATATCCAATTATAGTGTTTTTAGAATGTGTATTTATATTTTAATACATAATTTTTGTAGAATGCCAAAATCAAAATTATATAGCTTGAGTTTTATACCCTTTTGTTGACATGGAACCCTTTACTGTTTTAATAGTTACCTTTTTCATCCTAAACCTAAAACTTAATAGCCGAAAGTGATGGAAATTTCATTTACACAAAAGAAAATATCCTAAATAAAAAAATAGTATAAAATGGTTGAAACTTTCCTAATATAAATTGGAAATACTTGAAATTTAGTACTCGTAAATTTAAATGGAGTTGAAAACAAGGACTTCTCAAACTAAAAGGAATAGAAAATAATTAAATGACTAATCCTAAATATTCAATAAATAACTATTTTGTCACTGTGAACTGTATATTTAAAGGGTAAAAAAGACAAACAATATTTCGCTAATGGCCTTCGTGCTTTTAATATAGCATATATAATATTGACTCTTAGATTTTTGAATAAGTAAAAAAAAAAGTACAAATGACACTAGTAAAGATGGTAAGTTTTATTTTAAAAAAATTAAAACATAAAATGGGAGTACAAAATTATTGATATATTTGTTTTTATTCTGTTAATTTTTTCTTCATTTTTATGTGATATATTTATAAAGCATTTTGAATGATTATATAAATGCGGAATGCCTGCATCAAACAATTAAACTTAAAATAAGACAAGTTAGTTTTATTACACAAATTAACTTATAAGGGATGAAATTTTCTATTTTTAGGTTACAAGATTTTTTTTGTTACACTTAACTGTCCAATAAGGGAGACGTGCTAGTCAAAATCTCACCGAAAGGTTTGTGAAATTTTCCTTTATAAATTGGGTTGACGGAAAGAAATAGTTATTAAAGCAGAAAAGAAGGGAAGCTGATAAGCTTCTTTTTTTTTTTCCTCCCCAAATTTGGTTGTAGAAAATAGAATTGTCAGATTATTTCCCCGCGTAGAATGAATAATTTCTCCTTTTATATTTTTGGAAAATTTCTATATTTCTATGTCGAGACCTTTTCCTAGGGGTGAGCATATATCGGGTAAAACCGATAATCCGAACCGTTAATTATTTATTGGGTTATCGGTATTGGGTTATTGGGTTAACAGTTCGGTAACAGGTTAATTTTTTTTTTATATTGGGTTATCAGTTCGGGCTCGGTTTGACAATTCTGTTATTGGGTAAAACCGATAACCCAATAAAAATTAACTAATTTACTAGTTTACCCTTAAGTATATACATACTAGGTTTCATAATTTATAGTTCACTATTTGATTTCCCTATTCTTTCTTAGTTTCTCCGCCTCACGCCCTCACCAGTCAGCTCGTCAAGACTCAGGCCGACGTCAGTCGCATTTCTCAGCTTCTTTCTTTCACTCTTCAGTCGCATCTTCACTTCATTTCTCAGATCCATCAGATTTTTCAGTCACATTTCTCAGCCGCATTCTTCAGCTTCATCTTGATTCTTCGTGTAAGTTTTTAGTTGCTTCATCTTCATTTTTTTCTTAGTTTGTTTGAAAGCATTTTGACTCTGGATTTTTCTTAGTTTGTTTAAAAGTTGAAGTGAGAATTGTCATGTGCTTTAATTGTTGAGTTGTTACAAAGTTATCTTGTGTCAGTTGTTATAAAATTTGTATTTCATAACTAATAAACTTTTTAATCTATATACAATATGCTGTACTAGAGTAAAAAAATAGATATCAATGTACAAAGAGTTACTGCTAGTCGTTTGAACAAAGAAGATCTTAAAACACTGATTTTACCTAAACTGTTTTATACATTGTGAAACTGTTTTAGTTATTTTATCTTATCGGATAAACCGATAACCGAACTGATAATGATCGATAACCGATTAACCGATAACCGATAATCAATATCTTATCGGTTTGGTTATCGGGTTATGATATTTGTAAACCGATAACCGATAGGCAAAACAAATAAGATTCATAACCGAACCGAACCGATGCCCACCCCTACCTTTTCCCGTTGAGAACAGACTTCCAAAAAAAAAACAAATCTATTTCCTGAACGGAGAAGGGTTAGAACTTAAAAGCTTCCAATCCTTTATTCAACAGGAGAAGGAAACACAGACAACTATTTATATTGCACTGGACAGCAAACACACACACACAAACACACACAAACACACACACTCTTGCAAACACAAATCAATACGATACTCCACCAAAAACTGGAGAATGAAAAATCAAAGATTCAGCCGGCCTCAAAACCGGAAAGTTTCGCCAATAGGCGGCGACGCCTCTGCTGCTACGAAGGAGAAACAGGGTTCTATACAAATTCCAAAGAAGAAACTCTATCCTTATTTACAAGAATTATACAAAAAGAAAAGTTCCAGGAGAGAAAACGCGCTAAAGACATTGGTAGAGGAATTCGAGACCAATGTTCGTTATGAATTTGCCCAGAATAATTTTGTCACTTTAGTACATCGATGCCAAAATTGCATGAAACTTGGTTCTGCACTGGAGATTGATCTAGCTTTACAACTTATAGGATTAGTTGTACTGACTCTAGGTGCAGGAGATAATGCACATGAGATTTATGAAGAATCACTGGTTTTTCTTCCTAAACTCCTCAATTCCAAATTATCTCAGTCGGTCAAAGTGTTAGAGTGTTTGTCAATACTCTTGTTGCTGCTAGAGATTTTGTAGACACAGAAAGATCAATGGAAATTATATGGCAATTCATGAATCAAGAAACCAAACATTCAACGTACGTGACTGCTGCAGCAATATCAGCTTGGGCTCTGCTCCTTTCGGATATAAATACATGGAGAATTGGTCACAAAAAGTGGAAAGAATTGATCCCTTATCTTCTAAAACAACTAGAGGAAGGTGATGAAGATGTTACTGCTGCTAGTATCAACGCGCTTGCTTTAATATTTGAAAAAGGTAATCTTGAGAAATTCTCAAATCAAACACAAGAATATTCAAGCACAAAGGACATGAAAGATGACATGATGAAGCATGTAAAGAGAGCAAAACAAGATGCTTCGAAAATTCTGGAGGATGATTACAATAAGACAGCTACTATTACTTTATGTGGTAGAAGACTTACCTTTAGTACCTGGACACAATTGAAGCAGATGAATTACATAAGAAGATTTTTGGGCTACGGTTTTACAAATCACATGATGGAAAACAAGTATCTTCATGAACTCTTTCACTTTGTACCTGCAGCAATGAGATATAGTGGCTTAGAACTATATAAATCTGAATATGAAAGGTAGCCGTTCGGATTTTCTTACCTGATGTAAGAAGAAAATGTTGCAGAAAGAGAATTTATATGTCTCCTAATTCTCTGCTGAACAAGGGAAAGACTCAGTTGATGAACAAGTACAGGAGTATTGCAAAAGAGGCCAAGGCTGGACATTACAATGCTGAGGGAGAGCTCGACTGAAATAGTGTTTCTAAATGTTGTCTTATTTTCTTTTTTTGAGTTGTGTTAAAATATTGACAACTTTTGACATGTTCTCGACAAGTACTACCTTAATCAACTTATATTATCAACTCTTCAATCAGTAATCCTATGAAGTAAAAGCTGACAAGTAACTGGAGAAAATATGCCTAATTATAGCGATTCTTATAACCTTATTCCAAGACCTTGTAATATTGCCTTCTCAGAGACAATGTAAACACTTACACGTGCAAAAAAGAATAACACAATTATCATTAGTCTTTCCTCCACATCAAAATCCCAAATGTTACATTTGCCAAATAAATGGCTCTAAAATGGTTATGTCAAAGGAACTTGATTTCCAGCTCCTCGAATGCACAAACCACTCTGGCTCTCTTCTGTTTATGCATCGAAATGCTTCCATGGCTGGATTCTGCACATTACAGCTCTTCTTCAAGTTTAGAATGCTCCCGGAGAGTCTGCAAGTTAAAACCAGAAAACCAGGGAAAGAAAAGAGTACAGCCACCTGCCTCTAGATGCAGAGTTATATTCACCCGTCTGCATCTTGATGAACGTGACCAACGACAATCCTCTCAGTTGTCAATCTATCCAGTTTGATGCAAAATATGCACAAGTTGTTCGCGACCACAACACTTGTGAGCCAGCTGTTTGACATGAAAGGAGATGCGCCCATTAGGAACAGAGTAAGTTGAGAAATGCAATTATAGTAGCTTAGTAAGAGGATCAGCCAACTAAAGCACATGATTTCCAGCAGTTATGAAGATATGCACAAGGATTATAGGGCCAAAACATTTTAGAGTACTTGAGACCGAGTAGCAGAAGGGAATTGCATCGCAAGTTCAAAGCGATCTACATTCCTTGAAGGACATGCTGTAGCTCTCAATGAAATCACTGCTCCTTCTAATTTGGCAATAGTAAGTACAGTTATGAGAGTTAAAACGACCAAAATTGACTCCAACAAGAGAGAATGATTCCCATAGATAACATGTTCATTCCACAAGAGAAGACATCAGGACGTATAATCTCTATTACAAGATAATCGAACCAAACATAGAGCCCAGTAGAACTGAACAAGAAGAAATAATGAATAGTAGATTACTTTCTAGACACACCAATCAGCTCTTATTGATAGAACAGAGTCACATGACATGTGGAATGAAATAGATATATTAGAAACCGGTTAGTTTAGGATTGAAGTGACCTCACCATTGAGAAACCAAGTTTGACCTTTGGATTGGAACGGCTTTTACAGGATAATCAGCCGAACAATCTGACCCATAAACCGGAATACCTTGGTTACTTCTCTCAGACACTTATTCTTGTCATCTCTAGACCAATGCTGCAATAAAGATGCAATTGATAGGAGAAGCAGTGAGTGGTGCTTTGAAGCACTGAAACAAAGTCCATGACGCAAAAATCTTAGGCATTTACCTTTGCCAGCATGTTGAATTTTTCACGCACACCTCGCAACAACTCTTCTGCATCCCCCTCCCACTTGTGGAATTCCAACTCCTTTTCCTCTAAGAGTTTCTCAAAGGCCTAATAAGATCAATTTAGCAAATATACTGAGTTAAAGGAGCTAACTTGCACATTGGAAGTCTCAAAGCCACCATATGACGACATAAATTGACAAAATGCACTAAAATGGTAATTCAAAGTAGCTCAATTTCAAGCATTTCTTCCTAGTTAACTTTATCTTCAATGGAAAGTGGTCAATCATCACAGAACAAGCAAAAACTTACCAAAAAATAATTATTGAACAAGCCAAAGTTTCTTTTCTTTTTAGTGTTATATTTTTTTGGATAAGTCATGTGAAAACCAAAAAGATTAGAGATGGTAAGCAAAACAAGAAATTTACCTAAATTTTAAGCTAGAAAAATAACAACACAGATGTTATTTAGTTCCTCATACAAAAAAATAGATGTTATTTAGTTCCTTATAAAAAAAGAACATAGATGTTATTTAGCATTTGCTCAAAAAATGACCAGCTATTCCAAAATCTGCACCATAGCGATGTACAGTTGCAAATTGGTTCATTCAACTTAAGTAGGAGTTATTTGATTGATTTTTCTAAACCTAGCTTAAGAGACAATCTGGACCAAATTCCATCTTACTTTGAGTCATTTCTAGATAAGAGCTAATTGAAGGAGATGAGAATAAACATAGAATTTGCATTTGCCAGCCTAGACTGTTCTGATTTTCAATTTGCATCGTTATATTTATAGAGTCCTACCTAAGTCATAAACTAGTACTATTTCAGCTTCAGCAGTTGCTAGACAAGATGAGAAATTACAGCCACATAATAATTACTAAAGCCTGAACTGACTAACATTAGAAGTCACTTCACCGCCTGCCCCAAAGAGAAAAAAGAAATAGTCCAAGGTCCATCCAATGACAACAAGGAGTATATATCCCTGAGTAACCTTCAAACATGTCAAAGACACCATGTTTTCTTCAAAAGAAATAGTTATCATGACGAAAAGTTATAGGCTCAAGCTGGAATTTAATGAGTTAAACTCTAAAGATGGAAAAAGGATGCTTTCAGTTGTGCTCCTTCCCAAATTTTCTTAACTCATAAATTGTTTGTTTCAATTGTTAATTTCTAAGCAAGGTCTTCATGTCTGTGACACTACTCCTATTCGAAGCTATCTCAGGGTTGCACATCAATATGTTGAAGAGCATGACTTACCCAGTGAATGAAGTTCCAAATCTGGAGGAGCTGGCTAATCTAATGGGCTGCAGTATTGGCTCCCTTCCCACAACCTACTTAGGCCTCCCTCTAGGAGCTAAGTACAAGGCAACAGAGATATGGAATGGAGTAATTGAGAGTGGAGAAAAAATTGGCAACATGGAAAATGCAGTATCTTTCTATGGGTGGTCGACTGACTCTAATCAGCAGTGTTATAGATAGTATCCCCACCTACATTATGTCCCTTTTCCCCATGCCAAACAAGGTGCAGAAGCAATTGGACAAAATTAGGAGATCATTCCTATGGAAAGGAAATAGTGAAGGCCACAAATTCCATCTAGTGAAGTGGCCAAAATTGATCATGCCAAAAAATCAAGGTGGTCTGGGAATCAGAGATTTGGCCAAGCATAACAAGAGTCTGCTCATGAAGTGGTGGTGGAGATATGCTCAAGAATCAACAAGCATATGAAAAGAGGTAGTTAATGCAAAATATGGGGTGCAAAACAAGTGGTGCACCAAGCAAAATAGAGCACCACATGGAGTTGGCCCGTGGAAGCATATCAACAACCTACAAGAAGCATTCTTTCAAGAAGTGTCCTATAAGGCTGGGAATGGCAACAACATTAAATTCTGGAAGGATAGATGGCTCAACAACCAAGCTTTAAAAGACTCTCATCCCGACCTATACCAGATTGCTTCAGACACCAACTCTTCTATAGCCCAAAATAGAGCAGGGAACACCTGGGATCTTCACTTCAGAAGAAAATATGCAGGATTGGGAACTAAACCAGCTACTTGATCTTTACAGAACTCTTGAAGAAGCCAAAGGGGACTCTCAAGTCCCAGACAACTTAAGGTGGGGTAACTCTGTAAGAGGTAACTACACTGTAAAGGCCGGTTATAGCAAACTAAGTGCATCTAATGACATGATTGAGCTTTGGCCATGGAAGCTGATTTGAAGACAAGACTGCCCACAAAAGTCAAGTGTTTCTCCTGGACAGCCCTCTATGAAGCTATTTTGACCCAGGACAACCTTAGCAGAAGGAATTTTCAGTTGGCAAATAGGTGCTACATGTGCAAGCTCAACTCTGAGTCGGTTAATCACTTGTTTCTACACTGTGTTGTGGCATCAGACCTTTGGAACATGTTCTTAGCACTTTTTGGCATCAACTGGGCAGTGCCACAGAACATGAGGGGCGCAGTTCTTAGCTGGAGCCTATGGGAAGTTGATAGATCCATCAAAAAGATCTGGCAAATGATCCCATTCTGTATTTTTTTGTGTCTATGGACAGAGAGGAATCGTAGATGTTTTGATGGCATTTCAACTTCCAACGAACACTTGAAGTCTAAATGTTTAATTAATCTTTTTAGTTGGAGTAATCTCTCCCCCATAAATGATATCATCCCCCTCTTAGACTTCATTAGCTCTCTCTCAATGGTTTAGTAACCACTGATTTTGCCCTTGGTTAACTTAAGGCTCTAGAATAGTTTTTTTGTCCTAACGAGTTAACCAAGCTCTCTATTGTAATCTTTTGCATCCTCTTGATGCCTTTAATACAATACATTACTTCATCAAAAAAACAATGGGAACATATGTTATCTAAAGAATCTCAACACGAGGCAACATGATTTGACAATAAAATAAAGCTCACGACAGAGGAAAAAATTTCAGCTCAGAAATGAGTTCAATATGTAATTAAACCCTTAACTGGAGATTTTTCACAAAGAGAATATATGAAGAAAGACATTTGAAGACCAAGCTTAATTTACTTCGTTTCGCCATTTCCAGACAAATGAAAACTCCACAAAAACACTCAGGGGATAATGACTAACACAAGGAAGTTGTACCTTTTTGCCTATGACTTGACCTCCTGCTATGTGCGAGAAATATATGTTGTAGAAGTGGCTGAGAAATAAAGGAGGAGTCTTTTCTGCCAGTTCCTCCAGATAACTGGCGTAACTGACTCCAGGATTGCTCGGTTCAGGAATCTCATAGCCATGTTGGCTAAACCAATCTAGGTCTTTCGATATACATTCTGCTCGCTCCAATCCAGTCCTTCTGAAGTAGGCATCTAGGTTAAACAGCAAAATAGTATAGCATCATTTGAAATCCAACAAGCAATATGTCCTCTAATAGCTTCAACAGTGTTATCTTTTTTTTTTCCTTTACACAAATAAATTCAGCCCCCCAAACATATTACACTGTTTCTTTTTTCTTCTATCATGAAAATGAGAACCAACAATTCTAAACAAGTTTGTACATAGTGCAAAGAACCTAAAAAAAACAATACAACACAAACTAAAAAAAGGCAGCCCGGTACACTAAGCTCCCGCTATGCGCGGGGTTCGGGGAAGGGCCGGACCATAAGGGTCTATTGTACCCAGTCTTACCCTGCATTTCTGCAAGAGGCTGTTTCCACGGCTCGAACCCGTGACCCCCAGCAAATTTACCAGTTACACCCCCTACTCTACTACCATCATTCCGAAGGTTTTTTTATTCAGAAGGATGGATAATAAATAGCTTATTCATAATCTTATAGGCCCCGCACCGCTTCATTCAATTGCTCTGTCAAAAAGAAAGGGAAGAAAATCTTTTTTTTGATCAATCGCCTGAACCTGCCTTTCTTTCTTTGCCAGGAGGGGGTGGCTGGTCACATGGCAGCAAATTTACCAGTTACACCAAGGCTCCCCTTCAGTACAACACAAACTAAGCATTTAGTTAATCTTTCTTGGTCTTATTTTAGGGCAGGGGAGGGAATAAATTGAAAGTTCAAGACTTTTTTCATCAGCACACAGGTTGAAACTTGGTGGATAATGGACCCACCTCTATCCTCTCCACTTAAATACTAGGCTTTTGTAACATGTGACATGTGCCTAACCCACACATAATGTGTCGCGCCCTTACCACTAGACCAAATAACTGGAGCTGAAAGTTGAAGGCTTTTTGGTGAATGTAACATAATGAACAAAGAAATAATAGCACTTACAAGAAACATCACTGGAGTCATCAACAATGCGCTCAATAGTAGTAAAAACAAGCTTGCTATCAACAAGATACTTGAGAAACCCTTCTATACTTGGCTTCCAAGTCTCCTCACTACCCCCATCGCCACCTATATTATTATTATCCTCTCCTGAGGAAGCTGATTCATACCCATTCTCACTCTCGGATGAACTGTCTTTGGCCTTGAAGTTACGAAGTTTCATAGCAACAAACCTCATTTCTTCAGTAATACCCTTTTTCTCACCTGGGTATTGCTTTCTGTACCTTCTCCTCTTCCTCTTCACTGGTGGCTTCTTGGCTAATGATGTAATTCCATCATCTCCTTCTTCTTCTTCTTCTTCTTCTTCTTCTTCTTCAGTTTCAGTCTCAGTTTCAGTTTCTAATTCTGATTCTGAAAGTGTAAATGAGGAGGTTGTGTTGAAGTTTGAACATTGAAGAGCAATGGAAGCTCGGTGCGTCCACTTTTGGTTTGAGGAAATAGATAGGAAAGAAGAAGAATATTTAGTAAAAAGTTGGGGATTGGGGATTTTAGGGAACGACGAGGAAAGGGAAGATTTTGGTACTGGCGTTGAAGAATAAGAGCAGTAGCATGTCAATGTCGCCATTTGTTTTCTCTCTCTCGAGGGTTTCGCTTTCTTGCTGCCATTCTCCTGCTGTTGCCGTTATTTATCAAAGCGGGCGATAAGTCACATTCTTAAGTCGCTGTTGGTAATTGCGATTTATAGGTTGACAACGGTATACTTAAAATGTTTTATAAGTCGCAATAGACGTTTGCGATTTATAATTCCCTTTTAATCTATTTACTAGCTCGCTATGTTGGTTCCTCAATTTTCCCCATTCTTGATTCTCATTAGTTTATTTCTTTCTAAATTTTACTATTTATAATTTTTCAATAAAAAATAATTTGTTCACAAAGTAGGTGTGGGCATATATCGGGTAAAACCGATAATCCGAACCGTTAATTCTTTATTGGGTTATCGGTATTGGGTTATTGGGTTAACGGCTTGGTAACGGGTTAAATTATTTTTTTATTAGGTTATCGGTTCGGGCTCGGTTTGTATTTTTGTTATTGGGTAAAAACCGATAACCCAATAAGAATGATGTAATTTACTAATTTGCCCTTAAGTATATACTAGGGTTATTTATTTTCCTAATTCCCTCTTCACTCTTCAGTCTTCAGTCGTTTGTCTCTCAGTTCTCATTCTTGTTTCCGTCGCAGCCCCCAAGAGTCAAGACGCAAGACTCACCACCAGTTCTCCGCCAGACATCAGTAGATACTACACAGAAGTGGGAGCGTGCTTTTGTTAAGAAACAACAAAAGTTGGCAGTTTACACGTTCTGGTAGTTTGATTTCTTTGTTTTATATATTGCAAAATTTTTTAGTTGTTTTATGTTATCGGGTAAACCGATAACCGAACCGATAACGATATATAACCGATTAACCGATAACCGATAACCAATATCTTATCGGTTTGGTTATTGGGTTATGATATTTGTAAACCGATAACCGATAGGCAAAACCGATAATGTTCAAAATCGAACCGAACCGACCGATGCCCACCCCTATCACAAAGAGAAAAGAGATTTCTTCGATACAAAGTAACTTTTTCTAATGTGGCTTGCCACATATTTAAAAAGATTCAACTGATAAAGCACTATTACGTATATAAATGCATCAACGAATTTCTACGGGTAACAGACGTGATTTGGTTGAGATTTGAAGAAAAAGAAGGTTTTGGAGTTAAATTGAAATTTTTAAAAAAAGTATTTGAAAATATCATGTTATCGAAGAAATTGATAATCGTTAATTATATTGGGATTGTGAGAATCGGAGGGAGTATGACAGCTGGACAAGTTAGTGGACAGTTTGTTAGCTAGTTGTCACCAATTAGTTAGAGTAGTTAAAGTAGTTAGCATTAGTTAATTGAGGATTAAGTTAGTAGGGTGATTGTATATATATATGTGATGTATATCAGATTTTGTATTAACTTTTCAATATACTAGAAAGTTCTTTACTTACCATTCTCTCTCTGATGTTCATCTTCTCCTCTCAAACTCAACTTACTCGTTTAGGCCTCCATTAATGGAGAACGAGTTGTGACTGAGATCAGCTCAACTCATATGGTATCAGAGCAGTCGATATTAATTGTCTCTTAGTTGAGTATTTTCGTGTTTGTGTGATATAAATTATCGCTCAAGTTCAGTAATGGCAGATGAGAAAATTGACCTCACTCATCCTCTGTTTCTGCACCCTTCTCATACACCAAGCTCAGTTTTCATTCCAATTCAACTTACTGAGTTTGAGAACTATGGATTATGGCGTAGGACGATGCGAATTGCTCTTGAAGCTAAGCGAAAGCTGGGGTTTGTAACTGGTACATGTAAGAAGGAGACCTTTAAGAAGGAATCACATGAGGAATGAGAGACATGCAATGCGATTGTACTCTCATGGATCATGAACACTGTATCAACAAACCTCGTTAGTGGAATAGCTTATGCATCAGATGCGCACCTAGTTTGGGAAGACCTGAAGGAGAGATTTGATAAGGTCAATCGAGTTTGAATTTTTCAATTGCATAGAAATTGCAACCATTTCTCAAGGAACTGATTATGTTGATTCCTATTTCACGAGACTGAAGGAAATGTAGTCGAAGTATGATGTATTAGTTCCCATGCCAGGTTGTGATTGTGCTAAATCAAAAGACTACATTGAATACCTTTATCGTCAAAGGCTGCTTCAGTTTCTCAGTGGTTTGAATGAGACCTATAAGCAGGCAAGGAGGCAGATTCTGATGAAAACCTTTAAACCAAGCTTATGTGTTGATAATTGAGGATGAAAGTCAAAGATCAAGTCCATATCCAGCCTTAGGAGATAGAAGAGATCCTATTGCTATGCAAGCTGGATGAGGACAAGGGTACAAAGGGAAAAAGGCATTCATGAAAGTGACTACTGTAAGATAACTGGACACTTGAAAGAAAATTGCTATAAGTTGATAGGCTATCCTACAGATTTCAATGCTAAAAGGAAGGTTGTGTCCAATTGTGCAACTGGTAATGCTGAGCATGAGGAACAAGCACACATGGTTGGAGGAAGAACACACAATAATGGTCCTGCAGGAGGGCACTTCTTCATTGAGAATCAATATAGACAAATTCTGGATATGCTGAATAAAGACACCACATTTCCACAAGTCAACATGGCAGGTATTGCTACTGCACTAATGACTAATAATCCTAGTAAAGAATGGATAGTTGATTCTGGTGCTCATCACATAGCTACTTCCCTAGATATACTACACTCTAAGACTGAGTTGAAAACTGGTAGAGATCAAGTTCACTTACCTATTGGTGAGAAGACAAATATATCTCACATTGGCAGTGCAACATTTCTTAAGGACATGGAGATTAAGAATGTTTTATATGTTCCTAACTTCAAATTCAATTTGTTGTCTCTGTTAAAGCTCACAAAAGAACTCAGTTGCTCCGTTCACCTCTATCCTGACTTTTGTGTATTTCAGGACCTTTGGAGTGGCAGGATGAAGGGGATTGGTAAGGAAAGGGGAGGCCTGCATATGGTGAAAGATGAGCACATTGCTAGAAGTTTGAGGCAAGCATCAGTTGCAGCAGTCCAGAAACCAGAAGTAAATGGCATTCTTTGACATAAAAGATTAGGTCACACCTCTGTTAGTACAATGAAATACATAGACTCCTTACAGCTTAAAGATCTTGATGTGAATAAAGATTGTTCTGTATATCCTTTAGCTAAGCAAAACAGACTAGTTTTTTCTAGAAGTGTGACAAGAAGTAGTAGTCCTTTAATACTTTTACACATGGATGTTTGGGAACCATACAAGATTCCCATACATGATAGAAAATACAACTTTCTAACAGTTGTGGATGATCATTCTAGGTATACTTGGGTACATTTACTACAGATGAAAAGTGATGTAATTGTTATGTTACAAAGGTTTCTCTCTATGCTAAGAACACAATTTTATGTAGCCATTAATTAAGACTATTAGAACTGATAATGGAGGAGAGTTTTTTAGTAAAAAATGTGTTGAATTACTTGAACACTATGGTATTATACATCAAAGTAGTTGTGCTTATACTCCCCAACAAAATGAGGTAGTTGAGAGAAAACATAGACATATACTAGATACAGCAAGGGCCCTAAAATTTCAGGTAAATGTACCAACTAAGTACTGGGGAGAATGTATTACTACTGCTGTTTACATTATAAACATGTTGTCTTCCATCATTCTGCAAGGCAAATCATCATATGAACTCCTACGTCATCAGAAGCCTTCTCTTGAGCACTTAAGAGTTTTTGGTTGCTTGTGCTATGCCACCACTATGATATATGACAACAAATTTTCAGCAAAAGCCAAACCTGTTGTGCACCTGGTCTATTCAGGCACACAAAAGGGCTACAAGCTCTTGGACCTTGCAACTAATCATTTTTTTGTGTGCAGGGATATTGTATTCAAAGAGCATATGTTCCCATTTGCTAAGTCTTCCTCATTGCGTCCTGTTAATGTTCCTTCTAAGGGGACTGTATCATTTGAGCATGAACCAAGGGAAAGAACACAATTGGATCAAAATGGGTGTATAAAATAAAATACAAAGCTAATGGAGATGTTGAAAGATTCAAGGCCAGGCTAGTAGCAAAAGGATACACCCAAAAAAGAGGGGTTGGACTACCATGAGATCTTTTCACCAGTTGCCAAAATGGTAACTGTGAGGTCAGTCATTACAGTAGCACCATAAAATGGTGGACTATGTATCAAATGGAAGTGTATAATGTAATTTTGCAGGGAGACTTATACAAGAAGTATATATGGAAATGCATCAAGGTTTTAGAAAACAGGGGGAGACCAAGGTATGCAAGCTAGTGAAGTCCTTATATGGACTAAAGCAAGCTTCAAGACAAATGGAATATCAATCTTACAGAGGCACTTCTTGAAGCAGGGTATAAGCAAGGTATATATGACTATTCACTGTTTACCAAGAAGAAAAGAACAGATTTTGTGGTTGTTCTTGTGTATGTGGATGATTTGCTCATCACAGGAAACAATGAGCAGTTCATTCATGAAACTAAAGATGTTTTAAATCACAAATTCAAAGTAAAGGATTTGGGAGAATTGAAGTTATGAGATCCAACAAAGGGTCTTACTAAATCAAAGGAAGTATGTCTTGAAATTGATTTTTGATCTGCGGTTCAGAGCTACTAAACATGTGGCCACTCCAATAGATATGAATCAAAAGTTCACTTTAGCAGAATTTAATGCACATGTTGGAGTATCTAAGAAGAATTGATGAAGGATGTTGCAAGTTATCAGAGATTGATTGGAAGATTAATATATCTGACGATCACAAAGCCAGATATAATATTTGCTGTCCAAACACTCAGTCAGTTTATACAGTCACCCAAGCAATCTCACTGGGAAGCAACAATAAGAGTTGTAAGATTTATCAAATTGAATCTAGGAATGGGCATTCTACTGAGCAGTAAAAGTGCAAACAGTCTGACTTGCTTTTATGATGCAGACTGGGCTGCATGTCCTAATACTAGAAGATTAGCAACTGGTTTCTTTGTGAAGTTTAGGGAATCATTGGTGTCATGAAAATCTAAGAAGCATCAGACAGTGTCTAGAAGCTCAGCAAAAGCAAAATATAGAAGTCTTGCAACAGCTACTGCAGAAGTAGTTTGGCTACTTGGGTTGTTTACAGAGCTTGGCATTTCAATTGTACAACATGTGAGTGTGTTTTGTGACAATAAGGCAGCCCTATAGATTGCAGCCAATTCTATATTTCACGAAAGGACTAAGCACATAGAGATTGATAATCACTTTGTGAGAGATAAGATCAAAGATGGTAAGATTAAGACTCATCACATAGGGACAAAATAGCACCAGGCAGATCTATTGACTAAAGGACTTGGGAGAGTATAACATGAATATTTGTTGTGCAAGCTTGGAGTGCTTAATATTCTATACCCTCCCGCTTGAGGGGATTGTGAGAATATGAGGGAGTATGACAGCTGGACAAGTTAATGGACAGTTAGCCACCTGTCACCAGTTAGATAGAGTAGTTAAAGTAGTTAGCATTAGTTAATTGGGAATTAAGTTAGTAGGGTGATCATGTATATATATATATATGATGTATATCAGATTTTGTACTAACTTTTCAATATACTAGAAAGTTATTTACTTACCATTCTCTCTATGATGTTCATCTTCTCCTCTCAAACTCAATTTACTCGTTTGGGCCTCCATTAATGGAAGACAAGTTGTGACTGAGATCAGCTCAACTCACAGGGATTACCAATTACCATCAGAGAATAAAATATCAGAAAACAATGGAGAAATATTTTTAGAGCTTATTAAACAAGTACCCGTAAAGAGGGGGAACAAACAGTCAAACACCCTCAAAGAAAGGATAGTAATCTTTTAGCTTTTGGTAAATGCACATACAACAAGTGGATGATACAACATTTACAGAACAAAGTGTTTACAACATTCTCTCAAGAATGATCAATCTGTTAGCAAAGAAATCAATGGTTAGCATTCTGTAGTTTACTCTCCTCTAACGTACAGCCCAGTAGAAATTCTCGCTGTACAAGTAATCTGTAAACTCTTAACCTATGAATTTGGTACTTCCAGTGAGCTCTACCTAACTAATCTAAGCGCCAATTACTTCCAGTCCCTACTACTACTTACACTATTTGCATGTGGAGAGTGGAGAAAAGGAATGTCAAAACTCCATTATGTCGGTTCTTGTTTATGTACAGCTATCTTCATCTACTAAGAGCTTTCAATTTATGCAAAAATTCTAGTGTCTCTTTATAAGAAGGATCACTTCGGCTCAAAGGCTTGCAGGAATTAATATGATCAGTTGACTCCAAAACCTGCACCAAAATGTGGGCAAAGATGAAAAACTCCACAGGTATAGAAGATAAAGGTCAATGATGGTTAATCAAAACATTGTCTAACACAACTCCATAAGTCAAGATGAATAAAATTGTGCAATAGCCTGCAGGATACATGCTTTCAAACGACTGGCTCATTAGAACAATCTTGCCATCCATTTTCACTATTAAGGACAAGCATCCGACTGTGCCACAGAGATCAGAATCAACTTCCCAATCTCCAAAATTCAGGTTTTATTTTTTTGCTCAAGCACGATTCAAGTTTTATTTTCGCTACTTACAGTAAAACCTTTTCAAAGAGCTTTACTCCCTTTCACCTACTAAAATTTTAGTTACTTCCAAAATAACATAAGTGACAACCACTTCAATGAGTGTGTCAAATTATCTCTATGAAAGATGAGATAGGAAGTTCCATGTTTTCTTTATCATATTTATTTCTATACTAAACTGCCAAAAAATCGTTAGGCCCCAATAATTGAGAAAAGAATGCTCTAACTAATATGATCGCGTTACCAAAAAAAAATCTAGAAAAGAATAAGAAAAATAACAGCCCCACTGATGTGATCTGTATGCTCAACCACAAAGTGCAAGCAATCGAAATGATAACTGCAAACTATTGCAACAAATATATGTGCCTGGTAATCATCAATTTGAGCAACTTACAACTAATTTTCCAAATCCGGGATATGCCGACTCCAATGGTACAATTTCCATTCGAAAAGCCCAGCCTCCATAGCCTTCAACAATTGGAGTTACCTTGGTCTACGAAAGGATCATCAGTCAATTTTTAGAACGGCAACCACAGAAGTGAATTTTTTCAAAGGCAACTCAAGGGTGGAAAAATATTACCTCACAGAAACTGAGGACCTCAAGCATCCCTTTTTTGTGAAGCTGCCGCATAAAATCATTTAGCTCAACCAATCTTGGAGATCCACTTCTCAGCTCCCCAATCTAGCAATGGCAGGAAGTAGTATTTATCAAATTTCACACCCAAGTGCACCCGCAACAAAAATCTCAAGTCTCATGTGCATATTTCTAAATAAGAATAAGAAACTTAAGTACTCTTGGGAAAAACATAAGTAGAAAAGCGAAATAAGATAACAAGGTAAATAAAGGAAGCAGGAAAATTCTACTAACAGTGGGGGCAGGGCGGAAAACAAGACCCATTCTCCAAGGCATGTCTGCAAGTTTGCTGCCAAAATGAGGACAGCTGTAGAATACCTGACCCAATCATTTTAAGAAAACTAATGAATAAGTGAATTTAAAAAGTATAAAAATAGGTCAAATGTCTTGTAATTCATCATCTGATGGGAAGCAGCACACATACGACTCCAATTGTATTCTTGACAAGGTCATCCTTCTTTGCTGCTTTCGCTTGATACAACATCTGCTTGACAACCAGGCCGCCCATGCTGCCAAATTGCAACCAAAAGTGTGGTTTCGTGTCAGTAAACATGTATAGCTATGGGGTATCATCTTGAATAGATGCTTAAACTAAATTTAAGAACTGATGCAAAAGGGTTCTGGTGCCATTACTAATAGGAAGATAAAATAGTTATGACACCATTACTAAGATAATAGTTAACACCTAAGTTGCTCCGACATGGTAGTTTAGGTGCCGTACCCGTGTCGCCATGACACTAGTATGGGTGTGGGTATGGGATTCATATCGGATTTGGTCAAACAATTTTGGATACTTTGACCACATCAGACAGAAAAGTTCAAGGCAAGATACAATTTGATTCCCGAAATCAAAACTAAAACTAGGGTAAATCTAAAGAAAATAGCATACCTTATCTAGAAAATTTATCCTTTACTTATCTACAACTTGACAATAAAGAAATTCATACTTTACAAGCTAAGTATTCCACAAAATTTCTCATAATTTAGAGATTTTTTTATTTTTTTGAATTACTTTTAGCCGGATCCTCCCACCCGTATCCATACGAGGATCCATATCCCCGAATCTTAGAATTTACATCTCGAAGGATCCGACCTCTAGATCCACACCCGTGTCCGTGTCCGAGCAACTTAGGTTAACAATGTATCATATGAGCTAGAGCAAAAATGTGCAGCGCCAAACAAAATAATTTTTGCAATCCTAGGTGCAGGATACAAAAAGAGTTTCTTGAAAAGAGCAACAGAGGATGCTACATAACATGAACTAAAACTTCCTCCCAATGGGAAGTGGTTAATTTTAGAACCACCCAAGAATGGAAAGTATAATGAAGGGAGTTCCAATTAATGGACCAGATAATCACAAGCTCCAAGTAATCTAACAGCAGAGAATATGCGGTTTGATTCGGACCAACCTATGGGAAATGAATACAACTGGTCGATCGCCAATGCCTGCAGCAACAAGCTTCTCCAACAGCATGGCACTTACTTCCTGCGGGTTTAAAACAATGAAATGAATAATACATCTAATGCCACTGAATTGCATGCACACCAAGTTATTTTTATAAGGAAATGCAGAACAGATTAAAGGACCAAGAGCAACAAAACACGCCCAGGTTCTGCACAATAGAACTCTTCAAGATGAAGAAACCTGTTCTAACTATAAACAGCTGTAATCATCCCATTAGTTAGGATCTTAGTTTTGGAGAAGTTTGGTTTTGAGAGGCTTAGCCTAATTTTAAAGCTTCTATGTGGGGATTGATCTCATCTTCATCTTCTTGAACTTCAACTTCAACTTGAATTTTTAGGGTAAGATCTTTTGTATGAGTTCATCTCTTCTCCATCATGTTTCTTTTCTTTCTCTTGATTGATATTACATCTCTTCCTTTGTGTTGAGCCTAATTGGATTATTAATTAGTGGGCTCTTGCATATTTATTTGAAATTGACAAATAATATTCTTTATCTAATTCCATTTCAAATAGTATATATATTCTTTATCTAATTCTTTCTTTGATTCTACTACTATTGTCTTTGAGTTGAATCATTGTTAGTGATAACAAGGATTTAAGTTACATTAAATACTTGAGTTTGAGTTATTATATTTCATATAATTCTACCCTATCCTGTATTCTTTCTAATTATTCATTGGCAAATTTGTTTGCTTCCAATATTGCAACGCTATCACCATTCCTTTGCTCCTTTTTTTGGATAATGGTGGGATCCGCGCCATCGTGCATACACCTCGACTAATCCACCGTGTACCTACTGCCTTCCACCAGCACAATATAGGGTAACTTCTCACCGTTAAAAGCTTAGACAAATGAGAAGAAACTACCTAGCCTTTTCCTCTCTATTGTGATTTGAATTTCAGTTTATAATGGTCCATTCAGCTTGTAGCGAGTGCTAGGTCATACCCTTGAGTGCAACATCCTTTCTATTTTCTTTTCAGGTGTAGAATGGTATAGAGAAGTTGAATAATCTCACATTCCCTTCATTAGTGGATGAACTATATGTGGCAATGTGTAGACATTTCTTGAAAGCTTTAAGAATAGATAAACTAGTCTCCAACGATTGAAAAGGGCAGTCCAGTGCTTTGCATGATACTATGACCAACCTCAAACACACACGATAATTTGACAGAAGTTAAGAAAAATGCAAACCTGAAGAGGTAGGCTCGCTCCAGACCACTGGGTTAGATTTGTCTGCATAAAATTCCATGTTTAAAGTCAGACGACAAGGTAAACCTTTTTCATGCAAGACCTCATCATTTGCAAGACCTTTTTTAAAATAAAAAAAAGGCTACACATGAGGAGAAAGATGATTGAATATTCGATAAGATTTTAAAAGGATAGACAGACTATGTACCAACCTTGTACTTCAGACTAAACAGACGGGCATGAGGGAAATCAGATGCCAGCCATTCACCAGGCCAAAATGTTCCTTCCCGTCCAGCCTCTTCATCAATTTTCTCAACCAGGCCAGATTTGGTTGATGACTTGTCATCTGACAACCGCCAAGTTTTGAAGGGTCCCCCACGCAAACCATGTATAAAGACAACATCAACTGAAGGTATTTCGGACTCTGATATATTCTCAGATTCACTTGCAGATGTCGATGATATATCATTACTGGTATCTTCATCTGTTGTATGCTCACTCTCAGCAGAATCATTGGCACCTGAAGATGACGACCCATCCAATGATTTTGGCGTTATCTTTTCCATACATTTCCAGTGGGGTAATTCAGGATTTATCAGGAGGATCATATCAGCATAACGAGGGCAAGTATGTTCTTTGTTAGAAGGATTTCCATGAAGTACATCACCATTTACAGAATCTTCACCAGTTTGGTCATCACAGAATATGTTCAACAGTGTTGCCCTCGCATAACTTCGAATTTTAGGGTCATTGCAACCAGGAATCCTTCCACTAGCACATTCTTCAAGCCATTCACACCACTCTTTATCTCCAACTAGTCCTTTCTTGACTTTTGGAAGAACTGAAAGTACAGTTAGCAACCGTGCTGCATGCTTCCGAATATGACCTGTAGGCGGAACACGTAGACTGGATGCATCATTGGAATTCGCAGTAGTAGAAGCTTCGCCATGAACAGTTGGCACCCGTTCCTGTCCCTCCAATGCTCGTGATGCATCATATGCTTCTATTGCAGCAAGCTGTTCATAATCATCATCCAGTAACAAGCGCCTAAGCAAATTGAGGACTCCAAAATCAGCTATTTTGTTCAGACAAAGAGTATCTTCGACACATATTTCTGTCAGCGCTTTGATCCCTTTAAGCGTGGCCACTGCAGAATCTGCAGCATTGATCTTAGGCAGTTTGTCTTTCTTAAGACTTTTTAGCGCCACAGCAAAAGGTTCCAGGGAGAGAAGATCTGCCAAGGGATGTGTATCATCAGCATTGGCAACTCCTCCCAGTTGCATTCCTACTAAATTGACAACTGCTCCTGCCAATTGACTAGCAATTTGTGTGGCAGAAACTACATTTGCTTGATCAACTTGGGTCTGCAAAATTAAGATTCTTCATGAACCACAGAGAAACCAAGGAGACACGAGATGTTTCTACTTACAAATAAAAAAGACTACTTCCACACCATCCCAAAACAAAACAAAAAAAGATTATAGTGTGACAAACCTTCACTTTATCACTGTTTGGTTGGTTATTTCCTTTGCTTAATGCTGTTTTCTTGGATTCCAGAACATCACTTAGCATAATAGTTAACCATCCTTGAGAAATTGGTATGGAGGATGGTCCATAATCTTCAAGAATGCGTGAAAGGATACTTATTGCTGATGATCGTATTGCATCAGAGGATAGCTGTCCAAAGACCCAAGGGAGAAGAACGCCAGACCAATGCTGGCTTTCTTCCAGTGACATATGCCATTCCCTAGCACAGAGCAACTCCAAAGCCTTAGCCAATGCTTCTTGCACCGAAGAATGCTTAGTGGTCTGTTTAGCAGCCTCTCTCATCAAATGAAGACCCTTTTCCACTGCTACCTCCTGTGCCGAAGGGCTTCGCTCAAGAGAAACCAAAAATGCAGACAATGCCATCTGAGCTAGGGGGATGTCCTGAGTTTTACTTGCATGCGAAACAGTAGACAGAAGACTAGAAGTCCAATCAGAAACAGAAGTACTTAGCGGCAGATTGTGGTCTTCTAGAAGCAATTTAGCTATCAGACTTCCATGCCATTTCACAGATCTCTCCGGTGCCACTAAAGCGGCCATGACTGCATGCCCCTCTTGATCCAATTCTTGAATATGATACCTATTAACTTCCGAAGCCGTTGCCCAATTTGCTAATGCCCAAGCAGCAAAAGGAACAGCAACTTGTTCAGAATGCAAATCATCCCAAAGGCCAGGAACCACAGCAGAAGACAAATTTGATCGGGCTGACGAACTATCATTTATTTTGTTAAACAAGAGATTACTAGGGGTATATCTGACTGTCTGGCTAGTGTTAGGAGGCCCCATCTCAACAAGCGCATTAGTTCTTGAAAGTCCTATAGCAGTCGTACCTTCAAGAATCTTCATCCCAATACCCTTCATCCCTTCTCCGCCATCATCATCCTCCTCATGTGGCTCATCCCAATGCATACCACCTTCCTCGATTATTTCAATCGCTGCGGCAATATCTCTCATCTCAGCATCTTTGGGTAGTGTAGGCTTGAACAAAACCTTGTCTGCACTTTCACAATGGGACGTGACAATATCCATAATTGCTGCAACCAGCATGCTCCTACCTTTCAAAGAATCAGAATAATCGAATGAACTACGTCTTGTATTCTGCTTCCAACAAAAATTCAACATTTCCATGTCAAACAAAAAATAATAATTCTTCCAAAAATGTAAAAAATGATGTAACAATTTAATAAATTTCAATAGCCTGGCCACAAAGAACTTAATCTATGTCATTTCATGTCATTCATAATTTTCGAGTATCTTCAAGGGCTTGCTTGAGGCACTATTAAGTCCTGAAGTTAAACATTTCACTAAATTTTAACTATTTTATACAATTTCTTCCATACAGTAATTTATTTAAAAATTTAATGGAAAAAGGCCTCACCTTTTTTGATTGTCGAGGCTGAGCAGAGAAAATAAACCTAAGAAGATAGGGAACAGCATGAGGCCTCGCGAGAACATCCTCACACACATTAGAATCAGAGATCAAGTAAGCCAAAGCCCTAGCAGACTCAGCCTGGGTCCCGCAATTCTCCCCTGATGTCCCCACCGTCTCCAGAAGCCAATCAATTACCGCGCCACCGCCTGCGGCAACGAGCGCCGCCCTCCGACTCTCGCTGGCGGCGGCAATGTCAGCTAACAACGCCGCAACCCTAATCTCAAACCCGACCCGAACCTCGTGATTCGCCGAAGACATAACCGACCTCAACGACTTCCATAGCACAGAAGCTGCTGCCCCCGTCTTCTTCATCCTATTTACAATCCTCATCAACGACTCGTTCGATTTTTCCAGCACATTCTCAATTTCATCATCGCGAGTTAAAATTACAGCGCAGGAAGCAACAATGGCGGATAATAGGGTTGCCGATAGAGCAAATACAGAGTAACGAGAGGGGTGGGTGGGTTCGGGAATTGGAGGATAGGTAGGGGAAGGGACAAGAAGGGGATTTTTTATATTGTTAAGGATATCGACAGAATCCTCGGGATTACGATTTGAAGATGAAGAGAGGGAGCGACGGCGAGGTAAACGGGTACAACACCGGCGGCTTGTTCTACAAAGAAGGCGAAGCATAATTCAGTTAACTTGTTCCAAAAGAAATTGATGTGTTTAACTAATACTAAAAAGAAGATAGTAATAAATTTTTGGATTAGTGGCGAAGGCGAAAATGGAGGAAGAAAGGGGTGGATTATGAATTTGGACTTTGGAGGAACAAGAAGAATGGTGAAGAAAGAGAGGGAATTTTAGAGGTAATATGCGGAATCTTGAACTAGTTGGTTGACAGGTACGTAATGTCAATTGTCAAACTATAGTCTAATACTCTAATCCATGACTTCAAATGGATATTGATGGTGAATGTGCAGATTAATAATTAATCTTACTATTATTTAGGTCAAATTAAACAAATGCTCCTAAATACACGTAACGGAATAGTCACGTGCATATAGAGGGAATCTAGGATTTGAAGCTTTAAGAGGTTGTTTGGTATGGTATATAAGAAGAAATAATCATGGTATTGGAAAGTTATGATAGTTATTCAATGTTTGGTATATATATTTCTAGTGATGTATAATTAATCCTTATATAAAGTTATACATCAATTTTGATAAAACTTTCTACCACTATCAATATGGAATAACTAATTCATATTGTATAACTTATATATGGATAAATGTGATGACCTGCCATGTCATCATGCCACATAGGCGTCATTTGGCATATATTAATGCCATGTGGAAGCTTACATAAGAAGAAGGCTAGCATTTGTGAGAAGATTCTAGAGAGGTATGAACATTTCCTTAGGAAGAACCTAGATCCTTATGGATTTGCTAAGAAAGTCCTTGGAATCTTCTAGGCTTGTAGAGAATTCTAGAGAAAGCCCTTATCTTGTAAATATCAAGGACTTGTATAATAATTAATATTTACACACTAGCCCCTAGGAGACTAGTATATAAAGGGAGTCATTCATTTGTAATTCATCAAGCAAACAATTCAAGTTCTCTCTAATATAAAGCTTCCTTTAATAATTCTCTTGTGTTCTTTCTTCCATTCTCTTAGCGACCTTGAGTATAGTAAGGGTGACTTGACATAGCTAGAACGTGAGCAAGTTGTGCAAGATCGTGAGCGAATTGTCAAGTGTCGCACGTGTACTTAGTTAACAACTAAGGACGTGACATAAAACACCAAAAGGATAAAACTATCCTTCTGTCTTTCCTCTAGAAATCTGTGAAAGACAAGTATTCAAAAATATAATTGTAAACTCATAGCACTTTAGTTTAAAAAATAAATAAATATTTTAAATGACATATTGTATATTTAATTTTAGTGCAATGAATGAAACGTATAACAAGAAATGATCTCTGCATTACTAATCCATATATTACTAATTCATGTATTATCAATCCTTGCATTACTAATTTATGTATAATTTTTTTGAACCAAACGACGTCGAAGAGTTTAGAATTCTCATCATTTTAAGTTGTTGGCACTAAATTAATTACTCATACATATTAAATAATTTTTTTACTAAATATAAAGTTTGCGTCAAAGTTATTAGGTTCCGCCAAACCTGTACTTTGTTAGTGAGTCCCTAGTAATGTTTGACCAAAAAGTGTAACTTTCGGCTAAAACAGTTGTATTTATATAATGATAGGTTAAACTTAGTTAATAATAATATCTCTAGGTGTGAGTTCTGAAAACGTGACTAACATTAGGCAGGTCTGATGTGGAATGACAACAACATGCATTAACTATTCCAAAAAGTATGAGCAATAATGGAGAAACAACTAGCAATAAATAACAATAAATGACATTTGAGGAAATAGGAGGAGTGGTTCACCCAATAAAAGATGAATTAGATGATTGTCCATCCTGACAATGATGAGTGACAGACAAATCCTAGAATGTTCGAATTATTTTCGGATCTGATGGAAAAGTGTGGAACAATATGAATCAGAATCTTGATGGAAAGGTAGCGTTTGTATCTTCTTAAGAGAGAGAAAGAATCTTTTAACAAAAGTCTATTTTTATTGAACAAGTGTCACATGCCCTCATTCATTGTCTTTTTTCCTATTTATATGGGACATATTCCTAACAAACCCTAATAATACAAGTGCAGAGAATATTTAAATTAATATCCTATCTAAAAACTAGCCATTACAGCCCTTTCCGCGGTGCTCGACCTCAACCATTATTGACATCTCGACCATGAGTCTTACTATTTCCTGGTCGCCCTCGACTGATTCTTCCCTCAATGCTTTCTTGTCCTAAATATTCTGGGGCAGCTTTCAAACCATACAGTTAGTCCTCCACTAATTGAGGCGGGCCTCGGACGACCTTGATGAGCGGATTCTGTTTGTTGTGGTCGAGAAGAATGGACGAGTGGGCCGGGTAGTGATGTTTGGGACGAGCTGACAACGTGGCCTTTCGTGAGCCACAATTTTTTGGGGGTTACGTCGTTTCTACACCAAAGTGACATCATGATGCCATGCGTCATTATGGCGCATTTTCCCGATGCTTTGCGTCGTTTCCCATGTATCTGTCAGTTGGATCTGCCGTTTCGATTCCAATGCTGAGTAATAATGGCATAATTTCTTGGATTTGATGCCTAAGTTCTTATAAGTAGGGATGTGAGGGCCTTCATTCGTTCTTTAAGTATTTTTCACATCGAATCCTTATGCCTCCTTCTCCTTACTACATTGTTGTGTGTCTTCTTTCCTGGTTCCAGTGACTCCAGTTGCTTTTAACCCTTCTTTACTTAAATATCCTTTCTTTTGTCAGAACTATGGCTAACGTGTCCTCTGATTCCGGCGAGGGAAATAACCATGTCCCCTTGGCGGTGATTATGCCTCCTCGTGTTGATGGCGTCTCTATTACCATTGAGGATGAGTACTTTCCTATGGTGGAGTAAATAATTCCTCGTGGGGAGAAAGTCAGGTCTGTTACCGAGCAAGCAGAGCTTAGGGATAAATTCAACATTCCCACTCGCATCGATTTGGTCCCTGCAGGGCGGGATGTGGTACAAATCCACTGCCCCGAGTATTGCGCATTCTACTCATACCCCTTCCAGGTTAGCTACGCCCTTCCCCTTCTCCCATTGGCGAAGGAATTTTGTCGTTACTATGATGTCTACCTAGATCAACTCGCCCCATATATCTACAAACGCATCAGGATGCTTACTAAATTTGCGGAATTGGCTAGGGTCGAGATCACACACCAGCATCTGATGCATCTCTTCGCCCCTAGTTTCTATAAGGGGACAATGTTGAACTTTCGCTATCGAGGGGGTAAATGCATGGTTGTTGAAGATGGACGACAAGGCAAACCGTCAGTTCTGGCATAATTGTTTCTTTGTCAGAACCGAAGATGTGATGGCCAACGTGGACGACTTTCCTGAGACTTCGAATTATACACGTAAGCGTCTAATTTTCTTTGTTAAAACATTTGATTTGCCTGTTTTAGTCATAGGTTCTTAACTCTTGTTCCCTTCTTATGCAGCCAAGACTATGCCCCCTTCTTTGGTCGGGGACATTTCTGATTGGGTTGGCCGGGTTTTGCCTCATATCGTGGGAATTTGCGAGTGGCCGGGCTTTTTTAAGAAGTTCAGGCTTGCTCCTTCCTTGACTGGTGAGTTATGTTTTTTTAATTTTGTTTTGGCCTCTTAGTCGCCTATTTCTTATAGTTTGCTTTTGCTAATAGTGATAACCTTTTTCGATTCTTTCTTTTCCATCTCGAGGATCTTTGAGGAGGCCGATGGCTCCCCCCTGCATTCCGTAAGAGGAAAGTTGCCTCCTCTTCAACATCTATCCCCGCTACGATCATGGCTGGGCCTACTCGTTCATTCATTTTTATTCCTTCCTCGACCACGACTAGGTCCACTCAGTCTTCGGCCCCATCTACTGCTGCCTCAACATCGGTTTCTTCTCTGCCTGTAAATATTTTGACGGTGGAGCTTCCGGCTTCCCCTTTACTCCGTCTTGTGGACGAGGAGGAGGAATTGTCACAAAGCGATGGGAATTTGGTTCCCCACAAGAAAAAGTCAGTGGATGTGTTTGACGGGATTGTCGGGTTGTAGATACTGTAAGGGATGATTTTGTCATCCATGAGACGACGAACCATAATACTTGATGATGACATTGAGCTGGGGTTGGAGGTTCTGATATCGGCCGAGGCCGTAGAGGGTGTATCCTTTCCTTCTATGATGACGGAAATCTAAGGGCCATCTACAAGGGTGTCTAATACTTCGCGGCAAGAGGGGCCATCGACCTCGCGACCGACTGACGATACTTCTTCGCCGGCTGATGGAAGAGATAAAGGTGTGGCCGAAGATGGCTATCATACATGCTCCGATCTTGACGTCATAGAGCTGAGGATGATGGAAGAAGGATTTACTCAGCTTGAAGTGAGGCTGGAGGGGTCTATGCGGACCATCGCGATCCCCATGGACCGTGATCTATTAAAAGACACAGTGAACATGGTCCCCACCTTTGGTCCTCTTTTTTCCAACGTGGAGGGTGAGACCCTTGCGTAGCTGGACAATGTCACCTTATCGATGAGTATAGCCGGCCTCACTCTAAGGGTAAATTTTTCTAGGATTCTTTTTCTTGTCTACTTTATTTAGAGTTTTGATCTTCGTCTTAGCGCTTCCCCTTGTCAATGGAGGTGTTCTTGTATTTGACTCCTTCTATTTGCGATTGCAGATCGTGATCTTGGAAATCGAAAGAACCCGAAGGGAAGAGAGGCATAATGCTATCTTCACGAATCTTCAGCGTAAATATTTTGAGTATCGTGTCAAGTATTGGGAAATCCACAAGCATTTTGGCAAAGGCGGCAACTTTTAGGTTCTTCGGGACGAGCTAAAGCGAAAAAATGATGAGCTAGTGAAGGTCATCGAGAAATGTAGTATCCTTGAGGGGACGTTAAGAAATAAAGAAGAAGAGCTTGAGGTCAGTAGAGACGTGGAGGTTCAGTGCGGAGACCTTCAGATACAGGTGGTCGAGTTGCATATGCAATTGGAAGATGTTGTCTGCAGATGGAGGTTCTTCATGGTGAGATCACCGAGAAGCAGAACGAGCTGGAGAGGGCAGAGTTAGCTTAGTCAGAGGCTTCGAGGAAGACGGAGGCCCTTGAAGTGATGATTTGGACCCTTCGTTCTAAGTGGGAGAATGACTTGGAAACAGCAAGTTAAAAAGATGAGTGGCTTGATGAGAGGATCAGAGAGTTGGAGAAAGAGAATTGTGACCTCTACAACTGAGTTGCTACCCTTGAGGCCGAGAAGGCCCAATTACTGGCACGACCGTCCTCTTCTCATACTTCAGACTTTCCTAATGTTCCTTAAGAGTTATACGAGGAATGGATTCATGTCAAGGCCCAGTTGGATGTATTTCAAGATTTACATGCGATGTGATATGTTTCTAGGGCCGCCCTTGTAGATGCTCGTGTGAAGGCACGTGAGGCTCGAGTTACTTGCGGGTATGATCCTGCTATGCCAGAAGTCGGGGAGGATGAAGGGGACGAAGGTGTAGACCGGCTTAAGCAAGATGCCTGGTATGACGCTGCATATCTTGAGGGCGAAGGCTGCAAGGGCAAGGGTGATGGAGGTCACGTGGGCAATGTGGTTGAGGGCCAGGTTGTCGAGGATGCTGCAGGCGATGAAGGTGGTGGCTAGTAGTTTTCTTTTGTGTCTTTTTTGTGTATCTTTGTGTGTAATTGGTGGCGTCTTCATGAGACTTTGTAAAAATGTTCTAAGTATGAAATGCCAACTTTGTTATTTGCATCTGATTTGTTGATTTCATCGCTTGGTTGCTTTGATTTTCTAGCCGTAACCACTCAGTTCGAATAAGGTCAAACATATCTTATGTTTAACTATGGCCGAGGGCCGATAGGTGTTAGTTCGAACAAGGTCGAACCCAAACCTAAGTTTGATTATGGTCGAGGGCCGGTAGATGTTAATTCGAATGAGGTCGAACATAGCGCATGTTTAACTATAGCCGAGAGTCGATAGGTGTTAGTTCGAACGAGGACGAACATAACGTATGTTATAGGTGTTAGTCCGAGCAAGGACGAACATAATGTATGTTTAACTATGGCCGAGGGCGATAGGTGTTAGTTCAAACGAGGTCAGACATAACATATGTTTAACTATGGCTGAGGTCCGGTAGGTGTTAGTTCGAACGAGGTCAAACATAACGTATGTTTAACTATGGCCGAGGGCCAATAGGTGTTAGTTCGAACAAGGTCGAACCTAAACCTAAGTTTAATTATGGTCGAGGGCCGATAGGTGCTAGTTCGAACAAGGTCGAACATACCCTATGTTTAGAAATATATGCTTCTAGGTGCGGAGTTTGTCGACATCGTAAAACTTTAGGCAATGTTTCCTTGGTTGTACATTTGGATAAATAGAAATAAACTTCATGCATTGTTGCTTTTTTCTTACACTTGGAGAAATTTACAAATTTTCGGGCGTTGGCTGGTGTTCCAGTCCCAGTCTCAGTCCCAGTCTATCTAGTCCCTTCATTGGTCGACCTAGAGAAGGTTTGAGAGATCAAGCAATAAACTAGACGTCCTATGCCTATGACTTTGCATACTTCGACTTGAAGTGTCCCCTTCGTCGCCTCGTTAAAAACCTTCATGAGAAAACCCAATTCGGACAAAACTCAAGTGAGGGAAAAAAGTACGACTTGAAGGATGCTTTATCTCTAAAAAGTTGAAGTGCTTGAGGTGGGTAATATTCCAGTTGTTTGGTAGTAGCTTTTCTTCCATTGTTTCTAGTTGGAATGACCCTTTGTTTGTTGTTGTCGTGATTTTGTATGAGTCATCCCAATTTGTTCCCAGTTTGCCTTCCCATGGGTCTTTGCTTGCTTGTGTTTTAGCTTTAACCACATAGTCCCCAACTTTGAGCGGCCTAATCTTTGCCTTTTTGTTATAATAGAGCTCTGCTTGTTGTTTTTGGGAGATCATACTTATGTAGGCCCTGTCTCTTCGTTCTTCGGCTTCGTCTAGCTCTTGCCTTTTGTTTTCATCATTCCTCAGCCCGCTCTTGTGGGAGTATCTTAGGATGGGGTCTCCGACTTCGACGGTATTACTGTGTCAGTCCCATAAACTAAAGAATAAGGTGTCTCTCATGTGCTTGTCTTCGGCATTGTTCGGTAAGCCCAGAGTACTTCTAGTAATATTTCCGGCCACAACCCCTTGCGCCTTCAAGTTTTTTCTTCATGATGTTCAATATCGACTTGTTGGAGGACTCTGCTTGTCCGTTGCTCGCGGGGTGATATGGCGTTGAGTATATTCTTTTCATATTCCATTTCTCAAAAAATTTGGTGACCTTATTTCCTATAAATTGGGTCCATTATCGCAGCCGATCTCTTTAGGGAGACCGAAACGACACATGATGTTTTTTCATATGAAGGCGATCACTTTATGTTCACGTATTTGGCGAATGCTTCTGTTTCTACCCACATAGAAAAATAGTCAGCTAAAACTAAAAAGAATCCTACGTTACCTCGCCCCGCCGGGAGGGGTCCCAGAGGTGACCGAGTGGAGGCGTTTTCCTGCTTGGTGAATCATTGGGGCATACTTTTGGCATTGCTCATATTTTTTCACAAAGTCTGCAGCCTCTTTTTTCATGGTGGGCCAATAATACCCGCCCGTATGAGGCATCTGACTAAAGCTCGATTGCCGGAATGAGCTCCACAATAGCCTTCGTGGACCTCTTCAAGGACGCGTCGCGTCTAATTTGGGCCCAAGCATTTTTTCAGAGGGCTACCATACGTTCTCTTGTACAGGTCGTTATGGATGATGTTGTACTTGGATGCTTGCATTCTAAGTTTCTTAGCCTCTTTTCTATCACCTAGGAGTACGTCGTCCTGCAAATATATAACAATATGGTTACGCCAGTCCCAAGTTAGATTTATGGTTCTTACCTCGATCTAGTATTTTTGTAACCTTTGTTCCTTGATTTGGAAAGTTCTTGTGGCTTGGTTGACAAGAGTTGCGAATCACAGCGTAGTCTTAACAGTTTCGCCCCGTATTTGAGTACTAGCCTTAACCCTACAATTACTACCTCATACCCGGCGTCGTTGTTAGCCATGTATGGGCACCTTATGGAATGGCGAATTACTTCGCCGGTACGAGTCCCAATCGTTAGACGCGCCATCAGTGTACAGAACCCAGAGGTCCTGTGTTTGGGGAGAAGTGTGGACGACTTCTCTTTCAACTTTGCGCATTATTGTTGCGCTGAAGTCGGCGACGAAGTCAGCAAGAACTTGTGACTTTATCATTGTTCGTGGCTGATATGTGATATAGTGCTCGCTTAGTTCGATGGCCTATTTGGCCAATCTACCCGATAGCTCAGGTTTATGCAAGATGGTTCTTAGGGGGAAGTCGTGACAACCAAGATGGGGTGGCATTGAAAATACGGTCTAAGCTTTCGTAGAGCTACGACTCAGGCCAGAGCAGTTTTTTGAGGTGAGGGTATCTCATCTCAGCATCGACGAGTATTTTACTAATGTAATAGATGGGAGACTGTGTACCTTTATTTTTTCGGACCAGGATTACGCTCACAGATACCTTGGATACAGCAAGGTAGACAAGGAGACGTTCCCATAGCTCTGATTTTGAAAGCAATGGTGGCGACGACAAATATGCTTTTAATTCCTTCAGGGCTTGGACGTACTCAGAAGTCCATTGGAGGCCGTTATCCTTCTTGAGTACGCCGAAGAATCTATGACACCTATAAGATGATCGCGAAATGAACCTTGAAAGAGCGGTGATACGACCAGTCATCCTATGAACCTATTTTTTGGTGGTTAGATGTTTTGGTATCCCTCCTATGGCTTTAATTTGATCAGGGTTGAACTCGATCCCTCGTTGTGATACTAGGAAACCTAAAAAATTTCCTAAGGCCACGCCGAATGTACACTTTTCAGGATTCAGTTTCATTCTGTACCATCTGATTATGATGAAGGTTTCTCTTAGATGGTTGATGTGATCTTTTTTCCTTTTGGACTTGACCAGCATGTCGTCTATATAGACTTCCATCATTTTGCTGAGTTGATCTTTGAACATCTTCGTTACTAACCTTTGGTAAGTTGCCCATGCGCTTTTCAGCCCGAAGGGCATAACCCTGTAGTAGTATGTCTCTTGATGGGTGATGAAAGTGGTTTTCTCCTGATCCTCTTCTTCTATGAGGATTTGATTATATCCCGAGTAAGCATCCAAGAAGCTCAGGAGTTCATGCCCGGCGTTGCATCGATGAGTTGGTTGATGTGGGGTAATGGAAATGAATTCTTGGGGCATACTCTGTTCAAATCTGTGAAATCTTCGCACATCCGCCATTTCCCATTCTTCTTTTTCAGCATGACCATGTTGGCCACCTATTTAGGGTATTTAGACTCCCTGACAGAGCCATTTTCCAATAGCTTTTCCACCTCTTCGTGTACTGCGTCATTGATCGCGGAGTTGAACCTACGCCGAACCTGCCTTACTAGGGGGTGGAATGGGTAGACATTCAGCTTGTGCGTGGTAATTTCCTTCGGGATACCTGACATATCTACATGGCTGAAAGCAAACACGTCCGCATTAATAGTTAAGAATTGACGGAATTTACCTAGTTCCTGAAGTTTGCAGCCGAGGTCTTCTATGGTCGATCCCGCAGCTTCGACCATATCGGGGGTCTCTGATGATATCTTCGCTATTGCTATATATCGACCTCGACCCTATTGATTGTTACGCCTCTTTTTCTTTGTCCTTCGATTGTTAAGTGACTGTGCAATCTAGGAGAATGCGGTAGCATTCTTGGGATGTGCGTTGTTCCCCTCGTATGCTGAATATTCCCCATGGAGTTGGAAATTTGATGACTTGATATAAGCTGGAAGGGATGGCTCTCGTGGTGTATACCCATGGTCGCCCTATTATGGCATTGTATGTTATGTCTTGGTCCATGATGTGGAACATGGTTTCCAGAGTAACGCCACTGGGCAGGACATAGAGTGTAATTTTGCCAGACGTTCGTGCAACTGCATTGTTAAAACCAGTTAGCGTGATGCAACACAACACTATCTTATCTTCGAGTTTCATTTGTGTAAGTACTCGAGGGTGGATAACACATGCGCCGCTCCCATCATCTACCATAATGCATCTCACATCTGTATCTAAAATTCGTAAAGTGATAACAGGGGCATCATAGTGAGGAAAAAACAAACAGTTGATATTTGACTCATCGAAGATGATACTTTCTTCGAGTTCGTCATATTGTTCGTAGGATGATTGATCGTTTGAGCTTGTGGGTTATGGTGAACTTTACACTATTGATGGAAGCATCGTCGCCGCTACCGATGATCATGTGGACGGTGCGGGTTGGCCAGGGCAGTTTCGGCGGTCCTTGATGTTGTTCATGTCCTCTGGCAAAATTGGTCCTTCCCCGGTCGCTCAGCAACTCTTTAAGGTGTCCCTGTCATAGCATGTTTACGACCTCCTATCTTAGGGCGATGCAATCCTCGATTTTGTGCCCTCTCTCTTGGTGGAACTTGTAAAGGGCATCCGATTTTCTGGTACTCGGGTCTGACCTTATCTTTTGTGGTCACTTTACCTTTGATCTGAGCTTCTCTAAGGTGTATAGACTATTTCTATAGGTGACAAACAAAAGTTGTGAGCGGATAATAAAGGAGGCATACCTCTTTCGTTCTGGTGAGTCACTGTCCTTGATATGGGTGGGCCCTCTTCGTGGTGGGAGGAGGACGTAATTTCCACTCTAACACATGGTAGATGTTGTTCCCTGTTAGGTTGCGGAGCTACGAGGTCCCTTATAGTATCATTTCTTCGAGATCCCTTATGTACCAAGGTCAGTTGATGAGTTGGTCCATTGAGGCCGTCCTCACTGCTCGGACCTCGGCGCAATACATGTTATGTATTTCATCCAGGTAGTTAGGGGTACTTCATGAATTGACTTAATAGTTTCCTAGTCGCCCTTGACTCGTCCCTGCTCAGCCCATTCTGGAAGGCTGTGACTGCCATCCCTTCCGACACGTTCGACATGGTCATCCTTACTTGATTGAAATGGGTGAAGAAGTCCCTCAATCTCTCTCCCGGAGACTATTTAATGGCAAATATTTCGTTCACTCTTGCTTTATCTTTCTTGGACCCAGCATGGGCCGTTACGAACTTGTCGGCCATTTCTTTGAAAGTTTCAATGAAACGTGCAGGTAGTTGTGAATACTATGTCTGCGCTCCTCTTGTGAGGGTTTCACCAAATTTCTTCAACAAAATAAAGGATACTTATTCCTTGGCGAGATCATTGCCTTTCACGGAGGTGACGTAGTGAGTCACATGATCTTCAAGGTTGGTCATGCTATCATATATTCGTAGGTATGACGGCATTTTAAAAGTTATTGGTATGGCATGTGGGGCGGCGTCATCACTGTACGACTGCTCGATGAATCGACCGACATCTCTCTTCAGCAAGAGCTTAGGAGTGCCTGGTATCTTATCGACCCTTTCTTGGTGTTCTCTCATTTGATCCCGGAGTACTTTGTTCTCATTCTCCATTTCCTCCATCCTTTTCAGAATGGTTGCGAGAGCGTTGTCACCTGCACTATTAATAACATTATGAGTAATACTTGTCGTTGGAGGAGGAGGGGGAGGTAATTGGTTGTGTTGCTCGTCTGCTGGTTATATAATGCAAGACCTCGCATTTTCTGTAGCTGTGTCCCGAGCGGGCTTATGGAGGATGCTGGTTCACGTATCAGTCAGCCAAGCCTCAAAGAGATTTTTTATAGCTGGCGGTGTCTCCTCCACCGCAGATATAGAGGCTCTCTTGCCAAGAGATTTTGTGATGCTGCAGTGAGAAGGAGGTGACCCATCTCGTCTAGGGGGCATTGTGTGTTGTGTCTCCGTCCGCTATTTCACAGCTCTCATTGATGACATTCATGAGGTTGGTTGGGAGGTCACTTATTATCTCGTCCTTTCTTATCTATTACCTGCCATATGGGATTCGTGCACACAAAGAAAGGAGATATTCTTTTTTTTTTACGTTAGCGAACGGTGTTAGTTATAGATCTAGAAGAAACTAAAAATTTAACTAGAAAATTTCCACAAACGGCGCTAAATTGTTTGACCAAAAAGTGTAACTTTCGGGTAAAACAGTTGTATTTATATAATGATGGGACAAAATTAATTAATAATAATATCTTTAGGTATGAGTTCTGAAAACATGACTAATGTTAGGCAGATCTAATGTGAAATGACAACAACATGCGTTAACTATTCCAAAAAGTATGAGCAATAATGGAGAAATAACTAGCAATAAATAACAATAAATGACATTTAAGTAAATAGGAGGAGTGGTTCACCCAATAAAGGATGAATTATATGATTGTCCATCCTAACAATGATGAGTGGCAGTCAAATCCCAGAATCTTCTAATTATTCTCGGATCTGATGGAAAAGTGTGGAACAATATGAATCAGAATCTTGATGGAAAGGTAGCGTTTGTATCTTCTTAAGAGAGAGAATCTTTTAACAAAAGTCTGTTTTTATTGAACGAATGTCACATGCCCTCATTCATTGTCTTTTTTCCTATTTATATGGGACATATTCCTAACAAACCCTAATAGTATAAGTGCAAAGAATATTCACTAGAATATTCTCTTTAATATCATATTCTAAAAACTAGTCGTTATAGTCTTTTTCGCGGGTGCTCGACCTCGACCATTGTTGACATCTCGACCACGAGTCTCTCTATTTCCTGATCGCCCTTGACTGACTCTTTCCTCAATGCTTTCTTGTCTTAAATATTCTGGGGTAGATTTCGACCTATACAAGTAACCCATCGTCTAGATCAGCCATTGTTCGTGATAATCTGTACATATTTAATAAGTTGATTTAATGTATGCTGAATTATGCAATAAATTCGAAATACAAATCTACATAATCGACATTTTCACTTTTATAATTTTCAATATCCAATTCTAGTAGCTAGTTTCTTAAGCTTGTTTTTAAGTTTTATACAGAATAATTTGCATGTATTATATGTTTTATTTACATCTTGAGATGTGTGTGTGTGTTAAGAACTTCACCAACAAAAAACTCTGTTATTTCATTTAGACTCTAGTTTCGTCGTGCCTGAAATATATGAAACCAAAGAAGGTGGTTCCTTTCCATAAATAGATCCAAATGGAGTCCTTTTTGGTTGTGAAATGAAAACTCAATTTGTAGCAGAAATTCTGCCCAAGAGACAATCATTTTACATTTCAAGAAGTAATGCTACTACTAATCTACTATTATGTTAGCCTGTCCATACATGATATAAATATGTAAGCTATGACTTATGAGAAAGATTGAGTTTATTAGGCTAGACTCTAAATGGAGGATTCAGCACCTTTTGGGTAACATCTCAAGATGAGATTAAAGATTCAGCACCGAGAAAAATTTTCGGTGTCTCATACTGCATTGGGATCAGACTAAATTTAGATTCACGTGGGAAATATGATATTTGACGTAAAATACTCCTTAGTAAAGACAACTTCATATTACAAGTAATAATATCTTTCAAAGTACTAGCTAAATGAGCTAAAAAAAGAAAATAGAGATAGTAAAATTAGTATTTCACTAAATATGCCACGGGAAATCAATTGAATTTCGATGAAGAATTACATGTTGCACTATGAAGAATACCCAAAAATATACGATCGTACGGGCACTTCAGGATGAGGCTTAATGATCGTTGAATTGGGATGAAATCATGTGAGATTAAGCGACCTACTGCTTATAAATAACAACTTACTAAAGTGCCCACTAACTATCAAAAAATTCTGAAATCATCCCAAACACTTAACCATATACAAATCAGCCCATATTCTGAAAAATTCTATTCAACTGTTTAAAATGGTAAAGAAAAGGGCGGGGGGAAGTAGGTCGATGCTCTACTAACGACCTAATGTTTGAAAAATATTTTACTTACTAAAATTGCCCACCCACTTACTTAAAATTCTAAATTAGGTGACTCTAATACAAGGTATTTTACAACTATGATAAAGGAAAGGGTCCACAAGATCACCAGGAACTACATTCACTTGCAGGTTGTAGACTAACTCATCCGAAAGTTATAAAAGTGGAGATTGTTGATTTCTATAAATTACTGATAGGGACTGCTGCTCACTCACTACCTGCAATAGACAAGTTGGTAATGCAAAAGGGACCAAGGCTTTCACAACAACAGAGAATGAAACTTTGTAAAGATGTAACTGAGGAAGAGATCTATAAAGGACTATGCTCCATTGGAGAAGATCACAGGGAATAGATGGCTACAATGCATGTTTTTTCAAGAAGGCATGACCTGTTATCAAATAGGAATTAATAGAAGCTGTGTTAGATTTCTTTTCTACGAGCAGGATGTACAGAGCTATCAATTGCACTACCATCACATTAGTGCCCAAGACTTCCAGTCCCAAAACTATAAAGGAGTTTCGACCAATTGCCTACTGCACTGTGCTATACAAGATCATTTCTAAATTTCCGGCAGCTCGACTACAAGCTGTCATTCCTATTGTTATCAATGAAGCTCAGGATGGATTCATTCCAGGGAGAAGAATTGCAGACAATATAATCCTAGCTCATGAACTAGTGAAGGCCTACTCTAGAAAACATATTTCACCTCGATGCACAATCAAGCTAGACCTTCAGAAAGCTTATGAATTTGTGGAATGACTATATATAAGACAAGTCATGGAAGAGATGGGGTTCCCTCAGTTATTTTTCTCATGGATAATGGAATGTATTCAAACTGTCAACTACTCCATCATTGTTAGTAGGGAGCCAACAACTCCCTTTAATGCTGCTAAAGGATTAAGACAAGGTGATCCAATATCACCTTTTTTATTTGCGATTGTAATGGAGTTCCTGAGCAAAAATCTTAATTATCTTAAGGAAGTTAGAGATTTCAAATATCACCCTAGATGTGTTAAGTTAGAGATAACTCACCTTAACTTCGCTGATGACAACAGAGATTTCTACAATTCACTCAGGTATCTAGATTGCAGGCAAACATGAACAAGAATGAAGTCTATTTTGGTGGAGTTCCTACAGTGCATAAGCAACAGATTTTGCAGCATTTAGGATTCACAGCTGGAGAATTATCCTTCAAGTATCTTGGAGTTCCATTATCTACAAAGAAACTCAATGTACTGCAGTGGTAACCCTTTATAGACAAAATGACTGCAAGGATCACTTCTTGGACTGCAAAGATATTGTCCTATGCAGGGAGGGTATAGTTAGTATAAAGTGTATTATTTAGAACTCAGGTTTTCTAGGCTCAACTGTTTGTGATGCCTACCAAGGTAGTTAAGTTGATTGAAGGAATATGCAAATCATATATCTGGTCAGGTGGTAATTTAATCACAAAAAAGTTTTGGTTGTATGGGATAGAATAGGTCTGCTCAAGGCTGGAGGTGGACTCAATATCACCAACCTAAGGATTTGGAATCGTGCAGCAAAGCCAAAACTTGTTGGGACTTGGCACATAAGCAGGATAAACTGTGGATTCGATGGATTCCCACATACTATATCCAGGGGCAGAAGTTCACCAATTGGACAATACCACAACAAGCTTGTTGGATGGTCAGAAAAGTAGTTGAGGCTAACGAAGTTCTAGAAAATCAACAGTATATGCAGTCACACAAGAAAAGTTTAATCAGACAAATATACTTGACCCTGATTGGTGATTACAGTCGAGTGGAATGAAAAGGCTTATTGTTTAGCAATGCAGAGCGACCAAAAGCTAAATTCTCAATGTGGCTCATGATGCATGAAAAGCTATTAATTTCTGATAGGTTGTATAAATGGGGACTCAATTTGGATACACAATGTGTACTTTGTCAAAGACAGGAGGAAAATAGAGAACACTTATTTACGAAGTGTGAGTACACTAAAAAAGTGTTTGAAACAAACTACTTCAATGGATGCAAATTCAATGCCCTAGAACCAGAGATTAGGCAACAACATAACCAGTGGATCATCACATGTTCAAAACGCAAATCTCAGCAGGCACAAGTATTCAAGATGGTATTTGCAGAAGCTGTGTATCAGATTTGGATTGAAAGGAACCTCAGAGTCTTTGAACAAAGACGCAAACAATGGGGAATTATTGCGAAGGAGGTGGCTTATATATGCAGCGCACGAGTGCTACCTGGATCCAGAACCTATCTACATAGTCTCCAGTTTGAATAGGTTATTTTGTCTTTCTAGCAATTTTTTAGTAGATAGTTGTTAGAACCTAGTTGATAATAGATGTGTAGTATCATGTAGTGACTTAATGAGACAACTAGCTGTGTGAGCTTAGCTATGAGAATGTAAATATTTTTTTGGTGATTAATAATATTAAGTTAGTTACCAAATTTTATTTTTAAAATTTGGCCCAAACTTTCCACCATATGTAAGTCGGCCTATAATTCTAAAATTTCTTTCCGGAAAAGGGGACATCAAAGTAGGTCGTCGATTCTATAGCCGACATAATGTTAACCACTAACTAACTAAAAAATTTAAATTCGGCCCAAAATTTCAAAAAATCTATTCAAATGTTTAAAACAAAAATTAAAAAAAGAGAGAGCGGAACAGAAGAGCGCCTTTCCAATTGGCGGCCTACTGTTCACGAAAAAACAACTTAGTAAAAGTGTCCACTGACTTACTAAAAATTGTAAATTCTACCCAAACTTTTCCACCACCACATGATATAACTCAAAAAGCCCTTTTACTATATCCGTTCGCTGTCTGATTTAGACAAAAAAGAGATGACACACATAAAAGAGTGTGTGTGAGGGAGAGACAGAGGAATGCGGTGGAACAGAGAGCAAATCGATTCGGTAAAGTTAAATTCAATTATGAGTTATTGGTATTTTTGTCTTTAAATACTAGTTTAATCATGCATTACTACTACACATATCTTTTGAAGGCTTGGGTTTGTTACACCCCGTAAGTTTAACAACCTTGATACCGTTATATATATATATATATTTGATATGGTATTTTGAGTGGAACATTTTTGTAAAGAAAATAAAATTTGAAAAAAATAATTTTATATAGATATAATTTTATATAGTTATTAATATTACTACTTTCGAATATGCTCTAAATTATACATATAATATGAGAAAGTTTATGAAATTTTCTTTATTGCAAGGATATGAATTATTTTTTTTTTCACAAGAAAAAAAGGTTATCTTTTTACCATTTTAAGAATTAAGTGTACCAAAATTTGTACTCTTTAGATGAGATTAGGAAAATTAGAAGTTAAGAAAATATATGTATTTTTTTACACAAATATTTTAACGAAATAATAGTGTATATATTAATTTTATATGGTACCACATAATCATAATAGTAAGGTGTATAAAGTGTATTACAAATGAGTAGTATTTTAAGTAATTTGAGACAATTCTTAATTAGACGGGTAATTGATTAATTATCGGTAACGAAATATTATCTAATTAACTAATAAATTGGATAAGATTAAAATTTCTCTTCCCCTCCCCTATCCCCACGTGGCAGCACCCCTCTAATCCTATGAATGACTCTTAAGTCATTAGTCTAGGTGGCATGATCAAATGGATCTCGGTACTTGATGAGTTTTACGCAATTGTGATCTGTATAAATTCAATGTAGGAAAATACTCCAGAATTTTCCAAACAACATACTAATCTTCAAGATGGGCCTATCACTGCTGCTGTGGAAGAACGTGAGATGAAAGTAACTGTTGAAAGGAAACTTGCGTCTCAAGCAGAGAAAGAAGACATGGAGGCTCTTTTAGGCACGTATGTGACCTCTTTTCTTTCTTGTATTGACATTGGATTATCTAAGCTTTGGCTCAAAGTGCTTATGTCTGCATTAACAAGCCATCATCGGCAGCACAATTATGAGAACATTTGGATTATGCAGTAGTAATTAGGGGCTTTAGGAGTGTTAACAACTGAAAAAGATCGATTTCCCGCGGACTCGAGTAGGAGCAATGTTTTTAAGAGAGAATATCATAAGGATTTTTTTCTTATTTTGATCCGGTGTTATGTGTTCTTCGTAAAAGACGTGTGCTAGAAAGATTGTCAAGAGAACTGGTCCTGGTATATTAAGGTTATCCCTTCTTTCTTTTGGCATGATCCAAGTAACATAATGCTATTTCATAAGTATTTCTAATCTTAGAAGTTAAGGATGCCTATGTTATTCATTCCCGTAAAGTGATATTCAAGCATGTCTAAGTATGTATCAAATTCCCTATTGAGGTATTTGATAAAGACGTTAATGTTTATAATATAGTAATAATGCATCTTCATGCATATTCATTTACCACCGAGCTACAACCGATCGGGAAGTCATGCATTTACCACCGAGCTATGGCCAGTTGGAAGGTTACATATTTACCACCGTGCTACGGCCGGTTGGGCAGACATGCATTTACCATCGGGCTATGGTCGGTCGGGTAGTTACCACCGATTAGCAGTTATGTAACATTATTTACCACTAGTTGGGCAGTCATACATTTACCACCGTGCGACGGCCGGTCAGGCAGTTACTCATAACTAAGGATTATGATGCATTTTACACTCCTTCTTACTTGAGTTTTGATTAGAAATGTGTAAAAAAATAGTCCCAAAGGCTTACATGTTGTACTTGATAGCAGGATTTGGTCAACAAGGTGACAATTCATAAAAACCAGCTCAAAAAGGAGTGAAAAATGCACAAGTACCAAGGACAAGTCCAAGCACAGTGTAACAGGACCAATGCGTCCGCACTCCATTCTGTGCGGTCCGCAAAGAGGAAGTTCAGAGAGGTGCTATTTTGGAGACTCAAGCATTGCGGCCGCAAAGCAATTTGTGCGGATCGCAATGGACTTAATGCGACCGCACTTGATATTGTGCTATCCGCAAAAGCTGGAGTTCAGAGAGCTGCAAATTTGGGGAATATTGCCAATGCGGTCCGCGGTCCTTTTTGTGCGGACCGCAATAGAAGCCATCGCGGCCGCCGTGCATTTTGTGCGGCCCACGGTGGCCAAGTTCAGAGAGCAGAAGTTTTAAGCCAAGAGCCTCAGTGCGGCTGCACTTGATTTTGTGCGGACCGCACAACCCCGCAGGGGTATTTTTGTCTAGAAAATTTGGCATAGTATAAATAGTTTCTTTTCCCATTTTTAGGTCATCAATTGTAGTTTTAAGCAAAGATGCGCTCGTGAATAGTGTCCCTTTACTATTTTGAGTCATTTTACAATAGTTTTATCATTGAATTTTCAAGTTTTAGCTTGTAATTAAATATTATGGGTTTTTTCATCTATTTCTTTATTTTCTTCTATTATCATGAGTAGCTAAACCCATTAGCTAGGGTTGTGGCTCAACCCTAGTGTGGGTATTTGATTGGTCTTGTGTTTTAAGGCTTGAATGTCTATGGGTGTTTGATATTTGGACTAATTTATGGTTTAATGTTGAATTAGTGGTTGCAAACACTAATTTGTACCTATTTGACTTGGGCTCTTCTTGAGAAAGAGAGCCTAAGTCTAGGAAAATTAGTCTATCAAGGAATTGGGACATATTCAAGAGATTGATAGCCCCAATTAAAGGGTTAAACCTAGAGATAGTAATACCTGACTTGAACCTCAATTGCTTGCAAAAATTATCATACCCAATTGGTCTTTAGAAAATCAATTAGGACAATCACTCAAACTACCGAGAGGTATAAAGTGAGTAGTATCATGCAATGGTTATATCGTAATCACCAACATGACAACCTAGCCTTAGACTCGAGAACCCGTCAAGTGTCCACCTAGGAGAAAGTCACTTCCCTAGTGCCTTTTAACTATTTAGATAACCTTCAATAGTTTACTCTTAGCTTAATTTAGCATTTTATTAGTATAAATTTATAATTAATATCAAAACCAATTATGATTAGAAGTGCAATTAGGAGCAATTACGCATCTCTAATTTAGATAGAAACTCAATTCCTATTTCTAGCTCCCAGTGGAAATCGATCCCGATCTTCTCGGGTAAAAGCTGCTTCGACCACTCTCGCTACTTTGTAGTAGTGCAGAGTTGGCCTTGATCATTTTTTGGCACCGTTGTTGGGGAGCTAACGGTCTTGGCTATCTATCTAAATAGTTTTGTGTATTGTTCTTCTTTCCTTCTGTATTACTAATTTGTGTGTGTCACAACTTCAGGTACTAAATGGCAGCAAAAAACGCACCTCTTGGAGATATTCCGCCGGGGGAGGAGGTAGATGACAATATTGATGATGAGGTTCTTGTAGTACCTCAATCTCAAAGGAGAGGCCGACAGGCCAATGATAATATACCAGACCCTCCCTCGCCACCTCCAAGAGTGGCTCCTCGAGTGCTTCCAAACCAAGGCTAGGCAAGTGCAATTGTCTCACCCCAGATCCGGGCGGAAAATTTTCAAATTACCAATGTGATGCTAAGATTGGTGGAGCACCGTGGGTATTTTACGAGCGCGGCCAATCAAAATGCTTACAAACATCTCAACGGTTTCGTGGATACCTATTAGGGGAGCAAGCAAATAAATGTGTCCGAGGATGCACTTCGGTTGAGACTCTTCCCTTTCTCACTTAGAGGGAAAACATTGGATTGGCTCGAGCGACTTCCCAACCATTCCATCACTATTTGGGATGAGTTGTAAGACAAGTTCATTGCAAAGTTTTTCTCACCGGGGCACATGGCAACATTGAGAAATGAAATCTTAGCTTTCAAACAGGAGCCCACCGAACCATTACATGAGATTTGGGAGCGATATAGAATAATGGTCAAGGAATGCCCCAACAATGATATGACTGAGGCAATGATCCAACAGACTTTCTACCAGGGCACTAATACAACAAACCAATTCATAGTGAACCAACTTGCTGGGGCAATTTTATGAAGCTGTCATATGATGAGGCTTGTGCCATTCTTGACGAGATAGTTGACACTTCCTCCGCTTGGCAAAGTAGAGCCAATGTACCCCAGGGTGACCTCATGGTCACTCACTTGCACAAAGAGCTACATGACCATGGGCAGGCTATAGCAGAACTGACAACAATAATGAACCAGCTAGCAAAGACACAATTACAACAAGTTCAAAATTCGCGCCAAGTGAATGCTATGGAGGGTGTCAACATGCTAGTGAACAAAAGAAGACAAAGAGGTCAATAGAACCAAGGGAGTTCAGATCAATTTTACAATGATTGTGGTGGATTCCAAGATGATGGTTATGATGTGCAGAATAAAGAAGTGCAACACGTGAACAATTATCAATGCCAAGGGGCAATTCTTCCAACCAACAACAATGGAGACCCCAAGGAAATTGGGGTAATCAACAACAACAAGGCAATGGTAATTGGGGGAACAACAACTAAAATTCCAATTAGGGTAATCAGAACAATCAGGGTAATTGGAATGGTAACAACAACAACTGGGGTGATAATAACAATCAGGGAGGTTGGAATAATGGCAATCAAGGAAATCGGGGGCAAGGCTTTCAAAGGCCCCCAATGTATCAACAACCGAACAATCCACCCCCATTTCCATCCCAAGGTCCTAGCTCTTCTAATAACGAAATGGGGAGAATTGAAATGATGTTTGAACAGATGATGAAAAAGAATGCGGACTCTGATGCTCAATTGGCTTCCCACAATACCTCAATCAGAAACTTGGAGGTTCAATTAAGCCAAATCTCACAATCCTTGAATACCCATCCTAAGGGGGCTCTGCCAAGTGATACGGTAGTTAACCCGGAGGGTGAGAACAATCATATTATGGCGGTAACTACAAGAAATGCTAGAGGCGGTGATGTGAATGCCTCTAAGCAAAAGGCAATTTTGAGTGACGAAGTTGAGTTGCAACAAGATGAGATTCCTTTGGTGGTTGAAAATGTGATTGATGAGAATGTGAATGAAGAAGTGAGGATTGCTATTCAAGATGCCGAGGTGGAGACTCAAAATGACGTGAACCTGTCTAGGGAATACGTAATAGACATGCTAGAGCCGGTTGTGCCTAAAGCCAAGGCTCCTTTGCCAAGGCCACCTCCACCTTATCTTTAAAGGCTCGAGAAGCAGAAAAATGAGAATCAGTTTAAAAAGTTTATTGATATGATGAAGACCTTATCCATTAATGTGCCTTTCGTGGAGGCTCTTAAGCAAATGTCGGGCTATGCTAAATTCATGAAGGACTTGGTGACAAAGAAAAATCCATGGATTGTGAAACTATAAAGATGACCCACCAAGTTAGTGCAATAGTGCATTCAATGGCCCCGAAGCTTGAAGACCCCGGTGCTTTCACCATTCCTTGCACCATTGGGAGTGCGGATTTTGCTAAAGCTCTATCTGATTTAGGGGCAAGTATCAACTTGATGCCCTACTCAGTTTTCAAGACTTTGGGTATTAGGCAACCGAGGCCAACTCCCATGAGATTGCAAATGGCAGATAGAACGATGAAGAGACCATTGGGTATTATTGATGATGTTCTTGTCCGGGTGGACAAATTTATCTTGCCAGCTGATTTTGTGATCTTGGACTGTGAGGTAGATTATGATGTCCCAATCATATTGGGTAAACCTTTCCTTGCTACATGAAAGACCTTAGTTGATGTGGAAGCAGGGTAACTCACCTTCCGGGTGGGTGATGAGAAAGTGGTCTTTCATGTGTGCAAGTCAATGAAGCAGCCCAATAGTTCTGAGGTGTGCTCTTTTTTAGATCTTGTCACGGCAGTGATAGTTGATGATACAAGTGCAATGATCAATGTGAAGGACCCTCTAGAGTCCGTATTGTTGAATCTTGATGTAAATGATGATGAAGGCCGAGTGGAGTGTGTGAATGCTTTACATGGGATGGGCTCTACTCTTATTAGCCTAGGAAACTATCTTTGGACCTTGATAATAGGAAGATTCCACCAACAAAATCTTCAATTGAGGAACCACTGGTGCTGGAGTTGAAGCCGCTGCCTCCACACCTCAGGTGTGAGTTCTTAGGCCATAGTTCTACTTTGCCAATTATTCTTTTTTCTTGTCTTACTAACATGCAGGTTAATGCCACATTGGAGGTGCTTCAAAAGCAAAAGAAGGCAATTGGATGGACCTTAGCTGATATTCAGGGAATAAGCCTCGCATTCTGTATGCACAAGATTATTCTATAAGATGATGCAAAGCCCTTCTTGGAACATCAAAGGAGGTTGAATGAAGCAATGCAATAAGTTGTGAAAAAGGAGGTGATCAAGTGGTTGGATGCCGGGGTTGTGTACCCCATCTCTGATAGCTCTTGAACTTCGGCAGTGCAATATGTACCGAAGAAGGGTGGCATGACCGTGGTTGCAAATTTGCAAAATGAGTTGATTCCTACTGGGACCGTCACTGGTTGGAGGGTATGCATGGACTACCGCAAGTTGAATAAAGTGACCCGCAATGATCACTTTCCATTGCATTTTCTTGATCAGATGTTAGATCGACTTGCTGGATGTGCCTTCTACTGTTTCTTGGATGGGTATTCTAGGTACAACCAAATCTTGATTGCTCTGAAAGATTAGGAGAAGACCACATTAACTTGTTCATATGACAACTTTGCCTTTTCTAGGATGTCTTTTTGGTTGTGTAATGCACCGCTACATTTCAGCGGTGTATGATGGCCATTTTTACCGATATGGTGGAAGATATTTTGGAGGTGTTGATGGACGACTTTAGTGTTGTGGGTGATTCATTTGAGGAATGTTTGAAAAATTTTGATAGAGTGTTGGCCCATTGTGAAGAAACCGATCTTGTTCTTAATTGGGAGAAATGCCACTTCATGGTGGAAGAAGACATAGTTCTTGGGCATAAAATTTTAAAGCATGGTATAGAGGTGGACAAAGCAAAAATTGATATGATTTCAAGGCTCCCTCCCTCACCTCTGTCAAGGGAGTTATAAGTTTTCTTGAGCATGCGGGGTTCTACCGGAGATTTATCAAAGACTTTTCGAAGGTAGTGAATACCTTATGCAAGTTATTGAAAAAAGATGACAAGTTTGTATTCGATGAGAGATGTATGCAAGCCTTTGAAATTCTCAAGCACAAGTTGACCACCACTCCTATTATTACCGCACCTAATTGGAGTTTGCCTTTCGAGCTCATGTGTGATGCGAGTGATGTTGCGGTTGGGGCGGTTTTGGGTCAAAGAGTAAATTAAATGTTTCATCCGGTGTACTATGCGAGCAAGACAATAAATGATGCTCAAGTGAACTACACAGTGACTAAGAAAGAGCTTTTGGCTATTGTGTTCGCGATGGAAAAATTTCAGCCATATCTTATGGGTGCCAAGGTCATAGTCCATACCGATCATTCCGCACTCCGGTACTTGATGACGAAGAAGGATTCCAAATCTAGACTGATGCGATGGGTCTTGTTACTTCAAGAGTTTGATTTGGGGATTGTGGACCGGAATGGTAGTGAAAACCAAGTGGCGGACCACTTGTCCCGCTTGGAGGAGGAGGGGAGGCCTCGTGATGGCCTAGAGATCAATGATTCATTTCCCTACGAACAACTCCTTTCATTGTCAATGAATGGTATGCCATGGTTTGCGGATGTTGCTAATTTCCTTGTGACTGGTATAATCCCTTGTGAGCTCTCTTCTAACCAAAGGAAGAAGCTCAAACGGGATAGTTTGGATTTCTATTGGGATGAGCCGTACTTGTTCAAGATTTGCAAGGATGGTGTGATCTGAAGGTGTGTCCCGGAGGAGGATCAATTGAGTATCTTGGAGGCTTGTCATTCTTTTCCCTATGGTGGCCATCATGGCGGGGCGAGGACGACTTCCAAAGTTCTTAGTTGTGGGTTTTATTGGCCAACTTTGTACAAAGATGCAAGTGAACTTGTGAAGAGGTGTGACGAATGTCAAAGAGCGGGTGGAATTTCGAAGAAAGATGAAATGCCTCTCAATACCATTCTTGAAGTTGATATTTTTGATATATGAGGCGTTGATTTTATGGGCCTATTTGTTAGCTCGTGTGGAAACACATACATTCTTGTGGCGGTTGACTATGTTTCAAAGTGGGTTGAAGCTGTGGCTTTACCCAATAATGAGGCCCAAAGTATTATTGTGTTTCTCAAGAAGAGTATTTTTACAAGGTTTGGCACTCCTCGTGCAATCATAAGCGATGGGGGTCTCATTTTTGCAATAGAACTTTTGACACTTTGCTTGCAAAGTATGGTGTCAACCACAAAGTTTCTACTCCTTATCATTCTCAAGTGAGTGTCCAAGTTGAAGTCTCAAATAGGGAAATCAAGAGTATATTGTCAAAGACGGTCAATGCAAATAGGACCGATTTGTCAAAAAAGTTGGATGATGCTCTATGGGCTTATAGGACTACTTACAAGACTCCGATTAGTATGTCTCTGTACCAGTTGGTGTTTGGGAAAGCTTACCATCTACCAGTTGAGTTAGAGCACGAAGTCATGTGAGCTTTGAGGAAGCTGAATCTTGAATGGGATGTGACAACAAATCTTCGTGTGGAGCAGCTTAATGAACTTGATGAATTCTGATTCCATGCCTACTTCAGTTCATCCTTGTACAAGGACAAGATAAAGTACCTTCATGATAAATATGCTCGTGGCAAGGAGTTCAAAGTGGGTGATTTGGTTCTCTTGTTCAACTCTCGGTTACGTCTATTTTTGGGAAATCTTAAGTCAAAATGGAGTGGATCTTTTGAAGTGGTGTTTGTGACTCCGTTTGGTGCACTTGACTTGAAGAACAAAAATGGAGAGGTTTTCAGAGTGAATGGTCATAGGGTCAAGCACTACCTGGGCAAGATTGATGACAGCCAGGTGGTGACACTTCTTCATCTAAAGTGATTTGATGGTAACCTGTGTCGTGCCGCGACGTTAAATCAGGCGCTTCTTGGGAGGCAACCCATGTGTCTTTCTTTTTGTTTTTTCTTTGATTTTCTTTGTAGTGTAGGATTTATTTTTGGACTGACTTGTTGTGAGATGCTGTAGGATTGTGTTGATGCAATGCAGGACCGAGTTTTTGGGAAATGATCACTCTATGAAGTTTGCAATGCGGACCACACTTCATTTTGTGCGACCGCAAAGGCCTTTGTGCGGGGGGCAAGTAATCAATGCGAACCGTAGAGTGATTTGTCAAAAGTGAGGAGTCTCTGAAGTTTTCCACCACGACCGCATTGCATTTTGTGCGGTCCGCGGTGCCATTTTGTGCAGTCCACGGTGGGTAGGTGAGATGGGGCCTATGACCTTTTTCTATAAATAGGACCTGAGGGCCTCAGTTTGAGCTTTTCGACCTTTTTACTCTTAGAGCTTAAAAAAATTACTGTTCATCACTCTAATTGCACGAATTCAATTGCTTAGTCTCGATTAATCATCAGTGCATCTCATTTCTGGTAACTTTAATCCCTTCTTAGTTTTTAATTTTGCTATTTTCATTTGACTTTCATTTTCTCTTAGTTTTTCTTCTTTTCTTCCCCGTTTTTCTTTTAATTCTGAAGCATAGGTTCATTTAATCCTGTTTTAATTAGGAATAATTAGTTACAACACTGATGCAACACCTAGGGAATCATTAATAAATGAAAATTTGGACTAAAAATGTGATAAACTTGAACCCTAGGTTGGTATTACTATTGGGCACTCACCACGGACCGCAGAGGATTTTGTGCGGTCCGTGGAGCTCCTGTGCGGTCCGCAAAGCTATTTTGTGTAGACCGCGATGGTAAATGTTCTGAAAGCTATCAAGTAAGGACCGCGGCCGCAATGGATTTTGTGCGGTCCACGGTGCCTCAATGCAGACTACAATGAATTTTGTGCGGTCCGCGATGCATAGATTTAGAGAGTGGGCAGTCTGAACCCCACCTCACCGCAATGCATTTGTGCGGTCTGCGGTATCCTCTTTGCGGCCGCACTTTATTTTATGCGGTCCGCATTCTACAATTTTTAACTGTCTGCAATGATTTTCCTGCAACTCTGAATTTCACTGATTTTGCTAATACTAACAAGGCAAAACTGAATGTTGCTTGCAGACAATGGTTCAATCACGAGGCGGTGGTAGAAAACAACAAGGCAAAGGAGAATCCTCCCGGGGTAGAGGAAAGGGCATGATAAAATTGACCCCGCAAGCCCGGCAAAACATTAAAAACACTAGGAGGCTCATAAAGGTTGCTGACAGAGTCATTAACCAATTGGGAAGTGAGTATGCACCTTCCCGGGAGGCATCATCAGACTCCGTGCCAGAGTATGTTCCTAACTGGCCGGAGAGGAACAGGTTGAGGGATACACCTTCAGTCTCTACCACTGCCCAAACATCAGTGCGTATATCTTCTGAGTCGTCTGAGGGCTCAGCTGCAGGCAGTAGCAATGAATATTCCACCTCTCCTAGAGCTTCACTATTCGGGGAGGGGCCTGTAGAAGAAGAAGGGGAAGAAGTAGAAGGGGGTAAGCCCCAAGTAGGAGGGGTAGAGAGAACCAGAAATCCGGAGGCATGGCAGGACTGGTTTGTGAGTGAGGTTGCCTATCACAAGTTCAGAGAGTGGTGGCCCGAGAGGAAGCTAATACCCGAGCGTAAATTCATCACCCGGGACCTTTTGCCTCACAACCCCAATGTGTTGAGGCAGTTCAGAGAGGGAGCTGGATGTGATTATTTCGTAGGCCACGTGGAGTATGCCAATGAGCACTTGGTGAAGGAGTTTTACACGAATGTTGCCCATATTAAAAAGGGCACCACAGTGACCAAAGTATGAAACTTGAAGGTGAAATTTGATAGCAGGACAATAAATGATTACTTGGGCTTCCCGGAGGTGGATGAGTCATTGTATTTGGAGAAGGTGGCATTGGGTGAGGCTGCTCGTCCTTGGTTGGCAGAGTACTTGGCAATCCCAGGTACCACCCCAGATTGGTTAACGGTGAGAGTGAAGATTCTGAGGAGAACATTGAACGTTAAAGCTAAAGGGTGGGAAACATTTGTGTGCAGCAGGCTAGACCCCACCACTCACGACAACTCACTCCCTATCCCCTGAGCTATATTGGTGGCATCGATCATGGCAGGGTACCTGATTAATATCGAGAATGTGATGTCCCGGATAATTACCCCGGTGGTGAACGAAGGTAACAAATCTTATCCCTTCCCCAACTTCTTGATCATGTACCTTGAGGACTTAGATGTGGAGAAGCGGAAATTTGATATGAAAGTGAAGGCGAAGGCACCGTTCTCCTGGTACAGCCTATAGGGTGATGACAACCCTAAAAGGAAGAACTTCTAGGGCAAAGCCACTACTTCAGTTGGCCAGTCTGAAGAGTTAGTAGTGGTAGTGGCTCCTACTCAGCCTCTTTCCATCACAACAGACATGGTCCCAGGACCCTCTACTTCTTCAGCTCCAGAGATTCCATCATCCACTGCATACCCCTTGACTGCCCACCACCTGAGCCAGACCCTCGCCCGCATCAACAACTGCATGCAGATAACTATTTCTAAGCTATCTATATTATCTACTACGGTGGCAGCCGAGACAGCACCTCCTCCGCCACAGGTCCCATATCCGTTGAGGACACTCTGAAGGAGATTCTGGATAACCAGAAGAAGCTCATAAATGTTGTTGACTCTCATGGAAAGGCATTGAAGGAGCTTGCTAGGGAGGCGGAGAAAATAAAAAAGACTCGGGCTTCAAAAAAGTCGGTGAAGGAGCTACGGATGGAAGTAGAGAGGTTGAAGGCGGATCACCTGCCTCTGGATTTATTATTGCATGACCCGTCGCCAGCAGCCCAGCCCCAGCCAGAGCAGGAGTCAGAGAGGCCACCCAAGAGGAAGAGGGTGATTCCCCGTTCTGACAATGCGGTCATACAGTTGGAGGACCCGTAGGGAGGTCCCTCCAGCCAGCCCCAGGACTCAGCCCAGGTCCAAGCCCAGGTCCCAGTGGAGCCATAGATCACAGGGAGTCAGTCATAGGTTCCCGAGCAGATAGAGGACCCAAGGACCCAGACTTAGGATCCTATGCAGACGAAGGGCTCATAGGGAGTTTCTTTTTCCTCTCTTCTTTATTTTGTGCTTATTTTGGTTAGTTGGCATTGAGGACAATGCCAGCTTTAATTTGAGGGGGTAGCACTATTTGGATGACTGTATATATGATAGTATTTTTTTCTTCTTTATGCTTTTTTTACCTTTTGTATGCATATAACTTTATCATTTCATTGCACTTTTCATACTTTTTACTTTTGGGTCTGTATATAAAGTTACATTCTTTCCCTATTGTATAATCGATTAAATCCTCTCTTGTACATATTCATTTTACTTTATGCATTTTTTTTTCTTAGCTTCTTATTTTATGTTCGTAGATTCTTGTTTTGAGTTTTCGCAATAAGCCTTTGGTTTTCTTAATGTCACAATTCTTTTCAAAGGTGGAATTTGTGTGAACCGGGTGGCTTTTATCGATGATAGATGACATGACAACCTTCTTAAGGGTTTGAGTCTATTTTCTTTTTGATTTTTAGTAGTTAGTTGGTAAGGGTGCCTCAAGCAAAGCTTCACTTGGGCCTAACACGTTTGCCTTTGATCCTATGGTTAAAAATAAATCATTGTGTATAAGATGGTGATAGTTGTGACCTTGAGACTATTGTATTGGTCGATAATTATCAAGTGGTTTTTTCGGGGACCACTGTTTTGCTCAAATCTTAGCTAAAGTTATTGTGGGCCCCCAACTCTGTGTCTTTAGCAATCCCATAGCTTGTGTGGTGAGAATTTGAATTGCAAGTCCAAGTCCCGAGCCATTGGTCTAGAACTTGCCCTGAATGTTTGTCTAGGCGAAATCCTAAGTGTAATTTGACTTGAGATGTGATTATAGGCTCTCCTTGATCCGAATAATATCTTGAACACTTCCATAGCCTACCAATGTTAAAATCCCTAGTCAACCCTTTTGAGCAATAGACCTTTTTCTTTCAAAAACCATGATACAAGCCTTTACCTGTTCTAAAATACCCTCTCTTGGCACCCGATCTTTCCTTAGCACAAGGCAAAAGCATAAGTTTGAGGGAGAGACGAGGAATGCAAAAAAGTGGAAAAAGGTACAAAATGAAGAAAAGGAAAGGCAATGAAAAAGGAAGAAAATCAAAAAGACAAAAAGAATGTTCAATGTAGAAAAGAATGAAGGGATTCAATAAAAGTAAAAAGATGAAAGGTGTGGAAAGTTGAAAAAGGAGAAAAAGATTTGAAATGAACAAGAAAGAGTGACAATGTGTCTCTCTAACCCCTTAGAAAGAAGTTAAAGGACTTTAAAAGTCAAGAGAATATGTGCCAAAATGAAGCAAAAGAAGTGCTAAAGGGAAGATGGAACCTACTTAGACCAAATATTTCCTATCCTGAACCAAAAGCCTTCACTATGTCTCCACAAAAGCCCTATATAATCTTGAGTTGAATGAAGATTACATTAGTGGTGACTCACATAAGGGGCAAGTATATGGTACTTAGAGCCGGACTTGTGACTTTTTCTTGAGATAGATGAGTATATTTCCATTAACCTCGTTCTAAGTGCTACAATCCTAAAGGTGAGGTTTACTTAGGGAGAGTTGAGGATGTGTGAGTTTGGGTTCCACAATGACCAAAGTAATAGAAAGAGTTTCTTTGATGTATTGAGTCAACTCTTGATGCTCTTGTGTCGCACTAAATCCATGGTGCTTAAAAGAGTGAATGTTGTTAATGATTCATTTGAATTGATGGCAATTGTTATTCTCAATTGATGCTAGATGAGGTCACTTTAGGCCAGCTGAATTTTCTAGGATTTACTCTTAAGGGGCGGGTCTTATTTTATTTGCTTGAGGACAAGAAAAAGCTTAAGTTTGGGGAAGTTGATAGGATTATGATGCATTTTACACTCATTCTTACTTGAGTTTTGATTAGAAATGTGTACAAAATAGTCCCAAAGGCTTACATGTTGTACTTGATTGCAGGGTTTGGTCAACAAGGTGAAAATTCGTCAAAACCAGCTCAAAAAGGAGGGAAATATGCACAAGTACCAAGAACAAGTCCAAGCACAGTGTAACAAGACAAATGCGGCCGCACTCCATTCTGTGCGGTCCGCAAAGAGAAAGTTCATAGAGGTGCTATTTTGGAGACTCAAGCATTGCAGTCGCAAAGCATTTTGTGCAAACCGCAATAGACTTAATGCGACCGCACTCAATATTGTGTGGTCCGCAAAAGCTGAAGTTTAGAGAGTTGCAAATTTGAGGAATATTGCCAATGAGGTTCGCGGTCCTTTTTGTGCGGACTGCAATAGAAGCCACCGCGGCCCGCGGTGGCCAAGTTCAGATAGCAGAAGTTTTAAGCCAAGAGCCTCAGTGCGGCCACACTCGATTTTGTGCGGACCGCACTACCCCTGTAGGGGTATTTTGTCCAGAAAATTCGGCCTGGTATAAATAGTTTCTTTTTCCATTTTTAGGTCATCAGTTGTAGTTTTAAGTAGAGTTGCGCTCGTGAACAGTGTCCCTTTACTATTTTGAGTCATTTTACAATAGTTTTATAATTGAATCTTCAAGTTTTAGCTTGTAATTAAATATGGGTTTTCTTCATCTATTTCTTTGTTTTTTTCTATTATCATTAGTAGATAAACCCATTAGCTAGGATTGTGGCTCAACTCTAGTGTGGGTATTTGATGGGTCTTGTGTTTTAAGGCTTGAATGTCTATGGGTGTTTGATATTTGGACTAATTTATGGTTTCAATGTTGAATTAGTGGTTGCAAACACTAATTTGTGCCTATTTGTCTTGGGTTCTTCTTGAAAAAGAGAGCCTAAGTCTACGAAAATTAGTCCAACAAGGAATTGGGGCGTATTCAAGAGATTGATAGCCCCAATTAAAGGGTTAAACCTAGAGATAGTGCTACCTGACTTGAACCTCAATTGTTTGCACAAATTATTATGCCCAATTGGTCTTGAGAAAGTTAGTTAGGGCAAAATCACTCAAACTACCGAGAGGTATAAAGTGAGTAGTATTGTGCAATGTTTATATCGTAATCCCCAACATGACAACCTAGTCTTAGACTCGAGAACCTGCCAAGTATTCACCTAGGAGAAAGTCACTTCCCTAGTGCCTTTTAACTATTTAGATAACCTTCAATAGTTTACTCTTAGCTTAACTTAACTTAATTTAGCATCTTATTAGTATAAATTTAGAAGTAATATCAAAACCAATTATGATTAGAAGTGCAATTAGGAGCAATTACGCATCTCTAATTTAGATAGAAACTCAATTCTCATTCCTAGCTCCCTGTGGAAATCGATCCCGACCTTCTCGGGTAAAAGCTGCTTTGACCACTTTCGCTACTTTATAGTAGTGCAGGGTTGGCCTTGATCAGTTACCAATAATCAAATGGGCAGTCATGCATCATAAGATATGGATAATAGTTTCAAAGAGAAGCACGTATATATATGAGTATGATAAGTATGCAGATAAGGTGGCGCTTTTGAGATTCTGGTTGATTCTTATATGTCATTAATTAATGTTGACTTACTATTATGTTCCAGTTCTTCCTTACATACTCAATAGTTATTCGTACGGACGTCCTTTTGTTGGGGACACTGCATTTATGCCTGCAGATATAGATAATCAGTTTGACGAGCCCTCATAGTAGACGAGATTGGCATTCTGCAAAGGATCAGTAAGACTCTACCACATTTGGAGTGCAGTTGAGTCTATGAGTCATCGTGTCAGAGTTTTGCTAAAGACTTATGGGTAAGCTGGTACCCTATCCCATTTAATGTCAAACAATCTTAGAGGCTTTGTAAACAGAGATTCATTTTGTACAGTATGTCAGAGGCCTTGACGCCCCATATGTATTCATGTTTTAAGAACGATGGTTCAGTGATACAGTGTTTTCCACTTACAGTTGTACATTACGAGTTGTGGCCATGTTGGCTCATGATAGTTGGAAGAAAAAAAATGTTGAGTTACAGAGTGGTTCGCTCGAGCCAGCTCAACACCGATGCCAGCCACACCTCCCCAGGTTTGAGACGTGACAAAGTGGTATCAGAGCGGGTCGTGTCCTAGGAAGTCTACAAAGTCGTGCCTAGTAGAGTCTCACTTATGGGTGTATTGCGCGCCACATTTATAATTGAGAGACTATAGGGAATTTAGGAGATGTTACCCTTATTTTGTTTCCTGATCGTGCCGTAGAGCTGAGCCATAAGAAGTCAGTATGAAGTTTACGGCAGGTTTTGTATGCACTAGAGGTGCAAGTATTACAGTAGAGCTTTAAGGCGTAATTTCTACCTATGTTGAAGGGAGGTTATGAAAGAAACAGAAGATACGATGGAAGATTGAAAGGTAAGTAAGGTAAAGGTGAAGAAGATACGAGATACTCAAGTACAAAAAGTTATTAATAGTCGAGACTTCGGATATAGTTTTGATTTTAGTTTAGTTATAGAGGAGACCCTAGTGAAAATTTTCGTAAATCTCTAAGAGTTAATATTCGAGGACGAATGTTCTAAAGGGGGGAAGGATGTTACACCCCGTAAGTTTAACAACCTTGATACCGTTATATATATATATATGATATATATGTATATTTGACATGGTATTTTGAGTGGAATATTTTTGTAAAAAAATAGTTTGAAAAATATGATTTTATATAGTTATTAATATTACTACTTTCGAATATGCTCTAAATTATACACATAATATAAGAAAGTTTATGAGATATTCTTTATTGTAAGGATATGAAATATATTTTTTTCACAAGAAAAGAAGGTTATCTTTTTACCATTTTAAGAATTAAGCATACGAAAATTTGTACTCTTTATATGAGATTAGGAAAATTAGAAGTTGAGAAAATATGTGCATTTTTTTATACGGATGTTTTAATGAAGTATTAGTGTATGCATTGATTTTATATGGTACCTCATGACTATAATAGTAAGGTGTATAAAGTATATTACAAGTGAGTAGTATTTTAAGTAATTTGAGACAATTTTTAATTATGCGGGTAATTGATTAATTACCGGATAACGAAACATTACCTAATTAACTAATAAGTTGAATAAAGATTAAAATTTCTCCCCCGTGGAAGCACCCCTCTAATCCTATGAATGACTTTTAAGTCATTAGTCTAGGTGGCATGATCAAATGGATCTCGGTACTTGATGAGTTTTACGCAATTGTGATCTGTATAAATTCAATGTAGGAAAATACTCCAGACATTTACTAAACAACATAGTAATCTTCAAGATGGGCCTATCACTGCTGCTGTGGAAGAACGTGAGATAAAAGTAACTGTGGAAAGGGAACTTGTGTCTCAAGCAGAGAAAGAAGACACGGAGGCTCTTTTAGGCACGTATGTGACCTCTTTTCTTTCTTGTATTGACATTGGATTATCTAAGCTTTGGCTCAAATTGCTTATGTCTGCATTAACAAGCCATCGTCGGCACAATTATGAGAACATTTGGATTATGCAGTAGCAATTAGGGGCTTTAGGAGTGTTAACAAATGAAAAAGTTCGATTTCCCGCGGACTCGAGTAGGAGCAGTGTTTTTAAGAGAGAATATCATAAGGATTTTTCACTATTTTGATTCGGCGTTACGTGTTCTTCGTAAAAGACGTGTGCTAGAAAGATTGTCAAGAGAACTGGTCTAAGATTATCCATTCTTTTTTTGGCATGATCAAAGTAACGTTACGTAAACGTAGTACTATTTCATAAGTATTTCTATTCTTAGAAGTTAAGGATACCTATGTTATTTATTCCCATAAAGTGGTATTCAAGCATGTCTAAGTATGTATCTAGTACGGCCGGTTGGGTAGTCATGCATTTACTACCGAGCTACGGTCAGTTGGGCAGTTACACATTTACCACCGAGCTACGGCCGGTCGGGCAGTCATGCATTTACCACCGAGCTACGGTCGGTTGGGCAGTTACACATTTACCACCGTGGCCGGTCAGGCACTCATACATTTACCACCGAGCTATGGCCGGTCAGGCAGTTACCACCTGTTGGACAGTTATGCATCATTATTTACCACTGGTTGGGCAGTCATACATTTACCACCGTGCAACGACCGGTCGGACAGTTACCACTGATCAGTTGGGCAGTCATGCATCATAGGATATGGATAATAGTCTCAAAGAGAAGCACTGTATATATATGAGTATGATAAGTATGCAAATAAGGTGGGCACTTCAGAGATTCAGGTTGATTCTTATATGTCGTTAATTAATGTTGACTTACTGTTCTGTTTCAGTTCTTCCTTACATACTCAGTATATTATTCGTATTGACGTCCTTTTGTTGGGGACGCTGCATTTATGCCTGCAGGTATAGATAATCAGTTTGACAAGCCCTCATAGTAGACGAGATTGGCATTCAGCAAAGGATCGGTAAGACTCCACCTCATTCGGAGTGCAGTCGAATCTATGAGTCATCGTGTTAGAGTTTTGCTAAAGACTTATAGGTAAGCTGGTACCCTATCCCATTTGATGTCAAACAATCTTAGAGGTTTTGTAGACGGGGGTTCATTTTGTATAGTATGTCAGATGCCTTGATGGGCCCATATGTATTCAGGTTCTAAGAAAAATGATTCAGTGATACTTGTTTTCCACTTACAGTTGTACATTACGAGTTGTGGTCATGTTATCCCATGATAGTTGGAAGAAAAAAGGATGAGTTACAGAGTGGTTCGCTGAGGCCAGCTCGGCACCGGGTGTCAGCCACGTCTCCCCAGGTTTGGGGCATGACATCTATCTTGCATATAATATATAAATTCTCATATAATTTATTGCGAGTGTTTCCTAATATCATCAACCAAATAATGTATTATCTTATGGTAATTATATTTATTATGTGATTAAGTCTTTTTATGTTTAATTTCCAACCAAACAGTGTACTATTACATACAAAGTGTTATTATGAGATTATATCGGATCATTATCTCAGAAAGCCAAATCAAATGAAGCCAAAGGGTGAAAAAACACGTCTGCGGTGAAATCTTTTTATTCATGCTCGGTAGTAGTATGAAATATATATAAATCAGTGTAGAAATAAAATATTATCTTTCCTTGCATAATATTTTTTCTGGAAAGTGACAAAAGAAAGTGATGTAAGTTCTAATGAACCTTGGACTATGGACATGGCTTGTCACTTTTGTACACACAAATAGTTTCCTCATCTTTCTCCATACACTCTGAAGTATCTGCAAAGCGACGCTGACATTCACCGGTACAAAATGGATTCCATGGAATACAAGGACCATGACAATCACCCACACAAAATGGATATTCTGCTTCACATGAGCATTTGCTGGAAAAACTTGGGTCAGTGCGATCATGATTGCAAATGAAGTAGTATAAGAGTTTATAATAGTAAAGTTGTATTATTATAATTCATGTAAAAATTCAACTCAATGACATCAGATTTTGTGGAATAATATGTGTATGTGTTAAAAAAGGTCTTATATTTTACTTGGAACTCTTAAGATCAAAAGTCAGATGGAGGTACTAGTTGTTAGTATATTGTATTCAAAACCAAAAAATCAGAAAATGCTAGTTTAAGAAAAACTAAAACAGAAAATTCCAAACCAACAAATTTCTTGTGTGTCCTTAAGGAATTTAATCTCCTCACAGTTGCCCAAGATTTCAGATTAATTCTTCTCAGGATAGAATGTAATAACTATTTTGTTATAGCGGCACTCCAAATTACAGAACTTCGACGAACTCAGATGGCGGAGCAAATCACACAAAATGCTTACTTTTTTATTTGAAAATCAATGCAGAATGCAGAAGAGAGAGGTGGGATATTTTCAGATTCGATGATGAAAAATGAGGCTGAGCTTTCTATTTATAGCGTTGAGTCCCAACAGGTGCAAAGATGCTTATTCGTTTGATGAGGTATCTATTCGGCAGAAATTATTTGAATTTCTGTTAAACAGAATGTCTGGTCGCGAATTTAACCGTTGGAAAATAATACCACGAATTTAATATTTTTTTCGCGCAGAAAATATTATGGAAAAGAGCCGAAGCCGAGCGAGCGACGACAATGACGGCACGAGACTTGCTTTCTTCTCAACTCTTTAAAAGCTAGAAGAAGTGCTTCCATATATAAGCACGAAAATTTTCCTCTTCCTATCTAATGAGGGACAAAGTTCCTTTGTAAAATGGACTAATTCAAATTTTATTCCCCCAATTTTTTCCCACCATTTTCTATTCACGCCTCTTTTGTTTTAATTAATTAAACCCAACACTAATTGAGCAGTTCAAATCCTGGGTTGCCTCTGGACTTATGATATCTGTGCAATAGAGAAAAAAGGAGCAACTGGAGGAGGCACACCCCCTTTATGCATTTCCAAGATGAATATCCATTCTATTTGTTTTTAGATTTTGTACTAGTTTAAATAGAAAAACAAAGCGTCGCTTAATGGAGTATATGTTTTCTTCTTTAGACCCACTAGAATGAAATAATAAATATAATTTATAGGTGCTTATTGAGAAAGTCAACTGCTTGTCCAATATATAATTAGAGGAGGATTTACTTGTCAACTCAATATGAAGAACATGGAAAACTATTAATTTCAATATAATAATACAAATATAATATAGTATAAAAATTCCATTTTTAGGTAAATATTACTTCCGGGGAGAAATTTTTTCTTTGAACAATATGTATTTTTTTGTAATTGTAGCATATTCAATTAGCAAACAAATGAATTACGGATTTTTGGAAGTTTTGATGATATAAATTTCAGTGAGTCATTTAATTAGTTACGACCAATATTTTACCAAGAGTTTGTTTGCAGAAAAGGAAGGCTGTAAATGTAGTTGTAATATATTTCAAAAATTGCAAATAAAAGTACAACTTAGTGAAGAATATTGAAATAGCAGTAGCAGTTAATAGGTTAATAACGAGATACTCCTGTGTAGGGGTGTACATGGACCGGGTAGGTTCGGTTTTTATCAAAACCGAACCAAACCAACTATATCGGTTAGGATTGGTTCGGTTTTGTCAGGTTTTTCGGGTTTTTGGGTTTTTTTGTTACATGAATATTATTTCAATCTTACTTTATTAAAATTATAGATACGGCTTTGATAAGTGAATATATGTTTAGTAAATATGGAAAATATTTGACAAACATATGATCTATTAATATATTCTAATGGGAGAATTTTTTTAGTAATACATGATAGTTATTTTCTTAGTCGTCTAACAATAATTTTTCGTTAATTTACGCTTTCAAGGTTAATACATGAGAGAATCCCAAATATTTTCACTATAAAGTTTTAAAAATATAAATAAAATTTATATATTTATATGACGGTTTTGTTCGGATTTTTTTACTCAATACCAAACCAAGTCAAACCAAACCTAGTCAGGGTTTTTAATCGATTTGGTTTGATTTTTTGATTTGATGCGATTTTCCGGTTCAGTTTGAACACCCCTGCTCCCATGCTTGATTAGGCTATGATCTTTCTAAAGCAAACGCTTGGATAAGTCTAAATAGAACAAACTCCAACTATACAAAGTTAATAATCTATCTACGATTTTAGAAGTAAGTTAAGCAGTGATTGGTAATATAGTGCAGATTAATAATGAAAATAATGTGATATTTGTTATGATAAAAATCAAAATATGGTGGATGTCTACTCTTCCTCCATGATCTTTCTCTCAAATGGTTAATGACATATTCAATGACATATTTTCTATGTTCAATGACATATTCCATGACATATTTTCTTCACTTTTCATGCCTATATAAAGGCCTTGTAATAGATAGGAAAATACACACAATTGAAGAAGAAAATCTCTTCCTTCTCTCTATCTCTATTTCTTGTTCATGTTTTACTAAATTGCTTTTATTTCTTGTTCATGTTTTACTAAATTGCTTTTATTCCATAACACGTTATCAGCACGAGTCTCTAACCCATGTTTTACTAAATTGCTTTTATTTCATAACACGTTATCAGCACGAGTCTCTAACCAATTGTATATATATCTACAAAAAATTTCCTACATCCAGAAAGATTACAATTAGAAGTCATACATATCATCACATGGTTAAATGTAAAGAGAAACTACATATGTAAGTAATGAAATGTAAGAAGGTATGATTATCTTATACTTGTCATTCCTTTAAAATCTCATATGCACACAACTTCGTACTACACCTGTATTGCATAAGCACATATTAATATTACATCTTTTATATCACATGAATGGAATAAAATTTTTGAAGTTCTATATGTTAAAATCATAGTAGCAGTTAATTGTTGATATGATGCATGTCATGGTAACCAAGGATATTTTACATAAATTGTCTTATGCATATTTATGTGTTAACTATCTTCAATCTGTCCTGCCGTTTTTAACATTTTCTTTTACTTGGATGAATATTTTTTTTTCTTTTGGATTTTTACACTTGCATATAGTACCAAAAAAAGGAATAAAAAATAAAATAAAATTGGTCATACTGATTAAAAGCATAAATCATCTTGAAGAAAACAAGAAATACTTCACATCTTTATCTAGGTTGATTAATTACTTCAAAAGCTATTGAGAAAGTATACTTCATAATTTATGGTCGTATCATTTGAAAGCAAACAATGATTAGTATGACTACTGGAAGAGGTATTTTTGAGTATCCATGATCTACTTGATGCTTGCTACTGACTTACCATTTTTAAGTATTTTATATGAATGATGCACAAGCTACAACTGGTAAGTTGTTACATATTATGTCACTTTTTAGGTAATATAAATGTTGAATTTATGTATTAGTACTATATATGTGTTGTTACCTATATGGTGTACTTTTGATAAATTTATTCACTAATTGCTTGGTTGAATTGAGTGAACGAAAGTCATGGCGTTAAATCAAATCCAATAGGTATGGTATACCCCGAAAACAACAATATTTTTGAGAGAGACTCAATAAATATTATGACAATGATTTTATTATCCTTTTAAACTCTAATAGAATTTAGAAAAAATATTCTGACTACAAACGATTGTATTTCATATAGATACTACAAATAATTAATAAAGCTTTACGCTGATTTGAGATTTGTACACTTATTTAAGAAAGCAAATTTGATTTGCTAAGTTGCAAATTAGTTGTGTATAACTTTCTTGGCATGTGATTGAAATTAAGGCTTGAGAATGAATCTCAATATTGTTTAGCCTATTATGCCATTGATTGGGGATAAGACATCTGGATCAAGTCCTGATGCTCCATAATGATAAGAGTTGGGTTTGAGTCCCAATTTATTATGGCCTAACATGCCTTTATATTGGTAAGACATTGGGTTTGAGTCCCAATGTACCATATTGATGATATAATGATGACTAAAGAAAAATAATATATTTTTCATGAAAATGCATGAAAAATGTCCCACTTGATTTGCTCCATTCTTGAAGTGAATGTGATAGCAGTGCATAATAAGTTTCAATGAAGACAAGTGGTTGAACAATGAACGTGGGCGTTCCAAATATCAAAATAATAATAATAATCACTATGATTATAAAAGGAGAACAATAAGCGTTCTCAAAATAGTCCTTCAAAATGTGAAGGCAATGCTTACCATTAAATTGATATGAAAATAATAAAGCACGTCGCTGATTATGATCCATTCCTTGAAGAGAATGTGACTTGTGATAAGCATTGAGAATGCAAACTCATTCCTAAAGTTGAATGTGGCAATATGTGATAAAAGCAATGAATAAAGACATGCAATTCATGTTTATATGAATACCACACAACTCACCTCTAAGGGAGATTTGAGTAAAATAAAGAGAATAAATATTATTGTGTGGTTACATGAATATGTCATCGGTCGCGTACATGTGATATGCCAAATATTATTTTGTCATGCCTTATAAAAGTTATTAAAGGCAAAATTAAAGCAAGAAATAATTTTGCATATGATGATTTTGACCATGACAATTTATTATGATATAATTTTCTCCGTGAAGGAGACATTTACCATATGAATGGTATGATAAAAGATCTTGTAGTACAAAAGTTGTTAAGAACTCTGGAAAAACTAATTTGTTACTACCCGGATGAATAAGCTTATTCATGACATTGATATTGTAAAGTCTCAAAAGAAACTTTTTGAGTTTCAAATATATAAGTCAAAGTGATTGGCATATTGAGACTATAAATGAAAGGAATATTGAATATCTTCATATTTCTATAATCATACCGGGTAAATATGAAAGGTTACCCGATCTTCTTTCTATTTGTACTACACAAATATAAGCATGATGCTGGAATCATATGCCACAAGTAAACTAGAGATTTACTAAAATAAATATTAATTGGCATGACCGGTTGACCATATCGGTTCAATTATGATGCGAAAAATTAATTAAGAATTACATTGACACATATTGAAGAATAGAAGATTCTTCAAGAATTCTCTTGTGCTGCTTATTCTCATGATATACCAGTTAAAGGTTGGGATTGAATCCTTTGATTTCTGGAAGGAATAAAAGGTGATATATATATATATATATATATATATATATATATATATATTTGGGCCCAGTCACCTGCCATGTGGACCGTTTACTATTATATAATTTTAATAGATGCATCTATTTTATGGTCACATGTGCATTTGTTATCAACTTGCAGTTTGGTTTTTGCAAGATTGTTTGCTCAAATTATTAGAGCACAATTCCAGAATATAAATTATGATGATCTATCATAATAATACTGGTTTAAATCCAAGTTGGTTTAGCAGAAATTGTATGCCTCCAATTATAGCTAAATCATTGGTTATGAGAACAAAACTCCCAAAAACGAAATTTGGTATGAGATTTATTATTTAATATACAGCAGCACGTGTACGCATCTAGCCAAGTTATAAAAATTTCTCCCTATCACAATCGGTTCAGGGTCAGGAACCAAATAATTTCTATATAGAAATATGGATGTGCTATATGATTTAATTATGCCACCAAAATGCACAAAGATGAGTTCCCAAAGATGGTTGGGAAATGTGTTGGTGATCCCAACATTAGGGGGAGAAAATGGGCAGCTGAGAAAGTGATACGTGAAATGAATTATTATGAATACATATAGATCCTCGTACAAGAAAATATAAACTTGAAGTTCAAGTGATAATTCATTTACAAATTATTGTCAGACGCATTTGCTGACCCAAAGCTAAATATTATATTTCAGCTACTAATGCTCCAAATAGAATAAAGTCCATGAGGGACAGAGTCTATGGCACGCATGAAGTGTAACAGACCAATCGGTTCCAAAGATAAAACTCCTTGAAGAATGAGAGGGGCAAATATTCAAAATGGTCATAATAAGGAGGCAAGTGCTCTAGAAGAGCACCACGACATAACACTTCGTAAGACCTCATGTGAGAGGCTCAGGTACCTGAAAATAATGAAATAAAGAGATCTCAATAAGTTATGTCTTGATTGGGTAATAATGGAACCGACATAAAATGATTGTCGACGATATTGTTAATATAATGTAGCGCTCAATATGATTAATATTGACGAGGATCTTGAGATCAAATCTGTCATGAAATTTGGACGGATAAAAGATTGGCCAAATAAAAAATACGCAATGAAATTGACTTCACTTGAAAAATGTGAAGTTGGACAGATAGTCCAACACCTGAAAGTATAAATTCAATTGAGGTATAAATGTGTTCTTGTGCGAAAGGTTCAAGTCGATAGACATAAAGACGACTTGTGGCACAAGAAAATTAGTAAATATCCTCACATTGATTATATGGAGACATGTTCTCTTATAGTGGATATAGTCACTTCAGGTTTTAATCTGGCAATATATGAAAAACTTGATATGCGTATTGTGGATATCATTGAAAGATTTAAATTGTCTTGGAGCATATTAAGGTTTCCAAGAAATTTATTAAATAAGCTTCAAAAATCCTTATACGGATTGAAACAATCAGGGCCCATGTGGTATAATCGCCCGAGAGAATACTTGTTGAAAGAAGGGTATAAGAATAATTCAATTTGTCCTTGTGTCCTTATAAAAGGATATGGATTTGAATTTGTTATAATCGCCATGTATGTTGATGATTCAAATATCATTAAAACTCTCGGAGAGCTTCCTAAAGCAGTAGACTGTTTAAAGAAAGAATTTGAAATGAAAGATCTTGGAAAGACAAAATTTTGTCTTGGTCTACAAATTGAATATATGAAAGATGGAATTTTTGTCCTTTAACCAGCATACACTGAAAAGATTTTAAAGAGCTTCTATGTGGATAAAGCACATCCACTAAGTACCCTGATGGTTGTGAGATTACTCGATATAAATAAAGATCCACTCCGACCTTATGAAAATAATGAAGAGCTTCTTGGTCCTAAAGTACCATATCTTAATGCAATTGGTGCGCTAATATATCTTGCTAACACTACAAGGCATGATATAACTTTTTCAGTTAATGTCTTAGCAAGATATAGCTCCGCTCAAGGAGAAATTGGAATGAAATCAAGCACATATTGCGTTATCTAAGGGGGATTACCGGTGTGGGCTTATTTTATGGCAATGATTGCAATACCGATCTTGTTGGTTATGTCGATGTGGGGTATTTATCTGATACACAGAAGGCTTGATCTCAAACATGTTATGTGTTTACATGTGTGGCACTGTCATATCTTGGCGATCGACTAAGCAATCAATCGTGGATACTTCTTCTAATCATACTGAGATAATTGCTATTCATGAAGCACGTCAAGAATGTGTATGGTTGAGGTCTACTATACATCTTATTCGAGATAAATGTGGTTTGAAGTGTGATAAACTACCCACAGTTTTGTATGAAGAAAATACAACATGCATAGCCCAATTAAAGGAAGGATTCTTAAAGGAGTTAGGACAAAGCACATTTCACCTAAATTATTGTTCACACATGATCTTCAAAAGAATGGTGATATTAATGTGCAACGGATCCGTTCAAGTGATAATATGGCTGATTTGTTCACCAAATATCTATCGGCGTCAACCTTCAAGAAACTAGTGTATAAGATTGGGATACGAAGGCTCAACGATGTGAACTAATGATCTCATCAGGGGGAGTTAATACGCGTTGTACTCTTTTTTCCTTACAAGGTTTTATCCCATTGGGTTTTCCCTGCAAGGTTTTTAACGAGGCAACCAAAAGGTGTATTTCTAAATATGTGTACTCTTTTTCCTTCATTAGGATTTTTTTCCCATAGGGTTTTTTCCTAATAAGATTTTAACGAGACACATTATTTATGGACATCCAAGGGGGAGTGTTATGATAAAAATCAAAATATGGTGGATGTCTACTCTTCCTCCATGATCTTTCTCTCAAATGGTTAATGACATATTTTCTATGTTCAATGACATATTCCATGACATATTTTCTTCACTTTTCATGCCTATATAAAGGCCTTGTAATAGATAGGAAAATACACACAATTGAAGAAGAAAATCTCTTCCTTCTCTCTATCTCTATTTATTGTTCATGTTTTACTAAATTGCTTTTATTTCTTATTCATGCTTTACTAAATTGTTTTTATTTCATAACAATAGGATATTTGTTTGTGGGAACAGAATATAGGAATATAAGCTAGGCAGATTACTCCAAAAAGAAGAGAAACGTTAAATGAAAAGGCAAAAATTATGAGGTCCAAATATAATGGGAGAGCCACTTTTCCGCCCCAATGGTCCAGTTGATTATGATCTTTTGTTTTTAAATAGTTTAATCCTTGCATTACTATTACACATATTCTCATTCCATGTTATATCATGTACAAATAACAGTCGTACATAAATTTTAATATAATTTAATGTGAGTATTATTTAATATCATGAACCACATAATATAATAGCATGTTATATGAAAATCTTTTATGTGATTAATCATTTTTATATCCAAACAAAACACTGCACTCTATTATTCTGTGCGACATGTTTCTATTCCCTGACCAAATGACCTCAACGGGTGTAAACCTCAAACTCCGCATGTGGTAAAATTTTATTCGTTCATGCTCGGTAGTATCATCAAATCATTCATGCTCGGTAGTATCATCAAATAAAAATACAATCTTTTCTTTGCATAACATTTCTTTTGGGAAGTGATAAAAGAAAGTGATGCAAAGTTCTAATGAATCTTTGGCTGTGGACATGGCTTGTCACTTTTGTAGAAGCACACACAAACAGTTTCATGATTTTTCTCTACACATTTTGAAGTAACAAAATTCGGTCCAAAACGATTCTGACAATCACCGGTACAAAATGGATTCCATGGAACACAAGGACCAGGATATTCTGCTTCACATAACGCGTTCTGAGCATTTATTGGAAGAACCTGAGTCATTACGAACATAACTACAAATAAAACATTACAAAATCGTTATAAAAGTATGATATTATAATTTATATGTAAAAGTTCAATTCAATGACATCACATATTCACTAGTGGGTCTTAAGAAGAAAATGATTATAATTTGCATATTTATTCTTTTCAGAAATTATAGAACACGATTGTGATATACCTTCTCCTTTTGTTTTGGACATAACTTACAACAGTAATGTTATCGGCTTGTTCGTACCCCGAATAATTTTGTCTAACAAAGCTTAGACATATATGAAGAAATTGCACAATGCATTTTTGTTTCTTGTAAGATTTGAACCAGATCTATGATTCCATCCTACTTTATTGGCTATTAGGTGACACTTTATTTTTCTTCGTTACAAAATCTAAAAACAAAAAGAATGAATATTCCTCTTGGGAATGCATATCGTGTGCCTCCCCTTTACCTTACACAAATGACATAACATAACAAACAAAACAAAAATGAAAGAGAAAAAAAATTGTATGTTTTGTCGAAAACGCAAATAGCAATTCTAGTTGCATACATACCACAAGTGTAAGCAATAAGGAAAATGAAATAGCGGAGGAATGCACCAAAGTTTTCCATCGACGAAGAATTTAGTGAAAAAAGTAGTCACTTCAATAATATTTTATACTACGATTAGAATTTAACAGATTGAAGTAATAGACATAATTTATAGGTACTTCTTGATGAAAGTCAGCCTCACATCATATTATTATCTTGATAAATATACAATTAGAGGAGGATTTACTTGCCAATATCATAATGAAGAACATGAAAAACTATTAATTATAACACCAATCTTATATATAGTGTAAAAGTTCCATTTACTTTTGGAGAGAAACTTTATCATCTTACAATAATGTACTTATTAATAATTGTTACATTCAATTAAGGGTGTCAAATGATTTAACTTTTTTTTTTTTTAAATTTCGACGAGTTAAATTTGGCCAAATTTTAATTAGTTCCGACTAATATTCTACCCAAAATTTATTTTGAGTTACCATCCAAACTTGTGATTTAATTATATCAGTGTAAAATTATTGACATAATAAATATGAGTTAGATTTACACTCTCCTCTTTGTTTGACCAAAAAATATGAACTTTGGTTAAACTAATTAATTTATTTATAAGGGGTTAATCCTAGTTAAAGATAATAACTTCGGATCTAAAATCGGCATACATGGGTGATGTAAAATAGTGTCGGAACAGATTTAATGTAACGTGTATTTATGTTTCAAGGTCAATAATGGGATGAGAATAACAAGCATTAAATAACAATAAATGGCACTAAATGTAAATAAGGAGAATGATTCACCCAATATTGAATGAGGTTGATAATTGTTCTTTTTGATACTGATGAGTGACAAACAACTATAAGAATAGTGGACACTTTCTCGGATTTGATGGGAAAAATATAGAATAATCAACAAATTGAATCTCTTTACAAAGATGGTGTTTGTATTTATCTAGAGAGTCTGCTTTTCAAGAGAGTTCTTATCACAGTATTACATGCCTTTCACCTTATCTCTCTTTCTATTTGTATGGTACATACCCCTCATCAATCCTAAAAGTACAAGTACAGAGAATATTCAATGGAATATTCTCCTACATAGCCTATTACAAAATTAGCCGTTACTGTTGCTCTTGACATTTGACTTTAGCCATGATCGACTGCTCGGCGGTGAGTTCCATTAGTCATTAGTCGACCTCGGCCAAATTACTTCTAATAATACCTCTTCGTGCCGAATATCCTTAGCCAGATTTTGACCCATACAGTTAGTCCCTCCGCTTATCAAGTCGTCTCTAGGACGACCTTGATGAGCGGACTTCGCTAGTCATAGTTGAGAGATTTAGGTGGGCAGGTCGAATAATAACGCTTATGACGAGGTGTTAACATGGCACTTTGTGAGCTATAAATTACCGTTACGTCGGTTCAGAATGAGTCATGACATCATGCATCATTATTACACGTTTTTTCAATGCGTTACGTCGTTTCTCGTGCCTCTACCGTTTCGATATTAGTGTAGCGACAATTTGTATTCTCGATTAAGGTGCCTTGATTTCTTATAAATAGGGATAGAAAACCCTTTATTTGGTCCTTTGTGTTTTCAAGCTTTCGAACCTCTATATCTTTCTCTCTTCTTCCCATAGTGTCCTTTACATCCATGTCTTTCCTAATTTCAGCAACTTCTGTTGTTCACACTTCCTCTATGTTTGCAATTTCCTCACATATAAACAACCAAAGATGGTTAATACATCTTCTAACTCTGGGGGGGGGGACATCTGACCCGGTTCCATTGGCAATTAGCATGCCCCCTCATGACCATGGGGCTACCATTGTTGCAGAGGATGAGAGCTTTCCTACTGTAGAAGAAATAATTCCTCGCAAAGAAAAAGCTAGGTTGGACTTCTCGAAGTGGCCCGAGGATGATCCTGAGGCCGTGGAGTCTGAAATGGACGTGGTTGCTGCCCTTGCTGAATTCCGGCCAAGTTTAAGATCCCACCTCACATCGACCTGGTCCCGCCCGATCGTAATGTGGTGTAGATTCACTGCCCTGGATATTGCACATTCTATGCGTATCCATTTTATGTGGGCTATTCTTTTCCCATTCCCTTATTGGCGGAGGAGTTCTGCCGCTACTACGACGTTTGCCCAGCCCAGATTTCCCCTTACATCTACAAGCTCATCCTCATACTGACAAAGTACGCAGAATTGGCCGGCTGAGGAATCTCTATTCGCTACCTGATGCATCTCTTTGCGCCCATTTCTCATAGGGGGACGATGTTACACCTTCGTCACCATGGAAGTAAGTGTCTGGTAGTGAAGATGGACGATAAAGCCAATCGTCAGTTCTGGTTGAACTTCTTCTACGTTAAGACCGAGGACGTAGTGACAAATGCTAATGGATTTCAGGGGGCATGGAATTATGGCCTTAAGTACTGCTGAGTTCTTATTTCACTTATTTCGGCAATAGCGTAATCATTCTATGTTTTTCTTTATTCAGCTGATGCCGACCCCTCTCCATTGGTTGCAGACATTCATGACTAGGTTAGCCAGGTCTTGCATCATACGGTGGGGATCCGTGAATGGCCGGCCTTTCACAAGAAGTTTGGGCCCAAGCCCTCTACGACTGGTGAGTTTTTAGTTGCTTCGGCCTTCAGGTTGTTATTTATCGTATCGTGAGGGGTTGACTTAACCTTGTTTTTATTGTTAGGCCGGAGAGCTTCGAGGAGGGTGAGGGCTCTTACTCATGCATTTCGCCAAATGAGTGTCGCTATGGGATCTGCCCTTGCTGCGACTACGGATAAACCCGCTCAGCCGACCATTTCTTCTAAACCCCCGGCATTGAGTAGATCTAGTCAACCATCGGCAGCTCCAGCAGCAGAGACTCCGACTTCTCCCCTTCTGCACTTGAAAGATGAGTCGTCGCCGAGTGAGGGAGATTTGGTTCCCCACAAAAGGAGGGTGGTGGATGTAGGTGACGACTACCAGAGCAGTGAATTTTTCGAGGGCCGACTATGGGCCAACCACTGATGTGTTGGAAAGTGGCGTCGTCCCTCCATTTGAAATCCCGCCGTCGACAGGGGCCGTGGAAGGTGCGCCCTTACCTGAGACTGGGGTTGGAGTTGGCGGGTAGGAAGTCACGGACACTGCGTCAAGAGATGAGCCGTCGTCTTCGAGGCCAGTCGACGTTACTTCCACGTCCACTCATGAGAGAGATGAAGGGGTCGTCGAGGGTGGCTATGAGACATGGTCTGATCTAGATCCTGACGAGGTTCGGATGCTGAGAGAGGGGTTCACTCGCATCGAGGTTAGGTTGGACGGGTCCTCGAGGACCATAGTAGTTCCTATGGATCGGGACTTGTTGGTAAATATGGAAGATGTAGTCCCCTCCTTAAGTCCTCTTTGCTCCGATGTGGAGGGCAGGACCCTCGGGCGTTGGACGACGTCGCCCTATCACGGGCATAACCGGTCTCGCCCTTAGGGTAAATTTTCTGACCTTTCTGATTTTCAAACCTTGTATTTTACTCTAATTTTAACTAATTTTCTTCTTTTTCCTCCTTTCCTTTCAAACTATTATTCTGGATAATGAGAGTTCTCGCCGAGAGGAGAGGCGCATGACTATTTTCAATAAGATAGAGATTGAGAGTTCTTCGACAAAGTGATATGTCTGTTACATAGTATGAGATGTGGTTCTCCGAGTTGGCTCGTCATGCGGTCTTGTTGGTTCCCACAGACAGAGAGAGGATCCGGAGGTTTATAGATGGCCTCAGTTTTTAGCTTCAGTTGCTTATGACCAGGGAAAGGGTGTATGGTGCCACTTTTGATGAGGTGGTCAACATTGATCGAAATATTGAGATGGTTCATAGTTAGGAGAGGGTTAAGAGGGAGGCCAAGAGGCCTTGTGGTCAGGGTGGATTCAGTGGTGCCCCTATGGGGGTCAGTTTTAGCACGGCAGAGGCCGTCCATTCAGACATTGTCACTCAGCTCGCCCAGTTCATCGTGGGGCATCATCGGGCCATGGTTCTCACAGTTCTCACCAGGGCCATTCATCACTTAGTGCCCTTCCAGTCCAGAGTTCGTCCCGTGATCCATTAGTTCAGGGCTCTTCCATGCCAGGTTCTTCTACTAGTCATCCCAGTGCTAGGGGTTCCCTTCAGTCCCCCTCTCCTGCACCAGGGGTTGTTATTGTTGATACCCAATTTTTTTCTATAATATTTTTCAAATGCATGAATGCCTTCAAAACTATGCATTAGCATCAATTGATATTTATCCATAATTTCTACATTTTTAGGGATTTGTAATTAATTTATCCCAATATTTTATTTATATAAATAAGTACAAATTGCATCATAGAGGACTTTATAACAATTTCACGGCTTAATATTGCTATTTATATTTATATTAGGCTCAAATTATTGCACAAATAACCACATTTTATATTTTGGGTTACAATTACAATAACTTTGCAATTATAGCCCATGCATGCATTATTACATTATTTTATCAAAAAATAGCTCATTGTATTTTTAAGATATTTAGTAATTATTTTGAAGCATTTTTATGCATGAAAATTATTTTTTATAAGCTGTTAATTATTTTAAAAATTATTTTTTTCAATTAAATGGGTATTTAACAGATGTCCCTTTTTTTTTATTTCGGACCTAGTCTAATTAAATGGCCCAATTTCAACTCCAAATCCCTAACCCACTAAGAGCAGGCCCGAATCGAATTAAAACCCGGACCCCAAACCATTCAATCCTGGTCGTTGATCACAGAGATGAACGGCCACCGTTCACTCTTACCATTTTTAACCTGAATGACCCCCTAACCTAATTCATTCTTATCAAACAGCCACCTTAGAATCCATAATCCTCTCCATCTCTCTGAGATCTAATCCTAACCTAGCTGCCGCCACCCAAAACCAGCCCTAATCCATTTGATTCCTATTCGATCCACGGATTTCTATGGCTGTTTGAGATTTCTACTTGCCTCCCTGTCTCATGGTTGCTCGTTCTTGCGATCTCATGGAAAGATATTGAAGAGATCTAGTCCAAATCTTGTCCAAGACTCCCCGAGAGTCCGCCTATGGTCTGTGAGTGCTTTTCTATCGATGTTTTACGGTGCAATCTCTAGTTCAAGGCCAGATTCACTTTACTCTTTCTTTTTTCTTCAAAACTCTAATGTATAGACTTGAATCTGTCCAGATCTTTGTTGATCTGGGATGATTCTGAGTTCATCACTGATTTTTCTTTAAGATTCTCTTATTTCTCTACTGCTAACTCATTTTTACCACTATGTTACGAAGGGTTTTGTTTTCCTTGTAATTGTTTGAATCTCTGCATATTTGAAGTGTTTCAAGTTTCCATGGTTGTTTTCTTTAAGGGTCCTCATATTTTCCCACTGTTAATCAACTTCAGGTATTTTTTAAATTAGGGTTTTGGCTTCGCAAAAGGTTTTAGTAGATCCTTATGTTTTGTTTAATCTTTCTCGTATGATTATGTTTCTGGTTCAATTGACTGACTATGCATTGTTTGATTTCAAACTCTTGTCCGTTATTGTTTGAATAATTGACTGACTAGCCTAATTATCTAAGGTTTCATTTGTTTACTGAAGTAATTTACTGATTTCTATTTGTTTCCCTTAATCCTGAGGTTCTTAATTTATGTCTCTTGCCTATTTATAGGTTAATTGACCCTTGATTGGTCTCTGATTACCCGTGTTGCCTTATGTGTGAAATTGATTGCTTGATTTAAGGGTTCTAACCCTAATTGACTGATAAACCCATTTCTTGCCTTATTTAAAATTCAATCAGAGTTATTTATGGGTATAACTCCCTAATTTTCTGTCCCCTATCAAGCTTGACTGATTATTTGATTATTTCCTTACCTTATTCTGCAATGTTAATTTGCGTTGCCTTATTTACTTATATTATTTGACTCTTATATATACACACTCTTATTCTGCCTTATAGATATGAACAGTAGTTCAAAACACACACACACACACACAAAAACTTTCTCTCATCTCTTTTTCTACTACTTGTGCTTATTGCTTGTCTAGCCAGCTGAAAGCCAAGGCTAGACTGTGGAATCTTGCTCACTTTACTTTCTGCTTTTGCTTCCTTAACTGGTATGTTTCCATGCCTAATATCATTCATTATGTTATGAAGCTTAAACCTATGTGCTTTCTTGCCTGTTGCTTTACTTCTATTGAATCCATGACTTTTCTGTATTTCAATTAGCATAAGTACTTATGGGCTTCAATTAGTATGGCTACTTCGTGTGATTGAATTTTTGTGATCCTTCTTGTATTCTTCAGCATGATTGCCTCTGTATCCAGACTTATGTCTCACTGTGTTTAGCCAACATGTTTATTACAGTGCTTCAGTCTTGTGTGTTGTTAAATAGCATGCTTATCACTAAGTATGATTGTAATCAGTATTCCTGCTTGCTCTGTGTCTCTATTTACTAACATGACTGCCTTCACCCTCCTTCTCATGTATCCTGCTTCAAGTGCCTTGTGTTTCCCAACCCCGCTCCCTTTTGTGTAACTGTTTGTACATCTAGAACTAATTGATAAAGTGAAGTTAAAACTGGGCAATATGATGCTTTTTGTGACTATGTTATTGTTTGCTGAACCTTCCTTTCCCTTAAAAGGTTTTCAACATATTTTTCACTCCTTATATGTTTCTCCAAACTATTACTACTCCAAAGTATTCTCACTCCTAAAGATTTTACCTTTATACTGTTTTCAAAAGAAAATCAACTATGTCAAGCACTCTCACTTCTACTCCTAGATTACTTAAGTTCTGCTCCTCCAGTGTGTGTACTGCCTAGGGATCCATGAGATTCCTCCAAACTCTGGCACACTGCATATAAATACTCTTCTATTTTAAAAGGATCTTGGTGTGAGCATTGCCCGGGGTCCCTGAGGCCCTTGGGAACTTTGACGCATCAGGATACCCTTATTGGACATCATGAGACTATGGCATCTAGGACTGGTTGAAGGCCTGGTATTTCCAAGTGCACTTTGGACCTATTTTAGGCTACCTATAATATAACTTTTATTCATTATGTAATTCATTTATGGTCTGTAATAATCCTTGTAAACAGATATTGGGGAAATTAGTAAAAGGGGAGGGAATTATTATATGATTTTTGTGAGGGAAATCGGGTAGAAATCATACCTTTAGGTTTATTATGTTTATTTGCATTAGAAATCATGCCTTATGTTTATTATGTTTACTTGCTTTAGAAACCATGCTCTAGGATTGTTTGGCATACTAGAAAATATGTTATAGGCTCATCACCTCATTTGTTACGAAATTCTGCTTCTGCATAATCATGATCACCTAGAAATTCTGTTATTAAATTACTGCTATAATCCTACTTAACAAAACTTCCATTCTTCATGTGCATTAGATATCTTGCTTTAGGACTGTTATTACATTCACTTTAAAACCATGTCTACATCGCATAAATCACTAACTATCCTGTTTAAAAGCCATTCCAACAGCTAGATATCATGTTCTAGGATTAAATGTATGTAAACCAGCTCTGTAATGTTTAGCACCTAGACCAGCATGCCTATGAGACTTAATAAATTCAATTTGTTTTAAACTGATTCCAGAATTCTGAGTGCATTTAGACAACATGTTTATAGGGTATTACAGATCCACGCCTAGGCAAGCCTATAGGTAATCAATGTCTAATAAAACTGTAAAACTATGCTTTGCTTGTGACTACCCAGATTCAACAGGTTCTAAAAAATTCATAAGGCAAACTGAATAGGACTTTATAATTTTTGCCTTAACTCAATATTGCATATTTCCTGCTCGTCATGCTCACCTAGATATCCTGTTCTAGGGCTCTTCTTAAATATCTGAAATCTGTTGTTTGAGACGTGCACTTACTTGCTCTATCTGTGGAGGTAAAATGTGAGCCTTTTAATTGTTCTATCTTTAGTCCAGTCCTATATGTTTTGTATGTCGCCTAGAGTTTTCTCCTTTTAATTACTATAGGAGAGTCTAGATCCACCTTAACTAGAAGTCCTAAACACCTCCGGGACTATATAAGTAAAGGGACGGGTAATGCACGCATATGATACATCTTAAGGTTGCTAGAATGCTTTAGGTTATGGCCAAGGGGAGGGTAATTGGGTAGTAAAGGATATGATGACCTGTGTGCCAATGCCACGCGTAATCCCTCTAGTTAAGGAAGGCTTACCGAGTATTGTACAGATGTGATCCTATAGGCTAACAAACCTAGGACTTCCCTCACCTTATTTGCATGTGTGTGCTTAGACTGCCTATCTATTAAATTTCCTTTATTTGTATATGTGTGCTTAGACTACCTATCTGTTAAATGACTAATTCACATAATTGAGTTCGATCAGGACCCACCGTTGTGGACTGCGAGGGGTGCCTAACACCTTCCCCTCAAGGTTATTTTGAGCCCTTACCCAATCTCTGGTAATGTAAACCGGTTTATGAGTTACTTGCTTTAGGTGCCCTAACGCACCTTAAATCTGTTAGGTGGCGACTCTTCAAAATTCAAATACCCAATTACCAAAAGGAAATGAGTTGTTCCTAATGATTGTCGAAACCCGGACTCCACGAGGAAAAAGGGGGCGGGACAGTTATGAGTGTGGAGAGTTGAGGCATATGTGGAGGTAGTATCCTCGTCGTCATGGGGGTCTGCCTTAGTAGAGGAGTCAGCCATCGACTTCAGCACCAGTTACTTCACCACCCACCCAGTCAGCTAGGGGTGGTGGACAGTCAGCTAGAGGTCGCCCCATAGGGGGAGGTCGATCAGGTGGTGGTCAGGCCCGTTTCTATGCACTCCTAGTTAGACCAGATAATATTGCTTTAGATGCCATGATCACATGTATTGTCTTAGTTTGCCACAGAGATGCCTCTGTATTATTTTATCCTGGTTCCACTTTTTCATATGTGTCATCATATTTTGCTCGTTATTTGGATACGCCCCGTAAGTCTCTTATTTAATCTGTTCGTGTATCTACTTCGGTAGGCGATATTATTGTTGTGGACCGTGTATATCGGTTGTGTGTGGTGACTATTGCGGGTTTGGAGACCCGAGTGGACCTTCTGTTGCTTTGTATGGTTGATTTTGATGTGATATTGGGCATTGACTGGTTGTCTCTGTGTCATGCTATTTTGGACTGTCATGCTAAGACAGTGATGTTGGCTATGCCGGGGGTGCCACAGATTGAGTGGCGAGGTTCGACGAATTATGTTCCCAGTAGAGTGGTTTTATTTTTGAAGGCCCACCGAATGGTTGGGAAGGGTTGTATTTCTTATTTGGCCTTCGTGAGGGATGTCAGTGCAGAGATTCCTACCATTGACTCAGTTCCGGTAGTGAGGGATTTTCCGGATGTGTTTTATGTAGACCTGTCGTGCATGCCACTGGACATGGATATTGACATTGGTATTGATTTGGTGCCGGGCACTCAGCCTATTTCTATTCCACCATATCGTATGGCCCTGGCGAAGTTAAATGTGTTGAAGGAGTAGCTTCAAGAACTCCTTGATAACGGGTTTATTAGGCCTAGTATGTCGCCTAGGGGTGCACCTGTCTTATTTATGAAGAAGAAGGATGACAAATGAGGATGTGCATTGATTACAGCCAGTTGAACAAAGTCACAATCAAGAACAAGTATCCTTTGCCTCGTATTGATGATTTATTCGACCAGCTTCAGGGAGCGAGAGTGCTCTCTAAGATTGATCTCAGGTCAGGGTATCACCAGTTGAAGATCAGGGACTCAGGCATTCTTAAGACAACTTTCACAACCCAATATGGTCATTATGAGTTCTTTGTGATGTCTTTTGGGATGACCAATGCCCCAACAGCGTTCATGCATTTAATGAACAACGTGTTTCAGACTTATCTTGACTCGTTTGCTATTGTATTCATTGATGATATTCTAGTGTACTCGCATAGTCAGGAGGAGCACGCCGAGCATTTGAGAGTTATATTGCAGCGGTTGAGGGAGGAGAAGCTTTATGCAAAGTTCTCCAAGTGTTAGTTTTGGATCAGTTTGGTGGCTTTCTTGGGGAACGTGATGTCCAATAATGGTATTCAGGTCGATCCAAAGAAGATAGAGGCGGTTTAGAGTTGGCCCAGACCATCCCCAACCACAGAGATTCGCAGCTTTCTTGGTTTGGCGGGTTATTGCCGTCGGTTCATTCAGGGATTTTCATCTATAGCATCACCCTTGACCAAATTGACCCAAAAGGGTGCTCCTTTCAGGTAGTCGGATGAGTGTGAGGTGAGCTTTCAGAAGTTCAAGACTGCCTTGGCCACAACTCCAGTGTTAGTTTTGCCATTAGCTTCAGGTTCTTATACGGTATATTGTGATGTTTCTTGAGTTGGTATTGGGTATGTGTGTTGATGCAGGAGGGTATAGTGATTGCTTATGCTTCTCGTCAGTTGAAGCCTCATGCGAAGAACTACCCTATTCATGATTTGGAGTTAGCTGCCATTGTTAACGCGTTGAAGATTTGGAGGCATTATCTCTATGGTGTGTCTTGTGAGGTGTTTACTGATCATTGTAGCCTCCAACACTTGTTCAAGCAGAAGGATCTCAATTTGAGGCAGCGAAGATGGTTGGAGCTGCTAAAGGACTATGATATTACTATTTCGTACCATCCGGGAAAGGCCAATATGTTGGCCGATGCTTTGAGTAGGAAAGCGGTGAGTATGGGCAGTCTTGCATTTAATCATGTTGGCGAGAGACCTTTTGCAGTTGATGTTCAAGCCTTGGCCAATCGGTTTGTGAGGTTGGCTATTTCGGAGCCCCGTTGGATCTTAGCTTGTGTGGTTTCTCGGTCTTCCTTGTTTGATCGCATCAGAGAGCGCCAGTATGATGATCTTTATTTGCTTGTCCTCAAGGACAGAGTTCAGCACAATGACGCCAGAAATGTGACTATTGGTGATGATGAGGTATTGAGGATGTAGGGCTGATATGTGTGCCCAATGTAGATGGGCTTCGAGAGTTGATTCTGGAAGAGGCCCATAGCTCATGGTATTCCATCCATCCGAGTGTCGCGAAGATGTATCAGGATTTGAGACAGCACTACTGGTGGAGAAGAATGAAGAAAGATATAGTGGGATTTGTAGCTCGGTGTCTCAATAGTCAGCAGGTGAAATATGAGCATTAGAGACCGGGTAACTTGCTTCAACAGATGGATATTCTAGAGTGGAAGTGGGAGTGGATCACCATAGATTTCGTAGTTGGACTTCCACGGACTTTGAGGAAGTTCGACGCTATTTGGGTGATTGTGGATCGGCTGACCAAGTCCGCGCACTTCATTCCTATGTGTACTACCTATTCCTCAGAGCGGTTAGCTGAGATTTATATCCGAGAGATTGTTCGCCTGCATGGTGTCCCAGTGTCCATCATTTCAGATAGAGGTACTCAGTTCACATCGTAGTTTTGGAGAGCCGTGCAACGAGAGTTGGGTACTCAGGTTGAGATGAGCACAACTCTTCACCCTCATATGGACAGTCCGAGCGCACTATTCAGATATTGGAGGACATGTTGCGCGCTTGTGTCATTGATTTTGGGGGTTCATGGGACCAGTTTCTACCGCTTGCATAGTTTGCATATAACAAAAATTATCAGTCGAGTATTCAGATGGCTCCATATGGGGCTTTATATGAGAGGCAGTGTAGATCTCCAATAGGTTGGTTTGAGCCGGGCAAGGCCAGGCTTTTGGGTACAGACTTGGTACAAGATGCTCTGGACAAGGTGAAGGTGATTCAGGAGCGACTTCGAACAGCTCAGTCGAGGCAAAAGAATTATGCTGACAGGAAGGTCCGTGATGTGTCTTACATGGTTTGGGAAAGGGTTCTACTGAAGGTTTACCCATGAAGGGTGTTATGAGATTTGGGAAGAAGGGCAAGTTGAGCCCTCGGTTCATTGGGCCTTTTGAGGTGCTTGAGAGGATTGAGGAGGTGGCTTGTGAGCTTGCTTTGCCACCTAGCTTGTCGAGTGTGCATCCGGTATTTCATGTTTCTATGCTCCGGAAGTATATTGGCAATCCGTATCATGTTTCGAATTTTAGTACGGTTCAGTTAGACGGTGATTTGACTTATAATGTGGAGCTAGTGGCTATTTTGGAGCGGCATGTCCGAAAGTTGAGATCAAAAGATATAACTTCAGTGAAAGTGCAGTGGAGAGGTCAGCCTGTGGTGGAGGCTACTTGGGAGACCGAGCGAGAGGTGCGGAGCAGATATCCACATCTATTTGAGGCTCCAGGTATGTTTTTAAACTCGTTCGAGGATGAATGTTTGTTTAAGAGGGGAAGGATGTAACGACCCGGCCGGTCGTTTCATGAATTATAGCCTGGCTTCCCCCATTTTTGCTTCTTATTGTGTTTTTCAACTGTATTGTGTGGTATCAGGTTCGGAGTAGTTGTGGAGAGTAATGAGACACTTAGTCTCTTATTTAGAAGTTTAAGTTGGAAAAGTCAACCGAATGTTGACTTATATGTAAAAGATCTCAGATGTGAATTATAATGGTTTGGTTAGCTTCGTTAGGTGATTTTGGACTTGGGAGCATGTTTGAAATGCAATTTGGAGGTCCGTGGTAGAATTAGGCTTGAATTGGCAAAATTGGAAATTCGGCGTTTTTCGGTCGGTAGTGGAAATCTTGATATCGGGGTCGGAATAGAATTCTGAAAATTGGAGTAGGTTCGTAGTGTCATTTGTGACGTGTGTGCAAAATTTCAGGTCATTCAGAGGTGATTTAATAAGTTTTGGCATCGTTTGTGACATTTGAAAGTTTATAAGTTCTTAAACTTGAATCCGAGGTTGAATTGGTGTTTTGGTGTTGTTTTAAGTGATTCGAAGGCTCGACTAAGTTTGAATGATGTTATGGGATGTGTTGGAATGTTTGGTTGAGGTTTCGAGGGCCTCGGGTGAGTTTCAGGTGGTTAACGGATCAATTCTTGGTTTTGGAAGTTGGCAGATTTTTTGTTATTTTGTTGCAGAGAATTCCTTCATCGCGTTCGTGAGAGGGCTCTCGCGTTCACGAAGGGATTTTGAAGGGGGCAACTGAGTTGTTCTTCACGTTCGCGTAGAGTGTCCCGCGTTCCCAAAGGTGAAAACTTAAAGCTACGCATTCGCGAGGTCTGTTCCGCGTTCGCGTAGGGTTAGCCAGCTAAGGCTTCGCGTTCGCGAGTGGGTCCTCGCATTCGCGAAGAAGGAACTTTTGGTCTGAGGCAGCTTGTGCTTCGTGAACGCGAGGGCAGTATCGCGTTCTGGGCAGAATATTTAAGTTCAAAAAACGAGGGTTTGAGTTCATAATTCCAAAATTCAATAGAGAGCTCGGGAGAAGGCGATTTTAGAGGGGATTTTTAGAGAAGTGATTGGGGTAAGTGTTCTTCACTTGATTTTGGTTAAATTTCATGATTGTGAATTGATTTTTATCATCTAAATTGGAAAATTGGGGTGAAAATTGGGAGGAAATGGAAGATAATTGAAGAGTTGATTTTGGGGATTTGAATGGTCATTTGATGTCGGATTTTGATGAATTTGATATGGGTAGACTCGTGAGTGAATGGGCTTTCTAGTTTTGTAAATTTTATCGGATTCTGAGATGTGGGCTTGGGGCCGGGTTTGAGCCAAATTCGGGATTTTTGGTCTAATTTGATAATTTTTATGTGGAATTCATTCCTTTAGAGTATATTGATGTCAATGTACTGATTTTGGTTAGATTCAGAGTATTTGGAGGCCGATTCGAGAGTCAAGGGCATCGCGAGTTAGAGTTTTGTCCGATTTGAGGTAAGTAATGATTGTAAATCTTGTCCTGAGGGTATGAAGCCCCGGATTTCACATTGTTTCACTATTTTGAGGTGACACACATGCTAGATGACGAGCGTGTGGTATTCACCATTGGGGATTGTGACTTGGTCCAACCCGTGACAACTATTAAGTTGTGTATTTAACTGGAAACTATATAATACTTTGGGAATTTCCATAATGTGGGTTGAATGCCATATTTGGGCCTCGTGCCAAGCTGTTTGGACCCTTAGGGGCCTTTTTCTTATTATTTCTTCACTATTTTGACTTAAGATATGTACTCATTCAATGCTATGTTTTACTGATTTCATAACTCGGTATTTATTACTCCGTTTGATGCATAAAATGATATTTCACCCTGTTTTACTGATAGCCCGAGTGGCTTGAGAGGTTTCTGACTGAGTGAGTCTGAGGGCCTGTGTTGTGAGGATATTATGGGATCGGGTTGCATGGCGCAACATGTTGTTACTTACATATGATATATGAGAGGCCGAGGGCCTGATTGATTATTCCACGAGGTAGCTTGTTATAGTGCTTGGGCTGTAAGAGTCTTTTCGAAGTCTGTACACCCCCAATGAGCGCAGGTACCCTGAGTGAGTGATATGATATTTCCCGAGGGGTTATTCTTGATTCATGTTGTGCATGAGGGGCTCATTACGAGTGATTGTGAGGTTGCCCGAGGGCCTGATTCTGAGTGATGTTTTGCCGAGGGGCTATTTATGACTTTCATCACTTTTACTTTAAACTTCATTGAATCTCTATCGAAACTATTGAAAAATATCTTGAAATGATTTTTACCGAAATTGGATTTTAAACAAGATGATTTGACTTATATAGTGATTTGAAAGCATGATGTATTTACTGAGATTTCATGACGTGGAATTTTGTGTTTCTTACTGCTCAGTTTTTATTTACTTTTATTACTTACTGAGTTGGCATACTCACATTACTCCCTGCACCTTGTGTGCAAATCCAGGGGTTGTTAGATGTTATAGCGAGCGCTGATTCTTCCATCCGTCGCAGATATTCGGAGTTGGCAAGGTAGCTGCATGGCGACTGCAGCCTTGCTCTTCTCCCTCCTATCTTACTTTAGACTATATTAGTGCTTTCCAAACTATATTAGTCTTAGTGTTTTCAGACAATTATTAGTAGACGCTCATGACTTGTGACACCCCGATGTCGGGCTTTTGTTTCTTTCCGCACTTTGTTATTTAGACTTATGCTGTGAAGTTTTTATTAATTAATAGCTCAAAAATATCTTTATTATGAAATGTCAAATTAGTTTGGGAAATGTGTCGGCTGGCCTAGTTTCATGATAAGCGCCATCACTATCGGGTTGGTTTTGGGGTCGTGACAAGAATACTGCGGCAAGTATCGCGAGATCCGTAGGCGGTTCGGCAAGAACGACAACTTCCAGGCCATCAAGGACGAGCTCAAGCAGAAAGACAACGAGCTGATGAGAGTCACCGGCAAGTGCAGCGTCCTTGAAGGGGCGTTGAAGGACGAAGAAGAGGAGCTCGAAGTGAGCAAGGGGGTTGAGGCCGAATGTGCAGACCTTCAGGTCTAGGTGGTATCTCTGCGGGCCGAACTTGAGCAAAGTTTGGTTAGGGCCGATGCCTTGAGTGATGAGATCGCCGAGAAGACGACAGATTTGGAGAAGGACGAGTTGGCTTGTTTGGCGGCTTCGACAAAAGTGGAAGCTTTGGAGGATGCAATCCGCGTTCTTCGATCCAAGCGGGCAAACGATCTAGAGACAGCTAAGCTCATGGAGGCTCGGCTTGACGAGCGGATAGGGGAGCTAGAGAAAGAGGTTTCTGACCTTGAAGATCAAGTTGTCGTTCTCAAGGACGAAAAGCCCCGGCTATTGGATCAGCCATCCTCCTCTCATGCTTCTTCCTTTCCTAATGTCCTGCGGAATTTATACGAGAAGTGGATCCATGTCGAGGCCCAGCTGGACATATTCAGAGATTTGATGATGGAGGGGGGTCCTTGAGGCTGATTTTTAGGATGCTCGTTCTAAGGCGCGTGCAGCTCGGATCGCCTGCGGCTATAACCCCGCTACACAAGGGACTGATGACAGTGAGGAGGATTTGGATGGGATCGAGTAAGACTCTTGGTACGAGGATGAATATCCTCATGGGAATGATGGAGATGGCACTGCTGGGTTGGGTGGCGAGTAGTTTTTCCATTGGTTTGTAATTTTTGTGCACATTTTGTGGGCTTCTGTTTAGCCCTTGTAAAGGATATTTTTTAAGTAAGAAATACTATTTTTGCTTGTTCGTCTTTAAATCTTCTTTGTTTGGTCTTGTGTGCTTCTATCGTTTGGTCGCATTAATCATAATAATTTTGGTTTTGGCCATGGTTGAGGCTGGTAAGTGTTAATCCGAATAAGGTCAAAAGTAAGTTAATTTGAACTAGGTCGCATGTAAGTTAATTCGAGCGAGGTCGAATGTCATTTCAGTTAATCTGAACGAGGTCGAATGTCACTTCAATTAATTCGAATGTGAGTTGATTCGAATGAGGTCGAATGTTTATTTAATTTGAATGAGGTCGTACGGTTAGTTAATTTGAATGAGGTCGAATGTGTGTTGATTCAAACGAGGTCAAATGTTTAGTTAATTCGAACAAGGTCGAATGTTTAGCTAATTCAAACGAGGTGGAATGTTTAGTTAATTCAAACGAGGTCAAATGTTTAGTTAATTTGAACGAGGTTGAACGTGTATTGATTCGAATAAGGTCGAATGTTTAGTTAATTCGAACGAGGTCGAATGTGTGTTGATTCAAACGAGGTCAAATGTTTAGTTAATTCAAATGATGCTGAATGTTTAGCTAATTCAAACGAGGTCGAATGTTTAGTTAATTCGAACGAGGTTGAATGTTTAGTTAATTCGAACGAGGTCGAATGTTTAGTTAATTCGAATGAGGTTGTATGTGTGTTTTGCTTGATTGATGCAATGTTGTTTTGGCAAAAACTTGGGCGAACTTCATGCACTTGTGCTTTGCTTATATATTGGAGAAATTTACATGTTTTCAAGGCTAGCATTCCAGTCCCAGTCTATCTAGTCCATTCGTTGGTCAAGCTGGAGAAGTATTTGAGAGGTTGTGCAATAAACTAATCGATCTGTGTCCTTGTCTATTCGTACTTTAGCCTGAAACGTTCTCCTTATATCCTCATTAAAAACCTTCCCGAGAAAAATCTAATTGGGACAAAACTCAGGTGAGGGAAAAAGAGTACGACACGGAGAACATTTTTCCTTAGAAGTTAAAGTACTTGAGATGAGAGATGTTCCAGTTGTTTGGTAATAGTTCTCCTTCCATCGTTTCTAGTTGAAATGACCCTTTGTTTGCCATTGCCGTGATTTTGTATGGGCCATCCCAATTCGTTCCTAGTTTGCCCTCCTGCGGGTCTTTGTTTGCCTGTGTTTTGGCCTTGAGTATGTTGTCCCCGACTTTGAGTGGCCTGGCGTTGGCTTTTTTGTTGTAGTAGCGTTCTGCCTGTTGTTTTTGGGCGATCAACCTTATGTAGGCCATATCTCTCTATTCTTCTACTTCGTTGAGGTCCTGCCTTCTGCTTTCGTCATTCTTTGACCTGCTTTTGCGGGAATATCTCAGACTTGGGTTCTTCGACCTCGATTGGTATTACTGCATCAGTCCTATAGACTAATGAGTAGGGTGTCTCTCCTGTGCTCGTTTTTGGCGTTGTGTTGTATGCCCATAGCACTTCTGGCAGTAGTTCTGGCTATAGTCCCATGGCATTCTCGAGCTTTTTCTTCATAATGTTCAGTATTGATTTATCGGAGGACTCCGCTTGTCCATTGCCCATGGGATGGTTTGGGGTGGAGAGTATTCTTTTGATATGCCACTTCTCGAAGAATTCAGCGACTTTTTTCCCGGTGAATTGAGGTTTGTTATCATAACTGATTTCTTTGGGGAGGCCGAACTGACACACAATATTTTTCCATATGAAGGTGATCATTTCTTGTTCGCGTATCCGGGCGAATGCTCCTACTTCTACCCATTTAGAAAAATAGTCAGTTAAAACTAAAAGAAATCATACGTTATCTCGCCCTACAGGGAGGGGGGCAACGATGTCCATACCCCACTTGATGAAAGGCCAAGGTGAGGTGACCGAGTGCAGGTGCTCTCCCGCTTGGTGTATCATAGGGGCATACTTTTGGCATTGTTCGCATTTTCTCACGAAGTTAGCGACCTCTTTTTTCATAGTGGGTCAGTAGTAGCCTGTACGTATGAGACATCTAACTAGAGTCTGATTGCTGGAATGAGCTCCGTAGTGGCCTTCGTAGAGTTCTTCTAGAACGCGCCATTTCTGATTTGGGCCTAAGCATTTTTCTAGGGGGGTCATCGTACGTCCTTTTGTATAGGTCGTTGTCTATGACGTTGTACCTAGGCGCTTGCATTCAAAGCTTCTTGGCTTCTTTTTTATCATCTGGGAGCACACCGTCTGGCAGGTATGTAACAATATGGTTGTGGCAGTCCCAAGTTAGGTTTACAGTCCTTACCTCGATTTGATCGATCGATGAGTGGAGGATGGTGACCACGTTTTCTTCTCCAGTTACGCTTTTAGTGGATGCCGATAGTTTGGCGAGGTGTCACGACCCAAAATCCCTCCGAAGGAGTCCCCATGGCACCTAGTGTTTAAACTAGGTAAGCCTAGCATTTACTGAAATAACATTAGCATTTACTGACTTCAAATTAAATAACTCTCAATAAATCACAATTCCCCAAAACCGGTGGTACAAGTCATAAGTCTTTCTAAGAGTAGTTATATAAAATAAATACAACACTGTTCCAGAATGAGAAGGAATCAATGGAACGTAAATACAAACGAAGGTGACTCCGAGGCCTGCGAACGCAATAACAGGTTACCGTGAGTCTCCACCGCGGCGACTCGCACATGGCTACTACCGATCAATAACTGGATCTGTACACAAAAATGTACAGAAGTATAGTATGAGCACACCACGGTGGTGCCCAGTAAGTATCAAGACTAACCTCGGTGGGTTAGTGACGAGGAACAGTCAAGACACCTACTGGTCAAAAGAAATGAACAAGATATGCTAGTGAAATATCGAGATAAAGATAACGAGATAATATCAACAGCGGAGAGAAATCAAAATACAAATAGTAGGAACAATAAATAGAGAACACGGGTAGTAACGAACGATAACCAAGTAAATCAGATAACCGGGTAAATCAGATAACCAAGGAAATCAGATAACCAAGTAAATCAACACTGACATAACAGGAACAGAGACAAGTAAGAATGTATTCAAATAAAAAAGGTAATACCAACTCAATCAATCACATCATGTCTAATACACAATCTCGACCATCTCAATCCTCGGTTTCTCATATCATAATCCAACTTCTGAACCTTCAGCACACATGGCATCTTGTGCCCCCATAATTTCCATCTCACTTTTAACAACAAAATCCACATGCTATACAATACATAATGTCTGTACAAATGTACTCAAGATGTTCAAGAAATCTCATTTACCTAATATAAGTAAATTACAATTTCTAAATTAATTAGGAAAGACAGCGAGAAAAGATGCAGTTGTTTCTTTTGGAATCATTTGAGAAAAGAAGGTGCCCCTTTCAATTAAAATACAACATCGAATGGATATTACCTTTAACATGGGAGTTAATAACTTAAAGCTTAGTAGAAATTCTTTTTTTAAGTAAAATACAATCTCAGGCGGTTTAAGGGGATATAATTGAGAAACTAATTGAATTAAAGATGTAATAATTATTGAAGTTTGAATTATTGGAATGGATATATATAAATATGGAGAGGTATTGAAAACACTGTATGTTCCAACATAAAGGATCACAACAGTAAAGGAATTTGAACAATTAAAACACTTGAGTTGGCAACAACAAATAAACATAGCAAACAGAAAGTGCACGACATTACCCTTCGTGCTTTTACTCTCGTTCTCACCATAAGAATCAATATTCACTTTTATTCTTTCTTGTTACAGGCGTGCAACTCGATCCCATTTCAAATATTGCCGTGGCTGCGTGCCACCCGATCCCATTTCACATAATACTATTGCGGCGTGCAACCCGATCCTATTTCATATAAGACCGTTGCGGCGTGCAACCCGATCCCATTTCAATTCAACATCAATCATAAAAGAATCCCGGTAAGGGAACAAGAGTATAACAACAACATCCCGGCAAGGGAGACAATATCATAAATAATAACATTCCATCAATGGAGAAAATATCATAAATAATAAAATCCCGGCAATAATACCGTTGTGGCATGCAACCCGAGCCCATTTCATATAATACCATTGCGGCGTGCAACCCGATCCTCAAATACAATTCAACATCAAGCATAAAAGAATCCCGACAAAGGAACAAGAGTATAAAAACAACATCCCGGCAAGGGAGACAATATCGTAAACAATAACATCCCGGTAAGGGAACCAACAAGTACATCATAAGGGTCTCGAAAAAAAATCCAAGAAGCACGATAACCCCAACAAAATAACAAGACATAATAAGCACATGATACTACACCGATAACCACAACAATTGGACATGTAACATATTTGCACGAAGTCATAGAAGAACTCACAATCAAGAAGTATCCAAAACAATAAGGGAGGCAATCACTTCAATTAAGGTAATTAAGGGTCACTGTAACACGTAGGAATTAGAGGAAAGTTAACAACATCATATGAAGCATATAGAGGTAATTCAAGCAATTATTAAACCCAATCATAACATGATACTTTACACATAATAGACATAAGGACCTAAGCACCCTAGAGGCAAATTTCCCACAAATAAATTCGAGCACACACTAGTCACCTCGCGTGCACGGACTACAATTAGCATAGAAGACTCAAATCCTAAGGGAAAGTCCCCCACACAAAGTTAGGCAAGATACTTACCTCAATCCGGCCAATTCAATACTCAATTTATCTTTTTCTTTACCAATTCATCAACGCTCGGCTCAATCTAGCCAAAAATGACTTGAATACATCAAACAATGCAAGAGAAAATAATTTCAATTAACAAAACTATGATTCTTATACAATTTACTAAAAGTCAACAAAAGCCAACTCCCCGGGCCTGCACCTCGAAACCCGACAAAATTTACAAAAATCGCATACCCATTCCTCTACGAGTTCACCCATATAAAAATTATCTAATTCCGATACCATTTGGTCATTCAAATCATCATTTTACATTTTTGGAAGATTTCACAAATTTTCCCAAAATTTCCTTTAGATTCTCATGAATTTGATGTTAAATCTAAGATATAATCTTAAAATATAGTTGGAAATTGATTAGAGACACTTATTCAATGATTTGAAGAAGTTTGGGTCTTTGAAAAATCGCCCATGGAGGTTTAGGGTTTGAGAAAATTAAAAAAATGGGTGAAATTCTCGTCAAAACCTCACTTAACAGGTCCCAGATGTCGCATTTGCGACCCAGGGTTCGCAATTGCGAACAAAGCAGGGCTGGCAGAAGTCACATTTGCGACAAAAAGTTCGCATTTGCGAACTGGACATTGCAAATGCGATGAAAAAGTTCGCATTTGCGAACACACTAGAAGCCAACAATTTTTCCCGACACGAAGATGAGCATAACTTCCTCATATGATGTCCAAATTCAATGATTCTTTTTCATATGGCTCCGTAATTTTGATACAAGTCTAATGGTTCAACAAAACTGAATTTGGATCTCATTTGTTCAATGTGGTATTATTTTTGCTTGAAGACGACGATGAAGCATCCAAAAACAAGCGCAACATAGCCTAAACCTATCCGAAACTCACCCAAGCCCTCGGGGCTCCAAAACAAACATGCACGCAAGTCTAAAAATATTATATGGACTTGCTCGTGCGATCAAATCGTCAAAACAATATCAAAAATTACGAATTTAACCTCAAAACTCATGATTTTCTCAAGGACACTCAAATTTTCTAATTTTTCAACCGGACGTCCAAATCACGTCAAATCAATTCCGGTTCTCACCAAATTTAACAGATAGGACTTAAATATCACAAACTTGTACCGATCTCCGGAACCAAAATATGGGTCTGATACCAACGAGTTCAAATATTAATTCATTTCTTATTTCTTTTAAAAACCAGCACAATAATTTTCTTCAAAAATTGTTTTCTAAGGCTAGGGACCTCGGAATTCAATTTTGGGCATACGCCCAAGTCTCATATTTTACCGCGGACCTCCCGGGATCATCGGAATACAGATCCGGTCTATTTACCAAAAATGTTGACCAAAGTCAACTAAAAACTAAATTTTAACTCTAGAAATTACTATATTTTTCATATTTTCACATAAAAGCTTTCCGGTTTCATGCTCGGACTATGCATGCAAGTCGATACACATAATATGAAACTGCTCGTGACCTAAAACTGCCGAACCGGATCCTATTGCTCAAAACGACCAGTTCGGTCGTTACATCCTCCTCCACTTAAACATACGTTCGTCCTCGAACGTGCCCAGAGTCGTCCCAAAGCCATCGAACCACTACATGGGCTCCTCATAAATACACCCACGGGTGATTCCCCATCATCCAACCTATGCAGAACTGACAATGCAACTTAACTAAATGTCTCATCTCCTCCTTAGTCCATAACCTTAGAACAGGACCCAAACCTCAACATCCAAAATTCATCATAGGACCCGAATTCCACATCATCACACTGAACACACCCAAACAAGTTGAATCGAGACAAAAATTCCAATCCAGAATACAATCATATGTTGTTCCACACAACTCACATACTCGAAGCAATAACCTCTAACCACCATAGCTGCTCAAATAATATCTTAGATGCCGGCAGTATACTTTACATTGAATACAACCTTGTTCCGAACTTCCACAACACTAAACGTGATAAAGAGACATGCGAAAACTCATAGCCGCCCATGAAGTCAACAAGCCACAAAGCTCTCCCACCCGCCAAGGCCATTACCCAAATCTTAGCAGAAATACCCTCTCACTTCCAAACACTCCCCCCAATACCATAGCACTAAACTCAGGTCTAAGAACCTCATCTCAGCCAATACAAGCAATCCAACTAAAAACTCATCACGGAACCACATAGATTCTTACACTACATAATCCGTACATCAAATTAACAATAACTCAATCATGCAGCACAAATAATGGAAAACAAAGTAGAAGAATTATCTAACAAGTACAACATGTGTGACAACAAAAGTATAGGTTTTTCATCAAATCGTCCCACAGAGGGAAGACACAACACCAAATAAACACAAGGAAAGGGTATCCCACATAACATCCGCTGCGGCGTGCAGCCCGCTCCTAAATACTCAACAAGCCAAAATGCTCGGGCTCACTAAACATATGAATACTGATATCAAGTACAATAGAGTGCACAAATAAAACTCTGGGAAAATAAATGAAAGTGCTAGAACATGAAAGAAACACGCACAACTAAGGTGCAATGAATAAATCAACATCACGAGGGCTATCTTGCTCGCATTGCCATAAGGCCGGAACAGAATTACAACAGGCGTGGGGAACAATCATAACACCTCACCGCCTAACATAGCATAAAAGAGTAGCACATAACATAGGCTAGGGGAACAAACAATATCCATTCTGCTCGGTAACATAACCATAATGACAATCTCACATGAGCTTTCAAACTTGATCTGATACACGATACATATTCTCATTGAGCTTTCAAATAGCCCCCAACCCAAATCCTGATTATTTCAAAATAGGTAAATATCCTTTACAAAAATCCACAGCGACCTATCAATCATGCATGCTATTAATTACCTCATCCTCAACTGTCACGACCCCAAACCCGGACCCGGTCATGATGGCGCCTCTCGTGAAGACAAGGTCAGCCGACACATTTCCAATTTAGTTTTAAACAATAAGCATTTAGTCTTAAACATGATATAAATCCAAAAGTAAGCAGTGATAATACAAAACAATTTGCGGAACATAACCCAACACAGCCCGATACCGGGGTGTCACTAGTCATGAACATCTATCAATTCTAATACAAGTCTGAAGAGTCTACAAAACTATTAGAAGTCGCTAATAAGGGATAAGAAATAATATAAGGGGGAGAAACACAGGACTGCGGACGCCAAATAACTACCTCGTGAACTCCGAAGTCTGCCAGGAGCTCTCAACTCTCGCTAGTAGGATCGGCAACACCTAAATCTGCATACGGGGTGCAGGGAGTAAAGTGAGTACTCCAACTTAGTGAGTAATAATCATAAATAAAGACTGAAAGCAAGAAATCACGTAAGGCACATTTCAAGCTATAATGAAGCTGTAAAAGCTAGTAAAAACAGTGAAGCAGTGATAATGTGTAAAGTTATTTTAATTCAGTTCAAACTGCATGAAATGCCTTTTTAACAATTAAGCAGGTAAATGATAGACAAATAAGATAGATAAGTACATAAAGGATTGCCCCTTAGGCACAATGTCAACAATACCAGCCCCTCGGGCTATATCTCACATCATAATGGGTACCCGCGCTCACTGGGGGTGTGTAGACTCCTGGAGAGGGGCCCTAACGGCCCAAGCACAATATCAAGCTATCTCGTGGCATCATCACTTGGCTCTCGACCTCATATCAACAAGCCACCTCATGGCGTACATATCTCAGGCTCTCGGCCTCATAATCATAACCAAATGTTTCCTCACAATATAGGCCCTCGGTCTTACTCAGTCAAAATCCTCACAAGCCACTCGGGCAATAGTAAAACATGATTCTCAGCCCAAAATATCATTTAGAAGATCATTTAAGCGTTAAAACAGAGTAAGCACGACTGAGTTATGAAAATAGTGGAATATAGCATGATTGAGTTCAAGTATAAAGTCAAAACACTGAGGAAATATCAATAAAATCCCCTAAGGGTTCAAATAGTTGGACGGGGCCCAAATATGGCATTCAACCCAAAACATGATGTACACAAATAGATTTAAGTCAAATACGCGGTAAAATAGTCATTCGGGACAGACTAAGTCACAATTTCCAACAGTGCACGACCCCACGCTCATCATCAAGCATGTACGTCACCTCAATATATCACAACGATGTGCAATTTGGGGTTTCATACACTCAGAACATCATTTACAATTATTACTCACCTCAATCCGGTCCAAACTCTAGCCCGCGACACCTTTGCCCCTCAAATTGGCCTCCACTCGCGTCGAATCTAACCAAAATGAGAATCACGATGTCAAAATATGCTAAGGGAACGAAGCCCAAGCGAAAATAATCAATTTATAGCATAAATCCCGAAATTACCAAAACCCGACCCCTCGGACCCATGTCTTGGAATTCGATAAAATTCACATCAATGGATTCCTTATCTCCCCACGAGTTCATACATATCAAAAGTACCAAAATCCTACCATAAATAGTCCCTCAAATCCCCAAGTCTAGGTCTCCAATACCAAGCCCTAGTTTCCCCAATTTTAACCCTTAAATTCCATTAACTATAGCTCTGATCTAAGAAATAAGACCATAGGAATGAGTTTTAGGTCCAAAATCCTTACCTCAATTAAGTTCCCTTGAAATCCTTCTTCAAAATCGTCCAAAAAACTCCCAAACCGACTTAAAAATGGTGGAATAGCTCAAAAATTGCGAAGGAAACAATTTATATGAGAGCCCAGGGATTTCGCATCTACGGCCCAATTTCCGCTTCTGCGGTCAACGAACCGCTTCTGCGATTCCCACTTAAGTCCCAACTTTCCGCATCTGCGATGCCTTTCCCGCACCTACGCCATCGTAGGTGCGGCTCCCCAACCTCTTTTGCGGCTCTAGCCTTCCCAGGCCCTTTCCGCTTCTGCGGCCTTCTTCCTCGCGTCTGTGGCATCTTGTGTGTTGCTATCTCCTTTGGGATACCTGGCATGTCTGCATAGGAGAACGCGAACAAGTCTGCGTTATTAGTTAAGAAACGATGGAATTTACCTAGTTTCTGAGGCTTGTGGCCGATATAGGCTTTCTTGCTGCGGTCGTTATCATCAAGTTGAACGGGTTTGAGGTCTTCTACAGTTGATCCCGTGGCCTCTATGATTCCTGGGTCTTTGATGACGTCCTTTCTTTTATCACCACTCGACCTCGACCTTGTTAATTGCTATGCCTCTTTGGCTTTGCCCTGTATTTGTTTGGTGTATGTACAATCCTGGGTGATACGATAGCATTCTCGGGAAGTGCATTGTTCTCCTCGGATGTTGTATACTCCCCAAGGGGTGGGAAATTTGATAACTTGGTACAAGCTAGAAGGGATGACCTTCATGGTGTGTATCCAAGACCGACCTATTATGGCGTTGTACGCCATGTCCTGATCCATGATGTGGAATATGGTTTCCAGAGTGACGCTGCTGGCCAGGACGGGGAGTGTGATTTCTCCAGACGTTCGTTCAATTGCATTGTTAAAACCGGTTAGTGTGATGCAGCGTGACACTATCTCATCCTCGAGTTTCATCTGTGCAAGTACTCGAGGGTGGATAATGCACGCGCCGCTCCCATCGTTCACCATAATACGTGTGAGCACGTGATTTTCGCCCTATATGAGAATCACTCCCAAAAATTCAAAATAAAACAATTTTCCTTTGTGTGCAATGTTTGTATTTTTGTGGTATTTTTGTATAATTATTTGTATTTTTGTCTGTGCATGTTTATTTGTTTAAATTAATAAAAATATAAAATATGTCGTATTTTCATTTAGTATTTATTTAAGTTTGTTTTACAAAAATGAGAAAATCATAAAAAAATAATGTACGTTGCATTTTTAGCATTTAACGTCTAAATTGTGTGATTTTATTGTTAATTGTTATTTAAATGTGCGATAATAGTTATTTGGAATTAATTAGTATTTTTTATAAGTTAATTTAGTTTATAAGTTAATTTAGAATTTTAGTTTTATTAATTAGGAAGTAAAAGAAAAGAGAGCAAGAATATAAAAGAAAATCGGAATTAGGCCGGAGTGATTCTCATATAGGGCGAAAATCACGTGCTCACAACTGCCCCTCTTTGTCCGAAAACACGAAGGGTTTTTGTGCAAAGATAAAGTGAGCGGATACGAGCGATTTTTGCCCGTTTGAGTACTCCGTGTGAAGCATTTTTTTGAAATATTTGACCCAACTTTTGCTTCAAAGGTTTCCTACATATCCTGGGCTAAACAGGAATCAGGTCAATGTAGTTCGGGAAGTTTTGGTAGCTGGGACTACCATGGGACTGCAATGTTACTGCTATTGCATGCTACTTTTACTGTTTGTTGACCTCCTTATTACACCATGTTACAAAGAAAAATCAAGAAGCTAGGCTAGACTACGGATTACAAGATCCCATCTATCTTCCATTTGTTCTTGATGCCTTGCTTTCTTGTCGGCTTGCGTCGATTCCGGTGCTTCTTTCTTCCGAGAACTGACGGGGATGACACCGGCCTCTTGCTTTCCTGAGCACCAGTTTTCATCTTTTTGTCCTGTCCGCTTGAGGATGCGGCTTCCTACATTAAGCTTTTCGGTGGTTCCTCTGGGGATACGGCTCTCTTCATCAAAATTTGTTATGCCGGGGATTTTTGTTGTAACCTTCTGCCTTCCGGTGGGTTACTGATTTCCAGACATTAAGTATAAGATTGAAAAGTATTCCTCTCGTTATACAGGTGGGCGCCTGAATGCAAAAAATAGAAATGTATTCCCGCATTATACTGGTGGGGGGATGATGCATACGATCGCCCTCAGTTTCTTCAATAATAAGAATATTATTTGGGTTTTATCAATGCGGGAAGTTTTAATATTTTCGGAATTTTTCTCTCTTCAATATTCAGCTCTCTTCTTTTTTCCTTTATCTTTCTCTTCAAATCTGTCCAAGTCCCCCTATTTATTACCATCTTTCAGCAATTTTTAAAAATTAAAAACCCACTATCTTCCACTTATCCCCCTTTTAATCTCACTACCTAATGTTTTGTCCCCCATTATATCTTGTTCCTCATGCTTATATTAAACAATTGCATTATTCCCCACCATTATATCTTGTTCCCCATGCTTATATTAAACAAATGCATTATTCCCCACCATTATGTCTTGTCCCCCACCATGTACTATTTTAATATTATTAAAAAAAATTATTTAATCTTAATGGACAAAGCACTCAAAATAAATAATTGTTCAGATTTTTAATTCCAAAAATACCCCTCCGCCCTTACTGAAATTACCATTTTACCCCTGAAAATACTGCATTTTACCAATCTAACCCGTCAGCTATAATCAATTCTAACCAAAATATAGCAGCTATAACCAATTCCTAATCAAATTTTATGAACAAATTCAAACTAAATGATGAACAACAAAGAAACAACTTGAATTATTTTGACTGAACAATTTTTTTTTTTTAAACAACAAACTTATTTTCAGATTCACCAACAATAACAAACAAATATATTCAAAGCATGAGCTCAAATTCAAATTAAACTTAAACAAAATAAATAAACAGATTCAAATCACTAAACTCAAATAATCAATTGATCTTCAAATTAAATCCACAAAATTATAACAAAGATACATGATTCAAACTAAATCAAAATTAAAAACCGGAAAGAATGACTCTATTTAACAGTCCGCGAATCAAAAATCCGGATAAGGAATTTTGTTAACCCGGGAGAAGGTGTTAGGCATTCCCGAATTCCGTGGTTCTAGCACGGTCACTCAACTATTATATTTGGCTTATTTATCTGATTTTTAAACAATTAAGAACTTATATGCAAATTTAGCTTTAAACCGCTTTTATCAATATTCTTATTATTATTTTATACAAGAATTGCAACGTCGTGAAACCGCATCTCGAACCACATCACAACCAGTGTACACGTGATTTGTTGACGCATTTTGACTCCGACAAGATCGGGATTTGGGTTACATAAATGCACACCCATATTTAAGAAAATAACCTTATTAAATATGCGCCAAAAGACTACGCGTTATTATACTTTTAGGTAGGACCGTGAAATTTACTAAACGGCCAGTGCTGACGACCCCAGCGACTTGTATGTTAATTTTCGTGTCTTTTGTCGGGAATACCAGAAGGCCCAGAAAGGCTACCATGAAAGCAATACACCTATGTCTTTCCCATTTCAGCTGGTTTTCCCCGCTGCAGATCTTTCCCTCGGGATTGTTGAACCCTCCAAAATGACCGTATCTGTCGTACAGGAATGCCAAACTACAAAAGTCTTCAGATAATTCTGGGTTGTGTATAACTCTGCGGATCTTCACGGTGTCTAAAAATCTATGTATGGTCACGGTCCTTGGTGCAATAAGATACTGCTCTCTCATAGGGACTTTGGGACTCCCGATGTACCCTGCCAGTTCTTCCAGTGTCGGTGTGAGCTCAAAGTCTGAGAAATGAAATACATTGTGTGCTGGGTCCCAGAATGAAATTAGCGCCCTTATAATGTCCCCTCTCGGAACAATGTCCAGTAACCCAACTAAGTTTCCTAAGTACATCTTGACTGTAACTCGCCCTGATTCTTCTAATTGTTCCACCACATGTGTAAGCCCAAGGGGATCCCATTTATAATGGCCTCAGATGAATTCCTACTCGTGCTCATTCTGCACATTTATTAAGGTGATTTAGACAAAAAGCAAAATTTTTATTTGACTCATAAACTAAGTTTCCTATTTTTCCCTAATTTTTGAGGAAAAGAAAGACCGATTCTCCAAATACGGCCTTTTGACTCTTCAGGGATAAGATTTTAAGGCTGTAGAGATTTAACCAACCGAAAGGTAAAAGAATGACCAAAGGTGGCTGCTTATGCAAAGTCAGCCTTCCAGCGTCCCTTTAGGGAATGTTCGGCTATTTTTGTAACATGGCATCGCCTGACTCTTTTATAAAAGTGGCAACATTTTGTCATTTTTTCTTTTCTAGTTGTTTTTGCAAAATGGGAAGTTGGACCCGATGATGGTTGCCTACGTATCCCACACCCTGTGAGAATCAAACCGGCGTAGTTCGGGTAATCATGAATAAAGTAAATAAACTAATTTTTTATTTATTTATTTATTATTATTTATTATTTTATTTTTTTGAAGGAAAAACTTATAAAGAAGAAAAGGAGCATTTTTGCAAAGAAGGATTTCTAAAGAAAAAAAAATTTAATTTTTTTGTGAATTTTGAAAGAAAAACTTCTAAAGAAGAAAGAAAATATTTTTTGGAATTTTACTTTCAATTTATGAAAGAAATGCTTCCAAAAAATATTTTTGAATTTTGAATTTTCTTTTCAATTTTTTGAAAGAAGAATGAAAATATAATTTTTTTTTGATTTTTTGGAAGAAATTAAAAGAAAATATTTTTATTTTATTTTTATATTAAAAAAATAATTAAAAAGACTTTCTAAAGAAATCAATAGTGGAAAATATTTTTGGATTTTTTTTTTTGGAAAATTGGGGGCTTAAAAAAAACTTTTCTAGAAAGGAAATAAAGAAAAATACTTTTTGGATTTATATATATATATTTGCAACAAATAATAAAACCACGTTCACCGCACGACTCTTTTTATTTTTATTTTTGGCATTTTCGTAGACAAATAAATAAAAAAAAAATCAGGATGGGCCGTTTAGTAAATTTCACGGTCCTACCTAAAAGTATAATAACGCGTAGTCTTTTGGCGCATATTGTTACACCTCCTTTTTCCGTCCCCGCGAGGGGTGAAGGAGTTTATTCCAATTAAAGGACAATCGAAACGGGATTTGTTTATTTATTTCAGAGTCACCACTTAGGAGATTTAGGGTGTCCCAAGTCACCAATTTAATCCCGAATCGAGGAAAAGAATGACTCTGTATTACAGTCTGCGAACCAGAAATTCGGATAAGGAATTCTGTTAACCCGGGAGAAGGTGTTAGGCATTCCCGAGTTTCGTGGTTCTAGCACGGTCGCTCAACTGTCATATTTGGCTTAAATATCTGATTTTTATACAATTATGAGCTCATGTGCAAATTTTTAACTCTTTACCGCTTTTATTATTATATTTTTAAAAGAATGTGAACATCGTTTAAAAAACATGTCTTTCGATTGCGTCACATGAAATGCACCCGCGATCCGGAACGTATTTTTATTCAATGTTTTGGGATTTGGATTTGGGTTGCATAAATGCGCACCCGAGTTTAGGAATGTATTATTATTAAAATCGTGCCTAAAGCGATTAGCGTATTATTATTTCTGGGTAAGACCGTGGAATTTTGCCAAACGGTCCATCCCGAAGTTTAAGCAATTTTTTAAAAAAATATTTACCGAGGGCCCCGCAATTTTTGTATTTTTATTCGGCGAGGCTCATCTCAGTCTTATTTTTTAAGGAATTTGCAACGTCATGGACATGCATCTCGGACCACGTCACAATCAATGTACCCGTGATTGGAGACACATTTCGACTCCGTTGAGATTTGGATTTGGGTCACATAAATGTGCACCCGAGTTTTAAGAAGGTAAGATTAATTAAATCGCGCCTAAAGAGTCTAACGCGTTATTATCTTTGGGGAAGGTAGTGAAATTCACTAAACAGTCCATCCCGAATTCTAAATATTCAATTAAACATTTATTGAGGGCCCCGCAATTGGTGCGTTTTATTGGGCGAGGCTCATCTCATTTATTTTAAAGGACAGTCCTAAAATGCCTACATTTTTCTCTATTAAATTTGTCTCTACAAAATAAAGAGAAAATATCTTAATTTATTTACATGCTTGAGTTGTTATAGATGAGTTTCGAATATGATTCATAAAATCTGAAAATGATGCAAACAGGACAGTCCGTTGCCAATGCGGGCCCAGGCCCAACGTGTATGGCATAAAACTAGACCTGGGTCGTCTTATTCACATGTTACTACCTAGTTACATTATACTAGGCATGTTCTCAGTTTGTCAAATTAAAAAAAAAAAACTTAGCAATCTAATTTTAATCCTAGACCATTTACATGCTGAAATTAACCAATATTATTTAACTAAACAATATTCCTACCAAGTTCCGAAATGGTCTATTCGTTTGATTATTAACTAGACGGAGTTACTACACCATTTATTTATTTTTAGGCAATATATAGATAGTTCATCCGTTAAGCTATCGTCAGATGTTCCACTATATATATTAAATAGCTACATGATTCTGATTTTTGTAAGCTAAATAATTTATATATACAAATAAAATTCAGAATATAATTAAAATAAATTTAGAACTTCAACTCTTCATTTTTTTGTATTCATGCTTCATGTTTCAGTTTACAATAATCAACGTGTCAGTTGTGTACCTGATATTGGAAGCAAAAGAAAAGGGAGATCAGCAGAAATTCAGTAGCATACAACAACAGCAACACCCACCAACCAGCAATGAGAAACTAGTGACGGATTTTAAAACTCAAGATAAAAATCCAGAAAACACCAACAACAATCAACGGACAGAAGCCAAGGGAATCTTTTTAGATTTGAAAGACTAATTAATGTTCAACCCTTAATTTCTGAATCCGTTTATCAGAATATTTAAATTGTATATCAGGTGTATACTATTCTTCTTTTGAATTTCCAGATTGTTTTTATTTTTATTTTTGGAGTCTTAGTATTTTCGGAATTTTTCTCTCTCTTTAATATCCAGCTCTTTTTTTTTCTCTATCTCTCTCTCTCTTTCTCTTCTCTTTTCTTTCCCTCTACTTTCTTTTTTTTCTCAAAATCTGATCAAGTCTCCTTTTTATTACCATCTTTCAGCATTTTTAAACATAAAATCCACTATATTCCCACTCATCCCCTTTTTAATATCACTACCTAATGTTTTGTCCCCCACTACATTAAACAAATACTCCATTATATCTTGTCCCCCTTGCTTACATTAAACAAATACATTATTCCCCCCCCATTATATCTTGTCCCCCCATTATTGATTATTTTAATATTATTTTAATCCTAATTGACAGAGCACTCAAAATAAATAATTGTTCAGAATTTTAATTCCAAAAATACCCCTCTAACCTTACTGAAATTACCATTTTACCCCTGAACATACTGCAAATTACCAAACTACCCCCATTAGCTATAGCCAATCACATAATCAATCTCAACCAAAATACAGTAAATATGACCAATTTCTAAACAAATTTCAACAACAAATCTCATGAACACATTGAATCATACAGGTTCAAATTAATGGGAATAAGTTAACCATATTGGGAACTAATCCTGGTTAACTTAGACCAAAAATGAATGAGCAAAGAGACAACAATATCAATCAACAAAATACATGATTCAAACTAAATCAACAAATCAAAAACCAAACACAAAAAAACTCACATTAAATCACTGGGGTTACAAACTAACTTCAAATAAAGATGATCATGAATTAAATCTATTTTAAACAACAAGGATTCAAATGATTTAACAAACATTAACCATTTCTGAAAAAATTCATAACAACACATGAAACAAACTGAAGAAATAATTAATTAAACTTCAATTTGAATCTAACGACATTAAAACTAACAATTTCACATGAACAAACTGAAAAATTAACAAAACAATGAACACGAACAAAACAAAAATCAAACATTTACCGATTTTAGATTCGAGAATATCAAAACAAAATACGGACAAAAAGTGAAACTCAAAACCCACTAACCGGATCGAAACCATGAACAACGACTGACCAACGACGAACTCGAACTGTGTATGGACTGTTTCGACAAACCCTGACCAAAGTGTGTAGCGACGAGCTACTGTGATGGAGAAGTCGAAGAAGAAAGCAACAGTGTTCGACGAGATGGACATGGTTGGACATAGCGGAAGCAGCAGAAGGATCTTGGTTTTGGGAGTAGTCGTGACGACACAGGAGGGCATTTGGTTGGGAGCAGCTGCTCGACGTCTTGGTTGGATCGTAGCAGAAGCAGCAGGAAGCAGGAGCAGCTTGGCCATGAAGACGATGAAGCCACGAGGGGGCTAGCCATGGCAGTCATGGCGACGGGTTGATGACGAAAACGCAGCAGCAGCCATGGGTGTCAAGCTCAAGCTCGAGATTGATGAAGAAGATGAAGCAGCAGCGCGTTTGGATGGTGACACAGAAGAGGCAGAAGCGGTGGAGCTAGGTGGACATGGCTGGAGCTCGTCTGGACGTGGAGGAGATGGCTGCCATGAACGAGCTTCGAGCTCGACATGGAGAAAACGGGCTCTGTGGTAGTGTGTCGAAGGTGATGGAGGTGTGAAGGGTGAGCGTGTGTGTGAAGGTGACGTGAGGGGGGGGGGACGCAGCCATGGTTGCTGCTCACGTTGGGGTCATTTGGGACGAAGGGAGAAGACGAAGAAAAGGGCGGGTAGGTGGTTTTTAGGGTTTGTCCTTGTTTTTTGTTTTTGTCAAATGTAAGATAGGGGGTGTTGGGTATTTGGGTTATGGAACGGGTCGACCCGGTTCAAAATTGACCGGGTCATGGGGAAGGTTGGGTATTTTTGGGCTTGTGGCTTGAATTTGAATAAGAGCCCAATTCCGATTTTCTTTATATTCTGCTTTATTTTCTTCTTTTATTTTTTCTAAAACTAAATTCTAAAAATCCTTAAATTATTATTAAGTTATAAAAGCGCAAATTAACTCCCAATAACAATTAACGCACAATTAAGTAATAATTAAGCATAAAATTGTACATTTGGACATTAAATGCTAAAAATGCAAAAGATGCCTATTTTTGTAATTTTCAATTTTTTGTAACACAAACTTAATTACTAACAATTATAGAATTAAATCCTACATGCAAATGCGACGTATTTTATATTTTTATTAATTTAAACAAATAAACATGCACAGACAAAAATACAAATAATTATACAAAAATACCACAAAAATACAAAAATTGCACACAAAAGGGAAAATTGTTTTATTTTAAATTTTTTGTAAGTAATTCTTTCATAGGGCAAAAATCACGTGCTTACAGCTGCCCCTCTTTGCACGAAGACACGAAGGGTTTTCGTGCAAAGATAAAGTGAGCGATTTTTGCCCATCCGAGTACTCCGTGTGAAGCATTTTTTTGAAAGATTTGACTGAACCTTTGCTTCAGAGGTTTCCTACATATCCTGGGCTAAAACAGGAATCAGGTCAATGTAGTTCGGGATGTTTTGGTAGCTGGGACTACCATGGGACTGCAATGTTACTGCTGTTGTATGCTACTTTTACTTGTTTGCTGACCTCCTTATTACACCATGCTTAAAAGAAAAATCAAGAAGTTAGGCTAGACTACGGATTACAAGATCCCATCTATCTTCCATTTGTTCTTGATGCCTTGCTTTCTTGTCGGCTTGCGTCGATTCTGGTGCTTCATTCTTCCGAGAACTGACGGGGGTGACACCGACCTTTTGCTACTCTGAATACCAATTCTCACTGTCTGTTTCGGTCCGCTGGAGATATGGCTTTCTTCATTTAAGCTTTGTTATGCTGGGCATAATTCAATGTTCATAGGCCGTTTCTTTCAAGATGCGTCTTTTCTCCCTTTTGACTCATGCGCTTGATTTTGCGCTGGGATCTCTTGTTGCAACCTTCCGCTTTCTGTTGCTGGGGATTTTTATTGTTTCCCGCTGGGGATTCCTGTTGGATTCTTCTACTTTACTCACTTGCAATGTATTCCTCTATTATATGGGTGGACTCCCAACTTCAACCAACGACTTTGAAAATAAATTCTTCATTCCTCTTTTCAGGCGGGCTCCTGACTTCATCAAACTTTGAAAATAAAATGTCATTCCTTTCTTTAGGCTGGCGAGATTTCAAAAACTTTTAAAAAATAAAACACCTTTCCTTTCTTCAGGCGGACTCCTGACTTAAACAACAACTTTGAAAATAAAATGTCATTCCTTTCTTTAAGCTGGCGAGATTTCAACAACTTTTAAAAATAAAACGCCTTTCCTCTCTTCAGGCGGGCTCCTGACTTCAACAACAATTTTGAAGATAAAATGTCATTCCTTTCTTCAGGCGGGCTCCTGACTTCAACAACAACTTTGAAAATAAAATGCCATTCCTTTCTTTAGGCTGGAGAGATTTCAACAACTTTTAAAATAAAACGCCATTCTGTTCTTCAGGGGGAGCTCCTGACTTCAACAACAACTTCGAAAATGAAATGTCATTCCTTTCTTTAGGCTGGCGAGATTTCAAAAATAAAACGCCTTTCCTCTCTTCAGGCGGGCACCTGACTTCATCAACAACTTTGAAAATAAAATGTCATTCCTTTCTTTAGGCTGGCGAGATTTCAACAACTTTTTTTTTAAAATAAAAACGCTTTCCTCTCTTCAGGCGGGCTCTTGACTTCAACAACTTTAAAAATAAAAATGCCATTCCTTTCTTTAGGCTGGCGAGATTTCAACAATTTTTAAAAAATAAAACACCTTTCCTTTCTTCAGGCGGGCTCCTGACTTCAACAACTTTGAAAATAAAATGTCATTCCTTTCTTTAGGCTAGCGAGATTTCAACAACTTTTAAAAATGAAACGCCTTTCCTCTCTTCAGGCGGGCTCCTGATTTCAACAACAACTTTGAAAATAAAATCCTATTTGAGGGCAGATGAACCCAAAATATCCTATTCGAGGGCAGATGAACCCAAAATATCCTATTCGAGGGCGGATGAACCCAAAATATCCTATTCGAGGGCGGATGAACCCAAAATATCCTATTCGAGGGCGGATGAACCCAAAATATCCTATTCGAGGGCGGATGAACCCAAAATATCCTATTCGAGGGCGGATGAACCCAATTTCTTCAACTTAAATGTAAAGACTGAAATGTATTCCAACTTCAAAACGCCTTTCCTCTCTTCAGGCGGGCACCTGACTTCATCAACAACTTTGAAAATAAAATGTCATTCCTTTCTTTAGGCTGGCGATATTTCAACAACTTTTTTTTAAAATAAAAACGTCTTTCCTCTCTTCAGGCGGGCTCCTGACTTCAACAACTTTAAAAATAAAAATGCCATTCCTTTCTTTAGGCTGGCGAGATTTCAACAATTTTTAAAAATAAAACACCTTTCCTTTCTTCAGGCGGGCTCCTGACTTCAACAACAACTTTGAAAATAAAATGTCATTCCTTTCTTTAGGCTGGCGAGATTTCAACAACTTTTAAAAATGAAACGCCTTTCCTCTCTTCAGGCGGGCTCCTGATTTCAATAACAACTTTGAAAATAAAATCCTATTTGAGGGCGGATGAACCCAAAATATCCTATTCGAGGGCGGATGAACCCAAAATATCCTATTCGAGGGCAGATGAACCCAAAATATCCTATTCGAGGGCGGATGAACCCAATTTCTTCAACTTAAATGTAAAGACTGAAATGTATTCCAACTTCAAAACTTGAAATTTAAATTGCCATTCTACAGGTGGGCTCCTGACTTCTTTAACTTAAAATTTAACAACCTCCGTTCTACAGGCGGACTCCTGACTTCAACAATTTCTTAAATTTTAACACCTCCATTCTCCAGGCGGGCTCCTGACTTCAACTCTAATATTTTTAAAAATAAATCAAGCTCCTTTCGAGATTTGGAGAAAGATTCATCGGACTAAGATTTGATATCTCAGGAGAAAATTTCATCAGACTAGGACTTTTATCCTAGGAGGAAAATGTAAAGATCAAAGGTTTAAGAAACTTACCTTTGTAATTCCTTCTTTTCTTTTCTTTTTCCCTTGCGCTGCTTTGTTCCTATTTCAACTCTCAAGCAAAGAAAATTTTATCAGTTTTTTTTTAAATGGTGGCCGATTTGTGGCCTTGCTGGGGATGACTTTCTTCTTTAAAAGCTCGTGTTGTCTATCCCCGAGACTGCTGGGGATAACACTGATGGGGAATTATTTACTTACCTGTTGAGGAATAATATTATTGGGGAATCTCCTTTCTTCCCCTTTTTCCAAAACTACCTCCTTCAAAACTTTTCTCTCTCAACATTGCTGGGGATAAAATGTTATCAGCCGGGAATAACGCTGTTGAGGATAACACTGCTGGGAGATTTTGATTCCTTTAAAACTAGTGCTTCACTCTTCTGAAGGCTACTGGGAATGATACTGGCCTTTTACTTTTTCTGAGCACAAGTTTCATCCTTTTATTCTGTCCGCTGGGGAACAACTTCCTTTATTAAAACTTGTTATGCTGGGGGTAAAACTAGTTCAAAGACCACTTCCCTTGAGACTGGTGCTATCTTTATTCTTCCCCGAATGGGTATCTGACTTCCAAAAAATTTTCTAAATGAAAGGAAAATTTTCTGCCCCAGTTTGACAATCTCCCTTGTGCCATGCCTTTCCGCCATCAATGCCATTTCCTTTTAAAATTTGACTGTGGTGGTTGGTTGTGATACTCCTACTGGGGATGACTTTTCCCTTTCTCCTTCCCTGCTCTGCGTTCCAAAAAACTTGCTGGGGACGATATTATTTGCTGGGAATGATCCCTTTCTGCTGGGGATATCCCTCTTCTTTTGTGGCATAGTTCGGAAACTGTCATTTTCCTGACCTTTTATTCTCGTATGAATTTCCCAAATCATGCCCATTGCTCTTCTTGATTTGTCCCCGGGCCTTGGCCTTGAGGTTTATAACATTTGATTTTGGCAAGGATATCCCTCTTGACATTCGTCAATCCTTTTGTCAATTTCCTTTTGCTGGGGATATCTTTCTTGACACTGGCCTCGCGCTTGTTCCTTCCTGACTTAGACCATTTGGATCTTCTAATCAGATCTGGTCTTGCCTAATTGGAAAGCTGATGGCAGATTTTGAAGTCATTTTTCACTTGTTCTGACTAAATAGACTCTACTGGGGAATTTTCTATGAAAGGAGAAAGATAAACAAAAAAGGAACCGAATAAAAGACAAAGGAAAAAAATGACTCTTTAACAAGAGAAACTATAAATAAAAATCTATCAAACGCAGATACCGACTCTAATGGTCATGACATGCGCATGTGGCTTATCCTCTATCGTCAATCGTCTTTCAAGATCTTCATTTGGTGATTCCCCATCTGATTCTCAATCTTATTCGACTTGTAGTGCCCGAAGGGTTTTCACTATCAAGCCTCTCTCATTTTGGTTTTTTTTTCTTTAGCTTTCATCGCCTTATGGTGTCCGTGAAGATTTTCACCGATAAAACTTTCTTATTTGTATCACTTTCTAGCTGGGGATTTGGAGTGTTGCCGGTATGATTCTCTCTGCTGGGGATTAGAGTCCCTTCTGCTATGGAACAGAGTGTTATGTTCACCGGTAAGACTCTCATTTGTCTGACTTGGCATCTTTTGCACACTGATCAGAAGGTCTTTCTTTGGACCGTAATGTGGGATTATGGATTGGCTAGAAAGAAAGGGTATTAAAGGCTCAAAAACAAATCAAATTGGGGTTCAAAATTACAACATTCGGAACCATATTTGTTTACAACAAGCGCAACTCTTGCCCCAGTTTCTTGCTTGGGGATTTTTTATTTATTTTTTAAATTTTTATTACACCATGACCGAGCCGTGAGGCGCCTACGTATCCTCTTTGAGGAATCAGGTCGAACGTAGTTCCCAATTCCTCTGTTTTCTTCTGACTTTCTTTTGTTTTTTTGTTATCATTTTTCTTTTCTTCTTTTTTTTTTCATTTTTCTTTTGTCGTTTTGTTGATTTTTTTTCTTTTTCTTTTTGTGTTTTTTTTTCTTTTTCTTTTCTTATCTTTTTATGTTTGTGTTTCTACTCTTTGCTACTGATTCCGAAAGAGAGGTATGAAAGAAAACAAATAAGGCTCAAAGGGTTAACGAAGGAAAAAGTGTTTAGATAGCAGAATAAAATGCCTTCATCATTCCAATCTTCAAAACACGCCAAGCACAAACAACACCATTAAATATTCACCACATCTTCTGATTGTGCCGGACTTGATAACCATATGCATACATTTGCCTTTTTCTTTTGTCATTTTTAAAGCACCGTTGGGCAATACTGTCACTTGATTTTGTGGTTTTTCTTTATGTTTTATTTGCCCCAGTTCCACATGACTCGAGCTCCGAATAATCTCAAACCATCTGTATTCCTTTTAAATGTTCCGATCACCTCCCAATGGTTTTATGATTATCTTTTAAGATCAGGCCCAAACTGTGTGCGCATGTCATGTCACCAGAATCGGCGCTGAACAAAATTACAAAAGAACTAAACAAAAGACGACTGGAAATAATAAAAGACCGGATTTTGCATTAGACTAACGGTAAAATGGCTTGAATAACAAGACAAACAAAACAAACCAGAATACAATCTCGAAACAAATCTGGACAAAACTAAACAAACCGCTATGACAAAAAAATGGAAAGATAGGAAGGTTTGACACAAGGCAATATCCGAATTACAACCCTAAGAATAATTCGGAGAACAGAAATGCCAACAAAATAAGCCACCAAAAGCTTCTCTCATGCTAACCAAGGAACAGAGCGTCCTACCAATTATCGAACCTGGCATCTTAGCCACTGAGCTTCACATTAATATTGTCAAGACCATTACCAACTTCAATATCATCAATCTCAGTCAACAAGTTCCCAATAGGATTCGAGTGCTCCATGTCACTGTCATCGATCACAATCCTCCCTTTTTGGATCATTCTTTCTACTTCCCTTTTCAAATTTCGATAGCTCTCAATGTTGTGCCCTCTGACATTGGAGTGGTATGCGCATCGTGCAGCAGGATCAAAGCTTTTTGCACGTGAATCTGGAGTATATACGGGGAGCGGCTCAATCAAGCCAGCATGCCTTAGCCTTTCAAACAGACTTGCATAAGATACTCCGATAGGGGTGAGAGTCTTTCCTCGTTTCAGCAACCTCTCGTTCCTAAATGCTTGATTGGGCTGGAAACCTGATCCAGGGGGCTTCCGGTAGGCTTGTGAGGGTGGATAGGCCTTTTGTGGAGCTGGGTATTTGGAAAGTGAAACATGTCTTTGGGAGTCTCGTGGAGAGAAGTAGCGTTGGGTAGGGGAGTAGTGTTGACGAGTGATGGAGCTACTCGGGTAGCTGGGAAAGCTGCCATAAGTGGGTTGGGATGGAGAGTATGGGGGATCTTCCGTTATGGTATTGGGTGCTTGGGTAATGACAGAGTTCAAGAAGCTTGGCGGTGGAGGGGGTGGTGCTTTCCCAGTCATCCATGCCTGATACATGTCTGCCACATGTTGTCTCAGCATTTTCACTTCTTCTACCAACCCGTTGTTCCATTCGACCAGTTGTTGTCGGTCATCAGTACCGACCCACTTGGTTCTGAGGTTCTGAGGCATTGTCCTTTGACTTTGCTTTGCAGGGAGGAGCTACCACAACCAACCACTTTTCTATATATGAACAACAGCAAAGTGAAGCCATCACGTTAGTGTTAGGGCATTTGACAGATAATCATATATCAGAGATACGGTGCACCTAAGCAGTTAGACCGTTCTATCACGCATTCATGTGCGTCGTTCCGGCTTCTTGTAATTTTGCCCCTTTGAAAATCTCCCACATTTTCCTTTATTTTTCTTTCTTTCTTTTTTTCGATTTTTTTTTCATTTTTTTTTCTCTTTTTTTTTGTTGTGGTCGAATCTTATGGAGATTGCCTACGTATCATGACCCCGCATGAATCAGACCTTGCGTAGTTCGGACAAAATGAAAGGTAACAACAATGAAACATTTTTTTTCTTTATCAATTTTCATAATAAAACAAACTGGGTTTCAAGGGTTTAAAGATGACCTACAAACTCGAAAGTCAAACAACCCACATATTCTAATCAAAAGATTTACAAACTCAAAAACAAAAGGCCAGCTCCTTTTCTCCGTTTGACAAATGCAACCAAACGGTTATTTTTGCAAATGTGGCCCCTTTCACATGAATTTTGAGGTCGGGGAGGATTATTTTATGACACTTTACAAACTTGTCCGTTATTTTACGAAAATAGCCTTTCGACAACTGAAAGATACTCTAAGGCTATTTCGGCAAGAACAGTTTAAGACGCGGCCGAAGCTGGCTCGGCTTATTTTTGATTAAAAATCCAAATGGTATTCACCTGACCGCTGACTCTTTGTTTTTTTTTTCAAATTACAATAAAAACCTGGTATTGCAAACACGACCCTTTAGCGCCTCGGGGGCGAAGATTTTTAAGGCTGTGTGAGTCAGCTGGACCAAATCTAAAACAATGACCCACAGGTGGCTGTTTATGCAAAGTCAGCCTTCCGGCGTCCCTTTCGGGAACATTCGGCTATGTTTTGACAAAACAGCATCACCCGACTTCTTTATGACAAAATTAAAATTTTCACATGTTTTTATTTATTTGTTTGTTTTTGGTTATTTTAGCAAAAGGGGAGGTTAGACCCGATGAGGGTTGCCTACGTATCTCACATCCGGTGAGAATCAAACCGGCGTAGTTCGCCCCTCAGAAATAAAGCAAATAAGCTAACTCCTTTTTTTTCTCGAAAAAATACTTACAAAGAAGAGAGAAAATATTCCTGGATTTTGATTTTTGTTGTATATATATATATATATATATATATATATATATATATATATTTTTTTTTTTTTTTTGTTTTTGAAAAGAAACGACGGCTAAAAAAAATATATATATTTTTTAACTTCTTTTCCCTTTTTTTTTGGAAAGTTCAAAAAATCTTCTAAAGAAAAAAGGAAATATTTTTGGACTATTACTGTGGATTTCTGAAAGAAATACTACAAAAGAAAAGAAAAAATATTTTTGAATTTTGAATTTTCTTTTGAACTTTTAAACAAATATATTGAATTTTGAGAGAGATTAAAAAGAAATATTTTTGTATTTTTTTTTTGAGGTCTAAAAGACTGAGTAATCAAAAATATTTTTTTATTTATTTTTGGAATATGGTGGGCCGGAACCGAAGAGGTTTGCCTACGTATCTCACATTCGGTGAGAATCAGACCCGCGTAGTTCGGACAATTAACTGAACTATTTTAAACTTTTTTTTTTCATTCATTTTTTGCAGCAAATATAAAAAATAGACCCACATTTCTTCGCCAATTCTGGATCTTTTCCTTTTCGATTTTGGGCATTTTCATAAATAAAAAAAAACTATTTTAAAAATAATACCCTTTTTTTTCATTTTCATTTTCCATGGCAAGACAAACTATTTTCCTTTTTCTATTTTTTTGAAAGCGAGACAGAACAAAGATTCTCTTTTTTTTTCTATTTTTCCTTTGCTTTTAGTAAAACAAATTAATATAACATTTTTTTTATTTTCTCAAAATTTCGACAGAGTTTGACGGTATTTGGGCATTGGGTTTTTCAAAAATAAACAATTAACTCCCTAACCGCTAATTTTTTTTTTCAATTTCACAATATTCCTAATATTCAAACACCGGTCAGCATGCGGGCGCGAGACAAATAAATGCACGAAAAACAAATAGGATGCATCAGGATGGTCTTTTCATATCAGGTTGCTAGTCCTAGATGGACCCAACCCCGGTGTTGAGTCCCCTAAGTCAAATGCAACGTGATGCAAATAAGCGTTCCTACTAGGGATCTGACATGAAGTCACGTTATTCTATGTTCAAAACCTGGGTCGGTGTTCTAGACAGTGTACCCGAGCGGACAACTCGAGTTGAGGAAGGAGCTCCTTTCCGGGAACCAAAAGGTCGGCCGGCTTAGAAACTTTCCGAGCCTCTTTTATTTCAAGGTATGACACTAACAGAATAGGGAGTCTCAACCAGTAAGCACATCCCCGGAGGTAAGAAGAGAAAGGTTTCGGCACAGTTTATATACAGTTCAGATAATATCAAAGCGGTAAAAACATCATTTAGCACATTGAGCCTAACCATGTAACAAAATCAGATAGAACCAAATATAACAATTTATCTAAGCTCGAATTTCTAACCCTGAACCAGTGGTTCTGGGTTTTAGTCCCCAGCAGAGTCGCCAGAGCTGTCACACCTCCTTTTTCCGTCCCCGCGAGGGGTGAAAAAGTTTTTTCCAATTAAAGGACAATCGAAACAGGATTTGTTTATTTATTTCAGAGTCGCAACTTGGGAGATTTAGGGTGTCTCAAGTCACCAATTTAATCCCGAATCGAGGAAAAGAATGACTTTGTATTACAGTCTGCGAACCAGAAATCCGGATAAGGAATTCTGTTAACCCGGAAGAAGGTGTTAGGTATTCCCGAGTTCCGTGGTTCTAGCACGGTCGCTCAACTGTCATATTTGGCTTAAATATCTGATTTTTATACAATTATGAGCTCATGTGCAAATTTTTAACTCTTTACCGCTTTTATTATTATATTTTTAAAAGAATGTGAACATCGTTTAAAAACATGTCTTTGGATTGCGTCACATGAAATACACCCGTGATCCGGAACGTATTTTTATTCAATGTTTTGGGATTTGGATTTGGGTCACATAAATGCGCACCCGAGTTTAGGATTGTATTATTATTAAAATCGTGCCTAAAGCGATTAGCGTATTATTATTTCTGGGTAAGACCGTGGAATTTTGCCAAACGGTTCATCCCGAAGTCTAACCAATTTAAAAAAAAAATATTTACCGAGGGCCCCGCAATTTTTGTATTTTTATTCGGCGAGGCTCATCTCATTCTAATTTTTTAAGGAATTTGCAACGTCATGGACATGCATCTTGGACCACGTCACAATCAATGTACCCGTGATTGGAGACACATTTCGACTCCGTTGAGATTTGGATTTGGGTCACATAAATGTGCACCCGAGTTTTAAGAAGGTAAGATTAATTAAATCGCGCCTAAAGAGTCTAACGCGTTATTATCTTTGGGGAAGGCAGTGAAATTCACTAAATAGTCCATCCCTAATTCTAAATATTCAATTAAACATTTATTGAGGGCCCCGCAATTGGTGCGTTTTATTGGGCGAGGCTCATCTCATTTATTTTTAAAGGACAGTCCTAAAATGCTTACATTTTTCTCTATTAAATTTGTCTCTACAAAATAAAAGAGAAAATGTCTTAATTTATTTACATGCTTGAGTTGTTATAGATGGGTTTCGAATATGATTCATAAAATCTGAAAATGATGCAAACAGGACAGTCCGTTGCCAATGCGGGCCCAGGCTCAACGTGTATGGCATAAAACTAGACCTGAGCCGTCTTATTCACATGTTACTACCTAGTTACATTATACTAGGCATGTTCTCAGTTTGTCAAATTAAAAAAAAACTTAGCAATCTAATTTTAATCCTAGACCATTTACATGCTGAAATTAACCAATATTATTTAACTAAACAATATTCCTACCAAGTTCCGAAATGGTCTATTCGTTTGATTTTTAACTAGACGGAGTTACTGCACCATTTATTTATTTTTAGGCAATATATAGATAGTTCATCCGTTAAGCTATCGTCAGATGTTCCACTATATATATTAAAAAGCTACATGATTCTGATTTTTGTAAGTTAAATAATTTATATATACAAATAAAATTCAGAATATAATTAAAATAAATTTAGAACTTCAACTTCTCATTTTTTTTGTATTCATGTTTCATGTTTCAGTTTACAATAATCAGGTGTCAGTTGTGTACCTGATATTGGAAGCATAAGAAAAGGGAGATCAGCAGAAATTCAGTAGCATACAACAACAGCAACACCCAGCAACCAGCAATGAGAAACCAGTGACGGATTTTAAAACTCAAGATAAAAATCCAAAAAACACCAACAACGATCAACGGACAGAAGCCAAGAGAATCTTTTTAGATTTGAAAGACTAATTAATGTTCAACCCTTAATTTCTGAATCCGTTTATTAGAATATTTAAATTGTATATCAGGTGTATACTATTCTTCTTTTGAATTTCCAGAATGTTTTTCTTTTTATTTTTGGAGTCGTAGTATTTTCGGAATTTTTCTCTCTCTTTAATATCCAACTTTTTTTTTTCTCTATCTCTCTCTCTTTCTCTTCTCTTTTCTTTCTCTCTCCTTTCTCTTTTTTCTGAAAATCTGATCAAGTCTCCTTTTTATTACCATCTTTCAGCATTTTTAAACATAAAATCCACTATATTCCCACTCATCCCCCTTTTAATCTCACTACCTAATGTTTTATCCCCCAATACATTAAACAAATACACCATTATATCTTGTCCCCCATGCTTACATTAAACAAATACATTATTCCCCCCCCATTATATCTTGTCCCCCCATTATTGATTATTTTAATATTATTTTAATCCTAATTGACAGAGCACTCAAAATAAATAATTGTTCAGAATTTTAATTCCAAAAATACCCCTCTAACCTTACTGAAATTACCATTTTACCCCTGAACGTACTGCAAATTACCAAACTATCCCCATCAGCTATAACCAATCACATAATCAATCTCAACCAAAATACAGTAAATATGACCAATTTCTAAACAAATTTCAACAACAAATCTCATGAACACATTGAATCATACAACTTCAAATTAATGGGAATAAGTTAACCATATTGGGAACTAATCTTGGTTAACTTAGACCAAAAATGAATGAGCAAAGAGACAACAATATCAATCAACAAAATACATGATTCAAACTAAATCAACAAATCAAAAACCAAACACAAAAAAACTCACATTAAATCACTGGGGTTACAAACTAACTTCAAACAAAGATGAACATGAATTAAATATATTTTAAACAACAAGGATTCAAATGATTTAACCAACATTAACCATTTTTGAAAAAATATATAACAACACTTGAAACAAACTGAAGAAATAATTAATTAAACTTCAATTTGAATCTAACGACATTAAAACTAACAATTTGACATGAACAAACTGAAAAATTAACAAAACAATGAACACGAACAAAACAAAAATCAAACATTTACCGATTTTAGATTCGAGAATATCAAAACAAAATACGGACAAAAAGTGAAACTCAAAACCTACTAACCGGATCGAAACAACGAACAACGACTGACCAACGATGAACTCGAACTGTGTATGGACTGTTTCGACAAACCCCGACCAAAGTGAAGCAGCGACGAGCTACTGTGATGGAGAAGTCGAAGAAGAAAGCAGCAATGTTCGACGAGATGGACATGGTTGGACATAGCGGAAGCAACAGAAGGATCTTGGTTTTGGGAGTAGTCGCGACGACACAGGAGGGCATTTGGTTGGGAGCAACTGCTCGACGTCTTGGCTGGATCGTAGCAGAAGCAGCAGGAAGCAGAAGCAGGAGCAGCTTGGCCATGAAGACGATGAAGCCACGAGGGGCTAGCCATGCAGTCATGGCGACGGGTTGATGATGAAGATGCAGCAGCAGCCATGGGTGTCGAGCTCAAGCTCGAGCTTGACGAAGAAGATGAAGCAGCAGCGCGTTTGGATGGTGACACAGAAGAGGCAAAAGCGGTGGAGCTAGGCGGACATGGCTGGAGCTCGTCTGGACGTGGAGGAGATGGCTGCCATGAACGAGCTTCGAGCTCGACATGGAGAAAACGGGCTCCGTGGTGGTATGTCGAAGGTGATGGAGGTGTGAAGTGTGAGCGTGTGTGTGAAGGTGACGTGAGGGGGGGAGGCAGCCATGGTTGCTGCTCACGTTGGGGTCATTTGGGACGAAGGGAGAAGACGAAGAAGGGGGCGGGTAGGTGGTTTTTAGGGTTTGTCCTTGTTTTTTTTTGTTTTTGTCAAATGTAAGATAGGGGGTGTTGGGTATTTGGGTTATGGACCGGGTCGACCCGGTTCAAAATGGACCGGGTCATGGGGAAGGTTGGGTATTTTTTGGGCTTGTGGCTTGAATTTGAAGAAGAGCCCAATTCCGATTTTCTTTATATTCTGCTTTCTTTTCTTCTTTTATTTTTTCTAAAACTAAATTCTAAAAATCCTTAAATTATTATTAAGTTATAAAAGCGCAAATTAACTCCCAATAACAATTAACGCACAATTAAGTAATAATTAAGCATAAAATTGTACATTTGGACATTAAATGCTAAAAATGCAAAAGATGCCTATTTTTGTAATTTTCAATTTTTTGTAACACAAACTTAATTACTAACAATTATAGAATTAAATCCTACATGCAAATGCGACGTATTTTATATTTTTATTAATTTAAACAAATAAACATGCACAGACAAAAATACAAATAATTATACAAAAATACCACAAAAATACAAAAATTGCACACAAAAGGGAAAATTGTTTTATTTTAAATTTTTTGTAAGTAATTCTTTCATAGGGCAAAAATCACGTGCTTACACATATTTAATAAGGTTATTTTCTTAAATATGGGTGTGCATTTATGTAACCCAAATCCCGATCTTGACGGAGTCAAAATGCGTCAACAAATCACGTGTACACTGGTTGTGACGTGGTTCGAGATGCGTTTTCACGACGTTGCAATTCTTGTATAAAATAATAATAAGAATATTGATAAAATCGGTTTAGATGTTCCGGGAGAGAGCTTTTGTAGTGGGGCAATGCTTGGGCTTTCATATCGGCCATGTGGATCGTATGCATTTTTAGAAAATAAAAATCCTCATTTTGTACTGGCACCGCACTTTTGTCTTTCTAAGCCCTCATCCAAATCTCCATCTAGCCCAATCAACGGTCCACGAATTTTCGGGACTGACGACCTTGTGACACCTGCTCTAACGAAAGATCTAGAGAGATGCGGAACTGGCTTGGGAAGAACCCAAACTTTGCCAAATTATTTTTCCGACTCAACACTACAAAAGAGCCATCCGGCGATTGTCAAATGGATTCTTCCTCAGTGGAGGAGTGTTGTACAAAAGAACCCCGGATTTGGGATTGCTGAGATGTATAGACGCCAGTCAAGCCACGACAGTTATGACAGAGGTACATGCTGGAGTCTGTGGGCCCCATATGAGCGGATATGTATTAGCAAAGAAGATCCTTCGAGCAGGGTATTATTGGCTCACCATGGAGCATGATTGTATCAATTTCGTGCGAAAATGCCATCAGTGTCAGATACACGGAGATTTGATTCATTCTCCACCAATAGAATTGCATACAATATCGGCGCCATGGCCATTTGTTGCGTGGGGCATGGATGTCATTGGACCCATTGAGCCGGCAGTTTCAAACGGTCACAGGTTCATTCTGGTAACCATCGATTATTTCACCAAATGGGTGGAGGCCAAGACTTTCAAGTCAGTGACCAAAAAGGCGGTGGTGGATTTTGTTCATTCCCATATCATCTGCAGATTTGGGATCTCGAAAATGATCATCACGGACAACGGTACTAATCTTAACAGCAATTTAATGAAAGAAGTATGTCAACAGTTCAAGATTACACATCATAATTCCACCCCGTATCGTCCCAAGGCGAATGGTGCAGTTGAGGCAGCCAACAAAAACATAAAAAAGATTTTGAGGAAGATGGTAGAAGGGTCCAGACAGTGGCATGAAAAGTTACCGTTTGCATTGTTGGGTTATCGCACTACTGTTCGTACATTAGTAGGTGCAACTCCTTATTCGTTGGTATACGGAACTGAAGCAGTGATACCAGCAGAAGTTGAGATTCCATCCCTTCGGATTGTCGATGAGGCCGGGATTGATGATGATGAATGGGTCAAAGCCCGACTGGAGCAGTTGAGTTTAATTGATGAAAAACGATTGGCAGCAGTATGCCATGGCCAGTTATATCAGAAGAGAATGGAAAGAGCATACAATAAGAAGGTGCGCCCTAGGAAATTTGAAGAAGGGCAGCAAGTATTGAAACGGATCCTCCCACATCAGATCGAGGCAAAAGGCAAGTTCGCCCCGAATTGGCAAGGGCCGTATATTGTGACCAGAGTATTATCCAACGACGCTTTATGTCTGACAGATGTCGAAGGAAGATGCGTCGACATGGCTATTAATTCTGATGCAGTCAAAAGATATTATGTGTAATTTCTTTTATAGTTTATTTGTTTGTTTGTAATTAGCGCTTATCGGATAATGAAATGACGGAGGCAATTCTTTCTTCTATCCAAACATTTTTAACCTTTGCTTTACCCCTTTGAGCCTTACTTATCCTTTTATACCCCTCTCTTGGAGTCATTAATGAAAAATAAAAAAAATAAAAAAAAAGAAAAGAAGGAAAATAATAACAAAAACAAGAAAAAAGGTGAAGGTCGCAAGAAAAACAAAGGAGTCAAGTGAACTACGTTCGACCCGATTCCTCAAAGAGGATACGTAGGCGCCTCACGGCTCGGTCATAATGTAACAAAAATCGAAAAAATTCCCCAAGCAAGAAAACTGGGGCAGAAGTTATGTTTTTAAATTTTGAAAAAAAAAAGTTTGATTCCAAGAGTTGTAATATTTTACCCATCAAAGTTATTTTGAATTTTATATCCTTTTCTTCTAAAACCCATATTGATATCCAAAAAAGACCTCCCGATCAGTATCCGAGGGGTACCAAGACAGGCAAATGAAAGCCGAGAATAACACGCTGGTCCCCGACTAAATAAGGATCATGAGCTGAAAGAATTGATAGCCATAAGAATTCCCAGCAGAGAGGATCTTACCGGCAACACTCCAATCCCCAGCTGAGAGAAGCAAAATGAGAGAGTCTTATCGGTGAAAACCTTCACAGGCACCATAAGGCGACGTAAGCTGAGAGAAGCAAAATAAGAGAGTCCTATCGGTGAAAACCATTCGCGGACTGTTAAACAGAGTCATTCTTTCCTCGATTCGGGATTCAACCGATGACTTGGGACACCATAAATCTCCCAAGTGGTGACTCTGAAATAAATAAACAAATCCCGTTTCGATTGTCCTTTAATTGGAAAAAACTCCATTTTTGTACTCTCGCGGGGCGGAAAAAGGAGGTGTGACAATACGTCTCACATTTGTATCTAATATGCATAAAGTGATAACAAGAGCATCATAGTGAGGAAAAACCAAACTGTGTGTATCTGACTTATCAAAGATGATACTTTCTTCGAGTTCATCGTACAGTTCATGAGTGATCGACCGTTTGAGTTTTTGTGTGGTGTGAATTTTATGTTGTTGATCGATGCGTCATCGCCCCCTCCGATGATCATTTGAATGGTTCGAGTTGGAGAAGGCGGTTTTGGTAAGCCCTGGTGCTGTTCACATCCTCGAGCGAAGTTAGCCCTTCCTCAGTCGCTCAACAGCTCTTTCAAGTGCCCTTGGTGAAGCATGTTGACAACCTCTTGTCTTAGAGCGATGTAGTCCTCGATTTTATGACCTCGTTCCTGGTAGAATTCCCATAGGGAGTTTGACTTCCTGGTGTTCGGGTCGGACCTCATCTTCTGTGGCCACTTCACTTTTGGGCCGAGCTTCTCCAATGCGTAGACTATTTCTGAGGGTGAAACACAAATATTGTGAGCAGATAGTAAGGGAGACATACCTTTCTCGCTTCAGTGAGTCCCTGTTCTTGTCCTGGATGGGCCTTCGTCGTGGCAGGAAGACGGCATGATGACGCCTCTGACATATGGTTGATGTCTTTCTCAGTTGTATCGTGGACCTTCTTGATCCCTTCTATTGTCGTTTCTCATGTCTTTTATGGACTCGGCTTGTACTGAGGTTAACCGTTAGGTCAGTCCATTTAGGTCGTCTTCGTCAGCTCGGACCTCGGCACAATAGGCGTTGTGTATTTCATCCCAAGTGGTCGGGGGATGCTTCGTGAGCCGACTCAGAAATTTTCTGGTCGCCTTTGAGCCGCTTTTGTTCAACCTATTTTGGAAAGCTGCCATAACTATTTCTTCCGATACATTCGGTAAGGTCATCCTTACACGATTGAATCGAGTGAGGAAGTCCCTTAGTCCTTCTCCAGGTGATTGTTTTACGGCAAATATATCATTCACTCTTGCCTCTGCCTTCTTAACTCTGGCATGGGCCGTTACGAGTTTGTCGACCATCTCTTCGAATGTTTCAATGGAGTGCGCAGGCAGTTGTGAATACCAAGTTAATGTGCCCCCGGTGAGGGTTTCGCTAAAATCATTCAATAAGATGGAGGATACTTGCTGTTTGGCGAGGTTGTTGCCTTTTACTGCGGTGACATAATGAGTCACATGATCCTCAGGGTTTGTCGTACCCTCGTATATTTTCAGGTACGACGACATTTTAAAGGTTTTAGGTATGGAATATGGTGCGGTGTCGTCACTGTACGGTTGCTCGACAGACCGACAAACATCTCTTTTTGGTAAGAGTTTTGGGGCGCCCGGTATTTTGTCTACCTTTTCTTGATGCTCTTTCATTTGGTCTCAGATCATCTTGTTTTCGTTTTCCATCTCTTCCATCTTCCTTAAAATGACTGTGAGGGTATCGTCACCTGCATTATTAACATTGTGAATGATACCTACTGCGGGAGGAGGAGGGCTATGTTGCTCGACTGCTATTGGTGCAACGCAAGTTCTTGAGATCTCTTTGATCGCCTTTTGGGTGGGTTTGTCGAGGATGCTTGTCAATGTGTTTGTCAGCCAAGCTTCGAGCAGCTTCTTTACCCTGATGGTGCCTCTTCCGTTGTGGACGTAGAAGCTCCTTTACCGTGGGATGTTGTGATGCTACCATGAGGAAGGGGTGAGCCACTTCGCTTGGGAGAGGTATTTGGTGTTATATCCTCACCCTCTATTTCAGAGATCTCGTTGATGGTGTTTAAGAGGTTGGCGGTGAGATCGGCTACCGCCTTAATCTTTTCTTCTCCGTTACCTGCCATGTTAGATCTGTGTACACAAGAGAGTAAAAGGTTTTACATTTTTTTTTGCTGGTTATCGATCTAGAAGAAACTAAAATTTTATCTAGGAAATCCCCACAGACGACACCAAATTATTTGATAAAAAAATATGAGCCTTTAGTTAAACTAATTAATTTATTTATAAGGGGTTAATCCTAGTTAAAGATAATAACTTCAGATCTAAAATCGGCCTACGTGGGTGATGTAGAATAGTGTCAGAACATATTTAATGTAACATGTATTTAATGTTTCAAGGTCGATAATGGGATGAGAATTAAAAGCATTAAATAACAATAAACGACACTAAATGTAAATAAGGAGAATGATTCACCCAATATTGAATGAGGTGGATGATTCTTCTTTCTGACAGTGATGAGTGACAAACAACTATGAGAATATTTGAGACTTTCTCGGATCTGATGGAAAGAGTATAGAATAATTAACAAATCAAATCTCTTTAAAAATGTGGTGTTTGTATTTATCTAGAAAGTCTGCTTTCAAGAGAGTTCTTATCAGAAAATATTACATGCCTTTCACCTTATCTCTCTTTCTATTTATATGAGACATACCCCTCATCAACCTTAAAAGTACAAGTACAGAGAATATTCAATGGAATATTCTCCTAAAGACCCTATTACAAAACTAGCCGTTACTGTTGCTCTTGACATTTGACCTCGGCCATGATCGACTGCTCGGCGATGAGTTCCATTAGTCATTAATCGACCTCGGCCAAATTACTTCTAATAATACCTCTTCGTGCCGAATATATTTAGCCAGATTTTGACACATACACTCTTCTCGTCAAAGAAAAGTTTATTTGAGTCGAACGATTGATCATGAAAGGTTAAGATGTGGGTTGTATTTTTTTCTGCTCTCAGGGAAAAGTTAAAAGAGAGTGATTTTATTATTTGTAAGAAATTAGAATGCAAATTACTGGTAAAAATAACACGGTATAGCCAGTTTTCGGATCGATCATTCAAAAATAGCCAGCGCTTACCTAGTCAATGAAAAATAGCCACTATTTTGCTGCAACAGAGACCGGTCCAGCATAATATACTGCATTTCGATGCACCTGTGTATGAACTCGAGCATATTATGCTGGACCGATATACTTTACTGGCTCCAGTATAATATATTGGAGACTGGAGCACCGATGCTCCAAACACCAGTATATTATGCTGGACCGGTATACTTGCTGGAACTCCAGTATATTATGCTGGAGTTTTAGTGTACTTATGCTGGAACTCCATCATATTTATCCTGGAACTCTAGTATAATATGCTGGAGTTTAAGTATACTTATGCTGGAATTCCCGCATAATATACTAGTATATTTTTCGGGTTTTGAACAGTGTTTTCGCTCAGATTTATCTTTACATGAAAAGTGGCTAAATTTCAATTACTTTTGAAATTGAGCTATTTTTGAACGACCAGTTATAAAACTGGCTATTTTTGAATTTCTCCCAATTACTGGGGGCAGCAAACGGGCGGGTCGGGTTGGATATGAGCGGGTTGAAAAAATGTCTGTAAAAAATCGATAAAGTATTCGACCCAATCCATATTTAATACGGATAAAAATAGGTTAACCGACGAATAATATGGATATTCATATTATCCATGACTTCTTGAATATGATCACTTTTGGGAGAATTATTAGTCTTCCAAACTTTCATTTATTTGAGTCTTTACAAATGTAAAAGTTAAACCCATTAGTTATCTATTGGTTATCCATTTTCTAAGTACATAATATAGTTTTATCCATATTTGATCCATTTTTAAAAAATTCATCCATTATGAGATAACTGTTTTTTTTAACCATATTTCAACCACTATAAATTACTAATATGAACAGAATAAGGTGCAAATTATAAAAAAGAACATATACATCATAGGTGTAAAACCCGAAAAGCTCACACAGAACCCATCTGCGGTGAAAACGCAGCAGCGGCAGTTCACTAGTAAGCCACCACCCAGCGCCGTTTTCCTTTGCCCCTTATTATTTTTTTTTCTTGGCCTTTTTATCCAAGTCTTTTCTTCTCTATTTTTTATAAACCCGCCTACCCTTTGCAACCCTCTTTTAACTCTCATCATCTATGGCTTCCTCACCCGAAGAAAATCGCCGACGGCCGATCGACGACGACGACGACGAGACCGAACCCGACGAAGACGTCGATTACGAAGAAATCGAGGAAGAAGACGAAGATGAAGAAGAAGAAGAACAGCCAAAGCCAGTTACCGAAGAATCTCGAATGCGTTCCGATAGGGTTAAAATGGAGAGTTTATTCCGGCGGCTATCTTCAGAGCGAGTGCCTTTACGAGTCCACGATGTGATTATTAAAGGCAATACTAAGACTAAGGAATCACTCATCGAAGTTGAGGTAGAAGCCCTAAAAAATGCCACTACTGTTCAGGAGTTGCTTAAGGCGGCTAGTATTGCTAATGCGAGACTTCAACAGCTTGATATCTTCGATTCCGTTAATATTACTCTTGATTCCGGCCCACCGGAGCTGCCTGGGACTACTAATGTGGTTGTTGAGGTTGTGGAAAGTGAAAATCCACTTACTGGAAGTGTTGGAGTTTTTTCCAAGCCTGAGGTATTTTATCAATTAACTCTGTTTATCTGAGTTTGATGTGTTATGTTTGATTATACGTTTAAATTAACTCAAACTATGAACGATTGATTGATGTGTGAATGAGGAACATGTGACACTTTACAATTAAAACATTTAATTGGCTGCACTACTATGAATGACTCAGAAAAATGTGAAAAATGTGCTCCTGTTCATGTTCAATATTTGTCCCTTATTCAACCACTATACTCTAATAACTTAGATATGTCAGTTCCTAGTTTCATCTGTTTTAAGCTTGGAATGACAGCCAGTTGAACAGCCTAGGAAAGTGACGGCTTTATTCGTGGACTTGGACATCTTTGTGTATCTACAGTGTAACCTGTAGGTTCACTGGATCCAGTAGTTTTTGCAGGCCCTGTGTATGTATTAAGAAATTCACTAAATATCTATAAATATTTGACTATAAACCTTGTTATTTTCGTATAGTAACTTGAGGTCGTTGTAGGAACCCTTAAACTTCAAATCCTAGGTCCTCATCTTTCTATATTAAAATCTATTATACAGCATTGTTGGCATGTTCCCAAGTTCCAATCACTTTTTACCATGAGTGTGAACATGATATCCATGTCCCCCTTTGATATTATACATGGCAAAATTTTCTCCTCGTAGTATGGACTTGTCCTCCACGCAATAATTGATTTGTTGGATCAGACAATTTCCATTTCCTCCTTTTCCTCTAATTTCGGCCATCTGGTGTTCTTTCTTGTTGTCGTGGCAGCTTTACTTGAATTGTCCTATTTCTTATAGTCAGCTAAGTTTTGTCTGTCATGGATGTATGAAGATTTGCAAAATTATTCTCATGATTTATGTCTCAATTCTATCTTGATCGCCCTATCTTTGATCAAAACTTAGCTGGATTTTTATTACAGTTAACTAGGTTCAGATCGTTACCCCTTTTCCTTTGAATAAAATGACTTGTATATTTCTTTCTCCATTTTATATGTTCCTAAGTTTTGGTACATGTCATCCAAGGCATTTCCCAGCTTCGCCTGTCACCTCCTTAGCTTCTTTCTTTGCCCATCTTATACTCTTCAAGCTCCTAATCTGCTGTTGGTAACTTCATATTCTCTCATTTTGCTTTAATAGCTCTTTGCACCTCCTTACTCCTTTATCATGATTCTTATGGTTGAAGTCCTAGGCGTTTAGATATACCCAGAACTCCATTTGCTACTTTTTCTAATGCAACCTATCATTTCTTTCCGAAGGATGTCTGTATTGGCTTCTAAATATCATCCTCCTTCCTTCATTAGGTTGTCACTTCTGGTTTATGCATTTTAGCTTCTCTCACCAAATTTTTGGCTCCTCGTAGCTCTTCTAACTCTTTAGCTTCACATCCAGCCTCTAGGACCATCAGGTGGCTATGGCTTCTTTGGTATGATTTTGCAATTATTATACGTCTTATTGCTTGTTTCTCGTGTGTTCTTTATATGGATATCCAAGGGCAGAGGTCCATTCCCTTGACTCGTACTGATGAGAATTTGAGTCCATGAGAAATTGAACAAAAGGCCGTGGAATTAGCCTATTTCTTGCGTGTACTTTCAAATATTATCAACTGTGATTCCTTCTTTTAAAATAAGTATTGGTTAAAACTGGATCATAAGTTAGATGAGCCTCTAGACAGCCTTCCACTTATGCATTTTCGGATGCCACAACTATTTCTCCATGTGTTTGGTCGAAAGCGTTGCTCTATCTAGTTATATGTCCCCGCAGATCTCTCTCAAGAACTAATAAAGTTCTGTTGGTCATTACCTGTCAAAAAAGTAAATATAAATTTTGTTGGTCCTTTGAATTCTGTGAATGAAGGTATAGTATCTTCCGAATTTAGTTTAATTTCATCATCCAATGGTATTTGTAGACCATAGATATTAATGATACTGTTCCCTTAATAGTCTTAACGGGATTGTGAAAAAAGAAAAAAGAAAAAGAAGAAGAGAACTTGTCTTGGATTGGTTCTTGAAGCTTTTGTCTTCCATTTTCCTCTCTTTTTTGTACTCTTCTCATCCCCTTTAACGCCCTAAATACCGAGATTCATAAGCATCACAGAATTTGATAAATATTCCACACTACTAACCTAAACATACGATGAATCTAGAGCATTCTAGCTTATAACTATTTTAAATCCCTTGATCAAGTCAAAATAATGAGCAGCTTTAGTTTGTATGTTAAAGCAGGAAAGTCTGTCTCAGAAAAGAAACGTATGAAAGCAGGAAAGTAAACTATGTCGGGAAAAGTTATTGATTAAAGGAGCAATTATTTTTTGATAAGAATGATAAAAGGAACAACATATGCATATTATTGTTGAAATAGTCTCTCCGAAATAGTTTGCAATCACCAAAAAGAAAAGCGGTGTTACTTCATCAAAAATAAGAAAAGTGGTGCTGGAATTCTTTCTTTCAGAAATTTGGCGGTAACTGCACAATGAAAGAATGTGCTTCTTATCCCACATATGAAAGGGTCTATTTCTCAATTTTCAGAGAGAAGTATCTGTTATAAATCTCTAGGGCTTCATTAACATTGCTAGAATGAGGTTAAAGAGTAATTGGAAAAGTTGTTGAAACTCAGAGTAGGAATCAACATTTAGAGGAGGGACTCATTGCAAATATTATAATTTCGTGAAGTAAAATAAGGGAAGACCTTTTAGAACTTTGACTGGAAATTCAAATTGAGACAAGGGCCTCAATAGCAAACCCTGATACTATGAAGGATAAAAAGAGAATAAGAGTTTCTCGGGATAGTTGCCAAAGACCTAATATTTAAAGAAGAGAGTCAATAACCAAAGTTTGATACTATAGAGAAAGATGAGAGAAAAGACTCAAGCTGTTATGTTTTTTCCACTTCAGTTTGCATGTGTAACTAAAATCTGTTCTGTGATCTTGCTATTGGTGACAATATATTGGGTTCTCTCACATGGTGTGTGAACATGCTTTGGAATTATAGAAGCAGCATGCTTTCATCAGTTGCTGTTTTTTCTCTTGGATTTTGATTAAAACTTCAATTTGCTTCTGTAGGCTAGAGCTTGGTCGCTTGAAGGTTCATTGAAGCTGAAAAACTTGTTAGGTTATGGGGATATATGGGATGGGTCTTTGGCTTATGGCTGGGACCTCACTTCAGAGGTTAGTGCTGGTGTGTCTCTACCCAGATTCAAAAGATTGATCACCCCTGTGACAGCTCGATTATCTCTTCTTTCTCAAGATTGGCTGAAGTTCTCCTCTTACAAAGAACGAGCTTTGGGACTTTCTCTTGGCCTACTGTCATCTAGAAGCCATGATTTGACATACAGTCTCTCTTGGCGAGCCTTGACTGACCCATCACAAATGTCATCGAGAGCAGTGAGGAGACAGCTTGGACATAGTTTAATTTCAGCTCTAAAGTATACATTTAAAATTGATGGGAGAAACTCTCCTCTGAGACCAACCCGAGGATTTGCCTTTCTTTCATCTTCTCAAATTGGTGGCCTCCTACCAGATCACCGGGGGTTACGCTTTCTCCGTCAGGTTCGTACAGTTCATTGTCTGTTATTTTTTTTCTCAAATAGATTTTCCGTCTGTGTGACTGAAACCTCTTTAAGTTTTTCTTAAATAATGTCTGTTACTAGTGTGATATCTAGGTTTGTTTTGATGTTGAACAGTTAGATTTAACTGCAGTTTTCCTTCTACCCATTCTGTTTTGTTGTTTCAGTTGTAATCTATATCTCACTGTCATTTAGATCGACTGCTAGTGGCAGTAGAATAGTTTTGTAACTCGTTATCGCCATCTTGCCTGGTATCTATCAATCATATATTTCCCACCATTATGACAGTCTGATTCTGAACCTATATATGCTTCTGAACTATCAGATCCACAGTATAACAAAACTTATGGATTTCTGAACAGGAGTTGGACTTCCGCTATGCTTTACCTCTGGGATTTTATAATGCCGCTCTCAACATTGGAATTTCTGCTGGTGTAACTGTCCCATGGGGAAGTGGGTTCTTAAGTCTGCCTACCTTTTTACCTGAGAAATTTTTTCTGGGTGGTAATTCTTCTCCAGTTTGTGCACTTGGGGGGCCATCATCTTTATTGGGCTTCAAGACCAGGGGATTGGGACCTGCTGAACCTAGAAGGCAAGTTGTAGAGAATTCCAGTGATGAGAGCTATGATGCAGCTTCTGCAATGGATTTTGTGGGAGGAGATCTCGCTGTTACTGCTTTTGCAGACCTTTCTTTTGATCTACCATTGCGGGTATTGAGAGAAGCTGGGATTCATGGCCATGCTTTTGCTTGTACCGGAAGCCTGAACAAATTAACAGAAAATGCCTATAAAGATTTGTCTTTACAGAAATTCCAAGAATCATTCCGAGCTTCAGCTGGATTTGGTGTCATTGTACCGACCAAGCTCTTCCGAATGGAGGTAAGTAATCCATGTTAAGATCTGCTTGTGGATTTTCCTCCTCCGCTGTAAAAATTTGTTCCCTTGTCCATTATGCACATACAAGCTACGTGTCTTTTTAACTGTTGCACCGATATTCACTGGAGTTTCCACTTCTGGGGGTAAAGAACAAAAGTGAGACTCAATTCTGACCACCTGATGAATAATATGGTGTCTTTGGACTGGTCATCCTGTTAAAAGACGGGTGGAGAGGAGGGGCAGAGAGCGAGGTTCTGGAGGAGTGAGGGGGTTTAGGAGAGGAATGTTGTCAAGAGAATTTTCTTGAAATTGCTCAGTGATGCACCTCAACCGTTGAAGCAAATAATCTGTTGGGAAGAGATTGAATTAATAGTTTGGTTAGGCTAGTCTTTCTGCCATGTGGAGCCTATGATGGCTTGCTATGTTGACTTAGGAAATAAGAATAGAAATTACATTGAAAGAAAATGTTTCTTTTTTTAAGTTCGAACCATGCTGTAGACAAAAGCATGGTACTTAAGTGGAGAAGGGTAGAGGGCTGGGCTCCCGTGCGCCATAGGCCCTCGGGGATCTTTCGCTTATTGAAAAAACACATAGAAATGTTCCTTTTTTCCTCAGGGGGTTTGGGAAAAGGGGAGTTGGGGGTGGGTTTTGGGGGGGGGGGGGCTTGCTTGCTCAGTTTCTTTGCATTAGCTACTGAAGTGTATGCTGCTTTGGGATTTATTGCTAAGTGTTGTTAAAAACTAGCTTGAGGCGCACTTAAAACCTGAAACTAGTTGTAGCGCAAGCTGGATGTTTCACCTCACTTCGATGGCGCCTTAGTGCATATACTAAGGTGTGTCTCGTCACTCACAGGCCTGCACCCAGGAGGGCGACATGACATGATATTCATAGATCGTAAATTGAAAGAATGAATGTGTGAGCTTTTAGGAAAGAGAAATTTAGGATTTAGTGTAAGAAAACTATTTTGTAAATTTGAAAAGAAACAAATAGGGTACTTTTGCATCCGAAATTTATACATGGTTTTCAAAATTGGCCTTTCATCACTTCATACATTTCACTTAATTGTATAGTGTTTCAATTCCATTATCCATATAAATGCTTTTTGGTTTTATAGTATTTTGCTTGCATTGACAAGGGAGAGGTATATCCTATTGGGGTGTATCCTATTGGTAAGGATTCTCCACTCCTAACCTTTGGTTGGAGGTTGAGTCCCCAATGGGAGCAAAGTGAGAACAAGCAAGTGGTGCACTTCTGTGTTGGGTGGGTGGTTTTACCAAGCAAAAAAAAGTTTTATCTTTTTTCTTGTATCACATATATATGATTTTTATTTGCTCTTCAATTGGGCCTGTCTCCACTAAAGCTCCTTCAGAAATGCTATGTGCTTTGAGCAATAAGCCCAACAAATTTTGGCAGTTGTCTATGTTTCTTGCCTTTGGCAACACCTATGGCTCGATAATTATCTTAATCTGAATTTGGTATCAGATGTTCAGACGCATAAATGTAGTTGATAAGAGTCGAAATTACAGGATGATATTGGACATAAATTCTTTGAACTATTCTGTCTCAAGTGCTTGACTTTCTGATTATATCACCAGGTTAATTACTGCTACATACTGAAGCAGCAAGAGCATGACCGAGGGAAGACTGGTGTGCAGTTCAGCTTCTCTTCATCTTTCTAGATGCTCAACGTTGCATGTTATGTTGTGAATTGATAACGGCATAATTTTCTTCCAGTAAAATTGACATAGTTTTATCCCGCATTTCTCTGTTTTGTCTGAGATGCGAATTTAGTCGGCCCCAGGAAGTGCACTTCAGTTTCAAACTATGGACATTTTTCAACCCACTGTTACAAGCAAATAATTGGTGGTGAGTATTAGTATACATGGTTTCCCTCCGACTGGAATTTTATGGACGATGAATACTGTGATTTTCTAGCGGGTGAAAAGATCCTCTGCCCCACATTCCCTTTTTACTTCTTCTCATAATTCAGCTTTCGAATTGATGATTTCGATGTGCTATACCTTGTATGAAGAACTCACTCCATTACAGTTCTTTAACGGGCAACCTGTGATTTGTTTGCAGGATTCCTAAGAGATCTGCTCCTGCATGTCTTCAATTGTCCAAAAGTAACTTTTAGAAATGATGATTTATCTACTCCCCCTCCCCCTCCCCAACCCCCGGGAATTTAATTAGTAGTACTTAGTTATGATCGTATTGGCAAGACATCCTGCATGAGAAACCAAATAAACGAAGACATTCATTTATAAAAAAAATGTAGGGTTATGACTTTTCCAAGTTTATGTTGGTTTTAATGTTTGGGCAAAGATTGCTTTTGGCCTGTGGCTGAAATTATTTACACTTGGTAGCCACAAAAATGTATGAAATTACATATACAAAAAATATGAGTACAGTCAGACCTCTCTGGACCTTTCTATAACAGCATATCTATATAACAATATTTTTCACTATAAAAGCCGAACTTTTTTGGAACCAATTTTTATGTTATGTTATAATATATGCTCTATAACTTGTATATTTTTTCAGTGGTTATTTTGAGAGCCGCTATACAATGTCATTTTGCCTTAATATTTTCCGTTTATTAAGGTATTTAGATAAACAATCAAGCTATTACAAGCCAATTAAAAGGAGAATAATAAATTCATTACATGAAATAAATGGATAACACGACCTCTGTGCCGTGACCTAAGCCTGACACTGTAAATCGAAGAACAACATTAGGCATCACACACACAAGTTGTATTCTTTACCAAATGGAAGTACCTGAAAACTTAGGTATTTATAAATATTAGACCCAGTTTTTGCCATTTTCTTTAGAAACCTGTGGCTAGCTAGTTAGTTTCCCCTTTTTTTAAATTAAAATTAAAAAAAAAAACAATAAGAACATAATATGTAGTGTACAAATAAATATCTATGGTAACTTTACCCAAATACTTAACCGCCGTTTCATCCTATCCATTTCATAATGCAATCTCAGCCATTGTGCTGAGAAAGTGGGTAGGGCCGATATAGGTTGTATAAATCCAGGTCCATGACTTAATCTTTCATTAAGTCTAATGAAATAACCTAAATTTGTAGACAAGAGAGAATGTCCTATGGTTAGCTATTGCTTTTGACACACGTTAGTGGTTGCGGAAACAAATGCATGTCTAGTAGCATAAATTGACAAGAACATGTCATATAGAGAAACTACTCAATAGGGTCATGATTTACATTAATGGAAAATGGTATGACGATCATATAAACAGAGAAAGATCCAAGATTTGAATTTTATGAGTTTCTACAACGATTTTGATCTATATACACAATAATTATTGGGTTCACAGTTAAATATTTATAGATATTTAATGAATTTCTTAATATAAAGACCAGTCGCCAACGAGGTAAGTACAACAATTGACTACACTACACATATGAATTACATTCCAGGACGTCCTTATAGTTTGAAATTAAATTACTCTAGTTATAAATAATCTTTGAGATATAAAGAAATAGAATACCAGAAGTTCTGATGCATGTGATTTAAGTGAGGAAATTATAGAGGTACATTATATTAAAAAGTACATCGTTTACTATTCTACTTAGAAAATTATTGTGTTTGCAATAATATTATTATCGAGTATAAATGACAGTGTTTTATGTGTTTTCGTAGAGAAAATCTCTTTCGACGTTGATTAGTAAACTCATGCCAAACTTCCCATTTAACCAATAAATTAAAGAAGCTTGAAAAGTTCAGCTTCAATGATAGGGAGTACAAGAGATTAGTAATACTCGTCCTATGCAACAAGAGATATGCTCTTGACGACTTAATTTGACTAATTCTCTCAATTTAAACTCATTGCTTTCACGATAAGAAATATCGGCACTTAAAATAATAAGATAAAGAATAAGGCGAATAATCTCACAAGGTTACCACCAATAGAGGTAATGGGATGGATAAGATTTCATCGCCATTAATTAATGGTCGGTGGTTCGAGCCGTGGGAGTAGATAATTTTTTGATAGGGAGTGCTTGCCCTATATAGCGAATATAGATTAGTCAGGTCATTCGGCTCCGGATACCAACTACAATCAGACCGTTCTCTAACAACATCCTTATATAATAACACTTTACTCTAAAAACCAAGTTTTTTCGGAACCAAATTTCATGTTCTATTATAATATATATTTCTCTATAGTAATAATTCGTTATAACATCTAAAAATATCCGGAACAAATGAGGCTGTTATAGAGAGGTTTAACTGTAGTTGAACCATAAAACGAAACAAATTTCAGTAGGTTGACAAATCAAATCTAAGAAAGTGGTCCTAATTCTCTCAATCTAATCTCATTTCTTTCACGATAAGAAATATTAGCACTTGAAATAAAGAAGTTAAGACTAAGAATAAGGCAAATAATCTCACAAGTTTAGGTTACCATGCACCAACGGATGTAGCGGGATGCATAAGATTTTTTGGCCATTAATTAAAGGTCCCGGGTTCAAGCCTGGAGAGTAGAGAAATTTTTAGTTGCGAGCGCTTTCCCTTAACATGCCCTATACAGCGAATCCGGTTACTAAGTTCTAGATACCAAATGGTTGAACCAAGAAAACAATAAAGATTCACTAGTTTGACAAATCAAATCTTAGAAAGTCCATAGTACTTAAGATGTGGTCCAATGCATAAACACACAAACTTGTACGAGTAATAATACTTTACGCTGGTGGCTTTAATATCTTGCTTATGTAGATTTTGAATCTACATAACCACTAAACTACACTTTTGGATTGTGTTAAGAGTATTCAAAATTTAATATATAGAGATAAAAAAAATAGATTTTGCCTTATATATTCAGTGTAATTTTTCGGCGAAGGGTGTTCGGGTGAACACCCTTGCGCCCCCCTAAATCCGCCCCTGGCTGAAGCCTGAACAAGAAATATTTTCAGTATAAGAAAATTCAAATGTTTATTTGTCTTGTTCTAAGTCCAATTTAATTGAATAATACCAATTCTCTAGCGTGTTTAATTTTCGCTTCACGATATTCAGTCCTCATTGCTACATATTTCCCAGAATTTTCTTTAACTTTTCATAGAAACGTACATTCTCCATTTGATAAGTCAATCATTGACCCTTAAGTCACCAAGTCTATGTAGAGCGAGGCCTATAAATATGTTTCCTTATACATTGCAAAAGATATCATAAACTACTTCAATAATATTCTCATTACATACACTTCATAAGTTCAACAGTATTGTCCAAGCCTTCTAGATCAGTTTTATTACCCTCTTTTGATTAGAATATCAGTTTAAAAGATTAAATTATCATAAATGGAGAGAAAAACATCTCAAATCCAACCTCCAACTTACGGTGATTTAATCACTGTTCTTAGCATTGATGGAGGTGGCATTCGAGGAATTATTCCAGCTACCATTCTCAGTTTTCTTGAAGCTCAACTTCAGGTCAATTTTCTTTTACATACATATGTATGATATAATGATCAATCCATTTCCTCTTTTTAATTTTTGCATGCATGGGAAATAAAATTTATAGCATGAAATTTGCAGGAGTTAGACGGCAATGATGCGAGACTTGCAGATTATTTTGACGTGATTGCTGGAACGAGCACTGGTGGTCTTGTGACGGCCATGTTAACTGCTCCTGACGAAAATGATCGTCCACTTTATGCAGCCAAAGATATTACCCCATTCTACTTAGAGCATTGTCCAAAGATCTTTCCACAAAAGAAATGGTATATATACAATTACTATATAAATTTCTCTCTGGTACTGTACGTTTCCATTCTTTTTGTGCTAACGATAACTAACCGAATTTTACAATTTTGATGAATTAACAAATATGTAGCGGTTTGTTTGCTCCAATTGGGAACATGGTGCAAGCTATAATAGGACCAAAATACGATGGAAAATACCTGCATGAAGTCGTCAAGGAGAAGCTGAAAGATACTCGTCTTAGCAATACGATTACTAACGTTGTCATTCCTACTTTTGATATCAAGAAATTGCAGCCTACCATCTTCTCCACTTATGAGGTACATATCTGTCTAAGTTCGTCTTAATTCATCACTTAATCATATTAACTATTTTGGTTTGATGCAAACGTACGTGAGTACATGTTTACCTTTTATTTAGTTTTTACCAAATATGGGATCTTGATTATTTGGATGCAGACGAAACGATCAGCATGTTATGATGCAAAACTCTCTGATATTTGTATCAGTACATCAGCAGCTCCTACTTATCTTCCTGCTCATTATTTCAAAGTTGAGGATGGCAAAGGCAATGTAAAAGAACATCATCTCATTGATGGTGGTGTTGCTGCAAATAATCCGGTATATATACACACTTTACTACTCTCTCCGTCCTATTTATTGGTGATGTTTAAATATCGAGAGTTAAACGAGTTTGTCTTTGACCACAATCTTTTCATATGCCTTTTGAATATTACTCCATCAATTTTAATTTATGTGAAACTATTTGACTGTGCACAAAGTTTAAGAAAGAAATGAAGAATTTTAAAACTTGTCCTAAACAAGCCATAATATTTGTGTGGTTATATTTCTTTTGAAACTTGTGGTGTTAAATATGCGGGAGTAAATAGCTATAAAAACTTCTCATTGAGGGTAGGATTGGAACTTCAAATTAAATTCTTTCCTTATCTAGAAAAAGATCATTCTTTTTTTGGAACTGACTAAAAAGGAAATCACATAAACTGGAACAGAAGAAGTATAAATTATTAATTATTGTGACTTATATTACTTTTTATATAGTTTCCAAATATATAAATTTTATTTCTAAAAACTTAAAAATTCTATGTTATATATTGGCATGTGTTTTCTGCAGGCTTTGATTGCAGTATCAGAAGTAAGCAAAGAAATATTGAAGGACAACCCAGATTTCTTCCCTATAAAACCAATGGATTACGGGCGTTTCCTTGTAATATCAATAGGGACAGGATCTGCAAAATGGGAACATAAATATAATGCATCAATGGCCGCCAAATGGGGTATTGTGGATTGGTTATTTCACAAAGGTTCCACACCACTAATCGAAGTGTTCACCCAATCAAGTGCTGATTTGGTTGATTACCATAATTCTGTTGTTTTCCAAGCTCTTCGCTGTGATGATAATTACCTTCGAATTCAAGTATGTAGTGTCATTTTTATTCTTAATTATGTTTTTTTTCTCTACTATAGTCTATAGTGGAAGGGGAGCTTTGGAGCAACGGTTAAGTTGTCTCCGTGTGACCTATAGGTCACAGGTTCGAGCAGTGGAATTAGCTACTGATACTTGTATCACACCTCCTTGGAGTGCGACCCTTCTCCGAACCCTGCGTGAACGTGGAATATTTTGTGCACGAGACTACCCTTTATTACAATGGTTGATTAATATTTTCTTGATTATTGAAATTAACAGGAGGATGAACTGAATGGAACAGAAGCCTCAGTTGATATAGCCACAAAGGAAAATTTGGAAAGGCTAGTGGAAATAGGGCAAAATTTACTAAAGAAGCCACTTTCAAGGGTAAATTTGGAGACGGGTTTGGCAGAACCAATTCCTAAAGGAGGAACTAATGAAGAAGCCCTTAAAAGGTATTGAAACATTGATAATACTTTGATAAATTAAGGTAGGAAATATGTCAAAAGTATAAAAACAAAATAACGCTTTTATTGGCCACATGTGCATGGTAAACTTTGTGTATAAAAAACAGGGACAACTAGAAAAGGTGTTAGAAAAGTCCTCTCTTGTCCTTTGTGAATAATATAATTTAATTTGTTCTCTCAGTACGTAATTAAGTTAAACTTAATGTATACAATCACTTGAAGTTATCTTAATTTGAAAATATGAAAACAAGTTAACTTATTAAGTGTTTGTATATTTCTTTTGATGACAGGTTTGCAAGGTTATTGGTGAATGAAAGAAGACTTCGCGAATCAAGATCGCCACTTATCAATAAATAAAGTCTCGAACTAATGCAGTCTATCAAGAAAATCCTATATATATTCTTGAAATCCAAGCAATATGTTAATTATTTTAATTCCAACGAAATTTCCCTTTTTTTTGGGGGATTAGGTATAGAATATTCTGTATAGAATTTATTTATTTATTTATATTTGCGGCAATAATTTAGAAGTGTGCTCACCACCATTCAATTTGACATATGTAAGAAATGCTCTATAGAGTAGTATGTTGTATGTAACATCCCCGTAATTCATACTAATGTAAATGTGTTTTACTCATGATAGTATGTAGGGCTGATCATATAATTGTTATTTTTTTCACCACAGTCATATAACTTGTTTCCTCATACAAAAATTATAATGATCAGAAAACACAGTTTATGATAGTATTTTCTTATTCTATGTTTTTATTTTTTATTTTTAATCTAATAAATAATAACTTTAAAATAGGTGAAATATATATTTTTAGCCGCTATATATATAGTTTTGCCCTACAAGAATACTCTTACAAAATCCATAAAAAATAGTTTTCTAGTTATTTTTGATTTTTGTAGAATTTCTAGGAATTGCTATTTATTTGTTTGCATTTAGTTACATTTTTGTGTATATTTAATATCTTAAAATTATAGAAAAATCATAAAAATCTTCAAATCTTCATTCCATATCATTTTAGGTTTAATTGCATTTTTTGGAATTAATTACTTATTAATTATAGAATTAATACATGAAAATCACAACAAAAGTACATTGGTAACTTTACATGCATTATTAGTTAATTATTAGAAAAATAGGTAAGTAGATTTAATTTTACAAATAAGATTTGAGTTAGGATTTAATTTAGGATTTTAATTAACTTGGCTAGATTTTTAAAATCAAAGTAAGAAAGAAGTAGGCTTATTTGGATCTTTATAATGCATATGGGCCAGTTCATGGTGAGGCCCAAACTCCACCAAAAATCCGCCCCAGTCCATTCCCAAAATCGGTCCAGGTCCCCTTTAGCCAAACGACATCGTTTTGTCAATTCTTATCCTTACCCTTCATCTGCCTTGATCCGACAGTGCAGAACTCACCCACCCAATCCCTTAAAACTGTCTCAAACATCCCCTCAAAACCTAGAGACACTCCCATTCTTCACCTGCCTCACTCCCTCTCATATCTCTATCGAACCCTAGCCACCCAAAAACCCTTTGCCGGTGGTACCACCCCAATCGACCCCAAACTAATACTCGTAATCCTCGTCCTCTCCCCATCCCATATCCCCTTTCAATTTTCTTCAAGAACAACCTAGGTTTCTTTAATTTTCGGATCTGAGAAATCTCAAAACCCTAGTTTCATCCCTCTTTGATTTTCTTCAATGGTTCCTAATCAGTTTGGCTTAAAACTAATATTGATCTATTGCTCTTGTCAAGAGAAACTAATTAATGTAAGTTTTAACTTATTTTCGAAGCCGGTCCATTTGGTTCAACATGTATATCTCTATGCTCCATTTTTTGCTCACGTTTGTTGTTATGGAGTTTTTCGTTGCCTCATGCTTGTTGGTCCATTAGTTCTTTGATTTTTTGTTAGATAATCAAACTTGCATGTGCATTTTTAGGTGTTTAATTTCTTAATTGCTTATTGATGATTGTTAATTTGCCGGTCATTAAGTAAGTTTCTGTGTTATTTATTTTATCATAACCATAATCAATTAAACAAAAGTTTTATTGCTGATTAATCAATTTAGGATAATTTGATTTGGTCGTTTGAAAGAATTGAACATTTGAGCTTGGGCAGTAGTTTTGAAATCCTTTGGATTTAAGCCTAGTTTAGGATGTATGAAATTAGGCAGGGGTAAAAGAAAAGAAAAGAAAAAAAAGGGAGAGTAGTAATTAATAGAAGATAAAATGGATTAATTGGGAAAACATAATATAGAATTTAGGGTAGTTATGTAAGACGCTTCTAGAGAGGGATTAAAATGCAATAGGAGAAAGAAATTAGGTCAAATTTGGGGTAAAATGGGTCATTTCAAAAGTTTATGGGGTTAGAAAACAAGAAAAAAAATATCTGAAAACGCAGAGCTGTACAAAAATCTATTGAAAAGATGCCCTTTTTCTTAGTTTTAGGGACTGCACATTCCTAAGATTATTCCCTCATCATTTTGCACATAACAGATTCTCACTCTCTATATAAGACCTCACATTCCCTCACTTACACACACCTAATTCTCTGCAAAAACCTCACACGTATTTCTTCATTCACATTGATTTTTTCCTAAAAAACAAAAGCTGAAAGTTCAAGTTAAAAACAAACAACAGAAAACAAAAAAAGAGAAAGATTCAAAGTTGCTTTTCTTCTAATTTTTGCTGGTTCAGCTTTACTTTTCTGGAATTTCGAGTGGTATTCAAGCTTTGAAACTTTTTGTTAATTGTAAGCTTTCTGTTGTTTATTGCTGGATGGATCCTCACCTTTCATCTTTATTTTGTCAAATCCATCTATTGATTCGGCATCTAGGTATGTGGAATTTTCTCTGTAATTCTCTATTGAATATGGATATGACGAGTGAACTGTTGATTCCATGAGCATTTCTAAATCTATGTGTTCCTAGTGCTGGTTATTATATTTGCTTACGTTTGTTCTGTTCATGAAATTGTATACTTAAGCTAAAATTTAAGCTGAGATCACCTGCTACTTCAAAGACTTCATTTGCTGATCTATTATTTGGTTCGATCTCTACCTAAGTATGCTTAAATATGTTGCATTGAAATGGAATTTACCCCCTCCCCCCAATTTGGAAATTAGTTTGGTTTGGTCCGGTTCATCAATCATGCTTAAAGAGCACTTGTTAAAGTTCATCAGTCTTCAAGTTTGATCACCAGTTGGCCAAATTTGATGATTGAGAGGTTCCAGGCAGTATTGAAATGCGTCAGTTGATAGTCTTGCCCTTTTGCGAGCAATAAGGAGGAATCTGGAATCAAAACATGGGCATTCTCATATTTTCTTTTAGCTATTACGGTTGTATTTGATAGGAATAGTCACTGTGATGTACTAATTCTATGTCACGACCCCGGTTCACCCTCCATGAACCATCGTGACAGCACCTAGTCTTCTACGACTAGGTAAGCCTAAATTGCGGAAGATAACCAAAGTGCAGAATAAAAACAAATTAAAACAAAATGAAGAGTGTTAAAACAATGTTTAAAAGCGCCACTCGGTATACACAATATTTAACTCTCAAAAACCAATACGTATCTCCAAGACTCGGAAACCCATGAATCACAAGCTAAGGATCACTACACAGTACTCTAACTACAGAATATCTAACAAGGAAAGGAAATGCAGAAGGGCCAATGTTTAAAAGCTAGAATAGAAAGGGAATCCTCGGTCTGCGGACGTGGCAGATATACATCGAAGTCGCTGGAGCAGTCGCTTCGCTTCAAGGGTGATAGGACTGAGTCGCAGTATCTGGATCTACACATGAAAAACATGCGCAGAAGGGGCATGATTACACCATATCAGTACTCAGTAAGTGCCAAGCCTAACCTCGGTCGGGTAGTGACGAGGAAGGTCAGGACCCTACTAAGGTTAAATAAAGTATAAAGTTTGGCAGTGTAGAACAGAACAATATAAATAAATACAACAGTAAAAGTAACACATGATATAAAAAGGGCAACAACAACTATTACAAAGACAAGGCAAAACACGGAAGGAAATGCGACTTAGCACCCAAAATAACAACCGGGGATCTCCCAGGATACCATCCTGTAGTCCCATATATACATATCCAATGGATCTCTCCGGATCCTATCCCGTAGTCCAACTCATAGTACGCGGGGATCTACCGAAATCCCGTTCCGTAGTCCCAAATGTAAATACCCAGTACTGGGGGAATCTACCGGGTGCATTCCCGTAGTTCCATATAACTGTGCAGGGGGATCTACCGGAATCCCACATCCGTAGTCCCAATGTAAATACATAGCAGCAACAGGAAAATATTCAGAAATGACAATTTCATATTAAGGCGAACAAGTAATTATAGCCTAGCATGCTGCACAGAATTCAGATAAGGCAGTTTGAGAAAGTAAAACAATTAAGTCACTTAGACATGCTTTCCTAAGCTAACAACATGCTTAATAGTGCAAGTAATAAAAATAGGAAAGGAAACATACTAGTAATTACTTAATGAAAATCGGATTTCCAATAATTAGCACAAGTATGAACTCGTCACCTCACGTACAAGGCATTTCAATTACCAAATATACCAAATCCTAAGGGGAAGGTCCCTCACACAAGGTTAGACAAGCCACTTACCTTGAACCGACTCAAAATCAACCCGAAACCACGCTCTTACCACGAGTACTCGACTCCAAATGACCCAAATCTATTAAATTCAATTGCATAATGTAAATAACACTTCAAGTAACTGATTCTACAAAGAAATTCTAAGCTAATACGCAAAATTAGGTAAAATGACCAAACTGCCCATGGGGACCACGTCTCGAATCAGGTAAAATTTATATTCAGAATCCTCACACTCTCACGAGTCTAACCATACCAAAATTATCTCAATCCAATGTCAAATCCCCAATCAAAACTTAAATTCTTGGTCTAAGAACTTTCCCCCAATTTTCATACAAATTCCGAAATTAAATGATGAATTCATGTTTAGATTAATGGGTTACAAGCAAAAAGGAGTTAAGAATCATTACCCAATCGATATCACTGAAAATCCCTCAAAACCTCGCTCAAATCCGAGCTCCCAAGCTTTAGTTTTCACAAAAATGGCTAAACCCTCGACTTTGAAATTTTATATCTGCCCAGGTAAATCCTTCTTCGCAAACATGGTCAAAGCCTCGTGTTCGCGAAGCACAAATTGACATTGACCATTTTTCCTTCTTCACGAACGCGTCCCCTTATTCGCGAATGCAAAGGCTCTGTTTCCTAGCCCATCGCGAAAGCGGCTCCCTTCTTGCGAATGCGTAATTCAAAGACCCCAGCCCTTTGCGAATGCGGGACCTCCCTCGCGAACGCGAAGACCAAACCTTCAGCTCCACATCCTAACCCTTCGCGAACGTGAGGGTCCACTTGCGAACGCAAAGAACAACTGGTGTGCAACATACACAACAGTTTTCTACAACTTCAAACATCATGAAATGGTCCGATTGACCACCCGAAACTCACCCGAGGCCCCCCGGACCTCAACCAAACCTGCCAACCAATCCTAAAACATCGTTCAAACTTGTTCCAATCTTCGGAACGCTCAAAACAACATCAAAAAACCTATTTTTCATCGGATTCAAGCCTAATAATTCCAAAAACTCTAAAAATACGTTTTCGATCAAAAAGTCTATTAAACCTCGTCCGAATGACCTGAAATTTTGTACACACGTCACATTAAATACTACGGAGCTACTCCAACTTCCGGAATTCCATTCCGAACCTTGGATCAAAATCTCACTATCGAACCGAAAACTTCAAAAATTCAACTTTCGGCATTTCAAGCCTAAATTAGCTACGGACCTTCAAAACACAATCCGAACATGCCCCTAAGCCCAAAGTCACCCAACGGAGCTAACATAACCATAGGATTTTCATTCCGAGGCCGTCTTCACACTATTCCAACTACGACTAACTTTCCAACACTTAAGCTCTCATTTAGGGACAAAGTGTCCCAAAACTCTCCGAAACTCAAAACCGAACATCCCGGCAAATCAAAATAGCAAAAATAAACTTGGGGAAAGCAGTTAATAGGGGATCAGGGCGTAAATTCTTAAGATGACCGGCCGGGTCGTCACATCCTCCTACACTTAATCATTCGTTCGTCCTCAAACGAGCATAAAGACATACCTGAAGTAGTGAAAAAATGAGGGTAACGGCTGCGTATATCTTGTTCGGTATACCAGGTCGCTTCCTCGACTGGATGGCCCCGCCTCTGAACCTTTACTGATGCAATATTCTTTGACCTCAGCTTTCTAACCTGCCTGTCCAATATTGCCACTGGCTCCTCAACATAGGATAGATCCTTGTCCAACTGGACTAAACTGAAATCCAACACGTGTGACGGATCACCGTGATACCTCCGGAGCATCGAAACATGAAATACTGGATGAACTCCGGCCAAGCTGGGAGGTAAGGCAAGCTCATAAGCAACATCCCCAACACGCCTCAATATCTCAAAAGGGCCAATAAATCTCGGACTCAACTTTCCTTTTTTCCCGAATCTCATAACGCACTTCATAGGCGAAACCCGAAGCAGAACCCGCTCTCCAACCATATAGGAAACATCACGAACCTTCCGGTCCGCGTAACTCTTATTTCTGGACTGGGCTGTACGGAGTCTTTCCTGAATCAACTTAACCTTCTCCAAAGCATCCTGAACCAAGTTTGTGCCCAACAATCTAGCCTCACCCGGCTCAAACCAACCCACCAGGGATCTACACCGTCTCCCATATAAAGCCTCATACGGCGTCATCTGAATGCTAAACTGATAACTGTTGTTGTAAGCAAACTCTGCCAATAGCAAGAACTGATCCCAAGACCTTCCAAACTTAATCACACACGCACAGAGCATATCTTCAAGAATCTGAATAATGAACTCGGACTGTCCGTCCGTCTGAGGGTGAAATGCTGTACTCAACTCCACCTGAGTACCTAACTCATGCCGAACGGCTCTCCAAAACCGTGTTGTGAACTGCTATCTGAAATGATGGAAACCAGAATACCATGCAGACGAACAATCTCCCGGATATAGATATCCGCCAACCGTTATGAGGAATAAGTAGTACACACAGAAATAAAGTGAGAGAACTTGGTCAGCCAATCCACAATCACCCAAATAGCATCAAACTTTCTCAAATTTCGTGGGAGCCCAACTACAAAGTCCATGGTGATCCGCTCCCACTTCCACTCTGGATCTCTATCTGCTGAAGCAACCCACCCTATCTCTGATGCTCATACTTCACCTGCTGACAGTTGAGGCACCGAGCTACAAATTCAACTATATCTTTCTTCATTCGCCTCCACCAGTAGTGCTGCCTCAAATCCTGATACATGTTCGCGACACCCGGATGAATGGAATACCGCAAACTGTGGGCCTCCTCCAGAATCAACTCCCTAAGCCCATCAACATTGGGTACACAAATTCGACCCTGCATCCTTATTACCCCATCATCACCAATAGTCACATCTCTGGCATTACCGTGCTGAACCTTGTCCTTGAGGACAAGCAAATGAGGGTCATCATACTGTCGCTCCCTGATACGATCAAATAAGGAAAACCAAGAAACCATGCAAGCTAGAACCCGACTGGGCTCCGAAAGATCCAATCTCACAAACTGGCTGGCTAAGGCCTGAACATCCATCGCCATAGGCCTCTCCGATGCTGGTAAATAAGCTAAACTCCCCAAACTATCTGCCCGGTGACTCAAAGCATCGGCCACCATATTGGCCTTGCCCAGGTGATACAGAATAGTGATATCATAGTCCTTCAGCCACTTTAACCACCTCATCTGGTGCAAATTTAGATCCTTTTGCTTGAAAAGGTGCTGCAAGCTCCGATGGTCAGTATAAATCTCACAAGGCACACCGCATAAATAATGGCGCCAAATCTTAAGGGAGTGAACAATGGCAGCTAACTCAAGGCCGTGAACAGGGTAATTCTTCTCATATATCTTCAACTGTCTGGACACGTAGGCAATCACCCTACCGTCCTGCATCAATACCGCTTCGAGGCCAACCCTCAAGGCATCACAATAGACCATATAAAACCCCAAACCTGTAGGCAATATCAAAACTGGGCTGTAGTCAAAGCTGTCTTGAGCTTCTGAAAGCTCGCCTCACACTCCTACGTCCACTGGAATGGTTCACCCTTCTGGGTCAACCTGGTCATAGGGGCAGCAATCGATGAAAACCCCTCCACAAAACGATGGTAGTAACCCGCCAAGACAAGGAAACTACAGATCTCTGTAGCTGAGGATGGTCTGGGCCAACTCTGCATGACCTCTATCTTCTTCAGATCCACCTGAATACCCTCACTCGATACCACGTGGCCTAGGAATGCCACTAAATCCAACCAAAACTCACATTTCGAGAACTTAGCATATACCTTCTTCTCTCTCAAAGTCTGAAGCACAGTCCTTAGGTGCTGCTCATGATCTTCCCGACTCCGGGAATACACCAGAATATCATCAATAAAGACAATGATGAACAAGTCAAGATACGGCCGGAACACACTATGCATCAAGTGCATAAAAGCTTCTGGGGCATTGGTCAGCCCAAATGACTTGACAAGGAACTCGTAATGACCATACCGAGTCCTGAAAGTAGTTTTCGGGATATCTGGCTCCTGAATCTTCAACTGATGGTAACCTGAGCGCAAATCAATCTTAGAAAACACCCGTGTGCCTTGAAGCTGGTCAAACAGATCATCAATACGAGCCAAAGGATAACAGTTCTTCACTGTAACCTTGTTTAACTGGCGATAATCAATACACATACACATAGAACCATTCTTTTTCTTTACAAACAAGACAGTAGCACCCCAAGGTGATACACTGGGCCGAATAAAACCCTTATCAAGCAATTCTTGTAACTGATCCTTCAACTCCTTCAACTCAGGAGGAGCCATACGATACGAAGGAATAGAAATGGGCTGAGTGCCCGACAACAGATCAATGCCAAAATCAATATCTCTATCAGGTGGCATGCCCGGAAGATTGGCTGGAAACACATCGGGAAAATCCCGTACTACTGGAACTGAATCAACTGAAGGGGTATCAATATTGGCATCTCTCACATAAGCTAAATACGCGTCACACCCCTTCTCAACCATACACTGAGCTTTAAGAAAAGAAATAACTCTACTGGGAGTGTGATCTAAAACAATCCTAAAATATCGTTCAAACTTGTTCCAAACAAGTTTGAAGCCTAACTTCCAAAACAACATCAAAACACCTATTTTTCATCGGATTCAAGCCTAAGAATTCCAAAAACTCTAAAAATACGGTTTCGATCAAAAAGTCTATCAAACCTCATTCGAATGACCTGAAATTTTGCACACACGTCACATTAAACATTACGGAGATACTCCAACTTCTGGAATTCCATTCCGACCCTCAGATCAAAATCTCACTATCGAACCGAAAACTTCAAAAATTCAACTTTTGGCATTTCAAGCCTAAATTAGCTACGGACCTCCAAAACACAATCTGAACACGCCCCTAAGCCCAAAATCACCCAACGGAGCTAACAGAACCATCAGATTTCTATTCCGATGCTGTCTTCACACTGTTCCGACTACGGCCAACTTTCCAACACTTAAGCTCTCATTTAGGGACTAAGTGTCCCAAAACTCTCCGAAACTCAAAACCGAAAATCTCGGCAAATCAAAATAGTAGAAATAAACTTGGGGAAAACAGTTAATGGGGGATATGGGCGTAAATTCTTAAGACGACCGAACGGGTCGTCACATTCTAGTAGATATGAAGCTTTGTCTTTTATTATAATTAACCTGTAGTGTCACATACGTCATATGTTTTTTTTGTTGTTGTGTTTGAATTTGTAACATTTACACCCCTTTGTTATATGTTGAGTTTTGAAGGCGACAATACTCCTAGATTTATTGATTTCTGAGATGTATGAAATTGGATCTTTGAACTCTAATTTTGCTACCATTGTTTATTTGCTCTTTAATTACTTGATTGTTAGTGGATTTATGTAATCATATATGCTTGTGGGGCTGTTGAGCCACTTGGGACAAGAAATTAAGCCCCAAAAATAATTTAATTGAAATAGCTCGTCAGAAGAGTTCACGTGGACTCATCATAAGCTATGGGTTAGTTCAGAACATTTTGGCCCACTACAGGAGCCTTAAATAACCCATGAGTTTCGATAAGAATTAATCCAAATCATTTTCCTAAATACTTAATTAGCTTAGCTCCCCATGATTGACTAAGTCATAAGGAGCCTGAACTTAGAGGCATCACAACTCTCTTTAATTCACCCGGAGCGAAAAGTTTGGACTAGTTGGACACCTCCATAATTCTGGACCTGCACAATAATCTCGAATCTAGGAAAATATTCAAACTCATAAATATCGTAGTTTGCTTTAAGTGTGATTAATAAATTCATCATAACTATAGGTACGGTTCCTGTGGTATAGTCATGATACATAACCCCAATCCAAGTGCGCGTTTCACGCGACTTGACCATAATTTCAAATAATAATAATAATAAACTTGTTGTAAATCGCGGGTGCATTTCACGTGATGTGATTTGCAATATGTACAAAAATAAATGAGTGAGCGATATCGCGACTTGTTCAAATAAATTCCATAAATACTCAAAGCGATTAAATAAATATTTAAAAGTAGATATAAATTAAAATTGCACATAAGTCTTAAAACATGTGATAATTTAGATAATCAAGCCAAGTTTTAATTGTTGAGCTACCATGCTAATACCACAGAACTTGGGAGTGCCTCACACCTTCTCCCGGGTTAACAGAATTTCTTAATCGATTTTGTGTTCGCGGACCGTAAATAGAGTTAATATTCTCGATTTGAAATTTTAAAATAAATCGGTGACTTGAGATACCATAATAAATATTTCAAGTGGAGACTCTAATTAAATAAATAATCCTATTTCAAATAATGTTACTTTAATTGAAAAAACTCCTTATCTTCGAAAAAAGGAGTTGTGACAGGTCTGGCGGCTCTGCTGGGAAACGAACCCAGTATCTCTGGTTCAGGGTTCACAATTCAAGCTTAGATAACTATTATACTTGGATTTTATTTATTATCTGATTATTTTAATATGTTTAAGTCTAATATGATAAATGCCGCTTTTTACCGCTTTGATATTATTTGAACTGTATATAAAACTTTTACGACACCCTTCTTCTCTTTGAGCCTTTTAAATCTTCTAGGAAGTGTGCACTTCGCGTGACTTCTTTTCTATTAGAGTCATACCCCTAATTTTTGAACGAGGATCGGAAAAGTTGCAAAGTCGGTGAAGCTTCTATATTTTCGATATGCTGCCCCTCGGCTCCAGCTGTTCGCTCGGGTCCAGGTCTAGAACAACACACTCTAGGATTTAAACCTAAAATAATATAGCTTCATGCCGGATCCCTAGTAGGAACGTTTGTTTGCATTACATGCATTTGACTTTCGGGACTCAGCACAGGGGTTTAGTCCATCTAGGACAGATGTACCCAATATAAAAGACCATCCTGATGTATTTTTGTGTGCTACTTGTACATATGTCTTGTTTCATATTGCATGTTGATCGACTGCTAGAACAAGGAAAGAAAACCAAGAGTTAGGCAGGAGAGAAAATTCACCTGGTACCTAAAAATCTAGGTATTTGAGAATCCCGAAACTCTGCTGAAATTTAAAAAAAAAGAGAAAAAGAAAAGGTCATTTCAAAATAAGTCAAATGTTTTCAAAAGTCATATTTTTGTTGTTTCATCACTTATTGAACTACGTGGGTTTGATTCTCACCGGATGTGAGATACGTAGGCAACCCCTATAAGGTCCGGCTTCATTTTTGCAAAATTGACCAAAATAAGAACCTTTTTGAAATATGGTCATCACCCGGGGCCGTTATTGTCAAAATAAGCTTAAAACATTCTCCTAGGACGAAGGAAGGCTGTTTACCCAAGTCAATCTTTTCCCTATAATCAATATCAGTTGGCAGAAACAGCCCTAAAAACTTTCTTCAAGTGCTGAAGGGCCGTATTTGCAAAAATAACCCCTGTTTTGTTACTGAGTTTGTTAAACTGAAATTTGTCCAATTTGAAGAAGAAAACTATAGAAAGCTTCCGTGAGTATGCCATCAAATGGCGCGAGCAAGCCGCCAGAGTAAAACCTCCGAAAGACGAGGCAGAAATGGTTACAGTCTTCCTACAGGCCCAAGAGGCTGATTACTTTCAAAATATGATGTCTCTTATGGGCAAGCCATTTACTGATGCTATCAAGATTGGGGAGATGGAAGAGAACGGTATGAAAACGGGATGTATTTTGAGTCAAGCCACCTTGAAAGCTACATCACAAGCCATCTAGAATGGCTCAGGGGGTTTGGCTAATCACAAAAAGAGGATGAGGGAGCCATGATGGCTTAGGGTTCAAGAGGGCCTCCACTTCCCAGAAGTAACCATCCCTACCAAGCTCTATATAACCCTCGCCTAGAAATAACCATCCCTACCAAGCTCCGTATTACCCTCGCTCACTACAAAGCACACATCAACATAATCCACGCCCTCGTGAGACTTCTAGGAGAAAAAATTTCACCCCTATTGGTGAATCTTACTCTAGCCTGTTTTAGAAGTTAATCCAACTGGGTCTATTGCGACTGGTACCTCCCAATCAGCAAAATCCCGAATCCCCATCATACAGGGCTGGCACCAGATGTGCATACCATTCAGGAGCAGAAGGCTATGATACAAAAGACTGTTGGACCCTCAAGAGGGCAGTCAAAAGCCTAATCGAAGAAAAAAGAGTAGTGTTGAGGGACGAGAAGATCCTTAATATGACCAACAATCTATTACCGGCTTACAATAATGGGCTGATCATTGGTATGATTTGTGATGACAAAGAGTTTGAACAGATATTGAAGGATATTGTTGCCATTGCCAATTCAGAGGCAAGACCTAAAACGACGGTGAAACTAGTCAAAGCCGAAAATAAAGTTGCTCGAGTTCCTCAAGCTGTTGAAATAACAACTGGGCCAGCACCTGCCAAGAACGTTGTTCTTTATGTTCCTAATGCCCCAAGAAAAGAACAAATTATCTTCAACATACTAAGAAATTCATGGAAAGGAAGGCTACAATTAATGTTCCAAGATTATATTTATCAAAGGAGACCTATATGGCGCGGGGGCTGGTAATTTCACCAAGGCTTACTAAGACCATGCTTATCAGCTGCGCACCATAGAATCCCATGAAAGATCCCACCGCAATCCCTTGGAATTACAACAGAACCTTGGTTACTTATAAAGGGAAAAAAGTAATGGGAGAAGTAAACGAGATGAATCAGTTTGGGGTGTATGTGTCACGACCCAAACTGGAGGGCCATGACTAGCACCCGACCATACTTGCCGGGCACCAATGTACATTTTATCTAACCTTTTTTTATTATCTTTTAGGGTTGACGAGATCAATATAAATGGTAGACATGGATCATGGACAACCAACAATAAAATAAGATGGCATGAACATACATAACAGAGGATGACCAGACAAACAAGAAACTACATATAAGGTACGAGCTACCACGCTACCATGAAAGACTATACAACAAAAACCAGCCGACAAGGCATACCAAACTATACATGAGTCGACACCTGTCTATAAGCCTCTAAATGAACATAAGTGCTGCAACATAGCAGGAACAGGGCCCCGACATACCCATAATGTCTATAACAAAAATGCATACCAAGACTATGGCAAGTACGGAGAAGGGATCTCGCCAATCACTGCTGAACTGGACAACCTACTATGGTGGGGGAGATGCACCTGCCTGTCTATTAGGGCCTACAACACGACATGCAACATCCACAAACAAAAGGACATCAGTACGAATAAAGTACTGAGTATGTAAGGCAGGGAACCATAAATACGAACAGTAATGTAAGCAGGGATAGAGAATATACAACCTGGAACATCTGAGTACCTCTGAGGGCTACTGACATGAAATGCATGATACATATGTATGTATACATAAACTTTTAAAACATACGCCTCTGTGGGCATCATCATCATCATATCATACCCAACCATAATAGGCTCGGTAAAAAACGTACCCAACCATCATAAGGCTCGGTAGAATCGTACCCGACCACATGGAGCTCGGTAAAACCCAACTGATCAGTGGTTGCACAATAGGTGCCGTACCCGGCCAACTATAGCGCGGTTCAGTAGAGTAAAATAGATACATATATATAATGCATGCTCGACTCATGGAATCACATTCTAAACCTTTCGGAGTGATGTAAGGTCGGTATCCTCTGTACACATTATTAGGACTAACTCTTCACTATGAACCTTATAAGAATCAGGAAGTACCAACAACATTGATAACATAAGAATAAGAGAAGCAACATTAACATCAATCGTTCCATAAGAGGGAAAGCAATGTAAGTACTGCTAGCTTCTAAGAGTAGAGTATATTTGGAAGCTCATTCATTACATTATGTATAACCGGAGTCGTGCAAAAGAAGGAAAGGGATAGCCTCACATACCTTGTATATACTGCCCCAATTGCAAGCTATGCAATTGTCACAACTCCTTAGTCTACAATAAGAGAAACGATACTATCGTTATCATTTAAGCGTCATAACTATTACTTATCGACCACAACCTACTTTACGTTGAAACGGACAATACCTCCCCTATATATATGACTTCACACCATTCTAAACAATCACCAAACAGCCCAAACAAAATCAATAATAAATATATTGAGCCTCCCAAAATAGTCCACACACAACCTAATTACATCATGCATACTATGGCCACCGTAGTCGTGTCAAACGACCCAAAAATGTTACGAATAACTATCATCCCACAACCCTACATATATATGGTGCTTCTCCACATCCGTCCATCTACAAAACTCCACAAAACAGTAGTAAAACACGTATCCCAACAGCATCACAAAACAGTCCACAAAACAGTCCACAAAACAGTCCGCTACAAGTGAATAACTCGAACTCACGACTTCCGATCATCGTCTCGTGAGTTCTTACATGTATAGAACGAATTACCATGAATTAAAAGCAAAGAAAAATGTATGAAAGATGGCAGTAACTTACCTTACTTGTTGGATAACTCAGCCCTTCCCTTGGTTCTTCAAACTCTAGGTTTTACCTTCAAATAGAACTTGAAAGAGAGGGAAAATCGATTAGGGTTTGTGTGGGATTTTTGGGGAGGAGTTGCAGGGGTTAACTTTGGTTTTGAGGGTCTGAAATATGGATGAAATAACTGAGTTCATAACCCCTTAAAAGTCCTCTCTTGGCCGACTTAGGTCTTTTAATTTTGTCCTATCATTTTGGCAAGTAGGTGATGCACCTACTTGTCATCTACCAATCTGCGCAGGCTTGCGAAAATATGAATATCTCTATACTCCGAGATCGTATTGACAAACGGTTTAATGCGTTGGAAACTAGACACATAGATATTTAATTTGGTGGCTAGATCACCCCGTAATTACTTGTAAATTAGGATAAATGGTTAGAAATATTTGACCTAATATTTAAGTAAAATTATGAACCTAAGTTGCGACAACGTTTGTCGACTTTTATTTCATAACTCGTTTGATTTCAAGACTTATGATACAGATATTATATGATTCAAATACCTTAATACATGACCTCTTGAGTGTATTAAGAACCTCTAGGTTTACCTGAAAATACGAGTTACAACATCCTTGATTTGTTTAACTTCTAATACTTGTTAATCACCTTTATACACCTTTGTATTACTTAAGACCAATAGGATTAACTTCTTATCATCTCAAAGGTAATTCCTTCTTGGATTTATGTTAACTAATATATGGCATGAACTAACACATGTGGATATGGGTTGTAACACCCTTCCCCCCTTAGGAACATTCGTCCTCGAATGTAAGGGTTCATGGGGAGTTTAAATCATTGTGGATTCCGGCCAAGTTTCTCCCATAAATAGAGGACAAACTTGCAAGCGGTTAACTCAACGTATTGCCTTACAAGAGTATGCAAAGCATTATGGACATGTACATTATCTGCATATCGCCATTTTGTATTAAAGAAGAGTATTCTCAAGTTATTACTTACCTCATAGAGCCATTTCACCTTCCAATGTATCATGAGTTCCGCCAACATCCTTGTTATCTTCATTCTGGAATAGGTACGGGTATTTAGACTTCATCTCCTCTTCTGCTTCCCATGTCATTTCTTCCATATTCTTGTTCCTCCACAATACTTTGATGGAAGCAACATCTTTTGTTCTCAGCTTGCGGACTTGTCGATCTAATATAGCCACTGGCACTTCTTCATATGATAGGTCCTCTGTAACCTGTACATCTTTGATAGGGATGACTCGAGAAGGGTCTCCAATACATTTCCTCAACATAGATACATGGAATACCGGGTGGACAAATTCCAATTCGGATGGAAATTCTAACTCATAAGCAACCTGTCCAATCCATCGAAGAATTTTATACGGCCCGATATACCTTGGACTCAGCTTACCTTTCTTCCCAAAACGCATAATACCCTACATTGGTGAGATCCTCAGGAAAATCCAATCACCAACCTCAAACTCCAGATCACGACGTCGGATATCGGAATAAGATTTTTGCCTGCTTTGTGCCGTCCTCAATCGCTCCTGTATCACTTTCACCTTCTCAATAGCTTGGTGAAAGTTTGTCATGACCCAAACTGGAGGGCCATGACTAGCACCCGACCATACTTGCCGGGCACCAACGTACATTTTATCTAACCTTTTTTATTATCTTTTAGGGTTGATGAGATCAATATAAATGGTAGACATAGATCATGGACAACCAACAATAAAATATGATGGCATGAACATACATAACAGGGGATGACCAGACAATCAAGAAACTACATATAAGGTACGAGCTAACACGCTACCATGAAAGACTATACAACAAAAACCAGCCGACAAGGCATAACAAACTATACATGAGTCGACACCTGTCTATGAGCCTCTAAATGAACATAAGTGCTGCAACATAGCCAGAACAAGGCCCCGACATACCCATAATGTCTATAACAAAAATGCATACCAAGACCACGGCATGTCCGGAGAAGGGGTCTCGCCAATCACTGCTGAACTGGACAACCTACTGTGGTGGGGGAGCTGCACCTGCCTATTTAACAGGGCCTGCAGCACGATATGCAGCGTCCACAAACAAAAGGACGTCAGTACAAACAAAGTACTGAGTATGTAAGGCAAAGAACCATAAATACGAACAGTAATGTAAGCAGGGATATAGAATATACAACCTGGAACATCTAAGTACCTCTGAGGGCTACTTACATGAAATGCATGATACATATGTATATACACATAAACTTTTAAAACATTCACCTCTGTGGGCATTATCATCATTATATCGTACCCAACCATAATAGGCTCGGTAAAAAACGTACCCGGCCATCATATGGAGAGCATACCTTGCTAAAGAATCAAACTGCATACTGTACTCTCTCACACTCATATTACCTTGTCTAAGGTTCAAGAACTTATCAGCTCTAGCTCGTCGTATCTCAATTGGAAAGTAGTGACGAAGAAAGGCCTCAAAAAATTCCTTCCACACAGCTGGAGGAGCTTTCAGACCCTGGATCTCTCCCAACTATCATACTAGAGAACCGCTAAATCCCGTAGCCGATAAGAAGCTAACTCTACTGCCTCTGTATCACTAACATGCATAACCCGCAGTGTACGATGAACCTGGTCAATAAAAGTATGCGGGTCCTCCTTGGGGTCTGATTCGGTAAACACTGGAGGGTCTAAATTAATTAAATCACGAACTCTCGTACTAACTGGTTTATCAGCAACACCCGTATTCTGCCTCTGAGCCAGAGCAGCTACCAAGCTAGTCAATAACTGCAAAACACTCCGCATATCCTGGTTTGTAGTGCCAGATGGAGGAACTGGAGGTGTTGGGTGCCTCCTAATATCCTCTGGAGGAGACGGAGTAGATGAGGTATTAGACGACATCTTACTGTGAGCCTCACTTTGGCCTACTCTGGCTTGGGGCACCTGACTGGTACCCTCTCCCGCAGCTGTATCAAGCCGTCTACTAATTTTTTGCTTCCTATTCGAAGGCATCGCTGAAAGAAAACAAGGTGACTATTAGAGACGAACACTTACGACTCAACTCTACGCACAATCTAGATTCAGGAAAAGGTAACAACCCTAGATGTCATGTAGCCTCCTGATTATAAATGTGGCGCGCTACACATCCATAATCAAGACTCTACTAGACACGGCTCATAGACAATCCCTAGGACAGACTTGCTCTGATACCAAGTTTGTCACGACCCAAACTGGAGGGCCATGACTAGCACCCGACCATACTTGTCGGGCACCAACGTACATTTTATCTAACCTTTTTTATTATCTTTTAGGGTTGACGAGATCAATACAAATGGTAGACATGGTTCATGGACAACCAACAATAAAATATGATGGCATGAACATACATAACAGGGGATGACCAGACAATCAAGAAACTACATATATGGTACGAGCTACCACGCTACCATAAAAGACTATACAACAAAAAAACAGCCGACAATGAATACCAAACTATATATGAGTCGACACCTGTCTATGAGCCTCTAAATGAACATAAGTGCTGCAACATAGCCGGAACAGGGCCCCGACATAAACATAATGTCTATAACAAAAATGCATACCAAGACCATGGCAAGTCCGGAGAAGGGATCTCGCCAATCACTGCTGAACTGGACAACCTACTATGGTAGGGGAGCTGCACCTGCCTGTCTATTAGGGCCTGCAGCACGACATGCAACATCCACAAACAAAAGGACGTCAGTACGAATAAAGTACTGAGTATGTAAGGCAGGGAACCATAAATACGAACAGTAATGTAAGCAGGGATAGAGAATATACAACCTGGAACATTTGAGTACCTTTGAGGGCTACTGACACGAAATGCATGATACATATGTATATACACATAAACTTTTAAAACATTCACCTCTGTGGGCATCATTATCATCATATCATACCCAGCCATAATAGGCTCGGTAAAAAACATACCCGGCCATCATATGGGGAGCATACCTTGCTAAAGAATCAAACTGCATACTGCACTCTCTCACACTCATATTAGCTTGTCTAAGGTTCAAGAACTTATCAGCTCTAGCTCGTCATATCTCAACTGGCAAGTAGTGACGAAGAAAGGCCTCAGAAAATTCCTTCCACATAGCTGGAGGAGCGTTCAGACCCCTGGACTTCTCCCAACTATCATACTAGAGAAGCGCTAAATCCCGTAGCCGATAAGAAGCCAACTCCACTGCCTCTGTATTACTAACATGCATAACCCATAGTGTACGATAAAACTGGTCAATAAAAGTATGCGGGTCCTCCTTGGGGTCTGATTCGGTAAACACTGGAGGGTCTAAATTAATAAAATCACAAACTCTCGTACTAACTGGTTTATCAGCAACACCTGTATTCTACCTCTGAGCCTCAGCAGCTACCAAGCTAGTCAATAATTGCAAAGCACTCAGCATATCCTAGTTTGTAGTGCCAGATGGAGGAACTGGATGTGCTGGGTGCCTCCTAATATCCTCTGGAGGAGACGAAGTAGATGAGGTATGAGATGACATCTCACTTTGAGCCTCACTTTGGCCTGCTCTGGCTTGGGGCACCTGACTGGTACCCTCTCCCGCAGCTCTATCAAGCCGTCTACTAAGTTTTTGCTTCCTAGTCGAAGGCATCGCTGAAAGAAAATAAGGTGAATATTAGAGACGAACACTTACGACTCGACTCTACGCACGATCTAGATTCAGGAAGAAGGTAACAACCCTAGATGTCATGTAGCCTCCTGATTATAAATGTGGCACGCTACACATCCATAATTAAGACTCTTCTAGACACGACTCATAGACAATCCCTAGGACAGACTTGCTCTAATACCAAGTTTGTCACGACCCAAACTGGAGGTCCAGGACTAGCACCCGACCATACTTGCCGGGCACCAACGTACATTTTATCTAACCTTTTTTATTATCTTTTAGGGTTGACGAGATCAATATAAATGGTAGACATGGTTCATGGACAAGCAACAATAAAATATGATGGCATGAACATACATAACAGGGGATGACCTGACAATCAAGAAACTACATATAAGGTACGAGCTACCACGCTACCATGAAAGACTATACAACAAAAACCAGCCGACAAGGCATACCAAACTATACATGAGTCGACACCTATCTATGAGCCTCTAAATGAACATAAGTGCTGCAACATAGCCGGAACAGGGCCCCGACATACCCATATATCTATAACAAAAATGCATACCAAGACCATGACAAGTCCGGAGAAGGGATCTCGCCAATCACTGCTGAACTGGACAACCTACTATGGTAGGGGAGCTGCACCTGCCTGTCTATTAGGGCCTGCAGCACGACATGCAACATCCACAAACAAAAGGACGTCAGTACGAATAAAGTACTGAGTATGTAAGGCAGGGAACCATAAATACGAACAGTAATGTAAGTAGGGATAGAGAATATACAACCTGGAACATCTGAGTACCTCTGAGGGCTACTGACATGAAATGCATGATACATATGTATGTACACATAAACTTTTAAAACATACACCTCTGTAGGCATCATAATCATCATATCACACCCAACAATAATAGGCTCAGTAAGAAACGTACCCAGCCATCATAAGGCTCGGTAGAATCGTACCCGACCACATGGAGCTCGGTAAAACCCAACTGATAGTGGTTGCATAATAGGTGCCGTACCCGACCGAGTATAGCGCGGTTCGATAGAGTAAAATAGATACATATATATAATGCATGCTCGACTCATGGAATCACATTCTAAACCTTTCGGAGTAACGTAAGATCGGTATCCTCTGTACACATTATTAGGACTAACTCTTCACTATGAACCTTATAAGAATTAGGAAGTACCAACACCATTAATAACATAAGAATAAGATAAGCAACATTAACATCAATCATTCCATAAGAGGGAAAGCAATGTAAGTACTGCTAGCTTCTAATAGTAGAGTATATTTGGAAGCTCGTTCATTACATTATGTATAACCGGAGTCGTGCAAAAGAAGGAAAGGGATAGCCTCACATACCTTGTATATACTGCCCCAATCGCAAGCTATGCAATTGTCACAACTCCTTAGTCTACAATAAGAGAAACGATACTATCGTTATCATTTAAGCGTCATAACTATTATGTATCGACCACAACCTATTTTACGTTGAAACGGACAACACCTCCCCTATATATATGACTTCACACCATTCAAAACAATCACCAAACAGCCCAAACAACATCAATAATAAACATATTGAGCCTCCCAAAACAGTCCACGCACAACCTAATTACATCATACATACTACGACCACCGTAGTCGTGTCAAACGACCCGAAAATGTTACGAATAACTATCAGCCCACAACCATACATATATATGGTGCTTCTCCACACCCTTCCACCTACAAAACTCCACAAAACAGTAGTAAAACACGTAACCCAACAACAACACAAAACAATCCACAAAACAGTCCGCTACAAGTGAATAACTCGAACTCACAACTTCCGATCATCGTCCCGTGAGTTCTTACATGTATAGAACGAATTACCATGAATTAACAGCAGATAAAAATGTGTGAAAGATGGCAGTAACTTACCTTAATTGTTGTATAACTCAACCCTTCCCTTGGTTCTTCAAACTCTAGGTTTTACCTTCAAATAGAACTTGAAAGAGAGGGAAAATCGATTAGGGTTTGTGTGGGATTTTTGGGGAGGTGTTGCAGGGGTTAACTTTGGTTTTGAGGGTCTGAAATATGGATGAAATAACTGAGTTCATAAACCCTTAAAAGTCCTCTCTTGGCCGACTTAGGTCTTTTAATTTTGTCCTATCATTTTGGCAAGTAGGTGATGCACCTACTTGTCATCTACCAATCTGCGCAGGCTTGCGAAAATATGAATATCTCTATACTCCAAGATCGTATTGACAAAAGGTTTAATGTGTTGGAAACTAGACTCATAGATATTTAATTTTGTGGGTAGATTACCTCGTAATTCCTTGTAAATTAGGAGAAAATCTTAGAAACATTTGACCTAATGTTTAAGTAAAATTATGAACCTAAGTTGCGACAATGTTTGTCGACTTTTGTTTCATAATTCGTTTGACTTAAAAACTTATGATACAGATATTATATGATTATGATTCAAATACATGACCTCTTGAGTGTATTAAGAACCTCTAGGTTTACCTGAAAATACGAGTTACAACATCCTTGATTCGTTTAACTTCTAATACTTGTTAATCACCTTTATACACCCTTGTATCACTTAAGACCAATAGGATTAACTTCTTATCATCTCAAAGGTAATTCCTTCTTGGATTTATGTTAACTAATATATGGCATGAACTAACACATGTGAATATGGGTTGTAACAGTATGATACCCCAGAAGAGCTGAAAAAATTCCAAACTAAACAGGGATAAACGGATGCCATCCAAAACAATGAGGAAGAAAAAGAGTTCTTTAGGAAGATGAAAACTTTTGAATACTCAATAGTTGACCAACTCCGAAAGACCCCTTCCCATGTCTCACTCTTATCTCTGCTGTTAAGCTTAGATGAACACCAGAAAGTGCTCCTCAAAACAGTGAATAAAACATATGTCCCAGTTGATACTTCTGTCGAACAATTTAAAAGAATGGTCGAAAGATTCTTTGAGGTCAATAGGATTTCCTTCAGCCGCAATGATTTGCCCCTAGAGGGAGCCACCCACAACAAAGCCCTCTACCTGACTGTCAAATATGAGGGCTATTATGTGAGAAAAGTGATATTAGATGGTGGGTCTAGGGTCGATATTTTTCCTCTCTTAACATCTGTGTACGAGCTTTTGATGGGGTCAAGAGAGACACAATAGGAGAAATTTATCTGATTCTGACTATTGGCCCCATAGATTTTGAGGTTATCTTCTAGGTGTTGGACATGGAAACCTCATACAATTTCCTCCTGGGTAGAACATGGATTCATGCTGTCGGAGCTCTTCCCTCCACTCTTCACCAAATGGTAAAGTTTGAATATGAAAATAAAGATATTATTGTCCATGGAGAAGATGAGCAATCCATCTACCGGGACCCTTCAGTCTCATGTCTTGAAGCTAGGGAAGGCAGCGAGCATATTGTATACCAAGGTTTTGAAATTGTGATCGCCGACCAATTTGAAGAAGGGTCCCCATTACCTCAACCTTGCTTGTATAATGCTTCGGTCATGATATCCACCCAAATGATTTGAAATAGGTACTTTCCTATAAAGGGGCTCGGGGTATTTCTGCAGGACATTATTGAGCCGATTAACCCAATCACCAATGAGAAGTGTTTCGGTGTGGGTTTCCAAGCTATAAAGGCCGACAAAACATGGGCTAATGAGCCCAAAGAAAAAGGGTGGGTCCTATCCCAGCCTATTCCACATCTCGCCCAATCATTTGTCAAACCCAAGTATGTGGAAGAAAAAGAAGAGGCCTTCATGATCGAAGAAATCGATGATATCTATGAAGCCTTGAAACAAATTTTATATGAGTCCCACATGGTCCAGCTAGGGGAAGGCACGAGCAATGCTGAGGTGTAGTATATAGGGCTAGATTTCAAGATCCAAATTTGGGAGGCTACCCCATTTCCTGTTAGGCGGGAGTCCCGGTAGTTCAGTGTTGCCATCTCTTCTACATTACGAGTTATTTCAGGGTGTAACTCAAATGTTTTACTTTATTGTCTTTTAATTTTGATGTAAACCCTCATATTTTCAATTTAATTAAATGGAATCAGTATTTCATCGTCCATAGATGTCTCTTTTCTTTTGTTCTGATTTTGCTATTTTTCTTATCTTTTTCTTTTCATTTCTAATAATGCGGACTTAAATAACATGACATGCTTGTGGACTTCATGCCCATATCCTAAAATGCTGTCTAACTTTGAAATAATGAATCAAGAGCCAGAATGTGATGAAGATGAGGCTTTTAGGGAAATAAATCGAGAATTGGAACATTTTGAGAATAAGCCTAAGCCAAACTTAAACAAAACTGAGCCAGTTAATCTGGGAAATTTAGAAGATGTTCGAGAAACCATGATAAGCATTTATGCTGACGAAAGGACTAGAGATGCCTTGATCCAATTTTTGTTTGAATTCAAAGATGTGTTTGCATGGTCTTATGATGATATTCCAGGGCTGAGCATTAATTTGGTGGTACATAAATTGTCTACCTATCCCGGTTATCCACTCGTCCAACAGAAGCAAAGAAAGTTCAAAACTGATATTAGTGACAAGTTCAGGGAAGAAGTCACCAAACAACTGAAAGTTGGTGTAATTCAAGTGGTCCAATACACCACATGGTTAGCTAATGTGGTTCCAGTGCCGAAGAAAGATTGAAAAACCCGAGTATGTATTGATTACCAGTATTTGAATAAGGCGAGTCCCAAGGACAACTTTTCACTGCAAAACATCCATATTTTCTTTGACAATTATGCTAAACATGAGATACAGTCTTTCGTGGATTGTTATGCCGGGTATCACCAGGTTCTGATGGATGAAGAAGATTCAGAAAAGACTACTTTTCACCACACCTTGGGGTACTTACTGTTATAGGGTCATGCCATTCGGTCTGAAAAATGCCAGGGCAACTTACATGAGAGCCATGGCTGCCATCTTCCATGACATGATGCACCAGAAAATTGAGGTGTATGTGGATGATGTGATCATTAAATCCAGAATGCAAGAAGACCATGTGCCGGATTTGAGAAAGTTCTTTGAGCGCCTGCGCATGTATGGCTTGAAATTGGATCCAGCTAAATGTGCATTTGGAGTTCCATCGAGGAAACTTCTAGGGTTTATAGTCAGTTGGAGGGGTACTAAGTTAGTTCCGACAAAGATAAAGTCTATTCGGGATTTGCCAGCTTCGAGAACCAAGAAAGAGGTCATGAGTCTGCTAGGAAGATTGAAATTACATCAGCAGATTCATCGCTCAGCTTACTACCAATTGTGATCCTATATTCAAGATATTGAAGAAAGATGCCTCAATCAAATGGACAGAGGAATGCCAAGAAGCTTTTGATAAAATCAAAGAATTTCTGTCAAATCCGCCAGTGTTAGTTCCGTCCGAGCCAGAAGACCTTTGTTTTTGTCCCTAACAGCCCTAGAAAATTCTGTTGGCTATGTTCTCGGGCAACATGATGTGACCGGGAAGAAGGAACAAGCAATATACTATTTGAGCAAGAAGTTCACTAGTTATGAAGCCAAATACACTTTGTTGGAAAGAACTTGTTGTGCCCTAACTTGGGTCGCCCAGAAGGTCAGACACTATTTGCTGGCTTACACAACATATCTCATAACCAGGATGGATCCTTTGAAGTACATATTCCAGAAGCCAATGCCCACATGAAGTTTAGCAAAATGGCAAATCCTGCTCACCGAGTTTGGCATCGTCTATGTCACTCGCACTATGATGAAAGCTTAACCCTTGGCAGATCACTTGGCCGAGAACCCGGTCAATGATGAATACCAACACCTAAGCACTTACTTTCCAGATAAGGAAGTAAATTCGGTTGAGGTAATTCCACAGAACACCAACGCTTGGAAAATGTTCTTTGATGGGGCTATAAATGCAAAAGGTGTCAGGATCAGAGGAATTCTAATTTCGCCCATAGGTCAACACTATCCGGCCACAACCCGACTTCGGTTATTCTGTACAAACAACACTACTGAATATGAAGCCTACATCATATGCATGAATATGGCAGTTGATCTGGATATAGAGGAATTATTACTTATGTGGGATTCTGATTTAATCATTCGGCAAGCCCAAGGTGAGTGGGAAACTCGAGACAACAAACTCATCCCATATAGGCAATATGTGGAATGATCTTTTAGACTTCAATACCATACAAGAAGGGGGTGATTTGTGTGGTATCCAACTTTCGCTTAACTTGATTATAGAAGGACCTGGTTCTTCTATGTGTTCCAACTACTACCTTTGCAGAATAATAAGTACCGAAAATAAAGAACACAAAGATTTTACGTGGAAAACACCTGGCTCAAAAGGTGAAAAAACCACGACCTACTTTTCAGTAGGATTTTCCCAAACTCTCCACTAATATCACTGAGCCAAAAACTACATTTACAAAAAATTCTTTTGTAAACCTAGGATTAACTCTAATCCTGTTGTGGCACACAACCTCAACTGTTGCGATAACTTCAAGTTAACTCTAACTTGAAAACTCTAAGTACCTAATACAATTGCTTCTATAAAAGCTGAAAGGTACAATGTAAAATCACCTACTATAATTGAACTAGAATAAAAGATAGACACTTGAAACTGGTTCTTTTATCTGGTTCAAGTAGCTTCAGGATTGCACGCTTAAATCACACACAAATTGCTTGCAAAATTGCCTTGCTATTTTGCTCTCAATTCACGTTTAACTTCTGCTTATGTGCATTACCTGTAAAAGAGAACAACACTAATATTTAAGGGGTTAGTAATTAGAGATTGACTGGGATACAGATGCTACTCTTCTATGGTAGAAGAGTTCTAGTTGATCTCATACTCTAACTCTACCCTCTTCCTAAACTGTGTTCTCTTTGTGTAAGGAGTATTTCTCTCCTTATCCAATATGAAACCTTTTCGATCAGATCAGGAGATATTACTTTTGATAAGTTAGATTTATCTCCTTCATATGCATCTCACATGTTTGGGTTGATCACGACTGTGATTCACAAGATGGGCCTGTTCCATGTCTGAGTTCTTTTGTCAGTCTTCAAAACTTCACATTTACTTGGGCCAATAAATTTCCCCTTTTTGATGATGACAAACTCTGTGCTTTTTACTTACTTAGACCCTGTAAGAACTCAACTTAATCATTAATACAAAGTTTAGAAAGATTCACTTATCATCAAGGACCAGGTTAATTAGGTTATAAATATCACACATTCAGAATATGTAAAGCACAATATCTCTTCTCCCTTTGGCATCATCAAAAAGTTGCATAAACAAAGTATGAGTCCCAAATTTTAATAAGTACTCATGGCCACTAGGGAAACTGCAAGTGCAATCATGGATTAATCATCATTAATCAAGCAAACATATTTAAACTATCAAGGAAATATTAATAGTCAACGAGAGCAAAAATAGTAGATATCATTGATAGAAGATATGTTGCTACCACAATCCATAACCAGAAAGCAAAAATATTCAAAACTTGAGCAAAAAGAAAGAAAAATCCCTAATCCGGGTCACTGATGGTACTAGACAGGTTCAGGAGATAAAGGCTAGAATTACTAAGGCTTGGGGGAGCTATAGGGTTGGTTTTGGGCTTGGAGAAGATTCGACATATTGTGAAGAATACCATCATTCTTCTCTTTTTCCTTGGTAAGCTCAGTTCTAAGAGCATCCCTCTCAGATTCAACCTCTGCTAAACGAGCCTTCAGCCTAGCTATCTCAGCATCTTTGGCCTCACTTTCCTGAACTAAAGCCCTAACTTTACTATTGATAGGTGTCTTCTTGGATGAACCAGGTTCATTTGGAATAGCATTGAATAGATAGTCACAAGCAATCAGAGTATTAATTCCAAAGTAGTCCTTGCTTATTGCCATTTTCCATTTCTTCAGAGGCACCTTGCATCTATCCAGAACAGTAGTCAGAATAAAATCATAGGGGGTGGTATAGGCCTTGGAGCCATTGATAACCCTATCTAGTAGCTTGATAATGAATGCATGCCAGTTGATTTGCCTTCCACTTTCAAGGTACTCCATCAGAACTAAGTCCATATAGTTAGCAATATGCCTTCTTTCCTGCCTGGGCATTAGGCACTTGTTGACAAACTCAAAGAGGACTTTGTGCTGTGGCTTCATTTCACTCTTGTGCACAAACTTGACATCATTCACTTCTTCAACATCACAGAATCTCCTAGTGATTTCAAGGGTAGGAGGAAGGGAATCCAGACTTGACCATCTTTGTCTGGTGTAGTCATCATATCCCTCAGCAGGGATGTCAAGAATCTCTCTGAGCTTCTCTACATTAAATGTCACTTGAACTCCTTTGGTTGGTGACTCTGCCTTCTTTGACCTCAGCATTTGCCATGAATTCAATGATCTCATTCCTGGCTAGCCTTCCATCCATCTGAAAGACCATGTCCTTCCAGCCCTGAACAACTAGGGAATCAACCAAACGAACCATTCCTGGTTCCACTAAGTCTTTCAGCAATCTTCCCTTCAAAATTTTTCATTTGTCAAACTTGGCAAGCTTGTCTTTTTCACCATCAAACTCTCTTCTTCACCACTCCATTCCTCATCTTCAGAAACTCTAACTTGTTTGCTTTTCACTGTAGACCTTGTCCTCTTGGCCAATGAAGGTTCAGTAGCCTTAGATACAGATGAAGTCTTCTTGGAAGAAGTCTTGGTCTTTTCGGGCTTGGGGATCTGAACCTCCATTGTTGTATGGTCCTTATAATGGACCTGTTCCATCTACTCAACATCAACAGCTTCAGAGGACTCCGCAACCTTACCTTTTCCTTTATCCATCCTCTTCTTCTTACTTTTAGCCAAAGCCTTTTGTAGGTCACTCTCACTTTGTTTCACCCTGCTTCTTGTGGATCTTCCTTTTGGCAAGGGAGTTTTAGTAGTTGTTGGGGAGGAAGCCTTTCGTTTCTTGGAAGGTTTAGCAATACTGGGGGCTTTTGGTGTTGGAGTTCTCCTTTTCTTTGGATCATAACTGGCACCTACTTTCTTCAGAAGGTCTGCTTGGGTCTCCTCAATAGATGAATCGGGTTCATCTACCTGTGAACTTAGATTAACTAACCCTTCAGCATCCTCCCCTGAACCACTTCCCCCTGACTTCTTGCCGCTTTCTTCCACAGTTGCCTGTGCAACCCCACATATAGCTAGTAACGGCAATTCAGAAGCGGGTGAAGAACCAACCACCCCTTTCCCTTTTCCCTCACATCACCACATACACCCTCTCTCTCTTTTCTTTTTACCTCCACTCCTTCCCAATTCAGGCATTTCCACATCCCTAATAGGTCCAACCAAAACAAACCTATTTTCTAAATTTTTAGCCAAAGCAGAACTTACCTTAGAAGGGGGTTTTGAGTCTTCTCAGAGTCAAACGACCTAGGTCCTTCCCCTTCACTTGCAGATTTGAATGAATCGTCTGATTTCTCAGAATCTTGGGCTTGGGCAGCCTTCAATTGTACGTTTAATTTCTTTGACAATGCACCTGAGGCTACAATTTTTCGTGCTAGGATTTTAAATCGTCTTTTCTTAGGCTGGGGGTTTGTACTGGGTGGAGGAGGCGTGGAGAAACTAGAAGGGGATGGTGGTGGAAGAGTCTCTGGGTTATCTTGAGGGTTCGACATTGTAGCTGATGGCTTGAGAGAATTTGTGAATTAGGCTTTTGGAGAAGAAACCAATTTAGAGTGAAAAGTATTTTTGACGGTTTAGAATAATGAGGGTGACAGAAGGTAATAATGGGTATTTAAAGACAAAGAGTCATTTAATGGATAATGGTAGCTTTAGCAGTCAATTAGAGGTCTAATCAACCTAAAATTGCAGGCTGAACGAATGGTTAGGCTTTCCTAGATTTTAGGCATTTTTGTGATGAGAATTCTAATAAGGACGGAACTGGTTAAAAAACAAACGGATAGGATTTTCTAATGTGTTGAACAATGGTAGGACTCTGCTCATGATTTAAATATTTATATTTCTAATTGTGCAGAGTATAGAAACAAACGGATTTAAATATTTAGGAATTTTTGTGGTGAGATTTCTAATAAGGACGGAACTGGTTCAAAAACAAACGGATAGGATTTTCTAATGTGTTGAACAATGGTAGGACACTGCTCATGATTTAAATATTTATATTTCTAATTGTACGAAGTATAGAAAACATACCTTCTCATTCAGATGAACCAATACTGTTGAACTAGGTTCTTTATTTAGAGTTCTCTTGATCATGCCTCAATTTACCACAATAGAGAAAATTTTGTTAGAGATCAGTGAGTCATATCAACACATCTCATAGGAGTATACTATTTACAGTATGAATCTGAGTAAAAATTAATCTAGATATTTACACAAGTTTCAGATTTTCTAGCCAATTTTGTTTTCAATTTTTTTTCATTGTGCATTCTGAGATGGTCCCATTAGGTGATATTAATCATCCCTAATTCTAACCTGTTCTTTTCAAAGCTTTCTCTACTCAGTTCTTTAGTAATGATGTCAGCAATTTATTTATCAGTAGCACAAAATTCTATGGTAATCAATCCTTTCTCATAGTTGTCCCTTAAGAAGTGATGTCTAACATCTATGTGCTTAGTCCTCTTATGATGAACTGGGTTCTTTGTCATACTTATACCACTAGTGTTATCATAAAAGATAGGAATGTAACCAACTTCAATGCCAAAATCTATCAGCTGTTGTTTGATCTATAGCAATTGAGCACAACAAGAGACAACAACAACATATTCAGCCTCAGCAGTGGATAAGGCCACTGAATTCTGCTTTTTAGTGGCCCATGATACAAGACATGAACCAAGAAAATGAGCCATACCTGAGGTGCTCTTCTTATCCACAAGGAAACCTGCATAGTCAGCATCAACATATCCCACTAAATTAAAGTTACTAACTTTAGGGTACCAAAGACAAAGATCAGTAGTGACTTTCAAATATCTCAGTATCCTCTTGACAACAATCAAGTGATATTCCTTAGGGTTTGCCTGAAAACGAGCACAAAGCCCTATACTGAAAACTATGTCAGGTATGCTAGTAGTAAGATACAAAAGTGAACCAATGTTACCCCTATACAACTTCTGATCAACAGATGAACTAGGTTCATCTATGTCTAATTTAGTAGCTGTTGTAATGGGTGTGTCTATTTCCTTTGATTCATCCATTTTAAACTTCTTAATCTACTCTTTTGCATATTTTTGCTGATGGATCATGGTTCCATTTGGGTTTTACTTGATCTGTAAGCCTAAGAAAAAGTTAAGCTCACCCATTATACTCATTTCAAACTCATTCCCCATTAATTTGGCAAAGTCCTTACTCAGTTTCTCAGTGGTTGCCCCAAAAATTATGTCATCCACATATATTTGTACTATAAGAAGATCCTTACATTTTTCCCTTAGGAATAGAGTACTGTCAATTTTACCTCTCTTGTAGCCATGTTCAAGCAAAAATTTGGACAGTCATTCATACCATGCTCTAGGAGCCTTCTTGAGTCCATAAAGAGCTTTGTCTAATTTATACACATGTTCCGGACACTCGTTGCTCTCAAACCCTGGAGGTTGTTTGACAAACACTTTTTCTTTTAGGTAGCCATTCAGGAAGGCACTTTTGACATCCATCTGATGAAGAGTGAATTCCATGTGTGCTACAAAGGCTATGAGGAGCCTTATTACCTCCAGTCTTGCAACTGGAGCAAAAGTCTCATCATAATCTATGCCCTTATCTTGGCTATAACCTTAGACCACCAGTCTTGCCTTATTCCTTGTAACTGTTCCATCTTCATCAAGCTTGTTTCTGAAGACCCATTTAGTGCCAATTACTGATCTGTCCTTGGGTCTTGGAACTAGATGCCAAACTTGACTTCTCTCAAACTAATTGAGTTCATCTTGCATTGTGTTTACCCAATCTGCTTCTTGCAAAGCCTCAACACCATTTTTAGGTTCAATAAGAGATAAGAAAGCATCAAAAGCACATAGATTCTTTAATTGTGATCTAGTTTTAACTCCAGATGTTGGATCAATAATTATGTTCTCAATAGGATGAGAACTTTGATACTTGTAAGGTTTCACAACCAACTGGTTTCTATTTGATGTTTCTCCCATGTTCTGCTACTGAGGAAAAAGCTCATGGACAGGTTCCGTTAGGGGATTGGTTAAAGTTCTTCTTTGCTCAGTTCCCCCTATCAGGTTGCCCTGGATGGAAGAACCTGTTCCATCACCTGTTCCTTCTTTTGGTGCATCTTCAGCTTGAGCTGTGACTTCACTCAATTGTTTTACCAGCCCAATAGCTTCATCTTCATCTTCATATCTCTCAGAAAGAATGTTAGTTTCATCAAAAACTACATGTACACTTTCTTTTACACACAAAGTTCTTTTGTTGTACACTTTATAAGCTTTGCTATGTGAAGAATATCCCAAGAATACTCCCTCATCACTTCTGGGATCAAACTTACCTAGGGAGTCCTTTCCATTATTGTGCACAAAGCACTTGCATCCTAAGGCATACCAAATGCCTTTAAATGGTATATATTTGGTTTTCTCCCTTTAAGTAACTTACATGGAGTCTTCTCTATAAGAGGTCTAGTCATACATCTATTAATGATGTAACAAACAGTATTTACAGCCTCTACTCAGAAGTTATGAGGCAGTTTACTAGAAAGAAGCATAGTCCTATCCATATCTTCAAGAGTCCTATTCTTTCTTTCAACTACTCCATTTTGTTGTGGAGTCCTAGGGGCAGACAAATTATGATCTGTGCCATGCTCATCACAAAATTCAGCAAACTTAGCATTTTCAAATTCAGTTCCATGATCAGACCTAATTGATGCAAGTTGATTACCTAGTTGTTTATGAGTTTTTCTAACAAAAGAAGTAAACATGTCAAATGCTTCATCCTTAGATGTTAAAAATAATGTCGAAGTAAACCTAGAGTAATCATCAACAAGCACCATCACATATTTTTTTACCACCTCTGCTCAATGTCCTCATTGAACCACAAAGATCCATATGAACCAGTTCCCTCGTCCTGGTTGTGCTTACCATTTTCTTGCTTTTAAAAGATGATCTTACTTGCTTCCTCCTTGCACAAGCCTCACAAACTTTATCTTTCTTGAACTTTTTGTTAGGTAACCCTATCACCAGGTCCTTGGAGACTAATTTGTTGAGTTGATTCAGACTTGCATGCCCAAGTCTTTTGTGCCACAGGAGGGGGTCATTGTCCAACACACTCAAGCATGTGAGTTCATTTTATGAAAGAGTGGAAAATCTACAATGTAAATATTGTTAACTTTTTTTCCCTGCAAAACAATCTTGTTAGTGGTAAGATTAATCACAAAATATTTGGTAGAGGTGAATGCTACCATATTACCTCTGTCACACAGTTGTGATACACTGATTAGGCTATATTTCAAGCCATCTATCAAGTAGACATTCTCAATGGAATGTGAGTCTGTCTTACCTACCTTTCTAACCCCAATGATCTCACCTTTCTTCCCATTTCCAAAGGAGACATTACCTCCTTTTAGATCCTCAAGTGAAAGGAGCTGGTTCTTGCTTCCAGTCATATGCTTTGAGCAACCACTATCCATGTACCATATTTTGCTACTTTCCTTCACTTGAACCTACAAAACGAAATCAGGGGCTAGTCTTAGAAACCCAAACTAGTTTGGGTCCCTTTCTATAGGCAAAGGGGTGAATTAAATTCCTTTTGGCCCATCCAGACAACCTATTTTTCTCTTGAACAAAGGTTTTGTTCTTTTGACTGGCCTTTTCTTTTGCATTACATTCACTTTTGTAATGACAAGCCTTGCCACAGTATGTGCAGATTTTATTTTCAGGAAGTGTGATGTATTTGCTTTTGGAATCCCACTTAGGTTCTGGGGTCCCATAGCCAAGTCCTCTCCTGTTGCTACTGTGGTGCTCTTGTAGCCAAGATAGTGCATCAGAGGACTTATTCCATTTGCACATTCTATCTAGTTCATGCTTCACCTTGCCTAGATCTTCTTTTAGGACTCTTATCTGCTCATTTTTATTGTAGAACTCATCCTTCATCTTTCCTAGATTTTCTTCTAAGGTGAGATGTGTGTGATTAACTTTCTTCTTACCTATTTATAATTTTAGTTTTAAATTTTCAGACCTAAGTTCTAAGATACTGATGTCAAGTTCAAGAACCTGGCTCTTCAACTCAGCATTTTTACTATCACTTTCACTAGCCTTGAATTCTAGATTTTTGCCCTTGGCTTTTAGGATCACACATTCCCTAGACAGCTGTTCCTTCTCATTATTTATGACCTCAGACTCAACAATGAAGTCTAGCAATAATTCAGATAGCCTTTCTTTAGACAAAAATTTAATCTTGTCTTTGAGATGAATAACACTTACCTCTTGTTCATCGGCTGATTCTCCAATGTCCATAAGTGCTTGTTCATCTCCAACTTCATCTTCTGAATCCTCATATGAGGGTTTTCCCCAAGCAGCAACCATAGCCTTTGTTGATCCTTTGTTCCTCTTGGGTTGAACCTATTCCTTCTTCCTGTTTCTACGTTCAGCCTTTTCCTTCTTCCATTCAATTTCCCACTAGGAACAATTTTTGATCATGTGGTTAGTCTTACCACATTTGTAGCATCCCTCGTTGGTCTGTTTTTCTTGAGCCCTTGGTTTGCTGAAGGTTGCACCTCTTGAAGAACCCTTTCCTCTTATTAGGTACTTCTTGAAATCCCTTGTGATCATAGCCATTTCATCATCATCCAAGTCTGCTCCTTCAGCAATTCTGAGAGCCAGGCTTCTTTCCTTTTTGGGAGCATCCATCTTCATGGGTTTCCTTCTCAGTTCATAGGCAGTGAGATTCCCAATCAGTTCATCCAACTTGAGGGTAGCAATGTTCTTTGATTCTTTAATAGCCATGATTTTGCTTTCCCAAGTTACTGGTAAGACCCTTGTCAAGATTTTCTCAACGTTGTCTTCTTCAAGGATAATTCTTCTAAGAGACTTAAGTTCATTTGTTAGTGTTGTGAATTTTGTGTACATCTCTTGGATGGTTTCTCCTTCCTTCATGGAGAAATTCTCATATTGAGAATATAGTAGTGTTCCTCTTGATCTCTTTACTTGAGGAGTTTCTTCATGGGCCACTTGTAGGGTGTCCTATATCTCCTTAGAAGTGGTACAACTTTGAATCCTGCTGTACTCGTCTGGACCTAGTCCACACACAAGCCATTTCTTGGCCTTGGCATTCTTTTCCCATTTCTTCAAATCTTCAGCAGTACAGTCAACTCTTGTCTTTGGCACGTCCACTCCTTCAACATTCTTCTTTGTAGTAGCCAGGGGACCATCAGTAACTATGTCCCAAAGTTCATAGTCTTTTCCTATGATGTCATCCCTCATCCTGTTCTTCAACTAGGAATAGTACTAGCCATTAAAGAGTGGAGGCCTAATAGTGGATTTCCCTTCCCAGTTTCCAGGTGGTGCACTCATCTTGATCTGTTCCTAAGGTGTTAGCCTCTTCAAGGATAACCCTCTCTGATACCAATTGATGTTTTAGACTTCAATACCACACAAGAGGGGGGGGGTGATTTGTGTGGTACCTAATTTTCACTTAACTTGATTATAGAAGGACCTGGTTTTTCTATGTATTCCAACTACTACTATTACGGAATAATAAGTACAGAAAATAAAGAACACAAAGATTTTACGTGGAAAACACCTGGCTCAAAAGGTGAAAAAACCACGACTTACTTTCCAGTAGGATTTTCCCAAACTCTCCACTAAAATCACTGAGCCTAAAACTGCATTTACAAAAAACTCTTTTGTGAACCTAGGATTAACTCTAATCCCGTTGTGGCACACAACCTCAACTGTTGCGACAACTTCAAGTTAACTCTAACTTGAAAACTCTAAGTACCTAATACAATTGCTTCTATAAAAGCTGAAAGGTACAGTGTAAAATCACCTACTATAATTGAACTAGAATAAAAGATAGACACTTGGAACTAGTTCTTCTATCTGGTTCAAGTAGCCTCAGGATTGCACGCTTAAATCACACATAAATTGCTTGCAAAATTGGCTTGCTATTTTTCTCTCAATTCACGTTTAACTTCTGCTTATGTGCATTACCTGTAAAAGAGAACAACACTAATATTTAAGGGGTTAGTAATTAGAGATTGACTAGGATACAAATGCTACTCTTCTATGGTAGAAGAGTTCTAGGTGATCTTATACTCTAACTCAATCCTCTTCCTAAACTGTGTTCTCTTTGTGTAAGGAGTCTTTCTCTCCTTATCTAATATGCAACCTTTTCGATCAGATTAGGAGATATTACTTCTGATAAGTTAGATTTATATCTTTCACGTGCATCTCACATGTTTGGGTTGATCAAGACTGTGCTTCACAAGATGGACCTAGTCCATGTTTGAGTTCTTTTTCAGTCTTCAAAGCTTCACATTTACTTGGGCTAACATGGAAGATCTCAACAAAAAGTTCAAGTCCGTCGAGTTCAAGTATATTCCTTCATTCCACAATGAGTTAGTTGATGCACTAGCTACTTTGGCCTTAATGCTGCCGTACCCGGGTAATGTTCATATTGACCAGCTAGAAATCTAGGTTCGAGAAAGGCACGGTTATTGTAACGCAATTGAAATGGATCCAGATGTTCAGCCATGGTATCATGATATCAAAAAGTTTTTGAAAACAAAAGAATATCCCGAGCAGGCTAGCGGAGATCAAAAGAGAACTATCAGAAGGATTGCAAGTAGTTTCTTTTTGAGTGGAGAAGTCCTATACAAAAGAACTCTAGATCTGAATCTTTTGAGGTGCGTAGATACTGAAAAGATCATGAACGAAGTGCATTTTAGAGCATATGGGCCTCACATGAATGGGTATGTCCTTGCAAAGAAAATCCTCCGGGTAGGTTATTACTGGATGACCATGGAAAAAGATTGTTTCAGTTTCGTCCGAAAACGCCATCAGTGCTAGATACACGGTGACTTGATTCATGCATTGTCTTTAGAGTTACATCCTATGTCAGCATTTTGGCCATTCGTTGGCTGGGGCATTGATTTTATTGGGTCGATCAAGCCAAAAGTGTCAAATAGGCACATATTCATCTTGGTTGCGATTGATTATTTCACAATGTGGGTCGAAGCAGTCACCAAGAAAGCAGTGGTAGACTTTGTGCATTCCAACATTAGTTGTCATTTTGGTATTCCTAAAACTATCATAACAGACAATGCTGCAACTTTGAACAGCCACTTGATGAGGGAAGTATGCGAACAATTTAAAATTACTCATTGTATTTCTACCCTTTATCGACCTAAAGCTAACAGTGCTGTTGAAGCTGCAAACAAGAACATCAAGACTCAGGAAAATGATTCAGGGTTCCAGAAAACGGAATGAAAAGCTGCCCTTTGCACAATTGGGATATCACACAGCCATGCGCACATCAGTTGGGGCCACCCTTACTTATTGGTTTATGGCACTAATAAGTAGATATTTTGATCACTTATTTGCTCTCTTTTACTTGCGTTTTAGCTCAAAAAATGCTTAAAGGTATACCCGGAAATTAACAAGTGCTTCCTTGCAAGAATATTGGAAAACGAGCCAAAGAAGTCAAAATCAACTCAAAAAGGAGTCAAAAGTGAAAAAGAACCAAAATCGGGCAAAACGTCTAGCAGTGCAGACCACACAATTCTAGTGCGACCGTAGAATAAAGAATCAGAGAGTAGTATTTTGGGCAGCTCAAGCAGTGTAAACCGCACCAAAATTGTGCGGCCGCAAGAGGTCAAGTACGGCCGTAGTCATTATTATGCGGACCGCAAGATTGAAGATTCAGAGTGTTACTTCAAATCCAAAAGCAGAAGAGTCTTACAGACCGCATCACTTTTGTGCGGCCGCATAATCAGAAGTGCGGCTGCACCCACTTTTATGCGGACCGCAGAAGCCTGAAGTTCCAAGCCCAAATTGCCAAGACTGCGGACCGCACCAAAATTATGCGGCCGCACAACCTTTGCAGTGGCATTTTTGTCCGATATTTTTAGCTTAGTATAAATAGTACTTTTTGTCATTTTTAGATTAAGTTCAGTTTCTAGAAATGCATCTGAGCCGTTTTCTTTACTTCTTTGAGTAATTTTGTATTAGATTAACTTCTAAACATTATTTTCTTTATTTAATCAATGATTATGCATTCTATTTCAATTTCTTCTTGTATTTCTTATTTTCCATGAGTAGCTAAATCTATAGCTAGGGTTGTGACCCAACCCTAGTATGGGTACTTAATGAGTATTTAATTTTAGGACTTGTTTGTGATTGGGTTAGTGATATTTAGCCTTGTTTATCCTTGAATTCTAGAATTAATGGTTACAAACATTGATTCATGCCTTTTTGACCTAGTCTTTACTTGAGAAAGAGAGACTAAGTCTAGAAAAACTTGGCTAACAGGGAATTGGGGTGAACTCAAGAAATTGATAGCCCCAATTAAAGGGTCAAATGTAGAGATAGTAAGAACCGATTTGAGCATATATCACTTGATTTGTGCAATACCCGTTTGGGCTTGAGAAAGCCAAATTAGGCAAAATCACTCAAACTACCGAAAGGTATAGAGTGGGTAGTTGCGTGTAATTGTTATATCACAACCTCGACTAATGAAACTTTCCCTTTAGTTTATAACCAATTAGGTATCCACCTAGGTGGAATTCACGACCCTAGATCCTTTATCATTTGAAAAAACACCCAAAACCAAAAATATTTTCTTCTAGTTTATTATTTGCAATCATTAACTAAAAGTAGAAATAGAAACAACCAATGAATATGTGGAAATACAAATTGAGGCACATCATACACTTACTCTAGTTATATACCTAATCCCATATCTAACTCCCTGAGGAATTGACCTCGACCTGTGTTGGGATATATTATTGCTTCGACTGCCTCACTACATAATTGTAGTGTGAGTTTGGGTGACACCAATATTTGGCGCCGTTGCCATAGAGTTAAACATATTTAGGTATATATCTAGTTTTTAGTTGTTTTGTCTTATTTTCCTTCTGAGTCACTAATTTTATTTTTGAATTGCTTTTAGGTACGAAAATGGCTCTCAACAATGAGCCCATCAGAAATGTGCCATTGGGGGAGGAATTGGATGATGATCAAGTTGAGGAGGTTCCTCTTGAACCTCAAGAAAATAGACGAGGCGGTCCACCTCAAGATAATGTTCCCCTCCCTCCCCCACTCCACCCATAGCAGCAGCGCACCGACAACTACCGAATGAGGGTTATGCAAGTGTTATAGTCCCGCCCCGTATTAGGGCGGGAAACTTTCAAATCACTAATGTTATGCTTACATTACTTGAGCAACAGGGATTCTTCACCAGGGCTCCAAGTCAAAATGCCTACAAGCATCTCAAAGGGTTTGTCGATACTTGTTGGGGGAGCAAGCAAACCAATGTCTCCAAAGATGCGATGCGGTTGAGGTTATTTCCCTTTTCTCTAAGGGGAAATGCATTAGACTAGTTAGAGAGATTTCCCAATCATTCCATCCACACTTGGGATGCGTTGGCGGAGAAGTTCATCTCCAAATTCTTTTCTTCGGGACATATGTCGGCACGTCGGGATGAGATTCTTGCATTTAAGCAAGAATCAAATGAGCCACTGTACAAGATTTGGGAGAGATATCGTACCATGGTTAAAGAGTGCCTGAACAATGATATGACTGAGGCCATGATCCAACAGACCTTCTACATGGGGATCAACACAACAAACCAATGTGTGGTTAACCAACTCGCCGGGGGGAACTTCATGAACATGCCATATGCCGAAGCTTGTAAAATTCTTGATGAGATGGAATATACCTCTTCAACATGGCAAAGTCGAGCCAATATTCCGCAAGGTGACCCGATCGTTGTTCACCTACACAAGGAGCTACATGATCATGGACAAGCTATTGTCGAGTTGACAACTACCATGAACCAATTGGCCAAAACTTATATTCAACAAGTTCAAGGGCCGACACAAGTGAATACAATGGAAGGTGTGAATATGATGGTAAACAAGAGACGACAATAAGGTCGACAAATACAAAACCGTCCGGAACAATTCATGCAAGAGGATAGTGGTTATGAACAAGGTGATTCATTCAATGAGCAAGAAGAAGAAGTTCAATATGTCAACAATTATCAAGGTCAAAGAAACAATGCTCAAGGACAAAATCAACAACAATGGAGGTCACAAGGGAACCAAGGTAATTGGAACAATCAAAACTACCAAGGAAATTGGAGTGGTGACAATCCTAATCAAGGCAACTGGAACAATCAAGGAAATCAAGGCAATTGGGGTAATCAAGGCAATTGGGGTGGCAACAATAAAAAAAATTGGGGAGGAAATAACCAAGGAGGGTGGAACAACAACAATAACCAGGGGTCGGATTTTCAAAGGCCCCCGATGTTCCAACAACCAAGCAATACACCTCCCTATCCTTCTCAAGGCCCAAGCTCTTATTCCAATAAGATGGGTAGGATAAAAAACATGTTTAAACAGATGATGGAGAAGAGTACCGACTCCGATGCTCAAATAGTCTCGCACAACACTTCTACTCGGAATTTGAATGTTCAATTAGGCCAAATCTCACAAGCGTTGAATACTCGACCTAAGGGGACACTAACTAGTGATACGGTGGTGAACCCGAAGGGTGAAAATAATACGGGACATGCTATGGCCGTGACTACTAGAAGTGGAAAAGATGGAGATGATACCACCTCAAATCAAAGAAGGATTGTGGATGAAGATGTTGTGGTTCAAGAAGATGAAATCCCAAGAAATATGGTTTAAGCTAATGAAGAGGCGAGAATTGATATAGATGAAAGTGTGGAGAAGATGCAAGAAGAGGTGAACCCGTCTAGGGAACACGTGATTGACATGCCAGAATTGGTAGTTCCAAATGTTAAGACATCAACGTCAAGTCCTCCTCCTCAATACCCTCAAAGGCTTGCAAAGAAAAATAGTAAGAACCAATTCAAAAAGTTTATTGATATGATGAAAAGTTTGTCGATTAATGTGCTATTGGTTGAGGCATTAGAATAAATGCCAGGATATGCAAAATTCATGAAGGATTTGGTAACCAATAAAAGATCAATGAATTGTGAGACAATCAAGATGACTCATCAAGTGAGTGCTATTGTGCACTCAATGGCTCCGAAGTTGGAAGATCCGGGCACTTTCACAATCCCTTGCACTATTGAGAGCACCGCTTTTGCCAAAACATTATGTGATCTCCGGGCAAGTATCAACTTGATGCCCTACTCGATGTTCAAAAGTTTGGGAATTAGGCAACCAAGATCTACATCCATGAGGTTGTAAATGTCGGATCGAACAATGAATAAGCCTTTGGGTATTATTGATGATATATTGGTTCAAGTTGACAAGTTCATCTTCCCAGCGGACTTTGTGATTATTGATTGTGAAGTGGACTATGAGGTGCCTATTATTTTGGGTAGACCTTTCCTTGCTACGGGGAAGGTTCTTGTTGATGTGGAAGCCGGTAAGCTCACTTTTTGGGTGGGTGATGAAAATGTGGTCTTCCATGCGTGCAAATCAATGAGGAAACCAAATAGTAATGAAGTTTGTTCGTTTGTGGATTTGGTGACGGATGTGATAGTTGATGATGCTAGTGCAACAACGAACGTTGAGGACAAATTGGAAGCCGTTTCGCTCAACCTAGATGATGAGGAGGAGAGTGATGGCTATGTGAAGTGTGTAAATGCATTGCAAAGCATGGGGTCGTACACTTATGAGCCCTAAAAGCTATCTTTGGATCTTGAAAACCGGAAGACTCCTCCAACAAAGCCCTTAATTGAGGAGCCTCCTACATTGGAGTTAAAGCCATTGCCCCTGTATCTCAGGTATGAATTCATTGTCCCTTCTTCTACTTTACTAGACATTCTTTCTTCTTGCTTAACTAACATGCAGGTAGAGTCCACATTGGAGGTGCTACAAAGGAGGAAAGGAGCAATCAGATTGACTTTGGCGGATATCCGGGGCATAAGCCCCGCCTTTTGCATGCACAAGATTATCTTGGAGGAGGGTGCCAAACCCTCCGTTGAACATCAAAGGAGGCTAATTGAAGCAATTCAAGAGGTGGTCAAGAAATAGATCATAAAGTGGTTGGATGCCGGGGTTGTGTACCCCATTTCTGATAGTTCATTGACTTCTCCAGTGCAATGTGTCCCAAAGAAAGGGTCCATGACCGTGGTTACCAATGACAAGAACGAGTTGATTCCTACAAGGAAGTTGATCAGTTGGAGGGTGTGTGTGGACTATCACAAGCTCAAAAAAGTTACAAGAAAAGATCACTTCCCACTTCCCTTCCTTGATCAAATGTTTGATAGGTTGGCCGGGCGTGCTTTCTATTTTTTCCTCGATGGGTATTCTGTCTACAATCGAATTCTCATTGCTCCGGAGGATCAAGAAAAGACTACATTCATTTTTTCCTATGGTAATTTTGCATTCTCACGGATTACCTTTGGTTTATGTAATGCACCGATAACTTTTCAACGGTGTATGATGGCCATTTTTACCGACATGGTGGAGGATATTCTTGAGGTCTTCATGGATGATTTCTCCATGGTTGGAAACTCTTTTGATGATTTCTTGAACAGTTTGTATAGGTTCTTGTCTATATGTGAGGAAACTAATTTGGTGTTGAATTGGGAGAAGTGTCATTTCATGGTTGAGGAAGGCATTATCCTCGGCCAAAAAATTTCAAAGCATGGTATTGAGGTTGATAAGGCCAAGATTCAGGTAATCTCCAAACTCCCTCCCCTACATCCGTGAAGGGAGTGAGGAGCTTCTTTGGTCATGTGGGTTTCTATCGCCGATTCATCAAGGATTTTTCCAAGGTGGTAAACCCATTGTGAAAACTTTTGGAGAAGGATACCAAGTTCCACTTCCATTAAGATTGTATGAAGGCCTTCGAGTTGCTTAAGTTCAAGTTGACTACTACTCCTATTATTACTGCACCGGATTGGAGCTTGCCTTTTGATCTCATGTGTGATGCTAATGATGTTGTGGTTGGATCGGTGTTGGATCAAAGAATCAAAAAAATCTTCCATCCAGTCTACAATGCTAGCAAGACCATGAACGATACCCAAGTCAACTATACAGTGACCTAAATGGAGCTACTTGCTATTGTCTTTACTATGGAGAAGTTCCAGCCGTATTTGATGGGTACTAAGGTGATATTTAACACCGAACATGTGCGCTTTGGTATTTGATGAGCAAGAAAGATTCTAAGGCAAGGTTGATGTGGTGAGTTCTTCTATTGCAAGAGTTTGATATAGAGATTCAAGATCGCAAGGGTAGTGAAAACAAAGTGGCGAACCACTTGTCTCGATTAGAGGATGAGGGAAGGCCGCATGACAGCCTTGAGATCAATGATTCATTATCCGACGAGCAACTCCTAACCGTTTCAATGACCGGGATGCCATGGTTTGCCAATTTAGCCAACTATCTTATGAGCGGTATTGTCCCGAATGAGTTCTCTTCAAACCAAAAGAAGAAGCTCAAACGTGATTGCCTTGATTATTATTGGGATGAGCCATATCACTTTCGGATATGTACCGATGGTGTGATATAGCGACATATGCCGGAGGAAGAACAAGTGGGGTATTCTTGAGGCTTGCCATTCTTTCCCGTATGGTGGTCACCATAGTGGAGCAAGAACGACGACAAAAGTTTTGAGTTGTGGATTCTATTGGCCTATGCTCTACAAGGATGCTAGCGAGCTTTTCAAGCATTGTGATGAATTGTAAAGGGCCGGTGGGATCTCTAAGAAGAATGAAATGCCTCTCACCACCATTTTGGAAATAGACATCTTCGACGTGTGGGATATTGATTTCATGGGTCCGTTTGTTAGTTCTTGTGGGAACACCTACATTCTAGTCATGGTTGATTATGTTTCCAAGTGGGTCGAGGCCCTTGCTTTGACCAACAATGAAGCGAGGAGTGTGGTGGAATTCTTAATGAAAAGCATCTTTACAAGGTTTGCTACTCCGAGGTCTATTATTAGTGATGGGGGTTCTCATTTTTGCAACCGAGTATTTGATACCTTACTCACAAAGTATGGTGTCACTCACAAAGTATCGACCCCCTACCATCCTCAAGCAAGCGGGCAAGTTGATGTCTCCAACTAGGAGATCAAGAGTATTTTGTCAAAGACTGTCAATGCCAACCGGACGGATTGATCAAGAAAACTTGATGATGCTCTTTGGGCTTATAGGACGGCCTATAAGACGCCGATTGGGATGTCTCCATATCGATTGGTGTTTGGAAAAGCATGCCATCTTCCGATAGAACTTGAGCATAAGGCCATGCGGGCTTTGAAAAAGTTGAACTTTGAGTGGGATGTCGCAGCAAACCTAAGGGTGTCAGAATTGAATGAGCTTGATGAATTCCAGTATCATGCCTACACAAGTTCGTCTCTTTACAAGGAGAAGATGAAGTACCTCCCTGGCAAGTACATCCATAATAAGGAGTTCAAAGAAAGTGATCTTGTATTATTGTTCAATTCCTGGTTAGGGATGTTTCCGGGCAAGTTGAAATAAAAATGGAGTAGGCCCTTTGAAGTAGTGAATGTAACCCCCTTTGGTGCTCTAGATTTGAAAAATAAGAATGATGAGGTTTCTAGAGTCAATGGGCACCGGGTCAAACATTATCTTGACAAAGTTTATGATGGACACATTGTGGCGGTTTTTCATTTCAAGTGATTGGTAATCTGCATCGTGCCACGACATTAAATCAGGTGCTTCTTGGGAGGCAACCCATGTTTTTTATTTTATTTTATTTTTCTTCTTTTAGATAGGCTTGGTTTTATGCTAACCAGTTTTGAAGTGTATGCAGGAATGGGTGTGCATTGCAGGGACTGTGCACAAAAAAATTGTCTAAGTGTCAAAGTGTATAGTCTTTGAAGTTGGCCTGTCAAAATTGCTTAAGGAATTGCAGCCACACACATTTTTGTGCAGTCCGCACTGATGCTGCGGCCACACTCATTTTTGTGCGGTCTGTAACCAGTCGTCTCAAGGGCAGGTAAGGAGTTTGGTCCACATTAAAATTATGTGGCCACACTTAGGTAAAAAACTGGATCCCACGGGTAAAAATATAAATAGGGCTTCATGCATCCTTTTACACTTTTCGACCTTCTGAGCCCTGAAGCTAAGCGTGAATAGTAAATTTTCCCATTTTCTCTCAAATTGTTTCCTCATTTCATCACCTGCATCTTCATTATTGGTATGTTAATTTCTTCATTAGGTTCTTCATCTTTTATTTTCTTTTGTTCTTAGATTTAGGGTTACTTCCATGTCTAAAAATGTCAATGTTTAGTTGTTTTTGATTAGAATCATGCGGGTAGCTTCTTGATTGTTAATTGGGGTATGGGTAAATGACTAATGAAGTTTGATTGCTAAAACTATATCAATTTGAGAGCAAACATTGCATAAACCCGTGCTAGTGAAATTTGAATTATGCAGTCGCACATATTTTTGTGCGGTCTGTAGTAGAGGCTATGCGGCCACACACACTTTTGTGCGGTTCGCATCCCTCCGATTTAGTATAATGGTGTGCTTAACTTGTGCGACCGCACTCAAAATTGTGCGGTCCATAATGGACTTATGCGGCCACACTCATTTTTGTGCGGTCCAAAGTGATAGCACTTCAGAGACCCCAGTAGTCAGAACCTAGGGCTGTGTAGATGCAAACAAAATTGTACGGTCCACACTGGGCAATTTGCGGCCGCACTCATTTTTGTGCGGTCCGCACTGCCCCTTATGAGAATGTTTTGCTGCAACTGTCAATCATATTAATGTATGCATTATGAGCTTCAATTGAAACTGATTTCTAGTTTTTATATGTTGCAGACAATGGTTCAATTACGTGGCAACGGTGATATCACAAAAGGGAGGACAGAACCCTCTCGAGGCTAGGGTCGAGGTAAAAGCAACCCTCTTCTAGCACCCCAAAGAGTCATAACCAAGAAACCGACCACAAGCAGAGCCCTTGATACCTCAGATACCAGTGAGTATGTCCCATCTGGGGAAGCTTCTTAGGGTAACTCCGTGCAAGCACATCCAGAAGCCCAAACACAACAAATCTCGAGGAGATTCCATTTGGTCGATGAGTCTTCTTCAGCTGCCATTTCATCTGAAGGCTCGGAAGAGGGTAGTTAAGATTCTAAGCCCTCTTCCTCACATTCTCCCCCTGCTCCAATAAATTTAGATGATAATGATGTTCCAGATGATGGGAGAGGGGGCGATACTGCAGTGGACGGGTTAGAAAGATCAAGGAGGCCAGAGATATGGGAGGATAGATTTGTCAGTGTCAACGCATTTGCCAAGTTTAGGTAATGGTGGCCACAGAGATCGCTCACTCTTGAGCGACAATTTTTGATGAAAGATTTGAACAAGCACAACCTCAATGTCCTTAGGCAATTCGAGGAGCGGAAAGGTTGGAAATGGTTCACCAACACCGTCCTAGATGCAAATGAGTACCTAGTCAAGGAATTCTATGCAAATGTTACTCATACCAAAAAGGGTACTAAGGTGACAAAAGTGCGGAATTTAAAATCTGCTTTGACCCCTGTGCGTTGAACAAATATTTGGGGTTTGAAGAAGTAGAAGCAGTTCAATACTTGGAACAACTAGCTATGGATGATGCAACTCGCCCATGGTTACCTGAGATTTTGGCTATCAAAGGGTCAACACCTCCGTGGCTCACAGTAAGGGTTCTAATTTTCTGAGCCACCCTGAACTTTGAAGCAAAAGGGTGGAAAATGTTCGTGTGTAGCTGCATTGACCCATGTCTCAATGAGAACATGCTCCCACTTCCCTGTGCAGTCTTGGTGGCTTCGATTATGTCCACCAACATCACTCTAGATGCCTAGAAGGATGAAAGATCCTATCCATACCCAAACTTCCTCACTGAATACTTCAAAGATCAAGGGGTGGAGTATAAGCATTATGATACAGAAGGGAAGGCCAAGAAGCCTTTCTCCTGGTACCATCTTCAGGGAGCTGACAACCCAAAATTCAAGGGTAATGCTACTACCTCCACTGGCCAGTCTGAAGAGCCAGCGGTAGTGGTTATTGATTCAGCTGTCGAGCCTTCCACAATAGCCGGCACTTCCACCGGAACAATATTCATGCCACCATCTTCAACCATCTGACCACCTGCTTCTGCCAGTCTATCAATGCCATTGCTAGTGCCGGCTTCATCTATATATCCTCAAACTGCGTTGCGAGTCTCCCAAACATTGGCGAGCCTCAACAACTGGATGCAAGCAACTACTACACGGCTAACTACTATATCCAGTGCTGTTGCAGCATAGTCCTCATCCCTAGCAAAGCCACAGATACCTCCGTCAGTGGAGGAAACATTGAATAAGATACTGGAAAACCTGAAGACCATTACGGATACTCTAGTGGCACATGGGAATATCATTGAGGACTTGAGCAAGCAAGTCAAAAATATGAAGAAGTCTCAAGCATCGAAGAGGTCTATGGACAAGTTGAGAAAGGAGGTCACCAAGTTTACATCTGCCGGAGATCTGCCATTGGACCTTCTTATGGATCTTTCGATCCCAACAGAACATGCAACACCACAGGTAGCAGCCAGCTAGTCTGAGAAGCCGGTTTCCATTTCCCACACTGCTGAGGAGATGATCCAGATGCTCAGCAACCCGGTTGTCCCTCAGCCAGGTGATGATGAGATACAACTTGAGGCCGAGGTTGCTGATGATCCTATGCAGACTGAGACCACATAGGAAGTTCTCTTAACTCTCTGCCCCTTTCCCTGTCCTTATATTTGTTAAGAATTTGGGAAAATGCTTATTTTTTATTTGGGGGGGGGGGTGGTCTATTTTGATTATTTGACATTTGGGCTGTAATAACTGTGATACTGTTTTTTCTTTCATCTTTATTTTCCTTTGGTATGTATATATTTTCCCCATTTGATGTTGATATTCATTTCTCTTATGTATATATTCATTTGATTTCAGTTTATATATTCATTTACCTCGCTTTCCGTAGTTTATTTCATAACTTCTCTAGTTTGCTTTTCCTTAGTAGTATAGCTTCTTATTTACTTTAGTAGCTTCTTTTTACATTTTTAGTGAACAATAAGCCTTTGGTTTTCTTAATGCCACAATTTTTTTCAAAGGTGTACTTTTGTGTGAAACGGGTGGCTCTTCCCAATGATCGATGGACTGACAACCTTCTCAAGGGATTGAGTCCGTTTTCTTTTATGCTTTGGTAAATATAGTAGTAATGAATAAAATGGTCTTAAACATGCTTCACTTGGTACCAACACATTTACCTATGATAGTATGGTTAAAAACAAGTTATTGGAACAAAATAGCTCTAGTGTGACTCTTTTGACTCTTGTGTTGACTTAAGTAGTCATCGAGTGGTTCAAATCGAGCCAGTTGTGATTCTCAATCTTAGCTAGGGATGTTGTGACCCTCGACTCTATTCTCTTTAGCAATCTAGAAGCATGAGAGGTGAGATATTTAGTTACAAGTCCAAGTACCCGTGCTAATGGTCTAGAACCTGCCCCTAATGTTTATCTAGGTGAAATTCTAAGTGTAGCTCGACTTAAGAAATGATCGTAGGCTCTCCTTGATCAAATTTGAAATTTAAAATCTTCCATAGCCTGCCAATATGATATCCCTAGTCAACCCATTCGATCCTAAGCTATTTTTCTTTCAATAACCACGTTACAACCCTTTATCCGTTTTGTATTGACCCTCTCTTGGCACCCAATCTTTCGTTAGCATTTTTGAGAAATAATTGGCAAAAACATAAGTTTTGGGGAGAGACGAGGAGTTTGAAGTGATATAAGGTACAAAGAAGAGAAAGAAATGAAGAAAATGGAAGGCAAAGAAAAGAGAGAAAGAACAAAAAGAAAAATACCAAAAAAAGTGAATAAAGTGAAGAGTTTAAGGGAATCCAAAAGAAAATAAGGTGGAAAGGCTGAAGTAAATAGAAAAGGAGAAACATAAATGTCATGCTTAAGAAAGAGTGACGTTACGTCTCTCTAGTTCCCCCGAGGAAGAAGAAAATGACTCAAAGAATCGAGAAAGTATGAGCCGAAAAGAGAAAATGGAGTGCTTAGGGAAAGATGAAACCATTCTATTCCAACAAGTCCTACCTTGATCCAAAAAGCCTTCCTTAAATCTCACAAAAGCCCTACATGATTTCAAGTTGAGTGAGCTTACATTAGAGGTGATTTACATGAGGGGCAAACTTATGGTGCTTAAAGCCGGACTTGTAACGTTCTTTTGAGAGAGATGAGCGAACTTTTTAGCAATCCTTGCTTTGAGTGTTACATTCTAAAGTGAGATATGCTAATGGAGAGTAGAGGAGGAGGAGTTTGAGATCCACAATGACCTATATGAAAGAGCGAGCTTCCTTAACGAATAGAGTCAACTCTTGATGCTCTAGTGTCATATTAGAAATATGGTACTCAAAAAGTCGTATCATTGTGTTGTCGATAATTCATGTGTTGTAGGTCACTGTTGGTCCCAATTGATGCGTGATTGATTCACATTAGGACAACTAAAATATCCCTTTTCTAGTGGAGGTGGGAATTGCCTTAATTTTTTGAGGACAAGCAAAAGCTTAAGTTTGGGGGAGTTGATAAGTAGAGATTTTGACCACTTATTTGCTCTCTTTTACTTGTATTTTAGCTAAAAAAATGCTTTAAGGTATTTCCGGAAACTAACAAAATGTGCTTACTTGCAGGAATATTGGGAAACGAGCCAAAGAAGTCAAAATCAACTAAAAAAGGAGTCAAAAGTGAACAAAAACCAAAATCGGGCAAAACGCTAGCAGTACGGACCGCACCGAAATTGTGCGGCCATAGGAGGTCAAGTGCGGCCGCAGTCATTATTATGCGGACTGCAAGATTGATGATTTAGAGAGTTGTTCCAAATCCAAAAGTAGAAGAGTGCGAACCACATCACTTTTGTGTGGCCACATAATCAGAAGTGCAACCGCACCCACTTTTATGCGGACCGCAGAAGCCTGAAGTTCCAAGCCCAAATTCCCAAGACTGTAGACCGCATGATAATTGTGTGGCCGCAGAAGCCCATCGTGCGGACCGCACCAAAATTATGCGTCCACACAACCTTCACAGGGGCATTTTTGTTCGATATTTTCAGCTTAGTATAAATAGTACTTTTTGTCATTTTTAGGTTAAGTTTAGTTTCTAGAAGTGCACCTAAGACATTTTCTTTACTTCTTTGAGTAATTTTGTATTAGATTAACTTCTAAACATTAGATTTTCTTTGTCTAATCAATGATTATGCATTCTATTTCAATTTCTTCTTGTATTTCTTTATTTTTCATGAGTAACTAAATCATTAGCTAGGGATGTGACCCAACCCTAGTGTGGGTACTTAATGGGTATTTAATTTTAGGGTTGTTTGTGATTGGGTTAGTGATATTTATCCTTGTTTATGCTTGAATTCTAGAATTAATGGTCGCAAACATTGATTCATGCCTTTTTAACCTAGTCTTTACTTGAGAAGGAGAGACAATCTAGGAAAACTTGGCTAACAAGGAATTGGGGTGAATTCAAGAAATTGATAGCCCCAGTTAAAGGGTCAAACCTAGATATAGTAAGACCCGACTTGAGCATATATCACTTGATTTGTGCAATGCCCATTTGGACTTGAGAAAGCCAAGTTGGGCAAAATCACTCAAACTATCGAGAGGTATAGAGTGGCTAATTGCGTGTGATTGTTATATCATGACCCGACTAATCAAACTTGACCTATAGTTTATAGCCCGTTAGGTAGCCACCTAGGTGGAAGTCATGACACTAGATCCTTTATCATTTGAAAAAACAGCCAAAACCAAAAACATTGTCTTCTAGTTTATTATTTGCAATTATTAGCTGAAGTAGAAATAGAAACAACCAATGAATATGTGGAAGTACAAATTGAGGCACATCATACATTTACTCTACTTATATACCTAATACCATATCTAACTCCCTAAGGAATCGACCCCGACTTGTGTTAGGATTTATTATTGCTTCGACCGCCTGACTACCTAATTGTGGTGTGAGTTTGGGCGACACCAGGCATCGAAGCTGTAATACTTGCAGAAGTTGAGATTCCCTCTTTTTGGATCATTATTGAAGGCGAGATCGAGGATGAGGAATGGGTCAAGACCTATTTAGAACAATTGTCTGTGATTGATGAAAAGCGGATGGTCGCAGTTTTCCACAGACAACTGTACCAAGAAAGAATGGCATGTGCCTACAACAAGAAAGTGCGGCTTAGTAGGGAAAATCATTCTAAGACGTATTCTCCCGCATCATGAAGAAGCTAAAGGAAAAGTTTCTCCAAATTGGAAAGATCAGTAGATTATAAGAAGAGTGTTGCCGAATGTAGCATTGTATTTGGGAGACATTGAAAGAAACGACCTTGAGGCAGCTGTTAATGCAGATGCAGTCTAAAGGTATTACGTTTGACCCCTTTTTCACAGCTTGAACTTGCTCAATTGGAATGATGAAGGCTTTCTTGCTCGCTATCCAAACACTATTAACACTTTGTAAACCCGTTGAGCCATTTACCTTTTTTTGATTACCCTCATTGAACTACGTTCGACTTGATTTCGAAAGGATACTTAGGCATCCTCTCTATGGGGTTCTGTCACACCAAAATAAAAATTCACATTCCCCCAAAAGTATATGTTATAATGGTTTGGCAATGGTTTTTCCTGAAAGGTTCCAAAGTTGTAATTCAATCCAAATTCTTTTTATCCAAATCCTTTTCAAGTCCTTTCGATCAATCAATGAGAATGTTCAAGAATTGGAGGATACAGTCACTTGGATCTGATACAACCAAATAAGAGAAATAAAATGAGAGAGTTTTATTGGTGAAAACCCTCACGGGCACTATAAGGCGATGATATGTAGAGAAATTCAAAATGAAAGAGTCTTGTTAGTGAAAACTCGCAAAGAGCACTATAAGGCGATGGTGAGAAGATAAATAAGAGAGGTCGGCTGATGAAAACCTGTAAAGGGCAGCACTAATCGAAAATATGATCCTTATATCTATTGACATCGACATAGTCCTGGCGAGGTTTGTCGGTTTCAGAGCAAAAGATGTGATGAATTTCTGAAAGTCGGATGGTTTACATAGATCAGGCATCCAGTCCAAAAGGCATGTCATGTTTATTGAAGTCCGCATGTATTCCAGATAAGTACTTTTTTCCTTTCCCCGAAAGTGATACATTTTTTTTAAACTCAGTCTCCATTCCATCTCTTATTTTTCTTTGAATCCCTTTCGGTCTAACTTTGTTCCAAAAATTGAGGCAAAAAAGAGATGGCAAGACCAATTTATAGGGCTCTCATCCGACACAAGCTAATATATTCAAGAGGCACCCAGCCTTGGCAAAGGCATCAAGTTTATCCCGACTAGCCACGGTGGCCGATACTTCAAGATCGAAAACTCTAGGGCGAAAGAAATCAAATCGAAGTCAAGGGAAAAATGAAGTTGAAAAGTTTAGGTCCCACGTGGCTAACTGTCTTGGCAAAGTTGGAAAAGTCAAAGATTCCCCAATGCTCTGAAGTTAAAATTAGAAGAAAGAGGTCAATTGCCCACAAAGGCAAAATAAAATCGAAAAGTTAAGTCCCACACGACTAACCGTCATGGTAAAGTGTTGGAAAAGCCAGAGGTTCTCCGGGACAAAAAATACAATTGTTATCCAAGAAACAACCAGTTGCAAGTGAAATTATCATCAAAGAAGCCGGCCAAGATCAAGTGATTGAAACACTCAAGGCCGCAAAACCAACCACCATTTCAAACTAATGATTGTTCTTTGTTTGAAAAATAGGAAACAAGTACGATCCAAAGGCAACCTTGCATGAAGCAAGTGCAATCAAAAGAAACCACATGGAGACTAAAATAGCTCTGCCGCAACAACAACCCCAAAAAGGAAAGTCTTCTCCAAATTCTTTCTAGCATTTTACTCCTTCCCTTAATAAAAAGAAAAAGAAAAGAAAGAAAGTTCAAGATCATGGTAGTATAGAGTCTCCAATCCCTAGCTGTGTTTTCCAACATAGGTCTCCAGTTCCTAGTTGATTTTATTTTAGGCATAGGGTCTCCACTCCCTAGATGATTTTATTTTAGACATAGGGTGTCCACTCCCTAGTCTTCTTTTCCAACATAGGGTCTCCACTCCCTAGTTGATTTTATTTCAGACATATGGTCTCCACTCCCTAGTTGATTTTATTTCAGACATATGGTCTCCACTCCCTAGTTGATTTTCTTTCAAACATAGGGTCTCCACTTCCTAGTTGATTTTCTTTCAGACATAGGGTCTGCACTCCCTAGTCTCTTTTCCAACATAGGGTCTCCATTCCCTAATCGAAGTTATTTTAGACATAGGGTCTCCACTCCCTAGTATTTTTTTCTGACATAGGGTCTCTACTCCCTAGTTGATTTTATTCTAGTCATACGGTCTCCACTCCCTAGTCTCTTTGCCAACATAGGATCTTCACTCCCTAGTTGATGTTATTTTAGACATAGGGTCTCCACTCCCTAGTCTTTTTTCCAACATAGGGTCTTCACTCCCTAATTGAAGTTATTTTAGACATAGGGTCTCTACTCCCTAGTCACTTTTGTAACATAGGATCTCCACTCCCTAGTTGATTTTATTTTAGACATAGGGTCTCCACTCCCTAGTCTTCTTTTCCAACATAGGGTCTCCACTCCCTAGTTGATTTGATCTTAAAGGCAGGGTACACCACTCCCTGATATTATTGCTAACATAGGGAACACCATTCCCTAGTATCTTTTTATTGCTTTCAATAATGAAGTAATATAGAGTTTCGTTACAAATAACTCACGAAATATTTCTAGTGAAAACTGGGACAGAAAAATTTTGTTTCTTTATTTTGTTTTAGTGTCTGACCAGGTTTTACCTCGAGGCACGAGGTTTGAGATGACCAAAAGAAGAAGTTTCAATCCAAAATAAAGAAAAGAGTAGAAAAAGAAGTGAATCTAGAATGCAAAAGTGGATGAAAGATATGGGTTGTTCAAGACATGACTAAAGTTACGAGCATTGCATTTCCTGTTTTGATTAGAAGAAGCCATAGAAGAATGAACTAGCACATGCAGCTAGCAAGCATCAAGTTTCAAATTTAGTCTGCGTAAAGAACCAGTCAAGACTTAAGAACCAGCTTCAGAAGACTTATAGATAGGAATCTTATAACTCATAGCTGATAGGCTTATTTAGTTTCTTTTGATTTTGATTTTGATTTTGATTTTGATTTTGGTGTTATAAGAAGTACAACAAGCAGTAATAGTAGAAACATCCGTGAAATTACAGCTTCCCAGTAGTCCCAGCTATCAAAACTTCTAGAACTACATTAACCTGATTCCTTTATAGCCAAGGATATGTAGGTAACCTCCGAAGCAAGGTTCGGTAAAAACTCTTCAAAATGCTTCTCATGGAGTAACAGATAGTAAAAAATTGTTAATAGTTGCTCGCTTTATCTTTGTCCAAAACTCTTCACGTTCTCAAGCAAAGAGGGGCAGCTGTGAGCACATAATTTTTGCCCTACAAGACTACTCCTACAAAATCCACAAAAATTAGTTTTCTTGTTATTTTTTTTATTATTGTAGAATTTCTAGGTATTGCTCTTTATTTGTTTGTTTTCATTTAGTTGCATTTTTATGCATATTAAATATCTTAAAATCATAGAAAAACCATAAAAATCTTCAAATATTCATTCCATATCATTTTAGGTTTAATTGTATGTTTTAGAATTAATTAATTATTAATTGTATAATTAATATATGAAAATCACAACAAAATACATTAGTAAGTATACATGCATTATTAGTTAATTTATAGAAAGATAGGTAAGTAGGTTTAATTTTGCAAATCAGATTTGAGTTAGGATTTAATTTAGGATTTTAATTATCTTGGCTGAATGTAACGACCCGACCGGTCGTTTCATGAGTTACTGCTTTGTTTAACCATTTCTGCTTCTTATTGCTTTGTTTATCAGTTCTATGTGTGATTGGGTTGGTTGACTCAGGTTCGTAGATGTTTTGGTAATGTTTGAGGCACTTAGTTTCTTTTGAGGAAGCTTAAGTTGGAAAAGTCAACTGAATGTTGACGTATGTGTTAAAGGGTTCGGATGTGAGTTCCGATGGTTCGGATAGCTTCAGGAGGTTATTTGGGAATTAGGATCGCGATCGGAATGTGTTTTGGAGGTCTGGAGTAGATTTAGGCTTGAATTGGCGAAATTGGAACTTTGACATTTTCTGGTTGATAGGTGAGATTTTGATATATGGGTCAGAATGGAATTCCGGAAGTTGCAGTAGGTCCGTTGTGTCATTTGGGATGTGTGTACAAAATTTCAAGTCATTCGGACGTGGTTTGGTAGACTTTTTGATCAAAAGCGTAATTTGGAAATTTTTTGGAACCTTAGGCTTGAATCTGATATGTTTTGGTTGATTCGATGTTGTTTGAGGTGTTTTGAAGATTGGTATAAGTTTGAATGGTGGTATATGACTTGTCTGTGCTTTTGGTTGAGGTCCCGAGGGCCTTGGGGTGATTTCGGGTGGTTGGCGGAAAGATAGGCATTTGGAAATGGCAGCTGAAGTTGTAGGACTGCTGTCATAACCACATTTGCAGTTGGGAGGCCGCAGGTGCGACCCCCGCAGATATGGAAGATCAGTCGTAGAAGCGAAAGGAGCCAAGGAAGGCAGGAACCATAGAAGCGGTTAAGGAACCTCACCTGCGATGGCGCAAGTGCGGATGGTGCATCACAAATGCGGAAATTGAGGCTTAAGTAATGGCCGCAGAAGCGACTCCTGGACTGCAAAAGCGGTTGCGCATGAACAAGTACTGGACCGCAGGTGCGAAAAGCCTGGGCCAGAAGGTATAAAAGAATTCCTTCGTGATTTTTGAGTTGTTCTTCACCATTTCAAGTTGGTTTTGGAGCCTTTTGGGAGATTTTGAAGATGGATTCAAGGGATAACGTCTAGAGGTAAGATTTTTGAACCTAATAATCGATCTTAAGGCAATATTTCACTGATTTGGCCTAAGATTAATGGAAATTAAGGGTTAAAAATTAGGGATTAGGGCTTGGTATTGGAGATCTTGACTTGGGGATTTGAGGGGCCATTTGTGGTCGGATTTTGGGACTTTTGATATGTATGAACTCGTGGGGAGATAAGGAATCTATTGATGTAAATTTTATCAAATTCCGAGATGTGGGCTCGGGGGTCGGGTTTTGGTTAATTTCGGAATCTATGTTGTAATTTGATTATTTTCGTATGGGCTTCGTTCCCTTAGCATATTTTGACGTCGTGATTCTGATTTTGGATGATTCGACGCGAGTTGAGGCCGATTCGAGGGGCAAAGGCATCGCGGGCTAGAGTTTAGACCGGACTGAGGTGAGTAATGATTGTAAATGTTGTCCTGAGGGTATGAAACCCTCGATTTCACATCGTTGTGCTATATTGAGGTGACACACATGGTAGATGACGAGCGTGGGGTCGTGCACCATTGGAGATTGTGACTTAGTCCATCCCGAATTGCTGTTTTACCGCGTATTTAATTGAAAACTGTTTGCTATCATCATATTTTGGGCTGAATGCCATATTTGGGCCTCGTGCCAACCATTTGGACCCTTAGAGGATTTTAACTGCTATTTCCTCACTGTTTTGATATTATATCCATAGTCAGTCGTGTTATATTCTACTGTTTTTATAACTCAGCCATGTTTACTCTGTTTTAACACTTTAAATGATATTTTGGGATGAGCATCATATTTTACTGTGCTCGAGTGGCTTTTAGAGATTTCTAACCGAGTAAGGCCGAGGGCCTGTGTTGTGAGGATACTTTTGGGTCGGGCTGCACGCCGCAGCGGTGATACACTGATTTGATTATGAGGTCGAGGACCTGGAATTGTATGCCACGAGGTGTCTTGCTGATATGAGGCCGAGAACCTATTGATTATGCCACGAGATGGCTTGATATTGTGCTTGGGCTGTAAGGGCCCCTCCCGGAGTTTGTACACCCCGAGTGAGCGCAGGTACCCATTGTGATATGAGATATAACTCAGAGGGCTAGTGTTGTTCCATGTTATTGCCTGAGGGGCTGATTCTGTTGATATTGTGCCCGAGACGCGAATTTTATGTGTTTATCTGTTCTAGCTGCTTTTCATTTAATTGTTTAACTGTTAAAAAGGTATTTTAAAGAAGCTTATTATGAATTAAGGCGGCTTCATATGTTTTCACTATTTCATTGCTTTTTATTGGTTTTACACTGATTCCTTATAGCATGTTGATGTGTTCTTTACGTGATTTCTTATCGCTCAGTATTCATTTATTATTATTACTCACTGAGTTGGAGTACTCACTTTACTCCCTGCACCCTGTGTGCAGATTCGGGTGCTTTAGGTCCTGCTAGCGAGGGTTGATAGCTTCCAGCAGATTTTCGGAGCCCACTAGGTAGCTGCACGACGTTCACAGCCCAGTGTTTCTCCCTCTTATCATTATTTCTTTCCCTAGTACTGCATTTTGTAATAGACTATGTAGTCCCTTTTCCGTATTCCTAGACTTATGTTAGATGCTCATGACTGGTGACACCCCGATATCGGGCGGTGTTTGGTTTCCTGCAGTTGTTATATTTTCACTCTATTGTCGGATTTATCATTATTAATAACTTAATTATGAATTATTATCTGTTAATTTAATTAGGTGTTGTGTCGGCTGGCCTTATCTTCACGAGAGGCGCCATCATAACCGTGTCTGGGTTTAGGGCCGTGACACTAGATATTTAAAATCAAAGTAATAAAGACGTAGGCTTGTTTGGGTCTTTAAAATGCATATGGTCCAGCTCTTGGTGAGGCCCAAACTCCACCAAAAATCTGCCCCAGTCCGCTCCCAAAATCAGTCCAGGTCCCCCTTAGCCAAACATTTTGTCACTTCTAATCCTCACCTTTTATCTTGATTCTACGGTTCGGAACTTACCCACCCAATCCTTTAAAAATGTCCCAAACACCCCCCAAAAAACCTAGAGAGACTCCCATTCTTCACCTGCCTCACTCCCTCTCATATCTCTATCGAACCCTAGCCTCCCCAAAACCCCCCTCTGCCAGCGGCACCACCCTAATCGACCCCAAACTAATACCCTGTAATCCCCGTCATCTCCCCATCCCATATCCCCTTTCAATTTTTTTAAGAACACCCTAGGTTTCGTTAATTTTTGGATCTGAGAAATCTCAAAACCCTAGTTTCATCCCTCTTTGGTTTTCTTCAATGGTTCCTAATTAGTTTGGCTTAAAATTGATATTGATCGATTGCTCTTGTCAAGAGCAACCGATTAATGTAAGTTTTAACTCATTTTCGAAGCCGTTCCATTTGGTTCAATAGGTATATCTCTATGCTCCATTTTTTGCTCACGTTTGTTGTTATGGAGTTTTTCGTTGCCTCATGCTTGTTGGTCCATTGGTTCTTTGATTTTTTGTTAGATAATCAAACTTGCATGTGCATTTTTAGGTGTTTAATTTATTAATTGCTTATTGATGATTGTTAATTTACTGGTCATTAAGTAAGTTTCTGTGTTATTTGTTTTATCATAACCATAATCAATTAAAAAAAGTTTTATTGCTGATTAATCAATTTAGGATAATTTGATTTGGTTGATTGAAAGAATTAAACATTTGAGCTTGGGCAGTAGTTTTGAAATCCTTTGGATTTAAGCCTAGTTTAGGATGTCTGAAATTAGGCAGGGGTAAAAGAAGAAAAAAGTAAAAAAAGGGGGAAGTAGTAATTAGTAGAAGATAAAGGGATTAATTGGGAAAGCATAATAAGGAATCTAGGGTAGTTATGTAAGAAGCTTCTAGAGAGGGATTAAAATGCAATAAGAGAAAGAAATTCGGTCAAATTTGGGGTAAAAAGGGTAATTTTAGAAGTTTAAGGGGTTAGAAAATAAGAAAAAATATCTAAAAAGGCACAGATGTACAAAAATCTATTGAAAAGATGCCATTTTCCTTAGTTTTATGGACTGCACATTCCTTAAATTATTCCCTCATCATTGTGCATATAACATATTCTCAATGTCTATATAAGATCTCACATTCCCTCACTCACACACACCTAATTCTCTACAAAAACCTCATACTTATTTCCTCATCCACACTGTTTTTCTCCGAAAAAATAAAAGCTGAAAGTTCAAGTTAAAAACATAAAACGAAAAAAGAGGAAGATTCAAAGTTGCTTTTCTTCTAATTTCTAGTGGTTTTGCTTCACTTTTCTAGGATTTCGAGTGCTATTCAAGCTTTAAAACTTTTCATTAATTGTAAGCTTGCTGCTGTTTATTGCTGGATGGATCCTCACCTTTTGTAACGACACGATCAGTCGTTTTGAGCTCTAGCATATCGTTCAGCAGTTTGAGGCCCGGAGTAGCTTTACTTCAGGTATTATGAGTTGTACGCATGGTCGGAATTGAATTCCGAGACGTTTGAAGTTGATTTGGAGAGAGAATTCTCATTTCGAAAGTTTTAAGTTGAAAGAATTGACTAAGATTGGATTTTTGAGTAAACGACCTCAGAATCAGGATTCGAAGGTTCAGGCAGGTTCATATGATGATTTCGAACTTGGGCATATGTTCAGATCGGGTTTTGTAAGACCCGAAAACGTTTTGGCACCTATTGTGGATGTTAGCATTTTTGGAAGAATTTCATAAGTTTGGGTTGAAGTGCATTTCAGTGTTTTCGATATCCGTTTGGGATTTCGAGTATGAGAATAGCTTCGTATGGTGATTCTAGTGTTGGGAGCGCGATCGGAAGTGAATTCAAAGGTCTGTGGGTCATTTTGGAGTCATTTGGCTAAAGTTGGAAATTTGAAGGTTTTTGAGAAGTTGACCGGAAGTGGACTTTTTGATATCAGGGTCGGATTCCGATTCCAGAAATTGAAGTAGGTTTGTAATGTCAAATATGACTTGTGTGCAAAATTTGAGGTCAATCAGACGTGATTTGATAGGTTTATACATCGAAAGTAGAAATCTGAAATTTTACAGTTCATTAAGCTTGAATCGGAGTGCGATTCATGGTTTTAGCATTGTTTGACGTGATTTGAGGCTTCGATCAGGTCCGTGTTATGTTATGGGACTGATTTGTGTGATTGGACGAGGTCCCGGGGGCCTCAGGTATGTTTCGGGTTGTATTGCGCTCTTATTTGATGTTTCAACGTCGTTTCTTTGGGAATAAAGGGTACCACATTAAGCAAATGAGTTCCAAATTCAGTTTTTATTGAACCATTAGATCCGTATCATAATTACGGAGCCACAACAAAAAGAATCATCGAATTTGGACATCGTATGAGGAAGTTATGCTCATTTTTGTGTCGGGAAAAAACTGTTGGTTCTGGTGTGGTCGCAATTGCAAACATTTCCATCGCAATTGCGATGCCCAGTTTGCAATTGCGAACTTTTTGTCGCATATGTGACCTTTTCCAGCCCTTCCTTGTTCAGAATTGTGAAGGCTTTCTTCGTTTTTGCGAGGGTTCGCAATTGTGAACCTTTAATCGCAAATGCGACATCTGCAACTTGTTTTCAGCTGTGTAACTCGGGTTTTTGCTTCATTTTATCATATTTTGAACCCTAATATTTTCTTATCAAATCATTGGTTAAGTGCCGCTAACCAATTTTCAATTATATTTTGTGATTATACCTTAGATTTAACATCAAAATTCATGAGAATCTAAAGGAAAATTTGGGGTTGTAACGACCCGACCGGTCGTTTTGAGCTTTTGCACTTTGTTCGCCAGTTCTAGGGCATGATTCACCCCGTGTGATGTATTATGACTTATGTAAATCGTTGGTTTTGGTTTTCAGGGTAATCAGAATGAACTTGGAAGAACAGTTCTCAATTTGAAGCTTGAAATTTGAAAGGTTTGACCAAGATTTAACTTGTTGGTATATGACCGCAGATTGGAATTTTTATGATTTGGTTAGCTCTGTTAGGTGATTTAGGACTTAGGAGTGTGATCGGAATGCATTTTGGAAGTCCGTGGAAGGTTTTGGCTTGAATTGGCGAAATTGAGATTTCGACGTTTTCCGGTTGATAGGTGAGATTTTGATATAGAGGTCGGAATGGAATTCTGGAAGTTGCAGTAGTTTTGTTGTGACATTTTGGATGTGTGTGCAAAATTTCAGGTCATTCGGACATGGTTTGGTTGGGTTTTTGATCAAAAACGGGATTCAGAAGATTTTGGAATCCTAGGCTTCAATTTGATGTGATTTTGGTGTTTTAATGTTGTTTTGAGGGTTCCGAAGGTTGGAACAAGTTTCAATAAGGTTATGGGATATGTTTGTGCTTTTGGTTGAGGTCCCGAGGGGCCTCGAGGTGATTCAGATGGGTGCCAGAAGGATTTGGAATTGAGTTTTGCAGCTGAAGCATTTGGTTCTGTCATAACCGCACCTGTGGATGGGAGACTGCAGGTGCGATGATCGTAGAAGCGGAAGGCAACCGCAAATGCCTCCAAGTAAAAGTCTTCAGGAACCGTAGAAGCGGTGAAGTGGGCGCACCTACAGTAGCGCAGGTGCGAGTTTTAACCGCAGATGCAGAGATTGTCATTTTAATGAAAACCGCAGATGAGGTGGAATAGTCGCAGAAGCGGGACTGCAGAAGCGATAAAAGGACCGCATGTGAAAAAATACCTGGTTCAGAAAGTATATAATGTTCCTTCGCGAATTTTTGCTAAGTTTTCCAGTTTTGAAGACGGGAAGCGAGCTAGGGCAGTGAATTCAAGGGATAATCGAAGAGAATCAGTTGGGTAAGTTCCCTAAGCTTCATTACTCATGTTTAAGATCATTTTTTCTATTGTTTAATCATGGTATTAGTGGAAATTAAGAAAAAAATTGAGGGATTAGGGCTTGATATTAAGAGACCTTTGAGTGGGGATTTGAGGTCTGATTTTGATGTTCTTGATATGTATAGACTCGTGGGAGGATGAGGATTCTATTGATGTTAATTTGTTGGATTCCGAGACGTGGGCCGGGGGCCGGGTTTGAACAATTTTGGATTTTTTGATGTAAATTGGATTTTTTGAGTGGGTTTTGTTCCCTTAGCATTTTTAATGGTTATGTACTGATTGTGGCTAGATTTGGAGCATCCGGAGGTAGGTTCGTGAGGGCAAAGGCATCGTAGGCTAGAGTTTGGACTAGATCGAGAAGAGTAATGATTGTAAATGATGTCCTAAAGGTATGAAACCCATAATTGCACATCGTTGTGTTATATTGAGGTGACGCACACGCTAGATGATGAGCGTGGGGTCGTGCACTGTTGGGATTGTGACTTAGTCCGTCCCGAATAACTATTTTACCGCGTATTTGACTGAAATCTATTTGCTATCATCATGTCTTGGGCTCAATGCCATATTTGGGCTTCGTGCCAACTCTGTGAACCCTTAGGGGATTTTTATTTATATTTCCTCACTGTTTTGACTTTATACTTGAACTCAGCCATGCTATATTTCACTGTTTTCATAACTCAACAATATTTACTCTGTTTTAATATATCAAATGATATTTCAAATAATATTTTGGGTTGAGCATCATGTTTTACTGTTGCCCGATTGGCTTTTGTGATTTTGACTGAGTAAGGCCGAGGGCCTGTGCTGTGAGGATACTTTTGGGTCAGGCTACACACCGCAACGGTGATACACTGATTATGATTATGAGGCCGGGGGCTTGAGATATGTACGCCACGAGGTGGCTTGTTGATATGAGGCAGAGAGCCTAGTGATGATGCCACGAGATGGCTTGATATTGCGCTTGGGCCGTAAGGGGGCCCTCTAGAAGTCTGCACACCCCCAGTGAGTGCGGGTACCCACTATGATGTGAGATATAGCCCGAGGGGCTGGTATTGTTGACATTGTGCGCGAGAGGCAATCCTTTATGTGCTTACCTGTCTTATTGGTCTGTCATTTACCTGTTTAATTGTGTATTTGTGCTCGAGGGGCGGATTTTCTGTGCTTATCTGTTCTAATTGCTTTGCATTCAATTGCTTAACTGTTGAAAAGTCATATTTAAAGAAGTTTAAACTGAGCTAAGATACTTTAAGAGATTTCACAGCTTCATTGCTTTCTTACTAGTGTAGTACTACTTTAATACATCATGTTGATGTACTTTTTGTGTTTTCCTATCACTCAGTCTTTAGTAATGATTATTACTCACTGAGTTGGAGTACTTACTTTACTACCTGCACCTTGTGTGCAGATTCAGGTATTTCTGCACCCGGTGGCGGGTATTGGTTGATCAGAGGCAGAGTCTTTGGAGTTTAGCTAGGTAGCTTCCCGACGTTCGCAGCACTGTTTTTCTCCCTTTGATGCCATTATACTATATTTAGCACATTTACAGAAATTCCTTTGTATTTTAGACCTTAGTAGATGCTCGTGACTTATAACACCCCAGTATCAGGCTCTGTTAGGTTGTTCTTCCGCATATTTGTACTGTTGACTGCTTAAATGTTGGATTAATTATCACGTTTTAGAGTTAATTCTCATTGTTATCTACTTAAAACTGAAATGGGTAAGTGTCGGCTGACCTTGTCTTCACGAGATCCGCCATCATGATCGGGTCCGGGTTTAGGGTCATGACAAGTTGGTATCAGAGGCTAGGTTACATAGGTCTCACGAGTCATGAGCAGATTTAGTAGAGACTTGCGGATCGGTACGGAGACGTCTGTATTTATCCTCGAGAGGCTGCAGAACCTTTAGGAAAATCTTCATATTCTTGAAATTCTTATCGTGCGTCCTTGATTCATCTTAAAATGTAACTCTTTGAATTCCTTCCACGCATTCGTATGATCACATGAGCGCTCGGTATTAGATATGGATCGATGACTTATGATTCCCTGATCGAGGGGCGAGATGTGATCTCTGTGTGTTGATATTGGGCCAGTCTGGAGGACTCGAGGCCGAATTTTTGCCTGTAGCTTGAGCCCTGAGCTGTTGATTTCGTGAGAGCATGTTTTTGAATCCATATGTTTTGTTGTGTTCCTATTACAGGAGGTGATGGCTGGATAGTTACGTGATGAGTGTGATGTGACTGTGAGATGTATTCATGTGATTTGGAAGCGACTAGAAGGGTCTGCTGGAGGATAGAAGGGCTATTAGGTGCTCGATTTTTATCTTGATTGGAGGTATAGCCCCGAGTTATGGGTATGTGAAGAATACTTCTGTGTTTTCTAGTTGGGGAAGTGAGGTGGATTTCACGTTGCGATATGGGTTCAGACTTAGGAAGATTAAGTGACTGCGTAATGGTTGTGAAGGTGGAAGGGTATAAAGAAATGCTAGTTTGAGGCAAAGCAGGTGGGTTATCTCCTGCGGAGTGTTCTGAGGTTGTGTAATCCTTATGTTGTCTGTTAGAAGATCTCATTTACAAGTGAAATATATGTGTTGCAATTTAAATTTGGGTCGCTTCAGAGAGTGGGTTTAACTGTTACGAGAGTGAATGCGAGATTTGCATAAGAGTTAAAGTACCAGATGGTTTGTGTTTCATGAACTTATGAAGGATCGAGTTTAATCTCACTATAGTATTATGGTAGCAATAAAGTATATCCGTTATGATTTTTTGAGTGTGTTTTGATCTATGGCTTCGAGCCAAGTGGGGGAGTCTGTTATTGATTAGTTGATTGCACGGTTATGTGCTATGTTGGTTCCAGTTTGAGGCATACGGGAGAATTAGTTATGGCCTACGGAGATGGAAAGCAAAGATGGATCGAGTAAAGGAAAATTCTTGACAAAGGTTATAGTATGATTCATAGGTGTGTGAGAATCACAAAATGTCGTGAGTTGTTGTTGGTAAAGGGTGCTCGGTACATAGAGCAGCAAGTTGCTCGGTTGTTTTAGGATGAGGTTACACTCTGCAGTGTCGGAGTGCTAATGAGGCACAGGTTGTTTGGTTTGTTTAGTCAGGCTAATTACAGTTTGAGTAGATCGAATGACTCTAGGGAATGGTTCTAAGGGGTTCAAGATTGTTCATGTAATAAGTGGAAATTTTTGAGTTGTATTTTTGGCTAGAAACTGAAGTTTGCATTAGAGGGTGTCAAAACTCATGGTATTTCTATATCATTATGGAATTCTATGTATCAGTATCAGAAGGTGAAGGTAATGGCTTTGGATCCGCAGGGAAATCTCTTCAGGGTATGTATTTTGAATGTGGTGCGTTTGGGAATATTTAAGAGAGGGTTCGGTGGCTTATGAGCCTTAGACGGTGTTGTTTTATGCTTGGGTCTCATGTGGCAAGTATGGGTTGAGGAATTTTGGTGTTATGTCAAGGAGAAGTATCAATTTGAAGTTAATATAGAAGGAACTAGGATAGCTTGGTAGTAGGCCGGATCGACATGGTAAAGATATAATTAGTCCTTTGGGTGATTACGAGGTAATGAGTTTCTACAGGTGTTTCGCGACAATTCTCTTAGGTTTCTAGTGGCCTGTGTAGCTTGGTTGAGTTAGAAGGATTCAGTCCTGACGGTTTAGTTTTGTGCAAAAGGAATCCGGAGAGTTCTTGATGGTTTCTACCGCGGTTAGAGAGGTATATTTTCTGCTGGCGTGAGGAACATGGGATGTATAGTGATTTTCTTCTAGATGAGATCAATGGAACGTTCTTGTCTAGTTGAGTATATAGTTGCTCATGGCTCGAGGAGGATACGAAGTTCTCATGGTTATCCTAGGACGGTATGGTTTATGCGGTATGTGGTGTAGGTTTGAGATTTGCATGTGTAAGGTCTTGGTTCAGTTCTGAAAGGAAGATCATAAAATCCTTAGGCAGTGGGCAACTTCAGATAATTAGGTAAATAAGCTTCAGATGATTAAGGAAATGATATTGCTAATTTGGGTGATTTGACAAGGGTATATGTTCCAGAAAAAGACAATGTGATTAAGTTGATGGTACTTCATTAGTATTGCGACACTCTTTTGTAGGATCGACTACCGAGATTCGAGTTTGCTTGGTGGCACAGAAGGATTATAGGAGTGCCTCTCATGTAATGATTGGGTATTAGAGGTGCGTTGTATATTCGGATGGCAGAATTGGGATCATGTATGGTGCTTCGTGTGCTATATGGAGTTGAAGACTGGGAGTTCTCATATATAGGTTATGATGTGGTTGTGGGTGGTGTGTATCGACACTGTATAGTGACTATTGGGGTTTGGAGACTCGAGTGGATCTTTTGCTGCTGAGTATGTTAGATTTTGATGTAATATTGGGTATAGACTGGTTGTCTTCGTGTCGTGTTATTCTGAACTATTGCGCTAACACAGCGATATTGGTTATGCCGGGAATGCCACAGATTGAGTGGCGAGGTTCGACGGATTATGTTCCCAGTAGGTGGTGTCATTTTTGAAGACCCAGCGATGTCATTTTTGAACTTTTGCTGCTGACTATTTATTCTTCCATTTCCATGTTCTTGGGTTCTCAGTCCTTATGTACTATAGAAACAACAAAACTATATAAGTAACGGAGATAATTGCATTAAAACAAGCTAAAATCTAAGCAATTAGTATTGAAATGTGCCGAAATTCTCCGGCACATCAACACTCCCAACTTAAACTCTTGCTTGTCCTCAAGCAACTAAAACAAACTTAGCCTATTCTAGACTTTATTTACAAAACATGAAACGATAATGACTACGGGTGGTGTTCATTGCTAGTACTTCAAGCATGCATCTACAATTGTTTTACCCTTCCTGAACTGATAGTATATACAAGGAAAACTAATCAACTTGTGAACCTTGAGCCTCAGACATTGCGACAAAATGTTACTCTCAGCTGAGTGCAATTGCATTTGACTCAAAAGCTCAACTTTTGTTTAACTCCACAGTTCATGTACCCTTAATAGAAAGAAGGTCCCAAAATCACAATATTTACAAGGACAACAAAAAAGGACAGTTTACAAATACACTCACTCTCAGAAAGAACTTCAAGTGTTACAACATTTCATACCATAAGCTTGCCCTTATTTTAATTCACCGCTTATTCAAGAATGTTCGGTTGGAGGTCTCATAAGGACTATTTAAGCTTGTAATGTAGGTTTCGGGAAGGGTTGGATAGACATTTGGGTACACGTGACTTCACCCTCCTTGAACACTACTCGCAATTTTCCATTTTTTTTACTTTACTTCTTTTCAAACCCTCATAGCCTCATTTGCGTCTAGTTTCCAATATAGAACCACCTTACATACCTCTTCTAATTTTATTCAAGGCTCGATACTTTATATACATACACATATTTTCTTTTTTTTTTACACAAATCTTTCTCTTGTTTTTTTTCTCTTTTGGAGCTTGAATAATTTAAAACAAACACTTTTGAGGCATGTGGTCCTAACTCAACGTACAACCTTACCAATCTCCACTGCGACACCACCCCCAACTTAGGCTTTTAGCCTCGTTCTCAATGTTCAAGGAGGGACGGGTTCAAGAGAGGGGATTATTTTACAAAAAAAAGGGAGAGGTTTGTAATGAGTTGGCCAAAGAAAAGGCTTAAAGGCTCAAATTGGGTACTAGTGATATTATTTATGTACATGTCGGCTTGAAAGGCTACAGAGGTCTAGCAAATAAGACAAAGAATGCCTAAGATCATCCCTCCAACCAAACATACTATCATTAGCATTGAAATACCAACCGGGCAAGTTCTAGATGATAGAAGTAAACACGAGAGTTATATACACACAGAGAACTCACACACACATGGTACACAAACTGTTTCATTCACATAATTTGAGGCTTTCGAGTCAACACTTGGCAACCCAAGGCTTTCATCACAGACATATGTATAACTCTAGGTTGCCATAGAGTCACAGAGCGAGCCTCAAGTTCTAAAAGTTGATCACAAAGACTAATTCCCTTAAGAAAGTTGTCAATCTATCCATCATCGGGAAAAGTCGACAAAAACAATATTTTTTTTCTTTTTTATATGTGGAAGGGTATATGCTATGTATGGACACACATGCTTGATACTAGGCAATTACACCAAACCGGTCAAAATGATTCATTCTACGATCCTGGTTCTACTATTACACCCTTGGAAAAGAACCGGGAGAAGAAAAACCAAGAGGAATTGATTCCTAATCACTATCTACTTGTTTTTGTTGTTTTTATTTTATATGGACAAAGGTATCATATTTAACCGGGAGAAGAAAAACCAAGAGGAATTGATTCCTAATCACTATCTACTTGTTTTTGTTGTTTTTCTTTTATATGGACAACGATATCATATTTACACACACTATTATGAACACAAAACAAACACTAATATTAAAATCATCACGAATTTCATAACACAACTCATGTACCTAAGTCATACTAATATATACAGAACACAAAATACACATAAGTACAAGAGTCTGATTGTAACATAAAGATATGCATATGTACAACAGTTTCCAATATCACAAAAATATCTACAATGCTACCCTCCACCCCCAACTAAAAGCATGCATTGTCCCCAATGCATAAAACAGAGAGATGAGTTTGAGGGGGCGCTCCCTGAGGCACACTAAGTGCTATGGGAGTCAGTAGTTGGCTGAGTACTGAAGGGGTCACCCTCGGATGTGGAAGCTGGGACCGATGAGAGCTCGGTCTGAGGAGTGACCTCTCCTGATGGAGTAATGCTCTCAGGCTGGTCTAAAGCAAGAGTTGGAGCTGGAGCTGGTGTTTTGGAGCCTGTGAGCTGCTACTCTCGCCCACTGATGTCGGGGTGACTGATGGAGCTATAGGGATGGCCATGTCTACTAGATACCGCTGGATCGCTATCTGCATATCTACTTGTTCCACTTCTACAATAGCAGCCTCCTCAATATTAGCATCCTCGATAGAGGCATCCGCAATCTGCTTTCCTTTATCCTGAAGGCCATCATCGCTTGAATATCCAGAACTTTCCTCATCCTCGCTCCCATCTTCCTCCTCATATTCTGATTTACCAGAACCTCCGGACTCCTTCCCAGAATGGATCACAATATAGGCTGGAGGGGCTTTAGGCTGGGAAGCTCCGGCAGTAGGAGGGGCAGTATCAGTCATCAATGTAGTGAAGTCAAGACCTAAGTCCGGAGGTGCTGTACCTGTCACCTGATCACCATCTGTGGGAAGGAGGGATGATAGATCGAACTCCAAGTTCTGCATCTTTTGGAGATAGGTCTTCATAGAAGCAACCTAATTCTTGAGTCCAGGCAACCCACTAACTTCACCCCGCTCTATCTTCTCCACCCTCAACTCAAGTTGCTGTAGACGATCCTCATATTTTGACTGTTGTTGTTGGAGGGCCATCACTGAGGATTGCATGGGCGTCAAGGTTTGTTTGATTAGATTTGGCAATGTCTTCAAAAGCTGATCTACTTTGGCATTGGCATGCTGAGCCAGTAGACCAAGCTTCGAAACAATAAGAATGGTGATGTCAGGCTGGACAGTGGTGGACTGAGAAGCAGGCTCGGAAGTGGAAGTGGGGGCCACTGTAACCTGAGGAGTCACTGGTGTTTGGGAGTCACTGTGCTCTAGATCAATCGGATCTTGGACCTGAACATGTGATGAGGCAGCAACAACAGTGATACGGGAGATATCAATGATACGTGTGATATCAATATCCCTCGTTTCCTTTCCAGTTTTATCAGTTGCCAGGATGGGAACTTTCACAGCTTTACACAGAGCTGTGATCAAGCAAGGGAAAGGAAGTGAAGTTGCATGCTGTATTGCTCGGATCCCTATTTCTTGGAAGATCAACGCTCCCATATTTATCTTGATACCAGTCATGATACAAGCAATCAGAAGGGCCTTCTCGATGGCTATTTTAGTTTCATTTTGAGTTGGTACCAATCGAGAAGTGACAAAACTGAGCCAGTAGCGACCCTCTCTCGTGAGATCTTCCTTATATATCTTGTGCTGAGGATCGACCCAAGCGGGAGTCCCTTTTGCTCTCACTGAGGCAATCCATCCACATTCATTCTCCTTATTTTTGAATTTTTCAGTGTACTCAGCTGTGCCTGATCTCCATCCTTTGATGTAGAACTCATTAAGGGCCTCAATGTTATAAAAAACAGTCTTTCCCCGAACAAGCACTTGGTCGGTGAAAACTTTGTTGCGTTTGTGGTATTTCGTCCTGGAGGCCCCATAGGATGCATAAAATTCCCTCACAAGGGTCTCATTGTACTCCGTGGGTGGCTCAGTGAAATTCTCCCATCTCCGTGTTTTTATGTTTTCCAGGATATGGGGGTATTTATCTTTGAGCCCGTTCAAGCTCAATTGTTTCTCGCCCAGGATTTTGCGCTTTGTGAGCCCTTTTCTAAATACCTCCATGGACCCATCAACCCCAAATCGGAGCTGGAAATCTTCACCTCATTTCCTTCTCTCTTCAGCCTCTATATTGATTGAGGGCCTGAGCTCCTCCGCCTCAGACTGGGAGGGGCTCAGCACGTTGTCCTCTATCGGCAATCGCTTACTGGTGGAAGCCCGCTTTGATGTAGAGGATGAGCATCTCTTTGGACCCATATCTGCACAATGGTGAAGAGTGAGTGACATCATTACGGAGAAGATACCGACAAATCAAAAGCAAGAAAGAAAATGCGATCTGGTCTGCGATCGCAAAACCATAAAGCGGACCGCAAACATGTCGCAGATCTTGTAGTCTCAACTGGTGGTCTCATTCTGCGGTGAGTTATGCGGTCGCATAACAACTATGCGAACCGCATAACCATCACGGAATTGACATGGCTATATGGTTCAAAACTGAAATCTCTGTATCACTCAGCGATGAATTTGCGGTCCACATGTCAAATCTGCGATCGCAAAGACACCGCATTTCATCATCTTCTTCAGAAGATTTAGGGTTTAGTTGTGCGGCCAAAATGCGGACCGCATTTTCACAATGCGGGCCGCAGATGCCTTCTTCTACACAGGTCACCCAAGCTTTCAACAATGGCGGTCCTATTTCATTCTACCCCGTACCCCAAATTATTTCAACCCAAAAGCATCTACACTACAGAAAAGCAACTACACAAGCATCTAAACACATTTTTGCACAGGATTTAAACAAAAAATCTCTGAACCTACAGTGGAAATAAAAGATAAAATGGGGGAGAAACGGGTACATACCAGCAGAATTTGATGATTGGGACAATGAGTGTGACAAATGGAGTCCTTTGGTTGCACACAATTTGAGCTTGATTTGGTTCGAAGTCCGTTCGTGTTCTTCCCCCTTTTTTTCGTTTTGTTTTTCTGTATTCTTTTTACTCCCCCCTATTTTTGTTTTGTTTTAAGTGAGTGAGAGACGAGAGGGTTATGCAGACTTACCTTGTCAATTCTGCAATGGATAGGACACTACATAACACACAGTGCGACCGCATGTGTGTTATGCGATGAGGTTAAGGACCAAGCTGAAGGGAGGCAAATGCGGTGCAAAATGCGGTCGCATAAATTAAATGCGGACCGCATAATGCACCACCTCACCGCATTTTCAACCACAATTTTAACCCAAATCTCTGCTTAGGTTTGCGGTCAGAGTGCGGTTCGCATAGCTAAAATGCAACCGCATTTGTGCAGCAGAATTCACCTAGTGGTTTTTCTTCCACTTTTTATGCATTTGTACCAATTGTTATGATCTTTTGAACCCCGTGCACTCTGTCACACACTTTAAATTACTCAAATAAATCTATCTATCAAAAACTAAAAATTCATAGAACAAAAGAATGTTACCATACATGGGTTGCCTCCCATGAAGCGCTTGATTTAACGTCGTGGCACAACGAAGTTGATGTTCCTTTGGTTTCACTCAATGGTCGAGCATGGACCATCTTTGAGAGCCAGCTGCTCCACCAAATGTTTTTCTCCATCAATGCCCAAGTAGTGCTTGTTGAGTTGGCCATTTACCTTGAATGTCCGGGACCCATCTGTTGATTCTAATTCCACCGCTCCATAAGGAGAGGCATTGACCACTTTGAATGGACCGGACCATTTTGATTTAAGCTTGCCCGGAAACAATTTGAGCCTTGAGTTAAAGAGCAAGACCAAATCACCCATCTTGAACTCTCTTTTCAAGATCTTCTTATCATGGACAAACTTCATCCGATCTTTGTACAAAACTGCACTTTCATAAGCATGGAACCGGAATTCCTCCATTTCATTGAGTTGTGTTAACCTCAAATTTGCAGCTTCAGCCCAATCTAAGTTCAGCCTTTTCAACGCCCACATAGCTTGTGTTCCAATTCCACGGGTAGATGACATGCTTTACCAAAGACTAGCCGATAAGGAGAAGTACCAATAGGGTTTTGTAGGCCATGCGGTATGCCCACAATGCATCATCTAGCTTCCTTGACCAGTCGGTCCTATTTGCGTTCACAGTTTTTGCTAGAATGCTCTTGATCTCCCGGTTGGAAACCTAAACTTGACCACTTGACTGCGGATGATAAGGTGTGGCCACCTTGTGCTTTACGCCATACTTCTCAAGCAGCCTCGAGAATGCCTTGTTACAAAAATGAGATCCACTGTCACTAAGGATGGCTCTAGGAGAGCCAAACCGAGTGAATATGTTTTTCTTCAAGAAGGCGGTCACACTCCTTGCCTTATTGTTTGGTAAGGCAACTGCTTTAACCCATTTGGACACGAAGTCCACAGCTACCAAGATGTATTTCATCCTGCAAGAACTTACAAAGGGGCCCATGAAGTCGATTCCCCACACGTCAAAGATCTTTATCTCCATCACAAAGTGCATTGGCATTTTATGCCTCTAGGAGATTGAACCTTGTCGTTGACATTGGTCTTAAGCCTTGACCATTTGATTGGCATCATGGTAGATGAAAGGCCAATAATACCCACATTCAAGAACTTTAGCCGCCGTCCGATTTCCTCCATGATGACCCCCAACCGGTGAGTCATGGCATGCCTTGAGAATTGGCATAACCTCTTCTTCAGGAACACACCTTCTGATAATATTGTTAGCACAAACACGGAACAAGTATGGTTCCTCCCAATAGTATTGCCGGCAGTCTCTCAAAAACTTCTTTCTTTGATAAGATTCCAATCCGTCCGGGATAAGGTCACTAACCAAGTAGTTAGCAATATCGGCATACCAAGGAGAAAAAGTGCTAGATAATGCCAATATGTGCTCATCAGGGAATGCATCATTGATTTCAAGATCTCCCTATGGTCTCCCTGCTTCCTCAAGCCTTGACAAATGATCCGCCACTTGATTTTGAGTTCCCTTGCGATCTTTGACTTCGAAGTCAAATTCTTGCAACAACAAGACCCATCGAATTAATCGAGGCTTTGTATCCTTCTTTGCCATGAGATATCGAAGAGCCGCATGATCAGTGTATCCCACCACCTTGGACCCCAATAAATAAGCCCGAAATTTTTCAAAAGCATACACAATAGCAAAAAACTCTTGCTCAGTTACCGTGTAGTTCATTTGTGCCCCATTGAGTGTTTTACTTGCATAGTACACCAGGTGGAGAACTTTGTTGTGACGTTGGCCAAGCATTGCTCCAATGGCTACACCACTGGCATTACACATGAGCTCGAAAGGAAGTGACCAATCGGGCATGACAATAATGGGTGTTGTGGTGAGCCTTTGCTTTAACTCCTCAAAAGCTTTAAGACATTTCTCATCAAACACAAACATGGCATCCTTTTCGAGGAGTTTGCACATGGGGTTAGCAATCTTGGATAAGTCCTTGATGAAGCGCCTGTAAAACCCGGCATGCCCTAGAAAACTTCTAACACCTTTCACGAATGTCGGTGGAGGAAGAATCTCAATCTTTGCCCGGTCGACTTCAATTCCATGCTTTGAAATTTTGTGCCTAAGCACAATGCCTTCATCAACCATGAAGTGAAACTTCTCCCAATTTAGCACAAGGTTGGTCTCTTCGCATCGCTTAAGCACTTGTCTAAGATTGTTAAGACAGTGCTCAAACGAATCCAACCACCGAGAAATCATCCATGAAGACTTCAAGAAAGTCTTAAACCATGTCGGAAAAGATGGACATCATACACCTTTGGAAAGTGGACGGAGCATTGCACAGGCCAAATGGCATCCGGCTAAAAGCAAAAGTGCCATACGGGCAAGTGAAAGTAGTTTTCTCTTGATCTTCCAAAGCGATGTTGATTTGATTGTAGCCGGAGTAACCATCAAGGAAACAATAAAATGACCTCCCCGCTAGCCGATCAAGCATTTGATCAATAAAAGGCATAGGGAAGTGGTCCTTGCAAGTAGCACTGTTATGTTTCCGATACTCCATACAAACTCTCCCTCCGGTCACAATTCGCGTTGGAATGAGCTCATTCTTCTCATTTTTGATCACAGTCATGCCACCCTTTTTTGGCACACATTGTACTGGGCTCACCCACGAACTGTCGGCAATGGGGTAAACTACCCCGACATACAACCACTTGATAATCTCCTTCTTTACTACCTCTTGCATCGACGGGTTCAACCGCCTTTGATGTTCCACACTTGGCTTTGTTTCGCTCTCCAATTGGATTTTATGTTCACAAATTCCCACGGGGATTCCACGAATGTCCGCAATGGTCCATCCAATGGCTTGCCTATGTTCTTTCAAGACTTCCAACAATTGGTTTACCTGCACATTATTTAGCAAAGACGAAATGATTACGGGTAAAGTATCATTAGAGCCAAGAAATTTATACCTTAAGTGCGGCGGGAGAGGCTTGAGCTCTAGTTGTGGTGGCTCAATGATTGATGGCTTGGCGGGAGGTGTGGCCCTATTCTCCAAGTCAAGATAAAGCTTTGCCTAAGTGTAAGTATATGATCCAAGACCCTCCAATGCATTTACCGACTCCATGTACCCATCCATGTCCTCACCATCAAAGTTTACCAAGATAGCCGCCAATGCCTCACCAAGGCATTGTTCTTCCATTTTCAATTCAACGGCATCTTCAACCTCATCAACCACATATATCACTGAAATGCTCTCATACTCATGGGGTAATTTCATACCCTTGCTCGCTTGAAATGTGACTTCTTCATCATTCACCCGAAACTTAATTTCATTTTGCTCCGAATCCATGAGTGCTCTTCCCGTGGCTAGGAATGGTCTCCCCAAGATGATAGGGATCTCTTTATCAACAGCACAGTCAAGAATTACAAAGTCGGCGGGCAAATGGAATTTTCCAACTTTCACAATCACATCATCAACAATTCCTACCGGTCGCTTAATAGATCGATCGGCCATTTGTAACCTCATGCTTGTTGGCCTCGGCATCCCTAATCCCGCTTGCTTGTAGATGGCAAGTGGCATCAAGTTGATGCTAGCCCCATTGTCACAAAGGGCTTTTGCAAAGTCACGCTCCCCGATAGTGCATGGAATAGTAAATGCTCCCGGGTCCTCTTTCTTTTGGACAGGGCTTGTGGCAATAATAGAGCTAACCCGGTGAGTCAGTTTACCACCTTATTCTTTGTGGTCCTCTTTTATGGTGATCAAATCCTTCAAATATTTGGCAAACCCCAACATTTCTTGAAAAGCCTCCAAGAATGGAATGTTCACCGACAATTGCTTTAGAATATCATAGAATTTCTCAAGCTTTCTATCATCAACCCTTCTAATAAGTCTTTGAGGAAAAGGCGGAGGGGGTCTAGGAATAGGAGGTGGAGCTTTTGATGTCTCCTTCTCCTTTTCCTTCACCCCTTCTTGGTTAACTTCTTGCACCTTCTCTTTTTCCGGCACCCTTTCAACTTCAACAACCCCTTGCTCTTCTGCTTCAACTTCTTGTTTGGCTTCTTCCCCAACAACCTCTTGCTCAATGTCACCTTGTAAAACCTTCCCACTTCTAGTAGTTATTGCCATGACGTGAGAAGTTGAGCCACTTCCACCACTCTTCGGGTTCACAATGGTATCACTAGGAAGTTGCCCTTTTTGCTTTGGGTTTTGCTCTCTTGAAAAGTCTCTCATTTGCATCTCTAACTTTTGGATAGATGCGGTGTGAGAGCCAACAACTTCGGTGATGTTTCTCATGGACGCGTCAGACTTTTCTTGGTTTTGCAATACTCTTTCAAGCATACTTTCTAACTTTGACTCACTTGACGACCCTTGATTTGCATAATGACCTTTTGGGGGAACATACGGGTTGGAGCTCCTGTTTGCAAAGTTGTTGTTGTTGTTCCAATTTCCTTGATGCGAGTTACCTTGATCATTTCTCCATTGTTGGTTGCCTTGCCCTTGCGGGTTTGGCCTCCACTGGCTTTGTTGCCCTTGACCATGGTAGGGTTGCCTTTGATACCCTCCTTGAGGGTTGTTGATATAATTTGCTTCGTCAAAATTTTCATCTAAGATGGGCTGGACATATTCCACTGCATTCACTTTCTTTATCTGATTCTCGGTAAACATCTTTGTCAGCACATTTACATTTGTTGCAAGCCCGACAATCACTTGATCCCTCTCTTGATTTTCCTTGATTAAGTTGCTCAAGGAAGGAGAGCCATATGAGATTCCTCCGGTAGTATCCTCTGAATGCCATGCTTGGTTGTGCTTTGCCATTTTGTCCAGGATTTGTGTCACTCTTGCAAATGATTTGTCCATGAAAGATCCGTCAGCTGCATTCTTGGCGATAGCTTGGTTCATGGGATCCAAACCCATATAAAAAATTTCCAACAACATGGAATCCGGAAAACCATGGTTTAGAGACCTCACCAAGTATAATTTGAAGCGATCCCATGCCTCATGCAACTGCTCTCCCTGTATCTGATTGACGAAGAAAATCTTATCCCGCAACTCAGACTTTTTGCTCTGCGGGAACCATTTGGACAAAAATGCCCGGACAAGTTCTGGCCAAGAATGGATAGAGTTGGGTGGCAGATTCTGGAGCCATTTCCTTGCATCCCCAACTAGAGAATACTTGAAGCATCTCAACCTCAGGGCATCGTCAGAGACATTGTTTTGTTTGTGCATTGCACACATACCCAAGAAATTCCTAAGGTGGTGTGTTGGATCATCATCTGTGGAGTTTCTGAAAAATCCTTCTGCCTTGAGCATCAGAATTAGACCGTGTTCCACTTTAAATGTTGCAGCTCCAACAGCTGGCGGTACAATGGCGTTAGTATTCTCAATGTACTCCTCGATGTCTGCGAAAGGATTCTCTCCCATTTCTGTCTCCGCATCATCACCATATGTAGACATGTTTTCCTATCAACACCAAGCAAAGCAAGCAAAGTGTGATGGAATAGAAATAGACGTTAAGTAAAGTACACACTAAATAGTAATTTCAAAACCGTATTCCCCGGCAACGACGCCAAAATTTGATACGCTCAAATTACACTTTAATAAATAGTGTAAGGCAGTCAGTGTCAAATATAATAACCCAACAAGGTTGGGCTCGAATCCCACAGGGAATAGGTGTGAAAAGGTTACTCTTATAGTGTGTTGCTCGACTAAAGTCGTAGCTCTATTCGGTTAACAGTAACAAGAGAATGGTTTTATAGTAACAAGAGTATGAATTGAGTTTGTTTGGAAGTAACAACTAATTGGAATATTTATAGAGTAATTAATTGGATTAAAGAAACCAAGGTTGTGTCCCCTTTAATGGAGTGTATTGCTTATCGGTGTTAATATTATATATTTCTAATGGAAGGTTCTTTTGATATGCAAATGATGTCTAAGTGACTACCCAATATTTTCCAATAGTTGAGTAGTATTTCCTCTTTATAATTTTCCCAAATATAAAAGAGTTGCAATTTAGAACCATCAATATATGCCAAGTAAAACCCACTTATTCCTAAGTGATTCTATTAAACAAGGTTTAAAGCCTTGAGTCATTGATATTTACTTCTACCAAATTCTAACCCACTTTCCCAAGCAAAACAAGAATTTAATGGCACTTGTTAATGTTTGCAACCACCAACAATAAATGAAGAATGAGAAGTAAACAAATATCAACCAACCATTATATATATATATTCAATGTTAAACACTCATTTAACACTCATTTAAGGTCCATAACCTTAGTTTTAAAGTTAGCTACTCATACTACAATACAAAAACCAAAGAGTATTTAATGTCATAAAAGCTTACAAAGTAGAGAATCTTCACCCAAAAGCTTCCAAAAGTGAGGAATATTAATTTCTTGGAATGTAGTTCAAAGACTAGACAAGATGAGCCCATAAAGACATCATAAAACTATTTATAGTGGACTCAAAATCGGGACAAGAAAACGGACAAAAATGCCCTTTCAGGTCTGATATGCGATCGCATTCTTGTCGCAGAGCACGTATGCAGTCCGCATCTTGAACATCCTCATCGCAGACTGGAACCCTAGTTTACAGGTCTTCTTCGCATTCCAATTATGCGGATCGCATTGTAGAAATGCGATCGCATTTTGCATCGCATCTTCGTCCTTCAGTGACCTTTATGGTTGGTTTGTGGTTCACTCTGCGGCTAGCATGTTGGTTCTGTGGTCGCATAATGGACCGCATTCTTGACTTGAGATTTAACCTAGATCTCTGCTTTTGTCTGCGATTTGACGTGCATTCTGCGGCTCGCATGTCTGATCTGCGATCGCATAGTGTATCGCAGACCAGCATTTTTGCTACATTTTGCTCTTTTCTTGTATTTTTGCTACATTTTGCTCTTTTCTTGTATTTTTTCTTCCATTTTCATGTTCTTGGGTTCTCAGTCCTTATGTACTGTAGAAACAACAAAACTACACAAGTAACGGAGATAATTACATTAAAACAAGCTAAAATCTAAGCAATTAGTATTGAAATGTGCCAAAATTCTCCGGCACATCAGATGTCCAGGAAGGGTTGTCTTTCTTATTTGGCATTCATGATGGATGCCGGTGCAGAGACTCCTACCGTTGATTCAGTTTTAGAGATGGGGGACATTTTTGGATGTGTTTCCTGCTGCCGGGCATGTCGCTGGACAGGGTTGTTGATTTCGGTATTGATTTGGTGTTGGGCATCGTATCGTATGGCACCAGCAGAGTGATAAGAGTTGAAGGAGTAGCTTCCGGAACTCCTTGATAAGGGGTTCATTGGTATACCTATATGGATGTGTGTTCTGCATCGAGACAGCTTTGTTGACTTCGAGTTGCTATTGGTGAGGGATGTGTTGATTTGGTTGTTATTGTGCTATTAGTGTTCTGAGGTGATCTATGAATTACTTTTCTATGTTGTGAGACATTATGATTTGTTGGTTATAGGCACAGATGGTGCGGTTCCATTAGGGTTTTATAGTGGAAGTCGAGCGGGAAAGAGTACTAGGTATTACTCGGTGGATGTTGTATCAGTTGTGTCCCTTCGGGTATGTGTAATGTTATGTCAATTACTTCGTGATGGTTATGATGATTGTTTTTGTTTTAGACATCATATTGCGCATGGTTGTCAATTTTTTAGCATAGTGGCTTGACGCATTTCATGTGGACTAGTGTTTGGATGAGGTCGCGCATTGGAGCGAAGCTATGTGGACGGTGTGTTCCTGCAGATTAGATTTGTGTGTTCTGTTTCTATGAGGTGTGACGGGTTCTCAGCATTGTGTGTGGTGGTACTGGTGAGCTTGCGGTACAACTCTTTCATTTGAGTCATTTTCATGATTTGAGTTTGTTCGGATCATTGCTTATTGGTGTGCGGATTGCACAAGTTGCGGATTCAGCCTGTATTGATGCGTCATGTCACTAGAGTAATGATGTTGGATTAGATAAGATCGTTGGGGTCTTTAATGAATACAAACGGATTCGATTTCAGCATGTTGGAAGGATAATATCGAGGTTCGGCTCAGAAAGTTGCTATGATCTTTGCCAAAAGAGAGGTGGTTTCGCGAATGGTTGATTTGAGAAGTGGCTATGGCTTACTGCATGTTTCATTTATCATTGGCAGTATATGAAAGTGTTGGAATAAGACTTTAGTTGATAAGAGGTTTTCTATCTGTATTCGGGTGTTGTGTGCAGTTGTTGTGATTAGAAGTTATCACTACAAGTGTTTGAGTTTTGTGGTATATCATGTAATTGCAGCTGAGATTGCAGGTATGGGTTATTACAGCTTGTTCGGGCTTATTCAGAGTATATATGTGAGATTCTGATCTGGTGGATGATTTCGGAAGTGGAAATGCGGTTCTAAGGTTTATGAGTTAGGTTGGATTGTGAAATTTTAGTTACATTGTGTTGTCGAACCTATATGAGATAGGGTGGGATCACCCCCGGGTATGTGCATGGTAAGGTTACACAACGATTTAATGGTTTTCGGAACAACTATGTGCACGTTCGCGGACGAACGTATGTTTAAGTGGAGGAAGATGTAACGACCTGACCGTTCATTTTGAGCTTTTGCACTTTGCTCGCCAGTTCTCGGGCATGACTTGCCCCGTGTGATGTATTATGACTTATGTAAATCGTTGGTTTTGGTTTTCAGGGTAATCGGAATGAACTTGGAAGAACAGTTCTCAATTTGAAGCTTGAAATTTGAAGGTTTGACCAAGATTTAACTTGTTGTTATATGACCGCGGATCAGAATTTTTATGATTTGGTTAGCTCTGTTAGGTGATTTGGGACTTAGGAGTGTGATCGGAATGCATTTTGGAAGTCCGTGGAAGGTTTTGGCTTGAATTGGCGAAATTGAGATTTTGACGTTTTCCGGTTGATAGGTGAGATTTTGATATAGAGGTCGGAATGAAATTCTGGAAGTTGCAGTAGTTCCGTTGTGACATTTGGGATGTGTTTGCAAAATTTCAGGTCATTCGAACGTGGTTTGGTTGAGTTTTTGATCAAAAACGAAATTCAGAAGCTTTTGGAATCCTAGGCTTGAATTTGATGTGATTTTGGTGTTTTAACGTTGTTTTGAGCGTTCCGAAAGTTGGAACGAGTTTGAATAAGGTTATGGGATATGTTTGTGCTTTTGGTTGAGGTCCCGGGAGGCCACGGGGTGATTTCAGATGGGTACCAGAAGTATTTGGAATTGAGTTTTGCAGCTGAAGCTTTTGGTTCTGTCGTAACCGCACCTACAGTTGGGAGACCGCAGGTGCGATGATCGCAGAAGCAGAAGGCAGCCGCAAATGCGGCCAAGTAGAAGTATTCAGGAACTGCAGAAGCGGTGAAGTGGATGCACCTGCGGTGGCGCAGGTACGAGTTTTAACCGCAGATGCGGAGATTGTCATTTTAATGAAAACCGCAGATGCGATGGAATAGTCGCATAAGCGGGACCACAAAAGTGGTAAAAGGACCGCAGGTGAGAAAATACCTGGGCCAGAAAGTATATAATGTTCCTTCGCGAATTTTTGCTAAGTTTTCCATTTTTGAAGACGGGAAGCGAGCTAGGGTTTGAATTCAAGGGATAATCGAAGAGAATCATTTGGGTAAGTTCCCTGAGCTTCATTACTCATGTTTATGATCATGTTTTCCATTGTTTAATCATGGTATTAGTGGAAATTAAGGAAGAAGGGATTAGAGCTTGAGATTAAGAGACCTTTAAGTGGGGATTTGAGGGATCATTTGAGGTCCGATTTTGATGTTCTTGATATGTATAGACTCGTGGGAGGATGAGGATTCTATTGATGTTAATTTTGTTAGATTCTGAGATGTGGGCACGGGGGTCAGGTTTGGACAATTTTGGGATTTTTGATGTAAATTGGATATTTTCGAGTGGGTTTTGTTCCCTTAGCATTTTTAATGGTTATGTACTGATTGTAGCTAGATTTGGAGTATCTAGAGGTCGGTTTGTGAGGGCAAAAGTATCGCAGGCTAGAGTTTGGACCGGATCGAGGTGAGTAATGATTGTAAATGATGTCCTGAGGGTATGAAACCCCGGATTGCACCAAGCGTGGGGTCGTGCACTGTTGGGGATTGTGACTTAGTCCATCCCGAATGACTATTCTACCGCGTATTTGACTAAAATCTATTTGATATCATTATGTCTTCGGTTGAATGCCATATTTGGGCTTCGTGCCAACTATTTGAACCCTTAAGGGATTTTTATTGATATTTTCTCACTGTTTTGACTTTATACTTGAATTCAGTCATGCTATATTTCACTGTTTTCATAACTCAGCCATGTTTACTCTGTTTTAATATATAAAATGATATTTCAAATAATATTTTGGGTTGAGCATCATGTTTTACTGTTGCTCGAGTGGCTTATGTGATTTTTACTGAGTAAGGCTGAGGACCTGTGCTGTGAGGATACTTTTGGGTCAGGCTGCACGCCGCACCGGTGATACACTGATTATGATTATGAGACTGAGGGCTTGAGATATGTACGCCACGAGGTGGCTTGTTGATATGAGGCCGAGAGCCTACTGATGATGCCACGAGATGGCTTGATATTGCGCTTGGGCCGTAAGGGATCCTCCAGGAGTCTGCACACCCCCAGTGAGCACGAGTACCCATTGTGATGTGAGATATAGCCCAAGGGGCTGGTATTGTTGACATTGTGCCCGAGGGGCAATCCTTTATGTGCTTACCTGTCTTGTTAGTTTGTCATTTAATTGTTTAATTGTGTATTTGTGCCCGGGGGCGGATTTTCTGTGCTTATCTGTTCTAATTGCTTTGCATTCAATTGCTTAACTGTTGAAAGTCCTTTTTAAAGAAGTTTAAACTAAGCTAAGATGCTTTAAGAGATTTTACAGCTTCATAGATTTCTTACCGATTTTGTACTACTTCTATACAACATGTTGATGTACTTTTCGTACTTTCTGATCACTCTGTCTTTAGTTATGATTATTACTCACTGAGTTAGAGTACTCACTTTACTCCTGCACCTTGTGTGCAGATTCAGGTATTTCTGCACCCGGTAGCGGGTATTGGTTGATCAGAGGCAGAGTCTCTGGAGTTTAGCAAGGTAGTTGCCTGACGTCCGCAACACTGCTTTTCTCCCTTTGATGTCAATAGACTGTATTTAGCACATTTACAAAAATTCCGTTGTATTTTAGACCTTAGTAGATGCTCGTGACTTGTGACACCCCGGTATCAGACTGTGTTGGGGTGTTCTTCCGCATATTTGTACTGTTGACTGCTTAAATGTTGGATTAATTATCATGTTTTAGACTTAATTCTCATTGTTAACTACTTAAAATTGAAATGGGTACGTGTCGGCTGGCCTTGTCTTCACGAGAGGCGCCATCACGACCGCGTCTGGGTTTAGGGTCGTGACAGGGGTTTTAAAGAAAAACCTAGAAATTGAGATTTTTGGATTTTGACCACGATTTTAGGCATGAAATTGAGTATAAATTATATATTTGAGTTCGTGAGGTCATGGGTAAACTTTATCTTCGAATTTTTTTGGAATTCAGGAACGTGGGACTGAAGGCAATTTTGTTAACCTTTCGATCAGGGTTAGGAATTGTCATAAATTGGACTATAATGAGTAATTGAACATACATTAATGGGTTTACATAATTATGAAAGAATTACAAGAAAATACACTTGACTTCACACCATAACAAAAAATGGCCATGTTTTTAAGTTTTACCCGACCTAGCCCACATTGTAAATATTTTGAAACCACTAGCAAATTCAAAATCTGTGTTCTTACATCCATTACTTCTAAAATCTATGGAGTTAAATCTGTGTTCCCACAACTATTGCTTTCGCTCTCTCTTCTTCTCACATATTCTACACATGCTTCAAGGGACCGTGTATTTTCTTCTTCTCCTCTTATGTCACCTGGTTGCAATGTAAAAAAAATTGAAGAGTAGAAGTCCACCATAGAAGACCATTCAAAGCTTTGCTTTCGAAAATGTTTTTTTTTTTAATTTGTTAATTGTTTGGATTGGGTGTTGTTCCAATTGATTAGAAATATCAAAATGAGTTCAAAATTTAAATTTGAAGTGATTTGGAGTAGATTTGAGTTAAATTTCAGAAAAAATGCAAGGAAGAAGACGAAGTCAGTTTTTTGTATATTATGTATAATCTTGTATAATATTGTATATGAGTGTAGAAATATACCTTATACAATAGTATACGCTTTTATACACCTTTATACAAGCGTCTGTAGACGAACTTCTTCCACGATTTTCAGTTGCAATTCTTGTTCAAAACCAGTCCAAATCTCCATTAAATGACTTCAAATTTTATATACAACCTCCTTATACTATTTCTAACAAGTCTAAATAACACCCACTCCAAATTTCTCACAAAATCAAACTCGGAATTTAAATCCACATATTTAAGCTTGTGAAAAATCTAATTTTCACCACCCAAATGAATTTGGTTTGTTGAACTAATATTTGAGTCACAGTTACTGATTCAAAAATTAATTTAAAAGCTTGAGGAATCTTTTTTAAAAACTAAATAGTAATTTTAAGAACCTATTGGAGTTGGATGTTGAATCTTAGCCTATTATTTTTGGGTTAGTTGGTTGTAAAATGAAATATAGGCTATAAAATTGAAAAGTAGGGAGACCAGTTGTTCTAATGTGAAATTTCCCCCCTAATTATTGGCTAGTTTTGGAGCATTTTGCATCGATTTGAGTCTTCGGAAGAGCGTGTAATGCCGGTTATGGAACTTCGGAGCGAGGTGAGTCTCCTTTCTAACCTTGTAAGAGGGAATTAACCCCATAGGTGAACCAAATTAATATGTGCCTCTATTTTTGGGGGCTACGTACGCACGAGGTGAGGAGAGTCCATACGTAGATATTAGCTATGCCTATGTCCGGGTAGTTTTAGGTTTACACCATGCCTTGTTGATATTTTTGTTGATTTATGTTTATTGATTGCCTTGAGAAGAAGCGAGATTGAGTTTACTTAGTAAATCTCTTGAAAAGAGTTGGAATTGAGGAATTTGAGATCTTAAAAGTTATTATTTGAACTTCATATTTTTGAAATGAATTGAAGGAATATTATAATAGCTTAAGAAATCTATGTGTAACCTCGTCGCATGTATATATCGCGAGCGGGGTAATTTCCTTAAAACGCTACAAGCTGTATTTCCCTTATTTTGAAAAGAATCAAGAAAGAGAAATGATTTTAATGTTAAATTTATATTTGACCGCGTCGCAAGTATGATCCGCGAGCGGGATGATTCCTTAAATTTATATTTTACCACATCACACGTATGATTCGTGAGCGGGGTATTTCCTCCTACTACTCTTATGGGATCAGGCCGTTTGCCTCGACAGGATTTATGTACCACACAATCATGGGAGCGGGTCGTTCGCCCCGGCAGTTTAATAGATGCATCTATGGTTTGTACCGTTCGACCCTCGGCAGTGCACATTTTACTTTTATGTTGGATCGGGTCGTATGCCTCGGCATTTCCTATATATATATATATATATACATCATTCTTATGGGACTCGTGCTTAACATTTGTCTAGCAGCCAGTGTATCTGAGGATTTTTCTCTGATTTGAAATTGTAACAACTATTTTATGAAAGCCACTATACCTTTATGTATATGTTCCGGTTACGGAGGGAACATGCTAGTTGAGAGCTTGAGTATAGTCGTAAAGAAGGAAATTGTTACACGTATTTTATACATGTTTGTTTAATATGTTTACTCTACTTCATATTTATTCACTTCTTTACTGTATTTGATGTCATTGGACCACTAGTAAGTGTCGAAGTCGACCTCTCGTCACTACCTCTTCGATGTTAGGCGGGATACTTATTGGGTACACGATGTTTTTGTGCTCATGCTACACTTGCTGTGCATTTTTGTTGCACATGAACATATTTGTCTTGTGGCTTAGTTCGGCGCATCGGCATGGTTGATACAGAGACTGGGGTGAGTTGCATTTCTCGAGACGGTCGACAGCTAACAGAGTCTCCTTCAGAGTAGTGTATTGTATTTCCTTTACTGTCCAATTTGTATTTTGGATGGTTAGTATATTACATTATTCCCTAGAAATTGCTCATGCATTTGTGACACCAGATTCTGGAATGACTAAGGGATTACTTAGTATTTAGGTTTGTTAAAGACATCATTATTTATTCAGCGGAATCTTTATTAGTTGTTTAGTGTTTAAAAAGGAATGATTTTAAAATAGTAAAATGAGAAATTTCTATTTATTTGTTGTTGGCTTGCCTGAAAGCAGTGTTCGGCGCCATCACGATCCTTAGTAGATTTTGGGTCGTGACAACATGGTATCAGAGAACTAGGTTCCCTTAGATCTCACAAGTCATGAGCGAGTCTAGTAGAGTCTTACGGATTGATACAGAGACGTCTATACTTATCTTCGAGAGGCTACAAGGCTGTTAGGAGCACTTCCCTTCTTGATTCCTCATCGTGCAGTTTGATTCCTTTGAGGCTTATGCCTTTACTTCTTTCCTACTCAATCTACGCGACACGAAGCACTTATTATAAATTGAGAATTGAGGAATTTTAATGGTACTATAGATGTGGTGCATGATGTTTACTCCTGCGAGTTTGACTGGGCAGCGAAGGATGAGAAAGGGCATGTGGGAAGTGTCTTGTGGTGATTAAACTTCTAGAAGTCCAAGTGTGGGAAACATGAGTCGAGTAGTTGCTTAAAGGAGTGAGTTTGACCAAAGTGGGAGAGTGGCAGAATAACATATAGGTTTAGTGGCAGGGTAACTACATACCTTGAGGGAAAGTCAGAGTGATTTGGGAATTTTAATGGATGGTGATTAGGTCCACAGGCTTAATTTGAATTATTGGCTATTATAAGGCGGGAGATTGGATGCAACAGAATGGGGGTTGCTTGATACGAATAAGGATGCAATATAACTTTGAATTGGATGATATTGTCGCATATTTGGTTGATGTCCATAAGAAGTGAGCGGACTAGGTCAGTTGGTGAATGAGCAGGGGCTCAGGGTAGGTTATTAAGGTCGTAGTGATTGTACCTCGTGCAGCAACGTTGGAAGATGTCGGCATGTAATTTCCACATGTGGGTTATCTCCTGTGAGTAGATCAGCAGTTGTGTGGTTGGCAAAGCTTCTATGAAGAATCCTACTGGCTATCTAGCAAGAAGTTGAATATGTGAATGTCGTGAAAGAGTTCAGAGTGTTCATAAAATGCTAACGGAATGATTTTGAGGAATTTGGCGGTTGATCGCACAAGGTTATGTCAATAAGAGATAAAGAATCTTGGTGGGCCCCAGAGTTTTGTAATAGTAGCTTCAAGCTAAGTGGGATAGTCCCACTACCTACGATTGGGTTGCGCAGTTAACTACTTGTGAGGTTTCTGGATATCGGCAAAAAGGCGAGCTATTTCAGCTAAGGGAAAAGAATATAAATGGTAATTTGAGCAAATGGTTTGAGAGATGTGTGCCATATATGGCCTTATCAATTATGTTTAGTCTTGGGGAAGGTTCAGGATTTATGTTTCGTATAGATGCAGGTGCTTCATTGAGAGGGTGTTCATGTGCTAGAAGAGTTTTGGAGTTGATTATATTCAGGACCAAGTCAGAGTGGGTGACTCTTAATAACGGTCCTAGTGGATTCAGAGGTTAAGGCATGGTGCCTAAGTATTTCGAGTCCATAAGTATGGTTAAGAATTGACCTTTGCAGCGGATTATGAAAAGAGGCTCGGAAGGTTCTATGATATCTTCGGATTGTAGTATAGCTTTTGGAAGAATGAAAGGGAATGCCTTCGGATTCACAAAGGGATTTTCAGAATGGGTATATTAGATGAAGATGCGAATATGCGCACAAGGAGGGCATGAGACAGTTTGTGGGATTTGAGATAGCATAGTCACGTGATACAAGGCCAATCGGAAGGAGTGCAGATTGAGATCGTTATGTATTGAATGGAGTTATTATTGTTTCTGAGGCAATTAAGGATAAATTAGAAGAAGTTATATTGGTTAGCCATAGTTGAATTGGCATATTAGTGGGAGTGGTTAGTTCCTCCAGCGTGATTGAGTTACGCCGGTGATTTGTGATGATACGTGCGAGGCTTGACAACTGCCACAATTGATTTTATTCGGAAGTATTCTAGTGTTATGTCCCTATTATGTGTAGGCGGATCCTGGAAGAGCTATGGTGGCTTAGACCATTACTTAGAGATTTGCATATTCTACGGTTATGAGAATTCACTTGTGTGTGGCTATAGTTCTCCTGAAATGAGTTAAGTGAAACGTTTCTATAGGATGAAGTATTAATCTATTAGTGGTTCCGGAGTTATGATGAAAATCTTGTGCTATCACATATTGGCATGTTGGGAGCAGTGAGTGGTATGGAATTTAAAAGTGAGGATCAAGTTTGCGGTTCGATGTTGACAAGGATGTCACGAGCTCGGATGAGCAGGAAAGGGGTTTGAATGTTTAGAGTAAGTTGGCATTGTCTTCGACGTTGTCACACCTCCTTTTTACCACCCTGAAAGGGAGTATAAGGGTTTTTTTTTCAATTTAAGTGACAATCGAAACTGGATTATTTATTAAAATCAGAGTCACCACTTGGGATAATTTATGGTGTCTCAAGTCACCGGCTTAAAATCCCGAATCGAGGAAGTTTGACTCTAATTACGGTCTGCGAATACAGAAATCCAGGTAAGGAATTCTGTTAACCCGGGAGAAGGTGTTAGGTATTCCCGAGTTCTGTGGTTTTAGCACGGTCGCTTTAATCATACTTGGCTTAATTCAATTGTCTAATTACTTATTTTAGAACCTATGTGCATCCACCCCTTAACCGCTTTTAATTGATTGATTTACTTGTAATTATAGAATTATCTAAAAAAAAATGAGTCACGCATACGCGTACTCATTTCATTTGGTGCATAAAAACTCGTGTCACGCGTACGTGTCCACAATTAATCATGCTTTATTGTTATTACGAAAGTTTGGGCCAAAGTTGCGCGAACGCATACCCCGGTTTTGTTTTTTGAACTGTAATTATATCACGCGAACGTGTACACAATCACGATGATTCAATTAATCTATATTAAGACAAGAACGCGAATTAAATCCCAATTCTACTTTACTTCGTCTAAAATCCAAGTCCAAATTTTCAAGTGATTCACACTAAGGAAATCCAAATAAGCAACTAGATTTGATTCCACTCTCATCTGAAGTATCCAGAGGTTTACCTAGACCACTCCATGAACAACATAGAACAAGGGCCGTGTGTTCTTTCAAAGTGCTTACCATTTTAGCGTTTGATACTGACCAAGTATGAACAAAACCATCAACAGAACCAGCAACAACAAGCTTGCATTTTTCTTGAGAATAACAAAGAGTGATCAATCATAACAATGAACGTGGGGGAAATGATATTCTTTGTGTCGTTGATTATTTTCCTAAGCCTAAGATTATATGAATCAACTATCCCATTCTATGTTACAAGCTACCAACGAAGGACCAAAACAGAATGATTTACTACGAAATATACTTCACAAATTGTAAGTATTATACTGGCTCAAGTTTAAGTTTCTTTCACTTAACCAAGTTAAATGAATTATATGCTAAAATCCAACAATAACCTTGAAAGCCAAATAAAAAGAATATAAACATAATATAAGTAACAACCAAACGTATACATTGATAATCTCAAATAGATGAATTCATTGCTTAAAAATTGATTGATTGAATTTTAAGAAAAGACAAGAGTAAAATCTGACCTCAAATCTGAAATCCAATAAGAAAATTGAAACAATTTCGAGCAAAGAACTGTGACCAAGACTCAACAAAGGACCTCGAATCTCCATTGATGACTGAAGTTGACAACTACTGCTGCCAGAATATCATATTCAATCCCAAAATCAGTACAAATCGAAGACGGCGCCAGCAACCTTGATGAACCTCGAGCAACAATCGATGAGATATCACCAAAAATAAAAACCGACGAACAAAAGATTGACTGAAGGGCTGAACTTCGTGAAACTGTTATTTGGTGGTTATTTCAGGTGCGTTCATGGTGTTCAACAACAATTGATTGCTGGCTGGAATTGGAAGAGGTCGTCACCGGCGAGATGATGAAGAAGAAAGGGGTCAGCGGCAGCGATGGTTGGTGTTCTTGGTTGGGAGTGGAAATGGCTGAAGCAGCTGGATTTTTATTCAAGAGAGATCCCCTTTTCCGTTTTTGTACTCTTGGTCCTTTTTAAGAAGAAGAAGGGTTCTGTAGAAGATGATCTCAAACGGTTGGTCTCTAAGGGTCTAGGGGTCTACGATTTTTTAGGTTAATTTTTTTTGGCTCCTCCCCCATTTTAGGTCTAGGGTCCTTTTATAGGTCTAAGTCTAGGGTTTTAGGGGTATTGGGCTTGGGTTGTTATGGGCTAGGTCCGAAAATTAGGCATAAAATGGGTTGTTTGAGCCCAAAATTTATTCTTTCTCTGTGAATGACACTAAAATACGACCTTATTTACTAATTAATCCTACTTAAGTAAAATAATTATTAAAATAAGACTAACCGTTAAAACAAACCTATTTTTGGTATTTTCAAATATCATACTAAAATAAAAATAAGGTACTATGTTTTTTGTATTTTTTTAATTTTACGAAAGGTATATAAACTAAAAGCAACTAAAAGAAGAAATATTTTTTGTAATTTTTATTTTTTGATAAAATAAAGTAAAAGAGTCAAAACTAATTGAAATATCGATATTAGACCTAAACTAAATATGTCACGCTAAAATGGGTGAAATTTCGGGGAGGGTCAAAAATCACATGTCTACAGCTGCCCCTCTTTGACTGGAAACACGAAGTATTTTCAGACAAAAAACGACTAGACAGGTTTTTTGACCCGACCCTTATTTAGAGAGACCACAAACTAAGAGAAAGGAGAATGTGACCAAGCCTTGGTATCTGAGCTGCCTACATATCCTTGTCTATAAAGGAATCAGGCCACGTGTAGTTCAGAAGTGAGTGAGATGATGGAGTATACCGAGGTGGAGAGACGATCGAGGTGCCATTCCGTCGAGGTTCCGGTCCGCGGGCCTGTTATTACATTAAAAGTCAAAAAATGAAAAAGACTATCTAAGCTTGTCAACTATGAGTTACAAGATTCCTATCTATAAGTCTTCTGAAGTTTGATCTTGAGTCTTGAATGGTTCTTCATGCAGACTTTAGATTTGAACCTCGACGCTTGCTAGCTACAGGTGCTAGTTTATTCTTCTTCGGATCAAAACCGGACATACAATGCTCGTGATTTCAGCAATCATGTCTTAAGCAGTTCATAACTATCTCTACTTCTGCATTTGGATTCACTTCTTGCCTTTCTTTTTTTTGTTTTTTTTTTCTGGATTGTGACTAACTTTCGTTGATCATCTCGGACTGTTGACCCGTATTCTTACCGCGAGCTTCTTTTGCTGCTGACTTGAATTGCATTCTGAAGTGAATTCCCTTATTTTCCAGATGGGCGCCTGATTGCAAAAACTTGAACTATCTTCTTCGAAACTTGAACTGTCTTCCCTTGTTTTCCAGGTGGGCGCCTGATTGCTGAAACTCGAACTGCTTTCCTTGACACTTAAGCTGCTTTCTCTTGTTCTCCAGGTGGGTGCCTGATTGCTGAACTTGTATTGTATTCCCTTGTCCTCTAGGTGGGTGCCTGATTGCCAAAACTTGAACTGTATTCCCTTGTCCTCCACGTGGGTGCCTGATTGTCAAAATTTTAACTGTATTCCCTTCTCCTCCAAGTGGGCACCTGATTGCCAAAACTTGAACTGTATTCCCTTGTCCTCCAGGTGGGCCGAATTGCCAAAGCTTGAACTGTATTCCTTTGTCCTCTAGGTGGGCACCTGATTGCCAAAACTTGAACTGTATTCCCTTGTCCTCCAGGTGGGCGCCTGATTGCCAAAACTTGAATTGTATTCCTTTGTCCTCCAGGTGGGCACCTGATTGCCAAAAGTTTAACTATATTCCCTTGCTCTCCAGGTGGGCGCCTGATTTCAAAAACTTTAATTGTATTCCCTTGCTCTACAGGTGGGCCCCTAATTGCCAAAACTTGAACTGTATTCCCTTGAAACCTGTGTTGTCTTCCTTTGAAACTTGAACTGCATTCCTTGTTCTCCAGGTGGGTGCCTGACTGCCAAAACTTGAACTGTATTCCCTCGCTCTCCAGGTGGGCGCCTGATTTCCAAAACTTTTACTGTTTTTCCTTGAGACTTGAACTGCTTCTCCCTATTCTCTAGGTGGGTTCCTGATTTCTAACACTTGCAATGTTTTTTCTTGCAACTTGAACTTCTTCTCCTTGTTCTCCAGGTGGATGCCTGATTTCCAACACTTGCACTGTTTTCCCTCGAAACTTGACTTATTTTCCCTTGTTCTCCAAGTGGGCTGCTGATTGCTGAAATTGAACCGCTTTTCCCTGAAACTTGAGATGTTTTCCCTTGTTCTCCAGGTCGACGCCTGATTACCAACATTTGACTTGTATTCATTTCCTCTAAAACTTGAATTGTTTTCCCTTGTTTGCTAGGTGGGCGCCTGATTGCACATACTCGAACCATCTTCTCTTGCTACTTGGAACTGTTTTCCCTCGAAACTTGAACTGTCTTCCCTTGAAACTTGAACTGCTTCCCCTTGTTCTCTAGGTGGGCTCCTGATTTCTGAACTTGAAATGTTTTCTCTTGTTACTTGAAACTGTTTTCCCTTGAACTTGAACCCTTTTGTTACATCTCGCATTTTCGTACGTTAAAAGTTTCGTCTTCGTTCACCTGACGTAGAATCGGGGATGAGATCATCTTGACGTTAACGTATTAACAAGCAATAAATAAGTGCTATGAAGGATAAAAGATGCACGAATTATAGAAAATGAGTTTCGTTGAAAATGGCCAAGTTGGGATAAACTACGAATCAAGTAATAATACCCGATAATTATAAACTAGTACCATGCAAAGTACCATATGACCACGGTAGTGTAATATATAAAATATATATGAAGTATTTTGAAAATAAATAGAATTTTAAGTAATTTGTGATAATTCTTAAATTATGCGGGTAATAAATTAATTACCAGGTAACGAAATATTTTCCGGTAAACTAATAATTGGATAAAAATTAATTAATTATATCCACAAAGAAACGTAGCAGTGTACCACAATTTAAGCATATGACTAAGCATATGACTAAGAGTCATATGTGCTTAGCATGAAACGTGTAAATCAATTGGGTTTTAGTCAAATTTCATATACATTAGATAGTAATTCAATCCCTTCTTAGTTTCAAAAACGCTAAAGAACAGAAACTGTTTCTTAAAAATTCAAATATGTTGGAGCAAAATAATTTCATTCTCAAGTTCAAATAAGTTTGGAGCAGAAGCCAAATTCGATTCTGAAGAACTTCCAACACAACTTTTTTGAAATAATAGTAACGTAAAATTTTGCGATTCTAAAAGAGTACGGTGCAATCTTCGCCAAGAATATTATATAAAGTTTTTCCTATTTCATGTATGTTAAGGCCCTCCCTTCTTTCTTTTGGCATGGTGTAGATTATACGAAAGAAACGAGGAAATGCACAGTTTCTATAAATTATTCTATTCATAGAAATAGTAGGGGTGTCTATATTCTTGATTCCTCATGAGAATTATTATTTTCTTCTGTTCATGGGTCTTAAAATAATACGCAATTGAAAAAATTTATCCGGAAGGAATATTGAGATTATTATGTATTTTTCATGCATTTCGTACATGTGCATTGACCCATGATCAGATGACGTTATATACGCATATATATGTAAATATATGTATATGGGATATGGGAAAAGGTTACGGCGTTATATACGCATCACCACCTGATCGGTTGGTATATGATGATGATATTGCCCACATTGGCTAAACTATGATTCAAATGGCGTTATATACGCGTATATATGTATGTATTCAAATGGCGTTATATACGCGTATATATGTATGTATTCAAATGGTGTTATATACGCGTATATATGTATGTATATATATGTACATAGGATATGGAAAAGGTTATGGCATTATATACGCACCACCACTTGATCAGCTGGTATATGTTGATGATATTGCCCACAGTGGTCGAGATGATATGATGGAATGCCCCCAGTGACTTGATGATATTATGTACACCATACTTATGCATGGCATGACATTTACACGCACGTGCATGACATTATAAACGTTTTAGTATTTACAAAGTTATTCAAATATAAAAATGAGTTTCAGTATTCCATGTTTCATCTATGTCTTTTACGTACTAATTTCCATGCCTTACATACTCAGTACATTTTCGTACTAATGCCCTATTTCACAGGGCCTGTGTTTCATGCCCGCAAGTGTAGGTAGGCAAGCTGACGGTCCCCATTCTTAGGATCCCTGATCAGCGAGAGTTGGCGTGCTCCATTTGATCCGGAGCTGCTTTTGATATTGGTACGATACATTTGTACATATATATGTATATGAGTATGACGTGGCTCAGTCCCGTCTTTGTACATCCATGTTTCTGTTAGAGGTTTGTAGACAGTATATCTAGTTGGGTTGTATGTGGCCTTGTCGGCTTTCAGTTTTTGATGTATAGTTGTCTATAGCAGCCTTGCCGGCTCGCCCACTGTATTTTGCCTGTATACATACATATTCCTTGATGGCAGGCTTCTTTCACGTAGGTTAATTTTGTAAAGCAGCAGATGTTATTCAGGTTCATATTTTAGACGCATGCTTAGGGGTGTTTGACAGGTAAGACTCAGGCACCCGTCGCGGCCTATCGATTTGGGTCGTGACACCTTTTCTCTTGTTACTTGAAACTGTTTTCCCTTGTTACTTGAAACTGTTTTCCCTTGTTCTCTAGGTGGGCACCTGATTACAACAAAACAGACAAAACAAAAGAAATATTTCTTCCCCAGTTTGATATTGGGAACATCTGTGAGTGTTAACCAATTCTTGTTATCAAAATAAGTTCTAAGCTAAATTCCCTTATCTTGAAAATTTTTATACCAAGTCTCATCTCAAAAGTGAAAAACTTAACTGTTAAATTATACTTCCCAAAAATAAAACTCTCGTCAGACCTTGTCACTCGCGAGGGTCTCAGAACTTACTAAATCTCGTTATCCAAGAGGGTACTAGAAACTCACTGTCGAGCCTGTCTGGCACCTACTTTCCTCACATGGGGTTTCTCTGGAACAAACAAAATTTCCTGCCCCTGTTTCAATCAAAGAAAACTTGTGAGTTTAAACATGGTGGTTGGTTTGCGGCATTAACTTTGAGGGCGACTGCTCCTTCACTTCCCAAGATAACTGCGATTTCAACTCAAAAAATCTTACCTATTTATTGACTGACCACTTTCTTTGTCACCCTTATCGCAGAAAATACGTCTGATTCATTCAAACCCAATACCATTCATATGTTGTATTGTGCTCATGCATTGACATATACTAAACCTTTGTGTTTCACATGAATCCCGAAGCACATCAATTGCCACCCACTCAGTGCACATGTTGTTCTTTCCTGAATTCAACCACTGGCCTTGGCCTTGAGGTTTATTGCTCCTTCACTTGCCATGATAACTTTGATTTCCGCTTGGAAGACCTTGCTTGTCATTGGTTAACCACTTTCTCTGTCAACCTTATCACAGAAAATACCTTTGATCCGTTCAAACTCAACACCCTCTATTTGTTGCATTGTTCATGAATTGACATATACCGACCCTTTGTATTTCACATGAATCCCAAAGAACGTTGATTATTACCAACTCAGTGCGCATGTTGTTCTTTCCTGACTTATGCCACTTTGATGTGTTAGCCAGATCCTGTTTTGTGCAATTAGAAAGTTGGTGGCAAATTTTGAAGTCATTTCTCACTTATTCTGAACAAACAGACTTAGGAAAAGAAAGTAAACAAGACAAAAGGAACAGAGTAAGGACAATAGAAAGAGATGATTCCTAACAAGAAAATCACCAAGTAGAAACTTATCAGATGTGGATACCAACTCTGCTGACCATGACATGCACTTTTGGATTAAGTGGCCTAATCTGTCAAGCAAGTCTAATATTTAATTCTTGTTGTACCTCTTCACCATGAAACTGGGCTTCAATGCTCCGATTATCCTATCTGATTCACGGTCCTTATTCGACTTATAGTTCCCGAAGGGTTTTCACCATCAAGCCTCTCTCATTTTGTTCTTTCTCTCAACTTATCGTCGTCTTATGGTGCCTGTGAAGGTTTTCACGATAAGACTCTCTCATTTTTTTCTTTTCTTCTTCTTTCCTCTGATTCTATAGATGACAAGGCATTGACTATAGTAAAAACATCATACGCTCCTGGCATGGCTAACTCAGCACTCTCAAAGATTATCTGGGAGATCTTTTTGGACTATAATGTGGCTTTTGGATAGGGTTAGAAAGGAAGGATATCACAAAGGCTCAAAATAACTAAGACAACAGGGTTAATTTTTTTATAACTTTTGGAATCCATTCTAAAATCTTTGCCCAAATTTCTAAAACAAGGGAATTTGACTCTCTTTTTTCTTCTTTTTGAGATGGAATTTCTAAGAAAGACTGCCCCACTCTCGACTTCGTGGGATTATGAAATATTTTATTTGGTATGACCTAACCGTAAGGTTGCCTACGTATCTTGTAGTGACAAGAATCAAGTCAAACATAGTTCACAAGACTACTTTTTGTTACTATTTTCCTTTTCTTTTTTTTTCTTTTTCTTTTTCCTTTTTTTCCTCTATTTTTCTCTCTTTTTTTGAATTTTCTTTTTGGAATGAACTTTCTAAAATAAACCTATGGGGACATGATTTTTTTTTTACGATTCTAACTTGATTCCAAAAGAGGGGAGGTTAAAGAAATCAGCACAGGCTCAAAGGGGCGCCAAAGGGTATAAAGTGTTTGGATAGCTGAAAGAGGGCCTCCTAATCTCTAAGAATACCAAGTATAACACATGCAACCTGAAGATGAAAAATAAAGATCATGCACAATATTTCTTTTGCGGCTTCGGCATTGATATCATTGATATGCCTTCCACTTTTCTTTAGCATCTTGTCAAGTACAGAACCCTCGTTGGGTGATTCCTTCTTCACAATGGATATCCTTCGTCAATTCGAAGAAAACTTCCTTGACTTTATCTTGTAACTTGAGATGCACTTGAACTCAAAGTTGCTTGCTTCAAATTGTCTGGGATGCACTCTCCTTTAACAAATTCTTGTCATCCTATTAACTTCCCAAATTATCTGCCCTAGTTTCCATGGTTCGGGCTTCAAATGATCTCAAAATGTCCAAATCTGTACTTATTTCCCTCAAGTGTCCCTATCATCTTCAAAATTGTTTCATTGCTTCATGATTAAACTAACTTTTAAGACCAGGCCTAGAATTATGCGTGCATGTCATGTCACTATATCCATCATGAAAAGAACTATAAAAAGAGAAGAGAACTGAACAAAAATGACTAGAAATAACAGAAAACAGAAAATTGCATTAGACAGACGGTGAAAGGGTTTGAACAACAAGACAAGCAAAATAAACTGGGGTACAACCCTGGAACAAACCTAGATAACACTAGATGAGTTACTACGGCTAAAGGAACTAGGCAAAATAAAAAGGATATAAGGGTTTTAGGCATAAGACAATATCCGGATTACCACCCTAAAATAACCCGGACACAGAAATGACAACAAAATAAACCACCAAGACTCCTCCCTAGCTAGCCAAGAAAGGAGCGTCTTTCCAATTACCCAGCTCGTCATCTTAGCCACTGAGTTCCACATCAACAGTACTAGAACCTTCGCAAGTCTCTATCACATTGACTTTAGCAAATTGCGTTTGGGTCCCTTTTGCTGGCTCGTTCTTAAGATCAACCTCTGATAGCACTGGAAGCTTTGAAGCACGTGGATATCCGAGGCTCTTAGAAGAATTCTCATATTCCTTTTCAAAACAAATCATACCCACCATATGCGTCTTATTATGAATAGGCGATGGACTTTGGCTAGTGTCTACTGCATCTGAATTTTGCACGACAATGTCACCTGCATCAATAAGCTTCTGAATTACTTTTTTCAGATGCCAACACTTTTCTGTTCTGTGACCTGGGGCATCAGAACAATATGCACACCTTTGAGAATAATCAAAATTCTTTGGAAGAGGGTTCGACATTTTTATCTGAATCGGCTTCAACATGTCCAATTGCCTTAACCTTTGGAACAAACTGGCATATGATTCTCCAATGGGAGTGAAAGTCTTTTCTTTTTGCTTTTGCTTTTGCCTTTTCATCTTGTACTCTAGCCTCGGTTGGAACTTTTTTGCGGAAGTGGTGCATGCCATAGCGGGTCTCGTGGGTGTGGAGCATATGGTGGTGCATTGTGGACGGAGTACTAGAAAGGTTATGTACGACTGTGGGGGTTTTGTGGAGAGAAGTTGCATTGGGGAGGATTATCTTGAGCACAGGGATATCCATGGGATCGATATCGAGGCTGAAAGCGTTGCGCAGGAATGCCCACTGGATCCTATCATTGGCGTGCCTCAACAATATCTTTTCTATTTCTCTTTCTTCCATCAAATCTTATTGAGATGTTCTGAATGTCTTTTGTAGTGTCTTTCAATGCAGAATAACTCATGATTTTTCCTAACTTGATTCCCTCTTCTACCATCTCCCCCATGTTTACCACATCATTGAAAGGTTTACCCAAGGCTGGGATCAAATGACTGAAGTAGGTGGGCCCCTGGGCTTGTAGGAAAAGCTCAACAATTTCTTCTTCACCAATTAGGGGACTGACTCGAGCAACTTGTTTCCTCCATCTGAGCCCAAACTCCTTAAAGTTTTCCTCCGGTTTCTTTTCCATCTTGAATAGGGAAGAGCGGTCTAGGATAATGTCTAGATTGTATTGAAAGCGTCGAACAAAATCTTGAGCCATGTCATCCCATATATGCCACTTATTGACATCTTGACGAGTATACCATTGCAAGGCTGCCTCAGTTAAGCCCTCGCTGAAATATGTCATCAACAAATCCTCTTTTCCGCCAACACTTCTCATTTCACTATAATAACTCCTCATATGGGATACTAGATCTCCACTCCCATTATACAAGTTAAACTTTGGCATTTTAAACCCCGTGGGAAGACGAACATCAGGGAACATGTTAATCTGATTTCCCATCCCTTGCATGCTCCTTAAGGACTGTTCTATACCTTTCAGCTTCCTGGATATTTCATCTCGCCCTTCTTTTCCTGTGAACTTTTCATTTTCAACTTGAGGCTCATTTCGAGGGCTCTGATTGTATGAGTCAGGAACCTTGTGGGCAACCTCTGAGGGGTAAGATTGGGCATCATGAGTTTTTAGCGGATGTTCATTGTCGGATCTATGAAGGGAAGATTGTTGAGAAGTTGTGATCATGGGGATAGTGAATATGATAGGAGGGCAATTTTGGGGAGAGATAATTGGAGGATGAGTGATGGAGCTACTAGGGTGGTTGGGAAAGCTGTGATAAGCGGGTAGATCTGGATAGTATGTGGGATCATCTGGCACTATGGCCGGAGTTTGGGTAAGGGTAGCATCTAAGAAACTATGTGGTGGCGGGGGTGGTGCCTTCCCAATCATCCAAGCCTGATACATGTCCGCAATGTGTTGTCTTAACATCCTTACCTCTTCAACCAACCCATTGCCCTGTTCAACCAATTGCTTTTGGGCACCAGTATCAACCGACTCAATTCTGTTGTCATCGGCCATTGCCTTTCGACCTTATGTTGTAGAGAAGAATTACCACTTTGAGAACCACAAACCAACCACCCTTCTTCTATAATGAAGATAACAAAAGGAAAAAAATGAAGTCATCACGTTAGTGTTAGGGCATTTAACATAAGATAATCTCACATTATGTGTAATGCACTTAGTCATAATTATCGGTTCTAACTTCGAGGATCACAAGGTCACTTGGCATCATCCCAATTTTGTTCATTTCAATCTTCTCTTTTCTTTTCTTTTCTACCACTTCCTCGCTTGCTTATTTTCCTTCATTTTTTTTCTTTTTGATTATCGCTCTTTGCTTTCCTCTTATTTCTCATGTCCCACAACTTCATCCTTTTTTTTAATTTCTAAAAAAATAATTCGATCAAACCCTATGTAGGTTTCCTACGTATCATGTCCCCGCATGAATCAGATCTTTGCGTAGTTTGGGAAGAACGAGAATAAAGTAAACTGACTAATGTTCTCTTTTTCCTTTTCTTTTTTTACCTTAATGAATACTCTGATGAGAAATTATTAAGGAAAACCCCTAGAAGAGAATAATATTTTTTGATTTTTTTAGGAAGGAAATATAAAGGAAGAACCAAAGAAAAATATTTTTAATTTTCGTTTGATATCCGGAAAGAAAGATTTCGACCAAAGAAATGAAAAAGATAAAAAAAAAGGTTTTGGATTTCAATTTTGATTACCTAAGGGAGAAACTCTGAAGATAAACCAAAGATAAAGTATGTTATTTTTTTTCTTCTATGTACAATGTCCTAAAGTTATAGCTAAAATAAAAAGACTTTTTTTTTTCTATTCATTTTTCATTAGTTTTCCAAAGAAGAACCTCAAAAGAATTTTTTTTTTGGATCTTTTGGAATTAGTATCTTAAAGAAAACTGCTTAAAAGGTATTTAAAAGAAAATTCTTTTTTTTTTGTTTAAATTTTTAGTCTTAATATACTAAAGGAAATATAAAAGAAATTTTTTTATTTCGAGATATTAATTTCCTAAAGGAAAAACCACCTCAATTTTTTTCATTTCTAGAATTAGTATTCTAAAGAAAATTTCTAACAGAAATATAAAAGCGCAAAATCTTTTTTTTTTTTTTTGGATTTTTGAATTATAACACACTTTTTCAAATACAAAATAGAAAGTACAATAACAAAAACTCGACATTACTGTACAAAACTAGAAAGTAAACGATGACAAAAAAAGGAAAAACAAACTCAAAACATAAAAAAAAACAATCTCCTTAAGCCACTTAATATAAATAGATTCTTTTTCCATTTTTAGGGCATCAGATATTGTAATAGCATAGCTGCACTCGTGGGTCGACTTTTCTTAGTCATTTTGGGCAACTTTAACTACATTTCTTCATTGAATCTTTGTATTTAGCTTAGCAATTAAATAATATGTATTTTTCTTCATCTATTTCATGTTTTTCTTCTTTGAATATGAGTAGCTTGACCCCATAGATAGGGTTGTGGCTCAACCCTACTTTGGGTAATTGATGGGTCTTGTATTATAGGGCTAAATTGATTATGAGTGTTTGATATTTGGGTCAATTTCATGGTTAATTGTTGAATTAGTGGTTGCAAACACTAGTTTGTGTTTAGTTGACTGAGGCTCTTCTTGAGAAAGAGAGCCTAAGTCTCTGAAATTGATCCAACAAGGAATTAGGGCGCACTCAAGAGATTGATAGACCCAATTAAAGGATTAAACCTCGAGAGAGTAATACCTGACTTGAACCCTAAGTTGCTTGTGCAAATTTGCATACCCAGTTGGTCTTGAGAAAGTCAATCGGGCAAAATCACATGAACCACCGAGAGGTGTAGAGTGGGTAAAGTAGTGCAACGGTTATATCATACTCCCCAATCATGTCAATTGTGCCTTAGACTCAAGTACCCGTCAATTGACCACCTAGGCAGATGTCACTACCCTAGTGTCCTTTAAAGTATTTGAACAACCCGTAGCATTTAACTCTTAGCTTAATTTACAATTTGTAGTTTGTAAAAAGTATAATTATAAAGAAAACCCCAAAAAATGATGAGAAGTGTAATCTGGAACTCTACGTAATCCTAATCTAAATAGATACACCACTCAAATTCTAGTTCTCTGTGGAAAACGATCCCGACCCAAAATCGGGTAAAAGCCATTATCACTTTTTGGCGCCGTTGCCGGGGAACGAACCCGGGTCACCCACGTGACAGGCGGGAATACTTACCACTATACTACAACGACCTACTCCTCAAAGCCCACATGGCCTAACACCATTGCCATGTGGTCTCCTCAAGGCCCAGGTTCACTTTTTGGCGTTGTTGCCGTGTCAAGATTAACCTTCCTCAAAGCCCATATGGCCTTGTGCTCCAACTCAACCGGTAGATGGCAAGCTTTCCCAAACACCAACCGATACGATGACATACCAATCGGCATCTTGAAAGCAGTTCTATAAGCCCATAGAGCGTCATCCCACTTCTTCGACCAATCAGTCCTATTTGCATTAACCATCTTGGACAGTATGCTTTTGATTTCCCTGTTGGAGACTTCCACTTGACCACTTGCTTGAGGATGATAGGGGGTAGAAACTTTATGATTGACATCGTACTTAGAAAGTAATGTGTCGAAAGCTCTATTGCAAAAATGAGACCCCTCATCACTTATGATTGCACGAGGAGTACCAAACCTTGTAAAAATGTTTTTCTTGAGAAATGCAACAACACTCCGGGCCTCATTGTTGGGCAAAGTCACGGCTTCAACCCACTTTGAAACATAGTCCACTACCACAAGGATATAAGTGTTCCTACAAGAGCTAACAAATGCACCCATGAAATCAATGCGCCATACATCAAAAATATCAACCTCAAGGATGGTATTGAGAGGCATCTCATCTTTCTTTGAAATTCCACCCGCTCTTTGGCATTCGTTGCATCTCTTCACAAAGTCACACATATCTTTGAACAAAGTTGGCCAATAAAACCCATAATTAAGAACTTTAGAAGTCGTCCTCACCCCGCCATGATGACCACCATAGGGAGAGGAATGACAAGACTCCAAATTTGTGCGGTCCACACTAGGAGGTTTAGAGAGTAGGTATTCAGGCTAAAAGACAATGCGGCCACACTCGATTTAGTGCGGTCCGCACTGGAGTCCATGCGACTGCACTACCATTTTGTGCGGTCCGCAGAGCTAAGATTCAGAGAAGTTGCAGTTTGGAGCTTTCAAGCCAATGCGGTCCGCAGTCCATTTTTGTGCGGACCGCACTAGAAGTCACCGCTGTCACAGTCCATTCTGTGCGGTCCGCGGAGCCTGAGTTCAGAGGGCTAGATTTTGGAGCCAAGAGTCCTAGTGCAGCCGCAGTCCATTCTGTGCGGTCTACACTAACCCCGCAGGGGCTTTTTTATCAAGATTTTTCAACTTAGTATAAATAGATTCTTTTTCTATTTTAGGGCATCAGATATTGTAATAGCATAGCTGCGCTCGTGGTTCAACTTTTCTTAGCATTTCATCATTGAATCTTTGTATTTAGCTTAGTAATTAATTAATATGTGTTTATCTTCATCTATTTCTTATTTTTCTTCTTTGAATATGAGAAGCTAGACCCTATAGCTAGGGTCGTGGCTCAACCCTAGTGTGGGTAATTGATGGGTCTTGTATTTTAGGGCTAAATTGATTATGGGTGTTTGATATTTGGTTCAATTTCATGGTTAATTGCTGAATTAGTGGGATGGTTAACGAAAAGTTAGGAAGCGGGATTTTGTAACTGAAGTTGTTGCTTCTGATGTTTCCGCACCTGATGAGTGGGGACCGCAGGTGCAATGATCGCAGACGCAGGAAGTGACCGCAGATGCGAAATTCGTTGCAGGAGCGAAAGTTGAACCGCACCTGCGAGCCCCCAGGTGCGAGGCCTAGGGCGCAGGTGCGGAAGCTGGTGGGTTAGGTGAGAACCACAAATGCAGTTGTTTTAACCGCAGAAGTGGTCCTGCAGATGCGGGTAAACGGCCACAGGTGCGAGATGCCTGGGCAGAAAGTATATAAGGAGCCCATCGCGAAATTTGGCCATTCTTCACCATTTTTCATTCGGATTTTGAGGCTTTTGGAGGGTTTTGAAGAGGGAATCAAGGGGATACTCATTTAAGTAAGTTAATTGAGCTTAATACTTGTGATTATGGTAAATTTTAGTTGTTTAAGAATGAAATTAGGGATGAAATTGAGGGGATTAGGGCTTGAAATTGGAGAGTTTGATTTGGGTATTTGAGGGAGCATTTGATGTCAGATTTTGATGCATTTGATATGTATATACTCGTGAGTGAAAGGAGTTTCTAGTTTTGTATATTTTGTCAGATTCCAAGATATGGGCCCGGGGGCCGAGTTTGGGTGAATTTCGGGATTTTGGTATAAATTGATAGTTTTTCGTAAGGAATTGATCCCTTGGACTATATTGATCACATTGTATTTCTTTTAGTTAGATTCGAGACATTTGGAGGCCGATTTCAGAGGCAAAGGCATCGCAGAATAGGAATTTGACCGGTTCGAAGTAAGCAATGATTGTAAATCTAGTCCTGAGGGTATGAAACCCCGAATTTCACATTGTTTTACTACTTTGAGGTGACACACATGCTAGGTGAGGGCGTGTGGGCGTGTACCATTGGGGATTGTGACTTGATTCGTCCCGTAGCAACTATTAAGTTGTGTATTTGACTGAAACTATATGATATTTCTGTGTTTTAGAAAGAATTCCTATAAATTTGGGCTGAATGCCATATTTGGGCCTCGTGCCAAAGTTGTTTGGACCCTTAGGGGCCTTTTATTATTATCCTCTCACTATTTTGATTTAGTATCTATATTCAGTCATGCTATGTTTACTGATTTCATAAACTCAGTCTTTATAACCCGATTTGATGCATATAAAATATTATATTAGGCTGAGCACCCTGTTTTTAATGATAGCTCGAGTGGCTTGAGAGGTTTCTGACTGAGTGAGGCTGAGGGCCTGTGTTGTGAGGATATTATGGGATCGTGATGCGCGCCGCAACATGATGTTACTAATTTATGATTAAGAGAGGCTGATGGCCTGATAGATTTATGCCACGAGTTGGCTTGTTATAGCGCTTGGGCTCTAGGAGCCCCTCCGGAGTCTGTAAACCCCTAGTGAGCGCGGGTACCCTAAGTGAGTGATATGGTATTTTGCCCGAGGGGCTGCTTTTGATTCATGTTGTGCCTGAGGGGATGTATACGCGTGACTATGAGGTTTTTCCAAGGGGCTAATTCTGAGTGATGTTATGCCCGAAGGGCGGTTTATGATTCATGTTTGCCTGAGGGGCTGTTATTGACTTTCATCACTTTTACTCTAAATTGCATTGAACCTCTATTGAAACTATTGAAAAATATCTTTAAATGATTCTTTTTTACCGAAATTGGATTTTAAACGAGATGATTTGACTCATATACTGATTTGAAAGCATGTTGTACTTACTGAGATTTCATAACGTGGATTTTATGTGTTTCTTACTAAGTCTTTATTTACCTTTATTACTTACTGAGTTGGTGTACTCACATTACCCCCTGCACCTTGTGTGCAGATCCAGAGTTTACTCGACATGCTAGCGAGCATTGATCTTTCATCCATCACAGATATTTTGGAGTTGGCAAGGTAGCTGCACGGCAATCACAGCCTTGCTCTTCTCCTTCCTATCTTCTTTTAGATATTATTAGTTAATTTCCAAACTATATTTGTCTTAGCATTTTCAGACAGTTTCTAGTAGATTCTCATGACTTGTGACACTCTAATGTTGGGCTTTTCTTTCCGCACTTTATTATTCAGACTTATATTATAACATTTTATTAATTAATAGCTTAAAGAAACATTCATTTTGGATTATCGGGTTGTTTTGGTAAGATAGTCGGCTTTCCTAGTTCCTCGTTAGGCGCCATTACGACATGGTAGATTTGGGTCGTGACAAGTTGGTATTAGAGCCTAGGTTACATAGGTCTCATGGGTCATGAGCAGGTTTAGTAGAGTCTTGCGGATCGGTACAGAGACGCCTGTACTTATCTTCAAGAGGCTGCAGAACCTTTAGGAAAAATTCCATGTTCTTGAAGTCTTATCGTTCGAATCTGTTGATTCTGGTTACTAAACTTCTATTGTTTCATTATCTCATAGATGGTGAGGACTCGCACTACCGGACAGGGTGACTAATCACCAGTACTACCAGTTAGGCTCGTGAGGGATCGAGGTCGCGGTCAAGGTCGTGGCAGGGGTAAGGGTGTAGCCCGCACTGTAGCCTGGAAAGTACATGTAGACCCTCCCGTTGTTCCAGATCAGGTCCCAGCTGCAGATGCTCCAGCGGGACAAGCTCAGGCACCCCTTATGCCTATTGTGATTCCTGGCCTTCAGGAGGCCCTAACTAAGATTCTATCAGTGTGCATTGGCCTGGCTCAGGCGGTCTCAGTCACTACAGCCGCAACTACTTCTCAATGAGGGGTAGGCACTCAGACTTTCGCCACTCGCACACCCGAGTTGTTCAGGGGCTTTAGACACTAGGGCACCTTCATCCCAGCCGGTTGTAGCTGCTTAGGACTATATAGTTCCTGTTATGCCAGAGGATGATCAGCGTAGAGTGGAGAGGTTTGGGAGACTCCAGCCTCCGTCATTTAGTGGTGCTGAGGGTGAGGATGCACAGGGTTTCTTGGAAAAGTGCCAGAGGATTCTTTGGACCACAAGTATTCTAGAGACTAATGGGGTCTCATTCACTACCTTCCAGTTCTCTAGGGATGCACTTAGTTGGTGAGAGTCTCATGAGAGGCGTAGGCCGGTTGGCGCAGCACCCCTTACTTGGCAGCAATTCTCCGTTCTCTTTCTGGAGAAGTTTGTACCTGAGTCTCGCAGAGAGGAGATGCGTAGGCAGTTCGAGCAGCTTCGCCAGGGTGATATGTCTGTTACACAGTATGAGATGCGGTTCTCCGAGTTGGATCGTCATGCTGTTTGGTTGGTTCTCACAGACCGAGAGAGGATTAGGAGGTTTATAAATGGCCTCAGTTTTTAGCTTCGGTTACTTATGACCAGAGAGAGGGTGTCTGGTGCCACTTTCGATGAGGTTGTCGACATTTCTCGATATATTGAGATGGTTCGTGGTTAGGAGAGGGTTGAAAGGGAGGCCAAGAGGCCTCATGGTCAGGGTGGATTCAGTGGTGCTCCTCATGGGGGTCAGTTCTAGCACGGCAGAGGCCGTCCATTTAGACATGCTAAGTCAGCTCGCCCAGTTCACCGTGGGGCATCATCGGGCCATGGTTCTCATAGTTCTCATCAAGGCCATTCATCACTTAGTGCCCCCCAGCCCAGAGTTTGTCCGTGCTCCATCGGTTCAGGGCTTCTCCATGCTAGGTTCTTCTACCAGTCATCCTGGTGCTAGGGGTTCCCTTCAGTCCCCGCCACCAGCACCACGTGGTTGTTATAAGTGTGGAGTAGTTTGGGTGTATTTGGAGGCAGTGTCTTCGTTGTCTGGGAGGTCCACCTCAATAGAGGAGTCAGCCATCAACTTTAGCACCAGTTACTTCATCACCTGCCCAGTCATTTAGGGGTGTAGGACATTCAGCTAGGGGTCTCCTTAGAGTAAGAGGTCGATCAGGTGGTGGTCAGGACCGTTTCTATGCACTCCCAGCCAGACCAAATGCTATTGCTTCAGATGCTGTGATCACATATATCGTCTCAGTTTGCCACAGGGATGCTTTTGCATTATTTGATCGTGGTTCCATTTTTTCATGTGTCATCATATTTTGCTCATTATTTGGATATGCCTCGTGAGTCTCTTGTTTTATCTGTTTGTGTATCTACTCTGGTAGGCGATACTATTATTGTAGACCGCGTATATTGGTCTTGTGTGGTGACTATTGGGGTTCTAGAGACCCGAGTGGAACTTTTGTTGCTTAGTATGGTTGATTTTGATGTGATATTGGGTATGGATTGGTTGTCTTCGTGTCGTGCTATTCTAGACGTCATGCTAAGATAGTGACGTTGGCTATGCCGGGGGTGTCATGGATTGAGTGGTGAGGTTTGTCAGATTATGTTCCCAGTAGGGTAATTTCATTTTTGAAGGCCCAACAGATGGTTGGGAAGGGTTGTCTTTCTTATTTAGCCTTCGTGAGGGATGTTAGTGTAGAGAATCTTACCATTAATTCAGTTCTGATAGTGAGGGATTTTTCGGATGTGTTTCCTGCAAACCTGTCGGAATGCCACTAGACAGGAATATTGACTTCGGTATTGATTTGGTACCAGGAACTCAGCCTATTTCTATTCCACCATATCGTATGGTACCGGCGGAGTTAAAGGAATTGGAGGAGCAGCTTCAGGAACTCCTTGATAAGGGATTCATTCGGCCTAGTGTGTCATCTTGGGGTGCGCATGTTCTATTTGTGAAGAAGAAGGATGACACAATGAGGATGTGTATTGATTACAGGTAGTTGAACAAAGTCACAATCAAGAACAAGTATCATTTGCCTCGTATTGATGATTTATTTGACCAGCTTCAGGGGGCAAGAGTGTTCTCCAAGATTGATCTCAGGTCAGGGTATCACCAGTTGAAGATTAGGGACTCAGGCATTCTTAAGACAGCTTTCAGGACCCGATATGACCATTATGAGTTCCTTGTGATGTATTTTAGGCTAACCAATGCCCCAGCGGCGTTCATGCATTTGATGAATAACGTGTTTCGACCTTATCTTGACTAGTTTTTTATTATTTTCATTGATGATATTCTGGTGTACTCATGTAGTCAGGAGGAGCACATTGAGCATTTGAGAGTTGTAGTGCAACAGTTGCGGGAGGAGAAGCTTTATGCAAAGTTTCCAAGTATGCGTTTTGGCTCAGTTTAGTGGCGTTCTTGGGGCACGTGGTGTCCAGTGAGGGTATTCAGGTTAATCCAAAGAAGATAGAGGCGGTTTAGAGTTGGCTCAGACCATCCTCAGCCACAGAGATTCACAGCTTTCTTGGGTTAGTAAGTTATTATCGTCAGTTCGTTTAGGGATTTTCATCTATTTCATCACCCTTGACCAAATTGACCCAAAAGGGTGCTCCTTTCAGGTGGTCAGATGAGTGTGAGGCAAGCTTTCAGAAGCTCAAGACCGCCTTGACCACATCTCCAGTGTTAGTTTTGCCATCAGTTTTAGGTTCTTATACGGTATATTGTGATGCTTCTCGGATTAGTATTGGGTGTGTGTTAATGCAGGAGGGTAGAGTGATTGCTTATGCTTCTCGTCAGTTGAAGCCCCATGAGAAGAACTACCCTGTTCATGATTTGGAGTTGGATGCCATTGTCTACGCGTTGAAGATTTGGAGGCATTATCTCTATGGTGTGTCTTGTGAAGTGTTTACTGATCATCATAGCCTCCAACACTTATTCAAATAGAAGGATCTCATTTTGAGGCAGCGGAGATGGTTAGAGATACTAAAGGACTATGATATTACTATTTTGTACCATCCGGGAAAGGCTAATGTCATGGTCGATGCCTTGAGTAGGAAGGCGGTGAGTATGGGCAGTTTTGCATTTATTCACGTTGGGGAGAGACCTCTTGCAGTTGATGTTTAGGCCTTGACCAATCGTTTTATGAGGTTGGATATTTCGGAGCCCAGTCGGATCCTAGCTTGTGTGGTTTCTCGGTCTTCCTTGTTTGATCGTATCAGAGAGTGCCAGTATGATGATCCTCATTTGATTGTCCTCAAGGACAGAGTTCAGCACGAGAGGCCAGAGATGTGACTATTGGTGATGATGGGGTATTGAGGATGCATGGCCGGATATGTGTGCCCAATATAGATGGGCTTCGGGAGTTGATTCTGGAGGAAGCCCATAGCTCGCAATATTCCATGCATCTGGGTGCTACGAAGATGTATCAGGACTTGGGACAACACTATTGGTGGAGGAGAATGAAGAAAGATATAGTGGAGTTTGTAGCTCGGTGTCTCAATTGTCAGCAGGTGAAACATAAGCATCAGAGACAGGGTGGCTTGCTTCAGCAAATGGATATTCCAGAGTGGAAGTGGGAGTAGATCACCATGGATTTCGTAGCTGGACTCCCACGGACTTTGAGGAAGTTCGATGCTATTTGGGTGATTGTGGATCGACTGACCAAGTACATGCACTTCATTCCTATGTGTATTACCTATTCTTCAGAGCGGTTAGCTGAGATTTATATCCGAGACATTGTTTGCATGCATGGCGTTCCAGTTTCTATCATATCAGATATAGGTACTCAATTTACATCGTAGTTTTGGAGGGTCGTGCAACGAGAGTTGGGTACTCAGGTTGAGATGAGCACAACTTTTCACCCTCAGATGGACGGATAGTCCGAGCGCACTATTCAGATATTGGAGGACATGTTGCACGCCTGTGTTATTGATTTCGGGGGTTCATGGGACCAGTTTCTACCGCTCGCAGAGTTTGCATACAACAACAGTTATCAGTCGAGTATTCAGATGGCTCCATATGAGGCTTTATATGGGAGACAGTGTAGATCTCCAGTAAGTTGGTTTGAGCCGGGCGAGGCTAGGCTTTTGGGTACAGACTTGGTGCAGGATGCTTGAGACAAGGTGAAAGTGATTCAGGAGCGGCTTCATATAGCTCAGTCAAGACAAAAGATTTATGCTGACAGAAAGGTCGGGATGGGTCTTACATGGTTGGGGAGAAGGTTCTATTGAAGGTTTCACCCATGAAGGGTGTTATGAGATTCGAGAAGAAGGGAAAATTGAGCCCTTGGTTCATTCGACCTTTTGAGGTGTTTCAGAGGATTGGGGAGGTAGCTTATGAGCTTGCTTTTCCACCTAGCTTGTTGGGTATGCATCTGGTATTTCATGTTTCCATGCTCCAAAAGTATGTCAGCGATCCGTTTCATGTTTTGGATTTCAGTACGGTTTAGTTAGATGGTGATTTGACTTATGATGTGAGCCAGTGGATATTTTGGAGCGGCAGTCCGAAAGTTAAAATCAAATGATATATATTTAGTTAAAGTGTAGTGGATAGGTCGGCCCATGGAGGAGGCTGCTTGGGAGACCGAGCGGAAGATGCGGAGCAGATATCCACAACTGTTTGAGGCTTCAGATATGTTTCTAGACTCGTTCGAGGACGAACGTTTGTTTAAGAGGGGAATGATATAACGGTCCGGCCGGTCATATCGTGAATTATAGCCCTGTTTCCCCCATTTCTGCTTCTTTAAGTGTTCTTCAGCTGTATTTCATCGTATCGTGTTGGTTGGTTGGGTTCGGAGTAGTTTCAGTGTAGAATGAGATACTTAGTCTCCTATTTAGAAGTTTAAGTAGGAAAAATCAACCGGATGTTGACTTATGTGCAAATGATCTCGGATGTGAATTCTGATGGTTCGGTTAGCTCCGTTAAGTGATTTTGGACTTAGGAGCGTATTCAAAACGTGATTTGGAGGTTCGTGGTAGAATGAGATTTGAATTGGTGAAATTGGAAATTTGGCGACTTTCGGCCGACAGTGAAAATTTTGATATCGGAGTCGGAATGGAATTTCGAAAATTGGAGTAGGTCCGTAGTGTCATTTGGGGCGTGTGTGTAACATTTCAGGTCATTAAGATGTATTTTAGTAAGTTTTGGCATCATTTGCGGAATTTGAAATTTTGGAAATCCTTAGGCTTGAATCCGGGAGTATTTCAGTGTTTCGATGTTGTTTTGAGTGTCCCGTAGGTTCGACTAAGTTTGTATGTTGATATGTTACGTGTTGGTATATTTGGTTGAGGCCCCGAGGGGCTTGGGAAGATTTCGGATGGTTAACAGAAAGTTTGGAGTGGGATTTTGCAGCTGAAGTTGCTGCTTCTGATGTTTCCGCACCTGAGGAGTGGGGACCGCAGGTGTGATGATCACAAACGCACGAAGCAACCACAGATGCAGAATTTGTCGCAAGAGCGAAAGTTGGACCGCACCTGCGAGCCCGCAGGTGCGAGGCCTGGGGCGTAGGTGCGGAAGCTGGTGGGTTAAGTGAAAACCACAGATGCGGTTTTTTTTACCGCATAAATGGTCTCGCAGATGCGGGTAAAGGACCGCAGGTGCGGGATGCTTGGGCAAAAAGTATATAAGGAACCCTTCGCGAATTTTGGCCATTCTTAACCATTTTTCATTCATATTTTGAGGATTTGGAGGGTTTTGAAGAGGGAATCAAGGGGATACTCATTGAGGTACGTTACTTGAGCTTAATACTTGTGATTATGGTAAATTTCAGTTGTTTAAGCATGAAATTAGTAGAAATTAGGGATGAAATTGAGGGGATTAGGGCTTGAAATTGGAGAGTTTGATTTGGGGATTTGAGGGACCATTTGATGTCGGATTTGGATAAATTTGGTATGTATAGACTCGTGAGTGAAATGAGTTTCTAGTTTTGTGATTTTTTCGGATTCCGAGACGTGGGCCTGGGGGCCGGGTTTGGGTGAATTTTGGGATTTTGGTATAAATTGATAGTTTTCGTAAGGAATTGATCTCTTAACTAATATTGATCACATTGTATTGCTTTTGGTTAGATTCGGGACATTTGGAGGCCGATTCCAAAGGCAAGGGCATCGCGGAATAGGGATTTGACCTGTTCGAGATAAGTAATGATTGTAAATCTTGTCCTGAAGGTATGAAACCTCGGATTTTATATTGTTTTACTACTTTAAAGTGACGCACATGCTAGGTGACGGGCATGTGGGTGTGTACCGTTGGGGTTGTGACTTGGTCCGTCCCGTAGAAACTATTAAGTTGCGTATTTGACTGAAACTATATGATATTTCTGAGTTTTAGAAAGAATTCCTATAAATTTGGACTGAATGCCATATTTGCGCCTCGTGCCAACGTTGTTTGAACATTTAGGGGCCTTTTCTTATTATCCTCTCACTGTATTGATTTAAGATCTATACTCAGTCATGCTATGTTTACTGATTTCATAAACTCAGTCTTTATTGCCCGATTTGATTCATATAAAATGTTATTTTGGGATGAGCCTCTATTTTTATTTATAGCTCGAGTGGCTTGAGAGGTTTCTGACTGAGTGAGGCCGAGGGCCTATTTGTGAAGATATTATGGGATCGTGTTGCGCGCCGCAACATGATGTTACTGATTTATGATTATGAGAGGCCGAGGGCCTGATTGATTTATCCCACGAGATGGTTTGTTATAGCGTTTGGGTTGTAGGATCCCCTCCGGAATCTGTACACCCCCAGTGAGCGCGGGTACCTTGAGTGAGTGGTATAATATTTTGCCCGAGGGGCTGTTCTTGATTCATGTTGTGCCCCAGGGGCTGTATACAAGTGACTGTGAGGTCTGCCCGAGGGGCTAATTCTGAGTGATGTTATGCCCGAGGGGCGGTTTATGATTCATGTTTGCCCGAGGGGCTGTTTATGATTTTCATCACTTTTACTCTAAATTGAATTGAACCCCTGTTGAAACAATTGAAAAATATTTTTAAATGATTTTTTTTACCGAAATTGGATTTTAAACGAGATGATTTGACTCATATACTGATTTGAAAGCATGTTGTACCTACTGAAATTTCATGACGTGGATTTTATGTGTTTTTTACTGCTCAGTCTTTGTTTACCTTTATTACTTACTGAGTTGGCGTACTCACATTACTCCCTATACCTTGTGTGCAGATTCAGGTATTTCTGAACCCGGTAGTGGGTGTTGATCACTAACTGGTAGATTCTCCCTCCTATCTTCCTTTAGATATTATTAATTAATTTTCAAACTGTATTAGTCTTAGCATTTTTAGACAGTTACTAGTAGATGCTCATGACTTGTGATACCCCGATGTCGAACTTTTCTTTCCGCACTTTGTTATTCAGACTTATATTAAAATGTTTTGTTAATTAATAGCTTAAAGAAACCTTCATTTTGGATTATCGGGTTGTTTTGGTAAGATGGTCAGCTCGCCTAGTTCCTCGTTAGGAGCCATCACAACAAAGTAGATTTGGGTCGTGACATATTTGGCAAGAAACCAGTGTATCTGAGGGATTTTTCTTTGATGTGAATCATGACAACTTTTTGATGAAATCCATATATATGCTCCGGTTATGGAGAGAACTTGCTAGTTGAGAGCTTGAATAAAATTATAAAGAGAGGAACTGTACTACGTACTCTATACTTCTTTATTTTCTATATTTACTTTGTTTCATATTTATTCACTTTTTTACTGTACCTGATATTATTGGACCACTAGTAAGTGTCGGAGTCGACCTCTCACCACTACTTCTTCGAGGTTAGACTGGATATTTACTGAGTACGCGTTGTTTTCGTACTCATACTATACTTGTTGTACATTTTGTTGTGTAGACACATGCATGGCTAGTGGCCTAGTGGGCGCAGCGGCATGATTGACATGGGGACCTAGGTGAGCTGCATCTTATGTACGATCCACAGCCAGCAAAGTCTCCTTCAGAGTATTTGTATTTCTTTTTTTGTCCAAGTTTGGATTCCGGATAGTTATTGTATTTTATTTTATTTTCTAGTAAATGCTCATGCGTTTGTGACACCGGTTCTGGGATGATTATGGGATATTTAGAATTAAAATTGGAAAACGTTATTATTATTCTTTAAAGTTCATCTTTTACTAGTTAAATTGAGAAAAATTTATGATTTCAGAAATATGAAAAATGAGAGATTAACTATTTATTGTGGCTTGCCTAACAGTAGTGTTCGGCGGCATCACGATCTTTAATGGATTTTGTGTCATGACACTTATAGTCTGTGTGAAATGCGTTTATAAGGTTAAGAATCGCATTTAAGTTAAAACTTCAGCAATCAAAATCATGTTAAAAGCTGATTACTAATGGGGTAGCTTAATTGAATCAAATGTGTGTTTCTTCTTTTCTAATTTTTGGACCTCAACATACATGTTAAAAAATAACATTATATTACAGCGAAAATTTAAATAGTTAGAATTTTATGTATATAAAAAATTAGACTATTATGGCGACTAAAAAATTGGGATAAGTTCACAAAATACCTACCCTAACACAAACAATTTACCCGCTTCTACCCAAACCAAAGTATTTACCCGATCTACCTATTCCATGAACCATAAAATGCTTATTGATGATCAACATTCATTTGATCCTTTTCTTTATTTTTTTCCCCTTTTGTTATATAAAAAAACTGATAAAGTATTTTTCCCCTTATTTGTTTCATATTTTTCTTTTTCTCCATATCAACTATCAAAAAAATAACCTATATAGTATATCTTATTTATCTTTTTTTTATCTGTCATTTTTTCTTTTTTAAATATATGTATTAATGTAAATATTTCTAGCACAAATGATCCAAAATTATATATTAGTACAATAAAATGGAATATTGGTATTTAATGTTATTATAAATACTTGTCACAATAGTATATCAAAACTGCATATAAATATATCAAATAGGTATATTACTATTTTATGTCGCCACGCACCTACTTCTTATACAATGAATATTATTTTTATGGAACTCATCAAAAATTCATTTAAGAAAATATTTGTAAGGACATAGTTGGAAAAATTAAAAAAATTAAAAAATTACTTATTTAGTATGGTATATTATTTTATTATATTGAACTACAACAATATAATGCTACTATAACTATGACTTTAGCTTTACACAATAGCACCTAAATGATTTAACAAATAGCAGTCGAAGTATACTATTATTGTATATTGTATACTATTACAACATATTGTTGCAGTATATTACATATTATTATGATATACCATTATATTATATTGTATACTATAACATCTGTTGCAGTATAGCTATATACGCCTACAACATATGTATACCATAGCGGTATATTATTGGGTAACAGTGTTCTTCATTGATTATTACAGTATACCATTGTAGTATAGCTATATACTCCTATAGTATATTTGTATACCATAGCGGTAAACTGTTGGATAACTGTTTTTTTCTTCAATTTTTAGCTGAAAAATTTGATCTCAATCATCTAAAATCAGCTCCAAATGAGATCAAATTTTAGTATGAAATTTCAGAAAGTACTATAAGTAATATTTAATAACACCCACTTTGAATCAAACAAGAAATCTTCAAAATAAAAATTTTAAATTCAATAGCTTCAAACCCAACAATGATGGATATTCAAATACACACAAAATTCAGATATGGGAAACTTAATATCAAATTCCAAGCACCAAAATCACAATCATGTTTTGAAAAATGACTCGAACAAGGACAAAGAGTTACGAGAAAATATCAAATTTGTAGGGAGGGAGAGAGTGTTTAGTGGCGATGAAAGGCATTCAATAGGTGATAATTTCATTCAACAAGAGAAAATTAAACTACATGCACGTTATGAATTAATTGAATCGTAATTTGTACATATTGAGCAAACCTCTTTTGTTGTATACACAAAATCATCACATAACTAAATAAATAATGATATTCCTTACCCATTAATTTATCAATATTTTAATTTGTGAATATTATAAAAATATTGCCGATTAGATAAACAATTTAACTTATGAAAATAAAAGCAAGAACAAAGAGAGGAAATTGATGAAGAGAGAAATGAAAGTGTTTCTTACTTTGGATTGAAACAAGGAAGATTACGCGTGGGTTGGGTATATGTTCATTCCCCCTGAAGCCTTTAGAGACTTCCTTTATGGTTAGAGGGGTAATAATTTTATATGGAATAGATATATTTAGTAATTACTGTCCAAATTGATAAGACCGGATAATTAGTTTAAGTTTAATAGGTAGCCACCGTAAATTCCTCTAAATAATTGGCCAATACTTGGAGTTATTTGCACCTACACAGAGAGTCAAGCAGAGTAGATACGAAAAACATAAGTTTTAATCACGACTTCTAATAAATCGCCATAAAAGCTCTATTTTTCTGGATCGAGTGTGTTTGTCGCACTGAAATTCTTATTGTTTTTAGTTTCCCAACACCGTCGAAAAAATTTTGTCATCCCGTTGCAAAGTCGACAATAAAATGTTATCCTAACTATTTAAATAAAGCATGTTGATTTTAAAGAAGAAAAAATGAAGAAAAAGTTAATAAAATCTTTTTTTTAATTTTTACCATAAACTATTGTATTATATGTTAGTGTTTTTGTCTAACTTATTTGTTCTATCATTAACTAAGCTATAAAAAAGACCCCGATAAATCATACTGGAGTGATTCGAGAAGAACGATTAAGCTCATATTCTATTCTTTCTTCAATACTTACAGACGAAGTGTTTCTTTTCAGATCACTACGCTGTGAAGTTAAAGATTCTTTGAATTATCCTTCAATTTGAAAGAAAATATTTAATTTGAATTTGTCCAAGTCTGGTCATATAATCCATAGAAGTACCTATGTGTTTTCTTTACACGCTAATCTTTAGCGTTGTTAATTGGAAAACAAAAACATCGTTTCGACGTTGAACAGTAAACGTATTCCTAACTTCCGGTTATATTAATGGATCAATTTTTAAAGCTTGGAAAATTCAACTTCAATGATTAGAGTACTAAAAATTCGTCTTATGCAAGAAAGAACGTTCTTACCTCTTAAGAGTATAATCAAATTTCTTTATAACAATCACATTTGTTCCAGTTATTTTTGGTTACTATAATGATGTGATGTTGTAAAAAATACATAATATAGCATAACATGAAAAGTAGGTTCCAAAAAAATTTGACTGTTATAGTGAAATGTTATTATAAATAATGATTGTAATAAAGAACCTTCATTGTATCACATTTATCTCAAAACTACATAAAGAGAGAAGGAATCGTACGTATGTGAAGGAAGAGAGAAATGAATATTTCTAGAAGCTTTTCATTTCTAACTAACTGATGCAATGTGTGTTGTATATCTTTTATACTACTCTAATCGATATTTAACTCCAACTATAACTAACAACTAACTCTAGTGACATATGAGTTACAATGCTAAACTATAGTTAGGTAATTACATTCTTTACAACACACCCCCCCCTCAAGCTAGGAGGTATGAAGATATTCTTCATTCCTAACTTGGAGATCAAATAGTCATGTTGCACTCTTCCAAGTCCTTTGGTGAGGATATATGTCTGTTGTTCTGTTGAAGATAGGTAGATAGTTCTAACGAGACCTTGCTTGATCTTTTCACGAACGAAATGACGGTTGATGTCAATATGCTTGGCCCGCTCATGAAACACACGATTAGCAGCTATTTGGATAGCTGATTTGCTATCACATTAGAGTGGAACAGAAGTGTGTGCTGCAACCCCCAACTTCTTAAACAATCCGAGGAGCCAAATGACCTCTGCCACAGTAGATGCTAAGTTGCGGTACTCTACTTCAGTAGAACTCCTAGAGATGGTCGATTGCTTCTTAGACTTCCAAGAAAATAAGAGAGCCACCAAATTTGACAAGGTAGCCAGTAATTGACTTCCTAGTATGGGGGCAGGATGCCCAGTCGGCATCACAAAATACAGTTAAAGATTCCAAGCACTCAGCCTTCATCAGTACTCCAAACTCATGGCAAGACTTAAGATACCTGACTACACGCAATGCACCTCCATGTGAGAAGCCTTGGGGCAATGAATAGACTGACTTAGGCTTTGCGCATCAAAGGAAATATCTGGCCTAGTAGCAGTAAGGTATAGCGGCCTCCCAAGTAGTCATTGATAGGGCGCTAGATCAACCAAAATCTTGTTTGTGTTGTCCCCTACATGTGTATCAAACTCAATAATGGTGAGATTCAAATCAGGCTCTAAAGGAAAACCTACTAGCTTAGAACTTGATAAATCTATGTTTGCAATCAGGTCAAGAGTGTACTTTATCTGATGCATGAGGATACCTTCCTTGCTTCTGGCAAACTTAATCCCCAAGAAGAAACGAAGTTCACCTAGATCCTTAATTTTGAATCTCTGTCGAAGAGTAGATTTAGTATCTTGAATGAGCTGAATATCATCACTTGTGATGAGAATATCATCTACATACACCAATACAACCACTATCCTTCCTCCAATCCTCTTAGTGAAGAGAGAGTAGTCTAGGTGACATTGTGTGAACCCAAAATTAGCTAGAGGAGTAGATAATTTTAGATTCCACTATCTAGATGCCTGTTTAAGGCCATATAGTGATTTGTGCAAGCTTGCAGACTAGAGACCTATCCCCTGTTCTATTGAATTTTTGTGGTATTTGCATGTATACTTCTTCATCCAAGTCCCCTTATAGGAACACATTATAAACATCCATTTGAATTATTTTCTAATGTCTAGAAGCTGTCAAAGAGCGCACACTTTTGACAGTGACCATCTTGCTCACTGAGGAGAAAGTCTTCTTGCTGATTAAACCCCTTAGCTACAATCCTAGCCTTAAAATTTATATTTCACCATTTGCCTTATATTTGATCTTGTAGACCCACTTGCAGCCTATAGCTTTTTTTTTTCTTTAGGAAGGGTCATTATCTCCCAAGTTTCATTGTCTTCTAATGTTTTGATTTCATCCTTCATTGCAGTCACCCATCTGGTATCTTTATCAACCTCAGAGTATGACCTTGGCTCCTCCTCTATGGAGATCTTTGACAAGAAACTTTGGTATTGAGGAGAAATAGTGTAGCTGATGAAATCAGATATATGATACTTGCAGCTAGGAGCTCTAGTTCCCCTCCTTTGGGTGACATAATCTTGAAGCCAAACAGGTGGCCTTGATGTCCTAGTAGTCTTTCTAACATATTCTTCTTGAGAAGGAATAGCTGGCAGTTGTTTTGAAGGATCAACAACTGGCCAGGCTGTGATTCCGCAATGGAACTCCCATATGTAAGTGCAACCTGCTCCTGCATCATCTCCTCACTTCCAAGCTCAGTATGACCAGGAGTATGAGGACTGTTGGGGCTTTCCTGCAACCTCTCTACACTTCCTTGTTCTGTATGAGTATGAACAAGAGGAGTTCTTGGAATTGCAACATGTGTGGGTGCTTCCTTCACTATGTCATACCTTGGAATGATAGGTATATCAAGAAATAATTGCTCAGATTTGTAAGATGACTCCTTAAAGAAAGACATTTTCATAAAAGGTCACATCTCTACTTACAAAAGGAACCCCTTTTTCAAGGTCTAATAGCTTGTAACCTTTCTACAATAGTGCATAACCAAGTAACACTGACCTTATAGCTTTAGGACCAAACTTGCCCATAGTAGTCAGGTTAGTAGCAAAGCATAGACATCCTATGACTTGCAAATGACTCAAGGAAGCCTGCTTGTGATACAACATCTCATAAAGACTCTTGTTGTGCAGCACTGTAGATGGCACCCTATTAATTATGTATACTGCAACTTGAATACAATAACCCCAATATATGGCTAGTAAGTATCCTTGAAATCTAATAGATCGGGCAGTCTCTAAAATATATCGATGCCTCCTTTCAACCACTTCATTCTGTTGTGGAGTATAAGGGCAAGAGCTTTGATGGAGAATCCCCTATGATTGAAAAGGATCTTTGTAAGTGCTATTAAAGAATTCCCCATTATTGTCGAATCTGAACGCTTTAATTATTTTATTAATTGAGTATGAATCATGGCAATGAAATTTCTGAGTAGTGCATGAACATCAAATTTGAACTTCATTAGGAATATCCAAGTCCATCTAGTACAATCATCAACTAATATAAGAAAGAATCTCATTCCATTCATAGTAGCTGTCTTATAAGGACCCCACACATCTGTGTGAATCAAATCAAAACTTTCTAGACATCTATTAGAACTACTAGGAAAGGGAAGTCTTGTCTGTCTAGCAAGAGGGCAAATTACACACTTATGTTGCAAGTCTATGTGAGAACTAATGGTATTTCTAAGGCTTGTTAATTCTCTTCAGCACTGCTACAGATACATGCCCCATTTTCTTATGCCATAATTCTGCAGATTCTCCTTTGTAATTCCCTGTTGAGACTACAAAAGATTGTGAAATCCCCTGTCTTTTATTTTGTCACATGGAATGTAAATGGTATAGCTCATCTAGCTCTCTACCAATCTCATTCACCTTCATAGATAAGAGATCCTGAAACACAAAAAATATTGCCAAGAATGTTGCACTACAATTAAGCTCTTTTGTAAATTTGGAAACTAACAAGAGATTCAATCAGAATGCAAACACACATAGAACATTCTTAAGCACATTACCTCCTGTGAGTTGATGGCTACCCACATGAGTGACTGCTGTAGAATCCTCAGTTGGCAATTGAACTTGTCCTGCATTATCTATTGACACATTATTGCTCAATAAAGCCTTATCTCCAGTCATATGATTAGTAGCACCAGTGTCTACAATCCACTTAGAACTCTTTGTATCATTACAAGTGTAATTACCTGCCATGTTTGCACAAGCATTGATGTCACCAATACAATTTTTCTACAACAAATATAGAAGTTGTGTATATTGTTCTTGAGTAAACATTAGAGAGGAAATGCCTGAATTGTTCCCCAGCCAAGTGCTTCCCTGTGCACAGGTCATACCAGATGCTTCATGCTGAGGAAATTATGGTCCAACTACTTCCATTTGTACTGCATTAGCTCTATGTTTCCCTTTAAAATCAGAGGGGTATCTCATGATCTTGTAACAAGTTTTTCTTACATGCTCCGGCATATTACAAAAGTCATACTTCATCAAGTTGTAACATTAATCTTTGATGTGTCCCTTTAGATGACAGTAGTCACATTGTAAATTTTAATTCTTCTTTGGGTTTTTACTGGACTGAGCAATGAACATTGTTGTGAGATCTATACTTTTCCCACCCCCATAGTTATTGCTAGAAATTATCTTTCTACTCTCAGCTTGAACTATCATAGCAAATGCTTGGTTAATACTGGGCACATTTAGCATCATCAATATCTGTCCCTAGCTTGCTCAAATGTATCATTTAAGCCCATTAAAAATTGCAGCGGTCGCTGAAATTCAATTTGTTCTTCATAATTTTTTATAGGAGAGGGTGGTAATATAGAGTCATACTCTGCTCATAAATCCTTAAGTTTGGTAAAGTAAACAAAAACTTAGGAGATACTTTGAGTCAATATAAAAATCTCCTTATGCAAGTAATACAGTCGTGAGGCATTCATCATGTCAAAACGTTCTCTAAGTTCTGTCCAAATGGTCAGTGCATTTGACGAGAAAAGAACTCCAGTCACTAGGTCCTTCTAACATTGCTCATTATCCATGAGGTTACTATCGCATTGAAGCGATCCCATTGCTAAGCCAAATCTGCACCAAAATCACTCTTAGTCGGCGTACCATCGATAAGGCACAATTTGTTTTTCCCTAACAATACAATCTTAATCGCCCAACACCAAAGTGTGTAGTTCCCCATTCCTATTAGCAACAATCCCACATTCATCGAACCAGGTCCATCGGAAGGGTGCAAATATAACGGATGACTGTGGTCGAGAACTACCATGCCACCAGCTCCGCCACTAGAAGTACTACTACTCATACTGTTTGAGTTTTCCAGAATTGTCATGATAGATGAAGAATTAGATGTAGAATGAATAGAATATGCGTAATTTCAGCACAAGTTCTGTGAAAACCTCTAAAATTAGGGTTCTAGACTATTAAAAAATTGCCGATTATCAGGTAAAATTGTGCAAGCTCTCTCAATTTTGTTAGGACCGAAAAAGTCAGGTGTCATGCGGAAGCTAGAAAAGCAAACCTTGAATGACGATAAATCATGTAACAATGAGAAATATACCAAAAGTGATACAAACATTTAACGTGGTTTGGTCAATTGACCTACGTCCATGGCGGAGATGAGAAATCCACTATAATAAAAGAGAGTACAAAATATTGAGAGAACAATCTCACGAATAGACAAATACAAGTGACACACTAACACTTATCCCGTAAAGTTCTCCCCCTAAACACGACTCTCAAACCCCATATGGCTACATTGTGGATGCTACTGAATGAGAAGGAAGGATCCTCAATTTATAGAAGTCCAAATCTTTTCCTACAAGAAAAAGGACTAGTCAAATATGAGAGATTATAATTTTCTTCTAAAAGAAGAAAAACTCAATTATGGTAAATATGTTGCCCTTTTCTTCAACAAATAGAAAAACCAAATATGGTAAGAAAATCAGGACAACACCTAACAATTCTCCCCCTTTTTCTGACAAAATTAACTTGATCCATATTCTTCTCATAATCTTCAATAGATCGCATCTCCAAATATCCACCGCAAAGTTTGTCTCAACGCGCATAGCACTCCGGTCAAATTTCTCAAACAATAAACATGATAATCGTCAAATAGGTTGCGGCTAGAACTTAACCCGCCAAGATGAACCTGCCATGAACCTTGTTCTGATACCACTTGTTACGGCCTAAATAATCAGGTGTCATGCGGAAGCTAGTAAAGCAAATCCTCAACAACGATAAATTAGATAACAAGAGAGAAATATACCAAAAGAGATACAAACATTTAACGTGGTTCGGTCAATTGACCTACGTCCACAGTTGAGATGAGCATTCCAATAATAAAAAAGAGTACAAAATATTGAGAGAATAACCTCACAGAGAGGCAAACATAAGTGACACACTAACACTTGTCCCGTAAAGTTCTCTCCCTAAACAAGACTCTCAAACCCCATATGGCTATATTGTGGATGCTACTGAATGAGAAGAAAGGATCCTCAATTTATAGAAGTTGAAACCTTTTTCTACAAGAAAAAAGGACTAGCCAAATATGGAAGATTTATAATTTCCTTCTATAAGAACGAAAACACAATTATGGTACATATGTTGTTCTTTCCTTCATGAGATAGGAAAATCAATTATGGTAAGAAAATCTGGCAAACACCTAATAATTCTCCCCCCTTGGGCTGAATTTTCTGACAAAATAAACTTGATCACCTTCATCACATAACTTTTCATCAACAGGTCGCATCTCCAAATCTCCACCACAAAGTTTGTCTCAACATGAGTCGAACTCCGGCCAAATTTTTTTGACAAAAATCACGATTATCGTCAAATAGGTTGCGCCAAGAACTTAACACGCCAAGCTGAACATGTCTTGAACCTCGCTCTGATACCACTTGTTATGACCAAAAAAAGCAAGTGTCATACAGAAGCTAGTAAAGCAAACCCTCAACGACAATAAATCAGACAACAAAAAAGAAATATATCAAAAGAGACATAAACATTTAACATGATTCGATCAATTGACCTATGTCACAGCGGAGATGAGCAATCCACTATATAAAAGAGAGTACAAAATATCGAGAAAATAACCTCACGAAGAAGCAAACACAAGTGACACACTAACACTTGTCCCGTAAAGTTATCCACCCAAACAAGACTCTCAAACCCCATATGGCTACATTGTGGATGCTACTGAATGAGAAGGAAGGATCCTCAATTTGTAGAAGTACAAATATTTTCCTACAAGAAAAAGGACTAGCCAAATATGGAAGATTTATAATTTCCTTCTACAAGAAGGAAAACTCAATTATGGTAAATATGTTTTTCTTTCCTTCATGAGATAGGAAAATCAATTATCGTAAGAAAATCTGGCAAACACCTAACAGATTTCCCTTTGAATTGCACGAGAAAATCCATAGAATTGCAGAGAAGATGGCTCTGATACCATGTCAAATGCTTTGAAAATACATCAAAGAGAGAAGGAATCGTATTTGAAGGAAGAGAGAAATGGATATTTCCAGAAGCTTTTCATTTTTAACTAACCGATACAATGAGTATCGTATATCTTTTATACTACTCTAACTGACATTTAACTTTAACTCTAACTAACAATTACCTCTAGTTACTTATGAGTTATTATGCTAAACTATAGTTAAGTTATTACATCTTTTACAAAAACTATGACCACGGAGATATTAGGGGGGAAAGAAAAAGCAAGATATGAATTTAAGAAAGTCTTAAGTCAATAACGAGAATACTGTGCCTAATATTGAATCTAAACGCTTATTAAGTAACATCGTTTTTTTTTTTGAATAAATTAGTATCTATAAACATGCATTGCACGTTAATAATGACATATGATGGTTTAAAATTTTATTTATATGAAAGAATAATAAATTTAATTAATGTGAGAAATTTTATATATAATATTACAACAATCATCTAAATGCTAAAAAATATTATTACATTAACATAATACGTGAATTCAAAATTAAAGGATATCATAATAACTTACATAAATAATCAATTTTAGTCATATTACGTAGATAATTATGTATTGTAGTTTAAAGGTATCTAATGTGATGGTATTTTGTCGAATACTTCTATATAGACAATGTTTTTTTGTATATGTTTCCTTCTAATGCTTTGTTTACTATGCTATACTAGAACTATTGTTGTCGATATTGATATCTCTCTTGAAAGTGCAATATATAGTTATTCGTAAGAAAATATATTGTGGTAAATACAATTCAATATTTAGGATGTTTGTCCTTGTGCTTTATTTATTATAATTACAAAATATAAACATACTTAAAATTATTTTCACACAAACTTAAAAGGATATTCTTTAGTTTCGGAAGACAAAAGTTGAATTCGGGGAAACACATACTTAGAAGCATATTGAACAGTATCTTAAGTTCTGCATGTATGACATTATTGTCAAAACTTCTATATACCATATGTGTACTATTACATAAGCTATTCAGCGGATCTAAGTTTTCAGTAGCATGACAAGCATATTTTTCTTCAAAATCAACCTATATGCAATGGAAGATCAATTTTAACTTAGTCTATTATATATATGGTGACATTAACATACATAAGAAATAATGAACTTGACAACAAACATGTATAGTAGAAGGCCATCATAGGTAAAAAATAATGAACTTGACAATAAACTTGTTCGGTAGAAGGCCATTTGGTATGAAAGTATTTAAGTATTCTTCTTAATAGTTATTGTTGATATCATCTCCAGTTGAGTCAAAACTGAAAAATTTTATTTTTACTATAAAACTTAGCAATCAACATTTTATTTAGTTGATCAGTATATTCAATTTTTGCTAGCTAAGATAGCTCTTTAATTTCTACCATGTAATTTGCATAAATTATGTTTTAATCTAATGATGAAAATATATATTTTCCTTATTAAATACACTACTATTACCATTGGGGTTGATAACTAAGTATTCTAGAAGAACCAAATCATCTTTTACTCGATGCTTTTATTCATTTCCGACACGAAGCAAGAAATCACTGAAGTTGGATCTGTTCTTACTTTTATAGTATTTCTTGTCATTTGAATATTTTTCATTTGAGGTCATAAGTGTAATTTTGGCAAGCTAGCTTTTACAGTTTCTGCTTTGGTCAATTTTGGAACTACAAATCGTATTTGACAGAAATCACCTCCCAAACTATAACTTTTCCACCAAACGGTTCATCGATATCCAACATATCTCTAAAACTCTAGGCGATTGTTTCGATCATTTGATGCTTAGTCAAAAGCGATTCATCCCACATTATCACTTTTGCTTTCCTTATAAATTTAGCACTATTGCTCTGATTTGATATATTTATGATGGTTATTTCAGTTATTTGAAGAAGTATATCAAATTTAAAATGGGTTGTACGACCTCGTAATAAAATCATTGTTGGTACACCACTTGTTCTTATTGCTAACAATATCATGCCCCTTGATCGGATATTTGCAAGTAATGCATGACATAGAAATATTTTTCGATTCCGCCGGAGGCATGTACAAAGGATAATCTCGTTATACCAGAGTCGATTTTTTATAATATAGTCTTGAAAGCTTATTCTTGTTCAGGATTTAGCTTTGACTGTTCTTTTTCAAACACTTGTATGACTTTCTTAATATTATACTAATCTTTTTTACTTTATGATCTATTTTTTTAAATCTTTAACACACTATTTATGGAATAAATTTATGTACCCTAAGATTTTTTTTTTATTGAAAAATAATTTTACTCATATGATGAATTTAAAAAATACTTTAATTGGATTCTCTTGATAAATAATTAATGGAAAGATTTGATTATTTGGTTTTAACATAAAATATAATTTATTTTCTGTTGATTTAGATTCTTAATATTAGTTCATCTCATTTTCTAATTATTTAACCATGATTATAATTTTATCTACCATATATTTTATTTTTAAAGAGTAAAAAGATCAATAACTGTCACGACCCATTTCCGTAATAGGTCATGAAGGCACCCGACACCAATGCCAGGCAAGCCAACGTGGAAACATAATTAAATTCTTATATTGCTTTTATCAGAAACAAGTAAAGTAGATGCTACAATTTAGATTTAAAACCAGGAGTGATCAATAATGTATATAACCCGATTATACAATCCAGAATAAATGTCTACTAATGTGTGTGCCAAGACCTGGTGTCACAAGTATATGCATCTAGTAGAATATACAAAAGAATGTCTCTATCCTACTGTCTGAGATAGAAAAGACAGAAAAAGTAAGAAAAGACTCCATCCGGCTGTAGAAAGACATAGGAAGGAAACAGCTCATCGTGGAAGTCCCGGTCACTAAATCAGGGGCGCGCACCAGACTGGTAACCAGATATACCTGCCTCAGATCCTGTACAATTAAGTACAGAATGTAGTATGAGTATATAAACAATATATACCCAGTAAGTATCCCGCCTAATCTCGAAGAAGTAGAGACGAGAGGTCAACTTGATACTTACTAGGGTCAAAATAATATGATAAAGTGTTATGCTAAGCATGAGGATCACCAGTAATCAACAGTTTATAACGAAAAGCAATAATCATGTTCTTGACCATATTTCGGTTAGCCATTTACATTTCAAAATACTTAACAAAACAAGTCATGAATAAGATTTCGCATAAATATCATGTGCACATTATGCCGAGGTCAACGGCCCGCTCCAACAGAAAATTAACTGTGCACTGCCGAGGGTCGAACAACGCGAACCATAGATGCATCTATTTACACCGAGGCGATTGGCCCGATCCATAAATATCAAAAAACATCAATAATACACACAAAGGCGCATTTATATACAAATAGATTCTTACAAGAGTTCAACAAGTTCACATGTTCACCTTTATTTCTTTCCAAGTCTCTAACATATCATAAATGATCAAATTAGCAAGTTAATATGTAGATATTCACAGTTTAGGCATGATGTGGGTCCTAATCTACCCAAGCAGTTAACGTCATAGTAGCTACGCACGGACTCTCGTCACCTAGTGCGTACGTAGCCCCCGCATTTAGTAGCAATTTTCTCAATTATTATACCTATGGGGACAATTCCCTCTTACAAGGTTAGAAAAGATACTCACCTCGCTCCAAGCGCACTTTCAAATATCAAGAACAAGTCCAAGCCCTCAATTCAGAGTCGAACAATCCCAAACTAGTTAAATAAAGTAAGAACTAGTCAATATAGACTCACAAGATCGAATATTAACTATTTAAGCAATTTCCCACCTTTAAACACAAGTTTCCTAAATTCTGACCCCGGGCCCACGTGCCCGGATTTCGAGATTTTTGAAGGAAGTTGTTCTCTACAACCTAAGGATCAATAATATATGATTCCTAATTCATTTCATAATAATTTCGTGGTTAAATCTAAGTTTTATTAAAACCCTAGGTCTTGCTATAACCCCTTGACTTTTACCTAATTTCTAGTGTTTAATCTATCTAATATACAAGTAATAAACTAAAGATAGATGGAATAAACTTACCTCACAATGCTAAGTGGAAGTCTCCTCTCCAAAGCTTCCAAAATCGCCAATGGAGGAGTGTATAAGTGATAAAAATGGTATTGAACTCGTATTAAATGAACCTCATTGCCTAGCGATTTCCACATCTGCGGTCAGGGGACCGCATCTGTGAAAAGGGGAGGGAAAGCTGGGACTGCATCTGCGGTCTCAGGGCCACATCTGTGGAGCCGCATTTGCGATTTCCTGACCTGGCCACCTGGGCCGCTTCTGCGATGGAAGAACCGCATCTGCGGTCCAAGAATCGCAGATGCGGTTATGGCAGAAGCAGCAATCCTTCAGCCTTTTTCCAAATTTCCACTTCACTCGAGCATTGTCCGTTTGACGCTCGGGGCTCACAGGCCCCGTCCGAACATACCGACAAGTCTGAAATCACAAGGCGGACCTACTCGAACCTTCAGAACACTCAAAACAATGCCAAATCTAGAAATCATCCCCTAAAACCAAATGAATCAAATTAATGAACTTCATGTTCTTAATTTCCCTCTAACGGGCCAAAATGCCCTTAAACTACTCGGATTGACACCAAATTTTATAGGCAAGTCTTAAATGGTATTTCGAACCTATACCAGGTTTCAGAACCAAAATATGAGCCCGATACCTAGGAAATCAATGATTACTTAATTTCTTTAAATCCTTAAAACTTCAAATTAACAATTTCTAATAAAAATTCATTACTCGGGCTAGGGACCTCGAAATTCGATCCCGGGCATATGCCCAGGTCCCATATTTTCCCACGAACCCTCCGGGACCGTCAAATCATGGATCCGAGTCTGTTTGCTCAAAATATTGACCAAAGTCAAACTTAGTCTTTTAAGAGAATCTTAAAGAATCAAATTGACATATTCAACTCTTCCAATTCCCAAACTTACCGTCCCCGCAAGTCGTAAATTAGCTAAGGCAAGCACGGGAAGTTTTATTTAAGGGAACATGGTCCTAGAAGGCAAAACGACTAGCTGGGTCGTTACATTCTCCACCTCTTAAATAAACGTTCGTCCTCGAACGGACATAGAAAAGTACCTGAACTACTGAATAAATGGGGATATCTGCTCTGCATGTCCTCCTCGAACTCCAGGTCTCCTCCTCAACTGGTTGGCCCCTCCACTGGACCCTCACCGCAGAAATCCTCTTGGACCTCAACTAGCGATCCTATATATCAATAATGGCAACTAGCTCCTCCTCGTAACCCAAACTCTCATCCAGCTAGATAGTACTGTAGTCCAACACATGGGATAGGTCGACGTGATACTTCCGAAGCATCGATACATGAAAAATTAGATGAACTCCCGATAAGCTGAGGGGTAAAGCAAGCTCATAGGCAACCTCCCCAACTCGCCGCAACACCTTAAAGGGACCAATAAACCTTGGGCTCAACTTGCCCTTCTTCCCGAACCTCATAATGCCCTTCATTGGCGAGAATTTCAAGAGAACCTTCTCGCCAACCATAAATGATACATCACGTGCCTTCTGATCCACGTAACTCTTCTACCTGTACTGAGCTGTGTGAAGCCTCTCATGAATCAACTTTACCTTATCCAAGGCATCCTGTACCAAATCTGTACCGAGTAACTTAGCCTCACCCGGCTCAAACCACCTAATAGGAGAACGACAACGTCGACCGTATAAAGCCTCGTACGTAGCCATCTCTATGTTGGACTGATAGCTGTTGTTGTACGCAAACTCCGCTAAAGGCAAGAACTGATCCCATTGCCCCCCAAAGTCAATCACACATGCTCTAAGTATATCCTCTAAAATCTAAACCGTCCTCTCCGACTGCCCGTCGGTCTTAGGATGGAATGTTGTGCTAAGCTCTACACGGGTCCCCAAATCACTCTGAATGGCTCTCCAGAAATGGGAAGTGAACTGAGGGCCTCTGTCCTATATGATGGAAACAGGCACACCGTTCAACTAGACTATCTCCCGAATATAAACCTGAGCATACCTCTCCGCTGTATAGGTAGTCGCAACTGGAATGAAGTGAGACGACTTGGTCAACCTATCCACAATGACCCATACTGAATCAAACTTCCGCAAAGTCCGTGGCAACCCAACTACGAAATCCATGGTGATGCGCTCCCACTTCTACTCCGGAATAGGCATCTACTGAAGTAGTCCACCCGGTCTCTGGTGCTCATACTTGACCTGCTGGCAATTCTAACATTTAGCCACATACTCCACTATGTCCTTCTTCATTCTCCGCCACCAAATATGTTGCCTCAAGTCACAATACATCTTTGTGACACCTAAATGAATGGAATACCACGAACTGTGGGCCTCCTCTAGAATCCTCTCTCAAACTATCAACATTAGGAACACATAGACGACCCTGAAGCTGCAAAACACCATCCTCGCCAATAGAAACCTCCTTGGCACCTCCCTGAAGTACCGTCTCTCTGAGAACCGCCAAATGTGGATCATCAAATTGTCGGGCCTTGATCTTCCCCAATAAAGAAAATTGAGCCACTACGCACGCAAGAACTCGGCTGGGCTCTAAAATGTCCAACCTCACAAGTCTGTTAGCCAAGGACTGAATGTCCAAAGCTAGTGGCATCTCCCCTGCTGGAATGAATGCCAAACTACCCATACTCTATACCTTCCTGCTTAAGGCATCCGCAACCATATTTGCCTTGCCTGAATGATAAAGAATGGTAATGTCATAATCCTTCAGCAACTCAAGCCACCTGCGCTGCCTCAAATTAAGATCCCTCTGCTTGAACAAATGTTGCAAGCTACGATGACCGGTATAAACCTCACATGACACCCCATACAGATAATGCCTCCATATCTTAAGGGCGTGAACAATTGTGGCCAACTCTAGATCGTGCACAGGATAATTCTTCTCATGAACCTTCAGCTAACGCGAAGCATATGCAATAACTCACCCCTCCTACATTAATACACATCCCAAGCCAATGCGTGAAGCATCGCAATATACTGTATACATCCACAAGCCGGAAAGCAATACAAAAACTGGTGCCGTAGTCAAAGCTATCTTGAGCTTCTGGAAGCTCTCCTCACAATCATCGGACCAACGGAATGGAGCACCATTCTGGGTCAATCTTGTTAAAGGTGATGCAATAGATGAAAAGCCCTGTACGAATCGCCGGTAATAACCTGCTAGCCCCAGGAAGCTCCTGATCTCGGTCACTGAAGTAGGACATGGCCAACTCTGAACTACCTCAATATTCTTGGGGTCCACCTTAATACCCTCTCCTGACACAACATGCCCCAAGAATGCCACTGACTCTAGCCAAAACTCACATTTGGAGAACTTAGCATACAGATTCTGCTCTCGCAAGGTCTGAAGCACTACTCTCAAATGTTGCTCGTGCTCCCCCAGGCTACGTGAGTATATCAAGATGTCGTCAATGAAGACGATGACAAACGAATCAATATAAGGCTTGAATACCCTGTTCATCAAATCCATAAATGTTGTTGGGGCATTAGTCAAGCCAAAGGACATCACCAGAAACTCATAATGGCCATATCTAGTCCGGAATGCAGTCTTCGGAATATCTGAGTCCCGAATCTTCAGCTGATGATATCCTGACCTCAAGTCGATCTTAGAAAACACCCGAGCACCCTGCAACTGCTCGAACAAATCATAGATACGAGGCAACGGATACTTGTTCTTGATGGTAACTTTGTTCAACTGGCGGTAATCAATGCACATCCGCATAGTCCCATCCTTCTTCTTCACAAATAACACTGGTGCACACCAAGGTGATACACTGGGCCTAACAAACCCCTTCGCCAACAACTCCTCAAGCTTCTCCTTCAACTCCTTCAATTCTTTAGGAGCCATACAGTACAGTGGAATAGATATAGGCTGAGTGCCTGGAGCCAAATCAATACAGAAATCAATATCACGATCCGAAGGCATGCCAGGAAGATTAGAAGGAAAAACATTGGCGAACTCTTGGACTACTGGTACCGAATTAATCGTCGAAGACTCTGCAGTGGTGTTTCGAACATAAGCTAAATAATCCAAACACCCCTTCTCGACCATATGTCAAGCCTTCAGGAAAGAAATAACCCGACTAGGTGTATCAACTGTGGAACCCTTCTACTCCAACCTCGGCAACCCTGGCATCACTAGTGAAACAGTCTTGGCATGGCAATCTAGGACGACGTGATATGGAGATAACTATACATGCCCAGGATGACCTCAAAATCGATCATATCAAGCAATAGAAGATCTGCTCTAGTCTCTAAACCACAGAAGGTGACCACACAGGACCGGTAGATCCAATCCACAACCACAGAATCACCCACAGGAGTGGACACATGAACAGGAGTGCCCAAAGGCTCAGGAGAAATAACCAAGAAATGAGCAAACAGAGACGATACATATGAATAAGTATACCCTGGATCAAATAGTACCGAAGCATCCCTACCACCGACGGAAATAATACCTGTGATAATGGTATTTGAGGCCAATGCATCTGGCCTGGCCGGAAGGGCATAGAATCTGGCTGGAACGTCGGCTGGCTGGCCTCCACTTGATTGAGCAGTAGTTGGCTGACCTCTCCCTGCCTGGCCTCCACCTCTAGGACGGCCTCTACCAGCCTGCCCTCCACCTCTAGGTGGCTGGGCAACTGGTGCTGAAATCATGGGCTGCTGACCCTACTGCATTGCCTTGCCCCGAAGTCTAGGGTAGTATCTCCTCATGTGACCAGGGTCTCCACACTCAAAACAATTATGTGGTGCGGTAACCTGCTGCCCTAATGGCTGACTCTGAAAACCTGTAGATCTACTGGAAAAGGCCTCGATAGCTGGTGGGCAGTATGAACTCTCTGGCATAGCACTCAAATAGGAACTAGAAGAATCCGGAGGACCTGAAAACCCACTGGAGGAACCCTGATTAGCTGGCGGACGATAAGAACTCTCTGGCATGGCGCTAAAATAGCGGCGTGCTGGAGCACCCCGAGTAGGTGGTGGTGCTGAAAATGGGGGCCTACTGGGCTGATCCCTCCCAAACTGACCTCTACCCCTAGTCGGGGCGCCTCAGAACTCTCCGTAGAATCTAGACCTCTTATCCTGCTGCATCTGCTCTCTACCCCTCAGACGATATCCCTCAATCCTGCGAGCAATCTCAACCACTAGCTGATACCCTGTACCCATCTCTACCTCTCGGGCCATACCAGATCGTATAGTTAGGTGTAACCCCGCAACAAATCTCTGCACTCTCTCTGCATATATGGGAAGTATCGTGAGTGCATGGCGAGACAACTCAGAGAACCTCACCTCATAATCAGTCACCGACATCTAGCCCTGCTCAATATGCTCAAACTGATACCGCAACTCTTCCTTCTCAGAGGGTGGAATGTATCGATCCAGGAATAACTGTGTGAACTGACCCCAAGTGAGGGGAGGAGAACCTGCTGGCCTACCAAGAGCATAGGACTGCCACCATCTACGGGCCCTGCCCTCCAGCTGAAAAGTAGTGAAGTCAACTCCATGTGACTCCAATATCCTCATGTTATGCATTCTGTCCCTGCACCTATCGATGAAGTCCTGGGCATCCTCATGTTGCTCACCCCCGAAGATAGAAGGGTGAAGTCTAGTCTATCTGTCCAATAACTTTTGCGGGTCCTCGTCCGTAGCTGGTCTTGGCTAGGGCGCCACTGCGGCGACTGGCTGGGCCCCATCTGCGGGTAGTGCACTCGGAGTCTGATACACTACAACTGCATGACCTAGAGCTTGAGCAGTAGGGGTCTGTGCTCCCCCTCCTGCATATGAGGTAGTTGGATCTGCTGGAAATAAACCAGCCTGAGTCATAAAATCCATAAACCGTAGCATGTGGCCCCTGACCTCCTGAAATCCTGGTGTTGTCATAAAATATGCCGGGGTAAGCTCAGCTGCGGGCACCTCGCCCTGCTCCTCGATGATAGGATCTACTGCAGGATCTGCTGGTGGTGCTACTGGAATAGCTCTGAGATGCCCTCGTCCCCTGCCACGGGCCGGTGCCCTTCCCTGGCCTCTGCCTCAGCCTCTAGCAACGAGGGGAGCAGCTCCTCCCAGGTCCGGAACGTCAGTCGTGCGTGTCCTCACCATCTGTGAGTGAATAGAAGAGGGAAATTTAGTACACCAACCATTGCACGATAGAAATGAATAAAGAGTAGTCTTTCCTAATACCCTATAGCCTCTCGAAGATAAATACAGATATCTCTGTACCGATCTACAAGACTCTATTAGGTTTGCCCATGACTTGTGAGACATACGTGAACATAGTGCTTTGATACCATGTTGTCACGACCCATTTCCGTAATAGGTCATGAAGGCGCCCGACACCATTGTCAGGCAAGCCAACGCGGAAACATAATTAAATTCTTATATTGCTTTTATCAAAAACTAGTAAAGCGGATGCTCCAATTTAGATTTAAAACTAGGAGTGATCAATAATATATATAACCCGATTATACAACCCAGAATAAATGTCTACTAATGTGTATCACAAGACCTGGTGTCACAAGTATAGGCATCTAGTAGAATATACAAAAGAATGTCTCTATCCTACTGTCTGAGATAGAAAAGACAGCAAAAGTAAGAAAAGACTCCATCCGGTTGCTGAACAGCATAGGAAGGAAACAGCTCACCATGGAAGTCCCGGTCACTAAATCAGGGGCGCGCACCAGACTGGTAACCAGATATACCTGCCTCAGATCTTGTACAATTAAGTACAGAAGTGTAGTATGAGTACATAAATAATATGTACCCCGTAAGTATCCGGTCTAATCTCGAATAAGTAGAGACGAGAGGTCGACTTAATACTTACTAGGGTCAAAATAATATGATAAAGTGTTACGCTAAGCATGGGGATCACCAGTAATCAACAGTTTATAACGAAAAGCAATAATCATGTTCTTGACCATATTTCAGTTAGTCATTTACATTTCAAAATACTTAACAAAACAAGTCATGTATAAGATTTCGCATAAATATCATGCGCACATTATGCCGAGGTCGACGGCCTGCTCCAACAAAAAATAAACTGTGCACTGCCGAGGGTCGAACGGCGCGAACCATAGATGCATCTATTTACACCGAGGCGATCGACCCGATCCATAAATATCAAGAAACATCAAGAATACACACAAAGGCATATTTATATACAAATAGATTCTTACAAGAGTTCAACACGTTCACATGTTCACCTTTATTTCTTTCCAAGTCTCTAACATATCATAAATGATAACATTAGCAAGTTGATATGGAGATATTCACAATTTAGGCATGATGTGGGTCCTAATCTACCCAAGCAGTTAACGTCATAGTAGCTACGCATGGACTCTCGTCACCTAGTGCGTACTTAGCCCCCGCATTTAGTAGCAATTTTCTCAATTATTATACCTATGGGGACAATTCCCTCTTACAAGATTAGAAAGGAGACTCACCTCGCTCCAAGCGCACTTCC